>NC_059429.1:40292831-41524081 GCF_021028975.2 Sphaerodactylus townsendi | reverse complement strand
TCTACTGATGGAATAGAAGGGGTCTCTTCTCACTGTGTTTAGCTTTGCAGAAAGGGTGCTTGTTGTAAAAGTTCTTAATAGGAGTAGTCTGTTTTAAAGTAAACATTATGGAAGACAGTAAAAAATCTCCATACTGTTTTTTTTAATTTAAAGGTCCTACAATATAAACACAATTTCTACAAAGTAAGCAAAATATATATTTGGGAGTTTTTCTCTTACTTTCTAGGACCAAGCTGTGAATGACATTAAACTAGCACGAAGCATCATTGGTACATCTGCATGGAGAAAGAGAGTAGATTCTCTCATCCTCTTTAGATCCAGCACTTGCAGTTCTGACATATAATTCCTCTCTAGACCCAAGCTATGTGCTGGTATATCTTCAAAATTTGATGACTTTTTAATCCCATTTCAGTGGTACAAAATGTCTTATCCCAAACATAGGAGAAATAGGAGCTTTGTTTACTGTTTTCAAAAACATTGCTTTTTATTTTTATACAGGTCTGTTAAAGTTTTTTTATTGGTCTTTATTCCATTGGCTATTTTTTTAAAAGAATTCCAATATTTGTATAGGGAGGCCAAAATTGTTGTAGATTTCCTTTGGAACAGATTTAGAAGTAGGAAAAAAGAGTAATTCTGTGTTTTTGTAGTTTTCCTCCATTGCTGGTATAAATATTAACACCTTAACAGAGGCCAGTTAGATTTTTCTCTTTGCATTCCTTGCTTATCTTCCAGTTCTTCAATGAGATCCTTTTTCCTCACCACTAGCCAGAAAGGTTTCAGGGTCAGGGCATTTAGTGGGGATTAATGACTGTTGAGGAACAGTTGATATCCTGAGGTGCTGCCATGGGCCGTTAACCCCAACAGGTCATTAATCCCAGAAAGGCATCTCAGTGGCTGTTGCTCTTTACAGAAGGACAAAAACAGGCTGAAGAAGGTGACAGGAGATGGAATGACTTTGTAACCTGGTGTGTAATTTTAATTTGCTCAAGTCTGCAATGAATATGTTGAGGAAAACTCTCTTTCTAATGCTAACTAAGCATTTAGTATTTCAGTGGAGTATAAATCAAGTTTCTGAATGAACTTTAACAAATGGAAAATCTGCAGTAATAAATAAGATGGAAGTGTGTACTTGTTTGTGGACTGTTTTTACATAATTACCAATAGGTGCCAAAGTACAGTATGATATGAAGTCTAAAGAATGTTCCTCTTTCTAACAGTCGTTCCTTGTGATACAGTAATTTTCAGCAGTGGCATTAGCTGGATGTTTAAGATCAGGCAATGGGAGAACTAAAGCTATCTGCAGCCATTAAGGATTTGTTTTTCCCAATAATCAAGAGAACTTGGCACATTTTCATTGGCTGAGTATTTCAGAAATCGCTTTAATTTTCTCCTGCTTTACAGCTCGAGGCAACATTTGCAAGATGTGCTTAAAGTCTTCATAAAACTGTGGAATGTGTTCCTTTCTAATAGGACCGAGGTAAAGTGCTCTAAGCAAAGGGTTGTTCTTATTGCTGATATAAATCTCCAGTCTGCCTGACTTGAACGGTTATGCTTTGCTAACCTGCCTGATCAATACAAAAATATGCAGAAGGGTTCTGTATAACCTCAGGAAAAACTACACAAATGTTGGACCCTGTGTACCTGGTCAGAATTTTGCACACCCAACTCCTTCCAACATTTGTAGGACATGGACCTGAATCACTTTTGCACAGGTAGTCATAGGAATGCTGCATGTAAAATGTCTTTCTGCTAAATGCTTCATAAATGCTGCAATTTGTAGTGTACATTGTAAACCTTAGGAGTAGACTAATATTTCATAGTCATAGTTTGTGATTTTTTTCCTGATCAGAGCAACACAACATTTTTTTTTCATTCAATCACATATTTGCTCAAACACTCTGTGTGGTTTTATAAATCTTTTAAAGCTCATCTAGGCTCTCAAGGTTTTTGTACTCAAGTACCTAGGCATCCCTCTGAATACCGTTCACTTCACTGAACATCTGCGGCTCACCAGAAATTACAGAATGTGCCAAAAGAGACAAAAAGGCTTTTGGGATAGAATCATCTATTTATAAATATCTGAGAATTATTTTATAAATAATTGTTACAAATGCACCTTTTCTTCATTCAGTGAGTTATTCATAAACATTGATTTTGATGGAAAATACATTTCTGGCTATAATTCTCCCACTTTTCTGTGATTCTTAAGAATTTCTATGTCTCCATCACTGGTAAATTTTAACTTCTTAGGAAAAATCATCTGTATTAAATTCAAAATGTTGAAATACTCACTTGCAAAGTGTGTACAGGAAGGCATTGACAACCTTAGAATGCAGAGCAGAATGGGCACAAATAATTAATAAAAAATAAAATTGTTTAGGCACCTTATTTTAAAAGAATCATCTCTGTGCTATGTGTGAAGGACTGGGTGAGCACACAGCTGCCAGAACTAGTACCCGGCTTTTCTTCTGTTTTGCGACATTGGTGGTGTGAGTTTTTTTTCCTTCTCCTGTACAGAACATGCTAATAACAAGATTCATTTAACAGATCTTGTGTTGGTAAGTAAATCTAAAACAAAATAATTATATTTGGATGATAACTTCATAATGGATTTCCTGATAACAGTGTGAAATATGTCTAGGAGAAAATATTGTTTAAAATAGCACCCCTCTTCCTGAATCAGTAGACAATGATCAGCTTTTCAATTTAAACATATCTCTTGGTTATTTTTCAAAATGAAAAAGTACGGTTAGACCAAGATAGTGATTTGATTACCACTAATGCCAGACTATTTTACGATCTAGTATGTAATATATAGATGGAGGTACTATCCCTTTTATTACTGCCCATGGATTAAGTCATTTTTATTGCCTCAAAACAACATATGAATATTATATCAAGATCATACAAAGACTTTGAGAACATTAATTCTAATGTTTAAAAGACTGTGAAAAATACATTTTAATTTTACAGAACAAGAGCTAGTCCTACTTGCGTAGAATCAAATCAGAGGCCTCCTCCAAGCCAACAGTGGGATAGGTATAAACAACTCTTTGGAAAGGCAAAGCTGTCTCCATCATTCTGTTGTAAAAAGCTCAGGGAGTAAATGTCACTACCACTTGCATATTTCCTAAGCTTATTTGTTGTACATCCCTTTCTCCAGTGCCTTTTCAACTATGGGTCAGAAAGCAAGATTTATTATCTACTATCATTAATTTGTCACTTTGAATTAGTTACTTCTAAACTAGGGTCCAGCTTCAAAACTATGTTAGTCATTCATTCATCTTTTGCCCTGCCCTTTTCTGACTAGCCAGGCTCAGGTTGGCTTGCAATTTTTTTAAAAAAATCCATACAATTAAAATATATAAATATCAATTCAATTTTATTACTGTCCAAGAACAGTAAAATACAATAATAAAATACCACATCATGTCCATATCCCATTTTATAATATAAAATAACATAAGTAAAGTGTTATAAAATTTGCTAAACTCACTCCTCCAAAATTTAACATTCGTGTCAACTTATGTAATATAAAAAGTTTAAAATAAATTACATAAAATAGATAGTTTCTAATCCCACCCATTATTTAAAACTTTGTCATTCAAAATTTTAGGTTGACATCCATAAATAAGATTTCTTTCTATCTTACTATCTCAATAGTTCTCTCTTGGCTAGATTAAAGAGCTTAAGCATGTAGAATGAATAGCTTCTTTATATAAGGAATTGTAGTCAAGCTATCAGTAGTAATTATTTAAAATCTGTAACAATTATGACATTTATCCCCTCCTATTTACGTTTCTTAATGATAACAGTCTAATAGGTCTAGATATACCTCAGCTCTTTTGTCGGGCGCGCAGTCCTTGTACACCAGTATAAGTGATTTAATTCCTTTTTATGAAGTGCGCAATCCGCATCAAACCATGGTTTATTTTGTCTTCTTTTTTGTTTCTGTTGTGTTCCATGTTTGTAGGATGTCAGTAATCTAGATGTTAACTTTGATATCAGGTCCTCATAGAATTCTAGGGGATCTTACGTATGATCTTACGTATGGCTTTTTATTATTTTTGTTATTTTTTATTTAGTCCTGAATATTAATGACCAGATCAAGGTGTTGTTAAATAGTCACCTCAAAAGAATCTTCTTTCTATCTAATTGTTTCTTCATACTCATTAAAATTGGGGAAATACAATTTGAGTAAAAAGTCAGAGTTATTCTTTTCCTGTGGTTATGAGTAGGGAGTATTTCTATCATCTTCAAATCACAGCATATAGCTCTCCCTCTCAATAAATCTTTCAAATACCTTTCCAGCTATAGTTTATCAGTCCCTCTCAATAAATCTTTCAAATACCTTTCCACCCATAGTTTATCAGTCCATTGTGGAGAGGAGGTTCTGCTATTCTCAAATTCCAGACAGATCTTATTTGTTGCAAGCATTAGTTGTGAGGGTTTTTTCAATTTCATTAAATATCAGTCCCTTTTAATCTGAAGTTGTCAGTTTCTGCCTCCTGATTTCATTTGGTACTTCTATTTTGAGAACTGAGTGTGTTTTATAATTTAAAATGTGTATTTCTTTAAATATCTTCTCCACTGTTTCAGCTGTGAGCAGGAGCAACTGGGCATACCCATCTGCATTGGTTGCTGCTTCATACTAGTTTGTAGCTCATCCTCCACAGTAGAAGTTCTATCTCTTGTATATTTATTTTTGTTCATTTCTGCAGGTGTTGGTTGTAGCTCTAAAGGGGAATTCTCTTCATCTCCCTCAGCCTGTAATGCTGCATAGTGATTTGTTGTCAATATATGTACTGAACTATCGGACCCGGCCACGCGTTGCTGTGGCAATTGTCCTTCTCATCACAGTCCCAATAACTCCATTAACAGATGTCCATACAGGATCCCATGATCCTGCAGTAGCATATGCTTTGGGATGGTCAAAATGGAATCCCTCTTTCCCTTTTCAATGCACATGCGTTATATGGTGCTGTCTTGTTTTTTTTTAGTATAAGGCAGAGTCCCAGGAGACCTGCGGCTCTCCAGATGTTCAGGAACTACAATTCCCATCAGCCCCTACCAGCATGGCCAATTGGCCATGCTGACAGAGGCTGATGGGAATTGTAGTTCCTGAACATCTGGAGAGCCGCAGGTTCCCTACCCCTGGTATAAGGTAACCCTTTCCATTCCACAATAGGACTGTCCAGAGTGTGAATCCTGCTGTCCATGAGGCTGGTTGACACGCACAGTCCTGGCTTGGGTAAGGCAGAGATCCGGGGGCAAGGGAGGCTATCCCAGTCCAGGCAGCAGAGGCAGAGGTGGGTGAGGTGCCTCAGATTGGAGGCCAGCTCCCTGGGTTCTTAAAGGGGACATGTGCAAAAGCCCGGAGCTGGTGAGTGTTGGTCTGGCCCCTCACCTCTCACCCGGTTTTTTTTTTTTTTTTTTTTCTTAGGAGAACAGGGGTAGGGAACCTGCGGCTCTCAGGATGTTCTGAAACTACAATTCCCATCAGCCTCTACTCAGCATGGCCAATTGGCCATGCTGCTGACAGAGGCTGATGGAATTGTAGTTCCCTAATTTATCTGGAGACGCGAGGTTCCTACTACCCCTGTCTTAGAAAAGAAAAATGCAAACTCCAGCCTCAGCTTTTAGTAAAAGAGAGCTGTAGCTAATATGGGTGGAGGAAGTGGGTAAGTGGTGGTTGGATGTTAGGGAGGGCAAAGTGAGGTGTGTGAGGATGAGCTGGATGTGTATTGTGTGGTAGCAGTGGATTTGAGGGCACAGAGGTAGTGAAAGTTACTCATGCGTGTGAGGGGGGGACTGTACACCACCTGGACGCCTCACAGCTGGCAAAGTGTGTATGTGTTTCACTTCCACTCTTATTACCTAACAGTATTACCTATTTACTGTTTTCACTTCTCATCTCTGCCCATCTGCACGAACATTCTAAGCCCTCATACCAACCCCTCAGGCCACAGACATGCTGCATGAACATTCTAAGGGTGACAATTAAACACAGCCAGCTTCATGGCCTGGTGTGCCAGGAAAAAGACGTTTTACCTGGCTCAGGTATGGACTTTCGGTGATTTGAAGGTCCAATTACCTGCCCGCAACAGGGAGGGATGTCCTGTGAAAATTTGGGGGCGATCCGTCCAGCAGCTTCTGAGGGAGACCATCAGGGACAAACACACTGTTAGATTTTTATATAGAGAGATAATATTTGTCAACCTTCATCTGCTTGGCTTTAGGGGAGATACCTTCCTCATTATCTCTTCCACATTTTTTATGACCCATAGTTGTTTAATTTGCTGTTTTTTCGTATCCTCATAACACAACAGCCCAAAGACAGCATATACCTTCACTCCCACTATATTTGTGGCAATAGAGAGAAAATAAATTTGGTGCTTATCTAAGAAGAGTGACGAAGAGCAAAAACAAATTCCGTCTCTCGAACATGACGGACAAATATATAAATATCATTAAAGCCTCAATTTAAAAAACTTGATGGCACTTTAACATAAAAGGGGACCAGTCAAAAAAGGAAGGGCAGACCAAATAAAACTCTTATAGGAAGAAAAATAACAGTAGCATAATAAAAAAATATTAGAGAAGGAAAAGGAAAGCTTAGTAGCTGGTATAGTGCCACTCTTTTTCAGAGTGGCACTATACCATCGCTGGAATATTGGAAGTATAAAATGGAATATTGCTGTAATATTGGAAGTATAAAATGGATAAGGAGATATCTCCATATGCAATCATGAGATCATTAGAAGAAGGGGTGAGAAAGAGGGAGAGACATATATCCCAGCTTGGTTGTCAGGCATAGGTGTCAGGTTACATCAGGGAGCTGTATCTAATCCAAGGCCCTTTCCGCAAGGGCCATTTACAGCGCCCTAGGGATGGCAAAGGGAGCTGTTCACATGGGGGGGGGCGCAGCTGCAAACAGCAGTGGCTGGAAGGTGCCATCCCCCTCTTTCCCCAACCGACGTACCTTTCCTGCAACTTTCCGGCGTGTTGCCCAGGCCTGGGGACATGCCCCCCTGCTCTGCATCTCCAGAGCTGTCACGCAGGGCAGGGGGCGTGTCCCCTGGCCTGGGCGATGCGCCGGAAGGTCACAGGGAAGGTACGTCGATCGGGCAACAGCGCAGCGCTGCGCCGTCTTCCCTGCCCCTACCAGGACCGTTCATGCGAACAGTCCCAGGAGGGTGCGTCGGCGTTGTATAAGCCGACGCGCCCCCCAGCATGGCCGTGCGGAAACGACCCAAGAGTCAGTAAAACAGTTTCAATGTCAGAAGTCCAGTCCAAGGGTCAGAGTTCACAGAATCACTACATTGTAGGAAGCGTTGCCAGTATCCTAGTGAGCTTGTTTGATATAGGGCCCTCCAGCATGTTAGACTTCATCCTGTCAAAAATCTGCTTCTCCCTGCTTCAGAAGGTGTCTTCTCTGAGCTAGCAGGTTCATTTCCAAATGGTCCTGGCATCTTTGCCTTTGTTGACACGTGGGCTCAGTTGAGCTAGGTGCTTGAGTCTCTGCAGCTGGAGCAGGGCTGGAAACACAGTCTGCTTCTGCAGACATTTCTGGCCTGAGTCCGTTGCTTACCCTGTAAAGTCTGCAGGGGCCCTGGCTGCTCCAAGCCCAGCCCTCATTGGTTCCCAATCTGGTCTCGGCTTATGGACTCTGCTCATCCCCTGAGGATTCATCACTCTCCAGGGTATGGCCCACAACAAGAGAGAGAATTGGGTTGTAGAAATAACAAACTGTGTTTCCATTTGGAGGCAAATTAGTTGTCTGCCAATTGCAAATGTATCTTGGAGAGTTTGAACATTATTAACAGCAGCTATAGTTTTCAGTTTCTTTTTAAAAGGCCTAAAACCCCAACTGTACACACATTTTTGACCATTTAAATCCTTAAGAATATCAACAATGGATTTATTGAAATATACAGTAACAGCAACAAGAATTGTTTTTGCAAAAAGGTAGAAAGCTGGCCAATACCCAAATCTAATGGAATAGATGAGTAAGCTCACTGATTATTCTACAATGGCAAAATTAATATCTTTGGTACATAGCAAACTCTCTATAGAGTATGGCAGAACATTGAACAATAAATGGAATCATATATACTTTGACCTGGGCAACTAAAAACATTAAGGGCAATAAAAATAAGAAATTATTGAATTTAATCTTAATTATCAGATGTTTAAAATTTTGATCAATATTGTAATGATGTTGGAAAACTGGATGAATAGTGGATATATGCAAGTTTCACATTATATTTTATTTTAATGCAATAACATTTTTATTATAAAAATATCGGCAGGTTTTCCAACACCAAAAGTGGCAGCTAATTGCCATCTTCTATACTTTTCCTGTCATTTTTAGTCTCTGTTGTGGTTTTCAGTTTGTGCAAGTGATCATTATTTACTGACAATAAGTATTTTTCCCTGAGCCAATGGTGAAAGGATTTGTCATTCAGAGACCAGTAATATACATTACTCAAGTTCCGTCTGGCCAAAGAAATCCTTATTTCCAGGCCAATTTAATTTATCAGATGTTCCATTAAAATGCCATGATGTGTGCTGTCAAGTGCTGAAGGAGGGTCACTAAGTGCTTATGCACGCCATGGCAAAACTGTCACTCACTTTCAGTGATGCATTTAAAGCTACAATCATTGTGGATTTCGTCATTAATAGCCCATCTTCTAAAACCTTTTCCTGTACACTACATGTTATGACAATTGTTTGCTGGAATCCCCCAAATAAATATGGATCAATTGACATGAGCTAACTCAATTACCACATCTATTAATGCAATTCCATTGAAGACAGTAGGACTCACAACAGAAAGGGCAAATTAAATTGCACTTTCAAATGTTTTGGCAATTTGCTGAGTAATTCTAAGCAGGCATGATCCCAGGAAAATATTCTTAAGGTTAGTTTAATAGTTGGTTTTGCTTATAATTCTAAAGAGCTGTGGTTTCCCTATTGGCAGCCACTGCTTGGAATAAACTTCTCCATATTTATCACCCTGTTCATCTTCTGGATACAAAGGTCTGAGGAAGAGTGCAGCTTGCTCGTAATAAATTTAGGACCTAGGAGCATAAAAAAGAAGAGATATGCAGGTATCGCAGCTCCATGTAAGTGAAACAGGATAAATTTCAAATATAGCATGTAAGTGAAACAGGATAAATTTCAAATATAGCAAGACCAAAGCAGACCAGAGATAGTGGTTCACTGACAACTGTAGGATGGCAGCATGATGAAAAAAATCAGATTGGATTTAATAGGGCTCATGATTCACATGAGGCCCAGAGGCATGCAAAAATAAAGATGGGAAAAATTTTGATTCAGAATTTCCAGATATTCCTGAATCCTCATACCAGTATGAGTTTCTCTTTTTTTTTCTGGGGCAGGGGGAGGAGAGAAAAAAAATTGGCTTCATTATATCCATTGGAGAATTTTTCCAGAGCTCAGGAATATTTTACAGTAGAGGCACCAAATTTTCAGCATTGCTTTACCATCTTTCTCAGGTACCATACAATGCTACTTCAGTGATGACAGTGAAATCTGCCATCCAAAAACTGAAGGCCAGTACAATGTCCTCTTTCAGCATTGCTGAAAATTGTTATAGGGTGCCACCATTCATCCTCCCATTGGAAACAGTTAGAGAGGAAATACCTTAATCAAAATGGGGAGATATAAGAAACTCTTGAGTAAATTATACCATTTTATTGCATCCTATTCCACACAAAAAATAGAACTTTGGGAGTAAACAGTATGAACCAATAGTGCTTTACATGGGAAAGTCTTACAAAATAAATTAATAGTTTCCCAATGTTTATTAATGTAAAATAGACCATAGATGGGGGAAATATTACCATTTTTTCCATTATTAACATCAAGTGAGCATATGAAGTAGAAAGAAAATTCTTGTTTTTTTCACTAAAAGATGCTATTTTCATCATGAATGTGTGTATGTGTAGTTTTAAAAGTGACTTCTAATATTAATCAGTATTTTAAAAGTCTTTTTTGTTAAGAATAGTTCTTTGATGCACTATATTTTCTCCTCCTTATTACAAATTCAAGAGTATTCCATTAATACCTTGTGATGGTGCTAAACTCATCTAATTATTTACTTTGTTTTGCCTTCAATTTCTCATGGTACAAAATATAGTTAGATTTGCAGCTGAATTTTCCAGATTTCAAGTTGTGTATCATCTTTTGGTACCAGAACATATCTCTAAAACTGTTGCTACTCTTTTTGTAGCATTTAAGAATACATTTGTATGGGGTTGTTTTTGTTACCAGTTATTTATTTTTGCTATTTTTGTCTTGGTTCTTGCTTAAATTTCTGTCATTGGCATGATGTAAGCTGATGCAAAAAGGACTAGGTAATATTAACTTTCTTACCTTCTATACTGGAAGCTAAAAGTTTACTTGCGGAATGTTTAAATACTTCTGAAATAACCTTGCATCTGTTCTTTAACCGTATAAGCCTTTAACATAGAAAAATGCTGCATTATAAAAGAGTATTGTTTGCATAATTGACATTTTATTCCTCTCGTGTTTTTTCAAGGTTAAATAAAATTCACCATGTTGCAGTGATTGATCTTGTTTAGTTGAGAAATATTTATAATGGTTAGCAAAACCAGGGAAAATTAATTCTTAGTCCATGGATCACAGAGAGAAACAGCCAGTGCCAGTAATGTGGTCTGAATATCTTCCCAACTGTTGTTACCATATCCTGAACAAATGAAGCGTTCTATGGCCCTTTCCACTTGGGCCAAATACAGCGTCCCAGGGACGGCAAAAACGCCATCCCTGGGAGAGCGTTTGCACAGGATGCATTGCTGCTACGTCCTGGCTTTCCCCGGGCGGCATGAAACTGCCCCTGAAAACCTTGCTCAATGAGCAAGGTTATTGATAAACAGCGTCTTCCCCATGGCGCAGTGCGAACTGCACCTCCGGGAAACCACTGCTTTCCACATTGGCTCCACTCACCTTCTTGTGCAGCGTCCCTCTGGAGGGCTGCAGAGACCCGCCCGCGCTGCAGAGGTCTCAGGGTAGCGTGGGCGGGTCTCTGCAGTCCTCCAGAGGGACGCTACACAAGAAGGTGAGTGGAGGAGGACCACTGAGAGCCTTTCCGCCTGCAGGGGAAGTCAGGGTTGCGCGCATGCTAGCGTGTGAACGGTCCCTGAGCCTCCACCGGCATACTTCATGCTGGTGGAGATGCGTTTCCGCATGTGTGCAGAAAGGGCCTATGTGATCAAATTAAAGTATGTTATTTAATGAGCTGGAAAGCAACATACAAATACGTAACTTCTAAAGCAAAAAGTAGCCATGTATTCTTCAGTAAAAGGATGAGTAAGTGGAGCATAATTGAAAGAAGAAGAAAAAAGTGAGCCACAAGTTGGAACAATCAATGTTTGTATAACAGTCCTTGGAAAATATCTGTAATGCTGAGAAGAAAGAGAAGCCTTGACCTTGAACCCTTATTTTAATCTTGGGAAGCAGGGGGGAGACGTAACAATTCCAGGGACACTGCTGTTTCTGCAGCCTGTAGAGGTAACAAGATGGCCAAGCATAACAAGAAAGTTGGCATTGAGAGTAAATATGGTACCTGAGGAAGATGGTAAAGAAGATGGAAATTAGCCAGCATGCCAAGTATACTTTCTCTTTCTGTGACAAGAGCTAAATGAGAAGGAAAGCTGTGGGTATCTGACATTGTGGCTGTTGCATGAAACCAATACCACGTGATGCCTGGGCATACAATGCTACTTCAGTGATGACAGTGAAATCTGCCATCCAAAAACTGAAGGCCAGTACAAACTTCTTCCTTTTCTAAAGCTGTCTTATGTCCTCTTCCACTTTCTCACTCCTTTCTTCAGAAGACTCCTGTATTGCAGCTTTTGGATAAACTGTCATGTTTGTCCATGTAGCAAAAAACCTAAAAACGAGCCATGATTTAAAAAATGGTTTGGAAACTTCAGTTGGTCCAACTTCAGTTGGTTCAGCTGGTCCAAAATGTGGTGATCAGGCTACTGTCAGGGGTTAGTTACAGGTACATATCACTGACTGTGTTGAAAGACCTGCACTGTTTGCCCATCTGTTTCTGGACACAGCTCAAAGTGCTTGTTGGTTAGGGAATATGAAGAACTGTCTCGTAACATTCTGCCCAGCCTGCCAGTTAAATTTTGCCTTTCAAGCCCTGCTCTCAGTGCCCCACTTTTGGAGGAGAAGTGAGTGACAACCTGAGACAGGGCATTTTCTGTAATGACACCTCACCTTTGGGATACCCTCCCCCTTGAGGTTCGTCTGGCACCTACTTAACTTTCTTTCAGGCTAGGTTAAATTGGTTAACTTAGGATTCTAATTCAGAAGTTTTATTTTATCAGCTTTTAAATAATCTGATTCTGTTTTATGTATAGCTTTTATGCTGTTCATGTTTGATGTCTTGTCTTTGTTATGGATATAAGATAAATAATATAAGAAAAGAGCAGTGTGACTCATTCACAGCAAAGACCAGGAGTGTAAATCTTTTTTTTACTATATTAATTTGATTGCAACTCCCTGCAGTTTTTATTTGTTTCTTCATTTCCCATGTCTAGCTTCTGAAAACTAATTTGTGTACATAGTAAAGATTTTATAACACTTCATACTTACAATATTTTCCCTAGATGTAGTATTCGCTGAATCAAAGAATGCATTAAAGTAAGATGAGAGGCTCATGGCAGTTTTCCTAATTCCGGTCCAATTCTTACAGGTGTTGGTGAACGAACAGCCCCATCCAGACTGGGCTGGCGAATAGGGATGGCACCCCTCTGGCACCATCCCACTTCCCAAAGGGCTTTCCTGTGGTGCAGGAAGCCCCAAAAACCAAAAAAAACCCTGCCAGAATCTCCTGTAAAGAAAAGCGGAGATACACCATGAAAAACGAGGTGCATCTCCCAAGGCCACCTTTGCCAGTGCAAGGGGACTGAACTAAAGTTGACTCCACGAATGCCCCTGCCACACCAATGCAACTCGGGAGCGCTGAAGCGAACCTGGGCACCACCACTGGGCAACCCAGAGCTTCACAGAGGCTGAGTGCCAGCAGATTTGCCCCTCTGGCAGGGTATGTGTGCCTGCACTGCCTCTAGAGGGGGATTTGCCCCCCTAAATTGGGTTGTTAGGGTCATTTTATTTAACAGCTGTTTAAAATACTACATTTGGCAAGCCAGTATTTAATATAAATGCCTTAAAGCTAATTCATGAGGCTTAAGATGTTAAGTATTGGAGCATTAAGCATCATTTGATTTCTAGATGGTTTCATGGGGAAAAAATGCATGAAGATTTGAACCCAGGTTTTCCCAACTCAAAATTCATATCTGCTATTCTACACTGGCTTCTTAATTCTCAGTTTGCTGTTTTGCAGCTAACAACAACAACAAAAGGTTTTTTAAAGTTGTGATTTCAAAGCAAATGTGTGATGACACGTGCAGACAGAATTATTCAAGAATGCAACATGGTATAAACAAATATTTATTTATTTTTCAGATAGTCATTGCAAGCATCATGTGCAGTTACAATAAAGATGACTGGACAGAACTTTCAAAAATGGCTGAGGTAATGGTCTCTTAAGTAATATGCTTTCTTTTCCTATCTCTCCATCTCCTTTTAATTTTTTTAACTGTAAAAAAGGAAAAAGAAATGAAAAATAAGACTTATTTATTATTACTGTTTGTTCTGTGTTTTCATTAAAATGATAGGAATGTAAACTGAATGGATCTATTTTATAGAAATGGTCCTCTGGACTTTGCATTCTACCTGAAAATCCTTCAGCCTTTGAATCTCTACACTTTTATTTGCATTTTAATCAACCTGCGTATTATGACGGATGCCCTGATAAAATTTAATTCTACCTTTGAGAACCTAACTTGATCTTGCCTTGCCTTCAGGCAGTCTAGTTTGACAGCAGCAGAAGAAATTTTGAATATAAAACTCTTGAATATTTAAAGTATAAAAGGTTCATTTAATGCTCTTCTGGTTCTAATACAAATCTTTTTTAAAAAAAATCCACAAAAGCCATTGTACATAATAGTGGTTTGTTCATTTTTCCCCGTACTATAAATGCCACCTTGCACAAATGAAAACATCTCAGACATCCTGCATTTGTATCTACCTTTCTTCTTAAATGCCAACTTTAAAAAAACATTTTATCTGGATTAAGCATTGCAAGGAATACTTTTGACACTACTATATTGGATGAAAGATCTGGGTGTCTATTAAAAATATAATTGAAGCTGAAATTTTGTTCACTTACCAGGGAGCTAAGCTAATTTAAATGTTCAGTTAAATCAAGGAGCATTTCCTCTTGAATGGTACCTTTGCAGTGTGGAGGTTGCATTTTTTAGAATTCCCACATACAGCCAAAAACATTTCTAGTACATTGAAAACTAGGATGTAATGGAGAAGGGTTTTTTAAAAAATGATACTGGACTTCTATTTATGAGGAAGGAAGAGTTAAAAATGCAGTCTTTAATTAAAACATAGGACCCTACCTCTGTTATCTCAACTCATACAAACCAGAGGAAATAATTGCCACTTAGTTCAATTGAATACAAAACAGTAAAGCAGAATCCCATAAAAATATGGGCTCCACTCAGTTCAGAGGAAAAGGATGTTGTGAAGCAGCAATCCTCTGTAGGTTCACTAGTCTTCACAAACAAGTTCCAACAAACATTCACATTTTGAGGATAACTAAAATTCAGCTGAGCGTTTTAAAATAATTTTTCTTCTAAAAACATATACTGTACCTTTGTAGCATTCTACTTTGACACTTTTGAACTGGACTTGACAAACCTTTGGGTTATCCTGTTTTGTGTAGCATTTTAACATTTAGCTCATCTTTCCTATGTTGTTTTCCTTAATAGGATTACTATTGTTTTGAATACAATAAAATTACTTCAATTAGTTAAGTTCTATAGTATCACTATCCATGCTGTGGGGCCCTACAGGAAAAAACAATCTCACTGCCAAGTATTTGTGACCTTCCAAGGTTCATAAGCCCTAGAGGGGTAGTCTGGCCTCTGCAGGAGGCCAGCCCATGTATATTAAAGGTCAACTTGTCATGGAAGTAAATAACAAAACTAACAACATCCCTGGGTTGTGAAGCTCAACAGGATGAGGAAGGCTTGAGGAAAATGATGGATAGCATTTCCCGAGATCAGTCTCTTTGGAGTTTCTGACCCATGGCCCCACAGCAGGCAAAAGTCACTCCCATCATTCAGCAATAACAAAATGCAAGCCATAATTTTAACATTGCATAAGTAATAAAAATATTCTTGCATGATCATAGCCTGTCTTGTTAAGCCTGGATTGAGGGTGTAATTTTGGAATGTTGAGGCATTTAATCTAACTGGAAGTGCTTCAAAAGAATTCATAGATATTGCTACTTATTGAACATGATATTTGGTCTTTACTGCTGATTTGATGCTATTGTCAACAGCTGACGCCACAAAATAACAAAAAGCAACCATCTGCAATAGGAAAAAGGGTTCCTAACTTTGGTAACTCTATAAAAGTGGGAATTTCAAGGGATAGCTTTTCTCACAAATGCATCATATGCTATGACACCCAAGGACCTGAGAGAAGTCCTACCTTCCACAGAACCATTCAGGAGCCTATTCAGATTCCAATTTTTTGAATTTCTTGAGAAAGGTCCTGCAGCAATTTCTGTTCTTGGCCAATTTGCTTTTCATGTAGTTAATATTAACACTATTAAGTGTAATACTCTGGTCTGTAGTAGATTTCAGATGAGTTCAAAGGCTGTATTTTCTAGCTTATTTATGCAAATAACTACTTGTAATGAGTATGGTATTCATAGTGTGTACAGTAAAATTTGAAAGAATAATATTCACGGAATCTCTTTGGTAAGAAGTAGATTATGGATGTGGAAAATTTGTGTTCTTGGAAGTAGTTATCTTCTGCATAGACTGTTTTCACACTGTTGGGGACCTGAGCAACCTGCAGATTCTCTGCTTTTGAGGTAGCCAAGGACTCACCCTCAGTGTCTATGAGCCAAAGCAGCAACACACCTGTAAGTCAAAGTCTGCTACTCCACTATGTGCTTCAGACTAGCCCTTTAACAGCCCACTGTTAAAAGCAGCTTGAACTCACACTTGAACCAGGAGTGGGAAAAGAAGGAGATGGGTCACAACTGGGATGTAGGCATAGCAACAGCTTCCCACAGGAATTGCTCAGTCCTCAGGGGAGTTTCAGAGGGGTGAATTCTGGCCCCAGGATAAAACAGGCCTTTCATAACGCAAAAGGAAAATAGGTCAGGAAGGACACATTGACTCTGGCTCCTGAAGTTGAGAGGAGCAGGAGCAGGAGAGATACGAACCAGGGTGACAGAAATCTCCCTCCCTCTCAGTTTGAGGCCTGTGGGTGGGAACACAATAGGCCTCTCCTGACACTGAACTGCCTGGAGAAAATGGTCTTTTTGAAGATTGACTTTATGGCAATATGTCCTATTTAAGTCTCTCCCCAAACCCTACCCACCTCAAGCTCCATCCAGGTATTTCTCAATCCAAAGCTGGAAACCGTAGCAGATCTTCTATACATACACTGTGCTTCTCATACAAGTAGACCACTTGCATGAGAATCTGTAGCTATAACACTGGGACCAACTGTTGACAAACATGTAACTTTGGAGAGGGATCATTCTAGGTTTCAGGACTCATGCAATGCATTCAGATGTTTCCAGGTTCAGTCCTTATCACCACCATTTGCAAATATCACAAGTGCAGGTTTTGGGGATGATTTTGTTCTGCCCCAAACTCTGAAGAACTGCTGTGAAAAATAGATTATAGTGAATTTAGATCAGCCAATGATGTGACTTGCTGCAAAACAGCTTGATATGTTCATGTAATCACAACACATATCGAAGAAATGCTTCACAACCTTCATCTCTAGCAGTCAAAAGGAAATCTGAAGGGAACTACTTCTATCACACTCAGATATGATCACCTGAGCAGCAATAGCTGTGTGAAGAAGCAGTGTTGTCTGTGGCTCAAGTGAAAAAGTATTCTGGAGGTTAAAGTCTGGAAAGAAAAAAAAACTGAGTTAAGCACATAAAACTGTTGTGTCTGTCTGATAATCTTTGCTAATCTGAGTTAAAGTCATCCTGAGACTTTCCACTGAATTACTCGAGCAAGGCTGCTGAGAGCCACCATGGGATCCTGGACAAAGATTACACGCACCCATATGACCCTAATTTTGTAATTGTACACACATATGTAAATGTACTAAAACATGTGATGAAGTAGAGTGTAGCTCACAAAAACTTTGCATCATAATAAACCTTTTGTAAATACATTTGTAAGAAATCTGTGTCAGTTTACCTAGCAGAAAAGCTGGAGCAAGTTGATTATATAGTGGTGGTGGATAAGAAGTACTAGGATTATTAGAATTGATTTTGCTAACACATTTTCTAAGAAGATTATGGCATTTGACATATAACATGAAGCTTAATGTCTACAGTAGCAAAGCAGCATTTAAAAAGGTGTCCAGCTAATACCACAACTGCCTGAACAGTGTTTAAAATGTAGTTGAATCTAATTTGTGGGAAGAAGTTCTAATTTCTGTTCCACATGTGTAACCACTAAAACAGATTAACATTTGCTTTGGGTCCATTTCCCCTGATGCCATCCAGATGGCTGGTGAGGATTGTACTTAAAATGGGGCCCAAGCCTCAATGTCACCAGCCTGATAATGTCACTTCTGAACAACAAGGGAGACACTCTGATGTTCAGGCAAAACTGTTAGGATATTGCAAGTGTCTGTTTCATTCAATCAAGCAAAAGTTAACTGTTATAGTATGTAGATAGACTACTGAAGTTACATGCCTAGAATCACATGAGCTTCTGGAAAGATCTCTCTACTGCTTCTTCCAGCAAAAGAGGAGAGGCAGACAAACAGGCACAAATAGACTGCACAGATACTAGGACTGAGCACTTGCATAGATAGTTTGCTGTTCCTATATTTAGTATAACTTTATTTTGTTCTCTAATAAAGTTCTACACAATGACACAATTGCATCTCTGTCCTATTATTTACTCTAATAATTCATTGCAATACCAAAAAAAAAGGTTAGGGGCCCAGATCTTTTCTATTTGATGCAAAGTGAGTTGACGATCCTAAAGTAGAAAGATTTTGGATAAAGAACCCTTAGTCAGCACCTCTAACCCTGTTATAAAATAGGTTGCTTATCAGGCCCAGAAGCAATCATTTTGGTATTAGCTTTTTTCTTTTTCTGAATAAAAATGTATTTGATATCCTCATAGCTTTCCATATTGTATTACCTTTGTGATGGTCAATCCTCTTAACTAACAACACATGCTCAGCAATTGCTTGTGGGATTAGGGATATTTAGTGAGCACACGTTTCCTTTTGTCTAGTTCTAGTCATGCCGCTTGAAGAGATTAATCGAAAATCATTATGTTGGAATCACATCCATGTGCATACTCTGGGTTTCAGGCACAGGTGAGGCAATGTTCATTCTGGAGGATGCTAGAAATAGCACCCTGACTTCACAGTCCTATTCCCTCCATAATGACACATTATTCCTCCACTCCTTATGCCTTTCTTTCAGATGAAGGCATGAGAGCAGCTGTCATGATTGAAAGAGATAGATAAGTCAAGATGAAAATGCACACCATGTGGATGTGTCTAAGGAAGCATTTCCTCCCATCTACTTGTCCTTCAATTTTGCCAGAAACAGCCTCTACAGTCAACAGTTTTGTTATTCTGGAAGACAACATGTCCCTTCTTTTATCTTCCGGTTCCTGGTAGATTCCACAAGATTCTTTCTCATTCCTGCAGCAGCAGCATTTTCTTTCTTTGACAGAATTCTCTCCCTCCTGATAAACTGAAAGAAGTACCTTAAAGGGAGCTAAGCCATGTGTGACGAATGCCCTTATAAGGCATTCAGTTTCCAGGGTGAGGGTCTGCCCTGAAGGGGTTAAGCCCTGGCCAGCCCTGATTGGCTAGAGGGAAATGGCAAGAATATAAAAAGAGTCAGCCAGAGTGCTGAGGGTTCTTTTGGTTCTCTTTTGGTTCTGTGTGCCTTATGGTACGTTTTGGCAGAGTGAGCAGATCAAGCAGAGATCTGTCACTGCTGTTGGTCTGACAGGAATCAGACAGTGTACTCTGTAAGCTGAGGAAGCTTATCAGAGACATCAGGAAGCCCTGAGTTTGGTGGAGATTGACCCACCACTCAGGTGGTTTGACAGAAAACCTCTGTCCAGACTAAAGTCTGTCCTAAACAGTCCAACACCAGTCTTAGGAGGCCCAGTCCAGTGGCAGTGTGGCCAGTTTGGATGGTGGGAGAGGGAGGCTTGTGTGCCAGAATCCCACAGGGTATAGACTGGGGTGTGTTGGTTTAGTGTGGTTAGGTACAGAAGGACTAGTGTCTGACAAAAGAGGGAGTGTGAAACTCTAAAGTCAAATCTGTTTCTGAAGTAAAATCTTCTCTTAAGTGACACCTGCGTGTGTCTATGAACGTTTGAAACTGAAGTGCCAACAACATCTCTGAGACCATTAAGCTCTTAAAACCAATAAGCGTTTGAAATCAACAAGCTTTAAAATCCTCTCAAGTTACCTGAGAAGCCTACATTTAAGCCAGTAATAAACTTCTCAAGTTTTGTTTTAAGTTACAACCGTTCCAGTCTATTTTTGTCTCTGTGTGTTCCTAGAAAGAGTGGTGTCCATTAATCAGTGTGTGGGCTACAGAACAGTTTATATTTTTGGTGGCAGTGAACATTAATATTTTTGTTTTTATTAAGGGAGATCCCTCCAGCTAGAGTGAAACCTGTTTCCTGAGGGAATATCTCCCTGGGGCTTGGCACTTTGAAATAGGTGTCAGGGAAAGGGGAATTTCTTTTTCTCTCCTTCTCCTTTGCCCCGTTTGTGCTTTTGTTAACCTTGGTGACATAAGGGTGGCTTGGAAGTTTGGGGACAAACGATCGCCTCAGACTTGGGCCGTGCCCTGAATTGTCACACCATGTAAGAAGGCAATGAAAAACAATGAAATTAAGGGAAGATCAAACATAGACTAAACAGAAGGGAAGCTGGGGTGCCCTCAGCCAAAGAGGTAGTTTGCAGCTCCAGAAGGACTGAATTTAATGTATCCATTAGTTTAACAACAACATCTTGGGCTTCAAGTCCTTAGATATGTTTTATTTAACATTTGGTTCCAAACATGTTTAGTATAGGCCAGATTTGTATCCTCCAAAATGATCATTCTCTAGAGAACACTGAAATGTTTACAGAATTCAGATCACATTTTCCAGATATTTTGTAACTTTACAAGCAAACCACCATCAAATGAGTGTTTGGAATCCAGCAGTAACCAACAGTTAACTGAAACCACTAAGAAAATATCCATATCCAGAATATATTCCATACAAGTTGTCAAGTGAAGAAATTTTGAAAGGCCAAACTAAGGCCTGGCTCATGGATCCAGAAATGTGGTAACAAAATGGACCACACAAGTTCAGACTGCGGGTGTAGAATCACTTTCTGTAGCAGCATCCCTATTTTAAAAACTCCCTGAAAACTTACCAATACAACAAGCAGAGAGCTAGTACAGTCTTTCATTTTGTTGTGCTAGTGTTCAGTTTGCATGGACTTCGTAATTTAATGGAACGTGCAAAGCTCGAATCCACCAACAATTGTCCAAAGCCAGCCAATCCTCTCTCCCACCTCAGTGTTCTGTATTCCCACTTCATTTTCTTATATACATGATCCTATATATGTGATTACGTGATATACGTAAATAGGACAGTGGAACCCATGAAAGAAGTCATTCAATGCACAGTTAAACTGGGTTCTGATCTTATAGTTGCAGTGTTAGCCTAGGGAGGCATTGGAGTGGTGGCTGGCATTGAATGTGTAACAAATACTGCATAGGTATTAGCAGAATTGTGGCCCATATGCCACACCACACAAGTAAGTTCTTGCCTGTCCTGATCACATTTAAATCTGTCCAGAAGCCATTCCAATTACTGCGCAGAATAAAGTGGCAGGCTGCGGTACTAGAATTATAGACTGAGCTATTTCAGTCTGTGGACTATATTTTAAAGTGGTGCCAAGATAGATACAAAACAATTCAACCTTCCACAGCAGGTACAGCTGTGTGCAAAATGTGCAGCATAATCCCTGTTCACATTCAGCATAATAGGTTGGTCTTGCACTAATTTTTACCACCAACAGAAGGCCCTTCAATCCCCCTCCTGCTGCAACTCAAAATGCCCAAAATGCTGCTCCCGAGTTTCAGTAGAAAGGAACTATGTGAAGGACAAACTGAGATCTGTTGGAAGGGAGAACTGACGGAACTTGCCCTCCCCTTTCCATTAGCTGATGATTTAGTGTGGAACCAGCACAATCGGCAGAACACATCTAACTGAAAATGTCATTTAAGAAGTTAAGCTACTCACATAAATTGTGCTCTTTATGTGTCCCTTTAATAGTGTTTTTCCTTTGTTTTTTTCAAATTTTGTGTTGAATTAGTCATGAACTAAAATAAATATTGATCGAGGGAAATATTGCATGTGGCGTGAGTTATCTACACATCAGGTTTTCATTTGGGAAATTACCTTCAGTGAAGTGGTATACCATTTGGCAGTTAATATTTGATATTTTCTTCTGCTGTGTCATACAGGCAGCTGGTGCAGATGCCCTGGAGTTAAATTTATCATGTCCGCATGGCATGGGAGAGAGAGGCATGGGCCTGGCCTGTGGGCAGGTAAGACTTTTAACAGCTATCTCTTTCATATCTCTTCAGCAATGCAGCATTGTTGTTTCACTGATAGTCCTACCTCAGGGGCTAGAACACATGAAGCTGATCACTAGCTTGGGATTCTCTGGCCTCCCCTTGTTTAAATATTTAGCACTAGAAATGTGGGAAATGACAGAGTCTGAGATTACACGATGCATTTATTTTTATGGAAGACAAAATTGCATTATGCGCTTGACAGGAAGCAATATCATAACAAATAGTTGCCAAAATGCTCAGACAGAATTGTACTTTATACATTCTTAATGTTGACCAGCATCTCTGGGGAAATGCAGTACAAGTGACTTTCAGCTCATAGGCATTTTACAGAAGGTTAGCTACATCTATTAGAAACTGAACTGAGATGTAGGAGGTTCCCTTTTGGGAATGTGAATTGGACCTCTGATGCATTCTAAACCACTGCTCTGCCTTTCTGTGATTTTGTTCCCTGAAGCTGTATTCAGATATCCAGTTTAATTTTTGATTAGGCAAGTGTAATATTGTACCCTGTTTTAGTGTTATAACTCTGATCCAAATCATTTCCCCCCACTATGGCTGCCCTTTAATGTTAAAGTTCAAGTGATCTGATTATGTAGTCCGGCCATGAGATAAGTATGGCCCATTATACATAGAACACTTACCTTGGGGCTCTTCACTGTGCAGTGGGCTTGTAGTGGGGTCTCCTCGCATTTCCCTGTTTACTCACGAGAAGTCAACCCAGCCTACAGCACAGTTTGTCTGCTGAACTCTGCTGGGCTTTGCTTTTTGCGATTCTCTTAACTCCGCCAATCAACAGTGTTAAAGTGGAAATCTCATCACACTCAGTAATCCCAAGACTAAAGCAGATGTTCTCTCCCTTCCCCTCCACACTCTGTCTCTCTCCCTTGCTGCCACTTGTTTTAAAAATAGAGACTTCTTGGAAATAAAGTTTTTAAAAGCCCTCCTGATCATCAGGGAGAGCGGCAGAAGAGCAGGGGAGATGGAGTAGAGCCAAAAAGAGCCCCCTTCTTGTACTGTTCTTTGAAAAAGTCAACTCTTTGTTATTATCATATCAATATATTTATATATCAATATGAGCATTTTGACAACATGGAAGTATGTTTGTGAGAGAGTGAAGGGAAAGGCATGGATGGCAGTGCAAGAGAGTGGGAAGGCTGGCTGTGGGTAGAGGAAAGATGTCTGGGGCAAAACCGTGCTCACTGGCAAAGCTGCCCTCTCTGGCAGTGAAGCAAATTAAAAGTTGCACTAGTAGTAGTCTCGCTTGCCACAGAGAGACTATAAAGTGAAAGTAGGGATCCAGAAAATTGGTCTATACAAAATTGGTCTCCAGAAAATTGGTCTGTACCTTGCAGCGATGAACATTCACTTCTATCATGCACCATACACCTTATGCATAATCGGTCAATGTATAATGTGCTGTCCGGGAGCGGGCAACAATGCTGGGCAACCTGATGGGGTACGCCACCCCCACCCCTTGCCCTCTGCCAGGATGCCTTACCACTCCCTGATGGATACCCCTGGGACGGGTGAGAAGGCGTGCACCATGCTGACACCAGCAGCAGCCTCAGCGAGTCGAGAGGAAGATGCCCCACCCTCAGACTCACCCAGACGGCCAAGTTGGACACCTGCATCCGAGGACATCCTGGGGCCACCTTCCGGTGCTCCAGTGAGAGCCAGGATGCCACGGCTAGGCTGGGCCCACTCTCCCCTCCAGACACCTGGGATTGGCCACAGCCTTAGAATGGGAGGGGAAGAGAGGAACCAGGAGGGGATAAAAGGGGAGGCTGAGGGGAAATTGGGGAGGAGGAAGTAGAGAGAAGGAGTGGAGGAAAACATGGAAGAAGAGCGATAGGACAGAAGGAGGAGAGGAGTGAGGAAAGGAGGAGAGAGAGAGTGAGAGGAGATTACTGGAGCTGGAAGGCAACCCCAGGTTCATAGGGAAAGACCAGTTTACGGGGGTTGCTCAGAAGAGGGGATGAAGAGATCTAGCCACAGCCACAGATGCAGACGATATGTCAGGAGAGAATGCTGCTAGAACACGGCCATACAGCCCAGAAACCACACAGCATTCCACCGAAGAGGTCTAGTCTTGGAGGGACAAACCTCACAGGCACACTGTGGCTCTGTAGGTTCGACTCTGTAGGCAGCCACCACAATGAAAGCAAGGGTGAGGATGGCACCACTAGCAGCCATGAGGGGATTGGAGGGTTGGATTCACCCACCCAGGGGATGCCCAGCGGGACAGAGCTTCACAGTGCCAATAAATAAAGAACCAATATGAAATTTAAAAATATCTCACTTTCAGGACATGGGATTTTTTGTGGTGGGTAGGTGTGCAGAAGAAAACAAACACAAATATGGACTTTACAAGTTGCAAATTATTTTTCCATGCAAATAGGCCAGCATGAATCTGAAACTGCAGTTAGCATGTTTATATGTTTATGTCACATCAAATGTATTTCTTATCAGCGGACACAGTCAGCTCCTAATTGGCAGGTACTAATTGTTACATGTGCAATATTCCAGTGCAGATAAATTAAGAAATATTCTCAGGGTGAATCTGTTCCCTTGGAATTATGGGGAAGGAGGGGACCGAATACAGAGAAAAGTGGCTGTGCTGCTTTGTCCTCTTAAGGCAACGTCACCTATATGGTACATTGAAACAATGGTCTCAAAGAACAACCAAATACCACTTACAATTTGCTTTTGGTAAAGAAAATAGTACCCTAGATACAAAACAACCCCACTGTATGCAGGAATCTATGCATTTTGCCATTGGGGTGAAACCAGTGGTGGGATTCTAATTTTTCAACAACCAGTTCTCCCCCTCCTGCCCCCCACCATTGCCGCCCACTGGCTGCTGCCCCCCCTTTCCAAGTTGGGGGGGAGGTAAGGGAAGGCAGTGGCTGCAGCTTGGCCTGAAGGGGCTTTGTGCCTGGGCTGGAGGCTGGAGCACTGCAGGAGGTTGCCCAGACATCCCAGCTGCAGCCCTAGCCTGAGAAGGCCACCACCACGTCACAGCCAGAAGCCTGGGCAACCTCCAGCAGGGCTCCAACCTCCAGCCCAGGCACGCAGCCTTGCTGGAGGTTGCCCAGGCTCCCCGGCCATGCCATGGTGGCCTTCTCGGGCTAGGGCAGCAGCTGGGAAGCCTGAGCAACCTCCGTGGGGAGGAAGGAATTCTCATCCCCACCACCCAGAGGCTCACGCTCGGCAGCCCCGGGTCCTTGGGTGGGGGCTGGATGGGATTTCTCCCCTGTGCGGAGGCTGCCATGGAAAGGAGGGGAACCCAAGCCAGCAGCCCTCATCTGGGGGCTGCTGTGGTGATGAGATCTACAGGTCATCATTATAAAGCTTTTTCATTTCATCAAATTATTTGGTTCCTCATCTACATCTGGCAACCACAATTGTATGGAAACCCATTCACACATGAAGAAGCTGATTGAATGATTTGATTTTTTTTAATTGCTGGTCATTCAGGGGATCTTGCAGTGACTTGTAACACTTGAAATTCTATTACAATGCATGTAAAATTAATTTTGATACATCAAATAATTAACTATTACAGTCCAATCCTATGGGAGAGACTAATGGATCCAGCATGGGCTTGTGCTGGCGCATCTGGTTTAGAAAGCATGCTGCTGGTAGAGAGGGCACAGACCCCAGCATCTGGGTGCCCCACTGTTCCATGGCAGCAAAACATAGAAGTGGGCACTGCCACAGAGCTACACTGGCATCAAAGTGAATGTTGACATGGGGAGGGGAGGGTGGGGTACTCTTGGGGGAGGAGCCAACTGCAATTGGCCTTCACCCGAGCTTTCAACTCAAGGACACCGTGGTCAGGACCTTGAACTTATGCCTAAAAGGATGGTGTAACTCCATTGTGCCCTTTGTAGGTCTTCCCAGGCAGCTGGATTTTTTTCTGTTTTGCAGCCTCCTTGCACCTTCTGAAAGCTCTCAGAATGTAGCATGGTGGTGGAGTCATCCTCAGCCACCATGGCCTCCAGATTGGGTTGTGAGTCTGCCCAGACAAAAGGCAGGACTTCTAGGTAGCAGTTTCTTTTAAAGGCATCAGCAGGCAGGGGGTAGGACTGAGAATGTGGGAAAGCACAGCCTAGATGACAATGCCCTCTTTATACCAGCTATTTCGGATTATGGATTTAAAATGTTCTTTCTTGACATAACCACATGTTTGCTCAGCAGTGACCAGCCCATGTTTCCATCTCCAGGTACAGGTTATGAAATTATGCAGGAGGTATAATTTCTGCAATTTTTAGACAGGGTCATCTCCATATCCCACAGCATTAATTCCTCTCAGTGATCTGCATTTAAGTGCTTTATTTAAATGATTTCCTTTTTGAAAGGAAAAGGTGTTTCTTTAGTCCCATTAAAGTTGTTTGGCAAAGAGTGGAACAATTTTTTAAATAAATAGATGAAAATTGTTTACCAAAGGATTAGCCAAAGGTTTATTCAAGCAAACTAATAATCACTTCAGTGCAGTTATTACTGTCACTACTGCTTTTGCTGCTATTTTAAGGTTAAAAGCGAAAAGCAAAAACCACTCATGGGAACATCCGGTGTGACCAAATCATAACTAAAATCCCCAGTAAGTTTCCCATAAAACATTACAGCTTTTCATTTTTATCTAAACAATTGCAAAGTAGGTAGCCTTCAAACTTCTTTTGACAGCCCATTCCATAAGTTGAGTGTATTAGAAGAAAAAGTGTGAGTTCTCCTAAAGGGCAGATTCACAGTGTGATGTAAGGGCTGGTTCTTATTATGTATGTAAATATTCTACGTGTATATATTCAAAATGCTGCAATGAGCTCCTGGCACTCAAGGAACGTGTGCGTTCTCTTGAAGCCAAGGTGGCAGACCTGGAGAAGCTGAAAGAGGCAGAGAGGGTGACAGACGAGGCTTTCAGGGACCTACAGCCGGGTCCCACTCCCAAGGTGACATCTCTTCAGATGTCATGGAGAATGAAGGCCTTGGGGATGGAGGGTGCCAGTCTGAGGTGGGGGAAGATGCTCCCTTAGATGGGATCCCTTCCTTAACTGGTGATCAGCTATCCTCTCGCACTGAGGATACCCCTCGGGGAGGTGGGGGGCTCCTTGTAGTGGGTGATTCGATCATTAGAAATGTAGAGAGTTGGGTTTGTGAGAGGCGTGATGACCGCATGGTGACTTTGGCCTGCACCTGGTGCGAAGGTTCACCCGGATGTCACGCTTACGTCTAGATAGGCTTTTTAGACAGTGCTGGGAGGTGGAGTCAGCAGTTGCTTGGTCCCACATTGGCACCAAGCGACGATTAGGGGAAATGCTAGCCGGGAGATTCTGAAGCTAGAATTTAGGGCTTTCGCTAGGAAACAGGTTTGAAGTCCAGGACCTCCAAGGTGGCATTCTCAGAGAAATCGCTAACCCGTTCCACACTTGGGAGGGTTGAGCTAGGCAAGAAAAACGAGATACAGGGTCTCAATGCGTGGATAGAGAAGGTGGTGTAAGGCAGAGGGTTTCAGATTTGTCAGGAACTGGGAACCTTTTGGAACAAGGCAGGCCTGTACAAGCCCGAGGACCGTGGCTTCATCTTAACCAAAGAGGAACTATAGGCTGCTGGCGCTCAACATTAAAAAAAGGTGGGTGAACAGCTTTTAAACTGATCACTGGGGGAAAGCCGACAGGAGCTGGAGGTGACTTCGGTTCGGAATACAGAGTCCATGGGGATGCAGACAGAGAGGGAGAAGTTTTTCTCAAATCAACCCACACATACAAGTGAGGAACATGCTAAATGTGCATGTGACAAGGGATAGTGCTCTACAAAAAGAGCACTTGAGGGTAAAGCACATGAAATCCCAGGTTAAGGATAGAGACAGGGTATACAGGTGTCTCTATATGCTAATAGTAGTAAGCATATCTGACCTAAAATGGGGGAGCTTCAGAGTACAGAGTTTTGAAGGAGGGACTTTGATATAGTTAGGGCATTACAGAGACATTGGGTGGAATGAGGAGGCAACCAGTGGGATGCTTTTCGTTATACCAGGCTACAGAGCTCTATAGGAAGGATAGGACAGGGTGCATAGGGGGTGGAGTTGCCCTTTACATCAAAGAGAGCATAGTATCACATAAAATAGACAATGCAAGGGGAGCTGAGTTCCCCTACAGAATCACTCGCTGTGGATATCATTATACCAGATGTGAAGGACAGTTTAATATTAGGAATATATTATGCGTCCCCCTGACCAAGAAGAAATGCACAAAGGAGGAGTTCACTGAGATGGAAAAAAAAAGAAATTAGAGAGGCCAACAAGAAAACAAAAAATGTAGTGGTAATGGGTGATTTTAACTATCCCCATATAAACTGGAAAAATGCATGTTCAGTGTCATAGTAAGGAGAGAGCATTCCTGGATATGCTAAATGACTGTGGCTTAGAGCAGATGGTTGTGGAACCAACCAGGGGAGAGGTGATCCTAGATCTAATTCTATGTGGGACCCAGGACCTGGTGCAGGAAGTCAGTGTTGTTGATGAGCCGATGGGGAACAGCGACCACAATGCTGTCCAGATTCAGTATCTCAGCATGCCGAACAAGCTGGCAACTACTAGTGTAGTTACATTAGCCTTCAGAAAGGGGAAATTTCTCAAAAGATCACGCGGGGGATAGTGGGCAGGAAGCTGAAAGGGAAAATCAAAGAGAGTCAAAACTGTCCCAGGATGCTTGGAGTAGGTTATTTAAAAAACACAGTAATAAAAGCTCCAAGCTGGAATGTGTTCCACAGGTTAGAAAAAGGCAGCACCCAGTCCAAAAAAGAAAGCCACCATGGTTAACAAGAGAGGTTGAGGAAATTATCAAAAAAAAAAAGAAAATGTCTTTTAGAAACTGGAAGTCCAGTTTGGCTGATAGAAGAATATGAGAGGGAACACAAATGAGTGGCCAAAGAGAAGCAAGTTAGCTGTAAGGGAGGCAAATGATTATGAGGAAAGCATGGCTGCGAACATCAAGACCAGCACAAACAGTTCTTCAAGTACATCAAAAAGTAGGAAGCCAGCTAGGGAAGCGGTAGGGCCCGTTAGGATGACAAAGCGAACAAAGGGGTGTGCTAAAGATGGCAGGAGATTGCAGAGAAGCTGAATAAATTCTTTTCATCTGTCTTCATCCAAGAGGAGGAGAGGAACATTCCTGCACCTGAACCAAGCTTCTTAGGAGGCCCGAATCAAAGGTGAACTAAGCCGGAAGATAGTGGTAGACAAGCGAAGAAGTTCTAGCCAGCCATTGATAAACTAAAATGTTACCAAATCCCTCTGGCCCAGATTGCATTCACCCAAGAGTTCTTGAAGAGCTCAAGCACGAAATTGCTGATCTTCTCACTTTAATATGCAACTTATCCCTGAAATCAGCCTTCCATCCCTGAAGACTGGAAGATGGCCAATGTCACACCAATCTTTAAGCAAAGCGATCTAGGGGGGGACCCGTGGAAATTACAGGCCAGTCAAAGTTTGACAGCTCTGTTCCTGGTAAGAATTAGTAGAATCTGTCATTAAAGATAAAATTATAAAACATGGCAAGAAAGAAGCAGAGAGACCTGCTGAGAGAAAGAGGAGTCCAGCATGAAACTTCTTTGCAGAGGCAAAATCCTGTCTTTACAAACTTACTAGAGTGCCTCTTTTGAGGGTGTAAACAGGCATGTGGACAGGGGTGAAACCGGTGGACATTGCTCTACTTGGATTTCCAAAAGGCTTTTGACAAAGTTCCCTCACCAGAGACTGTTGAGAAAACTCAGCAATGAAGGAATAAAGAGGGGAAGTCCTCCTATGGATTAAAAAAACTGGTTGAGAAACAGGAAACAAAGAGTGGGTGTAAAATGGGAAGTTCTCACAATGGAGAGAGATGTCGGGAGTGGTGTCCCCCAAGGATCCGTTTTGGGACCAGTGCTCTTTAACCCTTTTCATAAATGACCTGGAAGTAGGGGTGGGTAGCGTGGTGGCCAAGTTTGCAGATGATACCAAATTATGTAGGGTGGTGAGAACCACAAAGGATATGCTAAGAGCCTGCAAAGCGGACCTTGATAGAACATTAGGTGAGTGGGCTCAGAAATGGCTTAAATGCAGTTCAATGTAGCAAAATGTAAAGTGATGCACATAGGGGCAAAAAATCCAAACTTCACATACACGCTACAGGGGTCAGTGCTATCAGTCACAGACCAGGAAAGGGATTTAGGGCGTGCCTTAGTTGATAGTTCCATGGGAATGTCAACTCAATGCATGGCAGCTGTGAAAAAGGCAAACTCTATGCTGGGGATCATTAGAAAAGGAATTGATAATAAAACTGCAAAGATTGTCATGCCCTTATATATAAAGCAGTAGGTGCGACCGCGATTCTTGGAGTACCTGTATGTCCAGTTCTGGTCGCCGCATCTCAAAAAGGATATTGAGGAGATAGAAAAAGTGCAGAGAAGGGCAACAAGGATGATTGAGGGACTGGAGCACCTTCCCTATGAGGAGAGGCTGCAGCGCTTTGGGGACTCTTTTTTTTTTAGTTTGGAGAGGAGACGGGCTGAGGGGATATGATTGAAGTCTACAAAATTATGCATGGGGTAGAAAATGTTGACAGAGAGAAATTTTTCTCTCTTTCTCACAATACTAGAACCAAGGGGCATTCATTGAAAATGCTGAAGGAAGAATTAGGACTAATAAAAGGAAACACTTCTTCACTAACGTTTGAAGTTGGTGTTTGGAGATATGCTGCCACCCAGGAGGTGAAATTTGAGTAAGGCCACTAACCTGGATAGCTTTAAAAGGGGCTTGGACTTAGATTTATGGGAGGAGAAGTCCGATTTATGGCTACCAATCTTGATCCTCTTTGATCTGAGATTGCAAATGCCTTTAACAGACCAGGTGATCCGGGGAGCAACAGCCCTTGAGAAGGCCATTGGGCGCTCTCACATCCTACATGTGAGCTCCCAAAGGCACCTGGTGGGCCACTGCGAGTAGCAGAGAGCTGGACTAGATGGACTTTGGTCTGATCCAGCTGGCTTGTTCTTATGTTCTTATGTTCTTATAAAATGGAAACAAGTAACTGAAATCTGTAGATGATCCTGGTGCACATCTTCATTCAAGCTTTTTTCCCCAAGTATATTAAAAGATCAGGGATAGAGAAGAATGTGGCAAGAATGTTTTACCTCAAGGGAAGGGAAGCGTAAATTGTTTTAATCATACAGAATAGGATGGTTTTTGAATAAAAACCATAATAAAATGTTCTAGGGGTGCCCAGTATTCTTCAAAATGAAAATTATAAGTTCATACCAGTCTGGTTTGATTTCCATCATGTGGTGTTCCAAGCCAGTCAAATAATATGAAGAATTTATTTTAAAGAATAATAGAAGCGTATAAAATATTTAAAGAAAAAATCAGCAATGTACGGAGAGCAAAATAGACAATTGTTACATATATCTATGTTTGTGTAATAATGTTTTTGGCATATTATTGGTTTATGGATTCAGGTTCCCTTAATGGGGGGTCTTATAAATCCACAGGATAGCCTTGGGCTCTAAAATTCTGCAGTTGGCTCTTTAATTCTACTGTAGCTGGAAGATATGTAAAAAAGCATGTAGCCAGCCAGCTCCCTACTGACTGCACATCCAAGAGGCTTCCAATGCTTGCATATATTACTCCTACTGGTACAGGTTGGAAGCAGCTTATATTAGGAAAGAAAAGGGGTTGAGGGAAGGTTAAAAAAAACCATATGAGCCCTTGAATTTCTGTTTTGATGAGAAACCCTTCAGGATTCACCTTGACCACAAACAGAACCTTTGAGGGGCCTCTATTTCATTCAATATCAATGTGCATCAATCTGGCTGTAACATTAGCAATTTGTTTCCGACTTGAAGGTCAAATGCGTATCTTTCTCTGACAATGACCTGCAGATCTTACAACTGAATTTGAATAACAGAATTAATCCTCAGCTTTCTGCTGTTTTCCTTCCTTCCTTCCTTCCTTCCTTCCTTCCTTCCTTCCTTCCTTCCTTCCTTCCTTCCTTCCTTCCTTCCTTCCTTCCTTCCTCCTCCCTCCCTCCCTCCCTCCCTCCCTTCCTTCCTTCCTTCCTTCCTTCCTTCCTTCCTTCCTTCCTTTTTTTGGCCCATATCTGTATTTTAAAAGAATCTAAACATGCCAGCTTTTTAAAAAAAATTATTATTAGTAGTATTAGTATTATTAATTATTAGTTGAACATCCCGCTGAGCTTTTTCTTTTCTATAATCACAATGCACAGTTTTGCTTTTTACTGGGGAAAATATTTAATATGGTGAAGATTATTGGTAAGTTATTGGCATGTAAAATTATTGGCAAGTTCCAGTGATACAATCCCTCTAGATGAAGCCCTACTCTATTTACTGTTAAATTGTAATTAGTGACCAAAGATTGATTGTTGCTCTGTAGATTTTGCCATGGTTAGAGGAGGTCAAGGGTTAGAAATAAAATTGACCAGCTGATTTTAGACTTATCAACTCCAAGGCAATGCTAAATACCTGTGACGTTTTAGTGACCCTTGTCTGAGGTCCAGTCATTAGTAATGGGCCCCACTCTTGTATTGCCCTTGGGAAATTCCACAGCAACACTCATAGAACCAGGGAGTTAATTTTAAACAAGCATACATTGCTAGGTAGTGAGCAGGAGCCATAAGACCCTCTGTTAAAAAAAATGTATCAGTGCATTAAACATTAGGTAAGAAGCTCAAGCACAATGGTGCCATGTTTTTACTGCAGCTTAACAGTGTAATTCTAAACATAGTGTTCTAAGCCCATTAAATTCAATGGATTTTGAAGGATGTAATTCTGGATAAGAATCCACTGTAAATCACATTTTTTAGTATGTTTGGGATATTTACTTCTTTTTATACTTGGTTGTCTGCCAGATTCACATATACATCGGCACACAGTTGGGGAAATGCTGAGAGTGGTATAGCCAAGGTTTCCTTGTTTCCTCAGCCTTTCATGTCAGAAGGTGTTCTCTTGCTTCCTTTTTTTAAAAAACAGCTAATGAGAATTGATGCCTAATGGAAGGCAATCACCCACCAATTATTCTGCAGTTCTTTCATAGCATGGATGAAGTTTGGGTTTGAATTTGTACAATTGAACACTAAATAAGCAAGCAAATAAGAAATAGCAAATTTCACATTTGAACGAGAAGCGTTGGACTGAGACACCAAAATTTAAGAAAGAGAAAAATGGTGACAAGCTGGAAAAATATTCAGACTGCTTTTCACACATGACACTGAAATTGGTTACAGTTTTGAATTATTTTCTGGCACCAGCATAAAAAACCAGTATTGGCTGGGACATAGATCTAATTATTTTAAATTCTCTGCTGAATTTACAGTACTCATATGATCCTAAGTTTTTGGGGTTTTTTATCAAATTTATTTCTTAGTCCCACATATAAAAACAAAATAGTCTTAAAGGTAATTTCCGCTACAAACTGAAGGAGCTAAGTATGTGCCAGCTTGGAGAGGAGAGTTTATAGTGACAGTTTTAAATATTTAAAATGTCCTCCAAGTTACAAAACTATTGTTCACCCTATTGAATGAAGGGATGAAAACAATACTGTCTGTCCACTGAGAAATAATCATAAGGACAAAATGTCCAGCTGCACGGGGATGGGCTCATTCTTGGAGACTGCTAGGCAAAGGGGTTTTTTTAGGGGGGGGGATCTGTCATATTTGGGGGATATGATGCTGCTGCCCAACTTCTATACAGGGGAATTCAGCTTCTACGGTCATCATTTGTATTTATCAGCATGGTATGTTTGGAGCCAGGAAAAATCTTTCAGGCTTTCTGATAAAAAATATTCTGAATGCGACTAAGATGGCAGCTGTAGCATGATTATCACAAGTTGAAAACTAAAATCTAAGTGTGGCACATTTATTCTACTCTAGCATTACTTAAGCCAGTGATGGCGAACCTATGGCACGGGTGCCAGAGGTGGCACTCAGAGCCCTCTCTGTGGGCACGCGCAAACAGAGTTTGTTGTGGGGGGGGGGGAATTGCCCCCTCCCCACATCTAGGCTGGCCTGGGCCACTGGGGTCGATTATTAGCATTAAACCTAAGACCTAGTTTTGGGGAGGCAGTGTAGGTAACCCTGTTAAGCGCTGTTAAACCCCACTGATTTTCATGCAAAGAAATAAAGCACGATCCTTTACCTGGGAGTAAGCTCGGTTGCTGGCAATGGGGCTTGCTTCGGAGTAAACCCTCCTAGGGTCATGATTCACCCATTCGAAGAGTTGTATGGTTGCTTCAAAGCAAAGCCAACGACTACCACCAAGCTTACTCCTGAGTAACGCACGCCTCAGAGCCAACCATTTTTTTTGTAAACTAAAACCTCAGTATTCAGGTTAAATTGCTGTGTCGGCACTTTGCGATGAAGAAGTTGGTTTTGGGTTGCAGTTTGGGCACTCCGTCTCGAAAAGGTTCGCCATCACTGACTTAAGCTATTCTCAGTATCAGAAAAAGAGGAGAAAGCCAAATTTGAGGAGAAAGCCAAATTTGATGCTTGGTGTCCTGTGAATGGAGCACCCAGTGGGTGTTGTTCATAAAATAGCAGATAGATCCAGGTCAGAATGGTGGCTGTTATGTGCCTTTCTGACTTCACACCAATCTATTATTTCCTGCAAAGAAAATGATGCTACTGATTCTGTGAATGGTACATTCCATTATCTTACAAGGTCAATTCACAAAATTTAGTGGGGGGTGGTGGTTGTTGTTTAGTGTGTACTTGCATGACTGGGCCCATGAATAATGTTTCTCCATAACCATAACTCAGCAGCAGCTATGTATAAAAACTTTGGTACACATCAGCAAGCACATTGATAGTCTGTGCATTATTCAGTCATCATCATCTATATATTAATAGTGAAGTCAGCAACCTGAGAATATTTAAATTCAGTGACTGGGACTGTGAATGGGCAAAGCAGATCTTTCAACAAACCTAAAAAGGGACCCGATTTTGCAGAAAAATCTGAAAAATTGGGGTTTAAAAGCTCCAAAATGATAAAAGGAGCATCTGTAGCTTTAAGAAACAGAAGACTTCATTGGTTGTTACTAGGCACTGTATTCTGTGGATTTCTGTGAGGAAAAAGTAGGCAGGGAGAGGAGCAGGGTCTAGGTGGCTGATTTACACAACTCAGCTTGGCCTAGCTGCTTGCTACTGTTCAACAGATGCCACCCTATGAAAGCCGATGTGATATAGCGGTTAAAGTTTCTGAGTAGGGTCTAGGAGACCCAGGTTTGAATCTCATCTTTCTGTGGAAGCCTTCTGGGTGAATTTAAGTTAGTAATAATAATAATAATAATAATAATAATAATAATAATAATAATAATAATAATAATAATAATAATAATAATAATAATAATAAATACTCCTGACCTCACAATTGTGGAAAAAAAGAAAGTGTGGATAGTCGATGTTGGAATTCCTGGTGACAGCAGAATTGATGAGAAGCAACTGGAAAAACACGATACGAGGATTTAAGGATTGAATTACAAAGACTCTGGCACAAACCAGTAAAGGTGGTCCCAGTGGTGATTGGCACACTGGGTGCAGTGCCTAAAGACCTTGGACGGCACTTAAAAACAATTGGCGCTGACAAAAACACCATATGTCAGCTGCAAAAGGCCACCCTACTCGGCTCTGCACGCATTATTCGTCAATACATCACACCGTCCTAGATGCTTGGGACGTGTCCGACATGTGAGGTAATACAAGAGTTCGATTTCGATTTCGAATACCTTTAATGGCATATAAATAGTTTAAGATTAACTTAGCAAGATAATAACAGCCTTTACAACTTTACAACTTCTGACGAGTTAAAATAACACCATTTAAATATTTAGCCACTGCTTCCAACAGCTCGTAGTTGTGGCTGTTTAAAAGATATATAACCTTCTGTTTATCTGTAATGCCTTCACTTCCATGCAGGAAGGGGATTATGTGCTTCTTCCTACCTATCTCATAAAAAGGACAATTCAACAGCATATGAGATACTGTTTCCACAGAACCCATGCCACACGGGCATTTCCTTTCTTTATGTGGGATTCCAAGGTGGCGTCCAAGGCTAAAGGAAGAAGGCAGGGCATTACACCTAGCTAAGGTGATTGCTCTACGCCACCGGGCCTCAACCAGGAGATAAAGGTACTGGGCTACAATTAATCTATCCACAGGTATTCCCAGAGAGATCGGGGGACAGGTTTTATTAGCTTCCTCTGGCATCTGTTCAAAGTCTCTGTCAAAAGGTGTCTTCTTGATAGCCCCATAGACCTCCTGCTCTGTTAGCATTAGCAGGTTCTCCAAGGAAATGCCCAACTCATTAAGTTTGGCTTCGATTTTAACCCACCACTGGGTTGTGTGGAGGATGGAGCGTCCCTGGGATGTATAGTCCAGTTCATCTCGATTAAAACAAATCCTGGCCCAAAACTTGAATGTATGGCACCAGGCCAGAGTTTCCAGCCGATGCTGGCCTGTTTCTAAGCACAGGGCCGCATAGGGAATAGAATAGGGCCAGCCAACGATATTATACAGAAAGTACGACTGGACCCTTTCAACCTCTCTGCTCCATGCCCCTATCCAGATGGGGATCCCATAAAGGATTTGTTGACTCACTTTGGCATTAAATGCTCTCAATGCTGCAGGGATGTATCCTCGGCCTTTCCCATAGAGGAAGCGTATAATGGCTGAGGTACTTAATTTAGCGGCGGAGATGGCCCGATTCCTATGTAGTGTCCAGGAGGCCCTATGATGGTAGGTAAGCCCTAGGTATTTGTATGACTGCACCTGCTCGAAACTACTGTGGCCTATCCGCCAATTGGTGGCTTTCCATTTATGGGTAAATACCACAATTTTGGATTTATCGAAGTTAAGTTGCAAATCGTTGAGTGTGCAGTATTCTATACAACACTCTAAAGCTCTCCTTAGCCCGACTCGTGAGCGCGAAAGTACAACTGCGTCATCAGCAAACAGAAGCAGGGGTATGGAAGTTGAGCCCAGAGTTGGACTATGTACTTGGGCCTCACTTAGTGTGGAAGCTAGATCGTTAATAAAGAGCTTAAAAAGTGTAGGAGCCAATACGCAACCTTGTTTCACCCCTTTAGTAACTTGAATTTTTGGGGTTAACAATCCCTCCATGTTACATCTCACGTGGCAATAGGTGTTTGTGTGCAGGATCTTAATTAATTCAAGCAACCTTGGCTCTACACCTTGGCTGCTGAGTTTCTTCCAGAGAATCTCTCTATTAACAGAATCAAATGCGCCCCGGAGATCAATAAAGGCTGCATACAAGGGGCTCTTTTTCCTCTTATATTTGGTTATCAAGCAACTTAACACCAGGCAGTGGTCGAGGGTTGACTTACCCCTTTGGAATCCAATTTGTTCCTTCCCTATGACATTTTTATCAACAATCCAATCAGTTAATTTCCCAAGGAGGTATTTGGCATAAAGTTTTCCCAAGACCGAGAGAAGACTGATTGGTCTATAATTAGATGGACTGTTAGGGTCACCCTTCTTATAGATAGGGATGATAATTGAGTAGCTCCACACAGTGGGAATTATGCCTGTTTGGTTAACCATGTTAAACAATTGTGCCAATATAAGGGACCACCATTCCCTAAATACTATAAACAACTCTGGAAGAAGAGTGTCAGGACCAGCAGCTTTACCTCGTTTAAGTTGGCTTATAAGTTTTCCAATCTCAAGAGAGGACACGGGAGGCCAGGGGTTGTCAGAAGGTAGAACATGAACCAGGGTGGAATGAGAATTCTGGCACTCCCCCATTGTTTCCAAAAAAACTCATACCATTGTGATCTTGAGATACTAGAAGGAAGGATGCTGCTATCTCTAAGCCCACCAGTGACTATTTTCCAGAATCTTCTAGAGTCGTTGTCCTGTACTGATTGAATCAAGGAATTCCAGCAACGATCAATTGCCTCTTGTTGATTAGTCCGTAGTTGCAATGCTAATTGGGTTTTTAATGTAAAGTAAGATGTGGGCAGGCTATCCCATTTTTGGCTTTTGTAGTTTTTGTAAATTTCCCGCAGTGAGTGTTTTATGGCCATACTCCTAGAGCAGAATTCCAACCTACGTGGAGATTTATTGGGTGAGGATACAATCTTGTGTTGGGACTGTTGGATTAAATCTTTAATTTTTTTGGTGATGTCATCAAGTTTTAAAACCATCTCATCCGGGGATGGAGCACTTAGCATATCCAACCTCAGTTGCTTCAGCTCTTGAGAGCTGAGAAGCTGTGTAATTTTATACTCCAATGCCTCAGACCATCTAACTCTAGGAAGTAAGTGATTTGGCGAACTCACTTCAACTGTCGGCTGGGGATGGGGAGGAGTTTTATATTTTAATATAACTGAAAGAGGCAGATCGTCACTTAAATGGTGGAATAATACCTGGAATTCACCTACATATCCAAAAAGGTTGGGGGATATTAAAATATAATCAACCACACTACTCCCCTTCCTAATGGCAAAGGTGACCTCTCCAGAGCTACTAAATTGAGTAAGTCCATTTAATATGCATAGATTGATCTGTATGGCAAAAGAAATTAGCTCTTTCTCAGCTATATTTGAGTTATTATCTTTGGAGAGCCTAGGAAGTGAAAAGAACCAGGGAAGGGTATCAAGTTCAAGCCCCAAGGATGTAATCAGGGCAGTCTCGTTACCTCCAATTCGAGCATTAAGGTCACCTGCTACCACTATTTCAGTCATAGGATATAGTTGTTTCAGGCTATCTAGGTAGTCTGTGATACACATCCAATGTGAATGGACGGTTTCGCTATCCGCCGTAGGGGGAAGGTAGATGTTAACTACTAGGAGGGGAGAGATCAAGCCCTCACATAGAATAGCCTGAGCTAAATGATAGCATACTGGTAACTCTGTGATCCGGAGGTTCAATTCTTGTGCTACCAAGATTGCCAGACCCGCCTGGTGCCTTCCCATCTTATTAGACTTATGAGCGGGAAGACAATATGCTTGATATCCTTGGGCTACAATAGGGAGAGGGGTCCAAGTTTCTTGGAACAGAAGTATGTATGTGAGGTAATACAAAATCCAGCATATTGATCTTGTTTGCTGTGTATAACTGTTTTTGTATCAATATAATAATGATGATGATGATGATGATGATGGTGATGGTGATGGTGATGGTGATGGTGATGGTGATGATGAAGTAAAGTAATAAATGTAGGTGAACATGGGAGGCAGATTAATGGTAGCTTAGTTATCGACTGGGAAGGAGAGAATGAAGCAAGGAAATGGCAGAGGATATGGAGGTTGTCAGGAGAAGGGGAAGATAATATAATGTGGAGAAGGGGATACAGGAGAGAACGATATATCCCCCTTTCCAGGGCTGTTTTGCATTTTGAGGCAGGACTTATTGGGGCCAAGCCTACCAGCAACCTCCACCAGCAACCACTGGGTGATTTGATGCCACCCAACTGCATGACTCAGTTAAGCCTGGCTGCTTCCTACTGTTCAATAACAGCCACATCATGAAAGCCAGTGTTGTTTAGCTGTTAGAGCTTCAGTAGGGTCTGGAAAACTTGGGTTTAAATCATCAGTCTGTTATGAAAGCTCACAAGAGGATGTCATATCACATGTTTTCATCCTAACCTACTTCAAGGACTGGTGTTAGGATAAAAAGGAGGAAAAGAGAATTATGTAAGCTGCTTTGGTCACCATTGTGATGAAAGGCAGGGTTTAAATGAAGTAAATAAATAATAAATTTAGTTGAAGAGAGGAAGCAGAAAGAAGGTGGGGTGGTGAATAACTGAGAACAACAGAAAGCAGGGGAGAAGATATGCTGTTTGCTAGAGGGAGAGAAAGAGGGAAGTGGGGACAAAAATACTGAATACTTGCTAGTTCCTTACAATACAAGTAGGCCTGACCTAGCATCCTGCACAACATACCTGGACCATACTTTTCCTAGATAAAGCCTGCTGGCAGTGTGGGAAGGAAAAGCTTATTTGCCCTCCTGTCAAGGGCAGATGGAGATAGATTGGTTGTTGGGTGAGAAGGAAAGAAGAAAGCTGGAAAAGTGTAGAGGCTATGGAGGCTCTCTGGGAAGGGAATGAGGAAATAGTGGCAAAGGGGGAAATCAAGTACTCCCCCGCCCCATAAATCCGAGTTGGTGCTCCCTTGTTCTTCTTGTTTTTGGTGTGTTTGCTTGTTTTTGTTGCTCTGTACACTTGATTTTTTAGTGATCTTTAGTTAAAGCAATAAACACAAAAAATTGAGTGAGTGAGTATGAAATTACTTACTTATGGTAATTCTTATGGGTTAATTCAAATAAATTAATCCTTCTTGAAATTAGCCCAAAGAAGGGAAATGTAAATAAGACATCAGACTTTTGTTCCTGTTCACATAATCTGCCATTTCTTATCTTCTTTCTAATGTTTTTGTTGGTCTCATTTTTACTAGGCCATATGTTTTCTATTTTTATTTAATTCTTCTGTTTCAGTGGTTCCTCCACTTTTGCCTTCTAAATATCTGTTTTCCATCGTCCTCCCCAGATTGCTTTCTGTAATCTCTCCTATTGTTGCTTTCTAGTTAGGATAAAATTACCATTACATAAACACAGCAATAACTTATTTGGTTCTATGTCTTCCTATTGGTGATGGTTATCCCCAGTGGTGGGATTCAGCCTATTCGCACCTATCCGGTAGAACCAGGATCTATTTTTTTGTCTAGTTCAGAGAACTGGTATAATCCCACCACTGAGTCCCTTCGGAACCGGTTGTTAAACTAATTGAATCCTACCACTGGTTATCCCCCACCCCAGATCTATTTTTATTCTCATGTTTTTATTCTTTCTTCCCTTGAAATAATCAGATTTTGAGGAAAGAGAATGATTTCCAAGAAGAATTGTGAAAGAAGAATTGTGAAAGTATGAGAAAAATCATAGGGACTAGTTTGCCAGTCCTAACTCTAACTCTGTAAACAAACCTGTAGATGTTCAATCTTGTTCTTTTCCTAGTAGAGGCTGGTACCAGAAAGGTGTTATTTTTAAAATGCAGCCTAATCTATAAGGGTAAAAGCAAAATTCCTAACAATTCCCTATTCTCACAGATACATGCCCATCAGTCTGCCTAGGCTCCATAAACCTTTTCTTTATTGATATTGGATTCATGCCTCTTGACTTGTTGAAACGTGTACTTTGAAGAGGGTAGGTTAAGGAATTTATTCCTCATTTATCCCATACATGTGAAATAGGTCATTACTAGCATAGCTAGATGGACTATTGAAACAGCCCAGTAATAGAACAGTTTTGAGTTTTAATATCCTTTTGGTATTTTGCATTCTGAGTAAAATACTGTCAGCTATTTATACTCTTCCGAACCTAAATAAAGATGAAAAGTCTAGCCAATGCACAGTCGTTGTGCTCTTTAATTCACCCTGGATCACTGGAGAGACTGATTTTTTTTGTGCAGTACCTATTCTTTTCTACCTTTTTTATAATAGAAAAAGGACTAAAAATGTGCAATACCTGACCACAGGAGAAAAAGTCATTTGTAAGTGCAGCACTCATATATTAGAGAAGGTTATGCTTTTCCTTTGAAATTTCTTGTGACCGACATAAACCTAATCAAGCTTTTATGCCCTCTAGCAGGTAACCTCTGCATGAACTAAAGAGTTGAAATATTGTTTAATCATGCTACTTTTGGGTACAGTGATAGGAGAAATACTGTTTTGCTGCTATAGAAATGGCCAGGATAAAATGTTTTGTTCTGTAAAAGTTGTCTGAGGGTTTTTCCCCTCCCCATTGTTGTCACTGGTGATTATTTTTAAATAGCCTTATATTATTGTAAATTCTTCTGCTTTTGTCCATGGGGTAACTTGTGGTCAGACCCTCCTGATTTCACATTGCATTCATAAATCAACATTGCATGATATGTAGTCAACCAACAAATACCAAAGTGGGGAGGAAGGGTATTGGATTCTGGTATTTAGGCATCTGCATGTGACCCCAAAGCATCCAAGATCTGGCCCAATTTCAAGTGGATCCATTAGTGCTTAAGTTTGTACCGGTCATTCCATAAAACATGCTGCTCCCACACCTCAAGCAGTTCACCAGAAGGGAAGCAGTTTGGAATGTCTCAGGAGAAAATAGTGAGCATCTGTCCATCTTCCAACACTGGGGTCCTGTATACATAAAGTTTATACTGAGGGTCTTCAGGGTCTCGATCAGAGGTCTTTCTTATCACCTTCTACCTGATCCTTTTACTTAGAGGTAGTGGGGATTGAATATGCAACTTTCTTAAATGCAAAGCTGATGTTCCACCGCTGATGTTCATAGGGACTCTGCGGAATTGAAATAAGGGATGTAATAAAATTGCATCTCTTCCATACCTCAGGGTATTTTCCACATAAGTTGTTTATTATATCTCTTGTTGACAAATGCTACTTTTTTCTTTTAATTCTACACTTTCCCCCCCTCTGTATGGTTCTGGAAACATTTTTCCTTCATTTTTCCTCTGTTGTTTTCCTGAGCACATTTACTGGGATTTTAAAATCTTTTTTCTGAGCCAATTTCCCTTGAGCATGTGATCATGTTGAAATAGTCTTTATTTCTCCAACCCACCAAACATTTTACCATTATCCACTCCCCCACCCCACACACATGTAGCGATGTAATGTTGGAACAGAGACATACGCAAGCACAGGGGATTGGATCAGTTCTGTCAATTTCATATACAACTTGCAATGAAATGTTTAGGCAGAGATGCGATCAAGCAGATTTAATTTTTGCGGAGGGTGGGTGAACTTCAATGTAACATTAGGGCAAAGATGCAAGCCAGGTCCATTGTGACAGCTTCATCAGTTTCATCTCTAATGAGTGATATAATGTTAAGGCAAAGATATACAATACCCACAGCTAGGAGCTAGTAAAATTGAAATGGGAAGTTGCTTTTGTAGGATAACATTGATAAGGGACTTGCATAGCAGTCATTGTGTGTTACCGCAGCTTTAATTTTCCAAAAAATGTGGTTCTTTTAGTTGGGGGAGGGGCAGTGGTGGGATTCAGCAAGTTTGCACCACTTTGGCAGAACTGGTTGTTAAAATGGTGCTGGTAAACAACCAGTTGTTAAATTATTTGAATCCCACCACTGGGGAGGGGTTGTATGTTTCTGTTCCTTCAGGAAACTGTGCCTTTTTCAGTAGTTTTTTGCTTCCATTTTGTGCAAACATCTGACAATTACCCATACCTCCCCTTCATTTTCTCTTTTCCCTCCTCTTCCATTTTCAACAGGCTTTTTAAAATATATATATATCTTTGTCATATTGAACTAGCAATGTAACCCTAGAGATATAAACCTGCATAGTCCATTGGATTAGCTTTGTCAATTTCACATAGAATTTACAATTTTAACATTCAGAGTTACAATCTATCCTTGTCAATTGAAACGTCTTTGTCAATTTCATATTGAACTATTGATGTAACATTAGGACAGAGAGTGATTTTAAAGCTGGGCCAATTGAAAAGAGTACTAGGAGTAATTGCTGCATAAAATCAGGGACTGGCACAGTAAGATATGTAGATCAAATTTGGCGGGAAAATGTGGTTTAGGGAGGGGGATACACATTTCTGTTCCCTCAGGTAACGACGCCTACTCCAGAAGTTGTTTTGGCTTCCATTTTTGCATTGATTGGTCTCAGTAGTATAAATCATGGCTGAGCCATTTGGGAATTGCTGCTTCAAAATGTAACTGCACAATAATGCTAGAGCGCCTGCGCCGAAATAAAAAAGGAAGAAGTTGTCCCATCAATGGTTGAATCCCCACTTGAAAATTGCACGCAGATCAAAACCTGTTTGTGGTGAAACTATGTCCTCTTCATCGGAGTTTCTACCTCCCTACCGCAGCGTGCACACAGCAGACACATCCGGTTACAGAACTCTTAGCAATCCCCACTACCAGGCGATCTCGCTTCGCTGGTCTCCCCTGATTGACTGGCATGCCTTGATGGGGCGGGACCTTTTCCCCGTGGAAACATACCTTGTTAGGTCATGTTAAAAAAACTAACGTGTAAAAGTTTAACGTTTATGTTTACAAACGTTTATGCTGCTTAAAGTATTATCACTGATATTTCACATTTTATCATTAAAACATTTAGTTGGTGAACGGGTAAACGTTTTCTGTGTGCTTGCACATGCATCCCCCTCTGCTGGCCGATCGCAAAAGCAGAAACGAAACCAAGGAAAGGCTATGCGCGCATCGCAACAGCACCGGCATTGTTGATTGGTTGCCCAAATTCCACATCACGCTCCACGGCGGGAAATGAATCAGGTTTCAACCCTTGTCCCTCCCCTGGGACAAGCTCTGAACCGTGTCAGTGGGGTCTGTGCCACTTACAACCAGGTCCTGCTGGAACGCAGGGGAACAGGGAGAACGAGCGCCAGAAACAGAATCTGCCGCACAAGCAATGGGGAGGTCGTCCCTGAAATCTGGTTAGTTCGCATTCTGAAACCTGGCTAAGACGGCAGTGGGGATTCGACCAATGTCAAGAATAATACATTTTCTGCAGAAGTATGTGGAATACATGCGATTGAAGAGACAAGGAGGAGGGGGAGAACCCAAAAATGACTGGAGAGAAGGGGAGAGTTGTGCAGAATGATTTCACAGAAGCCATTTCCAAGACACAAGGTTTGAGCACAGTGAAAATTTGTCATAAGATCTTCATGAGGGGAAAAGGCTTAGATCTTCCATACAGAGAAGATAAGTCTTTTTGGAGGCAGAATAAACCAGTATAGGAGGGGCAAATTAGTGGTAATCCTAAAGAATCAGTGGTCTTAAATTAGATATATAATCCCATTCTCTTGCCCTCCCCCCAGGCCTGTGTAAACTCTGCCACTAAAACCAAAAAAATTAGACTCGTATATTGACTTTGTTTCAGAAGGAAATAATTTGCTGTTTTCACCTGGCAATCTTGCCTCGCTTCTTCACTCCAAAATTCAACTGTTATTAACCTTTGACAACAAAAGAGAATAATGATTGAATTTGGTCCTTTAATGTCACTCTGAAATCAATAGCTGTAAATGGCAGCTGCTACAGTTTTAACTGAACTGTCACCATTTTATAAGAGCCCTGTTTTCATGTCACACTTTGTGTTTCATTACCTATTGCTACTTCTTAATTGGGAATTTATAATTTCATATCCTATTTCCAACAAAAAAGCAAACAAAATTTGGATAAAGAAAATGAGCAAGATTCAGCCCGCAGATGAAATTGAATTGTCCTTCTCAGGAAGGTAGAGGAGGGAGAAGGTTTAAAAGAAGTCTTTATATGAGCTGGAAAAGAGGAGTAATTGTAAAGGTTCTTAAATAGAGACATCTCAAACCTTTCAAGACAGAATTTTGCTTTTGACTGACAACTCTCTCATCACTGTATGTAGCTCTCAACAGAAATCTATATTTAAAATGTTTGTGTACTGGTCAGCCTCAAACCTCTCTCTCTCTCTCTCTCTCTCACACACACACACACACACACACACACACACACACACACACTTTTAACTTTGTGCTTCAGCTCAAAAGTTTGAGGTTCCTTTTGTCATAAAAAAGTATTTTCCCCCTGTAGTATACCTTTGAAGTCCATTGTGCAACTTCTCTTAATGAGGAACCTTGAGGGAGTTTCCTATTTAACAATATTTAGTCCGATGAAGGTGGTGGTGTTGATATTTATCAATAAATTATTTTTAAAAAATTGCATAGCACCACTGATGACCAGACAGAGTATGGATGCTAATTTCAGAGCCTTTAAAGTTTTTTTCCTATCTATCTAGTACATTTTTATCACACCCTTCTTCCAAGCAGCTCAGAGGGCTATTTGATTCTACCTTTCATTTCCTTTTCACAATTAGTCTATGAGGTAGGTGTGGCTGAGAAAAGTAACTAGCCTAAGGCCAGTGAGTTTAGCCACAGAGTGATAATTACAGCTCCTAAGCCAACACTAGTCGAGCCACTATACATTCTCACAATTTCTTAATGCTTTTAAGCATCCTGCTTCCACCTGCTTACCAGATGATTTTATGTGTATTATGACTTTTTAATGGACTGTAGGCTGCATGTATCAGAAGGGGGCTACCTGGAGCATTTATTGCATCTTGTGTCTTTTTAATGTGGATTTGTAATCCACTTTAAACCAAAAGAAACAGAAGAAGGTGTAGAAAAATTTTAATAAATACACAATGTAGAATTGCTAGAGGGTTATAATTGGTACTTACTTATCTTTTTTAGAAATGTTGTCCACATTCCAAGTTGAAATGATTAACTTTTTATAATAGAAAAAAAATATGAACCATAGCATACTAAGATGCTAACCTTCTATTTAGATGGAAAATGTCTATGCAGCCATCAAGATTCCGTTTAACCCTGAATAATTTGTTCACAATCTTGATGTGAATTGTGATAGCTGCAGGGAGGGGACTCATGGTTTGGGAATCAGAGACGTTCCTCCCATTGGACAAAGTGGGTATCTGCCCAGGGCACCACCTTGTGGTGGGCGACAAAATTGCAAGTTCATTTGTGGGGGATTTTGTATTTTCAGTGTTTTTTCCGTTTTTGGCCTGCAGGGGGCGCAGATTTTAGGCTAGCAGCACCAAAATATCAGGGATCTTTCGGGAGACTCTCCTGATGATATGACCCGGGTTTGGTGAGTCCAAAGTTTGGTTTAGGGAGTCCAAAGTTATGGACTCCCAAAGGGAGTGCCCCCATCCCCCATTGTTTCCAATGGGAGCTAATAGGAGATGGGGGCTATTATTATTATTAAATCTACCCCCTTCGGCATGGATTTAAAGGGAGGATCTGGGGTCCGCAGTTTAAATAACATTGAAAGTGATGCTGTTTCCCCCAATTGGGGGGACTGGATGCAACACCATAAAATGTTTTCATAGCAGTAATAAAACATTTTGAAAGCATTTTGAAAATATTTTCCAAAAATTATTTCTGCTGTGTGGCATGGCCCATTGCTGTGTTCAGATTTGTGAGTTGGGGGATGTTCTATAATGTGATGGTGACTTTGAAACAACCTGGTGGAAAAAATCATTGTTTGGTCACGGTGGGGGGGGGGTGGCCACCCATGGGGGGGCACCAAACTCAGGTTTTTCCCAGGGCTCCAGTTTGCGTAGGTATGCCTCTGTTGGGAATGGAATAGTTAATTCTAGGTTGGGAAATACCTGGAGATTTGGGGGATGGATCCTGAGGAGGGTGAGGTTTGGAGAAGGGAGGGACTTCAATGGAGCATAATGACATACAGTCCAAAGTGTCCACTTTCCAAAGTGACCATTTTATCGAGGTGATCTGATCTCTGTCACCTGGAGATAAGTTGTAATCCTAGGAGATCTCCAGCCACCACCTGGAGGTTGGTAACTGCATTTATGAAACTGTGTCAGTCTTGCCTTTTGATAGCACCATTTACAGTAACTGTATGTGAGTTGGCCTTTGAGGGACTGTTTTACACATACACAGTATATTACAGTATACACAGTATATTACAGTATATACAGTACACACATACACAGTATACACATAATACAGTATATTAGTTAATTAGTAATAAGGGTGGTTGCCTTCAAGAGTTTTGTGGTACTGTACAGTATATATGTGAATTCATTGCAGTTATGAAAGTAGGTTGTCTAATACAAGGGAAAACTCTGGCAACCCAAACTTATTTGTTTTATAGCAATATAAAAAGACCTAAAGAGGTACAATGGCATAAATAAATGATTATTTGTATAAGTCTTTTTTTTAAGCTTACTCATTAAAGTACATGCTCACTGTACATCTGCAGTGGATTTTAAGCAGCAATTTGCTTTCTAAACATTTTTTATAAAGTTCCCAATCGTGGCCAAAACCCTTCCAGGAGTTTACAAACACCTACTTGGTCATAGTTTGGTGCTCAGCATTTCTTGTAATACAGACAGCGATTGGAGTTCTGACATCTCTGCTCGGCCATGACAGAAAGCACAAACCTAATTCAGAGTACCAGTAACTGTTCAGGAGCAGTTGGTGTGATTGGAAAAAGGGGAATTTGTCTCCATTAAGGCACCACAGAGTGGAATCCAAGTGAGCAATCTGAAAAACACCTGGGCAAGGCATGATACTTTGCTTACATCTTTGGAATTGAGCTTGGGTTTTAGAACTATAGTGGGTTATCATAAAAGCAACCCAAAACTATCAAGTCCTTTCCTTATACTGGTTTTTCACCAGAGGTTCTATGCCGACTTCTGACAACCCAGCTGCTTGCGTGCCTTTACTAAGCAAGAAGGAAGTAACCAATGATGTCCAAGTCATTACGGAAGGGACTGTTGGACTCTTCTTGGTCAGTTGAGTTTATTATGACTGAAAACCAAAAAGGAGTTCCTGGGGGAGGAGTTGTAAAACTTTTGTTGGTACCTTAAACTTAAGTGGCCCTCTCTCCTTTATTTTTCATCTTTTGACTCATCAGTTTGGAAGGAAAGGAGAGTCAATAGGTGAATTTGTATGTCTGTCAAAGTAATGCAAGGGAGTTCCTCTTAGAAGAATTTCCTCGTCAAAGTCCAATGTACTCCTTTGAAAAGGTACTCTTTAACGAGTATCAGAAGGTTGAATACAAGGTCTAACAGGATTTGAGAATTTGTATATGTTAATTATGTTCAAAGGCCTCAAACAGGGTTCTTTTTCCTCACACAGAAAAGCTCTCCATAGCTTCTTCTTTTTAAAACAACAACAACATTATTTACATGTTTGGGTGCTGTGTGGTTTCCGGGCTGTATGGCCGTGTTCTAGCAGCATTCTCTCCTGATGTTTCGCTTGCATCTGTGGCTGGCATCTTCAGAGGATCAGAGGATCAGCCACAGATGCAGGCGAAACGTCAGGAGAGAATGCTGCTAGAACACGGCCATACAGCCCGGAAACCACACAGCACCCAAGTGATTCCGGCCGTGAAAGCCTTCGACATTACATTATTTACATGTCTTTTCTTCAAGGAACTTCAAGGGGTTATCCCTTTTTTTCCTCTCACAACAATCCTAAACCAGTAGATAGCAATGGGCCCAAAGTCATCTAGCAGGTATGAGAGGTATGAACCCCAGTCTTTGCAGTTCAGCAGTACAATTCAACAACTAAACAGTTTTATACCTTTCTAAATCCATTGAAAGTCAATGGATGCAGAAGGGTATGGCTGTGTTGAAGATGCCCCTTCATGTCTATGACATCACACTCATTCTTTGGGTGGAACATATTCTGAACTTGGAAGTTCATATGTGTCTCATAAGTAAAGTTCAATCACCTTCCTTTAAACCTTCTGGAAAAGATTTCCCTCACAGGGAAGCATTAATTATCATTCCCTAATCAGTCACTGCTGTCTGCCTTGCCTTTCCTCACCCTCATGTGGGGCCATGTTACTAGACCAAACCATGGGAGGGGGTGTGTTTTCAAAGTATGTGTTCCTACCTATCGTGCCAACCCTTGGGGTGCCTAGCAGTGCAGTGCCAAGATGGGGTGCCCATTCTCTGCATTGGTTTAGTGTCTCCTGTAAGGAGAGTAAAACCTGCCTGGACTTGCCCTCACCTACATCAGCCTTGCAAAATATCTGCCTCACCCCTTCCTAAAGGAATTAAGGCAAAACAATGTCTTCAGTGGGAAAACCAGTTCCCACCTCCAGTCCTGATCTGTCTGCCTCCTGATACAAAGAATATACTAATGTGATCCCATCAAGAGGTTCCTGTCAACACAATACTAATCTCTCCCTCTGACTAACTTCTCCCCAAACTACCAGCATTTGCATCCCCTTTGTCTAAGAAGCTGGGATTCGATCAGCTTCTTCCTACATCTCCGCTTAGCCCATTAAGCAAAGGACGACATCTATTGGTTTAACTATTCAAATACTTCAGTGTAATGTTCCTCTTTGTCTTCCCTAGAAAGACAAGGACTCTCCTTTGTCCAAGAAAATTAAGCTCTCTTAGTATGTATAGATGGCTTAATCTTCCCTATAAAATAGCTGTCCATCCTGCACTCAGTGCCCAGTACTCCAGAACAATTCTTTAATTCAATTGTACTGGGTGCCATCTGCTTTCTACTCCATTTCCTTGGAGCCCAGTGTGGGTCACTTCTTGGACCCAAAGCCTCTTCAGGATCTGGTATAGTATCACCCATAAAAATCCCCCACACCCTTTACCTTTCTCCAAACCTGCCCACTCAACACTATCTATATCCTGGTACTGTGTGATTTCTCTGCATTAATTGACCATTTGTGTACTTGTATTTTAATTATTCTACTTCTCTTAATAAAACTTGTTAAACTTTTACAAAGTTCTTCTGTGGATTTCTTGCAGAAACCCATCTCCATAAAAGTTGGCAACAAAGATGTCGAGCTTGCCCAACATCCCATTAAGCAAGGGCTGCCATTCACTAATTCCCTACTCTAGAAGGGACAGACCCAAGGATTTTGGGTAACACTCTCTGACTTGCTTTGCATGGGGACCTGCTGAGCTGGGAGCCACTCTCTGCTTCACCTCATATGGAATCTGGTTGGATGTCACCCTCTGCCTTGCCTTATGTGAAGTTAGATTGGGCTCTCTCTTTAACCATGCCTCATGCAGAGCTGGACACCACTGTCTGCCTCACCTTGCATTAGATTTGGTTTAGGCACTTCCATCTCCTTTGTCTTACACAAGGCTCACCTGGGCTGGGGGCTAGTGTCTCGTCGCCTAAAGCAGGCTGAGCCAAGTACTTCCATCTTCATCTTATTTCTCACGTGGGGCTGTGGTGGGCTGGCAACTTTCTTCCCAGCCTCACCTCAAGCTTGTGATGTATCATCTCCCACTTTACATGGGGCTTGAGTGTGTTAGCGTATTGGTCACATTTTTCCCATTCTCCCTCCAAGGAGCTCAAACACAGATTTTTCCATTTGCCATTTTGTCTGCACAACAATCCTGTAAGATGACTGAGCCTGACAGTTGAAGGTCACTTGGTGAGCTTGGTGAATGGTGATTTGAATCTGGGTTTCCCCAGCCCTAGTCTGACATTCTACCCACTGTGCTTCAACTGTCTCTGTAAGCAAACAAAACAATAGGAGCTGGCACTTTTCATTTACTGTAATAGGAATGCATATGTGACTGCACACTTAGCTATGGAAATTATTACTCCGGCAATAGGAGCTCCCCTTTACTGTCTCTGCTGACAGCTGTCAGTGGTAGATGTCAGTGAAGTTCTTACTGTCAAGTTTCTTGAGAAGTAAGGAAATACAGTCTGCAGAACCTAAGCCAAGAGTTATTTTTCTTTCTACCTTGGGAAACTTTTCCTCTTAATTTGACAGGCTTTAAGCAAATTGTTAGCTTTAATTAAGTTTGAGATGGGACAAGCACATAGACTGAGAAGTCCCTTGCTGGAGTCTGAGTTTGCAATAAAATTAGCTGTGAAATTCACAAATGGTGTTACTTTTGCTTTAATGATTGATTGCAATTCTGTAATTAGGTACTGTGAAATTTCAGGTAGGATTAAGGCAGATTCAATTTTCTGAAGGTAATTTTGGACATCCCATAGGAGGAGCAGGAAGTGATTATATTCTTGGTGTATCATCATGAACCAGATCAAGAATAATCTGAGGGGTAGGAATTTGGATAGTAGAAAGGCACTTAGAAGGCATTGATCTGTAATAATTGAAAATGAATCCTTCAGCTTCTTTGTGTTGCTTGCAAGAGGTTGAAAGCAATCATACAGTAGTCATATGGGTCTGATCCTGCACCACAGAAGGCAACTGGAGCTGGTAATATTATAAAGCTTATCTGCTGAAACCACTATAAATTGCTCATAAAATCCATATTCTGTAATAGTACACAAATCTTTGGATTGTTGATATGGAGTACATGCTAGATACCTGTGAGAATAATAGGCAAAACCAGTCAATTCTGACACCATTAATCTTGTATTTACTTTAAAGAAGCAAACTTACATGCTTGGTATCAAGATTGCAAGCAGCAGACTTATAATGTAATCATAAGAGAGGAGGGTAGTTGCAGCAGGACCAGGGAGGCACAGCTGTGCTACCTCCTAAGAGGCTTATGGTGCTGTGGCCAGGAATCAATAAGCAATTCTGCCTCTTTCCCTGTGTGTTGTCTGCAGCTCAATGGGCTGCCCCATTGATTTTGTTGGTGTAAGCTGGTGCCAGCAAAAAAAAAGGGCGTTTCAGCCAGAAAAGACTCAGGAAGCAGACTAAAGCTGGCTCTGCCACTGGGGATGCCCTCTTCAACACCAGTGCAGGCTGCTGCACCAGAGGAGTGCTGCTGCTGCGGCGCCTTGATGTTGTGCTGCCACACAGCTCCCTGTAGCCATTTCCAGAACAACAAATTCCTCTGCTTCAGGGCATCTGTCAATTGTTATTTGTTGGAAGCTACAGGGTTTTTTTTGTAACTTTCATGTATTTTATATTACATAGGCTGTTTCTGCATGGGCCAAAAACAACGTTCCCTAGGGACAGTAAAAACACTGTCCCTGGGGGACTGTTCGCATAGCTGCCGCTGTTGCAACACAGCAGCGTCATGCTCTCCCTGCCAAAACGGTGGGGAAACACTCCTTTCCTAACTCACTCAATGAGTGAGTTAATTGGAAAGTGGCATCTTCCCACCGGCGCCATGCGAAGAGCACTGACATGAGGGTGCCGCTTTTATGCGCTGCCTGTTTGTGTTATTTGCTTACCTTTTCATGGGTGTGTCCCTTTCTCCTACCAGAGTCTTAGAGGGATGAAAAGGTAAGTAAACAACACAGACTGAAGACAGCTCCATGTGGAACTGCCTCTGCAGCCCGTAGCAGCTTTGGCACCACACGCCCAGTCCCATGCGAATGGTCCCATGGCTCCACCGGCATGAATTATCCTGGTGGCCAGCCACTTCTGCCACCAGTGCAGAAATGGCCATAGATTCCCATTTTGGAAGGTTTTTAATGACGCTTGTAACAGGATTGAAGCTTCTGGTAGAAAGGATTCCTGGTAGCTGTTTTCAGGAACCTTCCTTTTAATTAACTTTTCGCTGCCACCATTTAATTCAGATAACTAGAGAACCCCACACTGTTACTAGTCACCAAGGCTTTAAAGATTCCCACCTCTCTCCCACTCTGACTTGAGGAGAAATTACTTCAGAGTCCCTTTAACTGTTTTGGAGGGAACTCCTAATGGCTGGGGTTTCTAGCCAGTCACCCACTCTAAAGACACACACACAGACTCTCACAGGCATGAGGGAATTTGAACACGGTAATTGAAATTTATTTTTAAAACAAAAGAAAGGCTTCTTTAAAACTGGCTCAGAAAGGTACTAACGCTTGGCGGTTACAGAGAGGTTCTTTTCACTTAGGTTTCAGAGACGTTGTTGGCACTTTAGTTTCACACAAACACACGCAGGTGTCTCTTCAGAGAAAGGTTTTACTTTAATATATCAAACGCCTTTACTGTCAGACGCTAGTCTTTTGCTGTACCTCACCCCACTGCATCAACACACACCCAGTCTATGCCCTGTGAAATTCTGGCATCCAAGCCTGCCTCTCCCACTGTCCAAAACTGGCCAAACTGCCACTGGACTGGGCCTCCCAGGACTGGTGTTGAACTGGGTAGGACAGACTCTAGGCCTGGACAGTCTCACTGTCAAGCCTCTGACTGGCGGGTCCCTTTCCGCCAGCCTCAGGGCCTCTACCCTCTAGCAAGCCTCCTCAGCTCGTAGAGTTATCTGAATCCTGACAGCTAACACAGCTGAGTCAGAATCCTTCTCTTCCAGAGCTGACAGACTCCTCTCTGCCAGACTCTGCTCTGCTCTCTGACAGACTCTGATTAGAACTGTCCTCACTCTAAGTGCTGCAAGCACTCTAGCTCCCCCTAGCTTTGGCTAAACGTTATTAGACCTTTTCCGACCAATCAGGTGGGTTCTTTGCTTGTGGAGCCTTTTTCTTTACTCTTGCTGTTGCTAAGGCCTTCTTAACTAGGCCTGCTATACGCCAGCCCTTCAGGGTGGGGCAAGTTCATTGCAACGCTCTTCTCTCAGAATACAGTCCCAGTTGCAAAACTAGGTGGTTTTTAACTAGTTGCTGTAGAAATTTTATTGTAAGAATACTGTTTATCCTTAAAAAGTAGGTCATAGATTCTGTCCCTTCTTAGGCTGCCATCAAATTGGTATTTTTTAACCAAAGTTGTATTAATTTCAGAATTTACGAGCAATTAAAAAAAAACTTTTACAGAGAAACATATTGTAACATATTTACATCTGAAGATTAGATGGAACTTAATGCTAGCTATATTTGAAGTTTGAGAGACCCTTCGTTATCAGTCAAACAAACAACAATATTATTGTATAACATTAACATCTGTGTACAAACTATAATACATACACTGGTGAAAAGAAGAGGTGTTAGTATATTATCTGGATTGTACCCAGTGTAAAAATTGTAGTCACGCTAGGATCACTGCCTAAAACTCCTTGGAAGAAAGCTTGGAGACAAATGTGATACACATAAAATGAATAATTAGTGATCATGCTAAACTTGACCAAGATTTCCCAACCATTTGGATTGTCGGATACATGACAAGAGCATCTTGCTGATGAAATGCTTTAGCCACAGAAACAGAAATGTAGAAAACTAACCTAAAACAAGTCCCAGGTTTTTTGAAGCTACATGCTACCAGATGTGTGAATTCTGCCCATGCATGAGACATGAAAGAGTAATAGTTTTATGTTGAGCGGTTATGTCCTAGAATAAGGAATGGTTATATCATGCAGTCATCTAAACCTCACTGATGTTGAAGGGAAGAGATGACTTTTTAGTAGAAGCCTGTTTTGTGAGCTGAGAACCATGTAGCCATTCTGTTGCTTTTACTTCTTCCACTTACTGCTAAACTGATTAGCAGAATGTACCATCTCCACAAGTTAAATATGTTTAGATGAGGGCTGCTGAAATGAGAAACAATACCACAAGCCAAATTCATGGATTTCTGAGTTATAGTCAGTCTCTTGTAGCCTTCAGGTCATGCAGTTATTTTCTTGGATTAAAAAAATATGTTGCTCATTTAACATTCTGATTGCAATAAGCAGTCATTAGTAGAAAGAGACACCAAAGCAAGATATATTTTCAGAAAGGCAAAAGATAAATTATTCTATAATTATTGTAGCATTGTTTGTTTGCTTTGTTGTTTAGCCCCCTCATACAGTAAGATCTGTTAACCTGATTAAGCCAAACCATTTTGGGGTGTTTTGCATTTATTGATTTTTGCTGTGAATAAGTTTTGCATATCAGGCCGTTAAAAAACACCTTTCCTATATAAGATTCATCAACTGTTTTATCAGCTGAACAGGCCTAAGGCTCTCATAAGGTTGAGTTTTGGATGAAGGAAAGATTTGTATTATACTACTAGTCACGCAGATATTCAGAGTGGAATGAGGATCATAGTTTAATTTAATTTGAGTGCCCTAAGGTATGTTCTTTTATGGGCTGCATTCCCATCGTCAGTGCTCTGTAATTCCAATCTTGGTACGTTAAATTCTTGACTTCACACTTTTACACAAAGGATTATAACTTACCCATGACAGTAAACCTTTAGATGCGATCTCAGGTTCGCTAAAACTACAACATGTTTCAAATTTTAGTTCTCAGTATCTCCAGTTAAAGGAATCAGATAATAATTATGGAAGTCCTCTGCTGGAGAGTCTGGAGAGCCATTGCCAGTCGTAATAGACATATTGACCTTAATGTTTATAACTTTATTAAGCACACTTTTCTCCCCAACAAGGATCCAAACTGGATTTACCAAAAATACTAACACAATGTTGGAAAAATTAAACATAAAAATCAATGTAAAAAAACCAAGCAAAATACTTAAGGGTCACAAAATGTCCTGTGCTGAGCTGAAAGCCATCAAGTGGATCCGTCATGACAGAATAGTGACTTGAATCAGTAACCTTTTTTGAGATACAGTGGCCAAAATGGAATGCTTCCAAATAAAACTGTCCTGTAGATGTATTGCCCTAACCTGGATAACTCAGGCTAGCCTGATCTTGTCAGATCTCAGGGTCAACCCTGGCTAATATTTGGACGGGAGACCTCCAAGGAATACCAAGGCCATGATGTGGAAGCAAGCTATGGCAAACCACCTCAAAATGTCACTTGCTTTGAAAACCCTACAGAATTGCCATAAGTAAGCTGACAGCAACAAATGTTTTACAATATTTGCGGTTTTATTTTCTCCAGTACAAAGTTTGCCTGTTTCACACTGAGTCTAAGTTTTCATTGTGCTTTCCACTGCAACCCCAAGATCTCTTTCAGCCTTTGCTTTAGGCCGTTCAGACACCATCACCAAATGTATTTAAAATTAGGGGTGGGTTTTTTTGCAATTTCACAAGATTACAAATACCAATCCATTTCACTATCCAATAAGAAAATACTGACTTTAGAAGGAAGCTCTTCTAAGAAAAAGCTCTTCTAAAATTAAAAATTAAGAAACTGATAACAGCAATGGTAATTTCCTGGCCTTTTCCATGAGAGTGTTCCTAAAGGCTTAGAACTTGATAGAGAAACCTGGAACCAAACTGATGGACAGCACAATTCCCTAAACGATGGAACAACAAGGAGATGGTGATGAGAACACTGTAAGTGGTGCAGAAGGAGTCATTCACAAATATGGAACTTAAGTCATGAAGGACTGGAGATTTAAGAACTGAAACTTGAAGCAAATGGTCAGTCAGTGGAATGGAATGTGTCCCCAGTTAACAAAAATTCTCCAGCATTTTGTACTAACTGAAGCTTCCTTGTTGTTTTTAAAAGCAACCCAAAATGGACTAAGTTGCAGTAATCCAACTGAGAAGCTGCAAAAGTATGGATCATTATGCAGAGGTGTACAGCCTATAGGGACATGGGGTTACCCATGTCCTCGAGTGCACACTTTCAATCACGTGGTGCTCAGTGGCCATCTGCCACCACCAAGCCCTGCCCCCTGGCCTCCATGCATGCCGGCTTTTGCCCTACCCAGGCCCTGGGGATGGCAGGAGCCACCCTGCAGAGAGGTGAGGAGTGGGGCTCAGTTCAAACCCCGAGCATGAGGGGGCCTGGGGGTAAGGGGCACTTAGAGGAGATGTTGCCCCCGGGCACCATTTCCCCTCAATATGTTTCTGGGCAGGTTACCTGAATCTAGAAAGGAGGATAACTTTCAAATAATGTGTACATAAAAAATGGCATTCCTAACAACTACACGATCCTATTTTTTCTAAAGGACATACTGGGTTAATGAAATTTCACAAACTTTTCACATAGTCTGCAGCTTAAAGATTTAACTTATTCCAGAAAAGGGAGGTATTGGTAGTTCCAACCAGCATCACCTCTATCTTGTTTAGATTCATTTTCAGCTTGTTCCTTCTCAGACACTTCCAAAATCCTAAATACATTAAACAGTAGAGAGTACATTACAGCAGTTGGATAAATCAATATTTGATCAATCTAATCAATTTTCATTAATTTTATATCATCATTTGCATTGCTGAAATCAAATGAAATTCAGCTATTATATGGGGGCTCATCCAAGAAAATGACAAAGGAGCTCAATATGGGATGAAATAATTTATGGGGTTTTTTAGGTTGTTACAAAACAAAAGCAGCCACAATTCCCTTGCCTAACCTTTCATTTGTATAGTCAGTCATTTCTGTAGAGCAACTTTGTGCATGCTGAGGGCTGTGGTGGCACGGATCCTTTTCTAGCATCTCAGTAACCAAAAAAACACATATGCCATGATCCAGAGACCTACTTTAGGTATGCCCGAGGGCTTGGATATGTCCCTTTTCTTCTTTGAACAGATGACCTCTTTGAACAGCTACACTGACAGTCCCTGCATGCTGGATTAAAAAGACTTCAAGATGAACAATATTGAATCTTCAAAAAATCAATGTCAAAGAGCTTCTTTGTGTGTTGGAATGTCATTATATTTTTATGGCAGCCCGGCATGTGTGGCTTTGCTTATTATACAAATACCCTTTGCGTTCTTGTTAAAATGTGCAAGTTGTTTGAATAATTATAAAGACTGAAAGAATGGTACTTTCTAGAGGTTCTCTGCCTTCTAAAGGGTCCCATCAAAATATTCATAAGCAAGCAATGAAATGTGTAAGGATGCAGCTGCTCTCTGAATGCTCGTGCAACTCCCATGAATATTTCATGAAGGCTGCATGTGCAGGGGAGATCACCATTTTTATGAACTGGAATTTGCAGACCTAGGTTGCTAGTGGTTTATTATTCATGTAAATATTCCATAGGCCCTATAGATGCACAGAATGTGTCTTTGAATCTATATGTTAAATTATTAAACACTGGGAAAACTGAAGTTTTGTTAAATGGAAGATTGAGGACCAGGAGCATCATCTAACAGTCTCATCTTATGCACTGCACATATTTATCCACAGAGTCAAGGTGGCAGACATTATGTAAGCAGATCAAAGAGGGGAAAAACCAACCCAACCCTCACTAAAATGAAAACAAAAAACTAAACTAAACAGAACACCCAGTCAGACAGTCACCAATCCATAAGATCAGTAGCCAGAGGCATAGCGCCAATGGGGTGGGGTGGGACGCGACACCCTGGGCGGATCCGCGGTGGAGGTGTGGCCAGGACACAGAGTGGGGTTCCGGGGGGGTTCTGGTGCAGGGGTGGGCAACACTGCAGCAGGGGCACAGGGAACATGTACGCCCAGAGCAGAGTTTCCCTTCAATCCACCTCTGTCAGTAGCCCTGGAGAAAATGGCTACTTTGTAGGGTGGATTCTATGGTATTATTTCCCTGCTGAGATCCTGTCCCTTCTCAAACCTCACCCTTTCCATTAGCTTTATTTTTTCAGTCATATCACATCATGGGTCTTTTCTGCATGTACTGTTTCCAAGTCCAGTATCCTTTACCTGTGCATTGGCTTTTTGCATTTGTTGTGGCAGTGGTACAGCAGGATCATTAGATAATAGATGGGTTTGCACCAGGACTGTTTGCTAACAATGTGCTTGTACTATTTGTTTTAGAAAATATATTTTCTATTCTCTTGAAGTCTTCTTTAATTAATTCAGATTATATTAGCAACAAATCAGTTGCTGTAAATGTTGAAAGGCATTATCAGTGGTTGTCACAAATGGGGGTAATTTATCCTAAAATAATCAAATAAAAAAGTTCTACTGCACAGCCATTTTCAATGGAATGGGTAGCTGTCTGTCTTCTAACAGATGTCTGTCCCATAAGGGAAATAAGCGTCTGAAGATTTCTATTCCTAGCCTTAAAAATTGTGAGTTGATTTCCTTCCCATTTAGCTTTTTGTCATTCTGAACTATTCACTAAAGTAGACGAGAAGACGAGAAGGCATGTTCAGAGAAGACATTTTATCACTTTAAAATAACTGCCTTTTGATGTTATTGGGGGAAGGGAATGAACTGTTTATGACTTTTTTGGTGAGTACATATAAAATGGGATCTGTGTGTGTGTGTGTGTGTGTGTGTGTGTGTGTGAGAGAGAGAGAGAGAGAGAGAGAGAGAGACTTTCATTTAAACAAATCAAATAAAAACAAGGGTCTAAAATACAAATTACTAAATACCTAGACATCAGAATATACAAGTTTGAACCAGCTTTCTGTCATTCTGGACAGAAAAACATCCCATTTTTCAGACTTTTCACTGTGTAAGTTGGCTTGTAATGATGAATGTACTTCATCAGCTTCTCCAACCACTCCTCCTTGGGATTATATTTGTCTTCCAATTCTGGGTAAGGATTAACCTTGCTGATGTTAGAGCATTAAGCACAAATTCATGGATGTCTTTCCAGAGGAAATCCACACAATTCAACAAGAAAACCTTAAGGGATAATGGTAATTCTTTCTTTATACCTTGAGAGATTGTAGCAATCATATTCCAGTATTCTACTGCTCTGCTGCATTTCCACCATAAATGTATAAGATTTGCATTAGCTATTCCACAAATCCAACAATCCTATTTAGCCCCCTAATAATTTTTTGCCAATTTAGATGGTGACAGAGCAACTGGTACAGTATTTTTGTTAAATTTTCTTTGACAGAAAGGTTCACAGAAAATTTTAAACTTCTTAACATGAACACCAAAACCTTGCGATTTAATGGGGCTTTCAAAACTGTTGTCCAGATTTTGGGGGGTATGGGCTTTAGAGAGTAAGCTCTTCCTTGGCTCTTGAAAGCTCATACCATAAAAACATGAATAACATGAGAAATAGAAGAAAACTGAACATTTAAAGTACACAGTGCTTTTCGAAAACCAAAATTAAAGACACATCTTGATAGGAAACTTTAATTTTTGAATAAATTAAATGTTATTCCTGTTGATTATGCACAAGGTGTCTGCTGGCAGTGGGGACAAATGTCCATCACAGCAAGATTTCTTGTACAAACCTATTTCTTGGAGCTGCACTTTCACTTTCCATTCTCTCCACTTCTAGCATGACTTTTAATTTGCTTCTCTGCCAGAGCAGGGAGATTTGCCAGTGAACACAGCTTTGCTCCAGACATCTTCCCTCTGCCTATGATGAGCATTCCCATTCCCTCACACTGCCGTCCATGTCTTCCCCCTCACCCTGTTCCATGTTGCCAGCTCCATCCTGCTTCTCTAAATTGTTAGATTGATTTAAATATATTAATAACAGAGGCCCTTTCCGCACAGGCGGAATATGGCGGCCTGGGGATGGCAAAAACGCCGTCCCCAGGCCGCCATTCGCACAGGGGGCGCAGCTGCATCGCAGCTGCAGTGCAGCTGCACCGCCCTCATGCCACCCGACCGGCGTGAAGCCAGCGTTCCCAAACCACGCTTCCCCATCATGGTTTTTCGGGAACGCCGGCTTGGAACCGCTGCCGTGCGAATGGCAGCGGCTTCCAAGCGCCTTCCCCCCCCCACTGGGTGACTTACCAGTCCCTGGAGCGGCAGGGCAGGGGGGCATGTCCCCTGGCCTCGGCGACGTGCCAGAGGGCCGCGGGACTGGTAAGTCGCCCAGACGAAAGGCGCAGCTCTGCGCAGTCGTCCCAGCCGGTTCCGGGACCGTCCATGCGGACGGTCCCAGCGCCGTCGGGTGGGCGTGAGTAACGCCGACCCAGCCCCTTCCGCCTCCGTGCAGAAGGGGCCAGAGAGTTTATTTGTGCAAGGAACAGTACAAGAAAGGTCTCTTTTTGGCTCCACTCCACTTCCCCCTTCTTTGCTTCTGCCCTCGCTTATGATCAGAAGGGCTTTTAAAAACTTTATTTCAAACAAGACTCTATTTTAAAGCAAGCCCTTCCTCTTGTGGCAACAGGAACAGAGAGAGAGAGAGAGAGAGAGAGTGAGTGTAAGGAGGGGAGGGGCAGAGAATATCAGCTCTGGTCTTAAGGCTACCAGTTGTGATGAGATCTGTGCTTTTAAGGCTATGTTGATGGGCAGACCTTTTTTGCTGGTTTTTTTGTCTAGAGTTGAAAGACAAACTCCTGTTGTCCTCCATTGCCAGTGTTCAGTCTCGTGAGAAACAGGAGAAAAATTGAGGAGCAGAGTGTCAAAGCCATTCCCTACAACCGTCAGGAAATTTACCCAATGTTTGTGGGGTTTGCCATAGAGACTGGGGAAGCTGAGCATAACAGGGGAGTGGCTTCCTTTCCTTGTCTGTACTCCTCAACATTTCCCAGGGATTATGGGTATGGACCTCACTGCCATACTTTGTTTTCTGAGCTGGAGATTTCATGTAGCAGGCCATACAAATTAAAGGATAAGTACCCAATGCAAGCACTAGGTCCCATGGGATGATATTACATCACAAGATTAACTAGGTAGGCTATGTTCATGGAGTGGTTTGCAATTGTCCCAGCCATCTACACAGTGATTACTTGAGCAATTTTCAATTACTGGATGTCGTTATACTGTTTCTTAGTTGTCCTTGATTTTATTTAATGTGGCAAATGTCGTGAAAATTCTCTGTTTCATGTTGCACTTGAATGGAGAGCATAGTCACAGTTTAAGCTAATAAGACAAAGCCTTGAAGTATAATTTCTGCACAGCGTAGTGCAGCAGATTGTCAGAAAGTTTTGATCATGTTACTGTTAATTATGCACTGTATTTATCTAACCTATTTGAATAGGATCCAGAGCTTGTGCGTAACATCTGCCGCTGGGTGAGACAAGCTGTTCAGATTCCTTTCTTTGCCAAGCTGACCCCCAATGTCACAAATATTGTGAACATTGCAGTGGCTGCACAACAAGGTAACAAACCTAGATGTGTCCCTTTGGATTGGGATTTAGGCTTGTAACTTGATGGCAAATAATGACAGATAGCTCCATTTATCTCCAGCCATGGGGGAGGGGGAGTAAGGGAGGAGGTATGCACCTGAGTTACAGAGTTTTTTTTTCTCAGATTACTATCTTGAAACAAGGTGTCACTCATTCCTTTGACCTCAGATTGGAACCCCTTTATGCTTCAGTGTAAGGATTTCCCTCGCAGGATCCTCCCTGGCCATCTGTATTAACTAAAGGGACCTAAATAGTTTGTATATTGCATAGTCTGTGCCTATTCCCACACTAAATGCCTTCCATAAGTGAAAGGTTCCTTGCCTTGCCTTGTGTTTTTTTTTTGGTTGTACCTGTGGAAGAATACCAGAAATTATGCTGATTCAAAGATTACCAGGAGCTTCTTACATGGTGGAGGCATAATATTTCTACGATGCTACTCTGAGTGTGTATTGTTTGTATTCTCCTTCCAATGCCTGTTTATACAGATGCCTCAAAAAGGAGGAAACGATTGCATGAATCAAACACTTTCATGGGATTCCCAGTTCATTCATGAAACCATCTGTTTGGTAGAGTGTGTGGAACACTATACTTCTACTACTTGAAGATGAAAACAACATACTACTGAGGAGTGAACAATCCTCTGTGAACCCCTCTCAAGAAATTTTTCTGATATGGCAACTCATCTCCAGTTAGAGGATCTGGTTGTAGATCATGTGAAAAGGGACTTTTGTTTGAGACCTGGAGAGCCACTGCACAGTACAGACTTTGATAAACCAGTGACCAATAGGACACAATCATGTGCTCCAGTTCCCAATGTACTCTTGTTGCTTTGAGCCATTTCAAATGTTACCCAGAGGTACACATTCACTTTCATGATTCAGGATATAGTTGTAGCTTAGTACATCTCCCTGATACATCTATACATTGTCAGTATTGCTAAGATAATGTGTTTGAGTGTGCCTGAAATTATTTAAATGCATTATAGAAATTATTAATTATAACTAATTCCTTAAGGTTGATAGTTACATAGAAAGTGAGGTTCACTTAATAGTCTTTGGGCTGCTGTTATGGATTAATTTTCACTGTCTGTTATCACTGACATTGTTCACAGGTGGTGCAGATGGTGTTACAGCAACCAATACTGTTTCAGGACTGATGGGTCTGAGAGCAGATGGAAGACCTTGGCCTGCTGTCGGACTGGGGAAGAAGACCACATTTGGCGGAGTGTCAGGTAGATGTTGACCTTTCCTGTTCAAAATGACTCTTGAGTCCATCAAATTATCAGGAGGCTCTTGTAGCACAACTAGGATGTTGTGTTTGCTATGGCATGCTGAGATCTTAATGCTTGTTGTGGGTCAAGATTTTTAACAGTCATGACAGATGGAACAGATTGAGAGTGAACACTCTTGGGTCGCCCTTTCCTTAATGGTGATACACTGCAATGGAATGCAGTGATAGAATCCCACTGTGGAACAGGGAATTTCTTTTCTCTTGCAATCCACAGTTTTCTTAGAGTTTTTTCATTCTGTCATAGCTCTCAGGCCACATGTTAGACAGAGGTTAGGCAAAGGGCATCGCAAGAAAAAAATGCAAACATCCCCAATACAGTGAGCAGTTTTTATAAATTTCACTTGGCATCTTTCTCCTTTCTCACTATTTTCATAAGTGTTTCCCCATGGGATATATAACCACCAATCTATTATTTCCTGATTCCACCCCTACAACCATCTGTGTGATACACACATTTTTAATATGCTGGATTCCAGTGCAGAATGATATTTTAACCCTGGATCGGGGGGGGGGGGGGGTGCTAACTAATGCAGTGGTTTATTTTCACTGATGGATTAATCACTTCAACCCCGTGCCCTCAGTTACTGTGACAACATGAATCTGGTCCTGCAGAGACAATGCCATGCATTTCTGGTCTGTAGTGGTACAGAGATTAGTCTCCTTGGAGATATAAACAGTGGTAAATATTCATAGCATAATAGTGTCCTACTGTTTAAGCAAAATGCAGCTGAATCAGGCCAAATATATTTGGAGGAGGCTGGACAGACAAAGGAGAACAGTGTTCTTTCATGTTGTTCTATTGTGTGTCAAGAAACAGGAAGGCTGTTTGGGGGTGATTAGCTTGCTGGGGTTTTTTTTAATTGACTTATAACTGTATAGAAACTAGTTATGGCAATAAATTGGTCCCTAGTCTTATATATCTAGCCACCCTTTGCAGGAAGGTTATAATGACTGCTATTTAAAATAAAAAATAAAATTCAGGAACGAGCATTGACTTACTGCAGACCTAAAAGATATCCAGTTATCTGTATGAAGGGTAAGAGGAGGAGAATAAGACGGGCAGACAGGAGAGGAAGAGGGAATACACTTGCAAACTCTTGGGTCTTGAGTACTTCCTACGCTTTATTATCCTATTTCAATTTTTTCCAGGCTGCCATGTTGACAGCAAAAGAATAAAAGAGGTCACAGAGGGTGCTGTGCATTAAAAATTAATAAAAGAACTATTGCAGTAGTATTTTATATACGTAACCCCGTTCACTTTTTTCCCCATCTAAAGCTGCCATTTCTGAATATTCCTCCATGGCATGTCAGTCCAATAAAATGCTAGAATTGCTGCATTATGAAAAGCATGTCCTCTATGCCACAAATTTAAAGCATGAGCATGGTGTGGATTACAGCAGCATCTGACCTCTTGGCCCTTGTCATGCCTGTCCCTACTTCCATTGGGGGGGGGGGGGGAATCTGTTTTCATGGTTGATAATTCACCCCTTTGGGTAGAGGGGGAAAATCAATTTCTGCCAGAAAGCTCATGAGAAGTGAGGAAATTTTTCCACTGAACTTAAGTGGACTTTAAATATTCGGTAGTCTTTGCAATGTTACTTTATTCTTCTTTAACTTTTACAGAACTGCTTAATAAAAGGGAGGGGAAAGCAACATGAAGTGATCTAACTAAAGGAAAGCCTCATTGATTTCAAGGAGAGTTAAGCAAGTAATTAGGTCTTCTATTATATTCTTAAAAGTACATAAATTTGATATATTCCTGAAAAGTAGGTGACTAAACAGTGAAACTGCTTAAAGCTTAATTTGTGAAAAACATGTGTATTTAGGTGAGATACCAAAGAGTTCTCTTGTGTGTTTCTAATTGTTTGTATAAGGAATAGATATGAAGGTACGTGTTCTGATAACTCTGGATTTGCATCGTGTGACCCGGGAATTTAGCTTCTGGGCCTGAATTTTCTGGACCCAAAAATAATTTGGACTCTTCAAACTATTTCTCTCCTAGGGCTCATACAATTTAAGGGAGATACTCATTCCCTTGGCCCTGTTCTGCTGTGGCAGGTACTTCTGTGTATTTCTTCCATGTCATTCCTGCTTTGCAGAGAAGAAGAAGAGTTTGGATTTTTACCCCCCTTTCTCTCCTGTAAGGAGACTCAAAGGGGCTTACAATCTCCTTTCCCTCCCCCCCCAACAACAAATACCCTGTGAGATGGGTGGGGCTGAGAGAGCTCTGAAGAGCTGTGACTCGCCCAAAGTCACCCAGCTGCTGAGTGTTGGAGTGCACAGGCTAATCTAGTCCCCCAGATAAGCCTCCACAGCTCAAGTGGCAGAGTGGGGAATCAAACCCTGTTCTCGAGATTAGAGTGCACCTGCTCTTAACCACTACGCTACTGCTGCTCCCTGCACATACACACCTTTGAAGAATTTATACAGTGACTCCTTTCTTGCATTGGGACATAAATTTCTAATTGGTTTAAAATGACAAAGTGGAGTTGTCCTGTAGTGAACAATTCAGTTAGATAAGGGTTGCCCTTCCCATGCCATTGTTGGTCCATGTTGAAGCAGTACATCCCTAGGAGTGTGCTCCAATTTGGATTATACAGGATCAGACCTGTAAACCTCTATGAGTTGTACAGGTGATATTGTTTCGGATAGACTGTTTTCCTTCTCTTTTTTCTGTTTCATATCATCACTAGTTAAATGTTCTTACTGGATTTCACAACATCTCAAGAAATGCCTGTCAATTTCTTCCTAAAAGCACAACCCTCATTCCTGTATAGACATCCAGTGGATAGTTCCCATGACACCACAGATGGGAAAATTCTTTCCTTCCTGTCCCTCAGTTCCTACCTGCTTATATTGATTGGTAAATGCATTTCCTTTTTTGGTTGTTCTGTGCACAGTAAAATACAGGATTAAAAGTACAAATCAGTCAGTGGAGCAAGGTGCTATCACAACAGAGTGGGGAAAAACTTATTAAGAATGGGAAAGTGCCCTGATTGGAGTAAGCTGACCTGTGCTCTGATTGGTACAGCAGCCAGCTGACTCAGAGAAGGGGTCTTTCTGAGAGGAAAAGTTTTGGGAGCTTTTGGATTTGGACTCCTACGACTTGACATCAGGACCCTTAACTGTGTGTGTTAAACATCTCTCTGTGTTAAACATCTGAGGGGATTTCAATCAGAGAGTGGATTTGACTTGAAATACACTGTCAGCATATGCTGAAAGCAGAAAATACTCAGACAAAACTGGGGGTTTTATTTAGTGGTCAAGGCTGAAACTAGAATAGTAGTGAGACTTTCCACAGGTAACTATAAATAAAAGGAAATATATCTTTTGTGTGTAGAAGAAGAATCCTTAACCAGTTAGAATGGGAATTATATACAGAGAATATATGCAGCCTTGACACTGTTAGCTTCCTACTTCACATAAATCTCCCTCCTGAGGTAACTATAGCATGAACAGTAATATGACAGACTAAGTATCCACTTATACTTAGGTGGATACTTAGTCTGTCATATTACTGTTCATGCTATAGTTACCTCAGGAGGGAGATTTATGTGAAGTAGGAAGCTAACAGTGTCAAGGCTGCATATATTCTCTGTGAAAGTCTGGTAGAAGCCAGAATCACTGTGAATCCAATGGCCAATAACATCTATCTGAACCATCTTAAAGTGGAGATCATCTCATAACATCTAAGCAACTGAAGACACTTATAAAGTTTGATTAAGAATTGTCCTGGGCCGAAACTGATGTTTGTATATAGTTAATTTCTGTCTGATTTACATCCACTGAAACATCTCCTGATCCCATCTATCTTGTTCGATGAATTTTACTTTTGTTTGTTGAACCTGCCTCAGTTCTCATTGGTGCCTTGAAAAGGGGATTTGCCATAGGGGCAGAAGGCTTCCTTCACCTTTGTGGAGTTCTTAGGGCTGAGCAGACAAACACAAAACACCTCACATGCTACCATCAAAACAGCTCAATCATAGAAATGGCGGGAAAACATTCCAGAATATTTAGGAGGTTGCCTGAGTCTGCCACGAATAGTTAGGAGGATGAAGGGTCAGTAACACACACACCTTTTTAAAAAATTAATCATTCTCTTGCTGGGCCATCGCTGTGAGTTTCCCCCTACACTCTTTTGTGTATATAGTTATTACAGTGGTGTTGCAGGAACAGGAATATAAAAAAAAGCAGCTTGGATTCATTTTGGAAGAAAAACCTTATTATCTGTACAAGCCATATGTTACTTTAAAAAAAAAGCTTCCTAATTTATTCATTTCATTTTACTGTAGTTGAGATTGCTTGTAGCAGACTCTGAGTAATTTCTTTAAAAATCCAATGGCATGTATTTACTTAGTACTTTTGTATCCTGCCCTTCCTGCAGTGAGCTCAAGGTGGTGTACACTGTTCTCCCCTTTTACATTTAATCCTTACAACAACCCTGTGGGGTAAATTTGAGAGAGAGAGCATGATTGGTCCAAGGTGAGCTTCATGACAGAGAAGGGATTTGACCCTGGACGTCCAAGAGCGAACTCAACTCTTTAACCACCAGACTACACAGGGATCTAGTGCTGTAGTATATTCCACATGAAATGCAAAGTAATTTGAAGTTGGATGTATTCTATAACTTTCTTATTGCCTGTTCACATTTTGGAATATTCCATTATGAATGTTCATTTCTGTCTTAGCAAACAATCATTAATTTGTTTAGTATTGACTAATGCTTTACCATTCTTTCTCCGGCAATTTGTCCTCCTCATCAAAAGTGCCTGCTCACATGTATAAGCAAAGGTTTATATTATATCCTCTATGGGTAAGGCTGCATCTATGGGAGAAGATTGCTATAAATGGCAGTTCTGGGAGAAGTTCTGGGATTGCTATAGATGGCAGTTCTGCTTGGTTCTCTCCCAGCCAGCTGGCCTTGACGGAATGCCTCCAGCCGGGCGGCGGGCCAGAATCGGCGGCAACAACCTTGGTGGACGGCTTATCTTGCTGTCCAGGATGAGCATTCCAGTTCTCCATGAGATGGGCCCTGGATGGCCCAGGAGGAGGGGGAAGGGATTGGAGTCACCCGTTATGTTCCAAGCCTGAAGTTTAGGTAGGGAGGCTCTCATTCCTGTCATGTCGTGTGTGTGTGCTTTCTAAGATGTCTGAATAAACGGTCTTACATCCAAAAGCCTTTTATTTCTGCTCTTTGGAATTCCTTACATTATTGACAGGAATCACTTGCCTTAACGCTTTTACTGTTACATCGAAGTGGATCTCTAGGTGTTTCGACCTATTGCAGAGATTGGGAGTACGGCTACGACCATGTGGAGAAACCACGATAGCCCATAGAAGGGAGCTTCGAGCCTTCCTTCCAGATTCCGAGGATCTAGGAGAGGTAGATGGCCCGATTTCTCTGGTGACTCTCTCCAGGACCTAGAGACAGTACAAAGTTTTGCCCTTGTTGTTTCATTGGGATGTGAACAAGGTGGGTTCGATCGGCGTGGAGATGCATGAAGCGTTTGGTGCATTGCTTGTATCCATGGATCGAGCGCCTGTAGACGATTCGTTTCCCTCCGATAGCGAGTGGATTACAAACCCCAAATGCAACCAGTCCCTGAGGAACTGGCACTGACACCCATCCAATGACACCCAGGAATCCATCCGGAAAGATTCCTAGACAAGTACTTTGATGATATTCCCAAGAACGCTTGGTGGCATAGTACGGAAGTAGCGTCCCAAGACTTCACAGCTGAAGGCTGGAACAATGGCGCTGAAGGCTGGATGCGATGATGGGTAGAGGGTTCCATACTAAAACTGCTGGCTCTCCAGAGCGGAGCAACCGTGAAACGGATGGAAGAGCTCCGTGGAAGCCGGTGGGAGGAATCGAAAAGAAGTCCGTCTGAAGTGGAACTTAATCCCGACCCTGACCACCGTTCCCAATGCCCTCGAAGGGGAAAGTTGGGACGATGAAGTTCAGCCCCTGCTGCGTGAAGGCAAACTTGCCTGGGAAGCGTGACCTTGCGGAAAAACTCCTGAGAAGGAACGCGAAAATCTGCAGCGGGACCGTGAGAAGCAACGCACAGAAATCCAAATGGAGTTGGATAAGCGAAAGAGAAGCATTAGATGCGAGCAGTTCCAGCAAGAATCACCTGACAGTTCATGACAAGAGTACTGGATCAATCAAAAATGGATTTACAACGCCAGCGAGAAGTGCATCAGGGCCATCCAAACACAGAATGAACTGACTACAGCCATACAACAAGATGGGCGTGCTAAATTGGATGGTGAAAGGGCGGCCTTGCATGTCGCGCAAGGGCGCCTTATATGCGATAAGGAAAGAGAGTTGGCCGACCTAGAACAGGATTTCTGCGAAGACAGAAGACTACATGGCAAGGAATCCAGATAACGCCCACACCTTCTACCGGGCGCCTACATTACGCGCCGAATACGCGATTACTTCGAGGCCCGATTCCAGCTGACTGGCAACCCAGGAAGCCTCAGCCACTCCCGGTTCCTCCAGCCCCGCCACTTGCCTTACAGCCCGCAGGCCACCTACAGCAACAACCTCAACACTTTCTCGAGCTGTTGAGAGAGGATTTTACAGACCCCCCATCCCAGCGCGTTGTGGCGGGACTGCATCGAAAACTCCCCTACTTCATCTTACAACTTCGATGCCCATATGCAAAGAATATGATGATTTATATCGTTCTGAGCGTGAGAAAGTTCGAGACATTGGATCAGTACTGGATGGCATAGCAGCTGAATGGTTCGTTACCCTCTACGAATTACAGGCTGGCGACACTGGCACAGTGGGGGAGTTCACTCCAGAGCGTTACGCTATTACGTTTTAAGACCCTGATGCAGAAAACATTGCTATCACGGTACAGTAAAAACCATCCAGCAAAGGTAACCGTTCTTTCGCTGAATATGCCCGGGAATTTCATGCAGCGGCCAGTAAACTTCCTCCAGACTGGCCGGAAGGCATGAAAAATGTGAAGTACTTTTTCGAAGAGCATGGACATCAAACTGCAGCCCGAAAGCGGTTATCCTCATCCGAATCCGATGGACAGTAGCCGAATGGATCGAACTGGGATCACAAATTAAGCTGCCGATCTTTGCTTGTGGCGCCAGCGCAGATGGCGCGTCTGTAAAACCACAACAACACCAGCACCAAATTTTCGCAGGAGATGCAACTCCTGCCGTTATAGCTGAAACCACTTCAAGAGCGCCGTCGCCGGCAGGATTATTACTTGCGGGGGACCTGGCCACCTGGCTGCCAACTGCCCGAAGAAACAAAAACCCAAAGTTCCGACTCACGCGCATTAGCAGTAAACCTCCACGTAAATCAGGTCCGCCGCCTCAGGGGATGCGATCCTATAAAGAAGCCGCTATCGATAAGATTTCGAGGGCGGAGATGTAAAGCATTCTGCCTGTCAGCAACACCCGAGGGACATTAACCCTACTCCAGATCACGTTAATGAGTGAAGGCAGTGCTCCCCATTACCATTTTAACCACGCTAGCCAACCCAAGTAAAGAAGCATACAGCATTCTGGCCTCCGCACTTGTGGATTTCAGGGCTGTTTCCCACTGTCTCATGAGACCACAAATTATTGACGAACTTAGTTTTAGACCGAGTCAGCAATTGAAACCCATTCCGCTTCTTTAAATGGATGGTAGCCCTCTAGGCGGTGAAGGTCCGACGCGTTGTTTAAAAAACCAATAGTATTTTCTCCGTTGTGCCGACCATTGGGAGAAAATAAGTTTCATCCTTGCTCCTGTTGCTAAACACACTATTGTGTTAAGGCATGCCTTGAGGGATTTGCTCTTACATGAACCAACCATCATATGGAAAGAGCGGATCCTCCAATTCACGGATCCCCCCTGTGGAGATCACATGAGCGGGGGGGGAAAGCCCGCACCTCTCACTGAGAACGAGCTCATAAGGTCCTAAAGCTTTAAATGTATTGTCTGCCCCTGATCCTGCGGAAATCCCGCAGGCGTATCGAGACTTGTCCAGAAGTGTTTCAGGAACAGGAGTGCGACCAATTGCCCCCATATAGGGATACTGACTGCAAAATTTTACTGCAACCCGGAGACTCAGTTACCTAAAGGTAGAATCTATACATGAGTCCCACCGAGGAGAAGGAACTCAGCGCCTTCTTAGATAAAGCAACTTGGCAGCAGATTCATACGACGAGCCCGCGAAACATACCCATGCCGCCCCTGTTCTATTTGTTAAGAAAAAGGACGGTTACGTTAAGATTTTGTACTGATTACAGCAGATTGAATGCAGTGTCAGTATCCAACCGCCCTTTGCCCATAATTAAAGGCCTCTTGCTTGGATGCATTGGGCAAAGGGCGGATCTTTACTAAATTGGACTTAAGAGGAGGCTTATTACAGAGTCCGTATTGCGGAAGGCTATGAACACTTGACAGCTTTTCAATACAAAGTTTGAGACAATATGAATATTTAATAATGCCATTTGGATTAGCTGGAGCCCCAGGAGCCTTCATGGCCCTTATCAACGAAGTTTTACAAGATCTGTTATACAAAGGGGTGAGTCGTATATTTAGATGATGTATTAATTTACTCACAAAACATTGAGGAGCATAAGAAGCTGAATACGAGAAGTCTTACAACGTCTACTAAATAACTCCCTCTTTGTCAAGTTGGTCCAAGTAATGCTGTTTCCATCGGCTCCTCCATAGACTATCTGGGTTATCCCGAGATCTCTCATGAAGGTTTTGGAAATGGACCCAGCAAAAATAGCGCCCAGTAATTGAATGGCCTGCCCACCAACAGGAAGGAACTGCAATCCTTCTAGGCTTTGTAATAATTTCTATCGTGACTTTATTCCCGATTTGCTGAAATTGCCTTACCGGCTCACCGATCTCCCTCGTTACCAAAGGCAAAGACTTCGCAGGCTTCCTAAAGCCGGGGCTCCCCTTCTCTGGTCTCAAGAATGCCAGTCAGCATTCCAGCAGCTAAAAACAGCTTTTACTCACGGAACCAATTTTAAAGGCACCCAGACCCAGATCTTCCTTTCATCGATGCATGTGGATGCGTCCGGATGATAAAGCGCTAGGCGCTGCCCTCTTGCAGAAAAATAAAAGATAACAAATTGAGGTACCGTGTGCTTACTTATCCAAAAAAAGTTTTCTGGGGCTGAATTAGGAATTGGACAATGTGGGGGATAAGGAGACCCACGACTATCAAAGAAACTGCATTGAGGAGTGTTTGAAGCCACTGGCTAGAAGGAGCCAAACACCTTCAGGTTTGAGTCCAGATCACAAAAATCTGTAGCTGCCCTGTCCACACCACTCAAAATGTCTGCAAAACAATTGCGTTGGGCCGATTTTTCTCAGGTTCGCTTTCACAGTCAAAATTTCTTCTTCCCTGGTAAAAGCTTAACAAACTGGCTGATCGCGGCTGTCTACCGCCTCGGGCTGAAACATCACTTCTGAGATATCCGATGCACAGTTCTCTCTCCCTCCCAGCTGGGATTAGCTGTCACCCAATCACAAACTTCACGGCGGCTCCTCCCCTCCGACCATCCCTAACATGCGTCTCACCCTTCCTCCAGAAGGGATTCAAGGAGGCCGGGGCTCGAGAGCACTGTCGGCGGAGGAAGGGGATTCACAACTATAGCGTTTAGAAGGATGAATTGTTTGGAAGCGGGGGAGGAGTGTTAATGCGTCCCTCCTCCTCTCCGGAGGCAGGTTCGACATTTGTCATGTGATGATGCCCGTCAAGCTAAAGGCGCCGGGTTTTAGGCGTTGCATCTGGCCCGCCGACAGTTCTGAGTGAAGCTCCATGCTATAAAGACATTGAAGCGATATATCAAAGGGATTGTTCTGTCTGTTGTCGCGGGAAGCCAAAGTCGATACCGGGAAAGCTGCATGGATTATTAAAACCACCTCCCTGTTGCATCTCGACCCTGGCAGGTCATTTCCATGGATTTTTTATAACCCGATTTGCGAGGAAAGCCGCGGGAACACTGTTTTATGGGTGAGTGGTGGATCTTTTTTTTTTTCCTAAATAGGCGCATTTTTATTCCTTGCACCACAATCCCGTCAGCACCTAAACTGGCCCGGTTGTTTATCCAACATGTCTATCTCGCCTACACTCCTCTCCGACAAGGTGAGGTATCAACAGCGATCCCCATGATTTTGAATATCGAAGTTTTGGAAGGCTTTTCCTGGAACTGTTAGGAACCACCAGCGGTCGCCGCCCTACCGCGTTCAAAGTGACGGCCAGTCGGAACAGACGAACAGAACGTTAAGAACAGTATTCCCTCACGTTGTTATACTAACTATCATCAAGGACAATTGGTGCGATTTGTACTTCCTTTTGCAGAGTATCGCGTGCAACAATGCCATTCATATTAGCATAAAAAAAAGGCCGTTCGAAAGAGATTGTTGTTTCCTTGGTCGGTCTTTTCCACCGTTGCCCCAGCTGCCTGCAGAGGTACTGCAGCCTCAGAGTTCAAACAATGGATTTCTTAAGCTAGCGAGGGTTGGAAAACAGTGCAGTCTACCTTACAGCAGGCCCAAGAATCACAAAAGGTTCGAGGCGGACCAAAGCGTAGCTCAGACTTCCCTTTGTGTGTTGGTGATGGGTCTATTTGTCCCACTAAAAACCTTAGAGGCGTGCACAAATATTCAAAACTTGGCAAGAAATTTGTGGGGCCTTTTGGGATTACAAAGGTGATCAATGATGTTACTGCTTTCGTTTGGAACTGCCTAACTCATTAAGTGAAAACATTCACCCACCAATGTCTTTCATTCTAGCTTGCTCACGGGAGGCTCCGTTTCCAAGATGCCTAGTACGACCCTCCAGGAGCCACCCCGCGCCAGATTATAATTGATGGCCACAAAGCACTTTGAAATAGATGCTATTCTGGACTCCAGCTTCTCCACGCATAGATAGTCACCACAGTATCTAGTTTCATGGGTTGGCTATCCCTGCTGTAGCCATAATCAATGGGTATATACAGAAAATATTGATGCCCCTCCCTTATTTCTGCTTTTCCTACAAAGAAGCCTTTCCTGACAAGCCGGGGGGGGAGGTTTTCTTGGGGAAGCAGAGTGTAAGAATATAGCAGATTCTGTAGCTTGGTTCTCTCCCCAGCCAGCGCTGGCCTTGGACCAGCGAATGCCTCCAGCGAGGCGGTGGGCCAGAATCATGACAACAACCTTGAGGTGGGACGGCTTATCTTGCTGTCCAGGATGAGCATTCCGTTCCCATGAGATGGGCCTGGATGGCCCAGGGAGGGGGAAGGGATTGAGTACGTTATAACCTGAAGTTTGGGCGGGAGGTCTCATTCCTGTCATGTCGTGTGTGTGTGCTTTCTAAGATGTCTGAATAAACGGTCTTACATCCAAAAGCCTTTTATTTCTGCTCTTTGGAATTCCTTACAGTCAGTGAACTTTATTTCCTACTCAAAACATGCACCAGCCATTCTGTACAGGAGCCATTCTTCTTGTTCATTCATTCCATATAACAATCCTATAGGAGAGGGCCACCTATGCTACCCTCCTGATGTTCTGTGCTGTGGGTCAGAAGACTCTTCTTCCAAGACCTCAGAAGTGAGAGGGCCTCAAAAGTGATACTACTTGGTACCTTTCCCTCTCTACTGTAGACTTAGCAGAGATCTTACTGGCATCTTTCTCTTCCCTCCCACCTTTAAAAACATCCTTGAAAAATGCATATGCCCCATGGGGACCTCTAATCTCTTTACGGAAGATAAACCCATTCCCTTCCCTGCCTGCTGGTAGAGTGAAGAAGCTGCCTTTAGCAGCCTGTTCTGTTTCTCCTTCATTGTCCATCTACAGCTAGGAAGTAAGTGGAGTTTTAAAGTTTAAGGAGCTACATCCCCAGTCTCACTCTGCCTGATGTGATTGAAACATCACGAGAGCTAGGCATGCCCTCCCCCAGTTGTTTGAGCACCACAGCTAGCTTCAGGCATCAAGAATCTGGATAGGTTCTGGGGTCCCCGTTCTTCAGTTCCTGTGCAGCTGGAAGACAGGCTCTTAAATGGTTCTACTCCCCACCCAGCTCTGGAAGTAACTGATGTTTGGTTCCCTTCCCAGAGCAGCTGCCAGTCTGAGGGGCTGCTTCCAGAGTCCTCCCTCACCCCCAACAAGTAATATACTGCACATTGCACAAAAAGTGAAATGTATTAAAAATGTGAATTTTGATTCCTGACTAACAGGTAGGGTTTCCAGTTACCCCCTGGGGGCCAGAGATCTCACACCGCAGGTCCTGTTGCCCACCACTGATCAGGCAACTGGCTAGAGAAAAGTCAGGGGAAAATTGCTATTGGCATGACAGCAACACATCATGTTTGTCTGGGATTGCTGGAAGCTCTACGATTTGAGCAAGATATAACGCTGACAGTGCCCCTCATGTCCCTCCCCCTCCCCAAACTCATGCTTGCTGACATCTGCTGTCCGGCATCCCTACTTAACAGGACTGTGCATACTGTTGTGGATCCAGCAGTTTCTGCAGCAATACAGTACTCAAGATCACATCCATCAGAAGGAGCTTCCAAGGCCTCGGTTCAGGCTGTGGCCTGCTCAGGAATGAATCAGGCCCATGACTAAAGCCAGACAGCCCTGGAAAGTGGATCTCAGAGCTTTGCATTCTAGGGTCAACTATGCCAAGTCCCACACAGAAATACTTTTTTGCCCGTCCCCAAACATAGTGCGAAAAGCCTCTGCCAGTCTTGATTAGTATTTATTTTAATAAACCGAAGACTTTGTCCTGTATTTAAATTAGGAGTACAATGTGACACTTTTTTATTTGGATGGTTTCCATTTAGAAAGATTTACAGTTCAAATTGCCTGGCTGGGGTTATTTCTGTGTGATACAATTGTAGCTACGACTTGATTCCATAGGTGGATTGCCTGCTGTTTTCATTCTACTGTGCTATTTTTATGTTACTCAAATAAATTGTTCTAATAGGATTAGCTCCAAATTATAGATTTGTAAATGTAATATAGTTTGCATTTATTTTCTTTAAATAAAAATGCCTACATTTCAGAATGAATGGCAGCACTGGGCACCCCTTAACCTTTTCTTCTCCAGACTAAACATACATAGCTCCTGAAGCCGCTTCTCATAGGACACGGAATCCAGACCTTTTACCATTTTGGTCACCCTCCTCTGGACCTGTTCTAGGCTGTCAATATCCCTCTTGAATTGAGGGATATTGAAGAGTGAGAAAGGTACATTATAAGACAGTGAACTTGTTAGCTGGAAAAGGCCTTACAGAAACTGGAATTAGAAAACTCACATATAGCAAGGAATTTTGATTCCCCACCCCCACCCCCCAAAAAAGTTAATCCAGGAATTATGGCATTTAGCAAATAGATAGTGGCCATTGGCAGTTTGAAATATTTATTCTGCCCTATAAATTCACTATTTGCCTTTATAAATGATTTAGGTTGTCCGAAATTTGGTACAGGCATGTTCATATTTGGAGGAAGGTTGTTGACTTCGTATTGGTGACAGCCTCTCAAATGTTATCTGAAAATGTCAGTTAATTTCAAGGTACATGTGAGCAATTATGCTGGTAAGGTGGGCAGCCCAATCAAGATTCCCAGGCAGCCCTTCCGAGGGCTTTCCAGCAGTATGAGGAAGGAATTCTCCCCCAAAACCTCCCAGCCACCAAAAAGCCCTCCATAGGGCTCAGTGCATTTATACCACTCAAAAAGGTAGCATAAGTCTGAGGCCTGGGCGACCACAAACTTCTCTGCAAACTTCTACAGCATGCCCCCACTGCATCAGTGGTGCTGGCAGCAGTGCTGATGCAGTGATCAGTGCCACATTCGGACATTCCAGAGGGGCACAGTGGCTGCCCACCAGTGTGGTTTCCCCTCTGCCAGGATAAGTCCCCCAGAGAGGGCAAATCCACTGGCATCACCCTGCAACAGTCTCTATGACATGATTTCCATCATCCCTCCCCCACCCCCAGCCCTCATCTGAATTGGACCATAAATGCACTACCATTCATGATCTCTGAAGACTGCATATTCGGTATACCTTTTACAGATAGATATTGCAGCTGTGGTTTAGGTATCATAGAAACTGTGAAGCAGTGGGTCAAATCACTTATGTGCCAATGAAATCAGCTTCCCCTAGATATTTTTGTTACTAAATGTTAATGGATTCCAGGCCAGCAAACAGAGACAGAATGGTATAGTGGTTAAGGTGTTGGACCAGAATCTGAAGAAACCAGGTTTGAATCCCCTCTTGTACCATGAAAATGTGATGGGTGTCCTTGGTTCAGTCATGCACACTCAGTTCACATGACTAATATTTGGTTTGTTGACCTCCAAGGAATACCAGGGTGTGATATGGAGGCAGGCAACAGAGAACAATCTTCTGTTATGTCCCCGGTCTGTCCAAATAATGAGACTTAGTTGTTAATTAAATCTTCAGTTGATTGACAGCGTTCAGGAGTGAAGCACTATCATCGGGTTATTGGCAAGACAAAGCTCTGCCTATGCATACATACATTGGCAAGACAAAGCTCTGCCTATGCATATTTTGGCACACAAAGCTCTGCCTATGCATACTTCATCCCCCATCCCCCTTTGTACCAGACTGGCCCCCTGCCCACAACAGTCTGTAAACATTGCTACATTCTCAGAGTCAATATTGTTCACCTTATCTCTGTCTGAGGCCCCAATCCTTTGAAGCCCACAAGCTAAACAAAACATGACATCACCTAGAAATGAAAGGGGCAAAAGGGAAGGATAGTAGCATCTGTGAGCAGCAGAAGAACCCCAGGTGTCATATCCAACCTGGGAGACATGGCAATAACTGGGAGAAACAGATCAGAAGTTGACATCTTGCCCCCCCGCCCGACCTTTCCCTACCCCTTTCTAGTCATTGAGGATACAACTGGTGGAAAGCCCTAACCAACCAAGGAACATGGACATCAGATGCATTAACCCACTCATTGTTCCCAACAGGAAAATATTTCACAGATACCAAATAATCAAGCAGCCCAGGTACAAGCATGAATTCAATATTTGGAAAACTTCATGGTGTTCTTATTGATCAACCAAAATGGGAGGAGGGGCTGCCCGCTCTAGGTGCCAATGGTTTGCAGAAAACACCTTCTTTAATAAGCTGCAACGAAACCAGGGTGAATGGATCAATATGAATTTTTAGGCAGTTCAACTTCCACAGCCACCTGATTGATCATCTGTTGATCGTAAAAGGTCCCACAAACTGGTGGCCCAGTTTACAAGAAAATAATAATTTTATTTATATCCTGACAAATTGACTGTAATGTTCAGTGTTGTATAAACTGAATCAGTAAAGTTTGCAGATGGCAATAAGTTGATATGAAGGATAGGAAATCCCAAGCTGTCTGGAAAATGTTTCCTTTTAAAGCAAGCCTTTCAAAGCTATTGAATCTCTGTAGTCTGGATTCAATCTTACCCATGACTCACTCTTGAAAACTTTCCAGAAGTAAAAGCTTGGGTTTTAATCATCTAGAATTTGAGGACTGGTAGGTATGAACATTCAGCTTTCAGTCTGGTGCTTCAAAGAGTAACTTAAATTATGCTGATTGATAATTAAAAATTGTGGAGACCCTGATAAAATCTTACTTCTCTGTGGATGATCAATGGCTGAAACAGTTGTGTGTTAGTAGATTGTAACGAATGACTAGAATCTTGGTTTTTGAACAATTAATCATTAACTCCCATTTAAAAAAGAACCTTTAGTAGCCATCTTAATCCATTTAATAGATATGTTATTAAAATCACATTTTCTGCATATAATTAAAAGTCATCTTTTGTCTCAAAAAGATGGGGGGGAAAACTGAATGCCACAGAGTTTGGAGACAGTGTTACTGGTAGATAGTAAGAACTGAAAAGGCAGTTCTCTCTGGTTGAGATAGAATATAAAATTATTACAAAAATTATGTTTTACTTCAACTTTTCAAAAGACCAATTACATTAAATGTCATAAAATGTAGCAAAAAAAATCAATTTACATTCTTCCAGAGTTTCCATAAATGCAAATCATTTTCTATGAACACATGCCACCTTAACTTTGCACTTTGAGATTCTCTATAGGTTATGACTCTTTATTATGCCATCACTCGTTTCAGCGACAAATCAACATATTTTCGTCTTCATTTATAAAAATAAGGCCTCTTTTAAAAAGCTTACATTAAGGGCTTTTAATTTTCACCATACTGTTTGCAATTTAACTAACTAAATACTATAATGGCAGTTTAAGGGTCACTCTTATGTTGACATCCGGAAACCTTATTTTCAAAAAAGCTGTCAAATTCTGAAAAGGCTTTAATAAGAATTTGTGATGCTATACAGCAGGGTTTCCCAACATGTCATTCATGGCACCCACTGAAACTTCTCCTGGCAACTTCCAAGTGTTTTTAGAAAATGGGTAGGGCCAGGTGGAATTTTTCCCAGCATGGCATCTGATCTTATTGGCTGTCAAGATTTGTTAAAAAGTTGCTTCAGCAGCAATTGCCATTGCAGCACAAGATTCTTCACTGCATGACGAAAATTAAGCTATGTATACACAAGAAAATAGTAGATCTAGTTAAAAAGGCATCCTTGTAAACAGAGCTTCTACTTGAAATGTTGAAGATGTACTAGTAGAATTTCTCATAATCTCATTCCCTGATATTTCGCAGTTGGTGCCACCTCTTGTGGCAGCCATTTTGTGATCGAGTGTACCTCTGACAGCTATTTTGTAGTTTCTCCTGTCATGCTGTGCCAGAATTCCAAAAGTATCTACAGTCTCAAAAAATTCCCGGCTCTATAATGTCTAAAGAGCTTCACACAAACTACTCCTGTTCTTTTTTGAACTGATCTATAAGGTGCGCCAGTGTCATTGTCCCCTTATTGCATGCCAAGAGCTGAGAAAGAGTGGCTATTGAGTGATGCCATGGTTAACATGAGATTTGAACCAGGAACATTCCTCTTAGTGATACAGACTTAGCTGTTATTCTACACATGTTCTACAACAAACATTTTGTGAAATGCCTGCTCTTTTGTTGCAGATACCCTGATGCATAAATGGCCCCATCCAATGGGATGGCTGAAAATGTTGGTGAGGCAGCGTAGGCCTATTCCAGTGGATTTGCCCTACTCGGGGAACTTGCCCCAGCAGAGGGTGGATCAATTAGCCACCAACCACTGCAACATACCAAAACAGCTGCACATGGCAGCATGTACCACACTAGTGCCCCTGTGCCTTTGCTTCCTATCCCAGCATTGTGGTGGCATTCCCGAGATGTGGCCTGGGGCAGAGCCAATGTTAGTTGGCTTCCAGCACCTGGCTCCTGGACTTACTCCACCTTTTCAGTGGCATCCATCCAGGAGAGCCCTCTGGAGACCTCTCTGGTGGCAGAGTGGGGGTCTTCATGCTGGCTTCCAATGCTGCAGGAAAGCCATCCTAAAAATGGTGGGAGAGCACGGCTGCACCACAATGGGCCCCACAATGGTTTAGATGGAGTGGGGCTGCCCATGCCTACTCAGTCATGATGTTATTAACATCGTTTTGCAAGTTCATTAGAAACCTAACTGAAAAAAAATGCATAATTTTTCATCCGGGACCCAGGTGCCATTTCCATAGACGCTTACGGCTCATCAACATTGTCTCAAGAAGTCAGAAATAAAAAAAAAATCCTGCTAAGGCTGTTTACCATTTGGGGAAATTTGGGGGGGGGGGATTGGGTTTAAAACACCCAGAATTCAGGTAAAAACAACAGAATTTGAAAAAAATATATACCAGGAAAAAACCAAACCCCTATATCAGTATGTGTTTTTCCCCTGGCTATTTTCGGGGGGGGGGGTGACATTTTTCAAGCCCAGCTCAGTGTTCAGATCTGACCTGCTGCCTCTGGTCCACATGGACTTGGGAAGCAGCCAGGTAGAGCCCCGCTTCTTCTGAAGTGCCTGTAGACTTCGGAGGTGGCTGGTTAGAGCCAAAACCTGGGCCTGATCAAACCAAGCCCAGCATTAAGCTCTGTCTGGCTGTTTCTGAAGCCCATGTGAACTTCGGAGGCAGCAGGGCAGAGCTGAACTCTGGACTGGGCTCTGCCAAGCCCAGCATTCGGCTCTGTACCACCTCCAAAGTGTTCATGGACTTTGGAGCAGCCCAGAAAATACCAAAATAATCAGCATTTTTGGAAGAACCCCCTTCCCCCAATACTAATAAGGTATTTTTGGAGTGGGGGTTTGGTTCAGATTTTCCACGGTTTTTGTATTAGGCACATTGAATAATTTTTAATTTACTTAATTTAACTACATTTCTCTTTAAGGTAGTTAAGCTGTCTCTTTCTGAGAAGGTGCCAGCAAGATGCTTTTTTGTTACTTTGAGACACACACAGGCATTCACTGAAATATATTTTCAATACTAACAGGAAAATATGTACTACATTCTTGAAGAGAGAAATGACGGAGGGAACAATAGCTGTCTTTTACTTTTTAATTTTCTTACACGTCCCTTGAAAAAAACCTGGTGGGGTGAGGGAAGTCGCTCACTGCTTTTCTTACTCACAAGTTGTTCATTGATTATGTGATGTCTGTTCTGGTCATTAGACATGAATCGAAATCTCGCCATCATGAGAGTATAAATATATGCCATATGCATGTGCCTGAGCGGAAGGTGCAATTCAGTTCTGTTAAAATCAATGGGAATGTTACCATTTATTTTAGTAGGAGGTAAATTGCACCTGAAGAGAGAATCAGACAGAGCAGAAGAGACTACATTAAAGCCTGTTTTAGAGAGGAGGGCCTCTTTTTTAAAGTAAAACCCTACTAGAGCAAGACTGCAACACAAATCTGATACAATTTTAATTTGGGGCTATTATTTCTGTTAAGTGTAGCTCACCCATTAGAGAAGCTCATTTACATGCATTATGTACACAGTCTTGCAAAGAATTTTCTCTCCTCCATTATGGCAGTGCTCATTTCTCCCCCACCCCCAACTGCCATCACTGGTCTGTGCAGAAAGAGATCAGAGCCCTAATAATAGATTTTTTGACAGCGAACTTGCCTGTTACCTGCCCTACACTAATCCTCACTGTTCATGTTTGCTTCATGGCAACAAAGCAGACAGACGGAAAATGCCAAGTGCCGAGTTTGAGGTACAGCCCTGCCATAGCATGACATTTCAGCAGAATAGCAGTTTATGAGATGCATAATTTTTCATCTGGGACTCAGCTGCCATTTCCATAGAAGCTTGCAGCTCATCAACTGACTTGGAATCAGGGCAAAGGTTTGCACAGCAGATCAAGGGCTACATCCCTGCCATGGCTATTTTTAAAAATGTGGGGGTAGGTTCTTACAAAAAAATGCATTTTTAACACACTGAGCCATCTGCTTATTTTTAATTCCAAAAAGTTGTAAGCTCCTTTCGTCTGCCTCATTCTGTTTAACACACCTTATGCGTTTTATACAGTCTTTGTCAATACTTTGTGTGTCTTCTTAAGTTACTTAAAAATTAAAATTTACTTTTTAAAAGTACATTTTTTTATAAACTTCTTTTAGGGAAGTTCATGCTTTAGTAGACTTACCTGGAGTGCCCTGTGTAGTCAAGCACTGACTGTGCTGAAATTTGTTTAGTCTCCTCCGCCAATAACAACAATGATGTGTTGTAGATAATGTGTTTCAAGCATTCAAGCATTATCAGCAATTCCTGTAACAGCCTTGTGAAGCAATTCAATTTCTTGTTCCACATATTGCAGAGAGGAGATTGAGGCTGAGAGAATAGCAGTGCCATCCTAAACAGAGTTACCCCCTTCTAAGTCCGTTGAACTCAGTAGGTTCAGATGGACATAATTTTGCTTAAGATAGCACTGTTTATAGAGCAAGTCTCCCCTGGTGTAAGACCCATTTTATACAATGGGGAGTTACTCCCACGAAAATGTTCTTAGGATTGCAGTCTTACAGTGCAACCCTAAGGTGAGTTACTCCAGTCTAAACCCATTAAAGTCAATGCGCTTAGACTAGAGTAAATCACCATAGGATTGCCCTGTTAGTTACCCAGTGAGTTCATAGCTTTGGACTGAGGATTTTCTGCCTCTTGCCACCTCCATGGGAGAATAAGTCTACCTAGCATTTCTCAGAAGCTATTCACTGAATTAGTAGCTCCTCCTCCTCCTCTTCCTCCAGCTGAGTCATACCAAGGTGTAACGAAATAAATGAATTATGATTTCTCTTGGGCAAGATATCATTTCTCATAGAGCCATTTTAAATATTCAGAATTCTCTCCTATTTAGCAAGGGCAGGGAAATCCTTGGATGTCGATACTGCCCGTCTGTTTAATTTAGTGCTATACTTTTTTTTGAGTCTTAATAGTTGTTCACTGTGGCATAGTATTACATAGTACAATGACACAGTACACTGGATTAATTAAAGAATCTGTTCAGAGAACTGAGTTCTGAGTGTGTCAAGATTTCAGTTTTATGTTAAATATTTTCTAAAAGGCCAGAACCTTAAATCTCAGGGGCTGTACCAAGCAGTGAGCTGTGAATTTAACCATAGGCTAACTGCTAATGATAAGGAAAAGAGTCCAACTTGAGGCAGCTGTAATACAGTCATTGGATTAGGCTATCAATCACTCCATTCCCCAAGGAAAGGCAAAGGAGACAAAATAGTGAAAAGGAAAATTAGGGAAGGGAGGCATGACTAGAATGAGATTCTTCACCAAATTTATCTGTTAGTTGGCTTGTATCTTCCAAGTATTAAACAGAATGTCTAACATTGCTTTCAGGCTAACGGCCAAAGTATTTTGCTTCAAACCCTTGGCATTTGCTCACATCAGCACTTACTATCACTTGTTCTTATAAAGTATCTTTTAAAAAGAAAGAAAAGATGCTGTGTACAGCTGACATATTACATAAATTGGAACCCATGTTCTTAGAAGGATCTGCTTAAGGATTGCAGGGTTAGTTTCTGAGGCCAAACGACATAATTACACATAAATGTAAGAAGCCTGGTGACCTTTTTTAAAAAAAAATGAAACCCTTTTAGGAGATGGTGATTGAGAGCAGGAGAACGAACGGGAGTCTGGGAAATTCATGGAGATTTGAGGGCAGGATCTTATGCAGCAGAGAATTTGGCACAGAACTAGAATCGGTGGTACATCTGCCCCCTGAAAATGCCATTTTTGCCAGGGAACTGATCTCTGTAGGCTGGAGATCAGTTGTAATTCTGGAAGAACCCCAGGCAACACCTGGAGATTGCCAACCTTAGTGTCTATAGAAGCAACACAATGGGTTATGGATTACAAGTCATCAACCACAAAAGGAAAACAAAAGAAACCATAACCCAGCTACACAAAAAGTGATGCAGTTTATAAAGAGCAGGAGTGTCAGTGTTGCAAACTACAAATTTCACTTCACATACAAAGCTATGATAATGCCAGCAGTCAAAAATGAGTGTTACAGTGCTGTGCCATCGCTAACATAACAAGTGCAGTAAATCCAGCATAGTAGTCCAAAAGTAGTCTCAAAAATCTGTAGTAATTTTGTCATGGAGTAACTTTTATACAAGTAATGTGTTTATATTTTTCAATCCCATAAATGTCCCAATTAGTACAATTATATTTGCTAATTGTTGTTGTTGTTGTTGTTGTTGTTGTTGTTATTATTATTATTATATTGGTCTTGATAGACCGCCCAACCCCCGAAGGGCTCTGGGTGGTGTACAATAAAATACAAAACAAATACAATACAAAATATCATAAATACAATATACCAGTAAAACATTAAAATACATTATAGCAGTAATTCCAAAAATAGATATATGCACAGATGCACAGATGGCGCCCAAACCAAAGGCCAGGAGGACCAGCGTTGCCCAGAGGTAGATAGAATCAACAATCAGGCAATGCCGGAGATGGCAAAACTATCGTGGGGGCATTAAAGTACGAAAGCAGGTTTAGGGGTTGCTAAGAAACTATTGCATCTATTTCAGTTTTCCCCAACTTTCCATTTTTACATGATTTCTGTGTTTTCTAAAACTTTGCCATTTTCTCTGCATTGCATAATTTTGTTTTCATTATATACATTTTGTTTATGTAGTTGCACCTTAGGGTACCGGAGGTAGTATGCCTTTTTAAATCAGTTGTTTTAATGCCCTTTTCCTTAAACATTTCTTATCTAATGAAAAGTTGCTATTTTGTTCATGGCAACAGCAAGCCAATGATATTTGGTTTTGATCAGTATCACATGGGGGGCCATGGGAGTTCTCCCCTCTTCCCAGGCATATTCTTACAAGAAAATGATTTTCCCTTGTAATTGTATAAAAGTTTGTGGATCTTTAGAGCAGTAGTGGACTGAACCAGAGTGTCCAAAAGTGAACCAAAAATGAACTAGAATGTTAAAAATTTGGCAATGTAGATGGTTTGGAGTTTATGATACATTGGGACTTTCATTATACATTGGAACACTTTGAAGAACTATTTGCCAGTCTGCCTTGTAGTCATTTTATAAAAGCACAAAGCCCCCTGATTTTTTAACTTTGCTCAGTTTCTAATCTCAAAGCAGAAGGGACATGGGCATGAATAAGAGTGGTATTTCAGAGTGCAATACAGCAGGAAAAAAAAGTTAAGGTGAGTTTGTATGAAGCATCTGGTGTTTAATAAAATCCTAATGGCATCTGAAATTCTTTAATGCTATTCCTCCCTTTTTGATTTCAAAAGGTATATGGGGCAGACACATGCACACACCCCTGCTTTAAAACTTTCAAAACAAATTTCAATAGACTAATCTCAATGTTAGAAAAATGATCACAGCAACTGCTTTAGTGTTTTGTCTGTAAGAGAGTTTTTGTAAGGACTCATGACATGCTCCCCTGGTGCTAAATATTGACAAGCATGCTCTGGCAAGCAGGATCAAGCTTGGTGAATTACACAGCTCAAGTCTCTACGTTGACACAGAAACCTGTGCCGGAAAAATATTATCCGACTGCATTTGTTTTGGAATTATAGGCGATGCTGGCCCTTTTCTTTCTTCCCATCACATCTCATCCCCATCCTATCTCATGTGCTGGTTACTGGCCAACAATTAGCATTTATTTGCTATCTCTTTGATTAGAAAGGATGTTATCTATGTCTTAAATGCTGTAACTTGCAGATTAATTTGATTTGAGGTGCTGTGTGGTTTCCGGGCTGTATGGCCGTGTTCTAGCAGCATTCTCTCCAGCCACAGATGCAGGCGAAACGTCAGGAGAGAATGCTGCTAGAACACGGCCATACAGCCCGGAAACCACACAGCACCCCAGTGATTCCGGCCGTGAAAGCCTTCGACAATACATTAATTTGATTTGAGTTTTTTTTAACTGCTTGTACATCATGATCAGCTCTAGTTATTTACTCTAATTAAATATATATAACATAGCTCTGTTTTTTAAAAAAAAAATGACATAAAGCATGCCATACAGAATATTAAAACAATATTAGTATAATGTAAAGCTTTTTTTCCCCATTTTATTCTACCAATAGCAGGGGTCCAAAATGTAATTTCAGGTTACTTCTAACTTGTGCCAGATGTTTGACATAATTAAGACAATAGCTGATAAAGTAGACACTAGTGACTTTTAATTTGTTTAATAAAGCAGATTCCTTACATATTCTGCATAATCCCACTAACTTCTCAGAATGGGATTTAAATGTAAAGAATTATCTTGGCATTTGAAGTAAAGAGGCCCTGGACTGTCAGGGTTCACTGTGCATCACCACTTCGGCAGAACCGGTTGTTAAAATGGTGCTTGTAAACAATCAGTTGTTAAATTATTTGAATTCCCACCACCGGAACCGGTTGTTAATTTTTTTGAATCCAACCACTGATCACGTCCTATTCCCATCTCATGTGCCAGTTACTGTGACTAACAATTAGCACTTACTTGCTATCTTGATTAGAAAGGTTCCTTGTTGGCCCTGTCCTTGGTTTCTTTGGCTGTTTCAAAAAAGACCTTGAACCCAAAAGTAATGACAATGATGATTAAATGGTTATTAAATGTAATGCAAAAGGTAGTTAATTCTTATAGTATAATGCAAACTAAACTTGTTCTAGGGTTGCCAGGTCTCCTGACATGGTAGGAAATCTACTGGCTACCACTGTTGCTTGCTGTTTTGAGCAGTACTGGTAGAAAAATAAATAAAACCCTTTGATATTGCTGTTGAATTTCTTGGTAAAACCCATCTATTATGTAGGGCAACTGTAGGAATCTCTGGAAACTCAGGGTTTTGCCACAGAGTTTCCAGCAATTCCTAGAACTACCCTATCTCACATTCAGTTTTCACCTGAAAGTGATGTAGCAATGTGTCCAGCCTCTTATGTCCCATCCCCACCCTCTTGCTGGTTGTGAGTTTCAGCCTCACTGTTGCATGGATTTATTTTATGGTTGTTGGATTGCAGATGCTTTTTGGTGAAAAGGAGTGACCACCTGGGTGGATACATGTGAGAGGTAAAGGAAGACCTCTGCAATTGGAGCATACATACACACACAACTTCCCCCTTCTGTTTGCTGGATATCAAGGGTGATCAAGTCATATAAGTTCTATTCAACCGCTACCAAATGAGTGGATACAAATGTAGGAAGTTGCCTTACACTGAGTCAGAGTGCTGATCTTTCTAAGCCAGTATTGTTTTTCTATCTGACAGAGTCTCTCTAGAGGCCCCTTCCGCACACGCAAAATAATGCGTTTTCAAACCATTTTCACAACTGTTTGCAAGTGGATTTTGCTATTCTGCACAGCTTCAAAGAGCACTGAAAGTAGTTTGAAAGTGCATTATTCTGCATGTGCGGAATGAGCCTCTGAGAAAAGTCTTTCTGAGCACCTACTTCTTGAGAAACCTGTATCTGGAGATGTCAGAAACTGCACCTGCATAACATGTACTCTGCCACTGAACTTGGTCAGACTCTTGAATAAAGTCAGGTGTATCCTACAGGGCTAGTAATATATGATGGAAGGTACATTTGAACCCAAAGATTTGCTCTTTTTTCCTGCATATTTAGAGCCTACCAACTGGAGACCATCTTGTAAACTAGCACTGTTAATATCCACTTGGGTTGTCTTGAAATCTGAATTAATTTAGAAAAGACTAATGGGACACGCCTAGGTTGTACAGATAGTAATTGGCAAACTAGTTCGGAATACATCATGATCTGCCGTAACACTTCCAGAGTCCCATTAGACTAGGAACCTGCTAATAATTTAAATACGATCTCTTTTTGGAGATGATATCAGATGTTTGTCATTTTAGGTGTTTTATTTATTTTAGTGAAGATATGAACTTGGATGCCTTTACTCACTGGAAACGAACCTGGTGTTTCATTAAAATGCTACAAATTAAAAGGCAATAAAATTTTCAAAGCAACAACATTACAACTGCAAGCTTCATTGACTTCTGTTAATATTTTCTTTTAAAAAATACAATGTCAGTGTTTCTGTTTAAAACTGTTGCAACATTAGGAAAGAAATATTTAGAAATCGTTATAAAGCCATAATTACAAGAAAGTGTTCTTGTTACACAAGAACACTTAGCATCCTTCATGCAGTGTTTTAATGCTTGTGGTAGTTATTAGCTGAATATTTCTGTTATTATTATTCTGCAAGCAAGCACCAGTCTTGACGCTGATTGATGTTTAGGAATAAAGCACATTTGTTACAGGGTGCCATCTCCTAAGGACCAATCTTATAAACCACAGCTCCTTCACAAAAACGATGATACCTCATCTTTCTGGAACTAATCAGTGCAGAAGAAATTTAAAAGGGAGAAAGCATGATATCCTCCCCCCAACCCCAACACAGAGAACAACTTTCATTGAAAAGCCATTGAGGTACAAAATGATGATGGTATTTTTTCTGCCAAAGGTGACATTGGTGGAAGATGTCTTTATTCTGCTGGAGGGACAGAGACATTAGTTAGTACTTAATATAGTGTGAGGAACTGTATTGGAAAGTGCGTGTACTTGGGATATAAGGGGTGTCTGGCAGGTCATTCCAGTGACAAATCCAGTCCAATGTAGTCCATCTTTGCTGGCTAGCAGTTGTTTTCTAGGGACTGGGAAAGAAGCTTTTTGTTCCACCCCTCCTATTTTATCTTTACACAAAGATGCCAGTTTATCATTAACTGGCATAATAGGGAATACATTATTTACCAGCACCACTTCCATAATGTTGCAGTCATCTGGGCTAGGTTTTCATGCTGCCTTCAGTGTCTCTGCTAAATGACACAGTTTCTAGGCCTGTATAGGGACAAGTGTTCTGCTTCATTACTGTTCTCCAGTGTTGTTGTGTCTTGGGTTCTGCAATCTTCAGATACTGTTCTCATGGACTCCTGGTAAAAAAACAACAACAATATTTTGGAATTCTTCAACCTATTGTTCATCCCATCCAATCAGATTTACAAATCCTAATGAGGCAAAGAAAGAAAGAAAGAAAGAAAGAAAGAAAGAAAGAAAGAAAAGAAAGAAAGAAAGAAAGAAAGAAAGAAAAGAAAGAAAGAAAGAAAGAAAGAAAGAAAGAAAGAAAGAAAGAAAGAAAGAAAGAAAGAAAGAAAGAAAGAAAGAAAGAAAGAAAGAAAGAAAGAAAGAAAGAAAGAAATGTATCACAATTCTACAGGGCTGAAATATTTAGTTGAACACTTTTAAATTTTTGATTGAACACTTTTCGCATTGTGTGTTGAAATAACAGGTTTTATCAAGAGATGAGTTTTTACCTTAGATCCCCAAGCTTTCTAAACCTCCTGGCTACTTTGGAATTCTGACACGGGGTCATGAGCACTATCACAAAATGTCTGCTTCAGGAGGCAGAGGCGGCCACAAAAATCAAGAAATGAGGTTATGTGTATGTCTAGTTATACCACTTAAACATTTCAGGCAGAAACAGAATTGTCATGCCCCTAGAGACACCCTCGCCATTTTCTTTAAGCATCAGTTGTACCTTAGGTAGAATGGGCTTAGTCATTTTTTGTACACTGTTCTGTGGGAGGCAACCTTGGTTAGACCCTGTCCCTTTAAGAAGCCCTCTAGAGGCAAAGCACTATAGCATTCTTAGTAATTAGCAGTTCCTGTTTTACAGTCTGTTTTTGTTTTCAGATGTCTGGGAAAGGCTGGAGACAGCAATATCTCAGACGTATTAGGTATTAAAAATCCATAGTATTTGAACAATTAAGTTTCAATAAAATTGCAAGGAAACAGAGTCCAAGTAGAGAACACCGGGAGATCTCAGAAGTGGCACAAGCAGCACAGACTTCCTTAGAAGCAGTTAAGGAAGAGTTAGTGTCTGCAAGTTCTTCAAACCAACAGTCTCCAATTGTTTCCAGCATCACAAATATTTGTTAATTAGACTTCATGGAGGAGTCAGAGTCCTAAACTTTCAATATAATTAAACCATTTTGAACTGTTACTCATTTGTTTGTCTTACACTCTGTTCTGGCCAAGTGCAAGGCACCTGATTTTAGTTTGCTTGGGGAACAGAACAAGAATACCTTTTAAATTGACCATATTGTCTAAAAATATGGTTTTTGCACACATGTAGCTTACTTTCAGTCACAAATAATATCCTTGCTTTGTGGTGGCAGCTGCTGCTGAAAGCAGTTTTTTTTTAACCTAGTCATCCAATTGAATCTCTATATGCCAATCAGAAGCCATATTGGGCAGAATTTCTACCTGGCCCTCACCCACCTTCTAGAAATACATGGTAGGTTCCAGACAAGGTGTCCACAGGTACCACATTAAGTACCCCTGAGTTATCCACGGTGTTTCATGTGTATGTGTATGTCATGTGTATGTGAATGTTGAAAACTATCTTAATGTACACATATTTGTACCTTGTATTTTCAAATATGGTGGTGGTGGAATGTGCCATCAAGTCATAGCTGACTTATGACAATCCTATAGGGTTTTTAAGGCAAGAGTCATTCAGAGATGGTTTGCCACTGCTGGCCTCTGGACTTACTTGGTGGTCTCCCATTCAAATACTAACCAGGGCTGACCCTGCTTAGCTTCCAAGATCTGACAGGTTTCAAAACATATCTTTGGACTAGTACAAGTTCACTAATGCTTTAGTTAATTTCTTAGCATTGTTAATCAGTGTAAGCACTTTTCTTCAGTTGGCAAGGAAATGTGTGGCCTTTCTAGCTACATACAGTAGGCTTTGTTAATCCTGGGATCTGCCCATTCTGAGTAAAGTAATTGAGAAAGTTGTGGTGGATCAACCCTAAGCCTTCTTGTAATTCATGCTCTCTTGGCCCATTTCATTCTGGATTTACACCAGACTGTGAGACAGAGATGACATTCTGGTGACTGCAGCCACAAAATGAAAACCACAGGAGATAGTCAGTCAAAAAAATGGTTGCCACAGCTTACCTTCAGTCACACTGTAGAGCTCCTTGCATTGTGGTAGCAGCTGCTGCCAAAGGAATGTTTTTAAAAATCTATACAGCCAATCAAATTTCCATTGGTCATCCAGAAATCTTGCAGGGCAAAAGCCCCACTTACTTTCTAAATACACTTAGCAGAAAAAAGTGTTGGCAGGTATCATGGTGCCCAAAGGCACCACATTGGAGGTCCTTGAAATGTTTGGAGGCAGAAGTAGGTTTCAGGGATGTGTTTTTGATTGGTTAAAATAATAATTTACAGGATGGAATCAAAGGACTACCACTGGACTTGACTAATCTGGGCCAACACCAAGATAACATCAAGACCTAGCTGCATCAATCACAGTGCGTAGAACAAATATGGTTCTTGCCTGCTGTGGGATAAACTGATATAGCTACATGATGTTTCTTCTGTGGAGAAAATAGCAGCTTCTGTAAATCAGATGTTCTGTAAATCAGATGTTGATTCAGTTTAAGGAGTAAATCACAGAGTAAATTGGAAGAACAGTCATTATTTTTCCCATGTAACAGAGATTTCTGACAGGGATCTTTGCCAAACTACTCGCATGGAGAGCCATACGAGTTCTGCCCTAGAACCAATACAAATGTGTTGTTTAGATAATATCCTAAATATTAGGGATTATCGTTAATACTTTTATTGTAGTTTATAAATAATATTCTAAATAAAAAATAAATAGATAAGGAGTAGCAGCTAAATTCTCGAGTATTCCCAAATACATTAAACACTTGGAAATTCCATAAACTTTTCCACTAAATCAGAATTCTGATTTTTTAAAAGTAAGATTAACTGTAATTATACAATAATACATTTAATTCTTGAATGTCAGAGTAACTGTATATGTATTTTTTTCTATTACAAACATGCTTGTACTTGGTTTTCTTCTGCATATAAATGCATTCATTGGCCATTTTGAAAGATGTGCTTGCTGTACTGTTTCATTAAGCTACTGCGTTATCGGGTAATTGTTTAAACATAAAGCCATAGCACTATCAAAAGGAAAGGTGAACTAATGGCATTTGCAAATGTCAGGGATTATCTTAACACTTTTATTATAGTTTATAAAAAGAAGGTTCAGGGCATTCCATGGCAATTATTTCCACAGAAATTGGTTATTTAAATAAATTGCTAATTATCTGGATATGACAGTATTGAAAACCCTGCTAATGAGTTATGTGATAAGTGTAGCTTTTGAAGGCCACCTACAGGTGGAAGAGAGCAAAAGCAATATTGAATTATCCAAAATAAGGAGGTGGATGCAGATGTCTTGTTTATAATATTTACATCCATCTCTTCGGATCCTTCCCAAATGTCATAGTTGTATACAGCAAGTATGGGGAGGATTTTCCTGTTATAGAAGGTTAGACTTCTTTCATTTGCAGTATTTGCTTGTTTGCCCTAATCCTTAAAATGTCTGGTTTAATTAGTATTTACAGTAACATGTTTACAGTAAATGAATGGCAAATCTTCCTAGATTAATTCCCATTCTGTCATTTTCAGTGCTGGTATTTACTCTTCCTTCAATTTTAAAAAAATCAAAACAAAAACAGAACAGTTATTATTTTCAGCAATGTTATTAACCTTTGCCATTGGGGGGGGGGATCAATTTTCAACCCAGCTATACAACTATGTGGAGAAATTGATTGCAATCCTAAACACACTGATTAGTTAGTTATTTTCACTGAAATCAGCAGGATTTATCATATTAATAGTTGGTTAACACACACACACACAGCCCACCTTTTCAGTGGTCATTAATATAGAAATACTCACTTTAAAAAATTACAGCCCACCCATCATTGATATGGGTAGCAACAGAGTGCTATTCTAAGCAGAGATGAGTGTATGTAAAGTGTCCTCAAGTCTCAGCCAACATCCGGCAAACTCATCAAGGGGCTTTGGAGGAAAGTGAGAAGCAGATGTGGTTTGCTAGTGCCTTCCTTTTAAGCAGAGGTGCTGAATCCATTGAAAGGCTGTTATTCTGTTTACAATTACATTGTTAAATACCCAAAAGTCTAATTAAAATAATCTGACAGTAATTCTTGAAAGACAAAATAAAGGTATAGACTGAGGCAGTGTTTCCCAACGTTTTCGACATCACTGTACCCTTGACGTCACTCTTCATATCTCACGGTACCCCTGCCATCCCCCCACCTTCCCCTCCCAGTGCCCCTGCTTGCCACTCCCCCCCACCTTCCCCTTCCAGGATGAAGGGAAGCACTAGGGGGGAGGGCGGGTTTGTGGGTTTCAAGTTACTGTTTCAAGTGAATGAGCGAGTAAGAAATCTTGCCCCAGTCAATGCTATCCTTCCCAGAGGCAAAAGCAGATTTGTAGACCACCCATCACTTTCTCCATGTCAAAACAGACTTCCAATCCAAGTTGCTTCTGACTGTTCTAAGGCATGGAGGGTCTAAGCAGTTGATAGCTGTATGATTTTAAATTAAAGTAGCACCTTTCTGTGCATCCAGAACACAGTGGAGATCAGTGTACATGACAGAACAATGCCCTAATGCATTCTTGACAACTCCCCCCCACCTCTCCCCCAGCTATTCACATAATCAGAATGCATGCTGATATGCCATCATTAGTTTTTCTTCTAATAGTAGCACAGTATCCAAAATTACACTCAGTTCACTAAAAATAAATTGTATGTTTAATATTATGTTAACTTCTTAGTTTATTCTTAGTTCATGTTTAATATAGTATTGAATGAATCTTAAATTTAATTTTGCAAGGAAGATGCATGCTGTAATTACTGTAACATAAATAAATTAAAGCTAAATTTTGCTTTGCGGTATGCATTATGCTATTGAAAATTATGACCCAATTTCATTTGTATGCCAGGAACACAATACAGTGAATATTGCAGAAAGGATTTTTCCCCTGTTTGTTAGGATTCAGGAATGATAAAGGGCAACAATTGGTCCACCAACTCCTTCCACAATCTTTTACTGTAGGAGCCAACCAACCCATGGATTCTAAGTTGCAGGCAGCCATGATTTGACTGAGCATTAAGCTCACAATTCTGCTTCTTCTTTCCAGCTCTTTCCTTTCCTTATAGATTCTGATTCAGTACAGAACTTCTTTATTGTAAATCACAGTTTGCCATTAGGTCTGAATCAGCAAACTATGGTTTGTTCTTGCCTCCAAGCCAAGATTGAAGAACAGCTGCAAACCATGGGTTGCAGTTCTCATTCAGGGACATGTATAAATCATAGTTTGCCAATGCAACCTGTGGTTTGCATGAAACAGGGATTACCTGCTTAAATTAGTACAGATAAGGAAAGGGAAGACAAGGAAGCATGTGAACCTGAGACTTGGTCATGTTCTGCAAACCATGAAATTACATTACACCAAGGTTCCTTTATATTCACTGACAAAATTTTCATTTTGACTAACAATTATATTACTTTGAAGACTGTTATTAGTATGCATGGACAGTTAACAGCTCACAAGCTTATGTTTCGTTAGTAGGTGGATAGTGGTTGCATAAACTAAGGTTTGCCTGTAAAGAGCACTTACATAACTTATTCTCTTGTTTGCATACTCCCCTCCTTCCTCACATTCCTCTTTCCCCACAAACATGAATGATTGAAGACTTATTTTCTAGGAAAGAAAGCTTTAATCTGCTACAACATTGAATGCAGGTGGTTAGGCAATATTAGTTAGCTTTCTTCCTAAAAACCAGGACTGTAAATTGGGATTTGATCTGGTTTGCAGCCAAAAATAGCTGGTAGTTCTGTAACTGGAATCCCCAGTTTTTTATTCCTGGCATGTACATGTAGGCTCAATTCCCATTGGAAAAACACTCCAAGAGGAGGGGGGTTTAAACTTTCCCTCATGCCATTCCTCTTACCTGAAATTTCCCAATAAAGCCAGTGTTTGTCCTAAGGGGCAATCATTTAGGCTTACAAACAACTATTTCATGGTACCAGTTCACTATACTTACGTCACTCTCCAATGGCAGTGCAGTTCTGCAAATGATATTTGAAGATGAACCCACTGAGAGCCTTCATTCATATGTGTACAAGGAATATAACATGAAGGGGAAATGAAGAACAAGGGCTGCTAAGAGATTAATACTGGCAGACAACAGTAATTAGCCTCATGAATGCAGAGGATGGATGGCCATGTAGGAAGGTATTAAGCAAAATTATTGGAGTCCTGGGCAGCCAATCAGCAAGAGTGCCCTATCTCCAAGGATCTTCTTTGATTTGATTCAACCTTTCTGCTTCTTAGTTAACTACATGTGGGACTGTAATTGGGGATCTGAGACATATTAAGCCTGTTCTGCTCTGTAGCCCTTTGTCTTCAGCACTTTTTCCTACTATGATTTTGTCACTGTATACCAGGGCCAATTGAAGATACTGGGTCACCAGGGCCAATTGAGGATTCTGAGGTACGGGTTTTAGTCTTGCCTTTTTCTTTTCTTTTTGCTGCTGCTGCTGAGTTTCCACTAGCCAAAAGGTTAAGATCACCTTATTTCCTCCCTCCTCTTTGGTAACATTGAAACCCCCTACTCCATTAGTACTTTTGTCCTCTGAGGTTCTGATAAGACAGGAATGCCTTCTATGAGTGTACAAAGGTGTGTGCTGTTCTTGCTCTCTTAGGCACTTTATGCACGTACCACTTACCATACGACCGAAGCAATCTTTTTTCCAGAGTGGGGTTTTCCCATGTCTTTTTGTTTACATTTAATGTTAACCTTTCTCAAAGAGTCTGTCCCAACTGACCTGTTATTTTGTCCCTCATCTTCTTTTTTTTGTTGCCATGCATTTTGGGAGGTTGCCTGTCTTTTGTTGTTGCTGCTCTTGTCATTTTGGGACTATCTGGTCCATCAACAGTTGGCCAAATAGATGGAGCTCCAGACTACCTTGCAGGCAACCTTGGTGGAGCTAGCAATATCCAGATTCTCTTCTAAACAGGGTTCCTAGGAAGGAAGCCCTGTTGAATTTGAGGAGATTGTTGGATCAGAGGGCCCTCAGTTTCCTTCAATTTGGCCACTAGGGCTAATTTTTCAATTCTAGAAGGATTCAAACTCCCATCTGGAAAGTTTTCAAGTGTGTGATAGCTACAGAATGCCTACAGGATATGTGTTTTGCTCAGCGTTATGAGCAGTGTAAAATATTTCCCTGATATCTTATGTTAAAATGGTTTTAACACTTTATTTTTAAAAAAGAACTGCAACTAAAAAGGTGAAATACAGAGTTTTAAAAGTTAGGATACTAGAGAAAAAATTCGATATATATATTAAAGAAGGAAACATTCATGAGACTTATTTGTGGAAAATGTAAGAAGAAATGCTGGAGAGAAAATCTATTACTGCATGACATCGTTTTAATGTAACAGCTTGTGTGGTAACTGTATTACTACAATTTTTGAAAAAGTGCTTTTTCTGTAGGTTTCTGTAGATGTTTGGCTCACTGGGCAATGCTAAAAGCAACGAGAGGGAAAGAAGCAAAAGGGAAGCCAGACTGGGTTAGCTTCAGCTCTGCTTATTGTTAACAAAAGTGCAACAGAAATATTATGTATTCATCTTGTGTTACACCAATAACGGTTTCATAGCTTGTCACCTGATCCATGTATCACTCTCCCATTTTTAAGGAAAAATTCTCATGTGTTATTATTTCTCTGCAAATTGTTCATGTTTTTTTTTATTTTTCATATTTAAATTGGAATTAACTTGTCATCATCATCCAAGTTTCACTCTATTTTCATGACCTAACTGAATGTAATAATATTTCTCCAATGTGTATCTCTGGTAGTACTTACTACATTAAATACATGATGGGCATTGTCACATCCAGTGTTTCTCCATCCCTTTATGCAACAGCCAGTGAAATGAAATACTGAATGGAATGATGTCATGCTTCCCATTTATTTTTTGAAAGGTCACAGGATGTATATTAGGGAAATTCCCACAAAGGTCCCCATAACATCTAAGTCATGACTTTTAAATGTGTAGCTTTGTCTTGAAGATTGAGTTGCTGGGAGAGTTTTTCCAGTGCAGTATTTGGACTGGGGTGGGGTGGGGTGGGGTGGGGGGGAATGTCATATCTAAGATACCATGTGTTAGTCATTTTTTTGGTAGCTAAGTTGAGGCTTAGTCATTTTTCATAGCTGGATTCAAAAGTGATACTTGGAATGTGAAAGAACAAGTCCAGCCAATGTAACTTTGAGAGAACTCTTTGTGTTCCTTAGTCCCATTAAGATTGATTTTGCAAAGCAAACTGCATATATCAAGCCATCCATTAATGCCCAATGGGAGTTCTTTGTCCTTTCTCTTTTCTCATTGTGATGTTCTGTTTTGCAATGATCATTACTTAGGCTTTTTAAGGTCTTTTTACAAAAATCCCCAACTCTGATCAAATGCCTGCTAGTGCTCCTGAAGAACCCTATTGTGGTCCCCCCCCCCCCCGGCACCTTGGAGTTAAGTGCTTAATTAAATTGCATTTTCTCCTTCTTTGACCTCAGTGGCTACTTTGACTGTGTGAGGTGTAGTTTCGCTGCATCGTCACGGTTCTGCCTGGTAAATTATCTCAGCATTCCTAGCCACTAACTCAGATTGTTCTCTGTCCCTTGAAGACATGTGTTGATATGGCATACCTATCAGGCAGCTTGAATGCTGGTTCTGGAGCAGATGTTGATGAGATGTGAGTTCAGTGTTGAAGATGGAAGAAATGCCAGAGTAGGTAAATAATGAGGAGGAATCTGTGCTGAAGCAGCTGAAGGTGGCATAACCCTAGAGGATAATTCATATGCTGAATCAGGAGCAGATGTCAATAGAGACAGCTTGTCTGTGTATTTGGAGGCTGATTCGGTTGCAACTAGCATTGATGGGATAGGCTTGTCAGACATCCTGTTTGTAAAGACCAATGTTGACTGTAAAAATGGTGGGTTGTTAGAGGGAGGTGACATTTTGCTACAGGCAATAAGCACAGAAGAAACATCTTTCCAAAATGACAACACAACAGATTTTTCAGTGTTCTATTGAAAAACCATATCAGCAAACAGACTTAAGCGCAGTTAAATATTCTCCAATATGGGAAACGCCTTAGCATGGCCATATTGCTTATTTGTCATGCCAAGATGGCACAGTAAGTCTTTTGTAGTGCAGAGGACAGGTGGAGTCTGGTAGGCCTCTTGCCTGTCTGAGAAAGGATTCTCCTCCAACTTGCTGTTGAATGTTTTGTGCTGTTAGTGCATCTGCTGAATTTTGACTTTAGAGGAGTTTCACAGATGAAATGAAAAGTGTCTCTGTGTAACTGCAACGTGGAGTATAGCCATTTAAATACACAAAGCAAGCTCTTGGGTCAATGGCTTTGCCTTCCCACCTTCAGGTTAATGAATATGCAAACCTATGTTCTTTGCTTTATCATGGAAGATATTTAATGCTTGTGAAACTAAAAGCATTGGAAATACAGGAGACATTGACTGAATAAAGCCCTTGTGTGAAATTATTATTTAAGCTAACTGTGGTTAGTATGGTTTCTAAATGTGGTGCACTCTTAACAAGGACCAGGTCACCCATTATAGAAATATTGGAGGAGGGGTGGGGGTGCAATTAAAGTAACATGATGTTATTTCTGGTCATGTAGGTAACCAAAAAGGTTGAAAAAAGAAAAAAAACCTTATATATGGAAATATACGCCAATTACAAAAAAGCAAAAATTATATTCCAGAAACCTTAATCAATTTATAAATATTAAAAACAGTGCATCAAAATCCATCAATTTTTGGTTACATATATAGGTACCTTTCTATAGTGTTCAAAAAACCCTTTTTTACTCATGGGGATGTCACAACACACAAGCATCTTACCTATGACCAGGTACAAATTATAAGTAACATAAATATATGTAAACAGTGAGGCGTTCCTCAGCAGTTTACATTTGTACAATACACACCGTAGAATATTTTTTCCAATTAAAATTACATCAAAGTACCCAACATTCTAAAAAAGAAAAGAATTGTAACCAGAAGTGACATCACGCATCTCTCTGGCATTTTAATAATCCCTCAAATCTCTATAGTTATTGTCAATTCTCAGTTGGCAACCCTAGCCACTCTAATTAAATTATATCAAACCAGTATCTGAAGTTTTCTGACTGACTATAGTAAGTCTTAACTGTGTTTTTACATAGTGAATGAATGCAGACATCCTTGCTTAATCCTGTGGTAGGCTTAGCCTGTGGGTTCTATGGTAGAAATGAAGGGACCTACAGGATGGGAGAATAATCCTCAAAGCTGCCACTGCTAAAATGCCATTTGGTGTGTGCCATCACTTCCTTTTTCTTTCTAGTATTTGTCTGCCCAGCATCTTGTAGTTCAGTAGAACCTACTAGGGTCTCAACTTCAGGGGAGTCATGTGTTTTCACATAGCAGTTTCATGTGTAGCACTGGAGTGAAGCACAGTGAACTGGCATTATTGCAAAGGGAATAGATAGTTCAAATATTTGTACTATGCAAACTTGCTGCTGCTAAAAAAATTGTTTTTTTCTAAAAAAAATGACTTGTAACCAATCACAAATGCTGACAAAAATTGACTGTGGTGGTTATCTACTAAATGTAAAGCCTAACATGGCAAGGCTATTCTGAGAAAGGGGTCTTGTGGAAAACCTTGAATACAATGAAGGCAGATAAGTATGCTTTTCCAAGTATCGGGGAGGGGCTTGGGAGTAGACTAAGCACTCTTTCCCAAATAACACTCTCTATTTATTTTGTGCAGGAAATGCCATCAGACCCATTGTCCTACGAGCTGTTTCTGCTATAGCTTCTGCTATTCCAGGGTTTCCCATTCTAGCAACAGGAGGAATTGATTCAGCTGAAAGCGGGCTGCAGTTTCTTCATAGTGGGGCTTCTGTTTTACAGGTATTGTTTTAGCAATTTAAAAAAAAACCCTGTAAGTTTATGAAAAATGTGGTTTACCACAAAACTGAGCATTTTCCTTTAAGGCAGGAAGAAGGGAAACCCCAGCATAGATTTTCCTGATTCCTTTTACCTGTTTCTGAGCCACAGTCATTATGAATAAAGGTGAACCAAAATGCACAAGCAAGTTTCATAGAAAATTGTACTACTTGTTAAGCAAGTAGTTAAACAAGATATTTCAACTGTTCCCCTATTCCAAATGATGGCACAGTAACTCTTACCTGATTTGTCTTCATGATTTTATCTTCTGAGCTGTGTAGAACCATGATATATTTATTTATTTTATTTGTTCAGTTTTTATCTCACTCTTCCCAAATGAGTCAGCCTCAGAGTGGCTAATAATATTGCATGTAATAACAAATATACAACAATATAACCAATGGATCTCTAAAACTGGAAATTAACAACACATCTAAATATTCTAAACATGGTGCCTTCAATTCTCTCTTAATAAGGTGCACAGAAGCAGTACTAATCATATAACCACCTTGAATATGGCTATAGAAAGGCAGGATATAAATATTTGGAATAAATAGTACAGTGGGACAGTCCAGAAATTATCCATTTCCCGAGTGGGCCCAGCAAAAAAACTATCCGATGTACAACTGTTGCTGTTGTCAGCCATAGGCCCAGTGGAACATCTTTGTCTTACAGATCCTGTGGAACTAATTCAAAACCATCAGGCCTATGTCTTACACAAGAGAGTGTTCCACCAGGCAGGTACCATGGCCCCCCAAAAAGCTCTGTCTCTGTCTGAGGACAACTGGATCTATCTTGGACCAGGTGTCACCAGCAGATTGGTACCAGATGAGCAAGATGCTCCTTGGGGATATAATGGAAGATGTGGTCCCATAGGTATAATGGTCCCAGACTGCTTAGGGTTTTGAAGGTCAGTACTGAAACCTTAAGGTGCCCAGTCTGAAGCCAGTACAGCTGGTGCACCACAGGTTGCATATGCACTCTCCCCAGGGTTGCTTTAAGGACCTGTGCCTCTACATTCTTCACCAGTTGTAGCTTCTAGAATAGTCTCTAGGATAGCTCATCAAATGAGTTACAGTAGTCTAACCTGCAGGTGACTGAAGGCATTAATGCAGGCAAGTGAGAAGCAGCCCAACTTCTCCTCAGCAGCCCTTTCCGGAGAGTTCCCAGCCCCGGGAGCTCACATGAGACTCAGCTGCTGCTGCTCCTTCCTTCCCTGGGCTGCAGAGTTCGGAAGCGGCATCTTGGTGCCTACAAGATACCCCTGGGAGCAGAGCTGACACCTGGGCTGGGGAGAAACCAAAAAGCAGGCTCCTGAGCCTGGAGCTTGTTTCCCCATCTCACTTTGCAGGCTGCTTTGGGCCTCCTGGAGCTGAGCGATGTTTGAGAGGCTCATCGTTGTGGATGCAGTGCCTTGCTCGGCTCAGATGCCTTTTTAAAATCCACCTTTTCTGTCAACACAATGATGCATTTGATGTTGTTAAATCAGTAAAAGTAGTTTAGGGTTGAAACCCCTCTCATAAAAATTCTCCCATGACTTAAAAATTTCCAGAATTTTTCCATCTTTTGTATGTGCCTATGCTTGTGTGCACTATAGAAACAGAGGCATGGAGCCGGGGGAGTTGGGGAGGGGGGGGACGGAAAACTCAGATTTTGCCCTGGCATCCATTTTCCCTAGATACGCTTTTGAAACAGGGTACCTGGTGTTTTCTTCTATTGGTTTTAAACTGCAATAGCTTAAATATGACTTGCAAACTGCCTTGAGCCACAAGGAAAGGTGGCCTATAATTATGTCAATGGATAAACAAATAAGCATGGGCATCCCATTCTGTCCTCAGAGGAATCCTGTGCTATTGAGAGCTAGTGACTTGCTCAAGTTCTAATTGTTGAGCATGGTTTTAACTCAAGTATCTCTGACATTCTACCTCATCTTGGCCCTACACACTGGAATGCAGCAGACATTTTATAGCCCCACATAAAATTATTTTTGTGTATCAGTTTACAGGTTTCTATAGACTGCACCAGTTTAAATAATATAAGAGTAATGATGGTTGAAATTTAAATTCTAGTCTAAGAAGCTTTTCTTTTTTAATTTTTTTTCATCCTGAATCTAGAGCAGCATTTATATCTGCAGAAAAGTATGATCAACAAGGGAATGTTTCATTGATTTCATTTATGACTGCTAATTAGAACTGAACCTAGACCAAAGGAGTATATAACTTCCTACAATTTGTCACTGAGCCTCTAAGGATTTCCATTAAAATGTTATATTAGCTGAAATATATTGCAGTGCTGCTTTCATTTGTACCCTGCTTGCATTAGGACTTTGATTCAGCTTCAGGAATTGATGTCTTGATTAGTTTATTAATGTATAGTTAGGCAGAATGATTAGATAGGTGAGCAAGTTCATTATTAATCCTTTTTGTCAGCTAGTTTTTGAGTGTAGTGATAAATGTTCAAATGCAACAGTATCACAGAGAGAGGAAGGAGCCTATACAAAGAGTCAGGGCCCAGCCCCAGAGCTGACATTCCTGCAACTGTTCAGATAACTTCAGTGCAAGTTTTATTATCCAATATTCGTTGGGAGTGGGAATTGCAGGGTAATCAAATGCACTCTCCATCTGGAGGAAACTGTAGAGACCAACCCCCACCCCATGTGATAGCCCCCTTCCTTTGGTGAAATCCTTATTTTCTCCCTGGAGCTACACAACAGGCAGATGAATAGGTCAGTTCCCAGCAGCTCAGGGCAAGCTGAGGGAAAAGGAGGTACCTCAGGCTGATGTCAGGTGGCAGTGCCAACTGCCAGGAGCTCAGCAACAATAGAAGGTATAAAGCTTCCTGGTTGGAGAAAGGGTCATGTGGCCCCATATACCACAAATATGGAAACAAGTGGGGGATGGGGGAATCTTTCCTTCTGGCTGATGCTGGTTAGCAGGATTTTCTGGACATTGAGATGCCAGATAACAAAGCTTTTACTGTTCAGATAGCTTCCACACATTTGGCAGTTGATAGACTTGAGGCCAAGTTTCTCTATCTGCTAGTGCTGTTTCCCAATCTGAGCCCAACATATCCATTTTTTGTTTATGTATATAGACTTGCTGTTTTTAACCTTGGTTAATAGGACATCTTTCAAAACTTTGATATATACACTATAAAAGCCAAGGTGTAGAATCCACAACAGCCATCTTCGAGGCATATAGGGCTTTGAAACCCAGCACTTTCAGTTTTGCCTAGGAACATATTGGAAGCCAGTGTAGATGGGTCAAAACTGTCATAAGCCAGCCCTTGGGTACTTACTATGATACAGAGGACTCTGATGCAGGACCTGACAACACTGTGCAGCCAGAGTTGGCTGTTCCTGAGGAAGACCAGGCAGCAGAGCCAACTCCCAGCCCTTCCCTGCCTGATGAGGTGCAGGTGGAAGAGCCTGCAGATCCTCCTAGGGAACCCAGTAATGAGTCAGCTGTACACAGAAGGCAGAAACAGAGGCAGATGCTGCAGAAGCAATGGAGGAGTGCTCATATTGCAGCAAGATATGGGAAGATAGAAGTGGCTGTATCTGATGAGGATTAACTCCTTGCAGAATCCCAGCCCCTTGGACAAGGCTCTCTATATAAGCCTTGCTGTGAGCTTTCTCCTGCCTGGGTGCAACAAGTGTGTTACCTGTCACTGCCATGTGCCTGATTTATCACTGATCCCCAGCCTGCTTATTGGTTCTCCTAAACCACATCCTGTAGACTGTTATTTGACTATGCCTTGGCCTGCCACCTGTCTTGGCCCACTGGACTGTTATCAGACTGTGGTTTGCCTGCTGCCCATTTAGCCCCTCAAGGTCAGACCTGACCACGTCCTGCCCACCAGTAGCACAAAGACTAAAGTGATATGGTCCCTATGACTCCAGCCAATATCCTTCTGCAGTGTGTTGTACCAGTTGAAGTTTTGAAACACTTTTCAAGGGCAATGCCACATAAAGTACATTGTAGTACTCTAACCTCAATGTAATCAGGCCATGTACCACAATGGCCACATCTTATCTGTCCAGAGAAAGCCACAGATGGCTAACAAGTTGGCAAAAGGCACCCTTGACCACAGCTTCCACCTGCTTATCCAGCATTAGGCATGGGTCCAATTGTATCCTTAGGCTACAGACTGGTTTCTTCAAGGGAAGGGCAACTCCATCCACAACAGATGACACCATAAATCCCAAGTCAGAAATCCATACATTACAACATAGTGGCAAACTCTTCTCTTATGTGGTCTGCCAATAATTGGGTCTATTTGTATACAAGAGGATTTCAAAATGTTACTATTTTACCCATCAGTGGGAAGTTTGTTGTAGTTTTAGGCTAGTCTATTGGTGCTGCTCACTGACACAGAAACTAGCCTTCTTATTTTAAAGTCAAAAATCCCTGCAGTATCTTCATTTTTTAATTGAATCATGAGGCAGGGACAATTCTATGCTTAGCCCTCAATAAGAAACTGTAACTTCAAAAAAGAATACCAGATAACATGATTCATTATGGATTGTCTTTTGCAAAACAGATGTACCTCCATTGATGTAGAGTTTCTTCTGGTCCTAATTCTTCCTCAGCAATTTATCTATGTTTTTTCTTGGGTATTTTCTATCCAAAAATATCTGAGTATCTTTCCTAGCAAATATAGCCAAGAAATCAGCAACAACACGAATACAAGCAAATTTAAATGCATTTGACAGCCAAAGTGAATATTTTAATTAATCAAGAATTTTCTTGTTTACAGTGCAATCCTACACAGAGTTATATCCTTCTAAGTTCATTGATGTCAGTAGAATTTAGTACTGTTTGATTCTGTTTTAGGACTGCATTGTTAGGGGGCTTAGGGACACAAAGCCTAATTTTTTTATATATATACATAAAGTATAGCATTCCTGTGCATATTATATAAAGTATAGCATTCCTGTGCAACTTTTTTTTCATGTGAGCTCTTTCTCCTAAATCTTTGCACAAATAAGACTTTCATCTATTTTCACATATCTCTTTTATTTCACATATGTGCTCCACCAAGTCACATCTTTTCCTTTGGTAGATTTTTTAAAAGGCTTTTGAGGCAAAGGCATGCATTTTTAGAAGTCATCTCACTGTAGGAAATTAAAAATGGATACAATTATAGAAAACTCCAGTTGAAAGAGAAAATGCATTATGGAAAATGCCATAAAAGCACAAAAATATTAAAGTAAAAAATCACTTCACAGCAGCCCGTATGATTCAATTGTAGATCAATAGTGTGTAGTTAATGCATTAGCAGTAGAGCATTAATTCGCAATTACCGCAGGTGATCTGAACTCAGTGTGCTGTCCATTGACACAAATGACCTTTTGTTGAAAAGGATTCTACAGTCATTTATTTCTAGCAGCTGTAACCGGAAAGGGAATAGAATGAAGGCGTTGCTTTGTACGGTGTGCACTTAAAAAAAAAAGTAACAACTCTTGAATATGGAACCTGCCTTAGATTAGCTTTAGAATCCTTTGAACATTTAGTTGCTAAATTGGAAGAATACATTTGTCCTCTTGGCAGGCTATCACAAGATACGGTGCTACATACGTTCTAGATGGATGTGTGTGTTTTTTCTGCTCCATAATGGATCTCTAGTGTTTCACAGGATAAAAATATGCTTTGGAAGTGTACTGTGACTGATGCTGCTTTTGAGTAATCCAAACTAATCATACTTATATCAGCAACAGCAATAATAATGGGGTACTGAAAAAGTGTTGGTCTTTTGCCATTTGATTTTCTTCAGGCCCGATGTATAAACAGTGGCCGAGAATTCTTAAAATTGAGCATTTCTCCAGTTGACCAGAGAGATACTTAAAAAAGTTTCCTTAGACAACAGATGACTTCAAACATTTCTTCATAGAGTGATAGAATCCATGACAGTATATCATACTGGATACATTTCTGCTGTTATTCTGACTTCATAAAATAGTGTTCAAACGTCTAACTGTAGTCAGTTCTTGAGTATCTAACCACAAGTTAACTGTACATGTTTTTAATCATATTTAAATTTTCTCTTATCAATAAAATGGCCAATGAATGTATTTCCAGAAGCAAATAAATTACTGAATGTGTTTGGGAGATATTTATAAAGCATCTGAACAAGCTGAACTTTTCTGCTCCTCCTTGAAAGTTGTTACCTTGGACTGAAAGACATGGAGAAGCCACCTCTTGGGCAGTGTGAAAGTGGGTTTTCTACTTTATTCCTGTAGGACTCTTGAGGTCAGAGAACTTTCCTCCTTTCAAGGATCACAAATAAGTTTCTTTCGTGGACACAAAATTGAGTTCACAAATTCTTATAGCCAGGCTGATGGAGCCCGAAAGCAATTTAGTGGGAAGAAAATATAGCTCTATTGAAGGAAGAGTCTCAAAAGGATGAGAGGTTAATCACTCCAAGACTAAATTGAGGTCCCAAGACAGAAAAATTGTTTTGCTGGCTGGTTTTGATAGACTTCTAGCTTACAAAAATATGGCCCCATAGGAATGTTCCTCAAGGGAAAAACACGCTCCCACTTTAATGATATTGTTCATTACAGATCTGTGTCTGCCAAGAGTGACATCTCTGTGGACCAAGGAAAGTCCATCCTGAATAAACCAGAAAGAGAAACATTTCTTGTTTTATAGTATTTTTCTGGTATTTTTGGTCTAAATGTGTTAAGGTAGTTTTCAGATGAATGTTCCTTTGGTATTCAAGAGATTGGCTTTACGGCAGCAGTCTGACAGAATACATTCAGAATCAGGCCATAAAACTTTGCTTGGAAAATATCATGTAAAGCTGCAGATGGGAAATCACTAAAAATCTGTACATGCACATTTCGCAGATAGTGGTTAATTAAAGCCTTTTTTCTGACATTCTTTGGTGTGCAAGCAGGTTTTTTTCCTCATAAGGAACATCTAAGCAAGCAAATCCCATCTTTGCTAAGCTATGCACATACCTGTAACGTGAACTGATACAAGTTAGGTAAGGCCTTATTGATTATGCTGAGCATATTCTGGTACTTTCAAATAAACTGGACATTTTGAAAAGTTAAGGAGAGGACAGTTGAACAGCAGGAGCAAACAATGAGGACTGAGAAATGTCCTGATTAGAAATCCTGAGATTTTATGCTAATGATCTTGTCTTGGATTTCATAGACTCTGGAGATGCAGAAATAAACTGAAATTACAGAAATGTACTGAGTTCCCACTGAAAGCCACATTCATTTCTTTTTAAAGCCATCTGTGACCATCATCACTGCCTCCTCTGACACTGATTTCCACAATGGGCAACCCAGTCCACGGGGGGGGGGGGGGGCTGAACACTCATAGGGAGTGGTGGAGGACAGCACCATTGTGTTTGCTTCACCAGTACAAGGGCCACCTTCGCCAGCAGAGGGGGCAGAGATGCCAGTAGCTAGCTGCCCTTCAACTCTCCAGTGGTGAAACCTGGAAGTCTAGGCCACCGCAGAGCGACACCAGTGTGGGAGGGTGGGCCAGGGTATGCCCAGGGTCAAAGTTTGTTGACTTCCACTGACATTCCAGCCCAGAAATGCTGCCCCCCATCCCTTTCATATGTCATATGCCATTGGCAGCAATGGGGCAATTCAGGTGATGGGAGGGATTTCAAGTGCCCCCCCCTTCCGCACTGCCTGAAGCCCCTTTGGAGACAGCACAGTGCTGCCTTCATGGTGCTGTCTCCAGCCACCACAGCACTACCCCTCCCACAAACTGGGTTGCTCTGTTAATATTTCATTGTATTTGCTTTTGTGTGTAATATATTTATCCATGAGGTTTTCTCTCTCCCTGTGCCAATGATCTCGATCTTTGACTATGTGGGCCTGGTGTGGAATACCGTGGAGAGTATGGCTGTTCTACTGGTGTACTGGTTGCCTAGCATGCTGGGAGACAGCCTGCTGAAGCTGCTTGAAGTCATCTCTGAATGGGCCTTGAGACGTCCTAGGCTTCTTGTCTTGAGTGGTTTCAACACCCATAAAGATTTGGCTACATCATCACAGGTAGTGGACCTAGTGTCATCCATGGCAGCATTGGGACTCTCCTTGATTGAGATGGACCACACTGATAAAACAAATCACACACTGGATTTGTTCTTTGGGATGGAGATAAATGTGCCATGATCAGACCACATTGCTCTGAAGACCCTGATGATCGTCACTACTCACTCACTCACCCACCCCCTGTCTAGGCAACGGGGTTATTTATGCCCACCCATAAGGATCCAATGCCTTCCAGAATGTCCTGTGGGATCCAAAGCTCACTGATGGTTCCCTTGATGCACTGGTGGAGGACTGGAATATCCAGCTCTCTGAGATCTCTCCCCAATGCCCTGTCTGCTCCCATGTCAATCTGACTCCGTGGTATACTGAGGAGCTAAGGCTGCTGAAAAGGGAGCTGAGATGGCTAGAGCAAGGTTGGCGATGAAGTTGTGATGGAGCTACAAGAACATCTTATAGGATGTTTATGAAAGCCTATGAGATGGCAGTGAAGGCACCAAAGAAGAGATTCTATGCATCTTCCATTGTGTCCACAAGCTCTTGCCAACGCAGTTTTTTTAATGTTGTTCATTCTTTGATATGCCTGCTGATAAGATCCAAAATTTCTGATTTGACACTTGGTTGTGAGGGTTTTGCCATCTTTTTTGCAGATAAAGTCTTGTTGCTCTGCTACAGTCTCCCACCAACGATTGAAATAAATAAGCCCCTTATTTATTGTGCACTATTGTTTTTAGTTGTTGTTCTGTTGTACACCGCCCAGATCCCTTTGGGGGTGGGCAGTTTATCAAATTTAAATAATAATAATAATAATAATAATAATAATAATAATAATAATAATAATAATAATAATAATAATAATAATAATAATAATAATAATACACCAGACATCACCATGATCGAGGACAAGAAAGTGAGCATCATCGACATAGAAGTCCCCAGTGACAGCAGGGTAATTGAAAAAGAACACGAGAAGGTCACTAGATATCGTGATTCAAAAAAATCGAGCTTCAGCGTCTATGGCACAAACCAGCTGAGGTCGTCCCAGTGGTAATCGGCATGCTGGGCGCCATCCCGAAAACACTAGGGCAGCACTTGAAACATCTTCAAATTGACAAAATTAACATCTGTTAAATTCAGAAGGCAGCCCTGCTGGGATCCGCACGAATACTACATAGATACATTACAACTTCCTAGGCTTCTGGGTGAGGCTCGAATTGTAATGAAGGCCAACAACCAGCTAAAGATCTGGCAGCTGTGAAATCTACAATAATAATAATAATTTATTTATTTAAAATATTTCTATGCCCCATCCCACATGGTTAACTCACATAATACAAGATCAAGGAGCTTAGGTTACATACATTTTGGCTTACCTTTCATACATTGCCATTGACTGACATTGCTAAGTCAGCCGGATTAAAAGTAAAAAATGCAAAACAACCTTTATGTAGGAACTTTCAAAGAATTGCAGTCCAGAATCTCTGTTGCTCATTCCATTATACGGTAAGAAATTAGAAATTATGATGTCAAACGCGGACTTATTAAAAATGTAACATTTTGAAAATTCTTTGAATTTGCAATCTTATGCAGTGCAGCAGCAAACCTAAAATTTAACCCTCTTTTTGAGAAAGCAAGATGGCATCCTTGTGAATGCTAGAATGTTGTCATTCAGCAGAGAAAGGAAAAATAAAGGCAGAAAGCAATGTTTCTGATCTGCACAAAATGTGCTGCCACCATAACAGCTCAGATGAAAGAAGCTGCTGCCTTGTTTTCCAGGAAAATATTAAACAGATCAGGAAATATATACAGTCAACCCAATACTGAAAGATATGAGGCCAGCCAAGCCTAAAAAACAAGGACTGTATATATAGGGATACAAGGCAATGAGGTATAAGCAGTTAGTTTGAGTGTAATTTGAACAGATACTTCATAAACCGTTCATAAAGATTGTTCATAAGGATATATTATGGATTATTTAACTGGATAGAAAGGTAATAAACACATATATAATGAGAGCATGTCATAAACATTGTTCATGAGGCCTGAAACTCCTGCAATGAATCATATTAGCGTTCCAGTCAGTATAAAGATTCAGTATCTCCAAAAATTTAATTAATCAAAGATATTAATCTGATTTGTTGTAGTTGACAGCAACAGCTCCAGCAAGTGATGAAGAATACTTCTATGGCTTAGCAGCAGCACATTCATAGTACGAGCGTTGCGCCGCTAATCCGACGTGCGCTTCAACAGAAATTTCTTCCGAGTATGCGTTCAGGTAATTCTGTTAGAAATAGCTGCATAAATAAATAAACTGTCATTTAGATAAAGTTATTTTAAATTGTGTTGGACATTATATATGTTAAGAGCATCTTTGTAGCAATATGGTAACAGTTGCTTTCATAGTTAAAGCAGCGAAATAAAGAAACAGATTTACCCATCGTCATCAATAAGTTAACATTTTAACAGATATAATTTTGTTCAACTTAAAACATACTCGATGATCAAAGTTACAGTAAAAGATATTGAAGTTACTTACAGGATTGAATTTCTCTTATTTGTGCCTGCAAGTTTAGCTATAGTAAAACAAGCATACAGCTTCTACATTCCAGTGCGAATCATCTGAAGGTTACAAAAGTAATGTATATGCCCTCAGCAGACTTCCAACGGTTACAGTTGCAGTAACTGGTCATCTGCAGTTTGAATTTGCTGCATCTCCTAGCTTTAGTGAAACAGACTCCTAGCTTCAACGGCTCCCCAGCAAATCAGCAAGTTGCATGGGTCGGTAACAATGGCTACATCAGATGTGTTACATTATAAATAACAGTGAAATCTAGGTCCTTATTCAGTCCCAGCTTTGGGCAACTGTTTAAAGTGGATCCATCCAAGTCTTCCTCCTGTCTAAGTAATACTTTCGTTTGACAGTGTTCACATCTTCAACACGTTGCCCCTATATAAATAAAACCATAAATTTGAAATCTCTCTCAGTATGCTGTTTTTCTAAAAAGTGTTTTAGTTAATGAATTGCCTCTTCTTCTTTCTTGAGTAATGCGCCCAAGCACTCATGTGCTCGGTATACAATCTTTGTTTCAAAAAATCTGGTGGTCCTAAATCCCCATGGCATATGCGAGTAGCTTCTGCAAGGACCAGATGATCAAAGGTATACATTATTGTCAACTGTTGGCGTTTTATTCCCTAATCAGTTGACAAATGTGTATACCTGATCATCTGTCACCTGCAAGCTTTCTCATATCAATGGGGATGACCCACCAGATTTTCCTTTTGAAACAAATGGATTGTATGAGCACATGAGCAAGCCATACTAAGAAAGCAAAGAGGCACCATTAACTAAAACACTTTTAGAAAAACATCACACCGAGAGAGATTTCAAATTTATGGTTTTATTTTTTATATAGGGCAATGTTGAAGATGTGAACACTGTCAAAACGAGTATTACTTAGACAGGAGGCTTGGTGAGATCCACTTGCCAAACAGTTGCCAAACTGGTTTGAATAAGGACCTAGAATTCGCTAAGTTATTGTACTAATGTACCACATCTGATGTGACATTGTTATGCAACTTGTTGATGGCGATTGGCTACGTTGAAGCTAGGGTCTGTTTCACTAAGCTAGAATGCGCAGCAAATTCAAACTGCATGATGACAGTTACTGCACAACTTGTAAACTGCTAGAAGTCTGCTGAAGGCATATATATTACTTTGGCCCTCGCGCATTACGCAAAAATAATGCGCTTTTCCAAACCACTTTCACAACTGTTTTAGCAAGGATTTGCCATTGCCTCAAGCATTGGGCTTCAAAGAGCACTGAAAGCAGTTTGAAAGTGCATTATTCTGCATGTGTGGAATGAGCCTTTGTAACTAGATGATTCACTGAATGTAGAAAGTTGTATGTCAGTTTTACTTAGCTAAACTTTACAAATAAGAGAATTCAATATCTGTAAGTAACTGTATCTTTTACTGTAACTGATCATCAGCTATGTTTAAGTTGAACAAAATTATATCTGTTAAAATGTTAACTTATTGATGACAGTAAATTGTTTCTTTTATTTCGTCTTTATGAAAGCAACTGTTACCATATTGCTACAAAGATAGTAACATATATAATAATCTTCTGCTTTCTCATATCCTGAAACTGAAAATGTATGAACATGAAATTAACGAAAGAAGAACCTGTCTTCGCTTTTACAAAGCTGGCATACTGAAAGACTATATGAGAGCAATATTGGTATAACAGTACTGTCAAACAGTAATGAACAAGGAATAGTGAATGCAGCAATTGCCTGCTAATTTGATAAGTTCCTTCCATTATTATATGGCACATCTATTTGATATTATCTGGCTTTTATGATTGCTGGCGTTAGCTTAGGGTCTATTTCACTAAACTAGAATGCAACAATCAAGCTTTACGAATGACTGAATACTATTCTTCGTTAATCTATGGCTATACTGACTTCACTTTGTCACAAAATAATGCGTTTTCAAACCACTTTCCACAGCTTGTTGCAAGTGGATTTTGCCCATTCCGCGCAACTTCAAAGAGCACTGAAAGCAGTTTGAAAGTGCATTATTGTTATTCTGCATGTGTGGAATAAACCTTTGTAACTGGGTAGATTCGCACTGAATAACAGAAAGCTTTATGTCACTTTAACTGCACCAGCTAAACTTTACACAAATAAGAGAATTCAATATCTGTAAGTAACTTTGTAACATCTTTACTGTAACTGATCATCGGCTATGTTTAAGTTGAATTTAAAATTATCTCGACCAAAATGTTAACTTATTGATGACGATAAATTGTTTCTTTTATTGCGGCTGCTAATATGAAAGCAACTTTATTACCATATTGCTACAAAGATAGCAACATATATAATGTCAGCACAATTTCAACGCAATTGCATCAGCATCTAAAATGACAGTTGGTTATTTATGCAGCCATTTCTAATAGAATTGATTACCTGAACGCGCTGAAGAAAATTTCTGTTGAAAGCATCGGATTAGTTACGGCGGCGTTCTGCGAATGTAACTGCTGTCGCCGTAATTTCTTCAGAACTTGCTGGAGCTGTTACTATCAGCTACCACAACTCCAACTTAATATCTTTCGATTCGGTGAATTTCCCTTGGAGATACTGACTCTTAATTCTTTCACCTGACTGGAACGCACTGATGACTATTGCCAGGTTTCGTGCCTCATGGTTAATGTTTTATGTTGTCTCTCGATATATGTGTGTTTATTACAACTTTCTATCCGGATAAATAACCATAAATATATCCTTATGAACAATCTTTATGAGCTGATTATAGAAGTCTCTTTCGTCAAGAATTACACTCCAAAATCTAACTGCTTATACCTCATTATATATTCATATATACCACAGTCCTTGTTTCAGAAACAGCTAACCTCATATCTTTCAGTAATGTTATTCTCGAAGCTTCAGCTTCAAGAACTCCTTTTGATCTCGTAGCGATTATGGCTAAATGCGGTGCATAGATATCATTGTTTTGGTGTTGTACAGAGATAGCAAATGGGAACAAATATTGTACAAAGTCAAACTTTGTTGTCTGCTTACTGTACGTTAAGGCTAATGTCACTTGACTAGCAGTTGCACACATGGTCTCATGCCTGTATGAGAATGTACAGAAATTGACAGCATCCACATGGAATTTTGCACACTGGTTGGGTGAAGCATTCTGTGTTGCTGACAGATAGGAACAAAACTGTTTATTCTCATCTCCGAGCGTGTGGGAGAGTCCCCAGATTAAGACACAGCAACCTTAATGGTTGGATAACTAATGGGATAGCAATTGTGTGGATGGTATTGTAAACCCAGTCCTCTCTGATAATGACATTAAGCTGGTATCTGCTGCCCATGAAACTGATTCCTCATGGATATTAGATAGTCAGAGGAAGATGTCCCTATCATTTTCTGCCTGGAAGAAGCCATAAATGTTATCTACATACCAATTCTGTGCCCCAGACTTTTCAAGCGAGGTCTGATTCTAACCACTCCAGTCTATTCTGTTGATCTATCAAATCATTTTAATCCCACTCTTTCTCTGAGGAGTTCACAGTGATGAAACTCACTCTCCTTGCTCCATTTTGTCCTTACAATGCTGCAAGGTAGATTAGGTTGAGGGACAGAGTCATCGGCTCAAGGTCATTCAGTCAACTTTGTGGCAGAATGAAGATTTGAACCTGAATCCCTCTATTCCTAGTCTGACAGTCAAACTACTCTACACCATTCTGGCTTTCACTTTCCTAAAGGTCTTTGTGGAGAAGTTCACACTGAGGCTACTAAGTGGGCCATCTCATTGCTTCAGGCCCTTCAGGCCCTTTAAATCCATTCTTTCTTCTTTAAAGTCTAGGATTCTGTCAATAATTCAGACTAGCTTGATTTTAGGACTGTGGCAGATCAACTCTTGCAGTCCCTGAGAGCTTTCATGGGTACCTTATTGCTTCTTGGTGCACCCTGCTGCCTCCCCCTTATCCCCACTCAGTTTTTTCTAGATTTTGTCCAGCACTCCTAAGGGCTCTCAGATAGGCAAGGAAAGTTTGGTGATATTCATTGATGCACAGTTGGCATTAGACTAGATAGTCTTTGTGATTCTGCAGTGATCTCTAGTGCATTCTGGTATTGTTTCAGTTCCTGTCATCAGAATAAGGTGATGCACATTAAAAATCACATTATTTATAAGATCAGAACAGCAATGCTCCTGTGTATTTCACCTGCATAAGTTGTGTCAAAATAGCATAGGGTTTCAGCATCAAATTTGGCTTGGTTAAATTATATTAACTAGTGTGTGAGTTACCAGCATTTTTAATACCTCTTTTCTTTTCTGAAAAGCTAAAAAAAATGTTGCTCATATGTTTAACAATTAGAAACCCTTACCGAACAAAGAAATTTAAATAAAGCATCAGTTGAGTTTTACAGTTAAATAACCTGTGGAGGAAATTATAATGATGTTCTTTATAATTGTTCTGGAAAGAGAGAGAGAAAGACTAAATCTATGGAAGGCATAACAGACCTAATTAATGCTCACACTGTTTCTCCAGAGAAACAGATTTTGTGTAATGTAAATGGGCTGCATAGGAAATGTTCTTGTGCATATTTTATGCTTATTCCTTGTTTCTTCCTGCACAATTGTAGTGTACAGTATTTCAAAAAGTAATATATACTTTTCCCACTTGAACAATTTGTAAGATGGTATATGGCACAGTGAATAAAACCTAGATAAGTTTGCAAACCTAGATAAGTTTGTTGAGGATTTGATCAGTTGTGTTAGCTAATTTTATATTGTGAGACGTAGTGTGTGTTTGTGTGTGCGTGTGTGTATGCACGCACGCATGCGCGCGCGCAAGCAATTGTAAGAAAGAGCAATCCTTAGAGGAGTTGACCATTAATTTCATATTTCTTAACTATAGCAAGTGCCTTGTCTAGGATAATTGTAATTCTTGGTTCGTACTACATTGAAGATAGAATTTGGATAATATTTGGATGCCACACTGTTATACCTTAGTTTTTCCTAGCAAGAGCTACATTCCATGGTTCATTTTCCATGCAAGATCAGAATAGAGAGAGATAGTGAAAGTTGTGTATCTCTGATTGCAAACATGCTGACATGTGAAACTGAAAGTTGTTTTGTTTAGGACATATAATAGTATGTCACCATTTAGTCCTATACAAGTTCATACTTATTTTATTTATTTATATAATTCCCAGGAGCAAGGGGGGTGGGGAGAGACTTCTTGGAGGTCATGATACTCTAGGAATTTCAAAACCTCTACTATAAAATTATAAAGATTTTTTTTAATTCCTAAAGTGCGATGATTTCACTTCCTGTTCTTAAACAAGAAGTGACTTCCATGTGGGGAATAGGGAGAATCACAGGGAAGTGCCCTGCCTTTACCAGCTAAGTAGCAACACTAGTTACGTGTTCCCAGAGATTTACCACCACATTTTGGATCAATTGGAACAAAACATCTTCAAAGGCAGCCCTATACAGAATGTTAAAATAGTCCAATCTGGTGATTGTGTTATCATGGATTACTGTAGCCATGTCAGCAGCATCTAGATAAAAGGCCAGCATACAAGCTAGCTGTAACTGAAAGGTTTTCCTAGCAACAGCACCAATCTACTTACTCATTTGCAGGTATGGGTCCAGGAAAACCCCTAACCTTGTATATTGATCTATCATGGACAGCTTAACCCTTGCTAAAAAACAGGTCCCATTTATTTACCTTATTATGAGTGAGTTTGTTCTTATACGTGAGCTAGACAGCAATCACAGCAGCAACAAAGATTCAGAATTCTCAGACAAGTTTCACTGAAATGATGAATTTTGACCACTGAACTATGAAGTGCCTCTTTCCATTGAGCTGTTTCCAACTATCTTACTTATGAGAACTTATTAGCATGAAGAGTTATGGCAATTAAAGCCATACATGATTAATTGATGCCTCAGAAAACTATACAGATGTTGACTATCAGTAGTCTTTGATCGCCTGAGTACTGAATATTCTGTCTCAAATACCAGTAAAGTATTGCATGTAACCAGTATTGCATGTAAAGTATTGCATGTAAAGTATTGCATGTAAAGTATTGCATGTAAAGTATTGCAGTAACAAGTAACAAGTATTGCATGTAAAGTATTGCAGTAACAAGTTTATGTTCTCTCTTCCAGGTATGCAGTGCCATACAGAATCAAGATTTTACTGTGATTGAAGATTACTGTACTGGGCTAAGGGCTTTGCTATACCTGCAGAGCATAGAGGAGCTTCAAGACTGGGATGGACAGAGCTCACCAACTACAAGGCTTCAAAAAGGAAAGCCTGTGCCCAAAATTATTGACCTTATGGGAAAGGTATGTTCTGTACCTTATTTTTTCTCAGCTGTGAATCTCTGGCCCAGGGCCATTAGTCCCATTAACTTTGAGATAAAGTTGAAAATTGAATATTAAAGATGGGACTTTTTTTCTCTCATCTCTCTCACTATATCACTTTCTTCATTCTCTATGAGACTAAGAAAAGTTTTTTAAAAATGATGAAAGTACCAGAAAAGCTGTTGTGAAGCTAGTCCATCATCATCTTGTTTGATAGTAAGCCCCATTATGAGTTTAAAGTTTGTAAACAACACAAGTAGGACATTGTTGTGTTTTCTGGTACCATAAATTTTGATTGCACAAGTGCATACAAATTATTTAATCCAAGGAAGTTACTATACACAAGGAGCTTATCATGCAAAACACTCTCCTCATGGTTGTGTTTCATGCAGCAACCACAACACTCATTGCAGGTATGAACTAAGGCCAAAGGCCAACTATCTGGGTTGGAAAAATACCTCTCCCTGAAGAGAATCATGAGGAAGGTGCTTTGCATAACTATAAATAATGAAAGACACCCCTAAATGTATTGTCGAAGGCTTTCATGGCTAGATTCAACACCACTAAATGTCTGCATATTCGTTCATCCTATTGCCTCACCTCATCTGATCGATTAATGATTATCCATCCCATTGGATAAAACTCCTTCTTGCTCCATCCCACTTTTTGCTGGACATCCTGAGATAACAAAAAGTTTCCACTGCACTTCAGATATCTAATGTGGGTGTTAGTTTTAACATTTTCCAATGTAAGTAGAAGGTAAGTAAGATGAAAGAGTAAAAATAATAACCTAGTGTATTAGAGACAAAAGATATTCTATCCAAGCCCTCTTCCAGCTGTGCTCATTTTGTGCCTTTGGGTTGCTTTGTTGTTGTTTTTGCATAGGAGACGTTCATAAAATATCGTGACTTCGGTATTCTAGCACCACATTCCTTCTGAGTCTTTGGTTTCGGAGCTGGCCTCCTGTACAACCTTGAAGTTTTCACACCAAACATAGATAGCAAGCTTAATAAGGTGTTTCCAGTCAATCATGAAGACCATGCTGGAACATATGAGTAGGAACTCTTAGATAGTGCTGGACCCCAGCCATTCAAATGCTTTATCACCAGCACTTTGAACTGAGCTCAGTAAGTAACAGAAAGCCAGAGTAGACATAGCTGTGTAGTTCTTATCACTGCATGGTTAAGTACATTTATTAATGCCTTTGAAAATGCCATACCAATTGAACAGATTTAGCATTTGCACATGATTTAAATTTTGAGTCATATTCTCCAGAGGATCTCCACTCCCCCTTTTCACTCACTAATCTGATGGTGCCAAGAGCCCAGAAAGTAGCCCTCTGAAGCCATATAGGGATTCTCTCCACGTAGTTGCTGTGCTTAAGCATTCCCAATTTGCAATAGGATTCCTTGGGGACTGTTGCCAGCTGGAATAAGTTACAGCAGGCTCAGGGTGACTTTTACTTTCAACAAGGAGCGTCATGGTCAGAACTGGCTTTTTAATTTGCTCCCCGATGGTTTTTGCCTCCCTCCACTGCTGAGAACTAGATTTTCAGCAGAAAACCTGAGCTTTTGTTTCTGGCTTCTGGAAGAGATTTGCTTTGAAGAGGGCTTTCAGTTATACATCATGCCTATTGATTATCCTTCGAAAAATCTAATATAACATGGTTGAAAATGTTGTATAAAGCAAAGATTTACAAAAGAATAGGATTTGGAGTGTCAGATTGCTTCAAATCTCTGCTTATCATTGCTGAAGAGTAGAGTTCTTTTCAGTAAGAGGTTAGAGGGGTTTCTTTGTTCTCTGTAAAGCTCTGAAAATTATAACATTACCTTTCTATTATAAAGACAATCCTATCACTAAACTCTGGAGAATACAGTATTTCTGCTGGGGTTTTAAAAAAAAAGAATCAAGTCATTTCTGTTTCAACTACTAACACTGTGTAGTTAAATTTGAGTTCAAGAGGTTGTGTACTAACTTATTTTTATAGAAATATACACTTAATTTACATATGTCTAATAATGTGCTTAAAAGGAACTTTGGGATTTTCATCTTTTGTCATACCTTTATATTATGCTAAATAGCCATTGTCAGAAGATACTTTTCACACCGTTTCAAATGAGGGAAGGAAAATTGCAATTCATACTTTTTGCAGCTTGTCACAGTATCAATAATTAACTCTTTATAAGGGTATTAAATGAAAAGCTTCTTAGAAGAAACATTTAATGATTCAAAAGTAATCTTAACATGAGACTGATGTCTTAACAGAGGAATGAAGGGGAGGGGACTGTATCCAAGGAAGCTTTGTTGTCTGTACTAGAAATTTAAAAAGAACAGAAAATCAGCAGATGAATGACTTCAGACAATAGTTTAATGTTCTTCTAGTTTTGCTTTAGGGAAAATGTAAACATTGGAACATCTACCATTTTTTTAGTTAAGAAAAGGTTGTTTTATCTAAACTGATCAGTTTTAAACAATTTCAGGCTGAGCAATACTGAGGTGTACCTGCATAGTAGCCAGCCACTTCCATCAATGGCACGTGCACGCTTAATGGGTCAGAGTCTTTCCAGAAGTCCTCGAGCACCTGCCAGTGTTGGTATAGGTCCCAGCATCCCCTCCATGAACACCCCAAGCCAACCACCTGCCCACATGGAGCAACAGGTGCCCACCCCTTGGAAAGGAAAGGGAGAGATGTCTTGAGCAGTCTGTTCAGTAGCCACTAGGAATCACATCCTCCAGCAGGATGCCAAGATTGTCAAGAGCACTTTGTGCCAACCACAATTCCTCCCCTTGCTGGTTCTGGAGCAGGCGGGGAACTTGAAGTATCTCTGACAGGTCCCCCAGCAGCCTCTCAGTGTGTACCTGTCCCTCCCATACGTCACTTGTGACAGCAAATAGCCCCTCCAGGTGCCTATTTACCTGGGATGTGAAATAAGTAAACATCTGGCCTCCCGTGGGTTCATAAAAGGGGGAATAGAATAGAATAGTTGAAGCCATCTCTAGTTTAATATTTTATGTATTTTAATTAACTTATATTTATGATGTTTTAAATTTTATGTTGTTGGAAACCGCCCTGAGCCTTCGGGGAGGGCGGTATACAAATATAATAAATAAATAAATAAATAAATGTATCTGAGCATATCAAGAGCACTTAAAGTACTTCATAGAGCCAACATACTGGTTTGTATTGCATAAGATTAGTGAAGAAACAAGAGAGCACTTGTTCAATTTCAGCAGTGGCTTACAGAGTCAAATATAAAACCTTTTTGTCGACCTAGTGCACTGAAATGTGTGGTTATAAATTAATTCATGATAATTAAATATTAGATACTAAACTCTACAATACAAGGGAGAACACTCAATACCGTCCTGGGGTCACTTCATTTCCCACTATCCAGACGTTATATCTTCTTTCTCCCTGGAATCCTCCATATCTTCTCCACTTTCCTGGCTTTCATCTCTCCTTCCCACTCAGTACCCAACCTTTATTCTATCTACCCCTATCTTCAAGTGTATTATTTATTTATTTACTTCATTTATATCCCACCTTGTTCCAAAATGGAAACCCAACGCCTGAGAGCTAGATTAGGATGAGCGAGTTCACCCAGTAGGATAGTCTGGGAGGTCAGTCTAGCCTTAGGAAGGATCCTGCCTCCTCCACCTGCATTTAATAACAGAAACCAAGGTTTGAAGGCTGACAATATTGTTGTGGTTGCCACTTTGAGCAGTAGAAGAAGAGAGGGGAGGAGAGATTGGGGAATTTGAGTAGAAGCCCAAAGGCTTCTATAACACTTCTGTTCAGTTCTCTGCAGCTGGCCTGCACAACCTCTATGTGTGATTGCACTAATAGGTTACCCAGCTGCAGTGTTAAAAAAAATTGGAAACATCAACATTTGTGTTCCTTTCCCCCCTAGTAAGTGACCAAATAAATAATCCTAGTAAATGACCTATGTTCCTGGGATACATTAACATGGAAGAAAAAGTGGATAACTTCTGTTAAATGTTTATGGGGGGCTGGAAACTGGCAAAGCTTTTGAATTTACTGGGTGCAATCCACACAAAGTTAGGCAAATCAGTAGCAGTTAACTATATCTATATCTATAATATGAAATACCACTCACTGACTGACTCATGCACAGAACTCAAAAACCACCGAAGCCACACACATGAAATTTGGCACACCTGTTCCTTGCATGCTCCAGGTGCTCACTAAGAAAGGATTTCCCAAAATATTCACTTTCACTCGATTTATTACCTATTTACTGTTTTAACTGCTCATCTCTGGCCATCTGCGCAAACATTCTATGGGCAAACCAACCGCTCAGTCCACAGACATGCTGCATGAACATTCTAAGGGTGACAGTTCAACATCACCAGCTTCATGTCCTTCACCAACTGCACTCTACCACCACCCTCCACAACGCACGTGAACCTATTTGAAAACAAACCCATCAGTCCATAGACAGTCTGTGAGGAAATATGCTGCATGTCACCCCAAAGTTCACAAACAGGCTGCAAAAAAGTGTGCTGAATGTCACCCCGAAGTTAACAGACAGGCTGTGAAAAAGTACTCCTCCACCCACCCTCACGTTAACAACACCGCTACAGCCAAATACTATCAAAACAGATTACAAACCACACTATCACTACCTAGATTCTATTGTGTTCTGTGAGACTCAGAGAATGGATTTTACATGTTGCTTTAACACAGGATGGTGCAATCTTAGAGTTATGTTTTTGGAACTATGCCCCACTTGTAATGACAAGTGAGACATAGTTCCAAAACATGTTTTTTGTGGATATGGTTTCTGTAAAGGTAAGTTCTAAGTTTCACTAACCTTTTAGAGTTCTTTGAAAGGATCAATAAACATGGATAAGAATGAGCTGGTAGACATTGTTTATTTGGATTTTCAGACAGCTCTCGACAAATTCCCTCACCAAAGACTTCTGAGCAAACTCCAGAGTCATGGGATAAGAGAACAAGTCCTCTTATGCATTGAAAACTGGATAAAAGGAAGTAGAGAGTAGGAATAAGTGGCTAGTTCTCACAATGGAGGAATGTGAGCAGATGGGTTCCACAGTGATCTGTATTGGTATCCGTGCTTTTCAACTTGTTCATAATTGACATGGAGTTAAGGCTCAGTAGTGAGATTGCCAAGTTTATAGACAACACCAAATTACTTTGGATGGTTAAGACAAAAATATACTGTGAAGAACCAAAAGGATCTCTTAAAACTGGGTAGTGGGAATTAAAATAAATAAAATTATGTGTAAAGTGATGCATATTGGGGCAGATAATCTCATCTTCACATGTATCATAGATGCAATCTTGGCTGGCAGCAACATACCAAGAAAGGGACTTTGGGGTGGTAGTGAATAGCTTGATGAAAATATCAACTCAGACTGCTGTGAAAAAAGGCAAATTCCATGCTGGCCACCATTAGAACAGGAATAGAGAATAAAACTGCTGATGTCATACTTTTCTTGTACAGATTATGTTGAAGCCACACTTTGCATACTGTGTACAGTTCTGCTCACCGCACATAAAAAAGAATATTATAGAGCATAAAAAGGTGCAGAAATGAGTAACCAAAATGAACATGGTGAGTTCAGCAGCATTTTTGATATCTCATTTAGCAGGATGGGATAATGTGGATGATTTCTTGCAAGCCACAAAAAGTACCTGAATAGCATAACTCAGAGGCCACAACTGTACTGTCTAAGAAATATAAAAGTAAAGATTTTTTCCATAAAAGCAAGTAATCTAGAAATTTTTCAAGAAGGTGCTGGAAATAGTCTGCTCAAAGTGTGTGTGTTTGTAGTGTATCTTCAGAAGGTACTGTACTCCCCATGGTACAATTTGATCGATGTGAAGTCACTATCTAGTCCTGTCTGTTGCTTCCAGGAACCTTTCATTGGTTTGCTTACTTGATCTTTCTCTGGAGACTCCCTGCAATTATGTCCAAGAAATGCACTTGTGTCAGCTGGTTGCAACAAAAAGTGTTCCAATATATCAGCCTTTAGAGTAATTTCACCTACCTGTCCATGAATGAAACAAATTTCATACCTTTCACAGTGGCCAGCATACAAACACATGTAAATAAAGCTGCCTTATTCCTCTGGCAGGGATTCATTGTGTAACTTATCAGAAATATACAAGTGTGCCATCAGTTTAGGCTCACTACACAGATATTTGTGAGGAATTGAAAACAGTATCAAAATACCTTGCGTGTTGAAAGAAATTACTAAGCTAGAAAATTCATTAACAATAAAATTTTAGGAAAATGGCATAGATTCATTCCCATTCTGACACTATTTATTCATTGATGTTGGTGAAAAGTCTCACACTTCTGATTATTAAATAAAAAACATGGTAGGTATTAAAATAAATATACATTTTTCCAAGAGAACCAAGGAAGAAAACTATCAGCTGCTCTTTGAATGCTAGAGGGGAAAAGAGCTTTTTTATCACACTTTATTAGTTTGGTTCTGTTGTTTACCTTTAGCTCTAAATAAGCATCCTTGCCACTCTATTGATTTTGATCGATGTAGGCTGAATTTGGGAAACCAGACTAAGAGGCAAACTAACTTCAATGTTTCTTATGAAAAGCAGCCTTGGGAGAGATTCAATTTTGAATGTAGGTGCTTAACCCTTTCCCTGGTGGCTGTTCAAATTGCTTCCTCAAACTGCTTTTCCCAGTCAGGGGTCCTGTGAGATGAATGCTCGGTCAACATACATTGGCAACTTTATTGTAGGTAAAACACCTTTGAATGAGAGTGATTTTGACAATAGTGTCAGGGAAGATCTGAACCTCAGCCCTGATTCTCTTTTAAAACTCATAGCCACAGAAGGTTGCTGATAGTGACAGGATCCCATCCAATCTTACCAGCCACAGCAACACAAGTCCCTCCTTTCTTCTCTGTGATGAGAGCAAATAGCCAGGACAACTCTCTTGCACCACCAGCCAGGCTATGCTCCAGTGGGGTAACACCAGTCTGACCTTGCTTGGTCAGAAGCGAGACTGGTCTGATGCCACCCATTCAAACCACAGTGCCTCTAGGGCTGGCTCTCAAGAGATAGGGCTGCAGGGATGGTTCCTGAAGTTAGCAGCAACCTAGCAGGCTTTTTATGGGTAATGGGGCTGTACGCAGCAGGCAGGGTTAGTCTTTGAAATAAAAGGCAGCACTGCAAATAGGTGCTGGGAAAAGGCATCTGGTATAATGCCATATGGATGGAGGAAGGAGGAACCTGCCCAGGCCAATGATAGCATTCCTCCAATCTTAATATTTCCTGGTCACATGGGTGGGTGAAAATAGCATCTTACTTGTTATTTAAAGAGGTCATAGAAGCAGATGAATGTGAACCAGAGTAATGATTGAAACCAGATATATTATTAAGAGAGAATGCACAAAAACTATTCCTGTAGTCAAAAGAAATAAAAAACCCTAGCTGAATGACTGATGACATTCTTTAAATTGCTAAAGATATAAAGGGAGATATAAAAGGAACAAAAAACATGACAGAAGTACAGTCTAAATCCAGCTTTCTAGCAGCTTGCTAGAATGAGAACTATTATAATAATCAGTGTAATATACCAGTATAATAACCAATAAGAAACAGAACAACAAAAAAGGAAGAACAAGAGATTCGTTCCGCAGGATACAAAAAATCAAAAGGAAATTTAAGTAATGTCTTGGGGTGTTGAAAGATCAACATGGAAGTTCATGAACTGAACAGAGCAAAAATTTAAAAAGGTTGGAGCTATACAGAAGATGAAAGGATTCCTTCAAAGAAGAATATTTTGTGGAAGAAGCTTCTATTTTAGAAAGTGAAGTGAAAGCTGTGCACAATGCAATTGGGAGAAACAAATCACCAGGAATAGATGCAGGCCATCCCATTAATTTCTCATGCTATTAATGTGATGTTCAAACTCTTACAGCAAAGACTGTTGCCATATATAGAATGAGAAATGTCAGATGTTTAAGTTGGATTCAGAATAAGAACTGGAGAGCTTGTGCTTTTCTGGAGGGAAGGGTCTGTTTTACCCGTGAGCTCAGCCACTGAGCCATGATTTGTTCTCCTACAAGCTGATTCAAACAGGCTTCTGATATGTATATCATAGAAGTGGAAAACCAGAAATGAGTCTTGGGTTTTCATTTTCCCCTCTCCACAGACTATCATTTATTATTCTCCCCCCACCCTCCATATATTTGTTGCTGAATTTGTACCTGGTGTGTTATTGTCAGGGAGGCTGGCGCCAAGGTCACACCTGCGCTTGCTGTTATCTGTGTGGTAATGGGCCATCTTTATTTTAACTGCTTCTTGTAACTAGAGAAATACGTGTCCCCACTCCTCCCCTCCCTGGGGCCTGAGTGAGTTGTATCGCTGTCCTTGAGTTTGGAAACCCATAACAATACCGGCTTAACACTGTCTTTTCTTATGCTGCCTATTGTGGGAACCGGTACTGGTAGCGGGAAAGTAGAAATATATGCTAGCTGGAAAGCCTGAGCCCCAGCTCTGGCTTTCTTCAACTAAGGTCCTGACACCGTTCAGTAAAGCTCTTGAACCTTTCCTGAGTCTCGATTGTTGACTGGAGTAAGAGTCTCTTACAGTTATATATATATAGTGAGCTCATATTCCCGTGAGGGGCACTTCCCATTGAACATTCTACTTGTGGGGTTGAGGCACCATTGAGTTTATTCCTGTGTTCCACTGTGTATGAAGGCTGAATATGTGTGAATAGTCATGTTTACAAAAGTTTATAACAGAATTACAAACAACTCATAAAACTGTGGAATGTTGTAATCTGGGCAACAGCTAGGCAGTTCTCGATGGTAATTGTTTTCTAAAAAAGCACACTGAGATTATAGTGAGGTGGACTGAAAATGGTTTAATCTCTATGACTTTAATCTCTACATCTTTTTATGTACTATATGCTTGCTAGAATGAGGAATTGACATGGAGTAAGAACATAGTTCAAGCTTTTGTCTGTTTCAGTAAACACTGCCATTAAGAAAAAGCAGGGGAAAACATCAGCCACGTATTCAAGTTAACTCCTTAGATCTGGCAATGTTCATGTCTTTTACTGCTAGCATTGGATGCCATGCCAGGAAAATCTAGCTCCTGATGCAAAAGGATTTAAAAATAAGTCGAGTGCTGCCAAAAATACATAATTCTTTTTTGTACTCTCCAGTTTGTTTTACTTACAAAAACGGCCTGGTCATACCCTGCAGCATGCATTCATTACAGTGATCTTTGACTGGCAGATGCAAAGTAATACGATGCATATTTTAGTGCTTATTATAATACCCTGTCCAAAAACAACTTGACAAATTTGTGATTTCGACAGTGTCTCATTTTGCTGGCTGCGGTGCTCTGTGATTGCCTGGTCCACGTGGCTTCCAGATTATGCATACCACCAATACTTCTCATTAAAATGGCCACAGTTCACCAGTTTCGGTAGCTTGGAATGAACTTGGAATGAATTATTATACAACAAAGAGGCTGCTGTCATGCAGAACAAAAGACAAGCAAAAGAGAGCTTTGGCTTAATGAGGCTAAGTGAGTGGCTCCCCTGCATCACCAGTTACTTGACAGCCTTTGAGCATGGATTTTTTCCCTCCACATGCCAAAACCTTTGGCCTGTTATTTTGTGTTTATGCACCTTGAGGCTAATATACATTTTAATATGCTGCACTTCGAGGAGGGGGGGGGGGATCAGCCATTAGATTACAACATGTGCATTCCCTGTTAAATTAATGACAGCCGAACACAGAGATAAATTTAGGTTTTCATATTTAATTATAGCGCACTGCAGTACGTTTAGCAAGGATAAATTGCACTATTATTATGTTTCAATTTTTTGACATCTTTTCCTATTAACCATGAACCCTTACCCCCTCTACCTCTTGCCGTGTGCAGCATCTCTGTATGTTCCATCAACCCCACACACTATTAGAGTTTCATTCAATACGTTTTTGCAAGTATATTTTTTTCTCGTGTGACTTAGGGTTAGATTAATAGATGGATAAAACAAGTAAAGAGGGCCTTTAGCTCACATCAGAGAGCACTGTGAGACAAAAGGCAAGGAGACAAATGACTTAAGTATCCAGGTCTTCAGAGACAAATGGTCATCATGTTTGTATTTAGTATCACCTTTCTTCTGGCTTTTGCTGCTGAATGTATCTAGGTGACTATGGAGTTGGGTTAGCAGTTTTTTTCAACTTTTTCTAAGAGCTGACACCATGGAGAAAACTGTTGGCTCACTGTCCGTGCAGTCCTAAGTGGAGTTATTTTATTTATTTATTTATTTATTTATTTATTATTTGACTTATAGGCCGCCTCACCCCCGAAGGGCTCGAGGCGGCTCACAACATGGCTGTTATTCAGCAATCATATAACATAGCCCTTAACCTATTACCAGTTTAAAATCAGAATTTAAATTTAACATTTAAAATTTAAGCAGCACTTTCGTAAAATCGGTTATACAGTCCTAAGTCCTTTGAAATCATTGAGCTTAGAAAAGTATAACACCTCTTAGGAATGCACTGTGCATAGGATTAGTAGTGTAAATCTTCCATTAGCTGGTCATTTGCTTCATTCAACATTTGGACTTTACCATTAACCAGTATATCATACCCACCACACCCTTTTTTAAAACCTGATTGGCAGCTGAATCCTAAATCTGCTTATTTAGAATAATAGTGGATTTGACTACAAACAAGCTTCATGCTGAGGAATCTCTCAAAATGTTCCTTGAAATAAAGTTCACATGTACTCCAGTGGTATTCCAAGAGCCCCATCCAGAACCGTTTTAGCATTGCCCTGACACCTTGTAATATATTTAAAAGATGGTATTAAAAGAGTATTTCAAATTGCACAACTAATAAAGAATGTCACATTCTATGCCATAAATTAATCTCCTTTTAAAAATTGTTTAGTTAATGCTGCTTCAGTGTAAATGGATGATATTCCCATTCAAGATCTGATTGTGATCTTACCAAATTTCAGTAAGGTTTAATTTTCCCAGCTTTCCTGTTGTAACGTATCCTTGCCATGTTATTCTGGAAATATACAAAGCTATTCATGTCTGTGTAGCATTTAATATTTTTAGTCTTCTTTGAAATCAACTCTGTTCCTTCTCAATTGTTCTGGAACTGAGAAAGTCTAGTTATTCCCAATGCATACTTAAAGGTGCCTTCTTTTACAAAGAAGGGATTTCCAACATGTTGTGACTATAAAGAGGGAAGATATGCTACAGGCCTTCCTCTTAAATTATTCCTTCTTGGACAGTTGTTTCATGACAAAAGACCCTATGATTTGATGACCAGAGGGGTCATGACAGGAATAATAATCACTGTTTTAAAGGGAATCTGGATCTTAGTGATAAAGCATTCATCATAGCAGACAGCCAGAATCTGCAAGTAGAAGTATTTTCCTCAATGTAAAGAAGGACAGTTCTTTAAAATTCAGCCCAACCACTCTCATTCTCAACTTCAGTTATTTGTGAAGCAATGCAAAGTATCTTCTTTGCACCAGTGAAACACATTTTCAGGATATTTCCCTGTCTGTAATAAGAGGTGGTGATTTATTCATTCTTCATAGAAATTGCAATATGTAAAATGATTTTCATTCTTCCATCTTGCCCTTCTCTGTATCCTTGTGAGATGAGCCACTTTTACTGTCCAGTTGCCAGTGGATAATTGAGCCTGAAATATGGCCAAGAGACCCTTAGGAAAGTTGTCTGGTTTTTTTTGTTTTTTTGTTTTTTGCTTTTGTTTAGCAATTGCACTTAGAAATGCTACATCAGAATAATTTTCTCTATGGAATAATCAACTTCTGCCTGTCAATGAAATAATAGTGTTTTGTATTATAGATCTTTTCCACAGTCCTTTTAATGGGAAAGTAATTGAAATCAACACCAAAGAATTGTGACAGATACGAAGTAGCATTCCATGCGGGTCCCAAGTTTAGAAGTGATGCCCTGCTTTAAAACCACTCTCATACTGTGTTGTCAGTGAGTTCCAAACAGACCAGGAAATGAGATGTTTGTTTAGGGTAGTTTTTAATATCATACATTATGTTTTTAATATCATACATTATGTATTTATTTATTATTTAATATCATACATTATGTATGTATTTATTATTGAAACATTTATACTCCATCTTTTCTTTGTGACTCAAGGTGTGCGTTTAAAACATATAAAGAAAAATAAAGCCAATACAAATACTTGTCCACCTAAATATCTGCAATGTATCCTACTAAAAGCCCTAATGAATAAAAAGGCCTTCTGGAGATGGTACAGTTACCCAGGATGGAGACGCAGTCTCTCAGCAATGTGGGGAAAATCTGGTTCCAGGGGGCAACACGTTGGGCACAGTGACAAGGACAGAAGGGTTTCAGTGCACTGGGCAATAGGTCCTTTGGAGGGCATGATGTTTATAGAGTGAAGAACCACCCTTGGGAGGAGTCATGATGACCTTTGGAGCTGTCCAGATGGATTGTTTGAGAAACAGTAGAGTGCAGTAAGGTGGTCATGAGAAGTTAGTTACAGAAGGGAGTATCTGGATTAAGATAATCAGGGGAGGCAATGTCATTGGGTCCTCTTGTGGCGGGAAATGGGTATCCATTCAGCAGGGCTACTGTATCATGTTGAGGACACGTTCTTCTTTGGCTGTGGAGCTGAAAGTGTACTGCTATGGGAAGCAAGCTGAGAGCATGAGAACAGAAAGAAAAAAAATCCTGGAAGTTCCTTGTAGGTAGACCTGGCTCATTGCCAGAGAATGGGCTTCCCATCTCTGCAATGCCAGCATCATCCTTTAGGCTGGCACATAGTCAGGGATACCTGTGAATAAGCACTCCCCCTGCTATGCCAGGGTTATCTGGTAACAGCACCCCTCTTTATATTTTAAGGAAGCACATTCCCCAGTGTGGGATCTACTGTATAATTTATTTGCTTCATTTATAGGCTGCCTTGCTAAATGAGACTCAAAGCAGATTACAAAATATTTTTTTAAAAGTCACACAGCATTAGACATGCAATAAATTATTACAGAATTGGAAAATACTGTAAAAGCTAAATTGTATATTGCAATAGACTATAATCCAGTTCTCTATTCTTTTATAAAAGTGACCTCCTAAATTGTTCCATTATAATATACTGTAATCCCATTATAAAAATGCCTTCCTAAACATTTCTGTTTTGCACATTATCATAAACAATAAAAGTGTAGGGGCCTTCCTGACCATGTATTTCCAACCAGGGATGTTCACTTGCGCAACATTTATGTCATTCCTTCTTCAAGAAAGTTAAGAAAGAAGATATTGCTGCACCGGGACCTACAGTTCAAATAACACTTAATTCATTCATACTGAAGAGTTTGGCTGGTTTGTTGTAGAGATAACTTCCCTATAAGTGCTATATTACAGAGGCGTAGCAAGGGGGGAAAGCGCCCGGTGCACCAGTGCATCCTCCACCCCAGAACACCACTGCCCCGGAATGCCCCCACGATGACCATGGAACACCCTCGCCACACCCCCACCGGGGCTCATGCCCCGTTCATTGAACTCAGTGGGCATGCATAAGATTGCATTCTCAGTTTGCAATCTACTTGTCAGAGATCCCATCATGACACTATATAGCTTGAAAGATTCTGACAAAACCCTTATTGATTTCCAGATGTTATTCTCTCACTGTAAGCACATGGTCCAGGTATCCAACAGGCTGATCTTATAGCACTTGCTATGCAAAGGTTAAAAATTAGCAAAGCCTGGCTCCCAGTACTTAAAAAATGGACTGATAACCCCACCCGCAATACAATGCACTCAACCACACCTTTGCATAGCAAGTTCCATCCAAATACTTAATGATTGGTTCCCCACCCTGGGACATGGACAATATACCACACTAAACTTTCCCTTCTCACTTAGACACAGTGAGAAACAGACTTTTCTCTGTGATACACCTCTGAAGATGCCAGCCACAGATGCAGGCGAAACGTTAGGAACAAAATCCACCAGACCACGGCCACCCAACCCGGAAAAACCACCAGAACCAGAGTTGAGTCTGTTTCCCCTTTTCTTTGCTGGTTTCCTCTATTCTTGGCCCATCATTCCTGCACAAATTGGTATACATCAATAGGAACAGCAGACACAAAAAGCTGCACATACGCTGTTGGTAAGGTTGCCAGGTAGTGACTGGCAGCTGGCAGAAGTATGTGGGTAAAGGGTGGGGCAAGGGCATGGAGTTTTCATCAGTACAATTGTTACATCATTTGGGGGGGGGGGGAGAGAATTAGAAGTGATGCCATGCCTTTCTAGGAATTGCTGGAAACTCTATAGTAAGGCCATAGAAATGATGAACTGTATCATGCCAAAGGTGATTTTTTTCATTTATTTTTCTCCCACCAAAGTGACAACAGTCTGTGGGGGGTTGCCAGTATTCTGACTGTACGTGCACCAACAATTTGCAGACTGTGTGAAGCAGCTGTGCTGGAATCCTTACGGCTGTGTATTCAACCCATAATTGATAATGTTCTGTCTGCTGACTATTTAGACCCTGAGAACTACTGCCTATATAGCAACAAATAAGTTATCAATGTAACTTAGTAACCAAAGTACCCATTACCCCACAGCATACAAATCGTCTTATTCAGGAAGGCCTGTAGAATCAACTACTGCAAAGGTGCAAAACTATTTGACATTGTGCATTATTCAAGCTTTGAGCTAAATGATCTGGTGAAATGCTCAAGTCATATAAAAAAATAACAGACAATAAGGGCTTTTCTGCATGGGTTTTTTCATAGGTTCTGGCTCCATACTTTTTCAGTTTATCCCCTAATTCCTGCATACTTTTTTGTGCTTTTGAGTTTCACCTTAGTTTTGTTTTGTTTTTCTCCCAATCCAATCCAGTTCACCAGATAAGAGTTCACTGTTCATGTGGAGACGTTCTCCAGCTCTCCAAATTAGAGTCCATTTGCTCTTAACCATCATACCAAGCTGACTCTTAATATTTAAATATTTCAGGATTTTTGGTTAGTAGGTAAATGATGAATTAACAAATGGATAAGTGAACATACTGTGCTTTAAGAATGTGAGCAGTTCTCATGAAGTGTAGACAAGGGGGCATAATTCATTGCAGGACTAGGTTCTGTCATACATATTGTGAAACAGAAGCAACTGTGAATAATGAATCTTTGGATATGTCTCTCTTGTCTGCCTTCATCCTTCCTTAAGGACCTACTACAAAGAGTTAAATTGCATTTTTCCTTAGTATTTTCTTCATTAAAAAAACACACCTAAGCTTACTTAGCCAACAGGTTCTTCTGAGGGCACAATCACGTGAAAGCCTATTAATTTTTACATGAAATCCAATTTGGTGGGGAGAGGATTGACGCAGTATTTGGGTAGCAAAGTGATCCAGTGATTCAAGTGATGCAGTGCTATAAGATCAGCCTGTTGGATACCTGGACCATGTGCTTACAGTGAGAGAATAACGTCTCTTGGCACTCTTAAAAATGTTATAGTGCACTTATAATTTCTACACAAAAATTATCACAATAGGAGAAGAATTGGCCATGGGAATTGGCAATGGGAATTGTAGTCCATGAATATCTGGAGAGCCGCAGGTTGCAGACCCCTGTTCTAGAAGTATTGAGCATTTGGTTGCAAACTGTGAAATATATTTTATTTATGTATTTTATATCATTTATTGTCTGCCTTTGTCACTTGGACTCAGGGTGGATTACAAAAAGGCCCTTTCCACACAGCAAATGTAAAGTGGGTTGCAGGCAGAATAAATGAACCCAACGTAGCCCCATGCTGTTTGCATGGCTTGGCTTCCAGTGATCAGCAAGCACATTGGCTGGGGCGTGCGCCTTTGCACGGAGGCACTTTTTACCCACTCATCTCCTTTCACTGCATAGCTACAAAGCCTGGCAGGCAAGTGTAGCTCCAAAGCGTGTCTAAGTAACACACTTCCCAGAGCAGCTGTTTGCTTGGTTGGTGGCTGTAATCCACATTAAAACAAAAGAATTGCAGATAGTGTGATTCTTGAAAAACCCGTGTTGCGGGGGGGGGTGTGTGGAATGTGGAGCGGACTCAAGTTAGGAGCAGGATCTGTGCGAAGTTTCCCCCCAACATGGGTATTATACCGTGATTAGCCCACATTTATTGGCCCATGCAGAAGGGACCAGTCAGTACAGTTGACAGGACAAGCTATTCAATAAACAATGTAATAGGATTAGAGTTATAAATCATAAATCTAAAAATAGAACTGAAGTAAAACATAACCATGAGTCTTAATATGACACATTAAATGCTACAAAAATTCCATAGTATGAGGGCACTAGTTTCAGTAAGCTAAACACAGTAGAACAGACCACAATCCCTAATAATTTATCTAAGTAACTATGTGAATTGTTTAGTACAGTGCAACTCTATTGCTTGTGTAGAAAAGTCCTCTTGAATAATTTAGCTTTGCATAGTTTGTAGAAATCCAGGAGGTGGGAGCCTCTCAACCTCTTCAAGCAGGCTATTCCACATGGTGGGGGCCATAGCAGAGAAGATTCATGTACGGGCAGTTGTATTCGCCCTTTTGCAGGTTGGCACCTGCAGAACACCTTGCTCTGATGAACCAAACTGTGATGGCAGAGCATAGGAGGAGATACGGTCTTGCAAATACAAGGGTTCAAAGCTATGAAGGGCTTTGCAAGTAATAGCCAATACCTTAAATTGAGCCCAGTAACTTGTGGCAGCCAGTTTAGTGATTGCATATTCATGTTCTATCTAGCTCCTGTTAATAGCCAAGCTGCACCATTCTACAGAAACTGAACAAATAAAGCAAGTCGGAAGACAGAGCCTCAAATGATTGATTGCTCACTGGTTTGAGTCCTTTTGTGGTATCTGTTTTCAGTGATCCTTTATAAGTTCATAAATGCTAAAATTATATTTACAGTTTAAAATGTGGTTGCTGTCAGAAAGGTAGTAAGGTCTTAATAATGTCTCCAGGAAATTATTCAGATTTTGTAATGTTGCAAAGTTCAGGCAAACAGCTGCTAGTAAACTGCATGCTTTGCTCCTGGGCAGTTCAAGAAAGTAAACTGAAATTAATGAGGTTAACATGCTTGGAGAGTAATAGAGTTGCCCTCGTTGCCTTCACAGTCACAGGTCATTGCTGGCATGAAGATTGTTCCGGGGGGGGGGGGGAATGGCCAGAGGTGGCTGTATTGTCTTCAGCAGTCATGTGATCTGTGGGATATCACCTTAAATTAAGCTCTCCTTGAAGCAAGTTTTATGAGATTCATACGGACCAGTATCTGGATGGAAACTGGACATAATTGAACATTACAGTAATAATTTAAATTTAATGTGACATAGTGGTTAAGAGCAGTGGACTCTGACCTGGTGAACTGGGTTGCTTTCCCCCACTCCTCTACATAAAGCTTGCTGGGTGACTTCAGGCTAGTAACAGCTTTCTCAGGGCTCTTTCAGCCCCACCTACCTCACAAGGTGCCTGTTGTGGGGCGAGTAAGGGAATGTGATTGTAAGACGCTTTGAGACTACTTAAAATAGAGAAAAGCGGGGTATAAAAACCTACTCTTCTTCTAATGTGACATTCTGATGTGATTATTCAGGTGGTATAAATTCCTTGAGAAGATAGTAGCTTTCATCTTGGAAAACAGGATGGGCGAGCTCTTAATGTCATTATTCTTCATGTTTCTATGCTGCCAGTGAAGTAGAGAACTGGCTGAGAAACAATTTTGGTATTAAGCAACTGAGCACATAACAGGGATCAAAAACCCCTGCTTAGTCTGGAAAGGATACTTTATATTTTGTGCTCGTTCACACAACAAACTAAATGCCACTGGAAAAGGGCGGTAAAACTTGCTACATTCCAAAACATTATAAAAGTATGATAAAATCACACATAATACAAAACAATGGAAATTATTAAATGGAATTAAAATATTAGGCATAGGTGCTTTTATTGCACATTATTTGCCTTTGTACATCATAGTTATACAAATTCTAGAATTCGTGGTTCACTTACCAGACATAAAGATGAATGCTTTTGAGGTGAGTTGATAAAACCTAGTGGTAAAGTTTGTGATTCAGATCTTACCTCTGACTTGGTTAAATCACTGGCCGTTTTTGCATGGTCAAAATATCCTAAGGTGAGCATGGAAAATATCCCTGCAGCCGGGAATTCCACATGGTTCCTGAAGCTGCACAGAGTCTGACCCGGTGTTGCCCCGTGATATTTCATTTGCCCCGCAACTTTCAAAAATCACCTAATTGGTGGGTTTTTAAAAATGTCCCTTTGTGACCCCACTGCCATGCAAACACCACGGGAGCAGAACCAGGGCCGAACTAATCTATTTTCCTTGCCTCGGCGCTCTGGCCCACCCCACCCATCAACAGGCACTAACAGCAACAAATGTTTGCATTGACTTTGGAATTGATTGAATTTGCTTGAGAGGCCTGTGTGCAGCGGCAGCACATCGGCATATATGATGCCAGTGGAGCTCTGGGACTGTTCACACGCTCCCATGTGTGCAGTCTCAGAGCCACCACAGCCCACAGAGGCACCTTCGCACAGAGGCACCTCCATTGTGTTTGTAAACTTACCTTCTCTTCCCTGCGCATCTCCGCAGGGATGACGGGCCATGCCCCCGTGGCCATGGCAATGCCTCGGTGGTCGAAGGGCAGGAGGCATGTTCCCTCATCCCTGCTGAGTGCACCAGGAAGAGAAGGTAAGTTAGCAAACAAAATGGAGCGCCTCCGACCCGGTGCCATTCGCTTGGCACTGGGTTCAAAATGATTCAAGATTTATAACAGATCGCTGGGCAAATGGAATAAGGCCTGGGCTTGTGCGGAAACAGCTGGGACATTACATCCTGGTCCTGCCTTGACTCCTTGGAAGAACCGGGGAGTCATGTGGAAGGAGAAACTGGGACAAATCAGCCGCAATACGTAAGATCCCGGTTCTACCCCGGGATATTTTGACCATGCAAAAATGGCCACTATTTCCCAGCTTCAGTACCTTTGTTGATCTGATGTGGTAATGATAACAGTGCTGACCTATTTTATAGGCTTGTTGCACCTTTCTTAAGTAATGGGAAATTTAGATCCAGGTGTAAAGATAAGCAAAATCTGAATGCCAATACATGCATGTTCCGGTAGTGTACATTGCACAACCTTCACTAGAAGAAAGATTATGAGGTAGTGGGTTGGATCCAGTAAAGTGTTTCTGAAGGCTCAAGTACTTGAGCCCTCAGAGTACTACTTTCTCTGTTCTCTAGATTTTCAAGGGTGTTTCCAGTTTCTGCCCATAGAAGCACTTCTGGCTTCAACCTTGTGTTTCTGTAAAAGCAATACATGCTTGGTTACATTTAGGACAATTTAAATGCTTCCCCTGTGATAGAGGACTGTTTGCTGTGGTTGTCCAGAGTGTTTTTCAGCAATAGATTGGTGCACTGTCAATTGTGTTGTCCTGCCTACACACCATGAAAAGTACAAAACATTTTTAAAAACTGTATGGCAACATCACTCCATACAGGAGGATGAAGATACCCAAGGCTTAAAATATCTGGCTATTTAAGGCTGGCAGAAGCACTCAATACTTTTATAACAGAGTAAATGCTGTGTTGCAATGAATTAGCAGAGTAAATAATATAGCAGAAATTCAAGTGTGTTGTTTTGTAGAACTTTACTGGACAACAGTTGCACTAAATGTAGTAACAGCAAACTCAATCTAGGCAAATGCTCAGTCTGGGTGTCTATTCAGTTTATCTGTGCCTGTGTGTCTGTCTGTTATCTTTGCTGGAGGGAGAGTTCTTTCCAGAAGCTCAGGTGATTCTAGGTATGTAACTTCAACAGTTAACTCTTGCTTGACTGAATGAAGCAGGCACTTGTAAAATCCTAATAGTAAACCAGTCAAACAAAACCAATATTCAGAAACAAACATTGGTGACACAATCGAAGGGTTGGCACATGTAGTCAGACAGTATAGTTTGATGTACAGAAAGCATCTTGCACTCTTTCCCCTTCCTTCCCAAGAACCTTGGTTATTGTTTCGATAGGTTACCAACCTCCAGGTAGAGCTTGGTGATCTCCTGGAATTATAACTGGTCACCAGACTACAGAGATCAATTCCCCTAGAGAAAATGACTGCTTCAGAGGGTGGTCTGAAAGGCATTATACACAGCTGAAAGGTCTTGCACCTTTCCAAATCCTGCACTCCCCAGACTCTACCCCAAAATTTCCAGGAAATTTCCAATTTAGAGTTGGCAACCCTGTGTTTGGACAAAATCTGAGATGCCAAGCTATACCCTTGGAAACATAGTCCATAGACATCCTGACATTTTAACAGTGGGACTATCTGGGAATTACATTTCCCAGGATTTGTTTTGAATCTAGGAGTCATCCAGGAGATCCAAGATTGTGTAGGGGAGAAACAGTAGAAACAAAAGCGATTTGCTTTCTTTCTGCTTCTGTGTAACCAGTCAGCAGGGATCCTCAAGGTTTTCATGCACACAGTCAGAAAGTTTCTTCAGCATTCATTTTGTGTTTTGGACAAATACTGTAGATGTAGGGGTGTGTGTGTGTGCGCGCGCATGTGTGTGTGTTAAAAATTATTTGGTACTTTTTCATTGAAAACTGGCTGCTTTTACATAAGTTTGAGTGTATTGCTTTGTTAAGTTCAGTTTGTTCTGAGTCTTATATACTCAAGCCATAAAGGCTTTTATGGGAACAATAAAACTTCAGTTGTGAGTTCTGCATTTGATGGACTCCCATTTAAACAATGCTGTTCTTACTACAATGCTCATAGAATGGATAGTTTGTAGATAAATCAGTGGCAATATGTCTTTGCTTCTTAAGCAGATTTTTTTAAAAAAAATTCTGTGTTTTTCAGTTATAGAAAGCAGTGCAAATTCCAGAGTGAAGTATTTATCTTGGAATGACAAGAATTGGTTAATATACCAAAGAACCATGCAATCCTGAGTAGGCGTGGGAAACAGTAAGGGCTCTGGAAGCAGCATGATTCCTGCGCTGGCACAGATACCACCTCTTGCCAGCATTAGTGGCATCTTATACCCAGCGGTTCATGTGTTAACTCTGGTGCCTGTAAACTATAAGGAAAAGAGTCTCTACCCAACTACCATTCCCTTCAAACTTCTCCAAACTTTAGGATCACCTCACAGCATTTAAAGTAAATATCTCCAATGAACTAGGGATGGGAATTGTTCTCCAATACACAGTGTAAAATTCTTCTCCTGGCATGAGAATAGTCCATCTCTGACACAAACTCTTACAGCCTCATCTGGGTGCCCAGCCGCAGTGCCACAACCAAGCTTGGTTGTCACCCCCAAAGGGGCTTTCCAGTGGCATGAGGAGGCTCAAAAAGTCAAAAAGCCTCTCACCAATGAGAAGCCTCTATGGGCCTCAATGGAAATATGCTCCCCAAAAGGGTGGCTTAAGTCTGAGGTATAGGCCGCCAGTGTAATGACAGCAAAGGCCAAGAGGGAGGCAACTAAGTCATCTCCCCTGGCCACACCCCCAGGAGTGGCAGGGATCCTAGGATGCTTGCACAGCATCCAGCACCGCATTTCGAGGGGGGGGGGTGCCATCTGCCAGCATTGCTCCTCTGCTGAGGTAAGTGTCCCAGGAAGCGCGAATCTGCTAGTGCAGCAGTGCATTGCTTTCTCAAACAGATTCAGCCATTAAAGGCTTTTGTTTGTTTGTTTGTCTTATTTTTTTCTTTCAGGTACTTCTTATTTGTATTAATTAACCCCAAAGTAATTTTTTCTCACTTCAGCCTCCCAGATGCAGAAGGTGGGGTGATAGGAATATCCAAAAGTTAGGGAGGGAAAGAAGTAAGTTTTACATTATAGGCCAATTAACATCTGCAAGAATTCTGAAGTTATACAACTATTCTATAGGAAATAGTAAAGCTTCATTTGATGCTATTAATTCACCTATGTCCACATTGATAAGATTATGCTGCAAGGGTTCACTTTTTTGTGTTTAAAGAATTAATTGTTGAGAGATCGTCAAATATTTAATAGCTGAAAAAAATCACTAAGCAATTCAGTTAGCTCAGACTAGAGCAGGGGTAGGGAACCTATATAGCTCGAGAGCCGTGACGATGCGGCTTTTCTGCTCCTTTGCACTGTGTATTTCTCCATCGAAGCTGAGCTTGCCGGCCCCATCCTTGCCCAACCCTGTATAGGCAGCAGCAGGGCGGGAGCACCAATCTGCTCCAACGGGTCGGCTGGGCCACGCCACGGGCTTCCCCTCTCGCCTGCCCCATTGGAGCGGGGCAGGTGCTTTCCCGGCGGCCAGCGAGGCCCGAAATAGTCAGCTCATCTCCCTTTAGGCCCGCCCTGCAGGCAGCAGGGCGGGCACATCCATGCGCTTCTCAGAATGAGCGGAGTAAAAGGTAAAAAAACCCCTATATATATAGTGTTATCTTTATTTTAAATGTCAAAAATTATTTGCGGCTCCAAATGTTTTCTTTTCCCGTGGAAAACGGGTCCAAATGGCTCTTTGAGTGTTAAAGGTTCCCTACCCCTGGACTAGAGTAACTTTGCATAGGATTGCCCTGTTAATATTGCATATATGGATATCTACAGATAGTACCATTGCTACATTTTTGAAGTCAACCAATGTGAAAAGAATTCAGTAATGTTAGAAAGACACATTCCTGGTCTAGAAACTGTTTTAAGTTCAGATCTTTACTTCATTTGAAGCTAATACCACCTTCCATATGGAAGAATTTTCACCTACGTGACTGCCTAATCATATGTATTACCCCACTCTACCCCCTCCCAAAAAAATTTAATTTCTTTTCTGTCAAGTATTTGATTTTGAGGTAGAAGTTGGGAGTCTTTCTTTACCGAGGCTTCTATAGTTTTTCCACATTGATGGATAGTTATTGCCTGTGTTACTATTCCATAACGGGTAACACTGAGTAAGAAATGCATTTCCTTGATCTGTTGCATTTAATTGCTACTATCTTCTTTGTCTTTCCTGTTTTCTCTGTGGTTTGCAAATGTCACAATTCTAACTATCATATGATTTGAAAGATATAAACAGAAGTTTTCATGAGATGTTTGAGGGGAAGTTATTTTCATTTGTGTAATGGCAGTGGTGTAGTGGGGAAATGGTGCCCAGGCCCCTCCCTCCATTCCCCCGCCCCCTACTTACCTTAGTTCAGCCAGCTGCGGGGGCTGGCTGGTGCAGTGGGGCTGGGCAGGGGCACCCACTAGCGGCCTCCACCAGGCCTGACTCAGTGAGGCCAGCCCGGCAGAAGCATCTGCCGGGCCTTGCGACAAGGGGCAAGGGGGAGGGGTGTGGGGGCGATTTTCTGCCCCCCACATGACTCCAACGGTGCCCAGTGCGCAGCGCCCCCCAATGGTATCTGTGCCACTATGTAAGGGTATTTTAATGATTTACTATCATTTTCTTTCATTGTATTTGTTTGTGTGTTGTGGAATCAGAAGGTTGTGTGGGTTGTTCACGTATGTGCTTAGTTTTAATTTTAATATGTTAGGTTAACCTTTGGGGGGTTGATTTATTAGAAGGAAGAGTAGGAGGAGTAGGAGGAGTTGGATTTATACCCCCCCCTTTCTCTCCTATAGGAGACTCAAAGGGGCTTACAAACTCCTTTCCCTTCCCCCCTCACAACAAACACCCTGTGAGGTAGGTGGGGCTGAGAGAGCTTGGAAGAACTGTGACTAGCCCAGCTGGCATGCGTTGGAGTGTACAGGCTAATCTGAATTCCCCAGATAAGCCTCCACAGCTCAGGCAGCAGAGTGAGGAATCAAACCTGGTTCCTCCAGATTAGAGTACACCTGCTCTTAACCACTATGCCACTGCTGTTCCTGGTGGAGTTAATGTGTGTATCAGAAACCTATGAAAAAGTAAAATCTACTTGACTAAAGAAGATGTGAGAATGTATGCCTTTAATCTACATCATTCTTAGTGAGGGATTGTTTTAACTTCTTATTCAGACATCTGCATCTCCAATTGAAGAACAAGGAAGTAATTATAAAATGCTGTAGCTATACATGGAAGGACAGGCACAGCCAATTTCTTCATAGCATCATAAATCAATAACTGGGGCAGAATATCCGTTACCACAGAATACTTATAAGTCAGGCATGGTCATCTGTATTGCAGCACTTTACTGGACATTTAAGAAGCAAATCAAACTTTCCTTCATTGTGAGGTGGTCATCCTTCCCCAGATAAAATGTTAAATTGTCAACATTTTAGGAATATATGAATAGTGAAAAAGATAGTCATCATTAGTGATTGTTGGGAAAGATATTTTGTTATTTAAACAATACAATAAACTTTATTATAATATAGCTTTCTTTATCTGTCTGTCCTACATATTATACAGTAACATCTTATCATGTTGAAGGCTGGGCTTTGACATTTCAATATTGCCATTTGGCAATGGAGCAGGAACCAGTATTATTTTATTCATGACATGGATCTGTATACTCTTTGTAATACTGTGATGATTTATAATCTTTTTAATGACTGAGATTTTCTCTAGATAAGTTTCTAAAACACTTTAAACAATAAGGATCCTCTGGAGACTTAAATGGCACAGAATCAGCTATGATCAGATGCAACCCAAAAAAACAATCGGAAGCATCAAGTTAATTAGTTGTTCAGTTGTTCATTCTTAATTTCTTACTAGATGATGTTAGCATAGATTTCTTCGGTTTATGTCTACATAAAATTCTGATATTGCATGGATGGTATATTAACACGGTTATAATTGCTCTTTTTAGAATGAAATCAAGATGCTTGGGCCAGATCCCCAAATAAAGGAAGACTTTTCAAACAATGAAAATAGGTAGGGTTGCCAGGTCCTTCTGGCAGGGGGTGATGGATTTACTAGCTGTGGAGGGAGGCTGATGCATATGTGCTGGCATCACTTTCTTGGGGGAAGGTTTTGTATTTAGGCAACAATTCTATGGTAGCAGCATTTTTTACTTTAGAAAGAGAAGAGCTTGGATTTATACCCCACTTTTCTCAACAATAAAGAGTCTCAAAGTAGTTTACCATAAACACTTTGTGAAGTAGGTGGGGCTGAGAAAGTTCTGAGAGAACTGTGACTAGCCCAAGATCAACCAACCAGCTTCAGATGTAGGAGTGGGGAAACAAACCTGGTTCACCAGAGCCTATTATGCATGGAACACTTACCTCAGCGCTCTTTGCTGCCCAGTGGGGTTGTAGTGGGTCTCCTCACATTTCTCTGTTTACATGTGAGGAGGCAGTCATTGCCTGCCTTACAGCTAGCCTACTAAACTGCCCGCTAAACTCTCCCAGATCTGGTTTTCCGGATTCTCTTTACTCATTAACTCACTCTTAAAGGCACAGATTTTATCACACCTAGAAATCTCAAGGTTGCTGGCTTTTAAAAAGCCCTTTAAATTACTGTTATATTGATATTGCAGTTATTATTGTAATCCCTTTCCACAAATAACCCCCCCCCCCCGCATGAAAGAGGCAAAGAAGTTCCCTGGACCACACATGGTTCAAGAAGGGGATCATGTCCTAGAACTGATATTCTCTCCCCCACCCCTACTCACACTTCCTGCTGCTTCCCCCACGGGAGGAGAGGCTTGTTATTATATGTTATTATATGGCTAGCCCTCCATTCATAATTCATCCTACAGACATCCCCCCCCCCACACACACACACAGCCTATTGTTAACTGCAACTGATCTGGAAGGGAGAGCATGAGGGAACTAACTGATCTGCTATTTGGAGGTGTTCAAATGCAATAAATTTTTGCAGTGATTATTTATATCAATATTGCAATATTGCAATATAATAAATGATAATTATTAAAGTAATAACAAATCTAAAATATTTTTGACTGCTGTTTGCTGTAAGGGAGGGGAGAAGGGGAGAGGCATGTATAAGAGTAGTGGGGTGAAGCTAGGAGGCTAACAGGCTGTTGGTGGGCAGAGGAAAGATGTTTGGGGCCAAGGATGTAGGTAAGGGGGGGTTCCCGGGTTTAAACCCCCTATTACATGTCCGAAGCTCCACCCCCAGTTTGTGGTTTTTTGTATTTTAAGTGTTTTTTTAAAGCCGTTTTTAGGTTAGCAGCACCAGTATTTCAGGGATTGTTTGGGAGACTCTCCTGATGATACCACCAAGTTTTGTGAGGTTTGGTTTGGGGGGTCCAAAGCTTTGAGCTCCCAAAGGGGGTGCCCTATCCCCCATTGTTTCCAATGGGAGCTAATAGGAGATTAGTCCATCACTTTGGACCTCCTGAACCAAACTTCACCAAACCTGGGTGGTATCATCAGGATTGTCTCCTAAAGATATCCTGAAAGTTTGGTGCTGCTAGCTTAAGAATTGCACCCCTGACAGGAGGCACCTTTCAAATTTCCCCAGATTCTCCTTTTAAATCCACTCCCTTTGGCATGGACTTAAAGGGAGAATCTGAGGTCCCCAGTTTAAACATTGAAAGTAATGCTGTTTCAGGGTGGGAGAGAATCCACCCCAAAAATAGCATCACTTTCAATGTGGTTTTAACTGGGGACCCCAGATTCTCCCTTTAAGGTGGATTTCAAAGGAGAATCTGGGCTCCCTAGTTTAAACACCATTGAAAATGATGCTGTTTAGGGGTGGATTCCAGCATTACAGCAGCTGCCCATGGGGAGGGAGAGGTGCAAAACTCAGATTTTGCACTGGGCTCCATTTTCCCTAGCTACACCTCTGCCCGGGGGGGAGGGCAGAAGGGACTGCCAGCTGCCGGCTGGGAACCCCGCCGGTGGGGGGGCAGGGCAGAGGAGTCTGTTGTCCCTGGCGTCAGCTGCTTTTATAAGCACTGAGGCCAAGGGTGGGGCTTGGAAAGGCATGGCCACGCCCCCTGGGGGTGGAGAAATGGTCTCGCCTCCCAACCCCCCCTAAAAATCTATACCTACATCCCTGTTTGGGACAAAGCTGTGCTCACTGGCAAATTTCCCCCACTCTGGTGGCAAGGAAAATTAAAATCATGCTTAAAGTGGTGTTGTTTGGCACAGGGAAAATAGAAACTGAAAGTGGGGCTCGGGAAAATACATCTGTACAAGAAATCTTGCTGCTATTTTATTTACTTATTTACTTATTTATTTATTTATTAGATTTTAAACCGCCCACCCCCGAAGGGCTCTGGGCGGTGTACAACAGGCCAGGAACAACATCGCTCACAATAAATAAATTAAGTTAAGTTAAAAACAATTTACAGACTCTATAAAAACATAGCAGCATTAATATAGTACAATAATATAGTACCATGCACATTCACCCCTGCCATGGAGCAGACACCTTGTGCATAGTAGGCCAGATTAGAGTCCGCTGCTCATGTGGAGATGTGGGGAATCAAACCTGGTTCTACAGATTAGAGTCCACTGCTCTTAACCACTACTCCACATTGACTCTCATAGAGTTTTGCCCAGATACCAGAGTGTCTCTGATGACATCAGCTCTGGAAGTGACATCATCACGTTAACAGCAATTAATCAATGGTCTTAATTTACCACTGATAGGTCCCCTGCTGGCTAGCTGAATGGCACCATAGGGAGGGGGAGCCAAAGTGAGGGAATCCCCTGCCCCAGCAGGAACCTGGCAACCCTATAAATAGATATGTTGAAGGCCTTCATGCTGGAGGTCTTGGGGCATGCAAAGCAATGGTCTTGCATAAGCCAGTGATGTGTTTTCTTTGGCTAAAAGTCTATGAAGTCTCATGCCATTCTAGAAGCCTCCCGGCATTCAATAAGCTGGCACTTCACACTAAACCTTTGTATAGTCTCAACTGATTGTAATTATCACCCCAAATTCTACAAACTACTTCACAAAATCTTTTTTGGAGTGTAATCAAGGAGGATTAGTGTGTATGAATAAATGACATTTGATGTGATTCTTCTTCTTTCCAGGGACTGTGTATCCATTTTTTGAGAGGATGTAAGATTGTAGTGGTTAGGGTGTTGGACTAGGAATTGGAAGCATCAAACCTCTAATCACTATAAAAATCACTGAGTGACCTTGGGTCAGTCATTCTTTCTCAGCTTAACTTACAAGTGGGTTGTAAAATACTATATAAAAGGGAACCATGTAGCAGTGCCCTGAACATATTAATTAATAAATACATTATCTGCATGGCAAACATTTATGAGGAGAAACTTTTAAATGTTTTGAGTGATCCTAAACCATGTCCTGTTCACTTCCACGTCCTGTCCCAATGTCCTGTTTATCCACCCCATGTCACACTGGGCATACTGAACAGTATTGCTACAATCAGTTAAAAACTAACAGGAGGCAGTCTGATACAGAACTTCATAAAAATGAGAATGTTATCTTTTTAAAAATGTGGGCCTTTATCCATTTAGATCACTGGTCAAAAAGATTTGAAGCATTAGCACAATGTTATTTTCAACCTGGCCCTATTGATCAGCTTCAGCTGCAGTGGCACAAACAGTACAGAACTGTATTAAATTAGAAGGTTATTGAGCTCAACATTTAAAAAAACCAGCAAGCAAGCTTTGGTTCAAAACATCAATGTACTAACTATATCTCATTCACTACAGTCTGGCCTACATTGTTTCAGGGCAACAGTATTGAAGCTATATGATCCTATCGAATACACTTTAGAGAAATAAGTAATAATGAGATCTTCAGCTAAAACTGACTGGTTCAAATCAATATACAAAATTCAAACATGCATCATGGTGACCTCCAGGTTCCTCACTCACAGAAACTCTTTTGCATTTCCATTCTGTTATAGATCAACAACACATAATCACTTCTGGTTCTAGACCCAATTGTTCCTTATTTCCCTTGTTTTTTACTGTCACTCCCTCTTCTACCCATTCTTTCTTCAGGTACTTGGTTTTCCCAACTTTAATGTATTTCACTTCCCTCCTCTCACCCCTAATGGCTCATCTCTGTTCCCTGTAGCTTTGTTCAAGTTCTTGAAGGAGCTAAAAATGTTTATTCTGTCGAACCATCTGGCATAGTGTGCCTTATTAATTCTTGCTGTCCACCATAGTACATTATGGGCAGCAGTATGTGATGTGGGATGTTGCCTTGTGGGATGTTGCCTTGTGAAATATCCTGTCTTGGGTGGGAATGGTCTTTTCTGATTCCAAAAGACTTCGAAGGTGTTTTTGTTTTTGAATCCTGTAACTAAGTCAAATGATTATTTAGTCCAGTGTTAACTGGGCATGATTTCCAGAGCAAACAGTACCTGTTATTGAAAAACTAGTCTTGTCTTCACTGAACCTATTAAATGAAAGGAAAATATTACTAGGCAATAGGAAGACGTTGCTTACTGTGCCACTATCAGTCAGAAACCTACAATAAAAGCATATCCATAATGTCAGTAGTACACAGAAATGCCCTTGCATGTCAAAAGTTATAAAATACACAACCAGTCATGACCAGTCCCACCTGCCGTACTGAGCCTTTTTTCTAACTCATGGGATCGGAGGCTAACCTTGTTCAACAGACATATCAGTCAAAGTTCAATGGGTTTCCTATATCAGAGAGGAAACAATGGACACACGTTACTAAATTTCTGTGCTTCTTCCAAACTCTGGGTCCAGTCCCTGTCCCAAACTCAAAACTGTTTCTTGCTCAAGGAAGCCAAGTGAATAGGAATTTCAAAGAAATGACAAATCCCTGTTTGTTTTTCAACTGCAATGTACCCCCCCCCCAAAAAAAAAACCTTTTTGGTACACTATCAACTTCAGCACACATCCTTCACCCAGGAGAAAATGGTCAATTCCCCCACAGGGGAAATATCCTGGAATTGGACTGGGACCATAAAATACTAGTACCTTTTGATCCCCGTCTGTCCCTGACCACTGCAGCCATGTCTGCAGAGAAGTCTCAAGTTGAAACCGGGACCAAGACGCCCACCTCCTTTCCATGAGCCCAGGATCAGCTCGGCGGCTCTTTTGTTGCTAGTTCATGATTGGTTGTTGCTTTGGGGCAGGAATATAAATGAGTGTTCCCCCCTTTTGTCTCCTACATAACAGCATATGTGAAGCTGCATAACAGCTGTGCTATTGAACGTATTGAACGTCAGTTTTTTTTTCCTTTGCATGGTCATAGCTTCGTAGCCAAGAGGAACATATTTAAAAAAGGCATGTTCCTGCCCGCTCTGAGTAATCTGTTCTGAGCATGCCCAGGCCACTGTGCTGTGATTGGCAGACAGCTTGAACAGAGACTCAGAGCGGGAAAAACAACACAGGACAATTCCCCACGATACCAGCCTCATCCTGGGATTCTCAAAAAACATCACCTTCCTGGCGGTTTTTTAAAATCCCAGGATGAGGAGGATATCACAGGGCAGAGCAGGGCCGGGACAGAGGCGAATTTGACCTGGGATCCATGGGGAGTCCCTCCTTGAACCGGAATGCCTACTGTGCGTATCCTGGGATATTTCCCCCATGGGAAATCGACCAATAATGGAACTTCTTTTCATTCCTCTGAACAGCTACGTGCAAGAGATATAACCTGCTGGTCTGTAAAGAACATATTCTGCAATTTTCGGTATTTTAAAAAATAGCTGCAGTATTTAAACAAAACTTTTAAAATAATACTCTGGCTACTGTGTCTGGGCCACCATTGTTCCTGAATCTCCACAGGCTTTGACTTGCAGACCTCTAAATAGCCTAGGCCTACCTGAGAGGCAAGTGTTCTTCTCCCTTTGACCCATTCTCAGCACTTACTATGTACTGTAATAATAATCTTACGTGCCTCCAAATGTGGTTTACTTAAAAAAAGAAAAGCTAGTGTAATTTGCCGCAGTGCTAATTTGTATTCTTCTGTATTAGGTAAGGTTGAAGTAAGCCCTGAATCAGCGCCGACCTCTACTCAACCATAACACTATCCATGAGCTCATTGAATATAGAGCATCTCTTCCCTTATTCCTCGTAAATTGCTGTTCAGGCCTGCATTTTTTTCAGAATTGCAATTAGCTTCTCAATATTCCCATAAAATCAAAGAATGCATGAGACCGAGTCTTACAAATCAGTAGCACAAACAATAGTAAAATGTTGCAATACGGAACACTAAAAGAAGTACACAGGACCCAGCTGTCACCATCGCAAGGACTTAGGTAAATTATTATACTTATAAATAGATGTATTTACATATCCATAAGAACAGCCATGTCATGTGAAGAAGTATTTCCCTTACTTGGTCCAGCCTAAATCTACCTCCAAGTGATTTCATTGTGCAACCCTGGGCTTGAGTATTATTTGAGAGGAATAAAATCGGTCTTGGTGATTTTGTAAGCTTCTGTTATGCTCCTCCAGTCATTAACACCCCCTCCCCCACCAAAAAACTTGCCAAGTTTTATGTTTTCTTTGTACAGAATGTTCTCCCATTCCTTAATCGCTTTATGACCTTTTCTTAGTCCCTTTAACTTCTATAGTATCCTCTTGGATGCAGGATGATCAAAAACTGTAGATGTATTTCAAATTCAGACATTTTATAGATTTATATGAAGATATTACAACACACAGGAGTATTGTTCAGTATAAACAATTATGTTTTCCATTTGTTTTCTACTTATTCCTACCACAGAATTTTCTTCTTTCATCACCAAAGCCCTCTGAATTGAAATTTTCATCAAACTGTCCACAATGACCCCAAGATCTTTCTGGGCTAATTGTGGGAAGTTCAGACCACAGTTACAGTATCTGGAAATATATGACTTTTTTTTTTTGCTCCAGTGTGCCTCAATTTATAGTGACATTGAACCACATTTGCCCATTTATTTCCCATTAATTTAATTTGGAGAAACCTTGTATAACTTTTGGACAGCTGTCCTGACACTCCCGATATCTTTTTGGTCTAGCTTGCTGGGAATACCCACCATTTCAAAGTAGCTATGGTTTATGAACCATGAACATTTCCACAGAGTTTGAAAACAACAAAAAAGTAAAATTAAGTATATTTGCCCTTTTTCCAATTTGAATATGACAGGATAGGTGCTAGGAAAACACACAAAAAATCTAAATCTGAGTTCTGCTTCCCTCAGTCTTCATGGATATTAGACTAGTCCTGTTTTATAAACAATGCAGTTTTTTATTATTCCATGTTTTTCATCAACTACTAGGAAAAAATAATTTTAACCCTGGTTAATAGTAACTTTTAAAATGCATATAATCAAAATTCAGAGGGTAAGGAATTATTCATAGAGGTGCAAAGTCTTGCAAAATAACACAACAAAAAAGGAAACGTCCTTAAAAGAATTCTGGTAGGTTTTTCTTTTACCTTCCAAGTAGCTTCAAGATTTTGCCCTAATTGCTGTTATTAAGGCTTGTATTGCTGCACAAAATACAGATAATCATCACTGTGAATAAAATCACTATGTTGCCTATGGAGGTTTTTTATTTTATTAAAAAGATTAGGTAAAGACAATGTCAGAATCCTTTGTATTAGCTATAAGAGCTGTTGTTTAGACTAGGGCTCCTTTGTCTGCTATTAATATTTTACATTTAAATGAGAAATCTGTAAAGTTGAGGTGGACGGATTACTGTGTATGAGGAATGAATAAGGAGAAGCATTATAGCCTGAGCTGTAAGGAGGATAAGTACCACAGTTCATCTGACATAAGAGATGGATTACAGCGAATCTGAAGTGGAAGAAGGTTTATTTAGGAATTATTAGCAATGGTTTGCATTTATGTAATCCATTAGCATAACACAGAGAGAGTTATGTGATCCAAGAGAAAGGGGGGTGTTGCCTATAAATTTATCAAAGAGATTGGCTGTTTACAATGCAGCTCAGAACCTAATATATGCAGATCAGATACATGTTTAAAAAGCCAAAAGAATCCTGTACGAGTGATAAAATACAACAGATTGCTTTCCTTGATATTTCTGTAGTCCAATATGAACTTGTGTGTATGCACACAATATATGCACATACCTGTACTGAATACAGTGGAAAATGATCATGCATTACAAAATCTTATTTTTTTTCCTACCATGGTTGAAGATACGTGGCTCAGAGCATCTAACAACTGTTTTATCACACATTCCACCTCATTAAAAATGTTTCAAGGACCAGGAGCTGTAACTCAAGTGTAAAAATAAAATAGGATCAAGGAAGGAAGGGGGGGGGGGGCAAAGAAGAAGGAGGCCAAGTGAGGAACCATTGCACCATCTCTCACCACTTTGATCTAGCTCTGGACAATATTCACCCACTCTCCCAATTTTCAGAATGGGCACAGATTGGTCATTTTTTGTGGTGTGAGGGGGCTGCATAGGAATTGTTTGCATCCCCAGTTAATTTGGCCACAAGCAGATGAAACAATGCAAGCAAAGGCATCATTTGAAGGATGGAAGGGGCATTCCTGAGGCCAAGACCATGAAAATAGGACAGGAATCCTTTGAGGAGTACCATTATCCTTGACCTAAAGACCATGCAGCTAGGAAAAAAGAACATTGCACACCTCCTTGCAGGATCAGTACACTTTTGGCAAGGAGAAGCATGGGAAAAACCCACTGTGAAGCATCCACGGCTGAGCCAATCTGCCATTTGCCCTGGCCACAATTTCCTTGTTCAATCTGTGTGGGTGAGGAAAGTCAGGAGGAGTGAGAAAACACAAAGAGATGGAAAAGCATATTGATTCCCTTCACTTTCCTTGAAAGGTTTCACTTTGAGAGTCTTGGAAACCACAGACATTCTCAGATCTGAGAGCATGGTAAATTCCAGAGTGGGAGAAACGTGTGCCATAACCAAGAATCCAACCTGAAGGGAATGTGCACTCAATCTGAAGGAAAACACAAGTGCATAAAAGTCACAAGATTGCTACTTATTTGGGGTTGGGGAAATTACTGCTTTAAGTAGGTCAGTGTATCTACTCATCCCACTCTGGCTGTGGCCTTTCCTTTCCTTTCCTTCCATGCCATTTTCCCATCCAAAATATGGTTTTGGATCTGCTACCGTGTTTTCCTGAAAATAAGACAGTGTCTTATATTAATTTTTGCTCCCAAAGATGCGCTATGTCTTATTCTCAGGGGATGTCTTATTTTCAGAGAAACAGGCTATTTGCCCCACTGGAGAACTATACCTATTTGATTGTAAATAGCATGTGCATTGCTCCTAACATGTCAGTAGTCATTTGAGGAGGAAGAGGAGACATTTGAGATCCAGAAAATGGTATAGAAGAAAAGTCTCTCCCCCCTCCCCCCCGCCCCCACACACACTCTGTGGCATCACTAGAGAAATCCATTAATGATCATAGTTTACCCTGGTAGGAAGAAATGGCTCCTTAATCCCATTTCTATAGGCCCCTGTAAGTACCCAGCTACCCACATAGCTTTAAGAACTAAATAAAGTCCCTTGAAAGAATGATAACTTTACATTTTAAGAATTAAGATCAGAACTGAAGAATGTAATTGTGAATAAGTTCTTCATTGCCAGGAGCTAGACAGGGGGGGGGGGGGGGTGAAGCTGATGCACACAGAAAACCTCCCTTCTGAGGATATGACTGCAGATTTATTACTGATTAATTGTTTTTCACAATCTTGTAAACTGGCTGGCAATGCTGGATGTATTATTTCATTTACAAAAATATAAATCATTGCTGTAATATAAAAGGTTTTGAGGAGAACCAAATTTAAAAGCTGATTTAGAAAACTAATGTTTTTAATAATTTGGGATTAAAACTAATGGCAATGATGAACCCTTCAATGAATGAACATAGGTTGTTTCAGCCATCGCTTTTCTTCCTCCAAAGAGAGCAGCCTGATGCTTCTAGTTGGAAAGCTGGGCTTTGAATAGCTAGCATAGGATTTTGGATGCAGACACTGGATTTTGTGAGTGGTACCTGTCATTTGTATAAACTAGCTAGAACTATAGCCACATAATCCATGCCTTGGCTGACCTTGGCTTTCTTTACCAAGATATATCACAGAGCAGATTAAACTTTATCCATTCAGAAAAAAGGAACCTTATATAGTAGTCCAATTTATTATCAGAGGATTTATACAAACACATACACATATACTTTTGCATCTTCAGGGAGTCATTTTTTTTGTTGAAACGTGCTGGTATTTGTTACGAAGTGGCAGCCCTGTTGCTCTAAGATGCATTATTCTATTGTCCATATTGGAAAGTATTAACTATTGCATTGTTTCTGCCATGAACTAAACCACCCAGCTTCATCTCTTTGTACTCTGAATTTATGGAATACAGAACAGTACCCATGAGGCTTTGTAGGTAATGGTGATTGTGACTGGTGAACCCATAATAGCAATTTGAGACAGATTAGAAAAGAATTAGCTGAGTAATTTTAATGGATCTCTTGGCAACCTTTGTTAGATGTTGCTTCTCATAAGTGGTATCAGATGACAAGCTAGCAGTATATCCTATACAGGAAGCATGGGTGATAAACCTTGGCTATAATTAGTGGTCACCTGCTTTGATTTTCCTTTAACACATACTGGTCTGGAGTATCTTTAGAAGAGATCTAGACTGGTAATCCCAGAACAATGTGGGGCTTTTTTTCAGTCTCCCTACCTTTGAGAAGCCCTTCCCACATCAGTCTGTCTAAAGCCATGATGGCAAACATGTGGCACAAGGTGGCACTCAGACCCCTCTCCTATGGCACACAGGCTATGAAATCTCCCCCTCCCTGCGATGAAGTTGTTCTGTAAACTGTCAGGCAAATTCACACTAATCTGACAAGAGCTTTGATCCTTGGGAAAACAACCAGAGAGGTTCAATAAATCACCCCAAAGGAAGTCAAAAGCAAATGGGCATACATCAGAAGCATGCTAACCGCATGGCAGGAAGCGGAATTTTCCTGAGGGCAAATACACAAAGGAAAAGGAATTCTGTGATGGACCAGGCAAGAGAGAGCATTTCTTGGATGGCCTTGGTTTGAACAAAGAAAACTGGAACAGTGAAAGTGAGGAGGGACAAGGAGTTGAAATTACCACTTCTTTCCACTCCAAATACACAGCTCTGTTGAAGGAAGAGGATAATTTCTTCCCATTGTCCCTTATTGTTTCAGCCCTCTGATCTGGACAGCTGTTCCTCTGAATGGATTCTGTGATTCCTAGGAATTATCTTTCTGTGGGCCGGGAAGCCACAGCAGTGGAAGGGAGTATGGGAAAACTGGCCATTCACACACATCTGGTCTCTTCTCTTTGAGTGTACATTCTCTTTGGGCTTGATTTTTTGTTTGTGAACATGTTTTCCTTCCTTCGGCACTCACCCTTCTTTCAGATCTGAGACTCCCCATGTTTTTTAAATGCTCAGAAAATGCCATTTTATACCCTTTACAGGGAAATCCAAAAAGAGCTTTAAGCATAAGGATTTCTTCAGGGTTTTCCACTCCACCTTCCTCACCCTGCCCACCACACAGTAGTACCTCCCACTTTACCACCCACCTTTTCAGGATGATCAGAGGGTTTGGGAGGTACCCCCAGTGGTTCCTTTTTTTAAAAAAATTATCTTAATAGTCTAAAGATGGAGCAGTGAACCCAGTGAAATTGGCATGGTTCATGCTCCATTTAAAAAGCTCTTGCTGGCCTTCCTCTTCTCCCCACCCCACCCCCACTGCTTTCACTACCTTTTCGCCCTCCCACATTTTTGAACAATCCCCATGCCAGACCACAGAGGAATTGCTTCTTTCTGACTTTTTTTATCAGTTACTTGTTTTCATGGAGGGGGGTCTACAAACCATCACTAGATCACAAACGCCCCCCACAAAAGGTGGCACTTAACGTTCCAAAATGGAGATTGTATGGCAACAAAGAGAGAGCAACCAATGTAAACAAAAAGACGGGGGGGGGGGGTGTGAAGCTGATGCACACAGAAAACCCCCACTGTGAAGCATAGATTTCAAAGCACCTTCTTCTCAACTGATCAGTGAGTGGTACATCCATAAAGGGCCTCTGTCTGCCTCACAAAGAGTGTGCCTGCTGCCTTTGATTTTTCTTTTTGCAACATTATAGCTAATTTACATTATTTATATGGCATTTATACACAATTGATATACTAACTAATGTTGTAAATGCATTAATTCATTAACCAAGAAAAAGAAACTAATGTACAAATAAAGTATTGTATTCAACAACTTTGCTTAGCCAAATTTAGAGCCTTTCTTCCACAGTAGGAGCCTTCCTCTGAAGGAAGAATCTTTTTTTCTGGAACAGTGCCCCTTCAGACAGAAGAAGGCTCTGAACCTGAGTAGAATGGTAAGATACAACCAGTTCAGATTCACAGTCCATCAGTTGTTCACAAAGAAAAATATATGGGTCATTTGAATCAGACCAGCTGCTTTTGAAATTTGGGCCCCTTCCGCACACTCAAAATAGTGCGTTTTCAACCCACTTTCACAACTGTTTGCAAGTGGATTTTGCCATTCCGCACAGCTTCAGAGAGCATTGAAAGCAGTTTGAAAGTGCATTATTCTGCATGTGCGGAATGAGCCTTGGTCTTATCTCTGTGAATTCAGCCAAATCTGAAGATACTTAAATCCAGTGACTTCAGTTGTAAACAAGCAAGACAGCTCTTTCTACAATCCTGAAAAGGATCCTAGGTTGCAGAACTGATCTCTGTAATTGGGAGATCTGTTGGGATTCCAGAAGATAGCCAGTCCCTTCCTCAGGTTTGACAACCCCAGACAGAGCAGGAGGCAGGCAAAAAAAAAAAGAGCCTATGGGAACTTTCAGGAAAGGGAAAGAGGAGATAGTGGGGAAGGGGGAAATGAGATGACTTCTAGTTCTCATTTGTTCTTACTATAGTAGCCATGCTGTCAGGATCTCTCGATCCCCCTACAACAGCTTGGATTCAAAAATTGGTTTATTGACAGGAACACTGTGAACAGTACACAAGCAAGTCCCACTGGAACTGCGGACATGAACTTTAAATTATTGTGTTCTTGTAGAACAAGTTGGCCAGTTTAAGGACCTGACCATGGCCCCAGGAATAATGGTTTACATGAGATGACCTTCACCAGGGAACACTGAGGTGATCCAGTGAGGAGCTTGCCTTGCAAGTTATTAAGGGAGCAAGGTCAGGTATTCAGGCAATCATGTTCATATTGAAACTGAACATCATAAGGAGAAATTGGTAAAGCTATAAAATGTAGCTTTACTGATCAAGGAACTCTAGTTGAGTATTGAAGGAATTCTGGGATGAAACTATTGTCCTATAACACCAGCAATCCTAGGTTTAATTTACCATCTCAGTGAGGAAAAGGCTGTGGTTGCCTCCCAAACATATCATTAAAATACTTCTTTGTCTAGAATGTGTTGCATTGTTATTGCAGAAGAGAGAAAAAATGGTAAAAGGCTTTCTTTAGGACAAAAGTCTGCATTCTAAAGATTGTTTGATTTATAAATATGATTAAAAAACCATGTGACATATCACTTGGGGAAACACCCAAGATCTGTCTTACTATGTGCACAAACATTTGCCTTCAAAGAATCACAGTTTCTATTTATTGAGCGGAAGGGAACTAAGTTGTATGTCCTGGCCTTTTAAGCATTTATTAATGAGCACTAGGTTATAATATTTGTTACAATGTACAGCGCAATCCTATGCAGAGTTACTCCAGTCTAAGCCTGTTGACTTTAGTGGGCTTGGACTGGAGTAACTCTACATAGGATTGCACTGATATTCTGCTAAACTGACAGAATCTCATTTGCATAACTGGGTGGGGAGTCCTTTCCTGTACATACCCAACAAACTGGAAACAAAGTGCTTGCCAATGTTTTAATTTCTTTTTCATGTTCTGGGTACACTGTAAGTAGAATGCTTTTCACTCCACAGTGTCATGAATATGATAATCTATGGAAATCACAGAAAGCAGGTACTTAAGTTAAGCACATACTGTACTGAAGGAATCCCTGATGAATTCAAGTCTCCTCTGTTTAGAGAAGATGTTATTGTCTATTAAGTGACAGACTGCCAGATGTTCATGAAGTAGCACAGTAATGTGCTGAAATCTTTATCGGTTTTTCTCATGCGCAGCCCCTCCCCATTTACCACCACTGAGGTATCATTCACTTTGGCATCCTTGTTAATCAAGCATTCGATTATATACACAGAAGTGTGCGCCAAATTTTAACTCCTTTTTTTGTGATGAATATTTCATGATGGAGCAGCTATTCAGTCATTGGCACACAAAGCAATGCCTTATGGCAGCAACAAATAATCCTCCAAATCTTTTAATGTTTCAGGCATGACAAAGGAATGAGATCAAGACCACTGTGTGAAGCTTAAACAAGAGAGAAGAGGGTTGCCATTAACAAAACAGCAACAAGATTGAGAGAGGGAGAAAGAGATTTTGGGGGGAGAGTTGTGACAGAATTTCACCTAAAGCAAAACTTTGAGGCAAATTGGCTAGTTACTGCTTAGGCAAAATGTCTGAATCATTTTGGGGGAAATGAAAGGATGAGTGAAGTTTTGGAAGGGGAAAGTAAATCCCACATATCTCTAAATGTTCAACTAAGCAATTAGGCATGTAAGAACACTTCCCCCAATAAACCTAATTAATCTTATCAGCCATCTTTTAACTTCCTTTGAATTCTCAAAAGATGTTTGTAGACAAAATACAGTACATGATCATTCTGTTGGGTAATTTTACTGATCTTCCATCAGAATTCCTACAGATGTTTCACTTGAGCAGTACATGACAATTTTGCTTTGATTTTCCTTTTGCTTGAAATTCACTGACAATTCTACTGGTGATTCATTCCTTGATCTGATTCAAATGAAGTCTGGATAATCCATTTCCTTCGGTGTATTGCAGCCAGCTCTCTCAAGTGTAGTTCTGAGCACTTCTATGTATGATAACTTAGTTGAAAGAACAGCCAGATGAAATGGGATGCACATATTGGCAAATCAGTTTAGAGCACTGAGGCCAAAAGGTACTACACAGAGGACAATTTGAACATTACTGGAACACAGTAGAAGAGAGCCAAAAAAGCGGACAGTGCTAGATGCAAGGAGAAATGCAGATGAAAAGATTAGAAGAGATGTTTAATCAATTATTACAGTAAGTATTTATAAACAAAAATAGATTAACTTTCAGTGAAGCCCAAGAACACATGAAAATTCCTTTCCTTGTCAAAAAATAACTGAACGGAAAATAATAGGGATTGTAACTATCATACAACTGAATACAAAATTTATCTAAAGGTGTTTCTTTATTTGGTGGCACCAATAAATGAAGAAACTTGGGATACTTCTGAAAACATGAAGTATCCAGAATTGTCCCCTTGCACGAGTTCCATTGGAGTAAATGATGGCTACACATATACAGAGTTCAGTAGCACATATGGAGTTCAGTTATCTTAGTTTCCACACAAAAGTTCTTCAAGGATGATGAGTTGGATCCTATGAAATGCTTACATAAAAGCATGGAAATAAATCTTTGTTCACAATTCCAACACTGTTGGATTGTGTCCCAGCTCAGGAGGAAATACCTTTGGGTGCTCTGAAATTGTTTTACCAGTAGGTTCTTCCATAGAGTAATGGCTGCTGTTTTGAAGGCATTACAGCCATTATACTAATAGAAGGTATTAATGGGATGGAAACCTGTGCCTAGTTTAAATTTTGTTCATGTTTCTAGAAGAACTGGCTTCCATTGTAACCTTGAGATGGACACTGGTTTTTCAAGGAGTTAAAGGTGTCATAATATTCTCAGTTCTTTTGGCCTCTGTGGTCAGACAGGGTTGCAAGTTTTGAAGAACGAAACTTTGGGCAAAGGCAGTAAAGAGAAGAATGCACACACTGCAGGCAATAATGTCTCTGATACATCCCTGAACAGATGCTTTGCATTTGGCTGCCTCATGGTAAACCACCTCTATTTGTCTCCTGCCTTAAAAACCCTACTGGGTCGCAATAAGTTAGCTGTGCCTTGACGGCATTTTTTACACATTCACACACACACATTTGGCTGCCTCAGTAATCATTTATATCTAGCCTATACAAACAGTGCCCGGGCTTGGATAGCCCCAGATATCAGAAGATAAGCAGGGTTGGCCCTGGTTAGTATTTGTATGGGCAACTTCCAAGAAATACTAGAGTCATGACTCAAAAGTAGATAATGGCAAACCACCTCTGAATGTCTCTTGCCTAGGGTCATCATAAGTCAGCTATGCCTCGATGGCACATAAAAAGTGCACTTTTAGCTATTCTGCATCAGATAAGCAGAGAGTTTTTTTCTTCTAGACATAGTTTTGAGTATCTGCTCTTCAAACACATCAATATAAAATGTTAAGCATGTTGCGTTCACTTGCATTTTTTAAAGTCATTCTTATAAAGAGCCAATGAGGTCTCACTTCCCCCTACTTCTTGGAGTGCCTTACTGGGCAAGCAAATAGAATACCTTTTCCCTCTGCTTTACACACACATTTCAGGCCTCGTGCCAGCTTCCAGATTTTACATATTGGGCTGAATCACCACAAAGGCCATATAAGGATCACTATCTTCCTGACATTCCCAGCAGCCCCTTGTGATACTGGGAAACTTTTTTTCCAGTAACATGGAACCCACTTGCAGTAACAACAGGGTTGGACTGAGACTGAAGTACAACCCTGGAAAAAGGGGCCCAATCCTGGTTCCTCAAATAGCGGAGGGAGGGTGGAAGGAAGAGGCAGCCTTCCTACCCAATTGACCATGCTCCACCTCCCTTACCTCATACAAGGTTTGGATGGGCTGGGTGCCATCCTCCCCACATCATTGAAGCTGGGCACCATCTCTCTTGCCTTGCGTGGACCAAGCATTGCCTCCCTTAATTCTCATGGGATATCGCCAGACTATCTCCCTCACAGCTTGGTTGGGCTGGTCACCACTTCCCTTACCTCATCTGGACTGCATGCTGCCTCCCTCGGTTTGTGCTAGTCTTGGGCAGACCACCACTGCCTCCCTGATCTCACATGGTCTGAAGATCACCTCCCTCATTTTGCCTCATCTTGGGCAGTCCAGGCTCCACCTCCCTTTTCTCATGTGGTGGTTGGGTGGTCCAGGCACTGCCCGTCATCTTGTACAGGGCTTGGGTGGATTAGGTGTCATCCCACAGTTGACTTAGGTAAGTCAGGCTCCTCCTCACCTTTGCTCCTTGCCGGGTACTGCCTTCCACTCTCTATGCACAGCTTGGGTGGGCTGGGCATCCCAGAGTCCATAATGGCCAGCCCCCCCCCCCCCACAGTAATACCTACAGGGTTTGGAAGGGGGCAAAACTGTCTCTTCTTCTTGGTCTGTCATCCAGACTTCACACATGCAAAAGAGCAGGAGGTAGCCATTTTCCTCCTTCGTTCACTCATCTACATTACCATAGTACATGTGAACAGTGAAAAAAAACTGCAAAAAAGCAATCATATGATCATATATGTGATACATGATGCTTTTTCTGTTATGTTTTATCAATGCATTGATGTATACATGCACTGATATATAGTGTTACACACAAAGAATCTTGATAAGTCAGATCATACTTTTAAAGAGTATTTTATTGGTATGCGCTAGAGGAAAGAGGTGCAAAATGCATTGGGAAAAGTGAAAACTGTGCATGTGCCAATCCCAGAATTGATGTTAGAAGCCAAAGGTATGGAGTGAAAAGTAGAACAGGGTAACAATTTGGAACAGTGAAGGAATGGATATGCTAATCCTTAACCTATGTTCACAACATTAAAAAGTAAATCACAACCAATGATCTTAAAATACACTATGAAGTTCATTTAAGAACATAAGAACATAAGAACATAAGAACAAGCCAGCTGGATCAGACCAAAGTCCATCTAGTCCAGCTCTCTGCTACTCGCAGTGGCCCACCAGGTGCCTTTGGGAGCTCACATGCAGGATGTGAAAGCAATGGCCTTCTGCGGCTATTGCTCCCGAGCACCTGGACTGTTAAGGCATTTGCAATCTGGACTGTTAAGGCATTTGCAAATCGACTTCTCCTCCATAAATCTGTCCAAGCCCCTTTTAAAGCTATCCAGGTTAGTGGCCATCACCACCTCCTGTGGCAGCATATTCCAAACACCAATCACACGTTGCGTGAAGAAGTGTTTCCTTTTTTTAGTCCTAATTCTTCCCCCCAGCATTTTCAATGAATGCCCCCTGGTTCTAGTATTGTGAGAAAGAGAGAGAAAAATTTCTCTCTGTCAACATTTTCTACCCCATGCATAATTTTGTAGACTTCAATCATATCCCCCCTCAGCCGCCTCCTCTCCAAACTAAAAAAAGGTCCCAAGCATGGCTGCAGCCTCTCCTCATAGGGAAGGTGCTCCAGTCCCTCAATCATCCTTGTTGCCCTTCTCTGCACTTTTTCTATCTCCTCAATATCCTTTTTGAGATGCGGTGGCCAGAACTGGACACAGTACTCAGAATCTTGATGCACCACTGCTTTATATAAGGGCATGACAATCTTTTGCAGTTTTATTATCAATTCCTTTTCTAATGATCCCCAGCATAGAGTTTGCCTTTTTTTACAGCTGCCATGCATTGAGTTGACATTCCCATGGAACTATCAACTAAAAGGCGCTAAATCCTTTTCCTGGTCTGTGAGTGATAGCACTGACCCCTGTAAGCGTGTATCTGAAGTTTGGATTTTTTTTGCCTATATGTGCGTCACTTTACATTTTGCTTACATTGAACTGCATTTGCCATTTCTGGGCCCACTCATCTAATTTATCAACGTCTGCTTGGAGCTCTTCGCAATCCTTTGTGGTTCTCACCACCCTACATAATTTGGTATCATCTGCAAACTTGGCCACCATGCTACCCACCCCTACTTCCAGGTCATTTATGAATAGGTTAAAGAGCACTGGTCCCAAAACGGATCCTTGGGGGACACCACTCCCGACATCTCTCCATTGTGAGAACTTCCCATTTACACCCACTCTTTGTTTCCTGTTTCTCAACCAGTTTTTAATCCATAGGAGGACTTCCCCTCTTATTCATTTGTATTCTGCCAGTCCTCCAAGGAGTTCAGGGTGGTATTTGTGGTGGCTTCTTACTAAAATCTGTGGACCTTTCTGTGACAGGCCCCTTCACTCTTCTAAATTTCTGAGGCAGGCTAAATATACTCTGACTCAGATTTCCTGCCTTTTCTTAGTGACTCAGCTGCTTGGGATGATAGTGTGATGTGATTTAAAACTCTACCTCTCAGCCCTGTAACTTCACAGGAAGTGAAGGAAGCCTGTTATTTAACTTATTGCAAATTCCCTTTATCAAGGCACCAAAGAATAATGATGCAGGTTTAGTGAAGTAAAATTTATTAAACAGATGAGGTTTCAGATATAGTTTTCACGCACTGGCACAGATCTTCATTAGGCTTTGTAAATTTCATTTGCTTAGATGTTCTAGAGGTTTTTACTTCAGATGGTATAGCTTGATGTTAATAATGTTACTGGCTAATGGATTAACACCAGTGGTGGTACTCAGCCAGTTTGCACCGGTTTAGCTGAACTGGTAGCTAATTTTTTTCCCCTGGGGTGGTGGGATTCAGTCGGTTCGGCAAACTGAGGAAAAAATTAGCTACCGGTTTGGCTGAACTGGTGCGAACCGGCTGAATCCCACAACTGGTGTTAATCCTGGTGCAGTGACAGGCCGAAGGGAAGCTGACTAATGTCGGCTTCTTCCCCAGCCCACTATCCCATCTAGCACCATATCCAGCTCCTCATTCCAGCCCCAAGGAGGACCGCAGTGGCTGCACACTGGCAGAATTGCCCCTCTGCCAGGGTAATACCATGAGCAGATTCACACCCTCTCCATTGGGATGGAACTCCTGACTTCATTAGCTACCCAAGCCCAACGTAAATCACACTTCTGAGGTAAAATTTAAAACAACACCCAAATACAACAAATGGGTTCCAGCTAATATGTACAATTCTGCACTATTGCGTTCAGGAATTCTTCTATCCCAGAAGATCTATTCCTAGCCCTGTTTATAATTATGTCCACTTGTAGTAAGTCACTGTTCTACCACCTAAGCCTTGGCCCTTAAATAAAGCAACCAGTTCTTTTTGTCTGAGTATTATTTGCTTCCTCAGCTCATGCTGAAATATACCCTGAGAGCAGATATGTTTTAACACACAGTTAAGTCCTATAAATGTTCATTCTCAGGAATTAAAATCCAAAAGCATTCTCAAACTCTCTGTCAGAGAGATAACCTCCTATAGCAATATCAAGTAAATACATCTATGTAAATATGCTCATTCTACACTAAATTTGTTTTCCTGTGTGTGTGCATGTGTGTGATTTGGGTTTGCGATGGTCATAATCCAGAGTTTTTGTATTATTTTCTGTCTCATAATCTGTCTTTAAAAAATTATAGCAAATTGAAAATTAAGTTATCAGACACTTGTTTCTATTAGGAAGCATGCCTATTTTCTAGTTCATAATATGCTCAATTGGCTTTAGATTGATCTGTGAATAAATTATAATCAAAACAGGCTTATTCACCTTAAAGCTTTGCTGGCTTAAGGTTTCATTGTTGATTCATTATGTTGTCAGTTCTCTATTGACAGTCTAATGCTTTCTATATCTAGATAGAAACAGTTCTACTGGTAGATACTGTTATCTTTAAATGAGTAGGATTTAGCTTATCCAGCAAGAACAAATTCATCAATGATGAATCCCTGGAGAAATACTGAAGCAAACATCACATGGTTGCAGGAGATTTGTAGAGTTCATCTGTTACAAGGCTGCTTTTGGAAGTCTAGTGCAAGAGATTTGCCTTTGGATAAAAGATAGAACACTTGCAACCAAAGAGGTAGGGAGTTCCGCCATCTCTCACCTTAGGATACGTTCGTATGCTACAAAACCTCCTGTTCAGTAGAGCATCAATCAATAGCAGAGGAAGGTTCAGAGTTCCACATATGGACACTGACACCAGCCGTTAACAAGAAGATGTGTCAACAATTGTTGTGGACTTTTAAAGCGCTGTGTTGTTGAAAACCCAAGTTTTCACTACCCAGGTAGTATAACTGCATGAAAAAGTTGTATAGTTACTGAGGATGGCAACAAGATAAAATGAAGCACTTTGAACACTCAAATCATGAAATGTAATGTATGATACTGGATTTCAACAGTACGATCAGCATGAGTTTGTGCAATGAACACATCTCCACATTTGTTCTCCACTACTAATAGTACTGCATGCTTAATTTAATTATTTGTATGTATGTATATGTATTTTTAGCTCGCCCTATACCTGAAGATCTAAACGCAGGTTACAACATAATATAAAAATTATAAAATATTAACACCCGAAAAACAGGCAATATTTATTTATTCATCTCAGATTGCAAATGCCTTAGCAGACCAGGTGCTCAGGAGCAGCAGCAGCAGAAGGCCATTGCTTTCACATCCTGCATGTGAGCTCCCAAAGGCACCTGGTGGGCCACTGCAAGTAGCAGAGTACTGGACTAGATGGACTCTGGTCTGATCCAGCAGGCTAGTTCTTATGTTCTTATGTTCACATGGTACATTGAAGAGAAGACGAAGAGTTTGGATTTATATCCCCCCTTTCTCGCCTGTAAGGAGGCTCAAAGGGGCTTACAATCTCCTTGCCCTTCTCCCCTCACAACAAACACCCTGTGAGGTGAGTGGGGCTGAGAGAGCTCCGAGAAGCTGTGACTAGCCCAAGGTCACCCAGCTGGCGTGTGTGGGAGTGCATAGGCTAATCTGAATTCCCCAGATAAACCTCCACAACTCAAGCGGCAGAGCTGGGAATCAAACCCGGTCCCTCCAGATCAGAGTGCACCTGCTCTTAGCCACTATGCCACTACATTCCCCTGTCTATGCTTCTAGGTGAAATTGGGGTAATGCTCAGAATCATACAATGTGATTATTTCATAATCTGCATTTCAAAGGCTACATTCTGTGGAGAAAGAGGACCTCAATACAAGGTTGCTGTTTTCAGCAATTAAATCATACTTGCAGTCAACACAAAAGCCAGGCAACCTATATATGATAGTAGTCCATTTCATCAAGTCACTGTGCAATTCAGGTTATGCTTGCCTTGCTCAGTTTGACTGACTGTTTTCCAGTAATGAAAGGTGAGCAAAGTTAGTTTTCCCTGGGCATGTTCTATCATCCAAGAAGAGGCCAGCACTGTCAACCAGTTATGATTCATAGCACCACTTGCTAGGTCAGATATCATGACGACCTTCCTGAGTTACAACTTGCTTTATCAGATAGACATTTGAATCATTATCTATGACTGCTGGCATGTTTAGAAATTGGAGCCAGCATTTCACATTTCCTGGCTACACTTTCAACACTTTGGAATTAAGCATTCTTCCCCACTACCATATTATGTGAAAGCAAGCCCAGAGGCTAAAGCTTAAGAAGTTCAATGAGGTCAAACAGTGGAATGAATAAAATTAGCACTTTCTGGAGTTCACTGGGAACTTCCTGCTATTGGATCCAATATCCCTTTAAGCACCATGTCAAAATAATCTCAGTCCATGCTTTATAAAGTTTGGTGGCAAATTCAGTAGCTGTGAAGATTATACAAAATTGATGTAAAAGTTAATAGAAATGAGCTCTTCTCCCCCTTTAAGTTCTGTGATTATTTTGTGAATAACCATTTTTGTGCTTTACTAATAAGCCTATGTGAGTGTTCTTGCTATTATGGAACTATATATATGTATGTTTATTATTATTGAACAAAAATGGCTATGAATGGACAGGTGAGTGTGGGTAAATTTCATACATATATTCATGCAATGTATCTATATACTCTGCAAAATACCAGCAATGAACATCTTAGAGATTCTCCAGGATGTTGAGATGTTTCTTCCATAGTTGTACATATGGGGAAAAATGAACCCAAAATAAAGCTGAAAGAAGCTGTTTCAGTGGATCCACAAAAATGCTGGGTTTTTGGCTTTTTTGAGTGGGGGGGTGCTTTGGTCCTGTTGCCATTTAAAAAGTGGGGGGAGGGTACAGAGCTGAATGTTGGGCCTGGCAGAGCCACCCCAGCATTCAGCTCTCCCCCACTGCCTCTGAATCCTGCTTGGACTTTGGGAGAGGCAGCAGAGCTGAATGCAGGGGTCAGCTCAGCTCTGCTGCTTGGGCTTTGGAGACAATGGGAGAAGGCAGCAAAACTGAATGCTGGGCCTGGGTCAGTCAATCCCTGTGTTCAGGTCTGCTGCTCAAAATTTTCAGGTTTGGCTTCAAATTTTGAAAAAGCCAAAAAAGAGCCAGTATGGGCATTTGGCTTTTTTCCATTAAAAAAAATTCTCTGGGTCCTTTAAACCCAAATCTGAAGAATGCCAAAAATAAAATGGTGACACCCCTAGTCTCCTGTACTGGATGGGGTTGCACGCCCCCTAAAGGAGCGTGTTTGCAGCTCTGGGTGATACTGGACCTGGGGCTTCTGTTGGATAAGCAAGTGGCAAGAGTAATCAGGTGCACATTTGCAGCCCAATCCAGATGGGTGGTGGTGTGAATGGCCATAAGGCTGATGGACGACCATGCCGATGCATTTACCCCTTCCACTGGCATGAGGGGCACCCCCGCCAGCAGAGGGGCAGAGACATCAGTTACCAGCCTGCTCTAGCTCCCTGGTGGTAAAACCTAGAAATCTGGGGCACCATGGAACAACACTGGCATCTGGTTGAATGCCAGTGCACAAGGGGTAGGACATTCTTGAGGGTGGAGCTTCCACCACTGTTCCAGCCTGGGAACACCAGCTTCTGGACCTTCTCAGTGTAAGCTATTATTGTCAATGGTGTGATTTGGGTGGCAGGAGGAATGGGTTGGGTTGAAGGAGGCAGTGGTCCGCCCACTCTTGAAAAGACCATCGCTAGATCCTAGTGCCAGTTACCGGCACTGCAGCAGACTTCTCTCTATGATACACCTCTGAAGATGCCAGCCACAGATGCAGGCGAAACGTTAGGAACAAGATCTACCAGACCACGACCACGCAGCCCAGAAAACCCACCACAACCAGTTGAATCTGGCCATGAAAGCAATACGATGCTGTAATTCTGTTTCCTAGTATATTTTTACGCAACCATAACCACATTATTCCCTGTTTTATTTAAGAAACTTCCCAGTTTTGGTCCCTACCTTGAACAACGCAAGAAGATAATATCTGAGAACAAACTGAAGCTGAAGGAACTTTCTCAGCCAGAGAGGAAGCATTTTGTTCCCAAGAAGCCCATCCCAGCAGTGAAGGTAAGAAAAGTACATAGTAGGAGAAGATAGATATGTAAAAGTTGTACAGCAACTTCAGATAGACACACTTATACAAAGTTCTGTTTCTCCATGATCTAGGTGTAAGTTGGTTTATCAAGAGTTTTATGCTGGTTATGCATATCAGAGCAGCAATAGAAAAAAATGTCCCTGTAATCTCAATATGACTTGAAAATACTTCTATCCTGTAGGGAGAAGTTGGTGATATTTTTGCCTAATAACCACTTCTAGGAAACAGACCATAATTCCTGTGCATGCATGTTTGGTTTACAGAATAATGTAACTGATTTTAAAGATGAGTGGACTGAAAATTAGTTAGCTTTTTATAACATGTATGTATTTGATGTGTGGTAAAATCTCCATATCATTTCACAGGACAGAAAAGGCTCATGTTAGGGGAGTGTCATTGTAAGGATTTTTGGTTCTGGGTTGGTTTATTTGGATAATAAAGATCCCATATTGAATTCAGTTGAAAGAACAGATAATTCCAGTCATTACTTGTGAAAGTGATAATTCACGCAATCTCTAAAAATCATAAAAACAACTATTGGTTAACAACAAAAAGAAGACTTTCCAAAAATTGCTGTGGGAACCTAATACAAGGACCAACTCTGTATTTTTAAAAAATCTACTTCTCCTTTCTGAATGTCATGGTGTCTTATAACCAACGCTTAAATTTCACTCAAATAATGAATCATTCAGAAACAAAGAACAAAAGTCAACAATATCAGTAAGTACACAACTCATTTGCCCTTCCTTTTAATATCCCCAAACTTTTTATGAATAGACGGGCCTTGAATTATTGTCTCAAGTCCTGGAATCTGTAAACAACTGCTTCTTCAGTTGGAGAGCATAAAAAACCTCTCATATATGAAAATCAAAACAGCAGCCAAACTTTAATACAACAAAACTGAATTCACCAGTGTGAAAAAGGGAGGGGAAGAAGTAATTAGTTTGTAGTTGCTTGAGATAGTAAAAAGTATTTTGCTTGGCAAAAGACAGGAGGAAGACATTGGACAGACAAGGCTCCATGACAAAAACCCGTCATGGCCAACAGCTGTACTTCTGCAAGCAGAGACACACAGGGTTTCAGAAAAGGATTATATGAGTTTACAGCTGTAGGGATCCTGTGGTGCCCTGCCCACCTTCCATACACTTATAATGCCTTGATTCCTTCTTGTCACCTCATTTGCTATGGGAATTTACATGAGAGCTGTTGAGGATTTGCTATTAGTGATTCCTTGTTTGCTGAATGTCAGAAAACATTTGGGTAGCAGGTATGTGCTGCCTATTTTCTCCCCTTTCTGTTTTCCCCAGTTTGTTCAATATAAACCTTTTATCCAGCTATAAACTCTCTCCATTGGGATGCATTTTGCCACCAAGTTTTATATTATTACCTTAATATCAGATTGCCTCATGACATTTGGAGTGTCCTCATGGCTCCTTATTTTCTTAAAGTCCGTTTAAACTCCATTTATTTGTATATATTCTTTGAATCCTCTTTCCCGTCTTCCTATATTACTTCCTTCTTTCTTTTTTTTTCTTACTATATTTTGTGAGCTTTTCTCATAACTTTATTTTTTCCCCTTTAGGGCTAGTTTTATCTGTTTTCCCTGTTTAATAATATTGCCATTCCATCCACCAATATGATTACTTTACCTTGTTGCATGTCTCCTCTACTGACCTCTCTTGAAGATTACACTTGGCAGTAGCAAACACTTTGACCCAGCTTTGTTCTATAGCTATATATAAAATACTGTTCCCTTTACAATTCTGGATCCCACTCTTGTGTGCCCCCGTATTACACAGTATGCTCCACATATGTCTTAATGTGGATTCAACTCCTGTCTCTAGCTGGAGGCCAGATCTGTCTTAAAATAGCCACTGTAAGGAAACTACCATTTTAACTACCTCTCATGCCTTCCCTAATGGCTTATGTTTTAATATCCAGTTCAACCCTTACATCTAGACACTGATCTACATGCAAGTAATAATGGATTTGTAACTAAGGCGATAAGGAGGTGAAAGAGCCCAGTTCGGTCATGACTTCTGCATGGCTTCCGGGTCTAACTCAGGCCTGCCCCGCAAGATTTCCCCCATCTCGCACATTTTAAAAAAATAATAAAATTGGTGGTTCTTTTAAAAAAATCCATGCCAATCCTGCTCCCATGCAAACACTGCGAGAGACAGACCAGTTTATTTTTCCTGCCTCGCCACCTGCAGCCAATCAGAACATCGGAAAAACGGGACAGTTTGCGCATGCGCAGCAACGTTGGCAAGAAAAATTAAACTAAACCGGGGTCCGTGTGTAATCACCTGGAGTTCTTCCCCCCTGCCTGAATGCGCTGATGGGCTGCCGTGCAGAAAGAGAAACCAAGATAGAAACATCCCAGTATGGATGATCCCGGTTTTCCCCCAGGATTTATTGGTCATGGGGAAAATGCCTAAGTAATAAGTAAAAAGTTGCCACTACAAGAATTGCTGAGGCATAGGTAGAAACCTGAAATTATACATAATAATTCAAATGTCTGTGCAGAGATATTTGCAATTTTAAGGGGCCAAATACCTGATGCTCTATACCCATGGAGGCGAACCTTTGTCACTCCAGATGTTATGGACTACAATTCGCATCAGCCCCTGCCAGCATGGTCAATTGGCCATGCTGGCAGGGGCTGATGGGAATTGTAGTCCATAACATCTGGAGTGACAAAGGTTCGCCACCACTGCTCTATGCTCACTGTAATTTGAAAGACGGAAAGGGTAGCCTGAGAATAGGGTATAGCAGACTCTAACCCCTGCTACTGATAGATAGGGCAGTAGTAGGGAAACGCTGGGGAAATCATTTCTCCAGCAGTATGACATCACTTCTGGCACAAACTCAAAAGTAACATCATTGTTTTGGGAGACTTCCAGGCCTCACCTGAAGGCTGATGACTCTACTCCAGCTCTCTCTGAAATTTATGATCAGCAGGTAATACACAGAAGGAAGTTTAGGACTGTCAGCCTCCAAGTAGTAGCTAGAGATCTCCCACTATTACAACTGATCTCCAGGCAACAGAAATCAGTTCACTTAGAAGAGTTGAAGAAGAGTTGGATTTATATCTCCCCTTTCTCTCCTTTAAGGAGACTCAAAGGGGCTAACAATCTCCTTTCCCTCCCCCCCCCCCAGCAAACACCCTGCAAGGTAGGTGGCGCTGAGAGAGATCAGAAGAACTGTGACTAGTTCAAGGTCACCCAGCTGGCATGTGTTGGAGTGCACAGGCTAATCTGAATTCCCCAGATAAGCCTCCACAGCTCAAATGGCAGAGTGGGGAATCAAACCCAGTTCCTCCAGATTAGAGTACACCTGCTCTTAACCACTACACCAAATGGCTTTGGAAGGACTGTATGTCATTGTATTCCATTGAATTCTCTCCCTTCCCCAAACCACACCCTCCTCTGGTTCCACCCCCAAATCATCAGGTATTTCCACCCCAGAGTTTCCAAACCTCTTCAGCTGGATTCATCAAAGAAGGGTGCAGGATTCTAGAGAAATAAAGAAAAGGAGGAAAATGCCTTCGACTTTGCTCAGCCTCTGTTGCTTCCTAAAAGTCGAGCAAAATACACAAATTTTGATCATTTATTCTGGGTCTACTCTTCTGTAGTACTTTAGTCATTAGCAAAACTATCTTTGGCTATCTACAAAGCATCTTGCTATTTGCCCAGGTTATTTCTGCTAATATTGGCCTTAAGATAAAGAGCGATCTATGGAAGCTCATCACCTACAAAAGTGGAATCTACTTTTTTCAGGCTGAACATGCCTAAAGTGCTGCTAATTGTACAGCATTAATTTATAGGACTTTATAGAACGTTCTTCTAAATATTAGAGATTTGCATAAGAGTCTGAAAGTTTTTGGTTTTATAGTTTTAATTCAAGTTCTTGTCTTTCCTCAGTGTACATGGAAATATGCAACCATTTATTTATAAAGGATCTGGACCTTTTCAGATGGGTTTGCCTTAGAGATTTCATTTTATAATAAGGAAAATATTGATGTAGTGATATAAAATAAAAAAACCCCAATAAATATATAGATTTCTAAAGATCAGGCCCTTTCCACACACACAAAATAATGTGTTTTCAAACCACTTTCACAACTGTTTGCAAGTGGATTTTGCTATTCCGCACAGCTTTAAAGAGCACTGAAAGCAGTTTGAAAGAGCATTATTCTGCATGTGCAGAATGAGCCTCAGTTAAAATGGTTATTAAAAGCAACGTTCTTTTAATGTCCCCAAACAGAAAATAATACAGATGTTTTTAATATTATTTATAACATTTTTCAAAAATCCTTTTAGCTCTCAGTAGTGCTTCTTATTTTTTCCCAAAGTAAATTCAGTTCATATTAAACCTTCCAGCTTTTTGAAATTGTTCAAATCATTTCTCACAGTATATATGGTTTTGTTTTACTGAAAGGTCCATTTATATTTTGAAACATGGTCACTTCATTTTTAGCAAGTGCCCTTGCAGCTTTATATTTCCTTTTAAGCAACCAAATAGCATTGGCACTCCTTATTCATTCCTTTTCTGTATTCATAATGATTACATTTAACATTATTATACTCAGAAAACAAACCTTGAAGCAGCTGTTGCATAATAATCATTTGCTGTGCTGAAATAGCTCAGTAGTTTTCAGACTTTCTGCTTGTAAGGGAAGGCTGTCGAGTCGATGTTCATTTGTTTGTGGGAGAGGATCTTTATGTTGCAAAGAATTCAAAGTCATTCCGTAGGAAATATACTTGACTGATTTCCCCATGAAATGTATGTTGGGCTTCATCCTGTATTATAAATCAAACTGATGTAACAGTAGTACAAACTGGTGGGATGCACCATTTTAATGTCCCCAGAATGGTAAAAATATGTGCAGAGGATGTAACTCAGCACTTTTAAAAATCGCATTAGCCTTCTAAGGTAAGCGTAGTATCGAAAAGTTGATAGTGATATTTTTTGTCCTTTTCCCATAAAGCTAGAACTTCATTTTGGCCAATTAATTGTATGGTGGAGATTTAGGACACAGGAGGAAAGGGTTATTCTTCATTCAACATTTTACTTTATGGAATTCACAGCCAAGGTGTGGTGATGGCTGCAGGCCTGAAAGACTTGGGGTGGAGTATGGACAGAATAATGGTGGCTAGGAAGGATGATACTTAAACAAAGGCCTTTTCTGCATGAGTCTATTACAATGTACCTTCTCACCAAACGTTTTTTTCTTTGAATTTCATGCACTTTTTTTCATCTGGTTCCAGAAACATTTTCCTTCCATTGTTTTCCCAAGCCGTTTAATAACAATGTTTTTTTTCAAGTGTGTTTCTGAGCCAGCTTCTTTTGAGTGTGTTATCATGTTGAAACAGGCTTTATTTCTCTGCCTCATCAAACCTCTGTCCCTTATCCATGCCCCCTTGTAGTTGCCCAATTTTCTCCTCTATTTTCAAAAGGAATTTTAATTTTTTTCTCTTTGTCATATAGAACTAGCAATGTACTGTTAAGAGATATAAAGAAGTAGGAGTGATTGGATCAGCTTTGCCAATTTCACATAGCACTTGCAATGTTTACATTCAGGCAGAGATACAAAGAAGCAGAGTCAATTAGATCAGCTTTGTCGATTTCAGAGAATTTACACTGCTTTCATGCAGAGATACAAAGAAGCAAGGCAATTAGATCAGCTTTGTTAATTTCATATTGAACTGGCGATGTAACACTAAGGCAGAGAGCAATTTTAAAGTAGTGGGCAATTGCATTTGCAGTACAGTGCTGGAGCAGTTGAAGAGATTGCTAGGAGTAATTTCTCCATGTAATCAGGGACTGCTGCAAAAACCATCATGAATACTGCAGATCAAACTTGGCTGAAAAATGTGGTTCTTTGTGAGTGGTGGGCTACATTTTTCTGTTCCTTCAGGTCATGGAACCTGCTCCATGAGTATCTTTGACTTTCATGTTGGATTGATAGTTCTCAATAGTAGAAATGGAGACTGAGGCCCCTTCCGCACACGCAAAATAAAGCGTTTTCAAACCACTTTCACTACTGTTTGCAAGTGGATTTTGCCATTCCGCACAGCTTCAAAGAGCACTGAAAGCAGTTTGAAAGTGCATTATTCTGCATGTGCGGAATGAGCCTGAGATATCTTTGAATTGCAACTGCAAAATGTAACTGTACAGTAATGCTAGAGCACCTGTTCAAAAAGAATGTCTGGCTGCAGCTGGACTCATATTAGCATTGCCCAAGGCCAGAGGCCCTGCCTTTTGTTACTGCAGTAATGTAGTGAATGGAGTCCACCGACTCTCCCTAATCGCCCCTTCCCAGGGAGAAGCCAAGCCATTCCCAAAGCAATGTATTTACCACAACTGTCTTCAGCCGTCCTTTCTCATGCTGATATGGGGGGAATGCAAAGGTGGGGGTTAACTGAATATAACTGAATATACTGGGGCCAGGGAGCTGGGGCTTCAGTCTCAGTTACCTGGCCATAGGGTCAGACACAGTTCTAAAAAAACTCCTGAAGCCATTCTCGAGTCTTGTTATTGACTGGGGTACCAAACCCTTATGGGGCGGGGGGAGTAAGGGTAGAGAATGGTTTCACAGAGAATGATTTCCAAGACACAAGGTTTGACCACTGGGAAAATCTGTGATAAGCTGTGCATGTGGAAGAGGCCAGAGGCAGAATGCCACAGGCTATTGTCTTAATGCCTTGCTGGTGGAACGTAAGATGCTGACTTGATGGACTTTTGTTTGATCCATCTGAGCTTCTTATAAACAGAACACCCAACCATTTAATTTGAATGTCAGCATTCATGGGAAAGTGGTCTTTCAGGGCAACTACTGCAGTGGCCTTCACTCTAAGGCAGTTTCCGCACGGAGGCGGAAGGGGTCAGGTCGGCACAATCCACGCCGACCCAACCCCTCTGGGACCGTTCGCATGGATGGTCCCAGAAACGGCAGGGACAACGGCGCAGAGATGCGCCGTCGTCAGAGCGAGTCACCTGTCCTGCGCCCCTCCGGCACGTCGTCGAGGCCAGGGGACACGCCTCCCTGTCCTGTGCGACTTCTCCAGGATCGCAGGGCAAAGGGGGCGTGTCCCCAGGCCTCAGCAATGCGGCGGAGGGCCGCAGGACAGGTGAGTCGCCCAGTTGGGGGGGAGGGAAGGCGCCTGGAAGCCGCTGCCATTCACACGGCAGCGGCTCCAAGCTGGCGTTTCCCAACAACCTCGCTTGCTAAGCAAGGTCGGGAAACGCCGGCTTCGCGCCGGTCGGGCGGCGCGAGGGCGGCGCGGCTGTGCAGCAGCTGCGCCCCCTGTGCGAATGGCTCCCTGGGGACGGCGTTTTTGCCGTCCCCAGGGTGCCATTAACCGCCCGTGCGGAAAGGGCCTAAGAAACATTTAATAAACTGCAGGGGCACTTCAGGATTCTCCAGAAAAGAGTTTGAAAATCTTCTGTCCTTCCCTTTCTGATTGTATACTGAACTCACTACATTTCCTTCCCAACCGCAGATCTGGTAAAAAAACTAACCTGGTAGAATCAACTTTACAAACAAATTGTAAGACTATCTTATTAAGACTACTTTAGCACAATTTCTAGCTCTGAAAATTATGACAGATGCCTGAAACTGCTCTTTGCACAGAGTATGATATAAATATGTCCCCCCTTCCTCTTTTTTTGGTAACTTTGTTCTCATCTGTCTTTCTTATAGTCAAGTATTTATCTCCTCCCCCACTTTTTTTTTCTAATTTGCCTTCCTCCATTTCTCTATTGCTGTTGATTAATAACTGCTTGGCGTATCTAATCTGCAAATCTTTCATTTTCCCAGATATTGTGCTATCCACTGAAATAGCTCTTTTCATTTTAAAATGAACAATGCGACTTTTCACACACATGTGTGCTCCCTTTGAGTATGTCTTCTGGGAGACATAATACAAGTATTGTACTGTAGCCTTGGATAAAAGAATTCCTCTTAATTTATGCCCTGGTCTCCAGGGTTCACTGTATTTTACAATATCACAATACAGGAGACAGTATGCTCGCCAGTAAACCAATGATCAGAATCATTGGAAAGAGAGTAGTACTTATTTGAAAATAGAATTTAGTTATTAATTTTCAAGTTCATATTTTGAAATGACTATACACATTACCTTGGATGCTTTTCACATAGAGAGTACTTGTAATTTTCAGACTTCCATTGTGTTCGCTGTCACACAATTCCTCTGAGGTTGCTTATAAATCATTCTTCTTTGTAAAACAATAAGTTTGAGCATATTTTGAGACTGCTTAGATTATAGCACATTGCATTTCTTTTGGCGACTGAGGAAGCAAGTCCTACTTTGGCAGAACCTATATCAAGTATCTATTACAAGCCTCTAATCTTAAATGGGTGACACTGTGGGTTCTTGTAGTCACCCTTATGCCAAGCCAGTGCAAGCCATTTCTTGTTACAGCTTTAGCTGTCAGCCTCAACCAGTGATGGCGAGCCTTTTGGTATCAGTGTGGCAAAAAAATTCAGAAAATGCCTCACTTGACTCTGCTGGCACACACACACACCCACACCCACACACCCAAACAAAAAAGAAACAATTCTTCACATATTCAGGTTTTTTCATTCAATCCTGTGTGATGCTATGTATTATATAAACAAGTTTCAAATCATTACTAAAATGGCTCAGCCTCAAACAGGGAGAATAGTTGTTGTTGGGTGAAGGCATGTCACCCAAAAAATTGTGGTGTATCACTTTTGAAATATGTGTCATAGGTTCACCATTGCTGGCCTAGAGTCCATTTCTAAGATCATTGCTATTATGGTTTTAGGAGGAACAAACATAAAGTGGATCAAAACATTATAAAATCACAGTTGTCACTGAAAATGGCAATGCTATGTGGTTTCGTTTTTTCTTTCCCAGTTCACAAAATGTATTAAAATGCAATCACGTCCATACTAACAGCAGCTAATAATACAGATCAGAGACAGGGAGATGCAGAATGTCATCATTTCAGGATTAGGGTTGCCAACTCTGTGTTGGGAAATTTATTTATTTTTAATTAAAATTTTATTAGAAGGAGAAGAGGAGTTTGGATTTATACCCCCACCCTTTCTGTCCTGTAAGGAGACTCAAAGGGGCTTATAAATTTCTTTCCCTTCCTCCCCACAACAAACACTTTGTGAGGTAGGTGGGACTGAGAGAGCTCTGAAGAACTGTGACCAGCCCAAGGTCACCCACCAGGCTTCATGTGGGGAAACAAATCCAGTACAGCAAATAAAAGTCCACTGCTGGAGTGGGGAATCAAACCCAGTTCTCCAGATAGGAGTCCACCTGCTCTTAACCACAACACCATGCTGGCTCTTTACATCACCAAAAACACAAAGAGAAATACACTGAAGTACAAGGTACATATTCCATAAGGACCCCCGGTCTTCCTGCATCAAATGTTAATGCTAAATGTATTTTTTACCATTTGGTCACCTAAGTAAAATTGTATCTTTAGAGCTATTACAAACACAAGACTCACTTTTCACTATTGGTTCTAATTTTAATAATCCTTACCCTTCAAAACCACTAATCGTCAATTTATTTATCTTTCTATTTTTTCCAAATATTCTATCAAGGGCTCCTACTAGTCCAGTTGTTGGGAAATTCTTAGCAATTTAGTGGTGGAACATGGACAGGGCAGGATTTGGAGAAGGGAGGGATTTAGTAGCCTATAATAGCACGGAGTCCATCCTCCAAAGCAGCCATTTTTCAAAGGAATAGATCTCCATAATCTGGAAATCAGTTGCAATTCCAGGGGACCCCAGGCCTCACTTGGTGATTGGCAACTCTACAGTTTATCACCAAGGGGCATGGGAAAATTCATTATTTTAAAAATTGGCTGTCCAATGTTTATTGTGACATATTTTTTTCTCCAGGTCTTAAGAGGCAGAGGTTGGTTGATGTCCAGTGCAGGTTAAGTAGGATTTCCAAATCCAGGTTTTTTAAAAAAAAAATCCATGGGGCAAGTAGAACTAGGAAAAATTAAAAATTGTTCTTTAATGTTTTATTTTCAGAACAGTTGATTGTTTTGACTGTGGAGTTAGATCATTAGAAGAGGAATAATCAGCTGGCTCCAGTTCTGTGCACACACCTGGGCAGCCCCACTGACAAGGAATCAGCTACACAGGTGTCACTAAGGGCAGAACTAGGAAGCAACAGGATAGCATGGGTCTAATTAAGGGTAGAATTTGGCCGGCAAAATCCTCATTACTGGAGATAATGCACTAGTTGGGAAGAACACAGCTTGACTATCAGAAGATCTGGCTTGCCCTCTTATAGAGCTGGCAGTTAGCAAAAACATCATTAGGCCTGTAAATTGAACAAACATAATCTGAGGAACACCAAGATGAAAGCAAATATGAAACTCTATAATGCCATCTTTCAGTATCTCTTGTTTGGAGCCAATTTGTACTTTACATGGAGCAGGCAGAGGGAGGGGGGAGGTAGCAAATTTATCTATTTTGTTCTAAGAATTTCCATGGTAATCAAGGGAAAAGGCTGTAAGGTGGCCAGATATGCTGTAAAACATTGCACCTGTGAAGGCTCTTCTGCATCCTCTGTTGTTATTACAGCTTCATAACACATTTTCATGTTACCTTTCATAAAAATAAAGTTTCAGTTCTGAATTTTACAAAGCAATGTTGGTGATGGGAATAGAAACCACTTGAAACTTAATGAAGCGTACTTCTATAAAACACTGATCCGAGATGAAAGTTTCATTAAAGAATATTAATACAAAGACCAATATCCATAAATACCCCTCTTAGGCAAAGTGAAACGTAATCTGAGTGACTGGGAATGGAATACCTTTGTGCCAGTTTCTATATCAAATTGCTATAAAAATAATACAAAGGGATTACTCAGAAGCAGAGGCTGACTGAGGGGAAACTGCACCTGGGGCGCACGCGAGCCCTGCGCCCCTGCTGCAGCATCACCCACCACACCCCTGGAACACCCACCACTATGCCCCCTCAATGGCTCAGCCACACCTCTGCTGCTGCTCTGCCTGGGGCATTGCTGCCCCCCCCCATCCCGTGGGCACTACGCCACTGTTTGGAAGGGAGTCAAATCAGGATAATCCCAAATTGCTTCAAGGCCAGCTGTATGTTTCTTTTGCCAACCATTTTTTCCCCTTTAAATTCTACAACGAACCCACTCACAACTGTAAATTATGGTAAGGTATGGCCATACCCCAGAGAAGACCTTAAGTGCACTTAAGCCCTAATGAAATCACCTGGGATTTAGGCACACATCATGAACTATTGATTTCCATAGGATTGAAACATGCCTAACTTTTTTTGCTTGATGTCTAAAAGTTACAACAGATTGGAAAGTGCATACTAATACAATAAGATCATTGATGTACTAAAGAAACTTTGTTGATCAACAAGTAGTTTTCTCTGTGGAATAATCAGAAGGATGACAATAACCCCCCCACCCCCACTGAGGACTGGTTGTTAAGCGGGGAAACTGGGGAAACTGTCAGCAGCTCATAAACATGCTGCTATTTCAAGAAAAAAACTATGAATGTTCTTCTGGAGGCCCTGCAAGTATTCAGCTGTATCTATAATGATTGTCTGGATTAGTAGCCACAGTTATCAATATTACTGTTTGGGTTAAGAAAGAGATGCTTCTGAAATTCACTTCTGAAATTCTCTTTCAAATTTCACCTCAGATTTTAGAGTTCCAAATTGCCTTATCCTGTTGGTAAAGTGAGACTAATGCATAAGAGTTTCTATTTCTACATGTTGTTATGGGTCACTGAGCACACACGGTTTTCTGTAGTTTTCATTCCTTCCACTGATTTTGTACCTTTTATTTCCCATACATTAATTTGCTCATGCACATACAGATCAATGTGAAATGATGTTATGCTGGATTCACGATTCACTCTTGATTTCCCATCGAACTGCGCTTGAGAATGAAATTTTATCTATAGCAGGGTCAGTGAGTAATGCGGAGAAGGTTAGATTCCTTGGTAGTCTTCCCTCATGTCCAGAAATAGGTAACATTAGGAATTTAAGAAAGAAAAAAATAAGGACATGTATGCACTACTGCTGTGAGAGATTTTGGGAAAGTATATTGCAATAGGGAAAGAAATAAAATAAAGAACCCTTTTCAGATATTACCTATTGTATGCTAACCAGCATGTGCACATGAATGCATGCACACCATCGTACAGTCACACACACACACATATATAAGTATCCAGCACAAAGGGCTAATTTTGGAAATGTTTGCATCACTTTTTGCTATTGTTTTGCAAAAGAATACAATTGCCAGAGAGTTCAGGGTGGAATAGTGATGAGACTAAGACTGGGGAGAGAAGTCTTGTTCAAGTAAGCGTGATACTGTGGGGCAGTCTCTCTTGCAAAACAGCATATCCTGTCCTTAAAAGATCCAGGTAGGAAACACTCCTTGGTTTGGATTTATACCTCACTTTTCTCCATTGTAAGGAGTCTCAAAGTGGCTTACAAATTCCTTCCCTTCCTCTCCCCACAACAGATACCTTTGAGGTAACTGGGACTGAGAGTTTGAAGAAAACTGACTATTCCAAGGTTACCCTGCAGGCTTCATGAGTAGAATTGGGGGAACAAACCTGGTTCACCAAATTAGAGTCTACTGCTCATGTGGAGGGTTGGGGAACCAAACTGAGTTCTCCAAATTAGAATCCACCGTTCTTAACCATTGCCCCACAGTGGCTCCCAGTAGGCAGAAAAACAGGGAGTAAAATAAAAATAGATCGAAAGGGTTTGTTTGTTTTTTAAAAATGGCACACAAATGTCTAGTTTTGAAGGATTTTTCTATTATGCATGGCCATGATTTACCCAAAACTGCAGTTTGCAGTATGGAAGGCAGAGAAGCGGGTGGAGGACAGCATGGTTGGCTGCTGTCACATGTCCTCAGTGGTGGTGGGCAGCAGCAGTGGCCTTGAGCACCTACAAGCCTCTCCTCCACCTTTCCTCAGAATGAGAAAGACCCCAGGCACTCTTATTCAGCTTCCCCAATGAGCAAGGATTGGGGGCCCTACATTGACAGGCCTCCACAGTACTGGGAGCAGGGAGAAGGTGGCACATTTACACACAGGCAGCAAGATCCTGACCCTTCCTTTCCTGGGCCACACTCCATTCCAGTTGGCCTGGCTGCTGAGAGAACAGCTTCCTCTTGGCCACTTGAGGACTGGTGCCAATAGGCGACTTCATGTGCCCCCAGTGTTTGACTTCACACTTAAACTGCCTGCTCACTGCCTCCATGTGCTCCTGTATTGGCTCTTAAGGTTTGCTTTGGGCTTGCTTGCAACATCATTTGGAGCTTCAGACCAGCAGGGAATGAGTGGAGGAAATGCTTGGGCAGTCTGTCTGCATGATCCCTTGGCTTCACATAGTTGGCAGTGGCTTTGTACTGTGGAGGACAGGCTCAGGTGTGTGCCTTCCCCCTACCCTGCCCCAATTCCCTTCCCTGTGATTGTAGTGCCTGAACTTCAGTGAGAGGAGATTGAGGCTTTCATTGGCAAAGCCCCTGTGATAACAAAAAGTGTCCCAGTGCGGGATCCTTCAGTGGGTCTACTGCAATTAGTCCCCCCACCCACCCGGGCTAATGGACAGTTGATATTGGATCTCAATAATAGGGAACACCGAACAGTTAGGCTGAACTGGCTTTGGGGTGCAGACATGTTCAAGACAGCTCATGACCTTTATCTTCCTTGTCAGTGGCAGGCTGTCTTCCAGTTTAGTCATGGCTCATTGCTGAACTGGCATAGTTCAGTTGGTGCTGGGAGGAAGCCTGATACCAGGGAGGGCAATGGCAAACCACCCCATAGACATGTGTAACAGGGTCACTTATATTCAAGGCAAGGGAGAGATATTATCTCACCACTAGCCACCAATTGTAACGGGACGTGTGGCCTACAATCAAGGTTCCCACTAAACTGACCAGTGGGTTTTCCTTTGCCACCCAAAATATCCCAAGCTAGTGTTCAGGGATCTTCTTTTTACTCTGCTGCCACCATTAAAGAGAAGGAAATAGGAATCCCAAAACTGTTGCTGGCTGCCAAATATATAAAGGATCCCACCACACATTCAATCTTGGTCTGAGGGGAATGTCCTTCAGAGTCCCTTGTACAAAAATGGAGGGAACTCAAATTGGTTGGGATTCTAGCCACACAAACAGGCACTCTTCAATCTCTCACACACAAACGCAGGCTGGCACGAGGGTAACTTAAACACAACAAATGAAAAATTATTTTTGAAAACAAAAGAAAGGCTTCTTAAACTGGCTCAGAGAGGTACTAACGCTTGATGGTTTCAGAGAGGTTCTTTTCACTTAAAAGTTACAGAGCTTCAGATGTTACCTAGATTTCACACATGCAGGTGTCTCTTCAGGAACGATTATGCCTTTATACGCTTTGCTTTTCCTCACAGACAGACACTAGTCCTTTCTGATCCACAACCCACTGAATACACACACACACCCAGTCTATGCCCTGTGAGATTCTGGCATACAAAGACTCCCTCTCTCACTCTACTCCCAAACTGGCCTCACTGCCACTGGCTCGGACTTTTCCCAGACTGGTGCTACACAGGGGCAGGACAGACTCCTAGGTCTGGTCAGTGTCTACTGACAAGCCTCTGGCCGGCACTTCGCTCTGCACCAAAAAGCCAGTGCCTTCCTTCCCCTCACAAGCTTCCTTCGCTTGAGGAGAGGTCACTAGAATCCTGCCAGCTGTCTGAGCTGGACCAGAATTCCTTTTCACCAGAGCCAGAGCTGAGATTCTTCACTCCGCAGACTCTGCTCTCAACTGAACACGAGCTGTTCTCTTCAGAACTCCCAACGAAGAACTGTCTGACAGGCTCTCTCTGTCTTTCTGTTTGTCTTGCAGCGTTTTAGCGCCCCCTTACAGTGGCCAGGGGCAACAAGGCCTTCCATCGACCAATCACCTTGCTTTTATTTAAATTAGGGCCTGCTGCCTTATTTTTTTCTGTCACCCAGGCCTCTTTAAGCTGCTTCACACCAGCCCTTCAGGGTGGGGCAAGTCCGTTACAACATGCTTGCCTAGAAGCTGTTGGGTTGTGACATCACCCATCACCCATTAGGTGTAGTGATTAGAAGTGGGGGACTCTGATCTGGAGATCTGGTTTAATTCTCCACTCCTCCACATGAGCAGCAGACTTTTATCTGGTGAATTGGATTTGTTTCCCTGCTCCTACACATGAAGCTTGCTAAGTGACCTTGGTTCTCTCAGAACTTTAACAGCTCCACCTTCCTCACAAGATGTCAGTTATAGGGAAAGAAGGCAGAGGAGTTTGTAAGACTCCTTACGGCTGAGAAAAAATGGGATATAAATCCAAACTTTTCTTCTTCTTAAGTAAGCAACATCCCAGAGTTTGCAGAGGGAACTACCTTTAATTTACAAAAAGTTGAGCAAAGCCTGGCCAGAAGCTCCTAAATATGGTCTTTCAGACTCAGTGGTTTTGGTACTAGGGCAGCTAAATAAGGATAAAGTGAAATTTGTGGCCATAAGGTTGAAATGGTGCTGTAAACATGACAGGCCATGTGACTTGGACCAGTTTGGGAAATGATATCTCAGACAACCATCGAGGTTGATGGTATAAGACAGAAAATGTTAGACCAACTTCTCAGTCTTTAATAACTTTATTTCATAGTAATATTTTATAGTAAAGAGGTAATTCTGTGCACGGTATCTGGGCAATCCCTGGCATCCCCAGTTAAATAGCTCCTACAACTGAGACCCTGATGGACCAAGGACTCTGATTCAGTATGGGACAGCTTCATGGGCCATGTGGTCATCTCCCATGTTATTTTATTTACTTATTATTTTATTTGATGTTATTTCTGTTTCCATGTTACAGCCCAAGTGTACTTTTTTGGGGTCTGGAATCTTAAATCAGGGAAGTGTATGTCTATTGGACTCTAGAAAAACAAAAAGAAATGCTTTCTTTCTACTTCATAGGCTGTAAGCTCTGCAAAATTTGACACAAGATTCTCTAAATAAGGGATCTGGAGTAAACAGAGAACAAACAAAATTTGGGATAACTATCCTATTGATAAAACATCAGAAGAGAAACCCTGATGTTATTGTATGTGTATTTGCATCAAGATTGTTTTTGTGCGATGTTTTATCAATGCATGGTATCACATGTTTGCAATGTGTATATTTTTTAATCCACCATTCTCCTTAACCAGGTTCAAGGCAGGTTACAATCATAATTGTACATATATACACTGGAAACCACCAGAACTTTTTAAAAAACAAAATCCTGTCCCCTCAGGAACAATTTAGTGTCAGCATTAACAATAGCAAAAAAGCATTTCCCATATCATCCTGTAAACAGAAATCATCCATCAAAGAAATTAAAGCCATCTCTGTCCCATAACCAAAGTCTGGGACAGATGGCTCATCTGAGAAAACATGGAGTTGCTCTGCAGCAACATTTTCTATAACCTTATCCCAAAAAGGCAGGTTACAGCCTAGAACAGGCCACAGCCTTCTGATCTGAATTAGGCTTCTTTAATAAAGAATGCAATGCTGAGTCATTCAAATCACCCTTGGGAAAACACCATTGTAGGTGTAAAGAATTTTCATTAGGAGCTCTTTCATTCTATCCTGACAAGCTTTCATTAGCCAGGAGGGACAAGGGTCCAAAATATAAGTGGTGGCCTTCACAACTCCTGAAACCCTGTCAACATTCATTGGGACATCCATAAAAGGACCAGACGCTGCACACTTAATGTGTCAAGGAAGTAAGAGGTGGGAAGAAATTGATGGAACAAAAAGTCAAGGCAAACTATGCCAGAATTCATTTTAAATACTCTCCTTCTTAAAGAAGGAGAAGAGGTGAATGCAAAGCAGAAAGACCTTCTGGATCAATAAAGAAAGAGAATGGGGAAGAAATCTGTCCACCCTTAATGGTAATAATCCTTACCTCCAATTGAAAATGGCTCCTTTGCTCCTCCTATAACCCTCAAACTGAGCTAATATTTCAAGATATTCATGGCTTTTGAAGCATGGGCAAAATGAAACAGTGTCTTGCAAGCTTCATTTATTCTTTGCCAACTTTAATTTTAAAGTCTGTGCAACGTTATCTTTCTTGTGTGACTTTCCCTGGAATACTCAACCTTTGCTCTTTTGTTAAATGTCAGTTTCAAAAGCTTCATTTAAAGTTCCTACATAGTAATGCAAAAGTGACAGTGGGTTAAAAATTCTTAGTGTGCAACCCATGATATATTCAGGCTGGGTGGCCTGCATGCATTTTCCTACATCCAGTGCTTTGCTGTGTGCGTCTGTCCGTTCGTCCGTCCGTCCGTCCGTCTAAAGTGGAAAGCAGTAATTGCCCACATGAATGAAGTTCTGTGAAGGATGCAAAATATCCCAAAAGGAATAGCAAATATGGTATTAGTATTGGAAAGATCACTGTCTATATGATGAAGTGTTGGTGTTTTTCCCTCACAGAAGATATGAGGCAGATACCTTCCTTGTTTTGCTGAGGAAAATATCTTTTGTGTATATCAGGAATTCCAAGTGTGGGGCTAGTTGGTACCATAGTTCCCTCCATCACCTTTCGTGGCACCTTCTAAATACTTTTAGAAGCAGACTAGGCCAGGTGGATCTTTTCCCAAGGAGGACTTCTGATTGACTGTACAGATTAAAAGACATTGTGTTACACAGAGCTTCTTCCTGATATGTCAGAGAGTTACTATGAGAGTAATGCATAACTTCGATACCTAAAGTTCTATGGTTTCTTCTACCTCTTGCAGTAGCCTTTTTGTCATTGTATCCAGAGGTGGGATCCAGCAGGTTCTCACAGGTTCCCGAGAGTAGGTTACTAATTATTTGTGTGTGCTGAGAGGGGGTTACTAATTGGTGATTTTTCCACGTGATTTTTGCCTTAGTTACACCCCTTCTCTCAGCAGTAGCGCACAGAACTTGAAGCAGTCTAGCAGGAGGTGCACCGGCATGCGTGGCAGCCTGTGCCTGCGTGCATTCGTTTCCCGCCCAAGGACCGGCACAGCGGCTTCGTCCTTGCCACAGCACTGCCCAGGAATGTCCCACCCCTGGAATGCCCGGCCATGCCCCCGTTGTGTCCCGCCCAGCCCCATTGGCGCTACGCCACAGTTTGAATCCCACCACCAGGGGAACCTGATACTAAAATTTTTGGATCCCACCACTGATTGTATCAGTTTCAGAATTCCAAAAGTGCCCACAGGTCAAAGTGTGTATATTTTTGTCATGCATCACTAATCCTTATGAGGAAAAAAAGAAAGACTGCAGTCAAACAGGCAGTTGAGGTGAACACCAAATTTGCAAAAGTGAATTGTTACAGAGGGCATTCTTGTAGGAGGAACAAGTCTTTGATAAAACAGTTCAGTTCAGGAGATTTCTTTCTTTATCTAAAACATTGTTATGAAATCTTTGCATCCAGGTAGGGCCCTGAAACTGAAAACTCTAAACAGAACCACCACCAATGGGGCCACCACAGAGAATGTCAAGTGTGAGAGCTGCCAGGCCTAAGCTGGGAACTTTAGAAGACTTTGCTCAGAGGACAGAGGAGAGTTAGTCCTGCAATTATAAGGGTCCAACTCCATAAAGGGCTTTATAGATGAAAACTAGCACCTTGAATTGGATCTGATAGATGATTGATAACCAATGAAGTATCTGCAGAATTGATGTTCCATATGGCACATAGTAGTAATGGGGATGCACTGTTGGAGTTTCTGAATTAAGGGCAGATCCATGTAGAGTTCATTACAGTAGTACCCCAAGATTTTTGAGCCTGGGAACACTTCTGTTGTACTGGCACAGTGTGGGAGTACAACCACAAGATAGCTCCCAACCATAAAATGGCTGCCATAGAAGCAGATCAAAACGCAAAAATGTCAGAGAGCAAGGTTATGCATAGCTCTATCACAGGACACAGGGGCAGGGGGGAGGGGTGTGGCAATGCTCGTCCAAGACTCCATCTCCTTTTAGACGTCCCCTGTCCCATTGATCACTGGCCTGGAGAGTTTAAGCCTCTGCTGGGACTCCCTGGAGAGACTGGCTGTTCTGCTGGTGTACCAGTCGCCTAGCACACTGGCAGACAGCCTGTCATGGTTCTTTGAGGTCACCTCAGAGTGGTCTTTGTCATACCCTAAACTGTTAGTGTTGGGTGGCTTCAACGTCCACATTGATTCAGCCTCCTTTCTGGTAGCCGCTGGTCTAGTGTCAACCATGGTGACGCTAGGTCTCTCCCTGGTGAACATTGGGAGCCCCATGCATCAGTGTGGCCACACTCTGGACCTGATCTTCGCAGCAGGTGTGAATGTGGGCTTATCCTCTGTTGATAGAGTGCCATGGTCTGACCACTATGTCCTTAAGGCTCGGATAGATGCTGCTGCGCCCCCCCTGTCTTGGCTAGGGGCATATTTTGGCCCATCCATGGAGACTAATGGACACGGAGCGGTTCCAGGATGCTCTGCGGGAGACCCCACCCACTGGCATCTCCCTTGATGAGCTGGTAGAGAACTGGGATACCAGGCTCTCTGAAGCCATTGAGGCCGTCGCTCCAAGGTGCCCTCTCCGCATCTGCGCCAGACCAGCTCCTTGGTATCCTGGGGAACTGCGTCGAATGAAGTGAGAACTGAGAAAGCTAGAGCGACTGTGGCAGAGGACCCTTGACAGGGGGTCAAGACACTCGTATCGGATGTTTATGAGATCCTATGAGGGAGCTGTGAAGGATGCGGAGAGGTTTTATTTTACTTCCTCTATCGCAATAGCTCGCGCCCAGCACAATTGTTTAGTATAATTAAATCACTTACGACCTCAGCTATGCGTCCCAAATTTAGGCTTTAGGCTGTGAGGCATTTGCAAGCTACTTCTCATACATAGTCTTGACCCTCCACCGAACCCTGTCTGCCATGGTTAATACAATATGTGAACTGGAAGCCCCTTGGCCATCTCTGGGTCCTCGGTTGGACAACTTCAGTATGCTCAACCCGGCGGATGCGGACAGGACACTGGCAGCTGTACGATCTCCCATGTCCTTTTGACCCATGGCCTTCCTGGTTCATAAAAGCCATCAGGGAGGAGTTGCAGAGCCACCTGTTGGAAATCATAACTAGCTCCCTAGAGCAAGGGGTTTTCCCGGGTTGGTTTAAAGAGGCAGTGATCCATCCGCTCCTGAAAAGACTGTAGTTAGATCCTCTGGATGCGACCAATTACCGCCCAGTCTTGAATCTGTCATTTCTGGGAAAGGTAATTGAGCGAGCTATGGTGGATCAACTCCAGAGGTTCCTGGATAAAGCAAATGCATTGGATCCCAATTGGTTTCTGCACTGGCCATAGGACCGAGATGGTACTGGTCACTGTCATGGACGAACTCGGGCTCCACTTGGACAGAGGCAGTTCGGTGCTGCTGGTGAGGTTAGACCTCACTGCAGTGTTTGATGTGGTAGCTCATGACTTTTTGGTCCACCACCTCACCGATATCAGGGTATAGGGGTCAACCTTGGGTTGGCTGGCCTCAGAGACTGGAGAAAGCAGATGACATTGGGAGAGAGAACTCCCGGCGTTGCCCCTTGGTTTGTGGGATACCGCAGGGGGCGATCCTCTTCCCGATGCTTTTCAATATCTACATGCAGCCCCTGGCAAGTTTGGTTTGGAATTTTGGGCTGTGGTGCCACCAGTATGCAGATGACACCCAGCTCGTGTTCACGATGGAGGGCAGCCTGTCCTCGGCCCCTGGAGCTCTCCAGCAATGTGTTGGAAGCCATTGCTGGCTGGTTGAGAGTAAGCTGGCTGAAATTAAATCCTACAAAGTGGAGGTGCTGTGGCTGGGCTGCGGGGAGTGTCTGGTGGACTTTTGCCTACCTACACTGGACGGCGAGGCATTGCACTTGGTCTCATCCGTCAAAAGCCTGGGTGTCATCCTGGACCAGGCACTATTGCTTGAGGCCCAGGTGGCTAAAATGGCCTGGGTAGCATTTTATCAACTGTGTCAGGCACGGCAACTGCCCCCGTACCTCTTCCATACAGACTGTATGTATGAAAGAGGCTGGGACTTTTCAGTTTAGAAAAAATGACAACTGTGAGGGGAGGGGACATGAGACAGGTATATAAAATTATGCATGCTCTCTCCCAAAATATTAGAACTCCAGGGCATCCAGTGAAATTGATGGGCAGTAGATTTAGCACAGACAAAAGGAAGTACTTTTTATTTAATGAGTGGATAATGTGTGGGATTCACTGCCTGAAGTCCACGAGCACTGATGGCTTTAAAGGGGGTTTAGATAAAAATTGATGGAAGATACTAGTGCTAGGAGCTATGCTCTATAGTTAGCCCTCCAGAATAACTAGTTTGCTGCTGCATGATACAGGATGCTGGAGTAGGTAGACCAGTAGTCTGATCCAGCAAGGCTCTTCTTATGTTCTGTTCAGACATTTTACTGCAGTTCTATCCAAGCTACCTCTCTCTTTAAAGTTCAAAGAGACAACCATGACTGAAAGTTGATGTCTTTTCCAGCTAGAGATTTAACTTGCAGCTGCTCCTTTTGACCAGAAGGTTCAGGACATTTTCTGTTTGAGCTCAAGTGGCTGAGGTGGTGGTGGTGGTTGCTATGCTAATCACAGCTTGTGTTAAGTAGCCAGAATAAGGAACTCATTCAGTTGCAGTATCTCAAATGAGAAATGCAGTACGGTTGCAGCTGCAGCAAGCTCTGCTGGTCCGAAGAAAGAGCCTGCTTATGCACACTGGGGCAGCGGAGCGGCTTGACCACGCCTGTATTGTACAAATGAAACTCTCAGTAAAGAAGAGCATGTTGCCCTTTGGTCAATTTCTCCATTCAAATGTCTTCAGAACCAGGGCTTTGGATTCATGAGCATAATATCTTTTTCCAGGGATAGAGCCTGGAATACATTCTTGGGAAAGGTTGGATTGATCACTTGAAAGCATACTATGATGGTGATACTGTGTTGTTACTAAGCCTTTTGTATGTCGGCTCCAGTTGTGAGGCCCTTTGTTCCCTGTCGTTTAATGGGCTTGTTTCCTGTTCTTATAATGAGTTCTCAGAACTGTGCTAATGAAAAGTGACCATGGACAAGGCAAGCTGTGAGTATCATGTCACTTCCCTTTTTGTGACCCTGTGTTATTTCCTGTCGTGCTAAAACATTAGTCTTTAAGGATAATTTAATTAAGTGCCACATTTGGTTCCTCCAGGTCGAGTCCACTATAAAAAATATTAATAATAATGCAGAGTTCTGAGGACTGGCATATTTTTTCTTCTATTTTGTGCTTGGTTTGCAGATACATCAACACTTGTTATCCACATTTTTCAGAGTAGCGTGCCTGAAGTGTTTTCCACTCACCACATTATCCCCAGCATTAATGTGGTGCCCACAAAACATCAGCTCAAAAAAACACGCTGTTGAGTGCTCCTCTTTGGCCATAAAACAACCTTGGGTATCACCAAAGTGTTTCCATAATGCTTTTGCTCCCCCTTCTTGCTTCTCCTCCTAGGATGTAATTGGAAAAGCACTGCAGTATATTGGAAAATATGGAGAGCTCAGTAATACCGAGCAAGTTGTGGCTCTGATAGATGAGGAAATGTGTATCAACTGTGGCAAATGCTACATGACCTGCAATGATTCAGGCTACCAGGTAAGAGCACAGCTGTAATTAGCAAAAAAACAAACAAACAACTGTGAGTTTTCTTTTTGCCATGGAGGCAGGAGGAATCCACTGTCTGCTTAACGGGCATGTGGGGAAAGGAGATTTATGAGATACTGGATATTAACACTTGCATACTCCCAAGTTTAGTTACCATGACGTGTGTCCGATTCAGTGGTTGTCAATAATGAAGGGTTCTTAGAGACTTGGATGCATGCAGCAACTCTCACCACCTGCCAACAAATATTCTGCACAGAATCTATTGCTGGAATGGTTGTCATTCTTCCCAGCACTGTATGTTATAACGAGCCAATGTAAGCTAATACATTCAAATCTTACTGGAGCTCAATAGAGATTTTTCCATGATTCCCTGTGATGGTTTATCTAGTTAAACTGACTTGAAGCCTTAGTTGAAAGAGGTCTTATAGAGCTGAAAGGGGCCTCTGCTCAATGCAGGAAAGCCAGAGCTAGACCACTCCTGAAATGTGGTTGTCCAGTGTCTCTTTGAGGACCTCTAATGAAAGAGATCCAAACCACACCTCCAGATGGCTGGTTTCAATGTCAAAAGGCTCTTGAAAAAAATTCTCCTCAAGCTGAATGTAAATCTACTCTCCTGACTTAAATTAAGCTTCATCTGACTTCATCAGGGTAGAGTACACTTAAGCTGGTACAAGATATTGCTCAGCTTCCTCTTTAATAATGACCTTTAGCCTAGAAACCTTTCAGAAAACCTGGATATGTATCATTTTCCTTGCAAAATGCTTTCCAGTTTTTGTCCTCTCTCAGTCAGCATTTCAAACTGGCAACAACCTGAAGTCTTGCCAGTGTATCACTTTTCCCTTTGCTGTCTTGGTCAGATCTGATTTGTGTGTTGTTGTAAGGTTAGCTGGCAGTGCACACGCTATCCACAGTGCCTGCAAGCAACAAGCAAGCTGTTTGTAAAGTTCATTTTTAGATATCAGAGGTTACTGCAAAACAAGGCCTGGAGCTGAACAGCCTGTCGGAGTCCACAGAGCTATTTCCCAAGAAAAGGGTTAATCCAAGTAAACAGGAAGTTTAAAACAAGTTTCGCACAGCAAAAAACAATGGAAAGAAAAGATAGAAGCCACAAGCACTGAATTTGTCTTATGGTTGCTTATTATCAAAGGCTATCCTAGCCTTAAAAATGTGTTATAATATGTTACAATGACAGTGCTAAAATAATACAGTTTGGTTTCTAAAGCAATAATATTTTGGTATTTTTTAAAGCCTACTATTCATAGTACAGGTAAGTACTATAAAATGAAACAAATAATGCAGTTATCACAGCTACCAAAAATGCATGACAAGAAGCCAAAATTAAGGGAAGATATGTTTGTGCATACCAGATAGCATATAGTAACTGTTATTTCACAAATTTCTATTCAGAGTAATGCTCTCTGAACAAAAGTCCCTGCATCTACTTGGCTGATGCATTGAAACTAGTTGTGGAAGCCGGGTCATCCTGTAGGTTGCTTCCAAGCTGGCTGGTGAACAGTATGAAGGTGGTTGTGGTGGGTTTTCCGGGCTTATGGCCATGGTCTGGTGGATCTTGTTTCTAACGTTTTGCCTGCATCTGTGGCTGGCATCTTCAGAGGTGGATCTTGTTCCTAACGAAATGTTAGGAATCCACCAGACCATGGTCACACAGCCCGGAAAACCCACCACAACCAGTTGAATCCAGCCGTGAAAGCCTTCGACAGTAGTATGAAGGTGGTTGGTATATTTGTGTGGTTTAGCTTCCTGTATGTTTCCAATGTAAGCACTGAGCCTCCCAGAGGATTGGACACTGCTGACATACCAGGAAGTTGGGACATTGGTGCTCCACCCTGGTGGAAAGTCTTTACAAAAACCCCAACTGGTATGAAAGCTGCTTGACTGGAACAATGGCCATGATGTACGTATGTAGGGAACCTAAGAGGACATTTGCAGGCTATGCACCCAGCTTCTCTGCAACAAACCAAACAACTTAGCCAGCAGGAGAAATCAAAAGAATTCTGAGGAAACTGTAGTATCCTTCAGACAGGCCTTTATCCTGTGACAGGACTTCAGAGTAAACAGTTTGAGAAGTTGTAGCCCCTGGTCTTGCAAAGACAGGGTAACCTCATAGCCTAGGCCTAGGATTGCCAATTCCTGTTTGGGAGGTTTCTGGAAATGTGTGGGTAATGCCTTGGAAAGAAGGACTTTAGTGGGATTTGCTGCCACAGTCCTCCCTCCAAAGCTGCCATTTTCTCCAGGGTAGAAGTGGATTGAGGGGGGAAGAAATGGTCTTGAAAAGGAGCTCACCCTGCAAAAGTGGTGCAATGGCAGGGGGTGATTCTTCCTAGTGACCTTAATGGCCAATCCACCTCTCCTCCAGAGGAACTTTTCTCTGTAGTCTGGAGGTCATTTGTAATTCTAGGAAAAACTCTAGGACCTAGCTTGAGGTTGGTGATCCTATCTATGACCCTTCATCTTAGATTTTTTAGGAACTAGCCAAAGATTTGTGAAGACAAGTGAAAACTGGAAAGGGTGGATGCACCATAAAAGGCATTTTAAAGGCTTGCATAATACAAGCATGCACATGATATAGCCAGGATTGATGAAAACTCACTGTTGAATGCACATTCTAGCAAATTCAGACTTCTTGCTATGTAATTTCTGCAATAATGGCCAAGCTCTATTGTTTGTACTCAGTTGGTTTTGTGTATCAAACAAAAAGACAAGGATGACACTTGTGGAAATAATTCTGGACAATAAGGGTTCAAATCCCAATAAATCCTGTGAAGATGGACTTCACATAAAACAAAAAATATCTTTATAGGATTTGAACATCATGGGCACAACTTGTCCTAAGGTTGATTCTTCTTTTAACTAGTGCAAGGGCGGTAAGGAAATGGTGGCACATTTTTACTAGGGCATGATTTGCTTCTGCATTTTTAATTTTTCACAATGCATTATCTTATCCATTAAGACTGTTGCTATAGCTGCAGTGCAGTGCCAAACAAGGATCTCTCCAAGCACCTTGGCTACAGGAAATGCAGATGCTAAAAATGGGGTTGTTTTTGACCTTTTCTGTGAGTGACATCAGTGCTGTTTATTTCTGCTTGCAGGCTATACAATTTGATCCAGAAACCCACCTGCCCACTGTTACCGACAATTGTACAGGCTGCACTCTGTGTCTCAGTGTCTGCCCTATTATTGACTGCATCCGAATGGTTTCCAGGACAACACCTTATGAACCAAAGAGAGGCCTGCCCTTAGCAGTGAACCCAGTGTGCTGAGGTGATCAGACCAGCAGTTAAAGTGAACCGAACATTTGCTTGATTCTATTGATTTGCTTTCTAATTAGTACCAGCAACTCCAACAACATTGGGAAAGAAAAAGAAACCAATGACGGCAGCCGTTACAATGCGGTCTGTATCTGCCCATCCCTTTTAAAACTGTCACACAAAAAGCAGACAGTTTGTCAAATAAGGTTTTTTTTAGAAGCATAAGCAATTTTTTCTTTGCCAAATTCTTAGATGCTGTGATAATTTGGATGATTTTTTTAAAGAATTTACAAAATTAGGGGAGCTTTTGCTAAGCAACTGAACCCAACATGAAGGTAAATTTAGTTACCAGAGAAACATGTAATTATACATTTTATTTCATTTTTAAAACTTTTTAAAAAGCTGTAATTAACTGCGTAAACCACAAACAAAGCAATATGGTTTTATGTGTGAGTTTTACAGAGAGATATAAAAAGAGATTTAAAATAGTATTTCAGAACTATCCATCAATTGCAACTGCATCAGCATATGGCATGGTATTACCTTAATTCTCTCTAAATTTGGCTTCTGAGTAAGCACTAAAAATAAAATTGCAAACTCATTGCACTCTCTGACACTTAATGTTGTACAGCAGGTAGCCAAGTTTTGTTGCTTCTGTTCACTGTATTCTTCCAAACATAAGCATTTGTTCAAGAGTCTGATTGATTTTGGTTGATTTTAGTTGAATTGGTGTGCTACTTGGCAGCTGAAATTATTTTCTAGATGCTAGTGGGGAATTCCTTCCTGACTTTGCGGCTCTAGCACACAGTGGCTCAGTTCACACATTGTATGGCAATAGGACCAATTGAGGTGGGGAGGAGAGTTATTTGACCTCAAGCTCAAAAGAGACTTCACATTTAGACACTTGCTAATATTCTGGCATTACTTTTGAGTTTTGTTTTCGTGTGCATTACTGTGTAATTGTTATGGCTATACTCTGTTTCACATAAAGATATTAGTTCGGTCAATTAACTGCAGCAGTAAAGAAAATTGTATGCCTCTGATTTAGAATATAATCCTAAACAAATATGAGAATTATCATTAATATTTACTCACTGCCTTGGTCAAAACTATCATTTTGTGCAGTATTGAACATACACAAGAGCATTTATGCCAAAATGTATTTTTACTTTCAAATGGATGGGAGGAGCAGTGCCAGGTATGCACTTGACCCAGGTAGCATTCTACAACAAAGATGGTCCAGCATGCTTTGTTCTGTGGTGGAGGAATATACAATCTACTAACATCTCTATATGAAGCACAGTATAGGAGCCTCAAAAGCTAGAAGTTGATAAGACCTCTCTGTGTTTCTGTGAGGGCCTGTATATGAAACCTTGACTTGGTTAAACAAGCTATATTTCATATGATTGCCTGAATGTAAATCTCTCCACTAATTATGGTTAGTTAGGATCTGTCAAACTAGGGTTTGACGTTGGTTAACTATCACAATCAGACTTAACTAGGGTTTTGTGTAATACATGGACATAGGTAGCATATTCACTGGCAACGCCCTCTCAGGTTAAAAGAAACTCAGTGAAACCATTATTTGTAGAGGCAAACTAGGGTAGGGGTGGTTGTCTGTGAGCTGAATCCTAATTTCACAGATTTTCCATTATTACAATAAGCCATGGTTTTATATGCTCTGACATAATCTAGTGGTAAGAATAACTTTTGTACTAAGGTCTGAGACAATTGTAAAGGGTGAAGAATAAATTGAAATAATAATAGTAATAATAATAGTAATAATTTCCACTCATTCCCTCGTCCTATTACAGACCTCATGATCCCCTGCCCCCCCCACCCTCAGATCAGCATTTGGTAGAACTCATTGGTCATAGTGAGAGGGGATAAGAGGAATGTTCTGTATCACTAATATTCTGGATCTAGCCATAAAGGAGCAATGGTCATAACACTTCGTAGCATCCAAATTAGAGCTATCCAGTACATGCTAAAGTTTTCTCACCACACAGACACAGTGTGTATTTCTATAAACATCTACTGAGCCATCCCCTTCAATTATTACCAGGCAAGCAGACTCTAAGCTGTGTGAACATAATGGTATCCAAACACTTGGGAAAACATGACATCAATTGCACTCACCCACTGGACTGTGCCTCTTCAGCCCATTGATACCTAACTTGTTTCCACAAAAACCATGCACCAAGAACTATCAAGATGGCAGCCCTTCGGAGGAGGACAATTGAGATACAGGAGAAGCTTGCATGGTTTGAACTATTCTAACATGTTACTACACACCCTATAATGATGACATCATAGTTGAAGACAATGGGGAGAAAAGAGGATTTCACTGAAGTCACAAAGGATCCCCTTTACATGCACATATGCTTTGTTCCGGATCTTGCCTCCCAACTTCATAGTAAGAATAACTGTGTGTCTGTTTCACTGTGGGAAAAAACACACTGAAGGTCTGCAAACACTCTGAAGCTCTAGGAAGATTCCTTACCAGATTCCTTTTTAATTATGCAGTTCTGTTTTATGGTGAGTTTTTATGCTGCTTGTGTCCAGTGTCTTATATTTTACTGGTTTATGTTTTAATATTGTGGTGTTTTTTTAATTATAAGCCACATCCAGCAGGACTTTGAATTGGTAGCATCAAAATATTCTAAATTAATAAATAAGAGCTATGCCAGCAGCCAACTTTCCTAAATAACGTTTTGAATAGATGAGAAATATTTATAAGCTAGGAATTTATTACTAAAAATGGTCTTTGCAATACATAGCAATGATTTGCTGACAACTGTTTACCCAAGAAATTTAATCCAAATTTGGTTGTGTGTTTGTTTACAGTATAATTTCAGTAAAAGAGATGTATGCATATCCCAGCAATCTAAAACAGCATGTTAACATCAACTTATTTCTTATGCGCAGTTGGGAGTTTTTATATACTAATTCTTTGCTGGTTGCTTTATTCCAAGGAAACCACAAGAAAACCATATGCTGTTCAATATTTGAAATAGTAAATAATTTATCTGTTCATTTCATTATACCCTCTGCCATCAACTGAAAATACTGATTATGCATATTAAATAATCCTTTTGTTCAAATATGTATTCATTTACATACTTATAAATAAAATCAGAATTGAAAGCATTATGCAACTTGGTTTTCTGTTTTTTTTTTCTCTTAACAATGTGAGTGTGTGCACTGCATACCCACTTCCGCAGTTCCCCAAATTAATCTATCACTTTAAAATTACTTACCCTCAAGGAGCACTATCAAATCTATGTATGTATAAGGCAAAAACAGGGTTTTTTAAATAGAATTGAAAGTTGACATGCTCTTTTAATTTAGCCTAGAATTACCACACATCTAACAAGTTTTGCAGGTTTTTGCAAACCCATAAAAACTTAAAGACATACTACTGTCAAAATTACATTAATTTGCATTTAACAGGCTGGTTTATACAACCAGGTCAATGTAATGAAGATCAGGTATGCTGAAAACTATACAGTGAATATGTTCACACACAAAAATATTTGTTAAAACTCCTTAAATCACAGTACATATGAGGCAAGCAACTCCAGTTCACATTACCTCAGTTTTCCCTACATTTCCTCTCCTATTCAAGGTACTAGCAAAGACTCTGGGACCAACCTGCCCTAATTTTCATAGCCCCATACTGGCAAGGAGTGCTTGGTTCCCTACATTCCTCAGAGTATCTCAGAGATGTTTCAGAGTTCTCCCATGAGAGGATGACCAGCTCACTTTTGGGACGGTTCTGCATCATGACATCCTGTCCTTGCACCTAATAGCATGACTGATTCAGCAGGATTGCACAGATCTTCATAGCATTGTGATAACTGTCCAAGCATAAGTCATATATTTCCAAGTGGGCATGTTTTGTGCACTGGACACAATCCCAGGCCAATGTCTGATATTTTCCATTATATCTGAAGGATACTGGGTTTGCCACTACTTTCAGTAAGATTCACTTTGGCCGTATCTGCACAGCCCGTTTACGACGGCCTGGGGGCGCCAAAAAAGGCGCCCCCAGGCCGCCGTTCGCACAGGCGCCGCTGCTGCAACGCAGCAGCGGCGACCTGACGCCTCTTCCCTCGCAGGGCTGGCAAGGCCAAGCCGCCCTAAACAACAACCCTTTAAAGGGTTGTTGTTGGGGAGGGATCGCCTTCCCTGCGGCGCTGCTTTCTCCCTTCATTTTATACTGTGGCTTTCACCGTCGGCCTGCTGGGCGTGCAGTCTTCACACTGTCCCTCCCACCTCCAGGGGTCGGAGGGCAGCGTGGGCGGGCTGCGACGCCTAGCAGGCGATGAACACAGTAAGTGGGGAAGGCAGAGGCGGCTCCGTGCGGAGCCGCCCTGCCTTCTGCCTGCCTCCCGTTTGCCTGCTCGCGACGCCATAGTAGCCTACTTCCACGCATCGAACTCCCGTGGGGGCGTGAGGGGGCCGTGCAGAAACGGCCTTTGCTGGAGCTTCTGCATTTCATGTCACAGTGCTTTCCTTCTCTGTATTTTCAGTACTTGATTCCAAGGGGTTTTTTAGAGGTCTAGCTAACCTTTTCCTTGTATTTAAACCTCCCCTTCCTGTTTAGAATCTGTCCATCATTTTGGCACAGAATACGCAAACCTTTTGACACCACTTAAAATGTGTGGCCGTATCTGCACGGCCCGTTTACGACGGCCTGGGGGCGCCAAAAAAGGTGCCCCCAAGCCGCCGTTCGCCCGCAGGCGCCGCCAAGCTGCGCAGCAGCGGCGTCAACAACCCTTTAAAGGGTTGTTGTTGGGGAGGGATCGTCTTCCTGGCCCGGGAAGACACCGTGCTGGGGCGGGAGGGCGCAGAGGCGGCTCCGTGCGGAGCCGGCCTGCCTTCTGCCGGCCTCCCCGTTGCCTGCTCGCACGCTTGCGTGCGAGCAGGCTCCCGCCCCCACGCCGACAGAACTCCTGCCGGCGTGGGGGCGCGAGGGGGCCGTGCAGAAACGGCCTGTGATTTGTCATTCCAGTCCTATAAGGTAGCCTTTCTGGTCACTATTATCATGTCCAGAAGAATGGGAGCATTATCCACTCTCCAGGTTGACTCCCTTTTTACCTGACACCCCGCACCCAAGATGAACAGACATTACATACATTGGATGTCTGAAGGGCACTTCACTTTTATTTAAGTCACACAAACTCATTTTGCCAGGACAAACACTGGTTTATTTGCTTTAAAGGCCCCAATAAACGGCAAGTCTACTTCCTAAACCATTTCAAGGCGGGTAGTTTCCACCATTAAGATAGTTTAGCATAGTGCTAAGGTGGATTGCCCACTTTGAATGAAGGCTCATTCCACCAAGGCACAAGCCTCTTCACCTGCTATGGTCAACCTCCATAACATCTATAAAGCAGCGATCTGGTCTGCTCCGTCTACATTTCTCCACCACCACACCATTGATGTAGATTCCAGTAGAGATGCAACAGTTTAGAGAGCAGTGTTACAATCATTTTTTCAATGACAAGCTCATACCCACCTCCATGAAGCTTTCCCTTGCGGGAAGGCACTGAATGATTAAAAACAATGTTGCACTTCCCTATAATTGTTGTTCTTTGAGTGTCTCTTGTGCAGACATGCATCCTTCCCACCTTCTCTTCCTTGAGCTGTCTTATTACTGACCTGTTATTCTTGCATGCTGACATATGGAAAACTGAGGGAGGAACACTCTCCCTTCCTCTTTTTATGTGACCATTCGGGGGGAAACCAGCCCGGACAGGATGTGGGAGAGGAGTCCAAGTGCTTGAAGACCCTAGAAGCCTTTCTGGTCAGTTTTCCAGCCAGCCACCTTGTGCCTGTACAGTCCCCACGCATGCCTGCACAGAAGATCCTCAAGGAACAACATTGACTGGTTAAAGAAATGTTCTTTTTCCTCTCCCTTCATTGGATCAAATAAAACAGCTGATGTCTGTACAGCATTTGTTTTGTCAATCACAAAGTTTCAGTCTGTAAGCCATGTAGAATGTGATATTACGAAAGTGCAAAAGAATTTCAGAAGAAAATCCACAGAAAATCAGAAGAAAAGCTTTTGAATGTGGTGATCAATTAATCCATACCATAATATTTCCTATTACTATGCATTAATCTTAAAGCTGGGCAATGAAGCATACTGACAGAAAGAAAGTAGACTCCTTTTTCCCACCTTCAACTCCAGGGGGAGGGAGCAGAAAACTTCAAGAAACTTGCTGTTCTTCTCCGTGGCCAACCTACACACATGCAGACCCCATGTGCGCCTCCACAGAACATCACTGTATGAAAAATAGGTACAGGTAAGTGCAACACTGTTTCTTTCTTGACATGCTTAGATGGGATGCCTAGCTATCTTTTCTAAGGATTCATACCACAAGAATCTGAGAAGTATCTAAAAACTCAGTTTTCCCTGACAAAGTGACTTTATTTCTATTCAGTATGTCAGTCACATTACTTTTTCTGCAATCACTTTGAGTGGAAATCAAAATGGTCTTGTTGTAGAACAGCGAGGAATTCTGACTTTTTAAATGTCTCACTGTTAACAACTTGTTCTTAATTCAGATGAAAGATTTTCTGCTTGAGAACACTGCGTCTTTGGAAAACATTGTAGGAGAAGGAATGCTTTGGGCGTCTGTGTACAGTTTCAATCTCCTTCAGGGATCTTCTTGACAAATAATACCTCTTAACTAGGATTTCTATTGGAAGGCTGTTTTACAACAATGCTCATTTCTCCTCTGATGACATCAATTAATAGAGGCCAAAACAAAATGGTAGCTATGTTTCCAACCTATATCAAAATGCTCTTTATATCCAACCACTTCCCTTGAGGACCTCAAGAGTCACCAATAAACAGCCCATATGTTGTGGAGAGCTATCTTGTTCTGAGGTGATTTGATTGTTTACAGGATTACAAGACGTTACTGCAATGTACAGACTCCTTAATTCATAACTGATGTTCTTATTGCTAAAAAGAAAAGAGAAATAGCCTGCTACATTTGGTCACTGTGACTTCACTGAAATTTAAAGACATATAATGCCACAATAGCCAATAATATCCAGCATTCATCCATGTACACAGTGCAGTTTTAGATGTGTTTTGGTTTTGTCAATAGTTTGGAGCAGTTCAGAGTAATTAAAAGTTATGAATTCTTAAGAACAGTTTATTTCCCTTTTTTGTTTGCTTTACAAAAGAACAATTAGTCAAGTTTTGGAAGTAGAAAGATTACATCAGCCTATTTTTCCCTTTCATTTATATCAGTTGCCCAAATGAAAAGAAATGGGTATATTTACAGCTGTGTATGTTTACCAGCTAATGTTTTCTTAAGGGTGCTTCAGTGCTTTAAAGGATAAGAAGCAATCTTCTAGCATCTATTTATTTATTTTAAATATTTATCTTGTGAAAACCTTCAAGATAAGGAAGGGGGTGGAAATATGACAGATTTTTAAGTAAAGTATAGTAAGTAAAGGAAAAGGGAACAACTGTTCAACTTACAAAAATGTATATTCACCTAGGCAGATCAGTCTTCTAAAGGACATTGCTTTGGCCTAACAGCAACACATCATCAGAAATGTGTGAGACAAACCTCCTTAGGGGAGGAAATTTGATACCACTGTTTTATTTTGAACATTTTTATCCCACACTTCCTCTGAGGAGCTCAGGGTAGTGTTCAGTATTTTCCCTCTGTTTTATATCCACAGCAATCCTGTGTGGTAACTTATTTACCTCATCAATCTGGTGTTGTCAGGAGTAGCTCTTTCCTGACCAGGTTACTTAAAGGTAGTACTGTGTCTAGAATTTCATGGCTGGAATCAACTAGCTGATGTGAGTTTTCTGGGCTGTGTGGCTGTGGTCTGGTAGTTTTTGCTCATAATGTTTCACACACATCTATGGCTGGCATCATCAGAAGCGTATCATAGTAAGATGTGTGCCACAGAGAGAAACACATGTTATCATGACATGCCTCTGAAGATGCCAGCCATAGATGTGGATGAAACATTAGGATTAAAAAAAACTACCAGACCATGGAAAACCCACATCATCCTGTGGTCAGAATTCTTTCTAAGATTTGAGTTGGGTTAAATGATCAAATATTTTGTGCTGGTTAATAACCTGGGGCTAGGCCTGAGAGAACCTGATCTCTTTCTGGGCATGCCTTTGTTTCACAGATTTACTCCTGCTATCTTCTCTGCTGGCTTTTAACCTCTAGTAGATTAGGTGTTAGGCACCAATGTCCTGGTGCAAAAAAAAACTTGGTCGTGGTGGAGTGGCCGCCCATGGGGGGGGTGGCATCCAACTCAGGTTTTGCCCAGGGCTACAGTTTGCCCAGGGCTGCCTCGTTACGCCCCTGGTTGTTTCCCTTATGTTTTGGTTACATTTATACTGGTTATGCCTCTGAATATGCTACAAAGTTTCCAAACTGAATGTCTGTCTGAATAATACCTGTCTACTTTGGTTCCCTTGTTTTTTTTAATGTTAGCATTGGTGTGGAAAGCAATCCTTTAACTTTGTCATGCCATCCACAATCTTGAGCATATGGATGTAAAAAGGAGTTTCTCTTATTTACCTGGGGGAAAGGGGTGTTCTCAGCTAAAAGACAGCTATTGCCTCTTGCTTATCAAGAAGTGTGCAGGGCCCCTTCTGGGTGGGTGGGGGGGTGGGGGGGAGAAATAAGGCTCTGCTGGTGTCAGCTGTCTGTATTAAAGGTATCAAGGATAGGTTAGAGAAGTTTAGCCATCCTTGAGGGAAAACAGGTCCATTACAAGTCACCTTCCCCTGCCGTGAGCTAGTTGCTACTCCCAGTTCACCACAGAGAATTTGGCCTGGATTTTGAGTATGAAATAAGACAATAAAATAAACACCTGCTTGCAAAAATGGCTGCCATGTATAGAGCCTATCCCCTTCATATCACATTGAGAAATATTTACATTAGCTGCTGTTTAGGATGTAACTGCGAATCAACGAACCATTAAAAAATCAGTAACACTAACCCCAAAGCAGTAAAACCCATCCATATGTGTTTAATCAGAAAATAATTTTAGGGGCATGAAAGCAAGTTATAAAGCAAATTATTGTCAAGCCCTGGATCTGTAACTCCAATCAGACTCTGTAACCTGAAGTTTTAGAAGTCTTCATTGGCAGACAGTCAGTTGGCAAGAGGGAAAAAGCCAATTCTGGCTGTATAACCAGACATCCCCAATACATCCACCCCTGTTCTCCTCCCCACTCCCTTAGCCAAAGCTTAGTCTATCCCATACTACAGAAAGCACAGAGGTACCTGGCCCCAGGTGCCTCTATTGCCTAGGGCAGGCAAAATGAAAGTAACTGTATTGTATTGTATTATTCAATTTGTATACCACCCTCCCCCGAAGGGCTCAGGGTGGTGAACAATGCCTCCTGGTGCTCCCTTACCCCCTTACCCCCAATGCCTCCTGGTGCTCCCGTACTCCCTTATTATCAGCCTGATAATAATAAATATCAAGTTATAAAATTGGAAAATGTAGGCCAACTTCATTTTAAAAAGCTAGCTAAAAGATGAGCTAAACCCTCAGTTAAAAAACTGAACAAACAGAAATGTTTTGGGATGGCATTTACAAGATAGTAAGGTAAGTGTAAGCAAGCCTTAAGATGCAGGGATCCAAATGCATGATGCATCCGCTGGAAAAGTTCTGTTTCTAGTGGCCATAGTACTGCATGATTTCAAGTTCTGCCTCCAAGAGTCTCAGCCAATTACTTTCCAGTGTGGACTGGAATGTTGAAAAGTAAATGAGTTTGATAGGTTAATTACTGACCGACTGATAGAACTGAGGGTAGTTGGAGAAGGATTAGGAGTTTGGCTTGTTAGGCAGAGACTGAGATATTTTGAAGATAGGTAGGGTTTAGGTGCTGTTCCTGTCAAAAAACTGTTAAAGTCTTTTCTATTCCATGTTATAAGTCTGAATTAGTCAGAAAGGAAACCTGTTTTGTAAATGCTATGCTTTCGCCATTCAATTTATTATGGTTGGAGCTGGTTGGAGAAAAGGAAAACAATTTATTATGGTTGGAGCTGGTTGGAGAAAAGGAAAACAAACAAGCTATGCAGACCATTGAAATAAATTTCTAAGTTGTTTTCATCAAACGCATTGTGCAGTTCCTTCAAATCAATAACATCTTCATAACAGGCGGCACTCTGAGTTCAGGCCCTCATTAAAGTTAGCCAGAAGGCAAACAGTGCAATCTTAAGGAAAGTTACTCCAGTCTAAGCCCATTCATTTCAGTTGACTTAGATTGGAGCACCTCTGCATAGGATTGTGCTGTTAGTGGTCCCAAAAGCCTCAATGATAAAGAAAGGTATAAAATAAGTTTGTAGGGTGTGAAATTTATGTCCCTAGTTTCCAAATCTACAGGCGTCTCATCATTCACAACTTCCTAACTCAACCCTATAGGCAGAGCACAGGAAGTACCTAGGGGAGATGGCTGAAGAGTACAGGTGGAGGTGGTATTTGTATTACTGATGATAATGCTTTTTAAGGCAGAAGGAATGGAAACAGACTTAGTAGGTGATAAACAATGGCATACTGTGACTACTGCATTAATAAAATGTTATGGCATCTATCCCCAGGCTAGCACACTTATGGGGTCACAGGACTTAATTGTAGTTGTGCATTATACTCCACTGGTAACGGCCAGATGTAAAAAAATATTTTGGAAGAAGAATGCACAGTGATGTGAAAAAGAGTGTGCATAACCTATCTGCCCAGCATTCTAAAGATATGTTGGTCTCTGTAAGGTCTGAGTCATTGCTGCAATCTTCTTAATATTTAATGTTTGATAGGCCTTTTCAGTGATAGCATATCTTATATATACTAAGGATAGCTAGCTGCATTAGTGCAATCAAATCTGTGTACTTGTAACAACATCTATTTATAACTCTATAACTGGTGACCAGGCCAGATTGCATTGCTAGAAGCCACACCTTTCTCAATTAGCAAGACCAGAAAATTGCCTTGGAGATACCACCAGAAAGCATAAAATCAAAATGATGAACATATAGGAACAGGGTACTAATGACTAGGATTTATGTATTTGTAGAATTCTTTAACTCTTAACTTTCTGAGCAAAGAAAAACTAATTGGACTCGCCCAAACTCTAAAATTGGCAGAATTAGCTCTCTCTCTTACAAGATCTTGGCAGCCAGACAATCTAAATCTTCTCTTAATTTATTATCTGTCAAAACTCTTGCTGGCAGTTGGCATCACTGGAATCGTGTATCCCTCCAGGAAAAAAAAAGCTTTCACAAATCCAGCTAAAGATAACATTGCTCCTTGACTTTCATATACCTACCTTTCATTTGGTATTGTATTTTTAATTGCCAGTAATGCAATTACAGTAATGCAGCAATGTGTGATGTTTTTTGAAGTCTGCTTTTGAAATCTTCATTGAACCCTAGAGATAGAGAGTTGCCTTTCACTTCAGAAATTAGCAGCCAGAGTGTTGAATACCTCCTTTGAGCAGTCCACATTTGATTGACAAGTCATCATAGAAGAAAATGAAAGCAGATTGTAGTTTTGATGAATGACAATTGTTTCAGCTTATTGTGAAGACTTTTGGCTACTTCTAATAATAGCTCCTAGCTCAACAATAGAAATGGGAGATAGATTCTGGTCTAATAATTGAAGGCTATATCCAGTTGAAGGGAGGTTTTGGTTCTGACAAAATATGAGAGTCCATAAAATTTTACCCATCTATATGGCTATACCTTTCAAGAATAGTTATTAATGACAGCCTGTAATAGTTATTTTATTCATATTAATAGTTTTTAAAGAATTAATAGCCCACTGCTATATTTCCCCAAATAGAGTTTTATAGTAGTTGTGCTTTTTTGGAGGGGTGTGTGTGTAACTAATATTGACATCCATCCCATTTTGCTTCCACATGACATGGGACAAGGAAACAATCAAGTGTCATCATCATTGGTGGAAAACCAGCTTGTTAAATTCTGAACTGGACTCCCCTCATACTATCTATACACATTTCAAGACAGATTTAGAATCCACCCAGCATGATGTTCTTCTATATAGCCTCTCTCCCATCATCCTTCTAATTTTCTTTCCCCTACACCATGGAATCCCACTAGAGTAGTTTCAAAACCTTCAGCAAGAAGTAAGGAAGCAGAGGGTTCAGCGTGTACATATTCCATCATAAATGTAATTCTCTCTGTTATCTTCTATCATGTTTGATGTCTGTCTCAATGTATAACATTTATAACCCTTTATTTTGATTTCTGTACCCTCCCCCCCCCCCCCCCGCCCCCATACGCACACTCATCCCTTTCCATCTTAATTCCAGATCGTTTGCTAAAACTATGCTGAGGTAACCCTCTTTTGTCAAATTTCCAGTATGCAAACATTTATGCCACATTATGCTACTAGTCTATTTACTGGATTAAGCAAGAGGATTTTGATACTAAAGCTTAAGATAATATTGAAAGCACATATCACTTCTATTGTGGCTTCTAACAATCAGCTTTAGAAACAGAGAGACCTTGTATTAGGCATTACGTAGAGACCTTTAGCATTTGTATCAGCTGCACTTTGTTACTATGGCAATAGAATTAACCATTTCATTAATATAACAGAACAAACCATGGTTCTGCTTCTTTGTCTTCATGGATGAGCTTCACTCAGATTTCAAAATATTTTAATCTTAGCATTTCTGATCTCCCCCACAGCCAGCCCAATGCTCCTGAAGGCGCTGTTTTTATAAAATAAAACAGTAGATCATTGTGTTTTATTGCTGCATTTCCCCTCAGCTTTCATTGGATGCCTTCTGTTAAGTGTCCCCAGGAGAAAGTGAGTAGATTTTCAAACCGATGGCCACTGGAAGTGAGAAAACAGTCATGGCTCGTTCAACAGCCTCATAAAGTAATAAAAAAAGGGGAAAGTGCTTGTTTAGTCTCAGCCAGGTTTGACAAGGAGTTGGATAACAATGGACGATGACACAGAAAAAAAAATATGTTTTCTTTATTAATTGCATTCTGCCAAACAGATTTGTCATCTACTGTGAAAACAGCACAGGACTGGCAGATCAAAACAATTTTGGACATTCTCAACCATTAGCTAAAAGGAAATCCCGGTTATTTAAACCATAATGGTTAGGACATCGAAAGCTGGGTCCATGCAGCATTCTCCTTCCATGGAACTTTGTTTCTGAAGGAGAAGGCAAAAAGCAGTGATGGCAGTTTAGTTTCAGACATTTTAAGCATACATAGGAAGATAAATTTAATCTCATGCACACTTTTCAGCAGAAGATTTTAAGCCATTGTCAGCCTCACATTCTTTATCAAAGCTCTGTAAGTGAGCACCAGGGCATGGTTTGATTGACTGACTGATTGATTGATTGATTGATTGATTGATTGATTGATTGATTGATTGATTGATTGATTGATTGATTGATTGATTGATTGATTGATTGATTAGATTTTAAACCGCCCACCCCCAGAGGGCTCTGGGCAGTGTACAACAGGCCAAAAACAATATTGCACACAGTAGGCCAAAAACAACATTTCACACAATAAAATAAATTAAGTTAAAAACAATTTACAAATTTAATAAAACCTAGCAGCATCAAACAGCATTACAAAAAGTGTAAAAAGTGTAAAAAAGTGTGGTGCCCAATCCCAAGGCCAGGCGGGGCAGCAGTGCAAATTAAATGCTATATTGGGCATGCCAATTGTGGAATTGAACGCAACACAGGGGCATCCTGGAGGGGGAATCCACAGCCGGCCTCACCAAAGGCCCAGTGGAACAAAACCGTTTTACAGGCCCTGCGGAACTCGCCAAGGTGATGGAAGGGTGTTCCACCAGGCAGGGGTCAGGGCCGTAAAAGCCTTGGTCCGGGTAGAGGCCAGCAGCATCATGGAGGGGCCAGAGACCACCAGTAAATTGGCCTCTGCCGATCGCAGAGGCCTATTATACAGAATGTTAATGAATCTCCATTTGGCTTTCTGTAATGTGCTTTGTTTGAGGCTATCACTGAAAATCACTATTTCCAGAGGGGAGCAAGATATTTACTCAGTGGTGAAGCTACAAGGGGGAAGGGGGCATTTCACCAAGTGCGTGCCTGAGGTGCTGTTTTCTGCTGGCTTGAAAAGGTAAGTGGGGAGCGGGTGGGGCCAAGGGGGTCTGAAAACAAGGAGTGTGCCCCAGGCGCACTCCTGCCCAGTTATGCCTCTGTATTTACTGCAAAGTCCACCAACATCACAACTACAGTCATGTCTGCCCTTGCAAATCTTGACAATTCACCTCCACCATTTGTGCATGCTGACCAATGGAATTGAAGCAGACAGGCAGCAACACTTACATCCAATCATAGCATAGGCAACAGTAAGATCCAATCAGAGAGTCGGAAAATCAGCACTGCTTTGAAACATTTTTGTGGCTTCAAATCTGTGCATGCATATTAAAAGAAAGGGTGGTGCGGGAGGCGTTTTCTGTGTGGAGGACTTGGAGCAAAAACATTTTACATAAACTGAAAGGTCGTCATAATGTTTTGGTTTGGCACAATGTGAAACAAAACCCTAGAACAATTATTATCAAAAAAATTGCAAAATGTTTTGCAAACACTTTAAAAACCTTTGCAGAATGACCTACATGGTCCACCAGAAAGTTTTTGTTCTGTACAAACTGCTAATGCTTACTTCTAAAGTCATGAGAAGTCATGCAGATCCATTTGATATAATCAGTTCTTCTTATTATTATTATTATTATGTACATTACAACACAGCACAACATGCACCTTAGGAACAAGTGTCTGGAATTTGTCTCTGAATATCGAGTCCTTCCCAAGGACCTAGGATATTTAGAGGTATTTCTTGTAGAATGAGTGTAGTTCCTAGAAGTGCTGCTTTCTACAGCATGTTGATTGACGTTCTGCCCAAGTTTAGGCTTTTCAGATGCTTTTCAAGGTTTCTTGGGATTCCTCCTAGAGCACCGACTACTACTGGGATTAGTGTTGTTCGTTTTCACCACAATAGTTCAACTTCAATTTGCAGGGTCCTTGTATTTCGTGATCTTTTATCCACTGCGCCTTCCTGTTGTAATCCTTCACGTTTTTCCACAGATCTTTCCAAAACTACAGTGTTACATTTTTCTCTGGTTTTTTTTTTTTGCTTTCAACATTGATTTTTGTGATGAGGCTTTAGTAGAAATGCCTTTGCTCATATCAAAATTGCTGATGTTGTTGTTGTTTGCTCATGTTTATTTTTTATTTCCTTTTTCTGTAACTTTATTTGATAAAATAAAAAATATTTGAAAAAAATAAAGTCATGAGCAGTCTGGATGAACCATATTTGAGGAAATACTTCCACACATTTCTCCTTATCCCTTGAGACCTGAAAATGCCCTGATTTATGTATCATGCGATAGCATGGTATCAGTGTATGAGTTAGGAGAAGAACCTTCTGTCTTGTGGCACCTTGGTGCGGGAAGGTCTGTACTGAAAGAACGTCATGGCCTGCACTCAGGATTTTCTACCAGTGTGGTAACTACTTCAGTAACTGCCATCATTGACAAAGGCAAGTATAAAGGCACAGTGTTGTAATACTATAAAAAGACTGAGTTGAATTTTCACAAGTTTTGATTCTCATGTCAAAATATTTCATAGGGGAGCATGTGTGAATTTTTCTTCTTTTTTTTTGGTGAACTATACAAGCAGTATTTCAACAATCATTCAGAAAAAGTCCTATGTTTCCTGCAGAGGATTTTTAAGACTGGCATCTTATTGCTAGCTTCAACTGTGACTCTGAACACTGAAGTAATGACTTTGCTGTCTTTGTTTTCATTTTGCCATGTTGAATCATTGGGTTGGATCAGTTAATTCAAAGCTTATATGGGGAGTAAATATAAGGCACCATCCCAGCTTAATTCCAGGGCTCAATGTAGGAATTGGGCCCATGGATGTTTCTCAGTTTTATCTGAGAAATCAAAGATGTGATTAAGATGATCTGAGTCAATGTTCAGAGATAGGACATCATATGGGAGCATGTCATTTGTTGCAACATTTGGAGAGGTAGGCATCAGAATGTGTGCACTGCACTGGTTCATGGACTTGACTAGGAGTGTTGCTACTGGAGACCAAATATCATCAGCAGAGGTGTAGCTACAAGGGGACGGGGGTGTGTGCATTGCACTGGGCACGTGCCTGGGGGTTTGTTTTTTGTATTTTTTTTAGTGTTTCTCAGTTTTTGGCCTGCAGGGGTACAGTTTTTAGGCTAGCAGCACCAAAATTTTAGGGAGTTTTTGGGGGGCTCTCCTGATGATACCACGCAAGTTAGGTGAGGTTTGTTTCATGGGGTCCAAAGTTATGGGCTCCCAAAGGGGGTTCCCCCATCCCCCATTGTTTAAAATGGGAGCTAATAGGAGATGAGGGCTACACTTTTGAGAGTCCATAACTTTGGACCCTATGAACCAAACTTCACCAAACCTGGCTGGTATCATCAGGATAGTCACCTAAAGATACCCTGACATTTTTGTTGCTGCTAGCCCAGGGGTAGGGAACCTGCGGCTCTCCAGATGTTCAGGAACTACAATTCCCATCAGCCTCTGTCAGCATGGCCAATTGGCCATGCTGGTAGGGGCTGATGGGAATTGTAGTTCCTGAACATCTGGAGAGCCGCAGGTTCCCTACCCCTGTGCTAGCCTAAGAACTGCGCCCCCTGCAGGTTTAAAATGGAAAAACACTAAAAAATACAAAAAACACAAATTAACATGGGGGGAGGAGCAACCAAACTCAGATTTTGCACCGGGCTCCATTTTCCCTAGCTACGCCTCTGATCATCAGCATAGAACATATTCATTGGGGTTTCATAGGGCACAATCATACCCCCATGCTTTCCAATCTCTGTGTAAGGCTCTCAGGATTCATGGTTTGGGGGCTGGCTGTCATCAATATGGTCATGATACCCAGATCTATCTCTCCTTATCCAAATCTGCTGGTGATGTGATAGAGGCCCTGTACTGCTGTGGTTAAATGGCTGTGAATGGACAAATTGAAAAAAAACCCTGGAAAAATAGAAGCAAGTTAATGCAACTGCCAAAAAAAGAAGAATCCTTCAACTCAGATTAGCTTAGAACATGGTTCTGTTGACATAACCTATCAGGCCCCCTGGATCCATGTCATAGTAACATCAAAACTAGAGTACTGTAATGGACACTGCAGGTCTTGCCTCTGGAGACTTCATTTGGTGCAGAATTCCATGGCTCACTTATTATTGGTAGCCACATGGAATGTGCATATTATCCCTACCCTTCAGTCACTCTATTGGCAGCCCATCAGTTACTGGGCTCAGTTCAAGGTATTGGCTGGCATATACAAAGCCCTTTATGGGCTTGGTTTTTCATATCTGTGGAACTGTCTCTCCTTCTGTGATTGGCCATGACAGCTTCTGAGCTGAGCTTTCTGCGGATGCCACCCTGTAAATAGGGAAAAGAAACAGCTGGCTGTATGCATGCTTTCCCAATTGTGGCTCTCACCTCATGAAACAGCCTGGCTGATGAGGTCAGGAAGGGTCCCACTATCCTGGCTTTCCTCAAACTATGAAGAACTGAATTATTCAGGATGACTTTTTTATACAGGTAATATGGTAGGTAATACTATAACAAAATGGTTCAGAAAGTTGCTTTGGTAATAGATTAGAGACTATAGTCTATATTACTGTTTATAATTTATTCCAGCATTTTCCAAACGGTGGGTCATGACCCAGCACCGGGTCACGAAAGCAAAATGCTGGGTCACCTAATGTCCAGGGCTGGGGCCAACCACCCCATCCCAGTCCTTGCTCGGAAGGCACCACTCACTTGGAGCTGGAACAGTCAGAATGATACAGCAGCTTCAGGGCTGCTCCCTGGCCAGCCGACCACCCAGAACGGAGATGGGGACAGAGCCGCAGCTCACGGCAGACGTTGGTGCCATGAGGGAAGTAGGGGAAAAAGCAGCACCCCAGGGAGCCTCTCTGATGTAGATGAGACCCAGAGCGGGCCTGGGTGACATTTTACTAATAAATAAGCCATAAAAAATTTAGTGGGTGTCATAGAGGAGAGGTATTAAAATAACTGGGCCATTGAAAAGAAAACTTTGGGAAATGCTGGTTTATACTGTTTGCTGCCCTAAGCAGGACCCTACTGTATAATTTCTGCATTGTTTGACATGTCATATTAATTCTTATACCTTATTTCAGCTCTGCCCAGATTTCTGCAATTCAGATCAAATTGCATTGTTCATTGGATGCCCCATCCTGAAGATTGTATCAATTTACACTGTGACTTGAGTGTCAGTGATAAATGCAGCCTATAAATAATGTAAATAAGTAATCATCTTATATGCTCATGGCTGTTTTCAAACAGTTCATTTACCACTGAATTATTAGAGGCTTTAAGAACAATTGCACTTCACAATTGCTGCAGATCTTTAATAGCTACTTGCCACTTATGGCCTGCAGTTCATCAGCTCAGTAGTTATAATAAAAAGACACATGGGCCAGAATGGCCACAAGTCTCACCCATTTGTTAATCTAATTATCACCATAATTCTGTGTGCAGAGAGAAGACTGGCCTGTGCATTCTGCATAAAGCTTCCACATCTATTTTGGTCAATTATTAAAATAGTGCATCTTTCTTATTTGTTTCTGCTTGCTTTTGGGGCTGGATTGGATTGTCATCATGGTATGACATTGTACAAATGATAAAATAGGAACAGTTCTTTTATGAAGGGAAATAATTTGTTTTTTTAAGCTGTGCTAGTCCAAAATTAGAATCCAAAACCAAGACTCCAACCCACAGAATACTTTTTATTAGGATTAATGAAATCACATGTAACAACGAGCAGAGTTTGGTATTCACACACTATTATGTGTCATTAGGTTGCTCCTAATAAATTATCTGGCTTGTGCTAGTTTTGAATTTCATGGAGTTCTACAAACGTTGATCCTAGTGACAGAACTTCATGAAAACAAAAACCTCACATCTCTTTGCAATTTTCAATAGGAAGAAGAGCTCAGGTCTACCCACCTACTTCTGTGTTCACTTGTGGGATGAGGATTGTTTGGTAAGAAAAATCTTGCAGTTGCTTCATTTTTCTGCACAAGAGGGCAGCGTTCCCTTAAATCCAGGGAATGTGGCACTTTGGAAGAGCTTTTACCAATTTACAGAAACACGGTGGGCCAATGATATCTTACTAATTGTTTGAATGTTCTAATTGTCTTCATTGCAAGTAATTTAATGCATGAGGTAAACTCTGGCCAGGCTTACAGTTGTTAATCAGCTACGTAAAGAAAAAACAGTTACCCCAAATATGTCAGGAATCCTGGTGCTTGCTTACTCCCATCTTATGTGCCCAAGGATTTATGGCCCAGGCTGCAAGTAAACTGTTTCTATTGCTACTGACGTTTTATCTCTGGTGTTATGAAGTCTCAGTGCCCCAGAGCTGTCTCTCAATAATGAAGGAAAGGAGAAAACAGCAGATTATGATAGGGCACATGCTGTTAAGTCACTAAATCCAAGAGAAACTTTCCTGCACTCACAGCTCTAGCTTTATTTGGGGTATCTGAAATACAGATTTAAAATCTTACAGACAGAAGTGTAGGGCATTAAAAGAATTAGCAGTTTTCCACAGAGGATTGATAAGTTTGAATTTCTTCCCAATTTGTATCGGGAAGAAAGATCTCTGCCATTGTAAAATTCCATTAAATGTTACAGGTTGCTCACGTCAACATTCTAATGACCGTATCTAGAGAGGAATATGATCATTTCCATAGGCACAGATTTCAGTTTTCAGGATAAAAACCATCCCCACAAAATAGATAACAAATAGAGCTCCAGCTGGCGGCTTCCAGTGGAAGGGTTTATGGCATGTTGATGGCTCTGTGAACTGCAGAGGATCTTTGCAGCTACAATGCCAGCCGTTAGGTGTAAATCACCAGCTGAGTACTCACTTTGGACAAAGAGTGACCAGGAGATAACCCTTGTCACTTCTCTTGAGCAAAGCATGAAAACAGAGGAGTTTTTTTAAAAAAAAAATTAAATGTAACAGCAGAAGAAAAGAAAAATACCTAAATACACAAAATTTACAAAACATTTTAAAAATGACAATACTCCAACAATCCCATCTACATATCCAATACATAATTGGTCAATTGCCTACTGGTATTGAGATTGATACCTGTATATAGCAAATTTAATAGTTAAAGACCAAAGTCAGAAGAAAAGAGGAAAAAAGAAAAATTTCCGTTGCTGGCAATAGATTCCATGTACATTCTATACAAATATTCATTGTACAAATTCAATATATCCAAGACCAGTTCTCACCTTATTAAATATTATTACATTTTTTTCAATTCTGGAAATGTCATTAAATATGTGATGGACACCCCCTTCAACCTTCTATATCACCAAGGCAGGGAAACCACTCACTCGTATTTTTCCCTTTAGGAACTGAGGTGCTTCAGAAATAAGGTAGTGTTGGTTTGAAAGCACTTTCCCTCAGCCCTGTTAAAACACACCAGAAGGTGTGAGATGTCCACTGACTTTTATTTTTCTTTTCCACAGGCACTACCCTTCACAAAGGCACACTAAAATAAATACACTGAGGCAGATATAAACAGAATAACAGATTTATTTAACAGGCAAAGGAGATGGTAAAGATAGGAATATTGGAGAGGAATTTGGAGGAGGCAAATATGACAGGAAACAAGAGCAATATATTTACACTATTCACAAGAGAGCTTGGCACAGTTTTGTAGTTTTTGTTTTCTTCAGCACAATACTTAAGATTACTTAGTTCAGTTTAGCTTAGATGTTTCAAAGATGTTTCAGTTTGTACTTTGCTTAGATGTTTTGGCAAATGGATAGTCACATACACATACAATGTCCTAACGCTGGCTTTCTAGTTTTTCACTATATCCTCACACAGCCCTCACAGTTAGGTACAACTTTCAAAAATAAAACATAAACTCTTTACTGAGGTAAACTTAAAGCAAATCCTTATACCCTAGACAACTGGTACGCTAGAATTCTCCTCTCTTTAGTTTTCATTCAGGCTCCTTCCGCATGGGCCATTTAGAGCAGTGAGGGGCTGGTTAAAATGCTGGCAGCAGCAAATGCCCCCACACTGGCATTTTCTTGATTCACTTTAGTCTTTTGGAAAACGCGAACAGCACTGGGTGTGTTAGGCACAGGGCAGGAAACCCGCAATGGTGATTTCAGAGTTTCTTCAAAACTTCTGTCCGGTTACTCCACAAATAACCATCCACCAAAGCTTCTTCCAGTGTTAAGAGTTTTATTGTTCCAATTCATACCAGCAGAAGAGTGAACTCTCCTCTGTCAGCAACAGGGAGGAGGTTCAGCAATGCTCCATTAGCTTGTGCAACCATACATCAATTTTATACCCTCTTCTAAACATTCCTCCTTTGTCTTCTGACTATTGTGGTTTTGAGTCAAGCAGCACGTACAGACCTGAATCATCTTATCCCACCTTTTTACCACTAAAGACCTTTTCATCTCAGGCCATTTGGTGCAACTTAAGTTAAAAAACATCATCTTACGCATAAAGGTTTCCATAACAACTAAAGTTTTCTATTTTGCTTATTTATCTGTGTATTTGTGAAGCTTCTGCTAATTGCGCCTTATCTCCTTTGGTGGGGCCCTGTTCAAAGGAGCTGCTTCATGTGGAGGTTTCTGTTTCTTCCTTCAACGAAAGTAAGTTTCTAAAAGTGCTTAACCAGTGCCCAGTGGAATACATATACACTTATATAACTTATATGATTAAAATACAATGGCTTAAAAACATTACAAACTATTTGTTCATATCGACATTACCATCCTTTCCTTTCTTTCCCATACTGTTTTAAATAGCTAAAACTTTTGCATTTACATAATTGTATTATGTTTTCTCTCGCGTTAACTTGGTGCTTTTCACTAAAATAAGTTATTGGTGCTTTTCTGTAACTAGTCGGCCATTGAACAGCCTTGCCCCATGTGTAGCGTATGTGCACAACTTTGCCCAAGCAAGGTGATAAACATTGCATACAAATACATATAATAATAACCCATTACTATCCACCATTAAAGAATAAACATGAGAGACATTTTCAACCACATGATAGGAAATTCAATTAATAAGCCACCAAACTTTCATCTCTCAAAGCAGAAAAAGATGCTCTCCTAGGAGCATACCCTAATATTTTTTAAAAACATTTGCCACTAATAACATTAACTCGTTGCTACTTTATGAAAAACTCATTTATTGCCAATAACATCCTGTCTGTTACACACCAAAAAAAAGTGTAACTCCTCACATCACTAATATAATGCATGTGCCGTATATGACACCACTTTATATCGAAAGAATTACGATTACAATATTGTGCCACTCATTTCACCAATTAGGAGATACTGTAGGCCTCAGTCCTACAATCCCTCTACCGCACGTGCTCAGAAAGGCCTCTATTAGTCTTCAGAAGCTAGAAGCTTCTTTTCTCTCGCTTTCATAATAACAATGGCAACACTTCTAGTGCACCCTCCCCACTATTTGAAAACTCTTCATTTCTCCCATTTTTTTACACAAAAAGTCCGCTTCTATTTTTCCGAAAATCCGAAGTCCATAAAGAAGAGTCATGAGGGGTTTTCAAATTAAAGAAAGCAAAAGTTCTGGTAATTTCTTCTCTAGTATCCAACAGGATTGCCTTCTGTATAGGTTTTTTATTTGTCAGTGTCACGAAGTTAAATATTAAAATTGAGTAAGGTTCAGTTTTGCATTTGCAGTCGAAGGAACTTTTCTTCTCAAAAGTCCAGTTTAAACAGCTGGTCTGGATGCCATAACAGCAGTTCAGGCTCAAGGGGCAATGAAACTTTTGTCACTGTATATAATAAGCCACATCCGCGTTCTGTTGTCCTTACTACAGTACCTCTGTATGCGTCCAACAGCGCTTAATAAGGCCTCGTCCCACACTTTGGCTCTATCACAATTGCTTTAACAGGACTCGATCTCCAGGCAAGAACGCTGGCGAAAGCATGCATCCTGGACTCCAAGGATCCGGTGCGTGATAAAGCAGCTCTGCCGTGAAAGTCAAAACAAAGCGAAACAAAGGCTGCGCACGACTCCAGCAGCACATTTCCCTAATAACCAATCATTGATTTTAAAATTACCCCCTCATGTGGTAGGATGACATCCCATACAAAAATGCTGCACATCACTTAAAAAGCAAAAGAAATTATAATTACCATTTGGTTATGTGTTTGAACCTCTGAATAAACTAAAAGAAGGATTTTTCATTTAAGGCAGACTTTTTTTTCCTTTAATCTTGGCCAGAATTTTAGCTTGACTATATTTACTCCATGTTCCTAATTTCTACTTTTCCCCAACTTTTTTTCTTTACATATATTTCACCATAATTACATACCCCTTGACCTTTCCCCTATATTACTTTTCAAAAGAACTATATATATTTAGCCCAATACATGACTTACAAAAAACACAAACCCTTTTTTCTCTTTACAATTTTTTGCACAATTTTTTACACAATTATTTACACCCTATCTCTCCTCATTATAAAAACTTTATCAAAAGCTTGATTTTATTGTTGTTTCTCCAACACCCTGATACCTGTGAAGCTTATCCCTAAGCGGCACCAAACAGGCGCGCTACTGCTCTACCAACCCACTTATGATCATCTCCCATAACCACACCACCTGATTTTAAGAACGGCTTCCCTTTCCTTCTATCGTTAAGAGATCGCTTTTTTCCCCTTCTTTTTTTTAAAAAGTATAAAACCCCACAAACATTCCATCTTGGTATTTTGTTTTTTAAATAATTGCAATGCCCTAATTCAGTAATATAAAAAGCTTCGCAAATTTGGATACATTGACCAGGTGTATTAGGCAGTCTTTTTTTTACCTCTAAAATTTTACTTGTTTCCCCATCCACTATTGCAAACCCATTTATTGCCTTTTTCAGCCTTTATTACCTCCTAGAAAACCCATTTAAAAACAAGTCACCCTCCTTTGTGCTATTAAATTATTCCTAAAATATTTTCTCTTCCACTTTCCACTTGGTCAGCCAAAATTTCAAGAGCTACCTGTTTGATGTCCTTTGACATGTAACTTACTAATACTTGGCCTCTCACCCGAGTTCTAGAGCTTCCTAGAACTTTTTTCCACTAACTGTTCATTGGTGCTTAAAGATTTCCCCTTGTATTCAAAAGACCCTTTCTTTTTATAATTTTTCTAAAGGTCTGAATAACCTTATAAGTGAATATTTTCTTGAGGATCTGTATAAAATATTTACATTTTTCATTTTCTTCTTAACAACAATATGAGTCTGTGTTTGAAAAGCACTAAATCCTGTTGTTTGTTCACATTAGTAACACAGCTTCATATTATTTAAGCAACTGCTTGAGCATGTCATAAATTTCCTGGCAGTTTGCCATCCCAAATCAAGGAGGGATCAAGATTGGTAGCCGCCAATTCGACTATCTCCATCCATAGTAAATCTGTCCAAGCCCCTTTTAAAAGCTATCCAGTCCTGATGGCCAATTCCCCACCTCCTATGGCAGCATATTCCAAACACCAATCACACATTAGCGTGAAGAAATGTTTCTTTTTTTTATTAGTCTTAATCCCCCCCTTCTTTTCCTAACATTTATTTTAATGTATGCCCCCCCCAACTGGCTTTGCAGTACCATGTGAGGAAAAAAGTTTTTCTCTGTCCAGCATTTTTTCCACGCATATCATTTTATAAACTTCAATCATATCCCCCCCCTCAGACGCGTCCTCTTCTCTAAACTAAAGAATTTTAAACACCTGCAGCCCTTCCTCTCATAAGGAAAGTGCTAACCAGTCTTCTTTAATTATCTTTTATTAGAGCTTTCACACCCTTTTACTAAAGTAGAGCTGGCATCTCACAGTTAGAAAAGGGTTAATTTCTTCCTCTCACTTTTTTCTTCAGGCATGTGGCTGCCAAATGCTCATCTTACGTAATTCCAATACAGCTTTTTTCTCCCTATGAACAGTTTGGAAGCATCAAACAGCCTGTCAAGGGGAATACGTGCATTGTTCCTGGAGGCTCTACTCTTCACTTCAAATCTGAAATTTTAAATTTTAAAAGTGCAAACATGTGCCCCAGTTTCCCCCCCTGGTTTCTCCTGCGGCTGTTAAAACTGGTTCCTGATGTCACTACAAAACTCTCTGCCCATGGAGATTTTCCTTTTGGGGTTTTTTGGAAACTGGGTACAAAGGCTACAGTATCTTTCAAAACACTAGGTTCTGTTTATTTTTGGCTAACTACTATGCCATTCATATTTTTGTTGGCATTACTAAGAACATGTCATTTCCATTAATGGAAACTGACTAACTCAGCCCCTTTTCTTTCCTGTTACTTTAACTTACTCAAAACATACTTTTACCATTACTTCAAAAACTTACATTTGCTTTCTCCTAATTAATGTTGCAACATTTTAAAGCTCCCTTCTCCCATTTGCTGTCCCTGTATCATTAAGAACTGGAGGACCAGGCCTCATAAGTTATCCTTTTTTACAGATTCTATGTTTTTTATAAATGTCCATCTTATTTTCAAATTCTTACTTCTTCTTCAATTTAACTGCCATCATAAATTCATTTTTTAAACATCATTCCTGCTTCCCCTCCTCCTTTCTTGCATTTTATACTCTGATTCCTTCTGCAAGGCAGAGGGTTGTTTCCAAGGGGTGGCAGCCCCTTCTCTCCCTCCTTCTCTCCTTTCTCATTTTTCTACATTCTTTTAACTTAAAACTCTTTGCTTCTCCATGCCTCTACTGGTCTCGTGTAACTAGAAACAGAAACTCTTAACATTCTCTTTGTAACGTGGGGAGACGGCTGCAAGGTCCCCCCCTTCTTTCAGTCCCCCCTGCGTAGCTGATAAAAGCCTCTCTCTCTCACACACACAAACATGGTCGAGACCACTTTGGGCAGAAATTTCTTCCTCCCTCTCTCCTATTATTTTAAAAATACTGCTCTAAAAGCATTTTTCTTCTTTTACTTTAAAAACAGCCTGTGTTTTTTTAATCTTTTTTTTATCAGAAATATTTTTTTAAAAAATAAAGGAAGAGCTCTAGAAATTAGCTAGAAAACTTCACAAAAGCTTTTAAATACAAATAATCTTTTTTTATACTCTTAGCTAGCCATACTGCTTTAAAACAATAGGGTCATCTTGGTCCCAAATGAGCCTCCAACGCCTTATTGCCAGGGGTTACTCCGGTATCTTTTACCACTATACCTCCCATCTAGAACCTCTGAAAGAAGCGTGCCCTTTCCCTCCCTTTATTCTACCTGCCCCATAGGGTTTTCTTGTCCGAGTTGGGGTCACGAGAGTGCATGCCCCCTGTCTTTTGACCTCCTGAGAAAGCGTCTTTCCTCCTCCATATTCTCCTGTGTAGTGTATTTCAATAACCACTACTCACCAACTTGTCACCAACTGTGTCCCTGTTTTCCAGGACCTACTCCAGGAAGTCCCTGGCAGGGAATCTCTTGCTCTAACTGTTACCTTCAGGATTCCTATTTCAGGAATCTTTACTTGCTAAAAGTCCTGAGCACTTTGAAGAAGAATTAGGCTCTAAAAGTTGTCGAGAGTCTTCCAATCCTCGGGATGCTGAGCTACAGAATGAACCACTGAGGCAATGTCCCTGGCCGCCCTAAAGAGGCTGGGGCCCACTGAGAGACTGTCCAAACCAGAGCTAGATCAAGATTAATTCCCATTATGGGCCGCAATTGTTAGGGCACAGAGGGCAGAGCCCTGTGTTCAGAGCATAAAACTCTGTCCCGTGTTACTCACAAAATAACCATCCATAAAGAAGCTTCTTCGAGTGTTGCAGAGTTTTTATTGTTCAATTTCGCTTAGCAGAGAAGTAGGAATCTCTCCTCTGTCAGCAACAGGGAGGAAGTTCAGTACAAGGGCTATTCCTTTAGTATACAAGCATAATTTATACCCTCTTACCAAAAGCATTCCTCCTTATCTTCTGACTATTGGTTTGAGTCAAGAAGAGCATTTTGCAGACCCTAGTCATCTTATCCCACCTTTTACTCAACACCTTTTCATCTCATATTTGGTTTGCAAGCTTAAGTTAAAAAACTATCACTTTACACAAAAGGTTTCCATAACAACTAAGTTTCTATTTTACTGTTATCTGTATTTGTGAGCTTCTGCTAATTCCTTATCTCCTTGGTGGGGCCCTGTTCAGGCTGCTTCATGAGTTTCGTTTCTTTCAACGAAAGTAAGTTTCTAAAGTGCTTAGTGCCCAGTGAATTACACTTATATAACTTATATGATTAAATACAATGGCTTAAAACATTACAAACTATTTGTTCATATCAGGTGGAAGGCGGTGTTTTCCCCGTGCTGCTTTTTCCACCTCTTACCTCCTCTCAGCTGCCACCCTGGAGACATAGCCATGGCCACGGGGGCGTGTCCCCTGGCCTCTTACAGCGATGGCAGCTGAGAGGAGGTAAGGGGGGAAGTGGTGGCCCCGTGCGAAGGTGGTTCCCTGGGTTTGAATAATTCATGTAGTAAAGAACAGTTTGTCTTAATTGAGGCCCTTTCTGCACCGGGGCCATTCACAGAATGGCGTGCGAATGGCCCAGGGTGCATCAACTGCAACTATAGCTCCCCTGTTCCTAGGCTTTTCCTGCTTCACTGTGAATGTAAACCCGCCCTGAGCCCTCTGGGATAGAGAGGAAAATATGATAAATACATAAACAATATTTTACTTTTAACATTATTGTTCTTTTTAAAAAATACACATTTCTACTGCAGTCCATCACAATATGCCTTGCAAAATTATTCCAAATTCCCTAAAATCATCTTTCTTTTTTCTTCCTTCTATCCTTTTAACATTATTAGTTAATTTTCCCAATACCATGAAATTCCTTCTTTTAATCCACTATCTATCTAATTAAATATTATTTGTGTTTTTCCAGCTTGGGGCAATAACCATCCTGGCTGATAAATATTTATAAGTATTTTCTATTTATACTGCACATTACAATTAGAAAATAAATTTAGCGGAGCTAATTCAAGCATTGGTTCTAATTGCTCTTTTGTAATTTCACTAATCGCTGCAAAAAACAAATTTCCAAAACTTTGCTATCATAAGGCAAGATCACCACATAAATGTACCCAATTCTCCACAACCTCTCCAACAATTTTTACTCTAGCCTTCATAATATGATAAATTGTAACTGGGGCACAATAAAATTTTTGAAGTATTTTTAACCCATGCTCTTGTACACTCCTAAAAACTGACTTAAATGGAACTTGTTGAAATATTCTATTCCATTCATCATCATTTACAGTTGTATTAAATTCTGTTTCACAGTTCTTTTTAATAATCTGTGTTGACTTTTCTTCATGATTCAACAATATTTTACACATATTCTTATTATTAGTTTCCCTTCTTCCTTTTGTATATTACATACTAGTTCTTCAAGGGATCTATTCCTCTGGTCTCTAATATTTTTTATTTGTAAAAAAAGTTGAAATTTGATTTTTCTGTATGCAGTTCCATCCTATGGGAATGTTACTTCCAAACCCTGTTGGGTCCCCTTTCTCTAAGATTGTGTTGACATTTCTTAAAAATATCTTTTCAAAAAGGGCTCATTTGGCCAAAGACCATAATTTTAATTAAGCACATTTTGGGATGATATTGAATTGAAATCAAAGGTGATATAACTGCATATAGAACTCTTCTTTTATTTCTCCATACCAGAATTAGACTATGAAATATTGACAATGAGTTGAATTTATTTTTTAAACCCTCCATATTATAGAATGTTTGTATCCTCCCATTTCCTCCAGATTAAATCTATCTATGCCCTCTTCTGCACATGCAAAATAATGCACATTCAATCCATTTTCAGTGCACTTTGCAGCTGGATTTTACTGTGTGGAATAGCAAAATCGACTTTCAAGCCATTTCAAACTTCCTCTAAAACGTGATAAATAAGAAATTAAATGTGTTAATTGATAAGCATCATAATACAACAACATATTCGGAATACCCCAGCTTCCTTCTTCAATATCTTAGTTTTAAAAATTGTAATCTGTATTCATTACTGATATTGGACAATAAGACTACCTTGATGCCGGTCTTTGCCTGATTTTGGAATTGAAACTAACTTTGCTTTTAATCAAGAAAGAGGTAAAGGCAATCCCTCCATAATTTAATTATACAGAAAGAGCAGATAGGAGCTAAAATATCTTTATACTGCTTATAAAATGCTGATGTGAATCTATCTGCCCCATGAGCTTAAATAATTTATGGCTGTATTAATTTCTTAAATAGTTATGAATTTATCTAATAAATTTCTAGTTTCAGAATCTATTCTGGCAATATTTGTTAATGAACATTGTATTGCATTCCTTGCATATAAATTATTACAAAATTCCAAAAAAGGAATCCAATAGGTCTTTTGTTTTATTAACCAAATTCCCCATTGAATTCTTAATTACCATAAGCCATTTATTTTTTGTACTGTATTATTTTATTGGCTAACATTTTAAACCACTTTCCTTCAAATTCATATTTTTGCTTCATGTGCCATAATTTTAAAGTCGTTTTATTTTGTGGGGCCAGAGCCGCTCTCTGGTCCTACACAGCTGAGTTAGTTTTAAGAAAAACTTGAAGTTAGAAATAAAGCAAAAGACATCTGACATTAGAAACAAACAGACAGTTTTACTTAGCAGAATATAGATCAGTTACAGAATGTGAACTCTCCCGAGGGAGGGACACGCCCCAGTGCTCTCGAGTGATAGAGACAGATTTTAGAATGTTACAGAATACAGATAAGTTACAGAAGGTGACCTCTCCTGAAGGAGAGGCACGCCCTCCCGGGTGGCTCTCGAAGGAGGCACGGCCTGTAGAGGAAGAGCCTTAATTTTTGTAGATGCAAAGAGTACAGACGTCACACAGTCCATCCCCTTACTCACGTATTATGATTCATATACCTTAAAAATCTAATTGGATAGATCTGGTCACATGAAGACAGCCCATATTCCTACGTATCCACATTCCTTCTGTAGTTCAAACGCTACATGCTGTTAGCTTATGGCCTCTATGCATATACAAAGAACAGCCATAAAAGCTAGCTTGTTCCTCCAAGAAAAACCCGTTTTGCTAGGTTTCTCCCAGAGAGATCTATGTCCCCAGGGCATTGCAGGATTCCTTTGGCTCATAAAACTTACTTTTCCCAGCATGAAATGTTTCTAACATTTTAAAAGATTTATACAATGATTCTAAGACAATAGAATTATAGTAAAATACTAATACATGTGAATTTGAATCACTCATTTATCATTTATGTGTTCATTTAACTATATAGAAAAACACTTTGTTGATTTAATTAATCACATTCATTTCTAACCCAAAAACCAAGTAATAAAATTGCATTTGTCTTCTGTCACGTAGTAACCTGTAGTTACAAGATACTAAAGATGTTATCTATACCTGCCTGCATCTCTGCTAGCAAGCTGGTAATATGCAGAGCCATTTTGATTCTTTGCAAATCTTTGGTTCTATAACTTAATCAAATACAAATTTATACACATTCTGATCCGTCTCCACAATTTATATCCAATATATTAGGTTCTTTTTAAATCAAATTTAATTTTATCTGAGGTGAATACTGATATTTTATGATGTTATGTTAATTTACTGATTTTTTTCTCTATATTGCTATTTGCTTCCTTTTTGTTTCTTTATTTTGGATAAATGCTGCTCTCATTACCATTTTCATAGTTTCCCAGCATAGTGTATTTGATATGGAGATATCTGAATTCTCAGCAAAATATCTTTCTAATGTTGTCTTAATATTCTGCATACTTTTTTCTTCTGTCACTAAAATTGGATTAAATCATAATGTATAATCAAAATATTCTGCTTTCTATCGATCTCGGCTGTGATGGGGGCATGATCTGTAATCTTAATCAAACTGAATGATATTTTAATAACCCAGTACAAGGCTTCTGTAGATATCAGGATAGCATCCAATCTAGGAAATGAGCCATTTACATTAGAATAAAAAAAGTGAATTGTCAAATGTGTATAATTCTGACCACAATGCACATAATCCATATATTTTGATTATCGTCAGTATTGTATATGATTTCTGTTCTGAAGATGCAATTTTGCCTTCGGATTATTAACCAATTGTAAAGATATTCCCTGCAAGTTAACATTCATGTCCTTTCATGTTATTTTTATACTAGAGGAAAATTTTCCCATTTTTTAAGGTTTAAAATTAACCTTTGAATGTACTATAATTTCTACTGCTTGAATTTTTGAAGAGCCTGATGTTACAAAATTATTAACCCAATCAGATCCTGGAATAAGAACATCGATTTTCCCTTACTTTTATGAGTTTCCTGTAAAAATAAACTCCTGCTTTCAACTCTTTAACATAAGCACCAATTCTAGCTCTTCTTTATAGGATCCGCTAAGCCTTTAACATTTAAGGATCACTTGGGGTGGACTTGTAATAATGCTAAACAATTCTAAATCCAAATATACTTTAAAATCCAGAAGAGTTTAAAGATTAATGTACAAATGAAACTAGAGGCTATATGGCAGCAAGAACAGTATGTGTACAAAATGTAAAACTTCATTAATATGTGCAATAGAAGAATGGTTTATGAAGATATTGGGATTGGCAGCAATGGCTAAGCTTTCTTTTTTGATTAGAGAAAAGAAATTAGCTAAATGAAAATAACTCAGCTAAATTTAGAGCTAGTATGGTGAAATAGCTAAGAGTGGAAGACTCTAATATGAAGAGCTGGATTTGATTCTGGAAAATCAAATTATATTTCCCATTCCTCCACATGCAGCCTGTTGGGTGGCCATGGGTTTGTCATAGTTCTAACAGAATTCTTGCAGCCTCGCCTACCTCACAAGTTGACTGTTGGGAGGAGAGGTGATTGTAAGCTGCTTTGAAGCTCCTTTCAGTAGAGAAAAGTGGGGTATAAAAGCCAACTATTCCTCCTCACTGATAGCTGGAAACCACTGATAGCTGTTTTGTGTAAAACAGGAAAAAATAAACTAATGATCTGTGGATCTGAAGAACAAAAAAACAAGAAAATAGATATAATTGAGAAAAGAATACCATAGCTTTTATTAGTATATTAATCTATTATCTAGAGCATAGGAGCAGCAGTGGTGTAGTGGTTAAAAGCAGGTGTACTCTAATCTGAAGGAACCGGGTTCCCTACTCTGCCACTTGAGCTGTGGAGGCATATCTGGGGAATTCAGATTAGCCTGTGCACTCCAACACATGCCAGCTGGGTGACCTTGGGCCAGTCACAGTTCTTCTGAGCTCTCTCAGCCCCACTTACCTCACAGACAGTTTGTTGTAAGGGGGAAGGGAAAGGAGTTTGTAAGCCCCCTTGAGTCTCCTTGCAGGAGAGAAAGGGAGGTATAAATCCAACTCTTCTTCTTCTAGTTTCCTCATCATCATCATCAAACCTTTTATTGGCATAATAAATAATACAGATTAATAGTGATCACTGAGTAATACAATCATGGTTGCAACTTAATGATTAACACAGGTACTTAGTCATTGTTTCAGAGATAGAGGAAGAATAATTGTTTAAAAGATAAGAACTTTTTTGTTGGTCTGATAGACCTTCTTTACTAATGAGCAGAGGGGTCAGCCAGTTGGACATGATTGTCTTGTAAAATGGGCAATGCAGAAACATATGACTTACAGATTCAGTCTGCTTCATGCTGCAATCACAAATTCTGTCTTGGTAGGGAATTTTTCGACATCTTCCTATTGTTACAGCTGAAGGAAGCACATTGTAACTTGTCAAAGAGAGCTATTCTCTCTTCGTAACTACTGAGCAAGTGGTAAAATTTAATTATGCAGTTGAACCTCCCTCACCTGCTAGAAGCAAAGGGATTGAGACCAATTTCATCAGCAGCTTTCCTGTGTTTTGTGTGTGTATTTTCTTATTTGTTGCCCATGCTCAGCATATTATTATTATATCTTCCCTTGAGAATGCACTTCTGTTGCGGGGGATGTTGTATTTTTGAAGCATTCAAAGCACTATTTTTTGTAGTTTGGAAAATGGTTTCATACAGGCAGTTAATCCATTGTATGGTCAGTGCTGACATTGGGCATATGAAATTGATCCTATCCTATTGCATTATGTTTTGCAGTTTCATTTTAGACGAGCAACACATTTTACCTTCTCCCCATATCCATACAGCATGTGCTTTAAGTTTTTTGTCTAATTTAGTTTGATTTTTTAATTCCCCTTCATGTTAAACTCTAGGAACAAGCATTGTACTGCCATTTTGTGAGTCTTTAGTTTTAATCTATTTTCATATATTCTCTGAAGACTGTGTGCTGTTATCACACTAGAGGCTTTTCAAAGTTCAACCATGGATCATTAGAAATTTATTGAACTCTCCAAGGGAATAGAATAAAGGCCGGGAGAAATTTGGTGAGAAGGAAAGAAGCAGAATTAAAAACAAACATTAAGATGTTTTTAATAGTACAGCCTAGATGGCATTTGAATATTTGATAAGATTTTAGTTTGTTATAGATTTCTAAATTCTTTGAAATAAAATAGACTTTTTGGTTGTCATGCAGCTGCACTCATTCATGTGTAAACTCTTGGGCCTGAAATCTAGAAGGAATGGAATGGAGTATTTACCCAGCTCCCCTTTCTCCTTCAGACTTCCCCAAACTGTAGGGTCACAAACTAGGGTCACTGAAGTAAATCCCACACAAAGTTTAAATTCCCCTCCTGGATAGATATTGATCCCTCTCTGACTATAGCTCTCTCACTCAGCCAGACCCCTCTGCTCTACACAGTGGCGTATTTACCTAGGGTCGAGGGGTACCCTCTGTTTTCAAATTTAAATTTGTTATATAAACTGTATACCAACATGGGATTTTTCCACTAAATGGAAAATCACTTATTTATTTATGAAGGAGAGCTCCTAACCCCTTGAGAATCCACCATATAATTACTAGAATGGATTAAATGAGTTCTAACTATATTTTCCAGTGAGTATTTGTTTCACAGACCACTTGGCCCATTTTTCCTTTATATACTGGAGAATCCTTGCTGTTAACAAACACTGGTCTTCGAGTTCTATCAGGAGCCTCATGAGAAAATTTTCAGAAGAAGTTGAATTCTTCCCAAATACACCTTCCTTCAAAACATTTCCTGTAGTATCACAATAAGAAATTGGAGCTTCAGGTGCATTTCTCAGCTGCCCTGAGTCAGACTCAGCTTTCCCAACACCCTCCAAAGGCAAAAATCTATTCTGAGTAGGAAACTCCAAAACCAACTGAGAACTCTGTAGCTGTGCTGAGATAAAATCATCCAACGTGGTTTGTTTTTGTTTGGGCTGTTAACTCACCATATTCAGTGAGTTTGTCCTGGTCTTCCTTTCAGTCATAATATTGCTTTACAAGTCCAAAATTGGAAGTAGGAGCTCGAGATGACCACTACGCAAGTTAATTAGCAAGTCTTTACTAACAGCAGTAGACAGCTGCAGACAGCTGGTGTTTGTACAATTTCCTCAGAAACCACAAAACCAGTTCTTCAATTAAACAGCAACTGCAGCACCAGCTACTTGACTCAGAGATGAGAAACAAATTGTCATCAAATTAAGCAGGTGAAAAACGATTAAAACTTTAAAAACTTCCGAGCTCCTTACATCAGAGGTGGGATCCAGCAGGTTCTCACCAGTTCCTGAGAGTCGGTTACTAATTATTTGAGTGTGCCGAGAGGGGGTTACTAATTGGGTCCGCTTTTCCATCTCCACACCCTCACCTCCCTGAGAGGCATACTGCCTTTGAACATGAAGGTTCCATATAGCAATTGTGACTAATAATGTAACTCCCTGAACTGGGTTAATCTCTTTCAGGTACTGCAATTCATTGATTCTTTCGTACCTTCTCTCCAGTCTCTATCAAAGAACCTGTATGTTTCACCATTGCTGTGTTCAGATTTGTGAGTTGGGGCATTTTCTATAATGTGATGATGATTTAGAAATGACCTGGTGCAAAAAATTTTTGGGGGGTCGTGGTGGGATGGCTGCCCATGGGGGGGCATCCAACTCAGGTTTTGCCCAGGGTTCAGGTTTGCCTAGGTACACCTCTGCCCCCTTTGCTGAGGGTGGGGGGCGGCGAGGGGACCTGGTACTAAAATTTTTGGATCCCACCACTGCCTTACATTACTCTTCTCTCCCTTCTCTCTTTCTGAGTCAGAACCCTCAACAACAGCGTCAAACAACTGGGATAGGATTTGAAAGAAATTCCTTTGCTCTTGTTTTGATCCTGTTTGACTTGGCAAGAAAGGGACAGTTCAATTAAAATAGCAACAGTCAGTTAATCACTCCAGGATGCACAGCCTTTAACTTCAATATATAGATAAAACTGCCTGGAGGAGGAAACAGCTCCAAAAATAGGAGAAAAACCTCTTGTAACTCAAAATAGTACATTTTAAAACAAGCAAAAAGCAAAAACCAGGGAGAGTTACCAAGGTTGCTGCCTTCCCCTACACCACCAGAACCAAAAGCCCGTTAAGAAGCTTTACTAAGACCAATCCTGCTTCAACACCTTATGTGGGTTGAATAAGCCTCATAAATGCTATGGATACAATGAAACCAAAGTTAAATAATCATGACATTTTCATCACAATCAGCTTCAGCATGTTTATTTAAAGGAGAATCCCATTTGTTTCAATAGATCTTGTTTCTAAGTAGTTATGCTTAGAAAGACAGCCGTTTGAGTTCAGTAGGACAGTTAAGTGCAATGAATTCAGCCTCAATGAAATCAATGGGGCTTAAAGGTGCTTAACTTTAGTGGATTGTGTCCTTTCTCATTGTTCACTCAATGATAATCTCAGGTTTCTTTTAAAAAATGAATCAGACTGTGTCTTTGGCTAGTTCACCAAGTATTAGTGTTTACAGATGGCCTAACTTGGCAATTGCAAACATTCTGAGAGTTAAAAATCTGGTGGGAGTTAAGGCACTGCCAAAAGTAAAGTGGGGCAATTACAAGTCCACACCATGGTGCAACTACTTATAACTTAGTGCTATTAAAAACTCCATGAGGCGCCCCCATGCACCAACATCAGATAGTTTCCTAATTATACAACAAAGTCAAATCACACAAAGCAACAAATACATTTTGTTTATCCCATGCAGAGGCTTGGTATCTTCCTCATGTATTGCTCCAGAAGACCCAGCAAGATGGGAGAATATAAAGCTAAGAACAAAGACATCCACTAGTCCCTCTGTCCAAATGTTCTTTTAGGACTGAATATATTCAACATCCAAACCTGTGTTGATTCTTCTATATGCAGCCAACTCAGATCTATGCATGTGTATCAGACACAGCAACTATTTTTCACTTTGGATATTGGATTGGATATGCTGCTATTAAACATGTTCATTCTCACTGATACATTTACCATGGTTCTCCCCCCTTCCTAACTGGTTGACTATTGCTAATGCTTCTGACACTGTTATAGCAGCTTTAGATTGCCAGAAATGGCAACTGGCCAGCAAGCCCACTCCTGATGTGTTGGGAAGAATATCTCTCCCTCAGCTTCTGATGCATGGGACATGGTTTCTCATTGTGTCCAATGCTTTACTTGCTGCATCCTGTGTAGAATATAGTCTTCAGAGTACCTGTTATTTTAAGCTTCCCTGGGGTGCAGCAGATGTTATTTATTTGTTCAGTTGGATAATGGCACACTACTTTTCTCCACCAAGGGCATCCAGAACAGCTTATAACATCATTCTCCTTCATTGTATCCTCACAACAACAACCCTGACAGATAAGGGTTGAAAGACACTGACTGGTCACCCAGCAAGCTTCCTTGGTAGAATGGGAGTTTGAACCTGGGTCCCCCATATTCTAGTCTGACAATCTAACCATTACATTACGTCATTAGTCTGTTGATAATTATTATTTGGAGGTTATTATTATTATCCTGTTTCTTTGATGATTTTGTTGTACTGTTTACTTTGTCAGCCACCTCATAAAGGACTCTGAAGAGACAGCATTTACTTTCTCCAAACAAATGTAAATAAATTAACTAATGAACACACTTGACATGTCAGGGAAAACCAAACAAGAGGTTGATGGAAGTATTGTGGGGGAGGGCAGTTTCTCTTCCTACCTTACTGCTTATTCATTAGCTAACACTATCAGGCTGGAGCTGCTGGAATGGTGTAGTTGCCACAACTGCACAATAAATGCTGTTGTGGGACTGAGAAGGAACAGGGGAGCAGAGGAGGAGGCGGAGGCTGGGTAAAATAACCAAACAGATGGTATTTCTTCATTCAGCATTTTTCATTCTTATGTCCCACATAAATGGAATGAATGAACATTTTCAGTTAACTTCCCCTTGTTCATTTAAGAATAAATGCAATTCTCTGTCCCCAGTTAGATTCTTCAAATGTTATCAGTCAACTGTTTGTCAGGGAGGAAACTCTTGGGAAAGGTTAACAGTGCCATCCTAAGCAGGTCTATTCAATATCGGAAGGCAACATTCCAAAATGCACATGGCCCCCTTTCATGAATCAAAATAATGAGGGAAAGGAGGAAGTTTAAATATCATTTTTATGGGGTGCTGTGTGGTTTCCGGGCTGTATGGCTGTGTTCTAGCAGCATTCTCTCCTGACGTTTCCCCTGCATCTGTGGCTGGCATCTTCAGAGGATCGTGGCTGGCATCTTCAGAGATCCTGCTAGAACATGGCCATACAGCCTGGAAACCACACAGCACCCCAGTGATTCCGGCCGTGAAAGCCTTCGACAATACATATCATTTTTATGGTTTCAAGCATAGAAATATTTAATTTTGGAGCAAGTCAAGTTCCTCCACATACTTCTAAGACATGGGCTGACATTAGCTACATTGAACCCCAAAACAGACAGTAGGAAGAAGCAGAATATATGTTGGTACACCAGAGAAGAGATAGCTGCAGGCAATTGAAAAAACTGAGAAAAAATACTTCTACAAAGAAAAGTAATGAAACGAGGCACCTTTGGGATGCAGATTTATCCATCCAAAAGCGAGGTAATACTAGCTAATTTGCTGCGCTTAAAATTATCTCTGACTTTGTTAATGTAAGGAATACTATGCTTACCTTGTGATCTCTGCCTTAGAAGGGCCTTGTGTGTCTCATATTAGTGCTGCAGGAATATTTGACAACGTATTACCTTTTATACACTTAATTGTTTTCACTCCTTCCTTATTTCAGAGGACTTTGTGCAACTTGAAAACCTATTTTGCATTCATTGCGATCTAATCCAATTGAGAGGGCAACACATTCTGCATTTCATTTTAAGATTACAAGTTACTAATTTGGGGGCTTCCCTTCATTCTCTGAAAAAACTTAGTTTCTCCACCCACACCTATCCTTTTCTTTTTATTCTTTCATTTTTTTCTTCATTGTTTTGATAGTGGTGGTACAAAACCTCCAACCTGGTGAGGAGTTCTGGAGATTTTGTAATTTTGCATGTTGTTAAGTGATATAGTGGCTTGTTCTGCTAAAAAGCACTACATAATTTGTCTTTGGGATTCAGATATTCAGCCATGAAGTTACAGAAGAGCTTAATGTAATTGTTTCAATGACAGATTCTAGCAACAGATATTTAGAAGAAATAGCTACGGAGTGCATTGCCATGAGATCTGCTTTTTGGCTGCCTGACACAGATCTGTTTGCTTTTAGTTCTTTAATACTGAATCAGAAGGTAACTGTGTTTCCTGAGATAACTGAATTAGCAAAGTCCTTTTTTTATCAAAGAACAATTCCCAAAGTAGAGCTATTTTTCATTAGGATGCTGCACAGGCCAAACAACAAGCCTTCTATTTACAAACAGGTTAATGAGTTGTGTTGCACAGTTCTCTATCATTAGAGTACTTAAGCAGTGTAGCAACAAATTTAAATCAAGCACTGTTTGTTCATTTGACATTCCAGAGCATTGATTCATTCTGTTCCCTGGCCTTTAGTTAGTAGGCATGAAACACAGCCGTTTGATTGTCTTCTTTTTTATTAAACCCACCCCACCCCCAATAACCTGGAGATATTTTTGTGGTGACAGCCATTTAGCACGTATGTGCCAGAAACAGGCATCTTCCTTACTAGGAAAAGCGCTTCTCTTCACAAGAAGACAACTTGTGGATGATGCGTTCAGAGACAAAATATATGCTCTCATAAAGTTAAAATGTCAGATACGCCAGCTGGATTCTGGTGGATAGATGTAATAGGAAGAGTGGATGCCAAATAGGCATGCTAATTAGTTATGGGTGAATGATCTTTTTTTGACATAATAGCATTTGGAGAGCATGAACTACCCAGCAAGCCAAATGTTGAAGTGAGAAATCAGAACAGGGTTACTGAGAAAAGCAAACAGCCGTCAGTGACTCCAACAAACCTCTCCCTCTGCAAACATCCAAACACCTGCATCTATCTGAGATAAGCTGGTATGTTACAGGGCAGGTGTAAGTTATTTTTGTGGTCAGTCTACATGAATAGAGAGATCCCAACAGGAAAAGCTATCCACATCAAGGCAACCTTCTCTGATATGCTCCAAAGTGTTGTGGCGATATAATTTTGGGTGGCTAGACACAACCTGGCACATCTTCAAGTTTTTCTGGAGGCTGTCATCTGGTAACTGCATTTGCATGGCAACCCAGTCCTTCAAGCAAATCTAACTAGGCTCCTTGAAAAGAATTGTTGCTAGTAATAATAATAGTATTTAATACTGTTGAGTTGTCAAAGGACTTCATAGTCCTTCACTTTCTTCTAAAGTCTTACAACAACCCTGTCATTGAAGTCAGAATTTTCGTTCTCTTATCCCCATCAGTATGTGAGTGTGTGGGGTGATGAAATGGAGAGAGCACTGGGTTTCCTAATCATTTCAACAGATCAAAAGCTGCAGATATTCCCCAAAATTATGTTCTACATGTTCCAGATTGAGCTCTTTGTGAGGAGCTGAATCCTATTCCAGGATCCCAATGGATGCCAGATGTCTTCAGGGAGTGGCAGAGGGGTGCACAAATGCATTTGCCCCATCCACCAGCAGAGGGGGTAAAGGTGCCAGTTGCCCTTCTTCAGCTCTGCAGTGGCAAAAGCTGCCGCAGAGCTGAACTGGCATTCTAATCCAACACTGGCATGGGGTGGAGGTGGAGGTGACAGTTAGTGGAAGGGTGGAGGTGACAGTTAGTGGAACTTGTACCTGGTCCAACTATAGTCCTAGGCTAATTTCCCACTGCAGAGTCGACCTGGGTTCGAAACGGTTCCTTTAACTGGTACTGACCTAGGGTTGACTCTTGTCACTCCCCACAGCAACTGAGTTCAACTCAGTTCGTCCAACTTGAACTGAGCTCAGAAGGCGGAATCATCTTTGGTACCTCGTTCGCTCCTCGTTCTTGATTGGCTCTTGTTTTATAGCGGGAAATGTGAGCGTGCGTCCTTTTTTAGTTTTTATACGTCACAGCTACGTAGAATTGGCTGAATGGGGGAGTCATGGTTGCATCATCATAGCTTCGAAAATAGCAGTTAAAATTTTTTAAAGGCGTGCTTTTCCCCACTGTGATTCTCCCGTTCTGTGCATGCCCAAAACATAGCTCTTGATTGGCTGAACGGGAGAGTCTCCACTGACGATTCCCCACTGTCTAGCTTCCAACTGAGTTCGACCTAGGTTCGGGAAAAAAGCTGTACCTCAGAACTGGAATAAGAAATTCCAGTTCTGAGGGGGGCAGAACTGAAACGAACCCAAGTCGAACTCAGCAGCAGTTTTTGAATGTTTGTAGGATTCCTAATAACATTCATTTGTATTTAAATATGACTTTTTGATTGAGCAAATAACTCCAGATGATGATGATTATGTTGATGTTAAAAATCTGAGGAAACCCAATATTATTTTCTGTAGGAAGACTGAATTTTGTCTAACATCGACTGGCTAGGCAAGGTTTGAACCAAAGTTAATTGTTCACATAACACCCTAAGATCCTCTTTCTCAGTGGATTACAAATAAAGTATTTGCTTATCTTTTCCACAATTTTGACCACTTTTTTGGGAGAATCAAAAATGATGTCCGTTGAAAAGGATTGTTTCTATTAAACCCCTTGCTGAACATGAATAATTTCCATGATGAACTTGTCTGGTATGGAGATGATGCAACCAAATGACTATAAGCGTCACTGTAGTGGTTAAGAGCAGGTGGATTCACTCCTCCACATGAGCAGTGGACTCTTATCTGGTGAACTGGATTTGTTTCCCTGCTTCTTTACATGAAGCCTGCTGGGTGACCTTGAAGTTAAAGTTAGTCACAGTTCTCTCAGAACTCTCACAAGGTGTCTCTGTTCTGGGGAGAGGAAGGGGAACAGTTTGTAAGCCATTTTGAGATCCTTTATGATTGAGAAAAGCAGGGTATAAATCCAACCTTGTCCAGGGTCGACGAGTGGCAGAAGTCCAGACTGAGTAATGGGCCTGGTCCCAGACTGCTTGTGGCCCCCACACCTGCCCCAACCAGGCTCCACCATCCACCTACCAGCCAAACCCCCTGACTCACCAGGGCCAGGGGCAGGGCCTGTAAAGACTCAGGTGCAGGGTAGGGTGCAGGGGACAAGCCCTGGGGGTGCTAGTGGCCTGGAGCAAGCGGCAATGGAGATGGATTCTGCCAGATGCCAGGGAGGCCAGGTTGGGCCAGGCGACAGCCTTCTGGAAGGCACAGGTTCCAGTGGAGCAATGGCTGAATGTCCCTGTCCCCGCATGGATGGCACAGCTGCCCTTAAGAGTCAGGGGGCGAGGCCAGGGTGGGGCCAGAGCAGGCTCAGTAGAAGACCTGGGCCAGCCGGCCTGGCAGGGGGAGGGACAGGGGGAGAGGGGAAAGAGATATAAGGGAGAGGAAGAGAAAGGGAGAAGGAGGTGGAAAAGAGAGGAAGTTGAAGGAGTGAGGAAGGAGAGGGACCTGAGGAGAGGACAGAGAGGGAGGACAGAGGAGGAAGAGGAGAGTGAAGACAGAGAAGAAGGGAAAGTAGACAGGGAGGAGGAGAGGAGAAAGAAGACAGCATAGCACAGCCAAATGAGCTGGCAACCCCCCCCCCCCGGAGAACAAAGGACCAGGCTAGGCATAGTGGCTTGCGGAAGAGGGGTCAAGGAGGTGCCTTGCAGTAGGGACAGCTAGGGTCCCTGCCATCCTGTGGCTACAGCATTTTGTAAAATTAAGTCAGCCCCCGAGCACCGGGACTGAGGATGGGGCAGACAACTCCCAGGAAGGGTTAGGTGGGATGGACCCGGGCCCCCACGGGACCCTGGTGAGGCAGAACACCAACAAATCTCTTCTTTGTCTATAAAACTGTCCATTTCCCCCCTTAATGTGCTTTCCTGTGAATCAAAACCAGTACAATGTATTGTCGAAGGCTTTCACGGCCGGAATCACTTGGGTGCTGTGTGGTTTCCGGGCTGTATGGCCGTGTTCCTCTGAAGATGCCAGCCACAGATGCAGGCGAAACGTCAGTAGAGAATGCTGCTAGAACACGGCCATACAGCCCGGAAACCACACAGCACCCAAAACCAGTACAGTTTATTGGCATTGCAAATGTCTTGATTTTTCTTTCTGTTGTTTTCTTAACCATTCACAAAATAGCTACATGTTCCAACCCCCAATAAATTATTGCTGCCAATAATGTTGTACATACTGCTGTAGGTCATCACATTTTCCTAATTACCTCTCCCCAGTGGTGGGATTCAGCAGGTTTGCACCACCGTTTGTGAAAATGGTGCTTGTAAACAACCAGTTGTTAAATTATTTTAATCCCACTGGAACTGGTTGCTAAATTATTTGAATCCTACCACTGCCTCTCCCCCATCACTTATATGATTTATTATTGTATCTTTGCTAGAAATGAGGGAACTTCAGCTTTCAAAGTGGTGGCTCCATATTGAAAAAAAAATCTTCTCCTTGGGTTTCTCATGGGAGTCTCTTCATATGCTTACCGCCACAGAAATTTACCATCATCTAAAGATCAGACTGTACGACCAGGAATGCCAATCTCTCCTGAGTGCTGCACAAAGCTCCTGTTCCCCTCTATACTTTGGGATCACACCCCTCCCCGAAATCTAGCCCTGCTGTATACTTAGAACAGCTTGTTAAAAGTGCAGATGGGTCATGACAAGAGCAAGGTGCAACTCATTCCCCTCTGTCTATCTTCAAGGTCGTTTCCTTAACATCCCACAAAATGAGCCTTGTTGTTGGTACTGTCCCAACGCTATGGACTCAATCCCTCATATTCTGCTTTACTGTTCGAGGTATAATGATATTAGAACCGATCTGGGAGCTTTACTACCTCTAGAATGTATGTTTCTCTCAGACAAACTAAAAATGTCTAAGCTATTGAACAGCCCTAATGTAGAAATGTCTGAAGCAGTTGCTACATTTTTAATCCATGTTCTACATGACATATAACAATGATCCTGTTTTTGTACTTGGAATGTATGGTACTTCTGGTTTATGCCTAATAAAGGTTTTTTGATTGGATTGGATTTATTGTTGTTGTTGTTGTTGTTATTTATTTGATTTGATAGACCACTCTATTCCTGAAGGGCTCAGAGTGGTGTACAAATTAAACAAAAACCAACAAATAATAGCATGCAAACAAATCGAATAACATCATTAAAATCCAGTTAAAACAGTAACAAATTGATAGATGGCAATTTGTTCATGAATCCCTGAATTTGCCCAGCTATCCATTGCAATTCTAATTTCCCAATCACATTCCAAACAACTCCAGAATATTCCAGAGCTAGGATCTGCATTGAAAGTTTTAAACAGTCCAGTCACAGCACATATAGATTTACAATATAGATTTTTACCGGAAAAAAATCTCCCTCAAGGTGAAAAAAAAAAGTGAATCTTTCATTCATTGGGTCGTCACAACACTTTGGTTTTTTTTAAAAAAAATTGTTTATTATTCCCAGTATAATGAAGAAAGGTTAAGGAACATCTGTGGAATGTGTTTGTATAGCTTTAAACAAGAGAAGCAAAAGATTTCATGTTAGTTTTTTACATCAAAGAGACTATTTCTCACAGTCTCATGGGTTTACCTGTGATTCTCACCTAAGATATAGATTTGGCATTTCTAGCACAGTCTGTTTTTTAAAAAACCCAACAAGATATGTTAACTCCTTCAATAGCTACCACTGATGCTTCTTATTGAACAACCAACAGTGCTAGATTTTTTAATCTCTTGATTTTGAGAGTCAGAAGACCTAATCTGCATAGTTAGCTTTCTAATAGGAACAGATGGATTTTAAAGACATTTAAGAAGTAATTGTGTCTGAATGACATCACCATTGGATGGGAAGTTGCTGGGAGGGGACATGATTCAGTGGTAAAGGATCTGCTTTGCATGCAGAAGGTCCCAGTGTTTCCAGCTCCTCCCTCATTTTAATCTGCACATGCTTCACTCCCAGCCTGAATATATGTGCTGCATGTGTAACACTGTGAGCAAGGCCCACCCCCACCCCCCAAGAAGAAAAGCACTAAACATAATTTTCAGAGAGCCAGTGCAGTGTAGTGGTTAGAAGCAGTGGACTCTAATATGGCGAACCAGGTTTGATTCCCCATTCCTCCATATGAGCAGCAGACTGGTGAACTGGGTTTGTTTCCCCCCACTCCTCCACATAAAGCCTGCTGGGTGCCCTTGGGCCAGTCACAGTTCTCTCAGAACTTTCTCAACCCCACCTGCCTCACAAGGTACTTGTTGAGGGGACAGGAAAGGAAGGAGTCTGTAAGCTCTGAGACTCCTTACAGTTGAGAAAAGCAGGGTATAAATCCAAACTCTCCTTCAAAACTGTTGAATTTTGTATTGTACGATCGCAGGAGGTAGCAAAACAAAATCTTGGGGGTGGGGTTCATTGCTCCCAAGTACATTTATATTCCCCCCACTTGGGGGTAGGGTTCATTGCTCCCCAAGTACATTTATATGCATGCACAACTAGAAATTAAGCTTTCCAGTGAAACAGACTTCTTAGTATCTTTAGTATCTTAACATCTTTTCTCTGCAAGTGGTCATGGCTTGATCCGGATAAGTTTTTACCAGTTTCAAGATCACTTATTTTTGCAGTCACAGCACATCCCACCTAACCTATATAACCTCTTCATCCAGCCCTAATTGAGACTTTAGCAGACTTAACATGCCTAAAGTCAGACTAAGACAAATTTTCCTCCAAAGTCCTCCCTTTGTGAATTTTATTCACACTCTCTTTAACACATTCTTCACCAGTCTTCTCCTTTGCCTCCAATGTGCCCAAAACCATCACGCTGACTTCCTCTGTGGTCATTAATTAGATAGCCTTTTTCATGGCAAATTTACAGCAACACAGAAACATGTTAACCAGCATGTATACAACAACAACAGTGTACAGGAATATAAGACCATATTTCATTAGTCTTAAGCAAATTTCCAAACAATCCTATAACCTTACCAGACAATGGGTCCTTCTTCTACAGTTTTATGGAGAAATGTTAACTACATCTTTAACAGATGGTATTTACTAGCATGTAAACATTTTCTTGGGCAGTTGAGTACTGTACTGTGGGAGGAACTTTTAATTACTTCATGCAAAGTTTGCAAAGCATCTGCGGTCAATGCCAAATCCTTCTACAGGTGTGGATATATTAGCAATGGCAGAGTTTAATTCTGAAACTTCTATCCTAAAAATAACATATGCAGTTTTAGAGAACCCAATATTTCTATCTTGAGGCAGATTTCTTTTTAGGTGTAAGCTAAAATTTGAGAAAAAAATATAGGCTGTTTCCGCACAGGCAGAAAACAGCGCCCTAGGGACAGTAAAAACACCATCCCTGGGGCGTTGTTCGCACAGCTGGCACTGTTGCATTGCAGCAGCACCGTGCTCGCCCCCCTCAAGTGGCATGAATGAGTGAGTTTTTTTAAAAAGCAGTGTCTTCCACCTGCTGCCATGCGAACAGCAGCGGGTGGAAGGCGGCATTTTCCTCATGCTTCTTTTTTCTCCCTCTTAACTCCTCTCAACTGCCATCCCTGTAGAGAAGCCAGGGGACACACCTCCTGGCCTACATCCCTACAAGTGTCACCATGGCTACGGGGGTGTTCCCCTGGCCTCTCTACAGTGGCGGCAGCCGAGAGAAGATAAGAGGGGGAAAAAGAAGAAGAAAAAGAAGAAGAGTTTGGATTTATATCCCCCCTTTCTCTCCTGTAGGAGACTCAAAGGGGCTTACAATCTCCTTTCCCTTCCTCCTTCACAACAAACACCCTGTGAGGTAGGTGGGGCTGAGAGAGCTCAGTAGAACTGTGACTAGCCCAAGGTCACCCAGCTGGCATGTGTAGGAGTGTACAGGCTAATCTGAATTCCCCAGATAAGCCTCTACAGCTCAGGCAGCAGAGCAGGAAATCAAACCCGGTCCCTTCAGATTAGATACACTAGCTCTTAACCTCCTATGCCACTGCTGCTCCCATACCCCATGTGAAGGCGATTCCGCAGGCTGCTGGGGCACCGGGGCCATTTGCAGGATGGAGTGCGAATGGCCCTGGGGGGTACACTGACTGAAATTATGTTGGTGTGGAAACAGCCATAGTCAACATAACATTACAGATTAATTGAAATTCTTACAGAAATGCCAAATGCTAATTTCTGTATTACATTTGTTGATATAGAAATAAAACTAGTTACCTTAAAAGTGACAAAAGGACCAGCCAATAAAAATTTCAAAAACCTTTAATGGCATAAGGCCAATAAAAAATCAATCCATTCCTTATCTGAGCCTGAAAAGTTTACAAGAGTTTGATTAGAATCAGAGGCATATGCCCTATAGGGACAGGGGGTCACCCATGTCCCCAGGTGCATGCCTTTTGGTCATGTGGGGGGGGCATCAGGCATCAAGTGCTTCCCACATGACAAAAAAGCATGTGCCCCAACCGCACGCCAGTGAGCACCATCCCCAGCCTCCGCGCAGACTAAGCCCCCTGCCCCTGAGTCCTGTCCCCGAGCCCTGTCCCTTGGCCTCTGTGCAGACTGACTTTTGCCCTCCCCAGGCTCTGGGGATGGTAGGAGCCAGCCTGCAGAGAGGCGAGGTGGGGTTCAGTCTGAGCACCACCCCAACCCCAACCCCAACCAGGGGGTGGGGGCACCCAGAGGAGGTGTTGTCCCCAGGTGCCATTTCCCCCCGATATGCTTCTGATTAGAATAGACACATTAAAAGACAATGTAGGACTTAGCATATAATATTTTTGATCTGATTGAGGCCACAAGGGCAACGATGTTGTTTTTCAACTTTGTATTTAGAAATCAGTTCCAATTTTTTCTGTTGTTCTTTGAGATATTTCTTGTAAGTATTTTGTTTTTTTCTTTATTAATGACAAGGCCAGAAAATTTTCCAAATTTGTTTATCGAATCCAAGAGATAGTTAATGTTTTCAATGGGTTTTTCAAGGAATATCATACAGAGGAGGTGGTTAGAAGCTTTTTCATTATATGCGTGTAGTTATGTCAGTGGAGATGGTTTAATATTCTGCTCGAACTTGGAACTAGAAACTGATAAACTGTAACTACCTGCCAAAGAGTTACTTTGTGCTGTTTGTAATGTAACAAACTTGGACTTCAGACAAGCTTGTTGTAACCTGCCCAGAGCCCTTCGGGGATTGGGAAGGATATAAACAAACAAAAAAACAAACAAATAGGCAAGCCTTTAATTTTCTATGATGGTTTTTAAGTTTTAGACTTGTAATGTTCTTATCTTCCCATATCCCTCTTAATAATGTTTTGAATGTTTGAATGAAAAGAGATGGAAATAATGGGCATCCCTGCCATGTCCCCCTTTGAATTTTAAATTCTTGAGATAATGTTCCATTTATTTTTCATTTTGCTTTCTTATCTGCGTGAATACTACTTACGGCACCGTAGAATTTTCCAGTTAATCCAATTTCCTGGATGTTTCGTAGCATGAAGTCCCAATTGACCTGGTCAAATGCTTTTTCTGCATCCAGGAAGATTAGTGCCATTGGGATGTCACTGTTAGTTTTCAATATTTCAAGAATGTTAATCACAGTTCTTATGTTTTTATGTATCTGTCTGTTTGGAAGGAACCCTGCCCAATGATTATGTAATTAGCAGAACTTTCATCAGTCTGTTATTGAGAATATTTGTAAATATTTTATAATTCTGATTTAGAAGGGAAATTGGTCGAATGTCTCCTATTTGGGGGGAATCCTTCCTTGTTTTTGGACTTAATGAGGTGGTTTCTTCTTTCCAGGTCTCAGGGATACCTTTACCTTTCATTATACGGTTTAATAGGTCTTTCAGGTGTGGGCTTATTATGTGTTGGAAGTCTTTATAAAAAGCAGCACTGAACCCATCTGGGCCAGGGACCTTGTTTGGTTTCAGGTTTTTTATGACTTCTTGTGTTTCAGTTAGTTGTATCTCTTTATTGCTGTCTTTTAGATCAGTTTCATTGATCTTTGGTAAATTGCAGCTGTTTAGGTATGAGATTATGTGTGTTGACAGATCTGCCTTCTTTAATGTATAGTGTGGAAGAGTATTCCAAGAGGGTATGAAGTCTTCTGTTTCTGTCAGATATTTTATTTTCTTTGTTTGTCATACATGTCACTATATTTGTTTGTTTTCGTTGTTTAATTTTTGCAAAAAGCCATTTTTCCAGTTTGTTGCCTTGGGCGAATTTTCTTTGTTTTATAAAGTTTAGTTGGCTGACTAGTTGTATTGTATTTAGAAGATCAAATTGCTTTTTTGTTCGTATTCTTTCTCTTAGTTTTGTGCTCAAGGGTTCCTTTATCAGTTTCTCTACTAAACGCTTGAGCTCCTTTTTTAATCTTGTTTGATTCTCTTTTTTCTGTTTAATCTAATTTCACGGCCTATGATTGTGCCTCTGATTACCACCTTCATAGCAGCCCAGATTCCATATCTTTGGTTTTGGTTCTGTTTCTAAATTCCAGACTAGTGGATTGTGATCTGACAAGGTTCTAGGTTTAGTTGGAATGTCTTTTGTTCTTGTTATTAAGGTTTCAGAGGCCCAGATAATGTCTATATGGGAATGGGACAGATATCTTGCTGAGAAGAATGTGTAATCAGTGGTGTTACCTTCTTTGTATCTCTCCTGTTAAGACCAGAGACTACCATTCAGAAGTCTCTGGGAATAGGCATCACATTCTGATAATCTCATCATTACATTATTCTCATGAGACACACTCATTACCACTGCCTCAGGATACATTTCACCCTGGAAATTAGGAAGTAAACTGCATCTATATGTAAGTGGTCTTATCCATATCCATGACATCAACTTTTTTTCTTTACGTCAATATGCACAGGCCATGAATTGTTCTCTGTTCCTTGGTCTTCTGGACAGGTAATGTATCATCTTGAACCAATTCCCTCTTTGCAACCCCCACTCCATTCTATTTTCTCAGGCTCTCTTGTCTGTAACATTTTCCTCTTTCAATAAAAAAAGCTTTTCTAGACTAATTTGTCCTCATTATTTCTGCATCTAATCCTAGCATACATTGGTGAAAATCCTGCAGTTGCCCACCTCTCTCTCAGCCACCTTCTAGCTTCAAATTCTCCTGAATTAATTATTAGAAGTCAGACCACCTATTTTAGTTCAGTTCAGTAACCTTTATTGGCAGTTACAAAAAAAACGAAAAAAAAAAAAACCAGGATATAATTCAAAGTTAAACTTGGCAAAAACATTGAAAGTTATTTCTGGATGCACAAAACATTCAAAAGAAATTTAGCTACAGCTTCAGATATCTCAACTTCTGGGCTATGAAGCAGATTAATCATTTTTATGTTGTTGGAAAAGGTCTCAAACCCAACTGGAAATAGTGCAGCAAAATCTGAATTATTTCTAGTTAGTGGAATAATATTATTATATCTGGGACAGAAAAGCAATATGTGATCAATGGAGTCAACTACTGATGGGCAGAATAAGCAATGCCATTCATGCCGCGAGAGTTTTAAAAAACGACCTTGAAGCAATAGAGAAGGAAAGGCATTGCATCTTGCTCATGTCAGAACCCATCTTTGGCTATGAATAAGTAGTTGATCCAAATAAATAGCAGAACAAAATTTGGGGCGAGTGATACCAAAATGTAAGGGGGAGCAGGAACTCTGTGCCGTACTCATGAGGAATTGATATTCCAGACCACCTATTTGTGTAACATAGGAGGCAAGGAATATAGACAGTGATGGCGAACCTTTGGCACTCCATATGATATGAACTACAATTCCCATCAGCCACTGCCAGCATGGCCAACTGGAATTGTAGTCCATAACATCTGGAGTGCCAAAGGTTCACCACCACGGCTATAGAATATAGGCTGACAAAATAGACCGATTCCCTTCCTTGTAATGTCACTATGAAGGAAAAGCAAAAAAAAAAAAAGTCAGCAGAGATACCATCACATTTCCTGTAGCATTTTAGTAATTTCAAATGAGCTCTGGTGGTAATAGAGGGAAAACCAACTTCTAACCTAAATATGCGGGGGGGGGGGGTTTGAGGGAAACCCAAGATGTTTCTTAAACAATTATTCTGGATTATTTCTAGTTGGTGGAATAATTTCTCTTCCACCCCCAAACTTCCACCCCATACAAAAGCTGCATAGTAGCTTTGTCCCGAAATACTAAAGATCAGGATTCAAGCTGATCTCCCGTTGAAAAGAAAAAAAATTAAGATAGCATGCAACATGGGGCAAACAGAGGATAAATTGGCTCTGAGATATGCCTGCCAAGACAGTGGTGTATGGAATGCTATGCCAAGATGTTTGAAAAAGGGATAAAGGAGAAGGATCTGTGGAGCCACACAGTGGCCTGGTGATCTCAGCTTTGTTCCATGTGACTTTTTAGATTGTATGAGAAGACCTGCTCAACTTTAAAACTCTGTGTTGGCTCCTGGCATTATGTTCTTATCTAATCCCTTTCATGAAATGAGGGGTTTTGTGATAAAAATTCTAAATGTTCTTATTGGCAATTTAAAGGTCTAGATAAATCCATGCACCTCTGCCCTTGTCTGAAAGCCCCAGGCAAAGCCCTCCCATATTATTTACTGAAATGTAAACTTTACCTTCGACTCAGTGAAAGAATTCCCAGTGTTTAAATATCGCTTGTTCCATCGATTAGGCATTTTAGATAAGGTAGGTATTTTTTCTCTTATGAAGTAAAGGCAACTGACATGAGTAAAGAAAAGCTTATTGAATGCCATGCTACTGTATGTCACTCACCAAAAAAAATAAAGAATATTACTTGGCTTACTTTGTTCGTCTCATTATCCAGGATCATCACAGCAGTAATTTTAACTACAAAGCTTGTTTTCATCAAAGCTAAACATGTTCCTATATTACGAGTCTGAGCCCAAAGCTTTATTCCTGGATTGGTATCTCAACGACTGTCTTTACATTTAGGTAGAAGGAAGTCTACCAGTAAAATGAGATAATTTATAGGATTCCTACCCTAAGGGCCAAGATGGAAGCAATACAGAAGAGAAAAACCAAGATTGGGGTGCCTTTCCAATAAGAAAAGTCTGAAGATTCTTGGACTTTTCAGTTTAGAAAAGAGAAGGGGGCACAAGATAGAAGTTTCTAAAATAGTGTAGAGAGAGCTGACAGGAGAACATTGTCTCCCTCTCCCAAAATGCTAGAACTTGAGGGAACCCATGAAGTTGATAAGCAGTAGATTCAGGACAGACAGAAGGAAATACTTCTCTACACAAGTGATGAAAATGTGGAATTCACTGCCAGAGGATACAGTAATGGCCAAAGGCATAGATTCAGTGGTAGGATTCAAATAATTTAACAACCGGTTCTGGTTGAGCAGTGTGTGTTTGTGTGAGTGCGTGCGTGCGCGCATGTGCAAAAAGAAGTCTTAAAATATATCCATCCAAAAGATTGCCAGTTACTTTCAAAATGAAAAATTAAACAGGTTCTACATATTATCATAGTCATATAATTAATTCATTTAAGGTTATTTATCATTATCTATATATGTTAGAAAGATTAATAAATTTGACTAGTACTCTTACACTTTAACATCATATTAGCAACATTTTAACCTTGCAGTGCTTTTCATTTTACATTAGATTCTTAGTGTAATCTTCTATTCAAAAAATTAGTTAATTTTACCATACCAAAATGTTTTTCTCATTTTACCATAACAATAATTTTTGTCCGCAATTAAAACTCACCTTTGATATTTTACATGTCAGTGTAACTTAAGTATCAAAATTTACTTAACTTTGACACTATCATTTTAAAGAAATTGAACCCAGTTATTTTTAACTTTTAAAAAGTATTTTCCTTTAAAAAATACCTTACAACATAATTATACCATACCAGCAATAATAAATTTTAAACACATTTGTGGTTATTCTTTAGTATTATATGTTTCAAAATGAATTAATATCCTAGATTTTGTTAGCTTTTGACAAATCCTTCACATTTTAAAAGAAATAAACTCAGTTTTATTTTGCATTTCTAGAATGAACTCTTAACATTTTTTTAAAAAATTCATCCATTTTCTTGAAGTCCTCTGGATATGTGAATTTTAATTTTTTTTCAGGTGGTTTCCCTTTACAGTCTGAATTTCCTAATGACTTTTCTCCTGAGTTTGAATCTTCTGAGAGTCTTCTTCTCTTAAATTTATTTAATTTTAGATCTGCTCCTAACCAGCACATACAAAGACCATGGACTCTTGTGCTGGAACAAGACCTGGAGTGCCTTGGAGAGGTGCACTCCAACCTGTTCAATCCAGCTGACAGGGGAGAAGTCCAGTTCCTCCATGACGCCATAGGCTAAAGCAAAAGCCCAGAGTGCCTTGGAGAGATGTTCTCCATCTGGTCTTCAGACCACCTCACATGTGGGAAAGTCCAAGGTACTTGCTCACCATATCTCCTTGGGCCTTGGAGAGGGGTACTCCATCCAGTACACTCCTGCAGCTCCATGTGTAAATTAAGGAGTCCCCTGGAATCAAGACAGGTGCTGTGATAATCTGATGACAGAGGCAGGGGGAAGAACATTTGCCTGTTGATGCACTCAACACAGATTTCGAGATAGTTGTATGACAGAACCTGGAAGTCATGGCAATTTAAGGCAGACTCAATGATGCTTCCTATGATGTTCTGTGTATACATTCACAGCCGTACTCTATCTTTGCTTGTTGGCTGTTGCAGCCAAGTGGGTGTTCCTACATAAATATGAGCACCTACATTGTGAAGAACAAGAACTATGTTTTAATTAGAAACACCATTCTAGAGCCCTTCCCTTGGCACACAGGAAAATCAGCTGAAACTAACAAGAGAATTTAAAAAAGTCTGGGTTTTTTAAAATAATGCTAAGGAGCCTGCAGCTTTTCTTGTGCTTTGATACTGGAGCCTGGCAGAATGCCAGCTCTCATAGCCAGAAGAAAATACAATGGCAGTGGTTTTCAAAATTTAAAAATAGTGAATTTTAAACTAATTACACCAAGAGTTGTTTTACTACATGCTACAAGAGTTTAAACTAATTACACCAAGAGTTGTTTTACTACATGCTACAAGATATCCTGCAAAGGTTAGCATTTCATACATTACTGGATGCTCACATGAGATGGGCAGTGTTCAAGGGGAAAAGAATGTGGAGACTATCTTGCTAAGCCTACATTTACAAGAGCCATTCATAATATAACTTGTTTTAATATTTTCTGGTATGTGATGCTATGGCTCTTGGACAGCAGATATCTTGATGAAAATATCTCATAGTAAGATGTTGGGAATTGAACCCAAATTTTGCAAGTTGCCAAAGTGGACAATAGTGGCCATAAATACATGTGTTGGCAATTTTCTTGATTTGACCAAAAGACACGCAAGCAAAGGCAGCGAACAGTCTAAAGCACACCATTAAAACACCATTAAAACATCTGCACCTTCGAAGCCTGGATAAAAAGAAACATTTTGTCTTTGAATCTGAAACAGAGTACGGTAGTTGCCAAGCAAACCTCAAGAGAGAAGATATTCCACCAATTTGGTGCTACCATGGGTGGGGGGGGGGGGGATTCTGAGCACCACCTGCCTCACAACGATACGCAGGGGCCAGAAAGCAGATCTTCTGAAGCAGATCTCTGCTGGTAGGATTGACAGTATGGGATGAAGAGTCATTTAAGTACTGCAGATCCAAGCTGTTTACAGCCTAACTGAGAAGATCATACTTTTATTTTTTATTTTTCATTGACAGAAATTAGCAAAAGCAAACAGAAACTGGAATTAAGTCATAGCCATATTTAGTCCCAAAGACTGAGGCAAAACCAAATCTCTGCATAATATCACATAAAATAAAAAATTATTACCAATAACTATAGCTTTTCAGAGTGATTAATCATTTCTTTGTTTCCCTTTAAGCAATGTTTCAATCTAATAAACAATATATCATTAAAGTTAGTAAAAATTTATATACATCATTTCAATAATCTTTTCAATCTTTCACCATTATTCTTTCTTTTTTTGAAAAAAATATATAAATAATATACTTTCCATTTATCTTGGAACTTTTCAATTGGTCACTTATTCACAAAATTTGTTAGTTTCACCATTGGTGCATATTCCATTAGTTTATTTTCCCAGTTCTCTTGGGCTGGGCATTCTTCTGCCTTCCATTGTGTTGCCAGTATTACTTTGACTACTGTTATCAAATATTGAAACAGTTCTTTTAAAATTTGTTGATTTTTTTGTAAGATGCTTAATAATATGGTTGTAGTATTCACTGAAAATTTGACTTTTCAGGTAATCTGATTTTTTGCATGAATTTCTTTACATAATTTGTTAACTTTTCTACATGTCCATCTACATGTACTACTTGTGATAAAAAGAGCCATCCATTTCTTTACATTTCCAGCATTTACATTTCCAGCATTTGTAATTCTTGACCATCTTCTTGATATCCTTCGGAGTGAGAGAAGATCGCACTTTTTAAGAAACAGCTGTAGGTGGCATATCAGCTTCAGCTGATAAAACCCCATGCATACCAAAAAGGAGATCTGAGTCTCCAATAGTAGGTCAGAAACCGGCAGCATCCCCAATCTAGAAACCTGCTTTTTCATAGGAGTATATCCCCTCCAAGACAGGATGAACATCTAGGCCTTTAGCATCTATTCCTATACATTTGAAAAAAACTGTTATATAAGCTGATGATTGTTAGCTTTCTCAGACAGCTTATCAGAAAGGCAGGGTATAAATTTCTTAAACAAATAAATAAGCTTCCAATTCACCTAGGGATCTCTTCTGCTGGATTGTGTTTTAATATGGCTTTAAGTCATCCACAAGGCAAGCACAAATCCATGTGTCACATCAAGACAACTTACTTTATTTCCTGTGTCATTCGCATCTGTTCCCTTTGTCACTCCCCCCCCCCCCCCCCAGATAAATATAAAAGATGCTTGGCATTTCTTCTTCCAATTCAGAGACATTGTCAGCTGTCCAGTTGTAGGTGCTTCTGCTCAGTTTGAGCTCCAGAGTTGACAAGAAACCTCAGTGAGTCTTAAGAGAGTGGGAGTTTTATCGTCTGTCAGTTAATGCAGAATTCATTTCTTGAAAATGCAGACATTTCTAGGGATGACATCCATCCACAGTGACATGAAAGAGAGCATTACTTTCTGTGTCATGTCTGAATGGGTTTAGGAGAGATAAATGTGTGCAGCAGAAGTAAGCATGTGAAGTACAAATAGGAGTAACCGGTCTGCTTAGACCTTTAAATAAATTATCTAGTCATAAAGCATCCATGGAACTAAAGGATGCTTATGGCGCCAAGAGAAATGACACAGAGGGGTTTTTTTTCTATATACCTTTTGAGAGCTCGTCTGTGGAACAAGAAAAAGAAAGAACAAGTGCTGGCAGGGTTGAAAAAAGTTGGGGTATTTTAATGGCAATCAATGTGGAAAGAAATTTGTAGGTGCAGAAAATGAAAAACCATACGCCAGATTTCACCAGCGTGGGTTCAGCTCTGAGCCGCCTGCTGCCTTCCAGACCCATGTGAAGTCCAGAAGCAGGCATATTTTTCATGTTTGGGTTTAGGAAGCAAGTCCCAGTAAACAAAGGTTCTGACAGAAGGGGTTCTCAGGTCACAGTCTACAGTCAGATAACATAATCAAAGACAAAGTTAGATGGCAGTCCAAAATCAGATTCCATATTGTTTCACTGTTTTAACTGGATTTTAATGAAGTTATTCGATTTGTTTGTATACTGTTATTTGTTGTTTTTTGTTTAATTTGTACACTGCTATGAGCCCTTCGGGAATAGAACGGTCTATCAAATCGAATTGATGATGATGATGATGATGATGATGATGATGATGATGATGATGATGATGATGATGATGATGATGATGATAATAATAATAATAATAATAATAATAATAATAATAATAATAATAATAATAATAATAATAATGAACACAATACTCCTGACCTCACGATTGTGGAAAAAAAGAAAGTGTGGATAGTTGATGTTGCAATTCCTGGTGACAGCAGGATTGATGAGAAGCAACTGGAAAAACTTACACGATACGAGGATTTAAGGATTGAATTACAAAGACTCTGGCACAAACCAGTAAAGGTGGTCCCAGTGGTGATCGGCACACTGGGTGCAGTGCCTAAAGATCTTGAATGGCACTTAAAAACAATTGGCGCTGACAAAATCACCATATGTCAGCTGCAAAAGGCCACCCTACTCGGCTCTGCACGCATTATTCGTCGATACATCACACAGTCCTAGATGCTTGGGAAGTGTCTGACATGTGATGTAATACAAAATCCAGCATATTGATCTTGTTTTCTGTGTATAACTGTTTTGTAATAATAATAATAATAATAATAATAATAATAATAATAATAATAATAATAATAATAGTAACCCATATATTTTCAGAAATGCAATCAAAGCAAAAATCGACAAAACTTCAACTGATCCCAATTGCAGACTCTGCCAGGAAGCAGATGAAACTGTGGACCATATGCTCAGCTCCTGCAAAAAAATTGTGCAGACTGACTACAAACTCCGCCACAACAGTATGGCCAAAATGGTCCACTGGAACATTTGCAAAAATTATGACTTGCCCACCTCTAACAAATGGAAACATCAAACTGAAAAAGTCCTCAAAAATCAGCAAGCCAAGATACTGTGGGACTTTCGTATACAAACAGACAAAGTCCTGCAGCACAACACACCCAACGTTGTCATCGTCGAACCAGAAAAGTTGTGGATCATTGATATCGTGATACCCAATGACAGTAGGGTCAACGAAAAACAACATGAAAAGATCGCGAAATACCTGGATCTAAAGATCGAGATCCAGTGTCATTGGCACAAACCAGCAGCAGTGGTGCCAGTGGTCATCGGTGCACTGGGTGCTCTCCCAAAAGACCTGGGGCAGCACTTGAAACAAATTAACATCAACAAAATCAACATCTGTCAGCTTCAAAGAGCCGCGCTGCTGGGCTCCGCAAACATCCTTCACCAATATATCACAACATCCTAGGCCTCTGGCTGGGGCTCGATGGTGACGTAGACCAACACCGACAGTGATACCTGGCTGCAGTGTATTTTGTAATAACAATAACATATAATATAATAATGACAACATATAATATAATAATAATAACATATAATATAATATAATATAATATAATATAATATAATATAATATAATATAATATAATATAATATAATATAATATAATAATATAATAATAACAACAATAATAACAATAATCCAAAAGAAGAGTCAAAAGCAGTCCAAAGTTCAGATGCCCACTTATGGTAGGCAATTGCCTGCTGATACATGCCATTGCCTACCAAAGCCCAGCTAGTCAGTGGGCTGAAGTAGGCCAGTGGACAGGAGGAGAGTGATCTGTGTCCCCATAAGAGGGCATCACTTTTGATGTGATATGGAAGCACCAGCATCACACTAGGGAGGACAGTCTATCCTCCCCCCTCAAAAAAAACCTATGGGAGCCATAGACCTTGCGAGTGCCTCCATGTAGCTATCATATGTTTGTCTAATTTCATTTCAAAGGCATCTAATCTAGTAGTCACCAATACATCTTGTAGCAAAATACTCCATCAATTAATTATGCCTTGTGTGAAGAAGTATTGTCTTTTGTTTGTCCTAAATCAGGGGTAGGGAATCTGCGGCTCGAGAGCCGCATGTGGCTCTTCTGCCCTTGCACTGCGGCTCCACAAGCCGAGCCACCAGCCCCATCCTTGCCCGCCCTGCAGGCAGCAGGGCAAGTGCACCAATTGCCCGTGGCCGGCTGGGCCGCATCACGGGCTTCCCCTCTCGCCCACCCCGTTCGAGCAGGGCGGGTGTTTTCCCGGCGGCCAGCAAGGCCGAGCCGCTGGCTTCATCCTTGCCCGCCCTGCAAGCAGCAGGGTGGGTGCACCAATTGCCCGGCTTCCCCTCTCGCCCGCCCCGTTGGAGCGGACAGGCTGAGCCGCTGGTCCCATCCTTGCCCGCCCTGCAGGCAGCAGGGTGGACGCATCCATGCGCTTCTCAGAATGAGCGGAGTAAAAGGTAAAAAACCCCAATATATGCAGTGTTATCTTTATTTTAAATGTCAAAAATTATTTGCGGCTCCAAGTGTTTTCTTTTCCTGTGGAAAACGGGTCCAAATGGCTCTTTGAGTGTTAAAGGTTCCCTACCCCTGTTTTAAATCTATTGCCCATTCACTTCATTGAATAGCCTTTAGAAAGATCTCAGTCCTGTTAAGAGCAGAAAGTCATTATTTTTTTATGGGAAAGCTCCTATTCATGTGATGGGTGAATTTGTCGAAGTTTTTCTTTGAGGGTGTGGTGAATCATACATTCTGCAGGTAAAACAGTGCAAAAATTTGACTATTAAAGATGGTATGACTAGTTATTTGCTACTCAAGACATTTCTGGATGTTAGAAATGTGAAGAATATAGAGCAAATCATTCTAGTATCTAGTACTTGTCACAAAATTGCTGTAGCAATTTACTGTCAGGTCACTGAAAAGCTTTGGTGGCAGATTGACATGGACTATTTTTTTCTCCTCTTCCCATTGTGTTGCTAAATTTTCCAGGGACTGTGAAGACTTACGTTATTCTAAATTGTCCAGGTAGATGAAGAGAGGAACCATTAGGAGATTCTTTTTATGCTGCTGCATCTGCTCAAATGTAACTGAAAGGTTGTGACCTAAAGTTGTACCCAAACAGAACAGCAGCCAGAGAGTTCTCATTTGGCAGAGCCTGAACCTGTCAGATTTCACCTTAATGAGGCTCACAGCCAAGGACAGCCAAAGAACAAACATTGTTCATGTCATCAACTAAACAGCTCAGTAATTGAGGTAGTAGCAGTAGCAGGTACGAATGAACGTGCTGCCAGCCAACATTTTTTCTTGTATTTCATCTCTCCACTAACAGATTTCTATGATACTCCTTTTCTGTACTGTTTTGATAATACACTCAAAGACAGTTAATAAATGCATGAGCAGGTCAAAATGGCAAAATGGATAGTTAGAGATGTATATATTGATCCAAGTGGGAATCCATAAAGACTTGAGAGAAGCATTTCATTTCTGCCCCCGACTAGTTCCTCTTTTCCTTTTAGAAAGGCCCGAGAGACTCTTCCCCAGTCCTACTTCCTTCTCTCCTTATAGGGTTGCCAGCTGCAGGTTGGGAAATTCCTGGAGATTTAGGGATGGAACCTGAATAGATAAGGGTTGGGGCAGTGGTGGGATTCATATAATTTAACAACTGGTTGTATACAAGCACCATTTTAACAACCAGTTCTGCCAAAGTGGTGCGAACCTGCTGAATCCCACCACTGGTTTGTGGAGAGAAGCAGCCTCACTGAGTTCATCCTCTAAAGTAGCCATTTTCTCCAGGTAAAACTGATCTCTGTCAACAGGAGAGCAGTTGTAATTCTGAGCAGAGGCAGAGCTACAAGGGAATGGGGGTGCACATTGCACCAGGCCTGCCTCCCCTCCCCTCCCCTGCCCCACACACACTTACTTTAATTCAGCCTGAAAGTGGAGGCTGGAAAAGCGGCCTGTTCACTTGAGGCTGAAAATGGCCTGGTGGGAACTACACTTCCCAGGAGACCTTGCAAGTTCCAAGATCTCCTGGGAAGTGTAGTTCCCACTAGGCCGTTTTCAGTCTCAAGTAAACCGGCCACTTTTTCCAGCCTCCACTTTCAGGCTGAACGAAGGGGGTGAGGGCCCAGCTATGCCTCTGACTCTGAGTAATCTCCAGCCCCACCTGGAGTTGGCAGTTCTAGGTCCCATGGAGGAAATGACTACTTTGGAGGGTTGAGTCGATGGAATTATCCCCTTTTGAAGATCCTCCCCTACATATTGACCCTTTCAGTTTTTTCTGAAAATATATGGGTTACTAAATCCAAACATGAAAAATATGCCTGCTTCTGGACTTCACATGGGTCTGGAAGGCAGCAGGCGGCTCAGAGCTGAACCCACGCTGCCTGCTAGCTCTGAAACCTATATGGACTTCAAAAGCAGGTGCAGAGTTGAACAAGCCCACATGCTGAGCCCAGCACTGAACTGCTGGCTGGGTCAAGCTTTAAGCTGCTGGCTCTGAAATGCACGGTGACCTGTGGGCTCAGCCACATGGTTTTCAGAGGAAGAACCTTCAGTTGAACACTGGGATTGACCCCTTATGTGAGGGAGGAAGAAGGAGTAGGGCTTTTTTTAAGGTGGTGGGCCAAACAGACCTGAAAAAATGCCTGCCCTCCCAGCATTTTTCGTGATCTGACTTCTGGCTCCCTTTTATTACTGCCTTTTGGGGGGGGTGTAGGGGTGAGCCCGCGAACCCAGCAGAACCGTAGAAGGAGCGCCAGGCATGCCGGTGCCGGCTACGGCCTTCCGGGTGCACATGCTCCCCCAACCCCCGCTCCCCCATGAGTCACGGGTCATGAACTGCCTGACTCGCGGTCACCAGGTGTCCCATACAAAGGGACAAAGGGGCTCCTGCCCTCAGGTGAAGATTAGGCCCAGACACGGATGCTTCCTCCCGCACGTAGCAGCCCGATGAGATCATGCATCACATGATGATCTCCCGCTCTCCCGACCTCCCGTTCTCCCGCCTGCCCGACCCCTTTACATGCCCCCGTTGAAACCCTAATAAAAGGTGTGAGGGGCGAGCGCACGGCAGAGTTGCCAGGATCACGGGATCCCGCGCTTCCTGCCTCTGGCTCTCTCCACCAGATGAAATCTCCACGTCTCGTCTCTTTATTGGGACCTCGTGGGTACGACTACAAGCTGGTGCCGAAACCCGGGAATCCTCGAACCTCCGCCGTGACTTACCGTCGCCTGGGAAAGGGCTTCTCGGTACCGATCGTCCGCTGGATCGGCGCATCCAGGGACCCACCCCCTTGGTACCGACCATCCGCTGGATTGGCGCATCCAGGGATTCGCGTTCTAGGACACTCTCTCATCTGACAAACCACCGGTAAGCATGGGCGCTTGTAAAAGCACGGCTTTTGACAAGCACGTTAGTGAACTGAAAGCGCTAGCGAAACGCGGCAGGGTCTCCGTAAAGAGAGGGGAGCTGCGCGAATTGGTTGAGGAGATTGATAGGCAATGTCCATGGTACCCAGAAAGGGGGACATTCAATCTTAAGGACTGGGAAAACATCGGGCGCACTCTGCACAGAGAGCCTCGCGCGCCGATGTCACTGCTACTGACGTGGAGACAGTGTTATATCGCCATCAGCCTGCAGGTCCATGGTGTCTTTGCCATGGATCTCCCTCCTTTTGATCTTTCACCTACAATTTCAAGCCCGGAACTTTCTCTATCCACTAAAGCAGGGCGCCTGTCGCTTCTCCCGTTTCAAACTCTCTACAAACTGCGTGCTCTGGCGGCCCTGCAGCCTCCTCCTTCTGCTCCGCCTTCTGCTCCACTTCCCCTCCCATTTCCTGAAGAGCCACCGCACCTCCCGTCAATGCGTCACGTAATGTTGCGAGTTTCAAAACTCTAGCAGGCGTATTACCCACGATCTGCAGAGGAAGGAAAACCCTGGCGGAGGAAGGCGATGCCAATCTCCTGCGCCGTCTGCCCAGCCCACTACACTGTTGACCCGCGTGGGGGGAGGGCGAGCCGAGCCGTCCAGTGAGTCGTTGAGTATCATCCCGCGCAGGCCTATAACGTTCTCACTGGGCTCCACCAAAGAGCGATCACGGGGCGTGGGGATCACCAGCTACCCTATGTGAGAGGCATGCTGGAAGCAGTCTCATCGCGGAATCAAGTAATGTGGTTCGGAGGACTGGAAAACCACTTTTCACATGCTCTTGAACCCTGCGCCAATATGTCTCATTTAGGGAAGCGAATACTGCCAACAATGCATAAGCAGAGGGGCAGCCTCTGGCCGGCGCCTATACGGATAGCGCGCAGCTCTATGGCTGCAAAGGCTTTTGCCCCTTCGGCGGCGCATATTGTCCTGCGGAGGAGTCACCCTTAGGTTGTCTGCTGATTAGCGCCCTACAAAGGCGTTTGTAAAAGTGCCAGCTGCCAGACAGCCAACCCAGAGCTTTTTCCAGCGTTGCGGACAGAAGCCTCTCCAGGAACCTTACGGCTGAATTCTGGAACAGGCTCCAGGAGGCCCTGCAGAACAAGATTGACAACGACGTGTGCCGAACCACGAGCTCCTCAATGCGCCTACACCAAAGAAGGAAGCCAGCCTCCGCTGGAGTGCGCCCAGAGGCGATCAGGGGCTTAAGGGAAGAAACGAGCTGGCCGAGGCATGCTTAGCAGGCTTGCCAGGATATCCGGATCTTCTGCCCATCAGGCCAACCTCCTAGCCGCAGCACTCTCCACCACCCGGGGACAGCCCCAAGGCGAGTGCTTCAACTCGCGGTAAAGCGGGGACACTTCGGCGGAGAGGATTGTAGGTCGCCGGTGGGGGGGCTTAACAACCCGATGGAGGGTTCTCCCTGGGAGACGAAGGCCCCCAGGAAAGCCCTGGACCAAATGCCCCGATGCGGGAGGGGCTTTCACTGGAGAAGCGGGGTGCCCATCGGGGAAACTCTTGCCCAGGCCTCTCACAGCCCAGGACCAAGGAGGAGAATACTAAGAATCCCCAGCCCGGCGAGAACCAAGGCCCTGAGACCCAAACCACCTCCTCCCAAGCGGAGGTATCTCTCTCTCTTGCACCCAGCCTCTTTCCCTCAAGTTCCCCCATGAGATCCTCGTTGCTCCGACCCAGTACAGCGATCCCACATCTCCCCAGAGGCCGTCGGGTTAATTCTGCCCAAAGCCTCCGCGCTGAAGCAGGGACTGTTTGTATGCGTTCGGGAGTCATTGACTCTACACACCAAGGAGCCATTCACATTCAGGACAATGTGGACTAGAACATCCACGCCAGAGGAGTTGCCCAGCGGAACCAGCTGCTTGCACAGCTGATCCTCCTGCCCCACCGCTGCCTGCTGCTGATTCAATAAAGGCCCACGCAGCGAGCCCCAAATGCGCCATCGGGGCACAGCCCGGCACCACCGTGGCGAAAAGCGGTGGTCAGGCGCCATCGGTAGCTCCGCCCGTTACCTGGAGCTCACTATAGAAAGGTATTGCATTCAAAGGGGAGCTTTGTGATGGACACCCGCCCTTGACGTAACCGTCATCAGAGCAGCCGAGTGGCCTGATCAGTGGCCGACCGAGGCTTGCCCGGCCATTTGGGGGGTGGGGGGGAAGCAGACCGCGAGACGGAGCACCCGCCCGCTCACAGTCCACAGCCCAGGGCTCGAGCGGCAGCTCACAGTCTGCCCCATCGTTTTGGACATCCATGTTAACTTATGGGGAAGGGATCTCATGAGTCAAGTAAAGACGACTCTAGTCTGGGATGGATAAATCCACTCCCACCATGGCCGCTACCCAGAAGAAGAACAGATAACAGCTGGCCACATTGAGATCCCTACCTCCCAGCTCTGACTGTGTTTCCTACCTCCACCCCAGAGCTCCGCTCTGGAACACCCTCTTTCTCTCTCACTTTGTTCTATTGTTTCAACCAGCAAAGGCGGGAGGGCCAATTGGCTGACTGGCCCTCCCTGGGTTAAAATCTGGGCCCATCCTGGTACCTCAGCACTGCCAGGACAGGCCCCAAGTTAAGGGGAGGCCGCCGCCATCTGCACCTACTCACAACCCGTTTGCGTTGTGGTCACCCGGTGCATGGCTTCTTATTCAGCGCCTGGCAACTCTACCAATACCATGTTAAAGGCCAGGCGCTTAGCGAAGCAGCCCCTTAGAGGGGTGCGGTTTTGGTGAGGCGGCATTTCCCCAAGATACTCCAAATTACGGTCCAAAATTCTGAGCATTCCATGTCTTGCCTCAACCCCTGCTTTTGATCACAGTAAGTATATTTGCCCCAGGGTGGAACCTCCCCGGTCCTTTGTCCCCAAAGACCAACTCCCAAATGTGTGATTGTTTGTGCAATTCTGGCCAGCATCCACCTGCTCTAGCCTTAGCGCCTCCAAAGTCCCTTTGTTACCCACAAATTAGATATGCATACCCACAATCCCTTGACGGTCCACTCGCCCCCCCCCCCCTCTCTTTGGGGGGCTCGGACCATCGGCTCTGATGCATCCTGATGACGTCTTTGAAGCCAACTCTCCATAGGAGTTGTCTGCCCGCCTTCATTGCCCCCCTGTCCTATGTCCAAACAAACTAAAGAAGAGGGAGTAGGTGGGGCCTCCATGGCCCTGCCCCTTGCAGAATTGAAAGCAGAACTGGAAATTGAACAATTGAACCTGCTCTCAGGCCCACTCCCACCTGAGCCAAGACCAGAAGCTTGGCAGGGGCCCGGCCCCCTCATAACCTGGGGAAGGGGTATGCTTCCAATCCACCTCTCCCCTACAGGTCCCCAGTGGATTCCAGCCATGCATGTCAGCCCAACCCATGGGAGATGGCACCCAGAAGGAAACCAAGCCGATCCCAGAGATGGGCGGATCTCCCTGGAAGATCCCGGTCCCGTGGCCCCCCAATGAGGAACCGCCGCCAAGCGCCAGAGCGGCTTGAGGACCCAGATGACTTGCCCGGAGACATCAAGGCAGCGACCCGGCCAGGCTTCGAGAGCTGCTGCAACAAAGCAAGGCTGCCCCGGAGACAACCCGAGGGTCTCTGGGCGCTTGTGCCATCTTTTTGCGTATCATCACTGCAAACTCCGCGGTCACCATCATCGTCTGCCTGCTCTGCTGCTCCTCTTGCCGGTGATGCTTTGCGGTCACCTGCCCTTTTGGAGATCAACCAAAGTCCAGCATCTGGGAGGCGGTTAGCTGCCGCTGCCAATGTTCCTCTATCCTTCTTGCCTGGGCCAGTATCTCGGAGTGGGAAGCTTGCTAAGTTCCTGCCTCTACTCCTGTCTGCCAAAAGCCCTGGAAATTTCCTGGAAAGAGTCTGGCTCTGAGCCAACTCCTTTCATGAACGCCCTCGTCCATCCGGTACTCCATGAGCTGCCGATTGAGGGACCCGTTGTCCAAAACCCTCCCCGCCCGCGCGCTCTCTCTCATCCACCCAAACCACGTGTAACCCGCACGAAGTCCAACACTTGCCCGCATTGCTGCTGGATGCTGGCCCGGGACAGGAAAACTTGGGCCCGAGCCCAGTCACCGGCTTTCGGGCCAACTGGAACTGCACACATGTTGAGGACATTTCCCCATATATGGGAACATCCTCCTCCCTAAAGGCTGGTTCTGGACTTGCGGGGAGAAGGAACAGCTTCAACTACATCTCCTGCTTGCCTCTCCGCGGGACTCTTTGCTGCCTTAGCCGCCTTACCATCACTGCTCCTCTGCCCCAGGCTCCACCCTGGGAGCCCAAACGCAATCTGTCGCCTCCGCTTCACTTTCCCTCGACTCCTTTCCCCTGCCTCGGGCGGCGCAGTTACTCCTTCCTCGAGCTGAGTCGTCTCCCTCGCCTTAACCCTCCCTTCTGGTGGGGAGTCCCAGGACTTCGCCACGGCAATGCCTAAGACCATTGGGTCCGGCTGGCTCTGGCTGCCCTATGCGAAGTCCATTAATTCCACCTCCACCGCTCTGGATGCTCTGGCCTCCTCGAGGAGCAACAAGAACTTCGTCAAAGCGACCTTAGATAATCGTGTCAGCTATTGATTACTTGTTGTTACTTTGCATCACCAAAGGTTGTGGAAAATGTACATAATATGTGTTAGTTTTAATCCTCTCTGATAATTCTCACATTTGATTCATATGAAAGTCGTGATGAGTTACAGGATGTTGTATCTAATCTGAAATATGATGTATTACCTCACTGGTGGTCAGCCCTTTGGAGCTGGCTGCCAGGGGGATGGTTAATTACTATTGTACAGTTCTTCATTGGTTTGATTGTATGCCTTGTTGTCGGGTCTTGTCTTATTCAATGTGTATCTGCTTTTGCTTGCAACATTTGTAAGAAACCTTATGACTTTCCCCTACGCCGCAACCAGGTCCTCATGCTGCACAAACAACTCAGCCAGCTTGAGCAAGTCCCTGGGGAGGCAAGCATCCCCCTAAATTGCCCAAACTAATTCGGCTTCCCTTCCTAAAATATAAGCAAATGGAGATGTAGGTGGTCACAGCCCGCGAACTCCCGGCAGAACCTGTGAGAAGTGAGCTGGCTAAGGTGCATGCCGGTTCCGGCTCACTGGCCTTCGGCTGCACACGCTTCCCCAACCCCCGCTCCCCATGAGGTCAACAGGTCATGAACTGCCTGACTTCGCGGTCACCAGGGTGTCCCACATACAAAGGGACAAAGGGGCTCCTGCCCTCAGGTGAAGATTAGGCCCAGACACAGATGCTTCCTCCCACACGTAGCAGCCCGATGAGATCATGCATCACATGATGATCTCCCGCTCTCCCGATCTCCTGACCTCCTGTTCTCCCGCCTGCCCGACCCCTTTACACGCCCCCGTTGAAACCCTAATAAAAGGTGTGAGGGGCGAGCGCACGGCAGAGTTGCCAGGATCACGGGATCCCACGCTTCCTGCCTCTGGCTCTCTCCACCAGATGAAATCTCCGCGTCTCGTCTCTTCATTGGGACCTCGTGGGTACGACTACAGGGTGAACCCACCCAAATACTAACAAGGTATTGGGGGGATTGGTTCAGGTTTTTCCCTAGAACTAGTGGCTGCTGGCAGGCCTAGAGTTGTCCTGGTGGGACATGGAGATCTCCCAGGACTACAGTTTATCTGCAGCCAATAGTGATATATCCCCCAGGAGAAAATAGCTTCTTGGGGGGGGTGGGTGTTGGCTTGACTCGGTGAGTTTTCTGGATAAACATCTGCAAGTCAAATTGGATGGCAGGTGCAAATCTTCTTTGCTCCATCACACACGGCTGTGCACGTTGCTGAAGCAGCTTTGGTACTTTTGTGTTGTGATGGTTCTGCAGAAGTTTTTTCTGTTTCTTTAGGCTCTTTAGGTGACTGCGCAGGTGCAGGACAGGTGTAGCACTGAGCAATGTTTCTCAGTGGAACATTCTTGACACTTTACCTTTACCTTGCAATCTTTAGCAGAGCCCAGAACACTTGAGGTCCGTGCAGGCTGAGGGTGCAGCACCTGGCATGCCCAAGGCCTGTGAATGCCATGGGGAGTGGCACTCAAGGACACACAGGGAAACCTCCTAGCCCACCCAAGCCCCATGCAGAGCTTGGAACAAGGTCGTTGACTAGGGAAGCCTCCCCCCCCCCTTTTCAGGGCCATTCCCAATCTCAGACTCACCCCTGCTTTCTGCAATGAAATTGATAATCTTGATACCGCTCATAATATTATTTCACTTTTCTAAATTTGATAATTACTTCCCTTCTGAGAAATTTAAAGATGAGTTTCATATAAAACAAAACCTGCTTTTTTTGGAAAATAAAAGAGTTGATTAAGACAGAAAGGAAGTAACTTCAATGTCAGGCAGAGAAAAGATTATGAATATTAATTTGAAAATTAATGTAATAGTGCTGACAGGGTTTAACAGGGACTAGTAGTTAACCTGGATGTTTTTGTATAATTAAAAAAAACAAGTCTGTAAACCTTTCTTACCTACTTTTCTAGCCTCTCTGTCCATACATAGATGTCAATCAATCACAGCACACTGATGGCCTGAAAAAAAAAGGAAAAAAGGCACAAAGTCCTTTCTTGTTTACAAAAGAATTTTCTGCCTGGTCTCCTAGAGACAATTTTTGTTCACCACAATGACTAGGTGAATAGCTATTGAGAAACCTGCAAGCATGAACCACTGAAATGCTGGAACTTTTTTGTATCAGTTTCATTTGAACTGGGACCAACTAATCAAAGAACAGGCACTCAGAGAGAAACTTCTCCATCTATAAAAGATTTTTTTAAATGATAGAGTGATTATTCATGAATTGAGGAGAAAACTCTCTGTTAGCTGGAGGAAACGGGTAGGTTTGATAATACTGCAGCAACAAGATTCTTTTGACCTGCCTTGCTGGGTTTTTTTTTTAATGTCTGGTCATACCTATATCAGTCCTTGTTCCTTGACTGTCAGTGGAAGGAACTCTTCCCCCGCCCCCCACCCCTGTTGTTAATCACCTCTGACATTCAGCAAGATGCATTTGCTGAAGAATCTCTGAGCAAAGTTCGAGGGCAGTCTTGCCCCTATGAAAATGGCAGGTATGGTATCTCTGAACTTGGGATCTTTTTAAAAAATCCCACAGTGAGCACGTTGAACTCTGATTCTTTTTTGTATATTATGCAAGGGTCAGCTTTCATGTGGCTAACATGCTGTCCATCAAGTGCCTTGTAACTATGATACTGGGAAACTACAAAGAATCCCTGTGTGCTGCAAAAGACTGAAGGGATCGCAGTTCACTTTGCCATTTGCTTACATGAGCTTCTCAAAAGATTTCAGGACTGGCTTTTCCTAACCCTCTGGTCAGCAGGGAACTTATATACAATCTTGCAAGTGGAAATTTAATCACAGTGGCATAGTGCAATTGGCCACAACCAGAGAACATTGACCAGAATCAGAAACACATTGAACTTTGCAGTTATATATCAGTTGTTGCCATTGTGCCTGCTCTTTGAATTGGATAAGGCAGAGACAAGCTGTTTCACAATACGTTTACCCAGCCTGACTTCAGTTACTTCAGTAATCTTTTTCTGTAGTCCATCTGAGGCTCACTGCTTTTAATAGGCTCTCACTTTGGCTCAATATATATAAGGAATATATTATTCTATTTTGTGCTGTATTTTTTGTGGTCTTTTGTGTATTTTTATAATTGTTTTATTTACATTGTAACTAATACATATTTTAAATAAATAAAACTATTTCATGAAGAGAAGCTCAGACGTTGCAGCTCACAACAGCTGAATTGCACACACATAAGCAAGTCCCATTAATTTCTATGGGAGGGAATGAGGTTTTATGGGTTTCATATACATCAATGGACTGACCAACTATTGTTGATTGAGTGGTTATTATTTGATCATGAAGAAATATTGACAAGGACAACTGGGAGAACTATGAGGGATCGGAGTGGGGGGGTCTCATTTCCCCACTCCCCCATCTTCCTATTGCTTTTCCTATTTTGTTTCCCCTTCTTCTTTCCCCATCTTCAGCTTTCCCATCCCAGTAAGTTCCTTTCCCTTCCTGTTTTCCAGTGAGTTAACATCTGAACATGGAAAAGACAGGGCCAGTTTAACATCCCTGAAAAGGTCTAAAAGCTGTGAGTATTAAAGGTAGTGGCCAGGGGGAACTTGGGAGGACAAAAGCAAAAGGAGATACACTCAGAACATGAGTTACATAATTCAGGCATGTAGGAGAAGGGTAGGTAAGGCACACATACATGCAAAATTGTTGTAGTAGTTGTAGAACTAAAGAGGATAAAAGTACTTTTGCTTGCACTGGACAGTTATCCTGTGTGGTCTTATAGGACAGAGGACCTACACTGAACAGCAGGACCTACACAGCCACTGAGATGCTCACCCACACTGCTTTTCCAACTTTAGCCCCTTCCTCCTATTTGACCTTGTCAATCTGTCTCTTCCTCTCTAGCTTGATATTTCCTGAGGTTTGAAAACTTTGGCTAGTGGTCAACCAGCAAACCCTGAAATGACTACAAAATTCACAGTGTAGTTTCAAAAGACCTGAGTGCACCCTTTTCTTTAAGAAGGCATTGCTTCCATGATGTGGGCTTTTAGTAAATCCTTATGGTTTTTAAAAGTCATATTTTTTAACAAAACCACCCTCTGGTCCTCCTTATACTGGTTGGTTTTTAAAATCTGGGGCTTATTTTTTAAAATAGACATCTTTTCCAAGAATGCTAACATGTAAGTGGCAGCTTGTTTCTATTATGGAGTCATGGTTAGCAGGGACAGGGCAATAGTTTGCAATGCATTAATTAAGATCCAATCCATACCACACAGAAATATGGAGAAAGTTCCATCAAACATACTTCCAGAATGTGGAAATGTATTATTTTATTTTACAGAATCTTTCTGCCATCTTAGGAGTCACAAAGGTGGCCAATAAATTTAAAATGTACATTATAAAATATCATTTAAAAAACCTTTAAAACCAATAAAAATATACCATCGAAAGAGCTAAAACAAGAACTAAAATACATACAAAATAATAAAAACAACAATTAAAACATATGTCAGGAAGGAGGGATAACTTAGGGAATGCCAAATTAAACAAAGTCTCCACCCATTACTTGTGAAAAATAGCAACAGAAAAGGACAGGTGAATCTCCCTGAGGAGAAATTTCCAGAGTTTTGCTGCCAGAAACAGAAGGTGCTCTCTTGGGTTGCCATACTTTGTTACCGTTGGGCAGTTTTATAAGGGTGTATGCAGTCCTTCAGGCATGTTGATCCCAAACCATGTAAGGCTTTAAAGGTCAACACCAGAACCTTGAATTGTACCTGGAAACAGACTGGGAGTCAATGTAGGTAAGACAGCGCTAGACTGATATGGTCAGTTCAACCTACTCCAAACAAAATCCTGCACCAGTTGAAATGTCTGAACACTTCTAAAGGGCAGCTGCATGTACAGAGTATAGCAATAATCTGAGGGGAAATGGCGCCCGGAGACAACTAGGTCTCCGGGCGCCCCCCCCCCAGGGGCATGGCTCAGGGGCGTGGCTACAAATGCTGAGCTCAGCTCAGCCAAACCCAGAGTTAAGCTCTGCACTTCTGCTACCTTCAAAATCCATGTGGATTTAGGAGGTGGCACTCAGCAGATAAGTGAGGGGGAGAGGGCTTCCTCCATTTTATAATAGAGGCAGAGCTGAAGTTGCCTGAAAAATGCTAAAAAACCTCAGCATTTTTTAGGATTTGCTTTTCAGCTCAGCCGAAAATAAACCTGAAAAAGCTGAAATATCTTTTTTTCAGGTTTATTTTTAGTTCGACTTTATCCAGATGCACAGCCCTGGTCAGTCACAACTTGTTCTTTTATTTTTATTTGCATTGTATTTCTGTAGATTCAGATCTTAACAACTGGTTTCAATTATGCCAGCTGCTTTGAGGATGAAAGGAGGAGAGGGATATAAAGATTTTAAATAAACAAGTGACACAACCCATAGGATAAAAAAAAACCGTTTATCAGGAGGCAATCTTAAATTCCATTAAAAGATTGTGGACAGTAACCTTGCATCTGAAACTCAATAGTGTACATTCCAGGCATGTAAGTTCAGGAATTACAGAAATCCAGTGTCACAAGAATCCTCATCCTTTCTCTGGTACCCATCAATTCTAATGGTGGAAACATGAGGACTTACCTCAAAAGAAATTGCCTCTGAGGCTTAACTCAAAAGAAATTGACTAGCACTGTTCTTCTATACCTTGAAGTACAATTAAAAAACATAATTATAGAGCATTTATAGCAGGTTTCTTATGAAACCAGTGGTTTGTTTACACCAATATTCTGAAGAACAAGAAAAGATTCAATAAGCACAGTAAAAGAAAAATGTGTCCATTCTGTTTAATTATTTAGTCTTCTTCTAAGAAATAGATCCTCAGAGGTCAATTATGCTTCAGAGATCTCTTGAAAGAAAATAAAAAGCTACTTGATATTTTTGTTGAATGTGGAATTTGTGAACCCACTGCATATTTGGAACTGTGTATTTGGAACATTCCTTTAAAAACACTCCTAATGTGTATTTGGCCTCTAACAGTCTTTTTAAAAGTCAACAGAATGATCCATACCACCACAATAAACTCACAATTATCTTACACTTGTGATCTCAAAACACTAAATAGGAACAAAGTAATTAAGAGGCTTGAAAGTCAAGTCAGTTGAGGCATGGAAAGTCAAGTCAGTTGTGGTATGTAAATGAAAACATAGATTCATATTTTTAAAAACCCATATGATTATTTGGGACAAATAGGAAAGTATTGTTCTTGGAAGCTGAAAGGAATTCTGGCTAGTCAAGGGATTTGGGCTCCTCCTGGACAATGTTGGCTGTTGGAAAGGGGCATCTGGAAACCATGCATTCAAAATGTCATCAGTGGTTTAAGAATATCACATTATGTCCACAAGCAGATTGCATATTCTTCAGCAATATCATTTTTGGCCACCAAGTAATGGCTGGTTTTCAGACATCCAAAACTGTGACTGCATGGCTTATTTTCATAAATGGCACGTTTAGAAGAATGATGTAATCAAATAGCACTGGGGAAAACTTGAAATTCTCATCAGGCAAACATTCACACTGCTAGGTAAAAGAAGCCATTGGCATTGAAATGTGGCGGTGCATCTCCTGAGGCTGTTATGTGGAACAGTAAGCTACAGATCCATAACAATGGGCCAGGAGTCTCATTTCTCTATCAGAGAAAGAACTTCTCTACTTTCGCTTATTCAGTTCAGATCATTTGTTTGGCAACACATGTGCAGTTGAAATGTGAATGCTTTAGTTTACTGTCAGGGACTCTCCATCTGCTGAACCCTTTTCTAAATTGTAACTTTTAATATTAACTATAAGATCAGTGTATAGAAGTTGAGTATGGTAAATAATAGACTTCTCATTATAGAAATGAATCAATACAATGAAAAGGGCTCAGATGAATGAATATTGCGGTTCTATTTATTGTTCCAGTAAACAGAGCCCAATTAATGTCCAGTGACTGGGTAATTTTATTACATTACCTTAACAACATATTAAGCACAGCTACAGATTCACAAATTGTTCCCCTTTCGAAGATAGTTGGTGGACAGTGCTGTGTATTTGTCAGAGTGTCAGACTAGGAACTGGGAGACCCAAGTTCAAATCCCCACAGCTTCTGTGGAAGCTTTGCAGGGTGACCTTGGGCCAGTAACACACTCTCAGCTTCACATACTTCACAGAGGTGTTGTGAGATAAAATGGGGAAGAGAAAATATCAAGGTCAGCTGCTTTGGGAAGAAAGGCAAGGTATTAACAAAATATATAAAAGCTAATACCACTGACTTCAGTGAGTTTAGAAGGATGCAAATCTACTTAGAATGGCACTTTCAGCAATATTTTAGTTATTTATTTACTTACTTATTAAATTTCTAGACTGCCCTCCCCTGGGGGCTCAGGGCGGTGAATAACAGTAATAAAAACAGCTTAAAAACACAACATAAAACAACTAATTATCAATAATAAACCAGGAACCATATAGCGTCAGATGGCGTTCCCCCTCCCCCCACCCCACCTTTATGCCCACGGGAGGCCAGATGAAATGGCAGCAATGTATTTAACCAGGCTGGCCAAATGCCTGGCGGAACAGGTGGAAACTCTGCAGGTCCCGCAGGGCCTGATCTCCCTTGGAAGTGGGTTGTATGTTTTGTTCCTCATGGGGGGGTGGGGGTGGGGGGTTGAGCACATTTGTTTGTTTTTGGGTGGAGTTCATTTACAGTAGGATTTGCTGTTGCATTTGCAATCACATTCACAAGAGTCTTATATATTTAGTTTTATATCCAGAGTCGGTGGGCTGGTCAGAAGCAAAGAAGAGTGTCCTGCTCTTCTGGGCTTGCCCAGGACCTGGAAATGCTTCCTCACACCCCACGGGAAGCAAGGGATGAGGGGGTTGCTCATTCAACCAGGGAGTTCCAAAGTATTAAAGAGTCAGCCTATTCCAATGTCACTTGAGGGATTGCTCTGATTGTTACTAGCTAGGGTCGCCCACATGGAACAGAATCTTCACTGCAGCTCTGCCTTATTAAAAATTGATCTGCCCACCTTAATCTTTTTTACACCCCAGGTGAAAGTTGTCCTATCTGTTCAGTCATTTGACAGGGTATAATTATAAAACTGGTTGCAATTTTTAGTTGTTATGTTATTGATACTGTTTATATTGTTCATTCCCTGATCCAGATAGTTTAAGTTAGGCCAATCTCAGAAGCTAAACATGGTTGGCTTTAGTAAGTAGCAGGGTCACTATGCAGACATAGACACTATGCAGACAGGCAATAGCAAACCAGCTGTTGCTTGAAAACCCTATGGGGTTGCCATATGTCATTTGTGACTTGAAGGCACTCTCTATATGTATGTATGTATGTATGTATGTATGTATGTATGTATGTATGTATGTATGTATGTATGTATGTATGTATGTATGTATGTATGTATGTGCTTCATTTTGGTAGTTCTAATTTTGTACTTAAACCACATTGCAGATCTTTGGTGAAATGACAGATACAACTTTTAAATAAATAAATAGACAAAGATAGGCATCTGGCTCATACACAATGATTTACAGCAGTAAATATACGTGGGATGCAAGTCTTTGCATATGTGCCTATGCTTTTAATTCCTAAGGGAGGAAGAATTCTTCTTTCTGTGTGTTCTCAACCCTTTTCAGTCCAGGGTCATTGTGCACCTTCAAGATATACCATTCTGGCAAGTAAATTAGCCCTCATTTACAGAGAAGTTGAATGCAGCCAGACTAATGGTGGTGTGAGTATAATTGGTTCCCCACATGTGTCAGTGTGTACTCCTCAAGCCATGGAAAAGATGCATTATGGGACTAATTTTTTAAATGTTAATGGATATTGGACATTTGCCAGGCACCCAGCTGCGCACAAAACATTGAGCTAGTAAATAGCTCTTGATCTGTTTAGAAACAAATTATAATGGTTGTTAGGATTCCACATGACTGAAGGCATGGTAACAACTACTGGCTCACAGACTGACCCTATTAACGGTGCTATGGGGGAAAAATGTTGTAATTTTACAGTCAAAATAATAGACATGAAATTAACAAGGAAATTATTTTAGTGCATTCAAAAGGAAAGACGGCTCACTATTAATGTGACCTTGGCTTAGTTACATCGATTGAGAGCAGCATTTGGGGGAGGGTATTCTGCTTTTGGTTTTGCCTGGCAAGAGGTCGGAAAGAATATGTTACCGCCAGTCATCCAGTGTAATTTTAAAGCTGACTTTTGGATGCACAAGTTCACTTGCTCTTATCAAGGCTCGTCTTTCCAACCACATAGCCGCAGCAGGCATGACAGGATCAACGAGCTGTCATTTCACTCCACTGAAGCCCTTCTGTGTTTTAATAGAGAACCATAGAAGACTGACATCACAGCTACATTTCAATAAGAAATGTTTAGCTAATTGAGTGCACTTGAATAATATGAAACTTTGTATTGTCGAATATGAAACTTTCCTTGTAATTTCTGGGGAAATGGCAGTTTAATAGGTTGGAATCTTCTCCTTTACCACTGGAAACCAATATTGTGTACGCACACCACAAATCCCATTGCCTGAAATCCTAAAATGCTACATAAATATTCAGACAGTCACTGGTCTTTAATGTTTCTATTGCACTTGTTCATGTGGCTGATGGAAGAAGCTACTTTTCAGTTCAAAAGTAGCTTATTTGTCCTGCCATGCAAATGGCTGCAATAGAAATGATAATGACAACTCTAGTTGTGCAGACAGTCACTGAAAAGGCTGAGAATGGTATGCAGTTGGGAAAATGTAATGAGAGAAACTAAAGCCATTCTATAGAAGTGGCATAGGTCTGCTTTCACCATGCAATCTCTGGCCACAATGCAGATCCCCTTCCCCACATCTGGATTGTTCTGTAACTTTTCTTGTTGTTAAAGGGTAGCTTTACGTCAAACATCTCCTTTTGAAATTAGAGGCATGGGTGGATGGAAATAATTTACTAGCAGCAAAACAAGTTGGTTTTAGATTTGGTCATTCAACTTCACATCATTTTTAATGCTACAATTCATAATTAAAAACTCCTTATACTTTAATTTATTCTCCCTCTATGAGAGTTTTAAACATTAAGAACATAAGAACATAAGAACAAGCCAGCTGGATCAGACCAGAGTCCATCTAGTCCAGCTCTCTGCTACTCGCAGTGGCCCACCAGGTGCCTTTGGGAGCTCACATGCAGGATGTGAAAGCAATGGCCTTCTGCGGCTGTTGCTCCCGAGCACCTGGTCTGTTAAGGCATTTGCAATCTCAGATCAGAGGATCAAGATTGGTAGCCATAAATCGACTTCTCCTCCATAAATCTGTCCAAGCCCCTTTTAAAGCTATCCAGGTTAGTGGCCATCACCACCTCCTGTGGCAGCATATTCCAAACACCAATCACACGTTGCGTGAAGAAGTGTTTCCTTTTATTCCTGCTTTTCCTCTCCTGCTGCAGCCCACTTATCTGTTTCTGGGGTATAGGAGACCCTCAGAACTGGCTTGAGGGGTAAATTGTCAGAAATTGTCCTTTCCCTTCCATTGGTGAAAAAATTTAATGTGGGTCCAACTGTGAATTGGTATCAGAATTTTTTAAAAACCATGAATAATTTGCACATTATAGTTTTCAAATCACTCAGTCCAGTGAGTACATGGGATTTCTTACACACCTGAAGCTACACAACCTACCTACACATTTCAGTTGAAGCAGTAACTTCACCACTAGGGCTTTTTTGAGCCCCTAGTCCTATCCTTGGTGACTGGTGAAGCTAATATATTCAGTGAATCTATGTGCATGTCAGAACATATAAAGGGCTTGAGATGAGGGAGATCAAAGGCATAAAAATGTCTGAACAAATTGGGACTATTTATAAATAGAGCAGAATTACCGGTAAGTGGGACCCGCGTATAAATCGAGGGGGGCATTTTTCACCCTAAAAAAAGGGCTGAAAACTCAACTTATAGGATAGGATATTTAATTTATATACCGCCCTCCCACAGAGGGCTCAGGGCAGTGTACAACATAATAGGAATAACAATAACATATTACAAAACCATAAGGCCACCAGAGCCCTCCGGGGGTGGGCGGTATAGAAGTCAAATAAATAAATAAATAAATAAATAAATTATAAAGACAATATCAATTTCAGTGGATCCACAAATTAATAATTCAAGATCAAAATAATACTATCAGGTTAACAGCTCAGAGCAAGTTAAACAACTTATGATAACATCCCCAACATTAATATAGCATTTCACAACATTAATATAACATTTCATAACATTATATGCGAATATATACGGTACCTCAGCAGCAGGGCATCATTCAGCTCTGTGGCACCCGAATCCAGATGTCTGCCCCCATGCTGTCATTTCTATGCCTTTGGGGCTTGTGCTGGCATGGAGGGGGGCATTTTGGAGATATTCCCAGTGTAGTTGCAGCTCTCAGCCCCTCCCCTTGAGTTGGACTGTTATTGTTGTTTATATTGTGTCCCAGAATTTTAACAGTCCCTCTCTAATTATATGGTTATTCTTTTTATCTGAATTTCTTTTCTTGACTAATTTTTTCTGTCAACAACCAATTGTGTAAAACTATTTCCAAATCTGTTGTCTCTTACTTTATTGTTCTCTGATCCAGGTTCCTAATGGAGTTTACAAATCAAACTAGGCCAGCTGCTTGATAATATAATTTAATATTGGGAACAGCTTGGCCTCCTTTCTTTTTCTCTTGTAAACTTCTTGGATTATTCTTGGATTTTTTCCCATTCTGAATGAATTTATTTATTGGTTTCTGCCATTCTGTCAATCATTTTCCTTGTATATAAATAAATTGGTAACATTTGAAATAAAATGTTCAGTTTTGATAAAATATTCATCTTAACAATGGAAATTCTTCCTTGCCATGAAATTTTAATTTAGTTCATCTTTTCATATCCCTTTACTCTGCCAGTTCTAGAGCTTCTTGCAATCCACATTAAGGCTGCAACAGCCTAGCAAAATTGCAATGCATTGTAGCCATTGGCCAAATGGGAAAGCTCCAGCAAGCTCTACTATTTTTCCCTTCAAGATGCCTCTCCCCCTCTATCCTGTTGCCCTGGAAACCAATCACAGGGCCAGAAAGGGGCACCAGGGGTTTGCTCCTTCCATAGTAATCCAGCAAAGGAGAACAACCTTTATCAGCCCAGCAGAATCCACATGGAAGCCCACCAAAGCACCAGCTAGGTCATTGGGGGTAGAGGGTGGGTTTAACATTTAAAGCCTAATCAGTAGCCTTGTGAATGAGCTTTAAATTTTGAATGAGCTTTAAATTTCACTAGCATTGTGATTCAGCTTTAAATTTTGTACAACAGTGTGTAACAGACTTTCCTCTGTGATACACCTCTGGAGATGCTAGCCACAGATGCAGGTGAAACGTTAGGAACAAGATCCACCAGACCACGGCCACACAGCCCGGAAAACACACCAGAACTAGTTGAATCGGGCCGTGAAAGCCTTCAGCAATACTTTGTAAAAAGAGTTTTTTGAACTTTTTTTCCCTACAGTCATGTATGATTTTTGCTTTTGAGCTTTTGACTTTCTGGCTTCATCTGGATAGCTGAGGGTTTTGTGGGGGTGGGGGGTGGGGTTGGCTTTATTGTCAGCTTAGCTTACTTGAATGCATAGCCCTATTTATGAGTTTACTCCACCAGTTCATGCTGTCATTGAGCTAAAACCCAAAAGTTGGAGGCAATGGAGAGGAGTCAAGAACAAGTTGATGGTTCTCCTAACATTTTGAAAGCACTGCTTTTATATATTAGCCGCTTGCATCATGTTGTAATAATGTATTATATAAAACCATCTATTTCCTTTTTCTAGATATTCTGCATAGAACACCATATAGTCTCCAGAGGCAAAGGAAACACACCTGTTCAACCTAAATGCAGGACCATGATTCATTTTGGCTAGTTCTCAGGTTTTAACAGCTTGTGTTGCAGATCACAGGGGAACTATGCAGTTGCTATGGTGACTGTTGAAGTAGAACATCATTCTGACAAAGTTATATTAGGGGGTAAAGATAGAGAACTTAATATATCCAGCAGCACTTGGCATTTTTAATGTTTTTGTGATACTCAGGTTCTGTAAATAGCAATGGGTTTATAGTGACCAGAAGTCAAACTTTCCATTAAAAACATTGGCATTTGCAAATTTACAGCTTGCACAGTGGGTTACAGATGGAGATAGCCAAGTCCAGAACTGAATACCCAGGGAAATGGCACGCACAAACCAGCCTCGATCCTCTCTCATACACTTTTGAAGTTAAAAAAATAAATGCTAATCTTAACCCTTCCTCCTTAAAAATGTTCCATAGTTATAACTATGATAGTTATAACTGAAAATACTTTTCTAATTTTGTAATGATTATATTCCATTGTTTTTACACTGAAAGCCACCTCAATCATGTCTGTGGGGAAGTATCATACACATTTTCGACATAAATAGATACAATACATAGAGGACTTGTTCGCATTTCATAGGTGGGCTTTGTTTCTCCATACTCTGTGCAACCCAAAGAGGGGCTGCAATGTACATAAAAAAGAAGCACAATGCAACTTTAATAGCAAGTGGGTGTCAACCTTTCTGAACAAAGTTTCAAACATCATAAATATTCTTATTCAGGTGAAACTGCTCAACAAATAAATAAATTAATCATTATCCTGTTTTAATTTTTCATTTTACCAACTTATTCAGGACAAGTAGACTTGTTCAACAGCTCTACAAATGGAACATTCCATCTAGCATTACTGAATATAGACAAACTGGTCTCCCGGCATTTTGTTGGCGTAAGTCTCCTGCAGCTATCACCCGTCTCAAATGTTCATTTTGCTACAAACAAGCTAGTCTTTAAAATAATCAGAAACTTTATCCCAAAAAGACAAAGGTGCTACTGGTAGGATGAAAGACTGACCCAAGAACTGGAATATCTACTATTCTGAATGGGCCTGAAAGAGTATGATAGTAATTGGTAAATGCTGGTGAGCACAGTTCTCCTGTTGGATACGCAGGTAGCAATAGTAGCCAGGAGCATCTTTAGCCAGCTTTGACTAGTAGACTAGACTGTGGCCTTTCCTGGGCAAAAAAGATCTTGAACTGTCGTAAATGCCTAGTAACATCTACAGTCAGTTACTGCAATTCATTCTATTTGGGTCTGTCCTTGATGACTGTCCAGAAGCTATAACTGGTAGAGAATGCCGTGACCAGAATACTGACTCCATTGCAATGATGGACCATATCACTCCAGTCTTGTTCCAGCTACCCTGTCTCAGAGTCAGCATGGTATAGTGGTTAAGAGCAGGTGGATTCTAATCTGAAGAACTGGGTTTGATTCCCTACTCCTCTGAGTGGCAGAGGCTTATCTGGTGAACCAGATGTGTTTCCACACTCCTACATTCCTGCTTGGCGACCTTGACTAATCACAGTTCCTCAGAACACTCTCAGCCCACCTACCTCACAAGGTGTCTGTTGTGGGGAGATCACTGGAGAGAAAGGTCCAAACCCTTCTTCTTCATATTTTGCTTCTGAGCTCAGTCCATAGTACCGGTATTGACCTTTATGACTTGGGGACAGAGGCATACTGGGAGAAAATGGTGCAACACCTGCTCAAGCACACACACACACACCCCGCACTACTTATGACAGCCAGCACATCTGGCCTAGGCGGGCTGCTCCTTCAGCCCGTGGAGGAGGATAGCAGCAGTCCTGGGCAGTCTGGCGGGGCCAGGGTGAGGAGCGCTCGGCAGGCCCATGGCAGCTCCCCAGCCTGGCTGGGCTTGGCAGCTGGCAGCTTGGCAGCTGGCAGCTGGCAGCAGGGTGGCCAGGGAGGCCAGAAACCGGCCTCAGGTGCCCGCTTAAGCTGCTTGCTGCTGAGCCACAGCCACAGGCCAGCTTCTGCCATTCCCGGCCTCACTGCTAAATACTCTAGAATTCTGGGGTGGTCTAGCTCAGGATTTGCTATGATGAACAAAAAGAACCTTTTCTGCAATCATGAAAAGGATTAATATTGCTATCTCACAGCAGTGGCGTAGGAGGTTAAGAGCTCGTGTATCTAATCTGGAGGAACCGGGTTTGATTCCCAGCTCTGCCGCCTGAGCTGTGGAGGCTTATCTGGGGAATTCAGATTAGCCTGTGCACTCCACCACATGCCAGCTGGGTGACCTTGGGCTAGTCACAGCTTCTCAGAGCTCTCTCAGCCCCACCTACCTAACAGGGTGTTTGTTGTGAGGGGGGAAGGGCAAGGAGATTGTAAGCCCCTTTGAGTCTCCTGCAGGAGAGAAAGGGGGGATATAAATCCAAACTGCTACTCCTCCTACTCCTCCTCCTCCTCCTCTTCCTCTTCTTCTTCACTTGAGACACACTAAATAAAAAGGTAAATAAATTTGCAGTGAAACAAGCTTGATTCTCTGTAATCTTTAAAATATGCTATGAAAGCAGCTGGGAACTGTGTATCCAGGAACCTGGCTGATATTATGGATGGAAACATCAGTAAACGCATATGCTACATGCCACATTCTGGTAAGAACAATTTTGATTTTCTGAGACTGTGGTGAGCAGATTATTTTTTATCCCAAAAATATCTTTTTATTTTCACAATGTAAGTGAAAAACTTGCCATTCGCTGCAAGGTACTTAAGTAGTAATGTCAGACTTTCCCTTCAATTCAGGGCAGCCTAATAGTAATCATACAAAGTGGTATCATATGTCTTTGTGTGGAAAGCTGCACAAAAGCAGCCTTCCTCCACATGTACTCTACCCTTGGCAATGATTGGGCATTTTTGCCAGCACACAAGTAAAGAAGAACTAGTAAAATAAGAGAGTGCAGATAGCCATGGTGGTTTAAAGAAAATCCCTAAACCAAAAGCCATGTACATACTGGGAAAAACCAATCAAAATAGCACAACATAAGGTACAAGCTTTTGAGCTTCCCAGAATTCTACCTCAGGGTGATTGGTTAAAGGGAGGGGGCCCTATTGGGCCATTATTGTAAGGCCTCTTGTTCATACCCTGCGTAGGACCCTCTGCAAATAGAGCAGGTGATGGTGGGTGAAGTTAACATTTTTGTATGTTTAGACTTTTGGAAGAAGGAAAAATAACAGCCTCTAACTAAAAATGTAAAACCGTTATTGGATCAAATGTGTCCCTAGCATTAAATGGAACTTCCAAATCCCTTTAAAGGATTTTAAAAATAAAGGAATAACTTTCTTTCCCTCTTTGTACTCAGATGTAGACTACACAATTCAACATAGTCAAGACCCTTGAAGAAAACAGGCGTCGGCATCCTTAACTCTATACAAGATGGTGGCCATTCTGTATACTGAACTGCTACCCTGGAAACAGAGGTGGAATGCTGCGTTCGAAACACAACCTGAAAAGCTCTCAATCAGTATGAAGAAGATGTGACGAAAGAGGAGTTTTCTGTCCCTTAGCTGTCAATAATTAATACATTATTTACACTAGCACATTCCCGCTTACCAACTTTCAGGATTTCATTTACACTCTGATCCTTCACTCTGCAGCAGATTTAACATCATTCTGACCTTCTTCTGCCGAACACCACACAGCTATCAAACAGGGAAGGAATATCATCAAGTATGTGCATTTATTATGGCAATGATCTTCAGTACTGTGAAGAAGGGGCCAGTGGCAAAGCTATTCAGAGCAAACTGGAAGACAGAAAAGAAAAAAAAGATGGCTATTAAAGGAGACTTAAAAATATCTATTAGCAGCTACTATACCAGTAACACTGTTGTTAGGAATGCCGATGTTTGCTCATTACGTAAAGCTCTTGGAAAAGACAGTTGCTAATTAAAACCCAAAGGAATTGGAAGTGAGTTCAGAATAACCATACAACAAGAACTGTTATACAATCAAAAACTTATGAGATAACCTCAAACATGCTTCCATTAAAGCTGAAGGACAATAAAAATGGCTAAAATATCCCTTTCATCAGATACTAAATTAGTTGTGCAATCCCAAAAGAAACATCATCAGATGTTTATAAGACATCAGCAAGACGTCATTTCATCCAGTGTATAATAAAAGTCTCCATTTTTTTACATTAAGAGATTCAGAATAGAGTCAAAACACATTTCTGCATTGCCTCAAAGCTTTAACACAAAAGTTGAACGCATTAAGTTGCCTTATACAAGCCCCATTGACAAGTTATAGGAAACACACATACAATCTGTATACAGTATATACTTGATTTTCTTTATATGTGCATTGGCATGTAATGTTAATTCCACATATATCCAGGAAGTGGTACCCAGTTTCATTTGTGCAATGAATACATGTTGGTTTTTTCTTTCAAACAGATGTATATACTATTATTTATTAAAATGTCTGTACTTCACCTTTCCTTGAGGTTCAAGGCAGATTAAAATAATAGTTAAAACATTTTTAACCTATTTTGTTAAGAGAAATTGTCTTATGTTTATTATTGTCTTCCTTTTGGTTAAATATGGTAATAATTTTGATATGGCACCCTCAGGAAGAATAATGGTCAAAAAAGTCTGAATCTCAGGAGGAATTACACACTTTTGAGATCTGATAATATTGGGCTAGTCTCAGTGATCCAGGTCGGGGGTGGGTGGGTTGTCCAGTGATCTGTGGATGAAATATCTGAAAAATGTTGTTGGGGTAAGGGTAACAGGGAGGAGGAACATACATATATCAGGAACACCATAAAGATAAGATAGATTTTTCTTTCTAGCACATGAATATAAAAAGGGAGAGAAAGGGAGGGGGAACGTCATAACAAAAAAGATGATATAGATGATGTGTGCTAAAAAATCTTCCTGAATATCTAAATGGATATGTGTTCAGATAGAAAAGAAATTTATTATTTCTGTAAAGGAACAAAAGATGAGTATTCTCCTGTTTTACAGGAGAGTGACTGATTGCTTTGACTGCTACTGTACAGGTTTGCTGATACTGTAATAGGAGCATATTATGGCAAGGTATAGTGTTCATGCATATTTTCAGTGGTTGCTGTAAGTAGTAGAACCAAAATAAGAAATTGTCAGTGATGCAAAACTGGATTTATCTTGAACTGGCACAGGTTCCTCCACACTTGTTGACAGTAGAGTTATTTGAAATTTCAAAAATCAAGGTAATATTCCATGATTTTCATCTTTTCTTTGTTCTGATGCAGAAAGTAAATCAGTATTGCACTTAACTGCATCTGTTGCTCATCAAGTGGCAGAGGCGTACCTGGGCAAACTGGAGCCCTGGGGAAAACCTGAGTTTGAAAACCTGCCCATGGGCAGCCACCCTCCCCCACCGTGAACAAAAAATGATTTTTTCCACCAGGTCGTTTCAAAGTCACCATCACATTATAGAACATCCCCCAATTCACAAAACTGAACACAGCAATGGGCCATGCCACACAGCAGAAATAATTTTTGGAAAACATTTTCAAAATGCTTTCAAAATGTTTTATTACTGCTATGAAAACATTTTATGGTGTTGTATCCTGTCCCCCCAATTGGGGGAAACAGCATCACTTTCAATGTTATTTAAACTGGGGACCCCAGATTCTCCCTTTAAGGTGGATTTAAAAGGAGAATCTGGGCTTCCTAGTTTAAACAAGTGATGCTGGAATCCACCCCCAAACAGCATAATTTTCAATGGTGTTTAAACTAGGGAGCCCAGATTCTCCTTTTAAATCCATCTTAAAGGGAGAATCTGGGGTCCCCGATTCGCTTTAGTCAACATTGAAAAAAAAGTGATGCTGAAGCATTTTATGGTGGATTCTCCACCATCCTGAAAACAGCATCCCTTTCAATGTTAAAACTGAGGGACCTCAGGATTTCTCCCTTTAAAATCCATGCCGAGAAGGGGTGGATTTAATAATAATAATAAAACCTTTATTAGGCATTAAGAAAAAGAAAGAAAAGAAAACAAGCATTGGCAGGAAGGGAGTGGATTTAAAAAGAGAATCTGGGGAAATTTGGAGGGGGTGCCTGTTGTCAGGGGTGCAATTATTAAGATAGCAGCACCAAAATTTCAGAGTATCTTTGTGAGACCCTACTGATGATACCACCCAGGTTTGGTGAAGTTTGGTTCAGGGGGTCCAAAGTTATGGACCCTCAAAGGTGTAGCCCCTATCTCCTATTAGCTCCCATTGGAAATAATGGGGGATGGGGCACTCCCTTTGGGAGTCTATAACTTTGGACTTCCTAACCCAAACCTCAGCAAACCTATGTCATATTATCAGGAGAGTCTCCCAAAAAATTCCTGAAATTTTGGTGCTGCTAGCCTAAAATCTGCGTCCCCTGCAGGCCAAAAACAGAAAAAACACTGAAAATACAAAATCCCCCCACAAACGAATTTTGTCGCCCACCACAAGGTGGCGCCCTGGGCAGCTGCCCACTTTGCCCAATGGGAGGAACGCCTCTGTCAAGTGGTCTTCAGTGCACAACTGTTGCTCATCAAGTGGTCTTCTGCACACAAGGGACTGCACAGGCACAAGCCTGCCACAGAAAAGGACTTTCCAAAACTTTCTAGAAGATTTGTAAAACATACAGCCCCCCGCCCCGCATCTTGCACCAGAGTTTTCCTACCAAAGCAGGCACATGATGGGGTAGTGGGAGTGCTCATCCCTCAATTCTTCCATTCACCACCATAGAGAGGCCATGAGGTGTGAAGCAAGACAGCTCACAGTGGGGAACGTAGGGAAGGATATGTGTCTGCACAGAAGATCACTCAATGAATAATAGTTATAGATCAGGAAAACACTGTTTTCATCTTCATGGTCTCTGAGCAGCCCCACATAGGAGATTAGCAAGCTTACTTACCAAGGAGGTGGGTGTGGCCTGGCTAGCGAAAGCGTGATTGAAGTACCACTTTCCCCACAGCTGCTTCACCCCTGGAATCTACATCAATTGAGTAGAGCTTGATGAAGGTCGAGGAGGTAGTCCAGGTTGCAACTTGGCAGATACAAGAGATGCCTTTCCAAGGAGTGCTGTGGGCGATGCCTGGGCCCTGGTGGAATGAGCCCTCAGAGGAACTGGCTATTCCACCTGCGCTGCAGCATGTCCCAGCCTTGTAGCTGAGATCACCCATCTGGATAATGTTTGGGAAGATTATGCTTTCTCCACTTTTGGGACAACTAAAGCAAATAAACAAATTGTGTTCCTTTTTAAAATGATTGTTAGATTCAAATAAAAACAGTGCCCTTTGAACATTGAGTGAATAGAGTGTTTGTTTTGCTGAGGAGGTCAGGGATGGAAAAACACTGTTAAAGTGATGTCTTGGGCCAGGTGCAAGTGGGAGACTAACTTTGAAAGAAAAGTCAGACTGGGATGTAAGACTACAGCTCAATTCTCCCACCTTGCGAGCTGAGGTAATAGCTAATAAGAACACAGTCTTGAATGACAAGAAAGATACTTCAGAAGTAGCCAAAAGACTTATTGACACCAGAGGTAGCCACAGGTTCATAAGACTTATTGTCACCAAAGTCAAACACCATTGGTTTACAGGGCGAGGAGGGCTGCCAGCTCTCTCATTGCTGAATGTTATCCTCATGGGAAGAGTCTATCCAGCTTTGAGGCAAAGAGATAGTTGTGATGATGTATGCTAATCTAAGAAAAACAAGGAAGTGTAGTGGAACAAGAAGCAGAAACAAAGCAAAACCTGCTATACAAAGGCTCTGGGCATGAGAAAGTAGTGTGTGTGAAATGCTATAATTAGTGAGTTAGTTGAATAACGATAATGTAAATAGCCACACAGAAAACAAAACAACAAAGCACATTCAACAGAACAGCACAATATACTATATAAAGAAACAATCGACAAGCAATACCCTGGCATGAGTCAAGGAAGAAAGTTTTTTAACCCAGGTCCAAAAATCAGTGAAAGTCCAAAATAGATCTTCTGTTCCATTTACTCAGAAACATACAGAGACTTGCTCAGAGACTTGCATGTACTATATGCTCCCATGTTATGTGCCTCCCTCAAACAGAACATACAGGAATCATGACTGTCATTCAATGCCATTTTTGTACTGTATTTGGTACATTTTTTTTAAACATAGCCATCTTTTACTGGTGGAAAAGCTGAAATCCGGATGCCTAAGGTAAAAATTAACACACAAGTCTCAGATGTTCCTCTCCTCATGGCAGCAAAAACAGAACTGAGGGATGAGCACTCTTCTTGCCCCTATCATGTGCCTGTTTGGGCGGGAAAATGCCAAGGCAGAATGGAGGGTAGCGTAGGTACTGTGTTTCACGAATCTTCTAAATAGCTTTGGAAAGTCTTTTTGTATAGCAGGCCTTGCCTGCACAGTCCCATGTGTGCCTGCACAGAGACCATGACAATGAATCTTTCTTCCCTACTGACAGCCTGCATTGTTGTGTTGTATTGAATGTTATGCACAAATAAGTAGCTAATGGCAGAACTAAAGAGGTCTGTGCAGTCCAAGTTCTTTCATTTTCCCTGATTATAAAGATATTTGCATAATGTATGAATTCAAACATTACTGCTGTTAAATAATGCACCAATATTCTCCCATGTTACAATACATACTATTTCCTCTTCATGAATCATTTTGAATGTATCATCCAGTTGGGTTCCTTTCTTTTTGTTTAAAAATGTAGTTGAACTCCACACAGATAAGCATTTGGCTAGGAAAGGTCTCATCAACCAGCAGTTGGCTAACCCACCAAACTGTAAATGAAGCATTCATTATTAAAAGGGCCATGTTGCCCTCTTTTCAGAATGCATTATCATCAACATTCAAAACTTAGCATTCCAGAAATGTCAGGAAGGGATACAGATTCATCCCTGAACACTTCATTATTTGCTAAGGCTAGGGTGAGGAAAAACTAATATTTTCTTAGCAGAGGTCAAAGGTAAATCATCTTTCTCATATATGTGTTTGTTTATGTGGACATAGTTCTGAATTCTTGGACTGTATATTTAGATAACCGGATAACACATTAGTGTGTGTGTGTGTGTGTGTGTGTGTGTGTGTGTGTGTGTGTGTGTGTGTGAGAGAGAGTGTGTGTGTGTGTGTGTGTGTGTGTGTGTGTGTGTGTGTGTGTGTGAGAGAGAGAGAGAGAGAGAGAGAGAGAGAGAATGTGTGTTTCTCAATGATTTTATTTATTTATTTATTTATTTTATTTTCCCAATTTATATACCGCCCGATCCCCAGGGGGCTCCGGGCGGTGAACAACAGGAGCAATCATACAATTATAAATACATAGGCCCCATCATAAAATGACTTAAAACTCATAAAAACAGCGAATACTATAATACGTAATAAATAAATAAATAGAAGGCGTCTGGCCCAATTTAAAACCTACCTCCCTGAGGGGGGCCGGTGGGAGCTCCTCATGTGAGGGAGACCCTGATGTAACCCGCCCCAGGCATAGAAGCGGTGAGGGGGCACCATATTAGCAGCTGGACACTCCAAAGGCCCGGTGGAACAACACGGTCTTACAGGCCCTCGCGAGGAATCCTCACCCAGGTCCCGCAGGGCCCGGACAGCTGGAGGAAGGGTGTTCCACCAGGCCGGGGAGCCAGTGCGATAAAGCGCCCTGGCCCGGCTGCGTGGAGGCCAGCCGCATCATAGAGGGAGCCGAGGAGGACCACCAGCAGATTGGCCTCTGCAGAACGCAGAGGCCGCATTTGGGAACATATATGGGGGGTGATGCGGTCCCGAAGATACGAGGGCCCCAGGTCAGCGCAAAGCCTTAAAGGTCAAAACCCACACCTTGAAGGTGATTCGGAGATTCAACCGGAAGCCAATGCAGCTGCCGCGAGCACAGGCTGGATGATGTGGTGTTCTCATGGAAGGCGCCTCCTGTGAGCAGGCGTGCTGCCGCATGTTGGACCAGTTTTAATCTTCCGAGATCAAAGCGCTAAGGGAAGGCCGGCGTACAGCGAGTTACAATAGTCCAGCCTGGAGGTGACCGTTGCATGGATCACTGTGGCCAGATCCGCCTGGGAGAGGAAGGGGGCCAACCGCCGGGTCTGCCGGAGATGGAAAAATGCAGTCCGGGTTGTATGGGCCACCTGGGTCTCCATTGAGAGAGACGAATCCAGGTGGACCCCCAGACTGCGAACGGAGGGGGTCGGCGCCAATGAGACCCCCTCCCACACCAGCGGCTGGAAATCCCCAACCTCACCCCTGCGGCCTAGCCAGAGGATCTCCGTCTTCGATGGATTCAGTTGCAGCCTGCTCTGCTGCAACCAACCAGCTACCGCCTCCAAACAATGCTGGAGAGCCGCCGGGGCGGCAACCGCCCCCCCCCTCCATCAACAGAATGAGCTGAGTGTCATCGGCATATTGATGACAAATCAGCCCAAAGCTCCGCACCAGCTGAGCAAGTGGTCGCATATAGATGTTAAATAATAGCGGGGATAGCAGCGCTCCCTGAGGCACTCCGCACTGAAGCGGGCACTTCCTGGAGGCTTCATCCCCGCACCACACTTGCTGACTCCGGTCCCGGAGGAACGAGGCAATCCACTGAAGGACAGTGCCCCGAACCCCGGAAGCGGCCAGACGGTGGGTCAAAAGGTCATGGTCGACCATATCAAACGCTGCTGTAAGATCTAACAAAACCAGCAGCGCCGATCCGCCTCGGTCAAGCTGGATACGGAGCGTATCTGTGACGGCGACAAGGGCGGTCTCCGTCCCATGCCCAGCACGGAAGCCGGACTGGAAGGGATCGAAGGCCGATGCGTCATCCAGGAAACCCTGAAGCTGCTCCAACACCACTCTCTCAATTACCTTCCCCAGAAACGAAAGATTCGGAGAGGGGCGGTAATTGGCCAGATCCCCTGGATCTAATGATGGTCTTTTTAAGAGTGGGCGGACCACTGCCTCCTTCAACCCATCCGGAAAGACCCCTTGCTCAAGGGAGCCATTGATGATATTCAACAGATGGGGTCGTAGCTCCACCCGGCAAGTTTTTATAAGCCAGGAGGAGCACGGATCCAGAGGACAGGTAGTAGGTCTAACAGCAGCCAAGGCCCTGTCAACAGCGGCTTCGGAGAGCAGGGAGAACTGGGCCAAACTTGGGCCCGAAGACGGCAAGGGAGCCTCCAGTTCCCTAATTGTAGATAACGTGGCGGGAAGGTCCTGGCGGAGCGACGCGACTTTATCTGCAAAAAAGCTCATAAATGCCTCACAGCCAACAGCCAATCGATGGTTTGTGGACCCTTCCGATAAGGAGGTCAAGGACCGAATTATGCGAAATAATTGTGCCGGGCGAGAGCTAGCAGACGCAAGAGAGGAGGAGAAGAAAGCCCTCTTCGCCTCCTTCATTGCCATCTCATAGGCCTTCATAAACGTCCTATAGGATGTTCGCGCCGCTCCGTCACGAGATTTCCGCCACACTCGCTCTAGTCGTCTAAGCACCCGTTTCATCTGGCGCAGCTCCTCGGTATACCAGGGGGCCTGCCGAACACGGGGGCGAAGAGGACGCCGGGGAGCAACAGTCTCGATGGCATCGGAGAGCCGGGAATTCCAGTCCTCCACCTGCTCATCGAGTGTGCCGGCGGGTTCAGGGTCCCGCAGAGCATTCAGGAACCCCATTGGATCCATAAGTCTCCGCGGGCGGGCATAAATCAGCCCCTCGCCTAGACGGGTTTGGCGCGGCAGGTCCATCCGAACCTTCAGGGCGTAATGGTCAGACCATGGCACTCTATCCATAGAGGATATGACCATATTAACCCCCAAACCGAAGACCAAGTCCAGCGTGTGACCGGCCTCATGAGTGGGGCCAGAACTTACCAAGGAGAGGCCCAGTGTCGCCATGGATGACACTAGGTCCGCGGCCACCGTGCATGAGGCGGCGTCTACATGGACATTGAAGTCCCCCAGAACAATAAGTCTGGGGAACCGCAATGCCCAGTCCGCCACCACCTCCAGCAGCCGCAGCAGGCTATCCCCTGGTGCGCTAGGCGACCGGTACACCAGGAGGACCGCCCTGGTGCGCTAGGCGACCGGTACACCAGGAGGACCGCCATCCTCTCCGCAGCCAACCACTCTAGGCCGACACACTCTAGGCCGACACACTCCATGCCGGTGATCTCCGGGATGGGGGCCACCAATGCTTTGGTGGTATTTACAAGCTCAATTGCCTTTCCCAGGACCAAGCCTACTTTTAAAACTCAGTGTTTAATATACGCTGATCAAGAGTTTATAATCTTCACAGTTACAGCAAAGCCAAAAGAAAAATAATATATATCACCAAAGATACAACATTCCTGATACACAATATTAAAGAAAAAATATATATGCAGAGGATAGAGAAGACAAATAAATTCTCTACAACCAGATCTGCAGCCAAACAAAGGGTGGAGCAAGATTAATAAGAACTGTCTTAAAAGTATGCATCCCTGCAGACTGCCATCATCCATATATATCTAATTAACTATTTGTTTTGTGGGTTACAGTGGATATCACCAGCTGACACTGTGCCTAGCCTAGCTTTGTGGACAATCTTCAAAACATTAGTTGAGCTCCAAAACCAATGATAAATACTGATATATGTTTCCCAATTACTCTCACAATGCTTTGGTGGTATTTTACTGATAGGACTGTATGAAGCCTGCAGTAAGACTGGAACTGGTAACATGAAGAATCTCAAATGAGGATTCAGTTTCTGTACTAATGTGAGTGTCTCTAACACACACATATAGGGAAAGAGCCTACACACTTGGCCACAAGCAGGGGACACTGTGGGGAGAGGAGGAATCACCATGCATAATTCTTGGGTTGCCAACCTTCAGATGGTGGCTGCAGATCTCCCATTATACAACTGATCTACAGGTGACAAGAGATCAGTTCACCAGGAGAAATAGCTGAATTCCCTCCCCTCATCACACCCCACCCACCCTGGGCTCTATCCCCAAAATCTCCAGGTATTTTTCAACCCAGAGCTGGCAACCCTGAATGGTCCTGCTTTTCCTGTATGCACATTGTCCTGTCCGTGAATACAGGGTTTTCTGCAGTTATAGAATGTTTACCTTAGTTCCACCTTTGCATGCTGCTTATTTGCCTGATTTCTTCTCGGAGGCCCCTTCCGCATGGAGGCAGAAGGGGTTGGGTCGGCGTAACTCACACCGACCCAACGACGCTGGGACCGTCCGCATGGACGGTCCTAGAGCCGGCTGTGACGACGGCACCGTGGAGCGCCGTCGCCTGGCTGACCCGGCTTGTCCCCAGCCCTCCGGCACATCGCCGAGGCCTGGAGACACACACCCCGGCCCTGTGCGCCTGCTGCAGCGTCGCAGGGCAGTGGGGCGTGTCCCCAGGCCTCAGCAACGTGCCGGAGGGCCGGGGACAAGGTAAGTGAAGGGAGGGAGTGAGGGGGGGGAGCGCCTGGAAGCTGCTGCCGTTCGCACGGCAGCGGCTCCCAGCCGGTGTTGCCAGGAAAGTGCGCTTCCAAACGCACTCTGGAAACGCCGGCTTGGTGCCGGTCGGGCGGCGCGAGGGCGGTGCGGCTGCGCAGCAGCTGCACCCCCTGTGCGAATGGCTCCCTGGGGACGGCGTTTTTGCCATCCCCAGGGAGTCATAAAATGCCCATGCGGAAAGGGCCGGAGATTGGAGCAATACGCCAAAGCCTCCCTCTCCTCCTCCTCTGCCTTTATATAAATATAGCAACAGGAAAGCAGATCATTTACCATCAATGAATAGGCACAGTTCTCCTCCTTCCACCAATCACTATGAAGCTGAAAGGGCACAGCCTTGGGAGTAAACAGTGTTTACTAGTAGTTGATAAGTTACACAATCACATAAAACTATCTTTTCAAACATACTATTTCTGAACACCTCATTATCTTCGTTATACTTCCAAGTTGAAACAATTTCCTTTTCTAATAATCAGTGTTTACAATTTAAACACCAACTTCACTTTCTTTTGGTAATCTGCTTTCTCTCACACAGTGCCCACCCCCCTCTCGGGAATCCTGGCTTTTGAAATAATCTTTTACTTACAGTGTAGCTTCAACTACATTTTGCATTCAGATCCCAAGTCACTGCAATCTTAGGTCCCAGTCAATTTTCTATTTGCTTCGGGTATGAAATAACAAAGACTCCAATGCACATCATCTTTTTAAAAGCGTGTCATCTTTTACCATTTGTCATTCTAATGCTAAAAGGTGTCTCTTCTATCTGCGCTCCTAACATTACTTTCCCCAGATACACTCTTGCTCATAGACATGAATAGAGAGTCCATTTGCTCCATCAAATGGATTTTCTGTCATTTTCCCTCCCTCTCTCCTGCTTATAGTTGTTGATAGTAAAGCAAATACATTTTTTAAAACCTAATAAACTGATATGATGGTTAAAAGGCCACATTTTTCTTGCACTTATATAAAGCCATTCTGCATATACTGCAGAACATTCCAAAATGGATCAGATCAACTTTAAATAGACAGTTGTGAAGCAATGAAAATAGTGTCACCAGGTCTGCAAATTGTATATTCTTGGAAAATCAGGAAAGCAAAATGGTCTGTGAGAATTTGTCAGGTATGTGGATTAAAAAAAAAACTCATGAAGTAAACGACCATAGGCTACCAAAGCAAATTTTACTGTGACCTAAATAACATGAGAGAATAGTAAAAGGGTTGTCAAGGCCACATTTATAAATATTTTTCTTAGCCTTGTATATTTAAAAACACCCCCTGCCCATTTTAATATCACTTTGCACAGTCCTTTAGGAGAACTATACTGTTGAAATATAGATTGAGTATTCCTTGTATTTTACATTACTCAGCCTACAAGCCTACGAATGTGTCAGGTACAAAAGTGCAACTCTGACGCCTTGATCTTGTACCTCAGGGCTGATCAGACCCTAAGACTGGGCTCTGGACCTGTGCAGTTGGTATTCCGCAGTGATCAGATATACAGACTCAGGCAAGGATCCTTTCTGTGACAGAAAGCATTACAGAATACAAATTAGCACCCTAGATTCCTTTCATTCACACCTCACACTTAATCTAAGTCAGATTGCCTAGACCTGTTTTACCAAAGACTTACTGGAAAGCTCCGATGGAGGTGATGGAAGGTAGAACTCTGCCCCCAGATGTGGATCAGAGGGGTCAGATGGGCACCACTCACCTGGATCATGTGGGGGGTGCATTGTCCAGCTATGTCCCCCTCCCTCCCACAAGCCTTCTCCTGTTGCCTGACCCACCACCCCACAATCTGGCCAAGATCCAGCATGGGCCCTTCCAAACTCAATATATGAGCGTTTTCCGCATGGACCATATATCCTGGGATAAGGAGGTGAAACATCCTGGTTTGGCCATGACTTCCGCAAACAAAGGTTCAACAAAGGATAAGATTTCCCTTATCCCACAGCTTTCAAAAAACGATAAATTGGTGGTTCTTTTTTTTTTAAAAAAAGTGCCAATCCTGCTCCCATGTTAACATCAAGGGATACAGACTGGCTTATTTTTCCATATTGGACCACTGTATGATCCTCGAACAGGATATAAATATAGCAGGAAGGAAAAAATAAAATTGTACAACACCTTCCTGGATCTTTGCATGAAAACCAGTGGGGTTTAACAGCGCTTAACAGGGTTACCTACACTGCTTCCCCAAAACTAGGTCTTAGGTTTAATGCTAATAATCAAGCCTAGCGGCCCATGCCAGCCTAGATGTGGGGGGGGGGGCTCTGTTTTCACGTGCCCACAGAGAGGGCTCTGAGTGCCACCTCTGGCACCCATGCCATAGGTTCGCCACCACTGACCTAAGGCAAATCCTGCTTTTCAAGCCACCAATGAGAAGTGAGAAGGTTCAACAGACAAAGGTAAGATTTATTGAACAATGGAATTGAGAGATATATAAGATAAATGTATTAAGACATTTTTAGACATGTTTAAGATTAGTGATGTATTCCATTGTAACAGAGAGTAAGGAAACAGGAGACAGGATGCTAGGAGAAGTAGCCAGATAAGGAATGATGGTAGAAGATAACAGAAATAAGTTGAAAACAGAATTGTATAGGTTATGCCAAAGCCTCAGAAACATAAAGAATGAAGAATGTTCAGTCAGCATAAAATGAGAAAAAATAAGGAGAAAAACAAGTAGTGGAAATAAGAGAAGGGGGGATTAGAAATAGGTAGTGGAAATTAGATGCGAAATGGAATAGGTTGTAAGTCCTTGGCGGGCTAACCAGTGGGCGAAAGACAGGGAAAATGCGGCCAGGATTCTTAGGTATTTTAGGGGCCTGCGAGCTCCTCTTAAATGAGCACTCATCATTTCTTTATAATGGTGAGGATTGTTCCCGATCACTGCAGTCAGGGGCGTATCTGCCATGAGGACATGGGGAGACGAATGTCCCCAAGCACCCCCATTTGGTCACAGGGGGCGCAAAACATTCAGGTTTGTGGTTTTTGTATTTTTTAGTGTTTTTCAGTTTCCTGCCTGCAGGGGGCGTAGTTTTTAGGCTAGCAGCACCAAAATTTCAGGGATTGTTTGGGAGTCTCTCCTAATGATACCACCCAAGTTTGGTGAGGTTTGGTTCAGGGGGTCCAAAGTTATGGACTCCCAAAAGGTGTGCCCCTTCCTTTATTGTTTCCAATGAGAGCTAATAGGAGATGGGGGCTACACCTTTGAGGTCCATCACTTTGGACCCCCTGAACCAAACATCACCAAACCTGGGTGGTATCATCAGGAGAGTCTCCTAAAGATACCCTGAAATGTTGGTGCTGGTAGCCTAAAAACTACACCCCCTGCCACCTTAACAATTGCACCCCTGTCAGCAGGCAAATTTTCCCAGATTCTCCTTTTAAATCCACCCCCTTCAGCATGAACTTAAAGGGAGAATATGAGGTCCCCAGTTTAAACATTGAAAATGTTGGGAAATGATACTGTTTCAAGGTGGGGGAGAATCCACCCCAAAACAGCATCACTTTCAGTGTGGTTTTAACTGAGGACCCCAGATTCTCCCTTTAAGGTGGGCTCCCTAGTTTAAACACCATTGAAAGTGATGCTGTTTGGGGGTGGATTCCATTGGAGGTGTTTTGTGAGAGATGATGCTGGCATTTGTTTGGTAACTGTTTTGCTGGGGGTGATTTGTGAGAGATTTACATGCTTAATATCCACTTGCACTGGCTTGGAGTTGTTTCTCAGGCTAACAACCTACCTCATAGGGTTGGTGTGAGGACAAAATTAGGAAAGAGAGTTGGTGGGGAGAAAACCATGTATGTTTTGGTGGGGGTGGGAGGTGTTTTGTGAGCTGGTGCAAAAAAATAATTGTTTGGTCGTGGTGGAGGAGGGTGGCCACCCATACCAGGTTTTGTGTGTGTGCCAAACTCAAGTTTGTTCTCTGGGCTCCAGTTTGCCTAGATATGCCTCTGACTGCAGTTATCAAAAATAAAGGTTTGGAGGTAGATTTCTGTCTCCCTTTTTTATATTAATTAAAGAATTGTACCTAACAGATTCACAAATCCTTTGGCTTCTAACTGACTGGTATGCTTTCACACAGTTCACATGCAGTCTTGATACTGTCAGCTACCCATTTCACACCTATCTCCCTCCTGAGGTAACTATAGCAGAACAGTAATATGCCAGACTGGGAATCCACTTGTGTGTATAATTGTTGTCCCAACTGGTTTAAGAATTCTTCTATACCCAGAAGATAAACCCCCTTCCCTTTTATTTATGGTCACCTGTGGAAAGTCTCACAACTATTCCACCTTCAGCCTTGACCACTAAATACAACTCCCAGTTCTCCTGATAATGTATTTTCTGCTTTTAGCACACACTGACACTCAGTATATTTCAAGTCTGACTTCCTGACTGAAGTCCACTCCCTGACTGAAATCCCCTCAGAGTAGATATTTAACACACAGGGTTAAGGGTCTTCACATTAACTCACAGGAATCCAAATCCAAAAAGCTCACAAAACATTTCCTCTCAAAGAGATACCTCCTCCCCCTCTGAGTCAGCTAGTTGCTCCACCAATCAGACTGCAGGGCGCTTTCCTGATCCTAGGTGTTTCCCCCCACTCTGTTGTGATAGCACCTTGTTCCACTGACTGACTTGCACTTTTAATCCTCTATTTTACTGTGCAATCTGTCCCAGGCCTTTTCTGCACAAACCAAATAAAACATTTTAAGGCAGGAAATAAAACTTTTCCTCCAAGGAGCTCTGCATGGTTTTATCCCAAAATGTTTTATTTCTTGCTTCAAGACTTTTTATTTGCAAGCTGTTCCCAAGCTATTCTTTTTTGGAAACAGTTTTCTGGAAGTGGGGTGTGTGTGTGTTTGTGTGTGTGTGTGTGTGAAGATTACTTGCTGTGAAGATCTCTTTAAAACCTTTCCCATTCCTCTTCTGCAGTCCCTGGACTTCCTCATTTTCTGAGCTTACGCTGGGCGCCTTGTACTGTATTTACGTTGGATTTTTTTTAATTTCAGGGGCTCATGTCTACATAGTTATGTAGACATGACCCCTAGAGAATTGCAGCATGAAGCTTTGAATCGTCATAGCATTGGATCTACAGAGCTATCAGGGATGTAGGTATAGATTTTTTATGGGGGGGTTCGGGGTGGGGCCACACCCCCACCCACCCCAGGGCATGGCCACGCCTCCCCAAGCCCCGCCCCTGGCCTAGCGCTTATAAAAGCAGCTCTCCGAGGTCGGGGATGGCAGACTGCCCTCCCCTGCCCCTCCTTTCTCGGCTGAGGCATAGAGGGAAAATGGAGCCTGGTGCAAAATCTGAGTTTTGTGCCCCCCCACCCCCGGGGCAGCCGCTGTGATGCAGGAATCCACCCCCAAACAGCATCACTTTCAATGGTGTTTAAACTAGATCCACCTTAAAGGGAGAATCTGGGGTCCCTAGTTAAACAACATTGAAAGTGATGCTGTTTTTGGGGTGGATTATCTCCCACCCTGAAACAGCATCACTTTCAATGTGGCGTAGTGGTTAAGAGCATTCTAATCTGGAGGAACCAGGTTTGATTCCCTGCTCTGCCACTTGAGCTGTGGAGGCTTATCTGGGGAATTCAGATTAGCCTGTGCACTCCCACACACGCCAGCTGGGTGACCTTGGGCTAGTCACAGCTTTTCGGAGCTTTCTCAGCCCCACCCACCTCACAGGGTGTTTGTTGTGAGGGGGGAAGGGCAAGGAGATTGTAAGCCCCTTTGAGTCTCCTACAGGAGAGAAAGGGGGGATATAAATCCAAACTCTTTTTCTTCTTCTAAACTGAGGACCTCAGATTCTCCCTTTAAATCCATGCCGAAGGGGGTGGATTTAAAAGGAGAATCTGGGGAAATTTGGGGGGTGCCTGCTGTCAGGGGTGCAATTAGCTGGGTTAAGCTAGAAGCACCAAGCTTTCAGGGTATCTTTTTAGGAGTCTGCTCCTTCAATGATACCTCACTCCAGAGTTTAAGTGAAGTTTGGTTTAGGGGGTCCAAAGTTATGGACCCTCAAAGGTGTAGCCCCATTTCCTAAGCTCCCATTGGAAACAATGGGGGATGGGGGCACCCCCTTTGGAAGTCCATAGCTTTGGACTACCTGGACCAAACTTCACAAAACCTGGGTGGCATCAATAAGAGACTCTCCTGATAGTACATCCCAGGTTTGGTGAAGTTTGGCTCAGGATGTCCAAAGTTATGGACCCTCAAAGATGTAGCCTTCATCTTCTACTAGCTCCCATTGAAAACAATGGAGGATGGGGCACCCCCTTTGGGAGTCCATAACTTTGGACTCCCTGAACCAAACCTCACCGAACCTGGGTAGTATCATCAGGAGAGTCTCCCAAACAATCCCTGAAAGTTTGGTGCTGCTAGCCCAAACAATGCGCCCCCTGCAGGCCAAAAACCGAAAAATCACTAAAACATTTTAAAAACCCACGAACGGGTGGGCAGAGCTTCGGACATGAATGTGGGGGGTTCAGACCTGAGAACCCTCCCTTACCTACGTGCATGAGAGCAATAAACAAACTGGAATCACCACAAAATGGCAGACAGTAAGTATTTTGGAGGGAGGGGGTGCAGACAAACAGGGGTGTGTGAAAATGTTTGCAAAACGTTTTCAGGGGCTTGTGCAGAAAGAGCCACAATTACCTTCTTTCATTTGAAGATACACAACCACAGAGAATTGGTACAGAAGAAGGCAACTTCACTGACCATTGAGAAGTCTTTTGTTGTTGGTGGAAAACTCTTCATTCTAGCAGCATAAGGAAAACTCTGCTCTCAGAAGAACAGAATTACTGGACACAACCTAAATATTTTTTAAAGGAAAAGTAATCATTATTATGTAAGTTAAGTGAGACAAGTGAGTTTTTACCTGGTTTTTCAACTGCTGGCACACTATTAGGCCTGAAGCAAACAGTGCTTATGCCCATGACAGGAAAGAACTTCTCTGCCCATTAGATGCTACAACTCTCTCCTGGGTCCCTCACTTTGATTTCTACCTTTAATACTGACAAGAAGTGACAGTAGTTGGGTAAAACAATCAGAACTTCACTTGAAGAGCTTATAAACCTTTTGACACTTCAATAAACCAAAAGGCAATATAAACCTTCACAAAAATATAACTGTTTTCACTCAAAGTAGTCTCTAAGGATAGAAATGACACCCATATAGAAGGTTCTATGGTCTCTCCGGATAGCACTATTCTCATTTCATATACATTAAGTTTAAGAGATGCTGAATTTTGCATCAATAAGTTTTTTAAAAAATCACGCTTTGTGGCTTTCAGATCTTCAAGAGAGTGTTATGCTTGCTGACAAAAGGTAAGGTAGTCCCAGTGGTGGGATCCAAAATTTTTAATAACAGGTACCGATGGTGGTGGGATTCAAACAGTGGCGGTGCCGCACACACGCACCTCCAGTCCCTATTGGGCAGGGAGGTTGCTTTAGTAACCCCTTCTCGGCACTCAGAAAAAATTAGTAACCACTTCTAGAGAAGTGGTGAGAACTGGTTGGATCCCACCTCTGGGTAGTCCCCCATGCAAGCACCAGATCATTACTGACCCATAGGGTGACTTCACATCACAACATTTACTACGCAGATTATGTTTATGGGTCAGCTACACTTTGTCCCCAGCAAGCTGGGCACTCATTTTACCAACCTTGGAAGGATGGAAGGCTGTGTCAACCTTCAGCTGACTAACTGAAACTGTCTTCCATTGGAATGGAATTTGTGTTGTGAGCAGAACTTTGACTGGAGTACTGCATCTTCCTACTCAACACCATGGGGCTGTCAAGACCTCTTAAGACCTATTAATATTTCTGTTCTTCTCTGGTTCTTGCCATGAGCAAGTGGCAATATGGGAACCTTGGCCTTGTTTTCCTTTGCTTTAGAAAAGTAACTCAGTAACTTTCTGATCCTTTGGCCAGCACCTGCCTTATTTCTGGGGTGACCTTGGAAACTCTGCATTGCTTGGGAATGCTGTTAGTGATTTCACCTTGCTGGAATCCCAAGGGTGGGGGCTGGAGGAAGGTATATGGAAAAGATATTAACCAAAGAATGCTGTAGTGAAACTCAGCTCCAGCAAAGCCTGCTTGTATGCTGTTTGTGATCTCCTGATAATAAACTGATTTCTGAACTCAAGAGTCTGGTATTGCAGGGGTCAGAAAATCCTTACAAAGGCTTAAATGACCACAAATCGATAATATATAATAATACTAGTGGGGCCCGGCCACGCGTTGCTGTGGCAATTGTCCTTCTCATCACAGTCCGCAACCCATACAGATGTCCATGCAGGTCCAATGATCTGCAGCATCGCCTTTTGGAGTGGTCAAATGGAATCCCCCTTTCCCTTTTCAATTCACATTGTCATATGGTGGTGTTTTGTTTTTTTAGTATAAGGTAACCCTTTCTATTCCACAACGGAACTGTCCAGCGTGCGAATCCCGCTGTCCATGAGGCTGGTTGACACGCACAGTCCTGGCTTGGGTAAGGCAGAACTGGGGCAAGGAGGCTATCCCAGTCAGGCAGCAGAGGCAGGGTGGTGTGGCGCTCAGATTGAGGCCAGCTCTCTGGGTTCTTAAAGGGCCATGTGCAAAAGAAGCGGAGCCAGTAGTGTTAGTTCATTCCCACCCCGTGGATTTTCTTAGAAGAAAAAGGCAAACTCCAGTTCGCTTTTAGTAAAAGAGAGCTGTGGTGAATATGGGTGAGGAAGTGGGTAAGTGGTGGTTGGATGTGAGGGAGGGCAGAGTGAGGTGTGTGAGGATGAGCTGGATGTGTATTGTGTGGTAGCAATGGGTGAGGCACAGAGAGTGAAAGTTACCTACATGTGAGGGGGGGGGGAACCCCACCTGACGTCTCACACAGCAAAGTGTGTATGTATTTCACTTCCACTCGTATTACCTAACAGTATTACCTATTTACTGTTTTCACTGCTCATCTCTGCCCATCTGCGCGAACATACTAAGCCGTCATACCAAGCCCTCAGGCCACAGACAGGCTGCACGAACATTCTAAGGGTGACTGTTAAACACAGCCAGCTTTATGGCCTGGTGCGCCAGGAAAAAGACATTTTACCTGGCTCAGGCATGGACTTTCGGCGATTTGAAGGTCAAGCATGAAATTGCTGATGTTCTCACATTAATATGCAACTTATCCCTGAAATCTGCCTCCATCCCTGAAGACTGGAAGATGGCCAATGTCACACCAATCTTCAAGAAAGGGTCTAGGGGGGACCCAGGAAATTACAGGCCAGTCAGTTTGACATCTGTTCCTGGTAAATTAGTAGAATCTATCATTAAAGATAAAATTATTAAACATGTAGAAAAGCAAGACCTGCTGAGGAAGAGTCAGCATGGCTTTTGTAGAGGCAAGTCCTGTCTTACAAACTTACTAGAGTTCTTTGAGGGTGTAAACAGACATGTTGATAAGGGGGAACCAGTGGACATTGTCTACTTGGATTTTCAAAAGGCTTTTGACAAAGTTCCTCACCAGAGACTGTTGAGAAAACTCAGCAATGAAGGAATAAGAGGGGAAGTCCTCCTATGGATTAAAAACTGGTTGAGGAACAGGAAACAAAGGGTGGGTATAAATGGGAAGTTCTCACAATGGAGAGAGATGTAGGGAGTGGTGTCCCCAAGGATCCGTATTGGGACCAGGCAGCTCTTTAACTTATTCATAAAATGACCTTGGAAGTAGGGGTGGGTGAAGTGTGGTGGCCAAGTTTGCAGATGATACCAAATTATGTAGGGTGGTGAGACTCCACACAAAGGATTGGCTTGTAAGAGCTCCAAGCGGACCTTGATAAATTAGGTGAGTGGGCTAAGAAATGGCAAATGCAGTTCAATGTAGCAAAATATAAAGTGATGCACATAGGGGCAAAAAATCCAAACTTCACATACAAGCTACAAGGGTCAGTGCTATCAGTCACAGACCAGGAAAGGGATTTGTGCGTCTTAGTTGATAGTTCCATGGGAATGTCAACTCAATGCATGGCAGCTGTGAAAAAGGCAAACTCTATGCTGGGGATAATTAGGAAAGGAGTTGATAATAAAACTGCAAGGATTGTCATGCCCTTATATGCCCTTATATAAAGGATTGTCATGCCCTTATATAAAACAGCACTTGGAGTACTGTGTTCAGTTCTGGTCGCCACATCTCAAAAAGGATACTGAAGAGATAGAAAAAGTGCAGAGAAGGGCAACGAGGATGATTGAAGGATTGGAGCACCTTCCTTATGAGGAGAGGATGCAGCGTTTGGGACTCTTTAGTTTGGAGAGGAGACGTCTGAGGGGGGATATGATTGAAGTCTATAACATTATGCATGGGGTAGAAAATGTTGACAGAGAGAATTTTTTCTCTCTTTCTCACAATACTAGAACCAGGGGGCATTCATTGAAAATGCTGGGGGGAAGAATTAGGACTGATAAAAGGAAACACTTCTTCACACAACGTGTGATTGGTGTTTGGAATATGCTGCCACAGGAGGTGGTTATGGCCACTAACCTGGATAGCTTTAAAAAGGGCTTGGACAGATTTATGGAGGAGAAGTCGATCTATGGCTACCAATCTTGATCCTCCTTGATCTGAGATTGCAAATGCCTTAGTAGACCAGGTGCTCAGGAGCAGCAGCAGCAGAAGGCCATTGCTTTCACATCCTGCATGTGAGCTCCCAAAGGCACCTGGTGGGCCACTGCGAGTAGCAGAATGCTGGACTAGATGGACTCTGGTCTGATCCAGCAGGCTAGTTCTTATGTTCTTATGTCCGATTACCTGCCCAGAACAGGGAGGAATGTCATGTGAAAATTTGGGGGCAATCCGTCCAGCTGTTTCAGCGTTAGGGCATGACTAACAAAGTCACTGTTAGCTTTTTATATATATATAGATAATTAGATGGAATATTGCTAACTAATTAACTAGGCCAGATTAGAAAGCTTTAATTTTATGGCCTAATTCACAGACAGGTTGACCAACAGGCAAATTTCTTAATATCTCCCATTTAGATTACAGAAATGAACTTTGCATGACTGACAACAGACTGACAGTTGCTATCCACCTCCAGGTGGGAGTAGAATATGTATAATATGGTGGAAATTGGGTTGCCAATTGGCATGGAGAAACAGGCATTTTAGTAGATGCTTAATGTAATGCTAGTTAGCAACTGATATTACTTACCTTCAGGACATTAAAAACTTTTGTAACATTTTCCACTCTAGGACCTGTCAGGTTACACTTTCAAGCAGGTGAGAAAGATGAAACCTCACATAGCAGTCTTGTTTTGTCCAAGGGAAACCCATCCTTCCCTATAGGGACCCCGCACTGCTGCTTAAGTCTCTAAGGAGTTTGGGAGGAGACTGTCACTTTTGGTATTCTGCGTCATTTCCCAGAATTCACCAGTGTAATGCCAGGAGGACTATCAAGCAGGACTGTTTGGTAACATAGGCTACAGTGAAGCTCACAGGAAGGAACCAAGTCAATCTCTTAAACATGTATAAAGCTCATTCCACTACCAATATCACTTGGAAATGAGTTACCTGGCATTTACTCCTTCCTCCCTCAACCCACTTCTGGTGGAATGATGCTCTCTAGCTCACAAAGACAAACAAGGGGAAACAGTTTCTTTTCAACATCACCCCCCCCCCCCCACATTTCTGGATCCCACCAGAAAACAATAACTAGTAGTTAGGGGCTGATTTCATCAGAGGGATTCTTTTCTCTCCACAAACTGTGAAAATGTGTATTGGTCTGAGAGTGAAGAGGTTTTCCCAGCCTGTCTCCCTCAGCACTGGTTTGTCTTCATAACAGACTGTCCTTAAGGTGCAATGGCTTCTCTTTTTCACACATAAAGCCTTTTCCTCCAAGGAATGTGGCAACCCTTGTGTCAAGACTGCTTTCTGTGGGGGTGGGGAGACGTTGCTCTGTGTGAATTCTTGTACTTGCTGGTAGCCAGTTGTGTTATCTAGCTGTTCCTAGTGCTGGCCTCATGAAGGCCAAATGCTTTCGGTTCTCATAACTGATCTTCGCTTCCAAGGGAGGGGAAAGGGAGTTTTGCTTATATTGAGGAAAGCTCTGCTGGTCACTTTCTTTTCACTGTTCTTAATCTGTCTTTCACCTGCAATAAAGAGACCTTTGTGCTTCTACAAGTGTCTTCTTCATTGTCTGGTCACGTGGATTTTGACATCTCGTAGGTGTAGTGTCAGACTATGTTCTTGAGGCCATGGTTCTGATCCCTACATCAAGTTGGGGAAATGGTATTTGGAAATAAAAACTGAAACTTGGGAGCAATCCAGAAGACCTCATCACCTTAAAATCAATTCCAGATTGATTAAGAGAAAATTCCTTGAAGCTGTTATCTCGATAGTACTTCATCCCAGTCAATCTAAAGTATATCAATCAAATGTCTTCCTTATGGTATTAGAAGTGTCATAATAATAAACTTACATACTTTCATATGTGGTGGAGTTGCAAAAAATACTTTTTGGAATTGATATGATGAGATTAATACAATTTAAAATTAAATGTAATACATTATCCAAAAGTGGCTTTGTTAAATGTATCCACAGAAAAGAACTAGCACATAATTTTTAAACATTTTAAACATCAGTGAGATTCCTCATATCTCAGCATTGTAAATCCACACAAAAATTACAATTTGTACATGGTATGAGTATTTATGGAATATAGCTCTTACAGAAAAATTAGTTCATCAAATTAGAAAAGCAAAATGTCAAGTAAATGTAGATGTTTTTAATGTTGCTTGGGATTCATTTATATCTCCATCATCCACTACACTAGGAGTTTAGGAAAAGATGTGATTTGACAAATAATGTAGGCCTAAGTGGTTGACAAGAAACATCTTGTTAAAGCTGTACAGCAAAATGTATGGGACTCATTGTACACTCCTCACTTTATTTTTTCTTCCTTTCAATTTTTTTTGCATTTGCCTTGTTAGGATGTTTTCTTGTTGTATTTTCTTAATATATGATTATGTGTAATTAAAACATAAAAAAAAACCTTTTTAAAAAGCTTAAATTAGCCATTTCCACAAGTCTTTCCACCCAAGCCAATGGCCAATCATAGGAGAGACACCTTGGTGTAATGGTAAACATGCTGGAATAGGTTATAGGAGGGAAGGGACGTCTAAGTGTATCCAGGGATAGATATTTATTTATTTAAGGAATGTAGATGCCACCTCTCCAGAGGTCTGCTTGAGGCAACTCAATGAGTAAAGTACAGTCATAGAAACATCAATATAAATGACCAATATAAAAAAAACAAGCCATTGGCATAAAAAATAGCATAAGAAAATAACTAAGTATCCTAAAGATATATCTAAAGCTTTCCAATGGTCAGAAGGAGATCATAATACAGCATAAACCCCCATTCAATGCCCCTTAAAGGGAAAGCAACATGGTATTTGGAAGCTAACCAGGGTCAGTAGTTGGAAGGGAGACCATCAGGGAAATCTCTGCAGATGAAGGCAATGGCAAACCACTTCTGCTTCTCATTTGCCTAGAGGGAAGATGGCATGGTATAACTCATGGTATAGTTTGAGTAATGGCAAACCTCCCCTGCTTCCCACTTGCATTGAAAACCTGTTGCTGGGGTTCTGATAAGTCAGCTGTTGATAGCACTTGATAGGCACTTTATACACACATTTCAATGCGTTGGTAAGAAGAAATGTTTCAGTATGAAACCTAAAATATAGTAGAGTTACCAGGAAAGATTAACAAGGAAGCGTGCTCAAAAGGGCAAGAATATTTTAGATTTCATTTTTACTTGATGAAAAGGGGTAAGCCAAAAGTGTTAAATAAATAGTGGCTTGAAGAAGAAACTGAAGTGAAACCACACAGGTGTTAGGAAAAGAGTTCAGGTACAGCAATGAGAAATGGACAGAATATAGAATGTGTGTGGGGGGGGAGGGTTCAGGCTGCAGAAGCTGGGTAAAGTTACAGGAGTGAAGGCCATAATTGAGCAGAGAGATAACTTAGGAACTCATGCCTTGCACAGCTTCAAGAGTAAGGGCAAAAAATTTTATGCTGGCTGCAGGAGGAGATGGGATGCCAGCTGAACAGATTTGAGCAAAGGTATCAAATGGTTTAAATTGCATGAGGTAAATTATGTCAGCAGCAGAGTTTGGGAAGATACAAGGGGACTGTGACAAAGAAGGTCAGGGAGAAGAAGATTGCCATAATCAAAGTGGGAGATTGCTAGGCCATGAACCAGACTTTAGCAGAACAGATGGAGAAGAAAAGCTGGATTTTCACAATATTGATTGCCCAGAGAGAAACATCTTGACTTGCCAACAGGATTGTACTGAGCAAAAAAGAGAGGGAAAGACTGAGAGAAAGCCAGGGGTCCTGGGGGTGGGGGCAAAGGGCAAATATGACAATTACACTGCTTTCTAACTAATTTAATTTCAAACTATATCATAACTGTATCCTGTGAGTCAGGCTAGTAATATTCTTGAGGTCCACTTTGGCAGCCTTGATTCTCCAGCAAAGCAGCTTTCTGTCAATTAAAAAAAACTACTGTGCAGTCTTCACTTTCTTTCTTTTCTTTTTCCAGTGTTAATGCTATTAAAATGATTTCCCTTTCTATTGCACAGCAAAGAATCTGTGTAGCTTAATTGACTTCAATTGTGCTGTTTCCGTTTGGAGTGCATCAGAATATAGCTCTAGTTTCCTCTCCTCACGCAGGATATTTTCTTATCTCTGTGACCCCAATGGATAGATTTGCCAGCTCCATTTATTCACCAACTGAATAAGCTCAGAAGAGCTGATTCAAAATGGAATGGCAGAAAGATAAAATTATTTACCTAGGCAACTGCTGTACCTACTGAGTTTATTTTTTGAAGTATGGTGTTTTAAAAAATAGAGATGACAATAATGGATAATATTACACCAACATCTGTCATTTTGCTTTAAACATAAACAACATTTGTCATTTGGGTTTAAATTTAGGTTGTGATATGTTTCCCTTTCAAACACACACATTAATAAAACCCTCTAACCTCCCCTCCCCTCCCCAGACACACACTTCACAATGATTGTACAAATGTGAACATCATCTTTCTTTGATGTAATGTTATACTGTTGTGTAAAATACTGCAGAAAAAGTACCTTGATGTAATCATGCATGCAGTCACATCAAAACTGGGTTCCTTTTCTTTTTGCACTGTTTCATTACGTGCGTATATCAGCGATATAAAGGGAGAATTGTCAACGGTGCATGTATAGCAATCTGTATATTATTCAGATTTTTTTTAAGGGAATGAAACAATGGTGGATTCCTAGCATATAAATTCCGGTTTGGAAACTACACCAGGCAATCCGGAGATGAGCAGGATTTTCGAAGCACCTCAAGACCTTTGAATACTTTGAACAGTGGACTTGGTGGCGCTGCACCCCATAAAGGTCCCATCCTTCCCAGGCTCCATCTCTCAATCTCCAGGAGTTTCCCAAGATCTAGCAACCCTAGATCTGGCAACCCTATCTCCCCATCCCTTGCTGGTGGCCATGAAAGACCTGGAAACCCTAGCAAACACACAAATGGCAGATCAGCTCAGAAAAGCTGTTCTGAACCAACAGAACATGGAGCTATTTTGCTAGCATGAAAGAGCTATTTAGCTGGCATGAGCGAAGTAGGCATCTATTTTGTTAATGCTGAAAGCACCAAATGCTCTGAGGCAAACAAAACCCTTTCAAAAATTTTGTACTGGGTTAAGAAACAGTTTAAAAACAAGGTTTTTAAACACAGCATTCAGGACAACACAAAGGCAAGCTAAGGAAAAATACAGACTGTAAAGGAGTGACAAAGTAATGCATTTTACTTACCTACTCCATAATAGAGCATTATTTACAGAGTGCTTAGGAGGGAAAGGAAACAGAAAAGTAGAAATATTAAAACCAGTGACAAGTGGCTACATTGATTTTAAATTAATTTTAGTGGGCCTCTCAGTTGTATGCTAGTTAAGTCAGTGCAGCTCTTAGAGGGGGGAAAATGTGGTAGGTCAAATTGCAAACCATATCTTCTACCAACATATCCACCAAAAGCATCTATTAGATGGAGTATGATCTGTGGAATTAAAAGGTTGCTACTTGTTTTTACACTGCTGGCAGAAAACAGAATGTCCAGCAGATCTGGGGGAAGATCTGGGGCTAACTGGTCTGTGGGAAGAAACAGCCTGGACTGCTCTTGAGTAGAAACAGAAGGTGGAGCTGTTTACAGCATAGAAATCACCAACCAATATCTGCAAGTAGTACTGCGGTTAAACACAAAACTACGGTGACAGACTGTGGAGTTGAAAACTGTACTGCCTGAAAACTAAACAAGATCTGGTTCCTATACCTTTTTCAGTTGCATAGAAGGAATTATCAGCAGGGCCTCTTTGCACAGGGTTGCCAACTTCCAGGTGGTGGCTGGAGACCTCCTTGGTACCAACTGATCTTCAAATGAAAGAGATCAGTTCCCTTGGAAACAATTGCCACTTTAGAAGGTGAACTCTGTGGATGTATAGCCAAATAATGTTCCTCCACTGCCCAAATTCTGTGCTCCTCAAACTCCACCTCCAGGAATTTCCCAGAAATTTCCTGCCAAAGACCCTCACCACTGTCTTGTCGAAGGCTTTCACGACCGGAATCACTGGGATGCTGTGTGGTTTCCGGGCTAGAACATGGCCATACAGCCCGGAAACCACACAGCACCCTCACCACTGCTCAGCTCAGCTGATAAAGTGACACAATCTGTTACATTTGGTCACCTGAGTACAGAAAGAATGCATGAGATTATTCTCTATCCAAACATTTTCATATTCATTGTGTATACAGTCTCCACAATCCTTTAAGCCAATCAGTTTCTCCCACTCACCCCAAACATCAACTCAAATCTAATCCTTATCAAGACTGCAAGACCCTGAACCCAGAAAAGCACCTATGGCCCCTTCCGCAAGGGTCAAATACAATGCTATGTCTAAATGCCAAATAAAGGTTGTTGTTGTTGTTACAGTGCTGTGCAAACGGTGTAAATAAAACTGGTTTCACCCTGACCCATTCGCACAGCTGGCCCTCCCATCGACAGCAAGCACATTGGCAGGGCCACAAGACTTCGCGTGGCGGTGTAGCTTTTTTTTTGTTGGCCACTCATTTCTGCGTAGCTACACAGGAATGCACCCATGTACCCCCACAACCACGCTGACATACCATGAGTCCCCGATACGACCTTGTGTGCCTGCGTAGCTACGCAGAAGCGAACTGGAAGTTTTAAAAAACACAAGCACGGCCAGAAGCGCAACCTGCCTGGCTGTTCACTCGGCCCTGATTGCACAGCGCAGTTTTTGGAATAATCGCTATTTTAGTGATTCAGCAATACACCATTTTGGGGGGAATAGAGCGTTGCAACTTAATTGCAGCAAAGGTAGCTGTGCGAAGTGCTCTCCCAAAACGGTGTTTTTACCATCCTCTTTTTTTTGGCCTGTGTGGAAGGGGCCTAGCTCCAGAAAAGAAGGAAGATTTTACCTGTTAGCATTTTTGCCATCATAATGCTTGCATCTCAAGCTAAGGCCCATCTGGTGAAATATGCAATTCTCTATTGACATTTACTATTGTATACTTAAAATCATAGGATTTGTTGACTACCATTCATTGAATGGCATCCATTCATTATGAGCAGGTTAAAGAAATATGGCTTAGCCTGCCTCTGTTTATTAAGATGTGGCCAAGAAGAAATCACATTTAATTTTCAGACACTCAAATATTGTTTTCCTACAGTTTCTGCTCTTTACATAAAATGCGGAAAGGAATTCTAATGCCTTCACCTCTTGGTCAGCAGAAAGCACTTGCATCAATAGAGTGTCTTCTAAAATGCTGCTTGATGAAGGTAATTTATTCACTCCCTTTTAACACGTATTCACATCACATACAAATTACCTCAAGGTTATTGTCCTTCCTTGGAAGAAAGGCCTACTCAAATAAAAATAACTTATTTTTCTGTAAACATGAAAAAAATGGGTACAAACTGGAACCCAAGGTTCCTAAATTTAAAATATGAAGCAAATTGAGGTGCTATTCATAAGGCAAAACATCTAAGGAATCTGAGATGAAGTCCAAAACAATTTTCATAAAGATGAGCAAAGTTTCCTCAGGAGTTTGTGAAGAGATGGTACCAGCAGGATGGGCTACTACAGTGGCTTCTCTGCCACTGAGAATTCTCTGTCACTCTCCTAGCAAGTGCACAAGAGCTCTCCTATGACTCTCTTTGCTTCCCTTTTCTGCCAGATTACTGATTTTTTATGTGTTCCAAAGGTGAGATACACTCACGGAAAAAGTGGTACCTCTGGTTGCCATCTGCCTTACCTCTGCAGGTAGGGGGACAGAGATTGGGGCTTGAGAAGAGGATCTTATCTGGTGGTCTGGATATTATGGGACCCTAAGTCATTTAGGATCTAAGGATAAGAATCTGCACTTTTAATGGTACCTAGAAACTGATGGACAACCAGGGCAGATTTTTCAGAACAAGGGTGATATGATTCTTGTATCTAGACCCTTTCACTGCAGCCTTGTATTGTGGAAGATGTCTCAGGATGGCATTCAGAATGTAACTGTTTCCTAACCAGAATTTTTTGCAAACAGATTAATGCATTCACTAACCTTATTTCTCTCTGGGCTTTCCAGAAGCCGTGGTCTTCCAGCAACCGAAACATCTTCCACCTTTCCTATGTACCATCATCTGCAGGATACCAGCTTGGAACACTTTCCCTAGGCAACAGAAAAGAGAGTTATGGCAATGCTTCACAATCCCTTGGAATTCCTGCTTATGAACCATCAACCAAAGGTGATTTAAAAGAAGCTAGAGTAAGAGGCTATAGATAGTTGATTTACTTGATAGTTGATTACTTGAGAGTTGATTTAATTATTATCTCAGAACTATTTATCTCAATCATACTAGTAGAAATGGGTGCACAAGTAAAATTTGAAGAATATAGATAGGTGTGGTAACTGCTTACCACACCTATCTATATTCTTCAAAGTTTACTTGTGCACCCATTTCTACTAGTATGATTGAGATAAATAGTTCTGAAATAATAATTAAATCAACTATCAAGTTTGAATATATATCAGTTAGAAACATCTTATGTCTGAGTAAGCATTACTAAGAATTTGGAAATGACTATTATCTACCACCATCACATTCATATTTGCTATTGCTTGCTAGCTATGAAAGGACTCAATAAAAATGCAATCCATTCTCTTCTAACAGCCAAGAGGTCTGTAGACTCAAGTTCTAAATGAACTGCACAATAAATTAGATGTTTGGCAAGAAAGATGTATAGTCATAGCTATGTTTTAAATGGAAATCTAGCTATGTCTAGCTATGTTTTAAATGGAAATCAGAAACTATATCTCTGATTTAGTTATATTGAATACCCCAAATAAAGATTTAATGAGCAAAAAATCCATATCGGACCTGTAGATTATGGGATTAATGCAGAGATAATGTCACCCCACAGTACTATTCTATACACGTTTTATTCTTTATTTCAATGTAACTATTAAGGGAAAAACAAACTGTTATAACCTTCTACGGAATACCATTTGGCTCATGCTGCATGTAACGGTATGACAAGTTACAACATGTACTTTGTAAAATCTTATCTGCCCAGCATGGTAATATGACTTGTTCTTTTGAAGATCCTTAATTCCCAGTAATAACAACCCACTGAATATCTGGTCTTGTGACAGACTAATCAGTACGTTCTTTCTACATGTGGAATCTTTTCGATTTCACTGTGAACTAGATTTGCACCCATCCATATTTTTATGTATTATTCATATATCATGAACTCTGTAGATATCAAGCTATCATTTTTGTTAGCATCTCCCTTTTCTGCTCGATCTGGTTGCATTTGTACATGGAACCAACTTTTATCTTCTAATCGCATGAAATGCAGGAGTAGCGGTTTTGATCATTAGCATCTCAAAGGACTGGAGGCTAGTCAAAGGATTAGGAATTCACACTTACTGAGGAAGAATTGGGTCCAAAGGAAAGACAAGAAACTCTTGATATCAGACAATCAGGCCATTAATTAAGCCTCTCAAGTGATTAATCAAGGTACATTTAACCACAAAGAATCCTGCTACATTAACATTCCTGCCCACATTATTGTTTCTTGATTTAGAGTGGATGGATTTGAATTTGTTACTCAAATATCTTACTTAAGAGAGTAACTAAAACTGCCTCCAAACATACTTCCTCAAACTGAATATGAACCTTCATTCTTTATTTTTAAAATTTACTGGAACCTTTCTGGCCAAGCAAGCAGGATATGTTAGCTCATGAGACACCCCCCCCCCCAAAGTGGATCCAGAATCTGTTCTCTGATCAGCTGTGTTCCTACAGCAACTTAAGTTCCCATCACCATGGCAATACATTGATTTTATCTTTGCCTGAGGTTACTTCCTAGCTGGAAAGTGGACCTTTTGTCCTTCTTTGGTCTCTTGCCTTGCCTCTCCTACTTGAGTCAAATATGTTGCATATTTTGTAATCAGTTTATTGACTGACTGAATACTTCCGCCATACTTGTAATCCACGTTAAGGCTCAAGAAGAAAATGGACTATACATGCAAATAAATAAATAAAACAAAGGAAAGGTAAGATGAAAAACCAAGCAGACAAGAAAGTTAAAAGCAGGAGTATAACTAAAAATAGGAATATGCACTCCAAAAAAAAGTGATAATTTTGGATACAGATTTTGGGTAGAGCATTGGGGTTTTTTATCCCAATTTTTGGGAGTGTTACCACTTCATACAAAAGCTGCCTTGGACTTCTGGCGCATAATATGTTTCATGTGACGGAAACAACAACTGTGGTTAGCAACAGAAAATTGTCTTTCCTTCTTCCCATCCTTTGAAAATGCTGAAGCAGCTTACAGTGATGAATTAAGCTTTTAAACCACCATAAGCCATTGAAATAGTTTTCCAAAAGACCTCAGTTCCAAATTCTGTTTTTTTAAAAAAAGTTTCAGCCTGCAAAGATATGACTTTAAACTACACTTTCAGATTCTGCAAACTGGACTAAGAGCAATAGCCATCTGCAGGTGAAAAGTATTACAGGATATTAGGTAAAACAAGATATTATATACTAAAGAAGTTGACAAAATTTGGGAACCAATAAATAATATTTTATTATCTTATATTATTTTGTGATAGAATTCAAGAGTCCCATTTATTAATATTAAGTTCAAAATGCCATTTATTAATATCATGCCCCCAAATGGTAAAACGATTGTGGCCATTGAATAGAATCTGATGCATGGAAGCTTCTATACACTAAAGGGTCACTTTTCTCAATATATCTGCAGTCAAGGGAACTTTTTTTAAAAAGAATCAAATCAGTGACATCTTTCACACAAAGACTATTAAGAATGTTTCAAAATATATATACAAATGTTAACTTTGTCAAATAGAAGAGGAAAATTTCATATATTTGTGATAGAATGCTATAGAATATTGTGTACCTTTTCAACGTGGGTACACAGTATTATATTTGAGATACTAAAGGTTGACCTTTTCTTTACACTCAAGACTTGCTTGTTAATCACAGGCCCCTTCCGCACACGCAAAATAATGCGTTTTCAAACCACTTTCCCAACTGTTTGAAAGTGGATTTTGCCATTCCGCACAGCTTCAAAGAGCACTGAAAGCAGTTTGAAAGTGCATTATTCTGCATGTGCGGAATGAGCCACAGTGACTGATAAACCACCTCAAAAATGATAGAAGAGTTGTTTTTTATTCCCTGCTTTTTTCCCTACAGTAAGGAGTTTCAAAGTGGCTTGGAACTGCCTTTCCCCTTTCCTGCCCCCCCCCAGTGGGGTGATAGAATTCTGAGAGAACTGTGATAAGGGGCAAAGTCACCCAGCAGGCTTCATGTGGAGGAGTGGGGAATCAAACCCAGTTCCCCAGATTAGACTCCACTGTTCTACACTGAACAGTGTAAAGCCACCATACCACACTGGCGCCATCCTTTCAACCTGTACACATTCTATGGGGCTGTTTAAATTTAAGGAATCTTTCTGGCATCAATTATACTAATCTTGGGGTTTGTCTTGGCCTCGGGGAGGTTGAGGATGCTGACTAAACCCTGCTGCATGCTCAACACGCCCCATGCACCACTTAATGCAAAAATAACACTGCATTTCCAGATATTCTGCTGTATCTTTCACTTATGCTTTTCTATCTTTGGGACACCCTCCTAAGTATAAAGTTGCAGTTCGACCTTGGAGAGGTTCTCGCCGGAGGTTTTGGCTTAACGCCCGGGAAGGGGAATTTTACTGTTTTGGTTATCTTTTACTTGCTTGCTTGCCTATGTGAAACCCTGTGTGAAAACCTGCCTTGTTTATATTCTTTTGGTGGGAGCCTGTCTGATGCCCTGTATAAGCGGTTGCTTGAGATCTGGGGGTTAGTTCTCGCTTGCCTGTTCCTGACTAAGAATGCCAGCTCAATAAAGAACTTAACACGGTTGCTTTTGACTGGACTTTACTGGTTCATTACACTAAGCCCTTTGGGGACAGGTCTCAGGATGCCACTATAAACATTTCAAAACCATCATTGTAAACTGTGATACTAATTGTAAGTCTACTCTTTGAAACATCCTCTTTCCTTGTTGTACAACAGGCTTTTGCTTATTGTGTGAATTGTCTAAATGTGATACCCAAGAAAATAAGTGCAATTTCTTTTAAAGCACTTACTAATGGTAACCGAGCTGACAGATGGGAAGTACAAGATCAGCCCACTCGTTTGCTTTTCACCTGCCAAAGCAATGGAGATAGTGAATATAAACCTACTTTTACAGTAGTTTATTTTGGATAAGAGACTGAGAGCATCACATTACAAGAAGAAAGGGGAAAGCATTAGCAAGTTGGATGTGTCATCTACTGATGTGTCATCTTTTTCTTCCCCACCATCCCAGGGAAAAAATGATATTTTGATCCCTACCAGTCTAGTTTAATACTTTTGTTTGTAAGGGGAAAAAAACACATTTCATCAGATGTAAATTCAGATAGATGGATTTTGTGCATGCTTCTAACTCATTTCTTCTCTATATGAAAATCACATCTCCCTGCAATTGGAAAATAATTTCCAGACACTTTTCTCATATGAAGACATAGAAGTTGGTATACTCCTATACACTCCATGGTAAGATCTATTGATCTACTTCCCTATGTACACACTTATTGACTTTCTTCTAAAGGAAACCAACAAAGGATTACAATGCTTAAGTGCGTATTTTAAAAATGCCTTTCAATAATCCAGCTGTTTGCACAGAAGGAAAATTACAGGAAGCATAGAATACCATCTCTGCCTCCGTTACCCTCTCTAGAAATGAGACCAGGTAATGAAACAAATTCTACATTTAGTTGGAATCTAGTTATGAGAAGGCAAAACTGAGAACCCCTCTGTTGACCCTTTCTAGGAAGGGATATTGAATATGAAAGAAAGAAGGCAATAAGGAATTCATTTGACTATTAGAGTGTTTAATGGCATAGCCCTTGGGCCTGTCACCTTCTGTGTTTTACAGGCCCACTGAACACTGAAATGTGCCTGAGGCATGCACGTAGGTAAGGGGGGGGGGGTTCTCGGGTTTGAAAACCCCCCCATTCATGTCCGAAGCTCCGCCCACCCGTTTGTGGGTTTTTAAAACTTTTTAGTGCTTTTTTGGTTTTTGACCTGCAGGGGGCGCATTGTTTGGGCAAGCAGCACCAAACTTTCAGGGATTGTTTGGGGGACTCTCCTGATGATACTACCCGGGTTTGGTGAGGTTTGGTTCAGGGGGTCCAAAGTTATGGACTCCCAAAGGGGGTGCCCCCATCCCCCATTGTTTCCAATGGGAACTAATAGAAGATGGGGACTACACTTTTGAGGGTCCATAACTTTGGACCCCCTGAACCAAACTTCACCAAACCTGGGATGCATTATCAGGAGAGTCTCTTATTGATACCACCCAGGTTTTGTGAAGTTTGGTCCAGGGGTCCAAAGCTATGGACTTCCAAAGGGAGTGCCCCATCCTCCATTGTTTTCAATGGGAGCTAGTAGAAGATGAAGGCTACATCTTTGAGTGTCCATAACTTTGGACATCCTGAACCAAACTTCACCAAACCTGGGAGGGATCAGCGAGAGAGTCTCTTATTGATACCACCTAGGATTTGGGAAGTTTGGTCCAGGGGGTCCAAAGCTATGGACTTCCAAAGGGAGTGCCCCATCCTCCATTGTTTTCAATGGGAGCTAGTAGAAGATGAAGGCTACATCTTTGAGGGTCCATAACTTTGGACATCCTGAACCAAACTTCACCAAACCTGGGAGGGATCAGCGAGAGAGTATCTTATTGATACCACTTAGGTTTTGTGAAGTTTGGTCCAGGGAGTCCAAAGCTATGGACTTCCAAAGGGGGTGCCCCATCCCCCATTGTTTCCAATGGGAGCTTAGGAAATGGGGCTACACCTTTGAGGGTCCACAACTTTGGACCCCCTGAACCAAACTTCACCAAACCTGGGTGGTATCATTAGGAGAGACTCCTAAAGATACCCTGAAAGTTTGGTGCTTCTAGCTTCACCATTGCACCCCTGACAGCAGGCACCCCCCAAATTTCCCCAGATTCTCCTTTTAAATCCACCCCATTTGGCATGGATTTAAAGAGAGAATCTGAGGTCCTCAGTTTAGAATAAGAAGAGTTTGGATTTATATCCCCCCTTTCTCTCCTTTAGGAGACTCAAAGGGGCTTACAATATCCTTTCCCTTCCCCCTCACAACAAACACCCTGTGAGGCGGGTGGGGCTGAGAGAGCTCCGAAAAGCTGTGACTAGCCCAAGGTCACCCAGTTGGCGTGTGTGGGAGTGCACAGGCTAATCTGAATTCCCCAGATAAACCTCCACAGCTCAAGTGGCAGAGCAGGGAATCAAACCTGGTTCCTCCAGATTAGAATGCACCTGCTCTTAACCACTACGCCACATTGAAAGTGATGCTGTTTCAGGGTGGGGGATAATCCACCCCCAAACAGCATCACTTTCAATGTTGTTTAACTAGGGACCCCAGATTCTCCCTTTAAGGTGGATCTAGTTTAAACACCATTGAAAGTGATGCTGTTTGGGGGTGGATTCCTTCATCACAGTGGCTGCCCTGCGGGGGGGGGGGGGCGCAAAACTCAGATTTTGCACCAGGCTCCATTTTCCCTCTATGCCTCAGCCCAGAGGGGAGGGGCAGGGGAGGGCAGGGGAGTCTGCCATCCCTGACCTCGCAGAGCTGCTTTTATAAGCGCTGGGCCAGGGGCGGGGCTTTGGGAGGCGTGGCCATGCCCTAGGGGTGGGGCGGGTGTGGCCCCACCCCGAACCCCCCCTAAAAAATCTATACCTACATCCCTGGCCTGAGGTCTTTCTGGGTGTAAGAACATTTAGTGAAAAAGTATGTACCCAAGCAATTGTCTTATGTTCTAAAGACAGGGCTACTTTTGTTCACGTGGAAGGAGAAATTAGACCATTAATATTTATCAATACAATCTTCATATTGTCCATTTTAATCTAACACTGCAGCCTATTTTAATTTATTCTCTTTTTTATTTGGTACTCCTCCCCCCCCCCCCTTTTCTCATTTTTGGAGAATTTTATGTTGAACAAATCGGAGATTTTCTTTCATATTCTCTCTCAGATTCTTTGGACATATTCTCAGTTGATCATTCTTCTACCAATTGCTTAGCTTGTTATATTGTATTGTTAATTATTAGTATTAATTATTATCTCACTGATGAACTGAATCACCCAGACTGGGCTCTGCAAGCTAATAGCTATTCCACAACAGAAATCAGAAGAGCTATAAAACAGAGAAAAACGCAGGACTGAGAAAGAGCAGCTGTCCACAGGGAAGGTATTTTTAATGTGCACCGAGGGGATCACCAATCAAATGGAAAAACTGATAGAAAAACATAATCTTCAAACAGTTGTCAGACCCACCAAAAATACAACAAATGCTAAGGTCAGCAAAGGACAAGAAAGATCCCCTTACCTCTGAAGAAGTCTATAGCATATTATGCAGCTATGGACAACTATACATAGGACTACAAAATGCAACATTCTGACAAGAATTAAAAAACATGAAAGGCACTGCCAACTAATCCAACCTAAGAAATCAGTAGTAGTTGATCATGGTGTAAACCAAGCTGGACATTAGGCTCTTTTCTGAATATGCCAGCCATAGATGTGGGAGAAACATTAGGAGCAAAAACTACCAGATCATGATCGCGCTGGCTGGAAAACCCACAACAGCCAGTTGATTCAGGCATGAAAGCTTGCAACAACACTTATTATTTTGTCCTTTGGTAGTGCCTCTTCTATAGCAAATGGAACTCTCCAACATTTTTTTCCTTTGTAGAATTCATTTTCAGAAATCAAAGCCTTTCCTTTTTCTCAACAATCATGCAGTTAAGTCTTGAAAACTCTGTACTTCTTTCCCTGCTACTTTTAATGAAGATTCTCTTTGTTTATTCAGTATAGTGTTTCACGTTTTCTTATGTGTAAATCTGACCAGTGTATCCTGTGGCAATTTATTCTTAAATGCAAAAGAATGCAAATATCTGGTCAATATCTGGAAAGTCTTGAATCTTCAGATAGTCTTGTAGTAGCTTGTAAAAACTGCCATCTAAATCAGCTTTACTAAAAATTTGTTTTACTAAAATGTGTTGCTTCTGTGCTGCACTTACAGTGTTTCAGTCCTGTGTTCTAAGTGATTATCCATCTAAATGCATCTCAGTCCTTGTCTGTCTTTCTTTGATTTTCCCAATTTTGTGTGTTTTCTTGTATGTTTTCAAATTTCTAATAGTCCTGCTGATATCTTCTGTCTCATGCCTTGAATTTCTAAAGATCCATTCTTGTGTGTTCTCTTCTGCTTGTTTAATTTTTTCAGGTGTTCTTTCTTGTGATTCTTTAACTTGATTTGAAACAATTTGATTTTGCTATGTCAGTGTTTCTGAAAGCCTGTCTGATACTACCTGATGGAAACTTGCATGTTTAAGGGCCATCATCCAACTGCTGTAAAGGTGACTTAGCTGGAAATGAGGAGGCAAAGTATAATGCCATGAGCTTCACATTGTGCAATTACTACTATTAGTCTAAGCTAACAGCCCAATCATGAATAGAAGTGCTTAAGGGACTTCAGGAAGTGACATAGCCCTAGGCCAGCAGAAATGCCCTCCCAGGGGCACTTACCCCAGTGGAGGGGCAAATCTGCTGACAGATGGCCACCATTACCCCACTGGCATAGCAGGAGCATTCCAGAGGTGTGCCAGAGGCAGACCTAGCATTGCCTCCAGATGTGCTGTGGCTCCAGGCTTTGGGGGGCATAGGTCCATGGAGCCCTTATAGAGGGCTTGTGGCAGGGGGAGGCTACTTTTCTTTTTTGTCCCCCCACTCTGCCAAAAAGTCCCCCCATTCTGAAGCCAATGGGGTGGTGTGATAACAACATCATCCCAGCCTATGCCTCTGGACTGGGCTACAAAACAACCTGAAGGGTTTTGTGGATATTGGACATCGACATATCAAATATCAGGCTTTGAAGCTGCATTAAGATGCAAGAGAGTATCTCTGTACCATGAATATATCCTCAAGTTGTTTTTCCCTCAGAATTCATTGGCACACAGTTACAGAAATCTTAATCAAGTAAATGTATGAATTTTAGTTGATTAATCAATTAACTCTATATAGATTTGCATGTGAATAAAACAGTTTTCTGAAGAAAAAGAGTATTTTACTTGTGTTTAGATAATATGCTGCAATAAGCACCATCTTAGAAGAGGCATTCAAAGGATAACTCCTCTACCAAGGTGGTGTTTGCCATCAATGGTTTGCTTGGGTTCTTGTATTAAAACATTTAACTAGTGTTGATCACAAGGCTGTTTTCCACTGCCGGTAGTAGAGGGGTGATTTTTCTCAGATTCCATTCTCAGATGCACCCACTGTTCACAAATACCCTAAAAAATAATGCGGGAAGAAAAGTGAGATTTGCAGTGGGGGGGGGGGCAGAATTGATGAACACCCCCTCCCCACACAGTGGTATTGAAAGTGATTTACACAGTGGAAAGTGACTTATCCAATGTTTAAAAATCTGCTGCCTCGTAAAAGGTGCCAACAATTATGAGAGTTTGGATTTATATCCCCCCTTTCTCTCCTGTAGGAGACTCAAAGGGGCTTACAATCTCCTTTCCCTTCCCCCTCACAACAAACACCCTGTGAGGTAGGTGGGGCTGAGAGAGCTCCGAAAAGGTGTGACTAGCCCAAGGTCACCCAGCTGGCAAGTGTGGGAGTGTACAGGCTAATCTGAATTCCCCAGATAAGCCTCCATAGCTCAAGTGGCAAAGCAGGGAATCAAACCCAGTTCCTCCAGATTAGAATGCACCTGCTCTTAACCACTATGCCACAGCTGCTTCCTTCAACTACATGGTTAATTCAACTACATATAAAACAAAAGGCTTTAATGGAAATTAACTGAAAAAGAACTGAGACAATGATACCACCTTTTTCTGCACAGAATATTTAAAATGTCTTATAAACAAGAACCGTTTCAGCAAGAACCATTTTGGCTTTTTTCTCCCACCCAGTGGGGGGAAATAAAGCATTTCAGGCGAAAACAGGGAGTTTTTTCCCTGCCACACAACTGTAAAGCTCTTACTTCCATTTTGTTGAACTTGCTGTTTTGTGCCGCTTGTGATTCTCTGTGCCACCTGTCATTTGCAGAGTTTTCCCAGGGACGTTTCTTCTGCTGGCATCACATCTGGGCAACATTTCACTGATTCAAGTTTATAAATCTACTCAACTTTGCCTGTTGTTTCTGCAATGTGTCACTTTCCCCTTTTTAAAATTTTCAGTGAAGCATCTTTGAAGCCTTGAAGACTCAATACAAAAATCATATTGACTCTTCGAAGCTTCAAAGATACCTCACTGAACATTTTTTTAAAGGGAAAGTGACATGTTGCGCAAATTGACAGGCAAAACTGAGTTGATTCACGCACTTAAATCAGTGACATGTCGCCTAGACATGATGCCAGCAGGGGAAATGTCCATAGAAAAACTTTGTAAATGGCGGGCGGCACAGAGAATCAACCTGCAGTGGTGGAAAATGGCAGATGCAAGTAGCAAAAATGAAATGAGCGCTCTCTACAATCAGGCGGGAAAAATAAAAAATTTCTTGCTCTCTGCAACACAAGTAGGAACTTTTTTTAAAAAAAACATTCCAGGGGGAAAAGTCACTAGTTTAGCATTTTCAAAATAAAATGTTTTCCAAACATTTTGAGCAGTAAGCTGTGTGGACATCCTGCAGGAAATCAGTTTATTTTTTTATCTCAAAATGTTTTATTTGTGTAGTGCAGAATGGACCTCAGTCATATCACAGGAATGAACCATGTGGTTGAAGGAAGACCTAAGCATGCTTAGCTTAGAGAAAAATCTATCAGGATAGAGAAACATCTGCATGTCCAGTCCTTTTATGTAGGCACTGCTTCATATTGTGTCAGCAATCTGCCATTAGCCCTGGACCCTTCTACTAGGTTTCACACAGTGGCCAAGGCGCATCTGAACTAGACCCCAGGTTTAATGGGCAATAGACAACCATCCAATATATTTCCTTTTCCTGCCTCCACTAGCTTCATAGCTTAGCCAGCAATGTGAGTATTTTATAAGCTCTCTGCTGGTATCAGACTGAGCATACTGCCATCTCTTTAGCATCTCTTTATGTTGTCATAGCCACTTCAGCCCTGTAGGACTTTAATTGGTGGTTTGTTTAGAAAACCAGTTAGCCCTAGCCAAACAGGATTCGTCAGGGACAGAGTTGAATAAAATATTCACCCTACTGCGTACACACAAAATGTATCTTTGTCAGTGAATGGGTAGGACACATTTGTCCTATTCTGTGATCTTGGCAATGTCTGTCACTAGATTAAGGATGGTGAGCCACTGTCATGTGCTTTGCTTTTACTAAGGATGCTGCGGGTCTCAGCTTCTTTATGCTAAGAGTAAACTTGAAAAACATAACTTTATTTCCCTAATAATATGATAATTCCTTAATAGCATGTTTAAGAATTCCAAACGATTGACGTTAATTTAAGCTAAAGAGGTACAGTCTAGGTGTGAATAAAGCTGCATAATTACACTGCTCACATGTCTGAATATTAATAGCCTACATTTTTCTTTTTTGCATACATTTTGGACCATATTCTGAAGCTGTTTTGTACATACAATTCCTATTTTCGGGATCAGTAACACGTTTACTCAAACTTTACACACAGCATAAGCTCACTTGGGCATGTAATGGGCATCTGTGAAGCAGTGTAACACAGAGGTTATAAGAATGCTACTGTTATTATAAATGACCAGTTTGAAAGGCATGTCACCTCACATTTGGGAAAGTAATTGAACAATTCCTTTTCACTGTTCAAGAATGGCATTGTCATCAGGAAATATGGTTTATTTCCAGGTAGTTTTGGAATGAAGTCTACCCCATTTGGAATTATTTTCTCATTGGGATTACTTTCCCCTATAAGTTGGGTGATCCCACCATGTGAATCGAGTGGGGATAAATGCACACAGTACAACCCAATAGAAATTACACTGAAGAAGGCTCGCAGCGATTGCGGGTCCACTTTCAGATGAAGTTATAATACATATGGAAAACTACAAACAATACAAAAGTACCCCAAGGTATCTGAAATACAGACCCTAAAAATCTCTTATTAGCTCCCATTGGAAACAATGGGGGATGGAGGCACCCCCTTTGGGAGTCCATAACTTTGGACCCCTGGAGCCAAACCTCACCAAACCTGGGTGGTATGATCAGGAGAGTCTTCCAAAAGATCCCTGAAATTGTGGTGCTGCTAGCCTAAAAACTGTATCCTTTGCAGGCCAAAAAATGAAAAAACACTAAAAAAATACAAAACCCCCACAAACGGGGGGTGGAGTTTTGGACACGTAATGGGGGGGTTTGAGCCCGAGAACCCCCCCTTACCTATGTCCTTGACCTTCAGTTAGAATGGGTTTAGTTGCTTTATGTACAGTATCTGGGGTGGGGGGGGGAACATTAGTTAGACCCTGACCTTTAAGAAGCCCTCTAACGCCCTTAAACGCCAACCACAAACCCAAATTTTTCAAATGACAACTTGGCTATTCATAAGAGGCTAGATATGATACTAGAGAAACTAGAGTTTCCAAAAAGAGAATAAGAACAAACTAGAACAACTAGAAACAGAGATATACAATCTCAAGAGGCAATGCAAAGATACATAAAAGCTACAATAACATCACATCACAGCCACAAACCAAGAAGTGACTACACTTGAAGGGCAGCTGGAAACACATGAGACACAGAATGATGATAATTTAGAAAAATCTGAATGATAGAACACAAACAGAAGGAGCCAACTTTGAGAATACGAGGGCTTCAGGAGAAACCAAAAGAAAACCTAATACAAATACTTTCTCCACTTTTATCTGAAATATGGGACCTCCCACTTCATGAAGTATCTAAAGAAGTTCATCAAATTTACAGAATAAATTCCAGGAGCGCCAAAGAATACAAATCACCTAGGGATATAGTGCTGAACTGCTTGAGGAAGACAATGTCAGACGTGATCCTAAGGAAACATTCAAAACACAGACTTGCCTTAGAAAACGTAGATCTCATCATACTTAAAGAAATCCCAATATACTTCCAGGAGAAAATGAAAGCGTATCATTTTCTCACAGACTTTTTAAGGGAAAACACCATTTCTTACAGATGGCTGTTCCCTGAGGGGATCTCCCTTGTCTGGAATAACACCACAGTAAACCTACAGACAGTTGCAAAAGCACAGGACTTTTTATACAAGAATACAAAGTTCTCAAAGAACACAACAAACCAAGCAAAAAAAAACACCTCCTAGATTCAATAAGATAACAAAATTACACCTAAACACATGACGGATCCAAATCTCCAGAAGATATTCTCTTGTAATATCAAAAGACATATCTAATGACAGCAGTAAGAACAGTGATAGCCAGGTATTGGAAAACAAAAGAATTGCCATCATATGATGAATGGCTGTTAAAAATACAGGACTACAAAACAGTGGACAAATTGACAACTCTTATTCATATAAAATGCCTCAACCCTTTTTTAAAGTATTGGATCCTTAACTGCAGTGGTGGCAAACCTTTGGCACTCCAGATGTTATGGACTACAATTCCCATAAGTCCCTGCCAGCATGGTCAATTAGCCATGCTGGCAGGGGCTGATGGGAATTGTAGTCCACAACATCTGGAGTGCCAAAGGTTCGCCACCACGGCTTTACTGCAATATCTATACAATTCTGACCCTCAAAATATCACCTCATTACTATCTGCATAACTTACGATTATTATTAATCTATTAATTAATTAATTTGTTATTTATTTATTATTGGTATTTACCTATATATTTATTTATAATGATTATTGCATACTTATATCTGTATTTTCATAATGTATTTGTGTACCAAAATCTTAAAATACTGTTCCTTGTGTAACTATTACTTACATATGTAAACTACACAGTTCTTAATTGATGTGGTAGATCTTTCTCTGTTATTACTAGAACCATTCTAAGTTAGAATGACTGTTAATTTATATCTATTCCGAATAATAAGATAAAAAAATGAATTTTTAAAAAAGAAGCCCTCTAGAGGCAAAGCACTATAGCATTTTTTTATTAGTTATCAGTTCCTGTTTTACAGTCTGTTTAGTTCAGGTGTTTGAGGAAGGCAATATCTCAGACATTTAAGTTGTTAAAGATCCATGGTATTTGAGCAATCAAGTTTTGACAGAATTGCAAGGAAACAGAATCCAAATAGAGGACACCGGGAGATGTCAGAAGTGGCAAAGCAGCACAGACTTCCTTAGAACCAGTTAAGGAAAAGTTGGTATCTGCAAATTCAAACCATCTCCAATTGTTTCCAGCATCGAAAGTATTCTTTATTTCGTTAGACTTCATGGGAGGAGTCAAAGTCCTAAACTTTCAATATTATTAAACCGTTTTTGAACTATTGCTTATTTGTCTGTGGGTCTTACACTCTGTTCTGGCGAAATGCAAGGCACCTGATTTTAGTTTGGGAAACAAAACACTTAGTGCACATTCAGGTTCCAGTTAGCTTAATGGGCTTTTATTGTATTACATAGGGCCTTTGTTTTGTACTACACAAGATTTTTATCGGTGTTACTAGGGTTTTACTAGCCTTAGATTTCAATCTTTTCCCTCTAACTGTTTAAATGGAAGATACACAAATAAGGCAATCGACCAACGTATTTGTGTTTGTGCTTCCAGCCAGATAGAGGATGCTCTACATTATGTAATATCTTGCCCTCTATACTTCCATATCAGAAATAAATATCTTACAAACATATTAGAGAAATTGAAAGACAGTGGGGAAAATAAATTGTGTTTTCTTATGGCCAATGTTTTTACAGAGATCACTCAAGAAGTGGCCTCTTTATGTTCTTATCAATTAGGTGTAGAAGGAGAGCAATTGTGTTAGTGTATAGAAATAAGATAGAAGGAGAGCAATTGTGTTAGTGTATAGAAATAAGATGCTGTTTTAACACTATGATTTTAATTTTGTCTTACGCTATATAACTACTGGTTTTACTGTTTTATGTAATTCATATGTGTAATTGCTGACACTATTTTTATGGCCTATGGCTAACAAATAAAATTACACAGAGTTGGGTACTTTTGTATTTGGACATATATTATAATTCTAACAAGACTTCATCTGAAAGTAGACAGCAATTGCTGTGAGCCTTCTTCAGTGTAATTTCTACTGGGTTATATAAGTTGGGTGACAACTGAACTAGCCCTGGCAAATGTAATATGGTAACAAATGTACATTGATAAGAACTTTTCTACAAGTTTGAACTTATCTATTCAATCTCTAAAATTCCGTCTGTGAATGCCAGGCATTACATCAGAAGACGTTTTACCTAATACTGTTATACTGCTTTGCAGATTTGAAAAGTTAAATCCTGGATCTAAGCAAATAATGCAAATGCACTGCCATAAATGCACATTGTAATGCAAATGGATTTTTCAGCTCACATCCAAATAGGAAAAGCCACCCTTTTTTAATTGCTTGACATTGTATTGCAAAATCAAATCCTGCAAAACTAGAAAGAAGAAGAAGTTGCCTTTGGCAATGCATGCTTTTTGAAATGATCTGGCAGGTGTTAATATTTTACCAACAAGAAAGATTCAGAATCAGTGGATTCCTCACCGTCCAAAGAACCTTGTGCATGATTGTACCTTGAGAAAAGATGGTGGGGTGGGGGGGAGACGAGGTCAGACTATATTCTGAGCAGTTAAACTTTGTCTCACGTACTGCAACCTTAACGAGACCTCTCTTTACTTCACATAAAACCAATATTCCTAAACATATTTATACAGAAGATTTACCACTTTAGTAATAGTTACATCCAAGTAAGTAGGATCTGGGTTGCAGTCTAAATTACCGTGTTTCCCCGAATATAAGACAGTGTCTTATATTAATTTTTGCTCCCAAAGATGCGCTATGTCTTATTTTCAGGGGATGTCTTATTTTTTTCTGTGTTCTGTTCGTCGGGCATGCTTCCAAACAAAAACTTTGCTATGTCTTACTTTCGGGGGATGCCTTATATTTCGCACTTCAGCAAAACCTCTACTATGTCTTATTTTTCGGGGATGTCTTTTCGGGGAAACAGGGTAGAATTCTGACCCAAGGTACTTTTTATTTGGGGTTTTAATTTTAATCTGTGCACTGGTTAAATTCAAGCCCCCCCTCCCAGTGATTAGTAATGAGAAGCTTTTCTGATGTGTCCTTTAGAAAGCTGGCCTTGTGTAGGTAGATAGGTTTGCTGTGATAGACAGAAATTCAACCATAGAATTCCCCCTTAGTCATGCAGGGGGGACATAGTTGTCTGACTTTCTAGTAATTAGAGGAGACAGTGGCCCTTTCCCCACTTACCTTAAGCCCCGCACTACTCTCCACAAGTAGCGCGGGGTCCCACTGCACTCCCCAAGTCAGGGGCGGCAACAGCGCAGCCGCCCCGACGCTGCCGCTCTTGCGCCCACTCAGCGCGCGGCATCCCTGGCGCTGGTGAAAACGGCGCCTTTGGATTACCCCGCGCAGAGTGCGGGGTCGTGGGGACGCGCGCCAGGGATGCCGCGTGCTCAGAGCAGCGTGCAGTGATGGCGGCAATAGGAGAAGTGGGGAAAGGCCCAGTGTTGTGTAGTGCACAGCAGCCCCTGACCAGGTTCCAGAAGAGCCCGACAGCAGGGTTAAAACCATAATCTATATTTAGAGCTAACTATTGTTAAGCATTATGACTGCACCAGAAATGAAATGGTCTATTCTAAATTGGTCCTCAGCAAAACCCTGAAGTCAGAGTAGTCAAATCTCTTACTAGTCACTCTCCTTAGATGTATAAGTATTTTATTAATGTCAACATATTGTCAGCTCAAGGCACTATGCTTTAAAAGCTTGTCTTCAGCTACTGAATCTGTCATCCATCTCCTGTGACTTAAGGAACGCTAAACACTTTGAGCTGGGGAGGAGGGGAGGAGTGAGTCTGAAGTTAGTGAATTTTGTAAAATGAGGAACTACATGATTCTCTCTCTTGAAAATTACATGCTATCTGAGACTTCTTAAGTCTTTGGGGATTCTATTAGAATCTGCCTTATGAAACTGAAAGCATTAAGCAGATTTGCACAGCTGAACTTGAGCCTTCCAGGCTTCCCATTGACAAAGGTGTAGATAAAATCTAGGAGGCTGGAACAACAAATCCAAACCTTTCTAATGGTTTACTTAAGATGGTTTCTACGCAATGATGCCTAAATCCCCCACAGTTCATTTAAAACAAAACAAGGAGATGTACATTATGTGACAATGTGGAAATACAGCAAGCTTCTACCCTAGGAGATTAAGAAGGAGGAAGTCTGCAGGCTGATATTTTCAATTAACACCCTATACATTTTCACAATCCATAGCCTGCCTAAAATTAATGGAACTTTTTCCTCTATGCTGCACCAATTTATGAGTCAGTCCCAAACCAGAGAAAGGTGAACAAACATCCTTCCAGGCATACAAATAGTAAGGAGTTTTTTTCCCTTTTCAAAAAATAAAACTTATAAAATAGTGATGAAAAGCAAACATGTCTTCTGTGCAGGAACATGGGATGATCTAGTCTCTAAAAATTTCTTGCTGATCTTTATATTTTGCTTAGTAATTTTCATCTCTGAAACTTCATGACTGCTAAGGTTTATTATTCTTTTTCATATGGGTTTGTTCCTTAAGGCCCAGAGTCTTAATTCTGGTTATAGTCCTCTTCCTACCCTAAGGAACACCATGTATATTGACCAGTGAGTCTGCTCCACTCTCATTATAATTGCAAAGGCACCTGCATTGAGATTAAACTCCCTACTTCCAACGTCTCGTGCACAGTAATCAGAGCAGGTTATTAAAATAGGCTTTGGTAATCTCTGTAGGCTCTTTAATCTTACTTTCTGTGTTTTTATACCCAAATCTCCCTCCTTGTAGTCTTCCTATTTGCGGCGGATGGAGGGAAACATTAATTGAATAGAGCGAAAGTTGATTTAGTAGAGTCTGTTGGACCTGAGCAGAAGTGTACCTCAGTTATTATAAAGCACTTGTTTAGAATAGTAACTAAATAACAATTCTCTCCCCACCCCCCAACTGCATGCCTTAAGCACAAATTGCTCTCATTCCCTTTACAAAGGTTTCTATTATCAACTCTTGGATAACACAGCTGGGAGAAGACAAGAAGCCACTGAAATTTTTCAAGGGTAAGGTAAGCCGCAGCACATATTATTTTGTAAAATATTAGCACAAAGGTACAATTGAGCCCAGCCAGGTGCATATAAGGGCAAACATGGAAGATTTTGAACCTGTATATATTGGGGAGGGGGGGGGCTGCTTCTTATGAGCTGTTTTGTATTCAGGTTTTGCTTAGGGGAATAAGAGACAAGCAACATGATCATCAAACTAGCTCAATGAATCTGTTTAGAATGAGAATGAATTATTTTTAAGAAGATAAAATATGCATGTATTCTTTCTTGTAGCATAGAACCATTCTCCTGAGATACTCATTTGGTATGAACACTTCCCACACCCCACGTTTTTTGGAGGACAATTGGAATATTGCTCTCCGCTATCTGAAGGCAGCAAGTGGTTCTATTGTATTTTAACTAAAAAAATAGGGCTCATTAAACATTGGCTGCATATATTTGCCTTGTGACCTAGGCTGTTTCCGCATGGGCGGAATACAGCATCCCAGGGACGCTAAAAACAGCGTCCCTGGGGAGGGGTTCACACAGTCGGCCTCGCAATCCCTGAGCGGTGTGAAGCTGTTGTTTTCGAACCTCGCTCCCTGAGCGAGGTATTTCGGAAACAGCGGCTTCCAATGGCAGCGGCTGGAAGGCGCCATTTCCTCACCTTTCCTGAATGCCTACCTTGACTCCTGGCTTCCAGCTTGTCACAGAGGCCAGGGGACACGCTCCCCTGGCCTGCGACTCCAGAGCCGTTGCTCCAGGCTGCGGGGGCATGTCCCCTGGCTTCTGCGACAAGCTGGAAGCCAGGAGACAAGGTAGGCATTCGGCAACGGCACAGTCTGTGCGAAGGCTGCGCTGCCGCCCGCCGCCCTCCCGGGACCGTCCATGCGGTGTGGAAAGTAAATTATATATGAGATTGGGGGCCACTTTTTTATATTAACAAATGGGGTCTCTGGACCATCAGATATTTGCCTCTGATCAAGGGATATGAAGAGAGGGAATGGGACTGGTTTGCATCTGGGTTGGGTAGAAGTTGTGTGGGAGCAGTTTAGTGGTTGCTAAAATGGTATTACTACCCCTCAGTTGAAATAAATGTGCATGTAATCAAAACCTCAATATGGCTTCCTTTTTGAAATTTTGACCATAATAACTACCCTTCTGAATCAGGCCAAAGTTTAATGGTTTCCAAAAGCTTCCTGCCTTTGGCCACGCACAAGTAGAGCACAAAAGGGATGACCTCTTATGAGTCCACCTAATCAAGACTGGTATTGTCTGCAACTCCAAAGTAGCGACAGCTCTACAGTGTCTGAGGCAGCGATCTTTCACATTACTTATTTCACTTGATCCTTTCAACTGGCGATAACGAAAGACTGAATTCTAGACTTTCTGCACACAAATCAGATGCTCTACCAATGGACCACAGCCCTTCTCACATTATATCTGATATTCAGAGATATACTGCCTTTGTACATGGAGTTTTCATGTAAGTATCAGGGATAGTATCCATTGATGGAAGAAAATGCTATAACAACTTGATATAAGTCACCAGAAATAATTAGTATTTACTTTTTCTTCTCACAAATTGCCTAAAAATATGTTTTCAACTGACAACCTAATTAAAATTTGCCCTCACCAATTAAAATTTGTTGCTACCAATTAATCAAATAACACTTCTGATGATTAATGCTTGTAGTTTAAAATATTTCATTTTTTTTAAAATGTTGAGCTATGAAACAACACTCAGCCTGCTTTCTGGACTGAGTACCCCTGAGATGGTATGACAAAAGAGCAAAATGTTAGAGGACTAAAGATTCACAGTGAGCTTAGAAAGCAGTGTTGCACTTACCTGTGACTGTTATTCATCAGGTGGTCTTCAGTTCAGGAACACATGAGTACAGTGCAGGTGTATGCCTGCAGTAAAAAAGGACTTTCCAACGCTTTCTAGAAGATGCATTGAACAAGGAGCACACCTCCCCTCCATCTCTTGCTGGCGTTTCCTCCCAAATAACATTTGATGGGGTCAGGGACAGTGCTCATCCCTCAGTTCTCCCTTGGCTGTCATGAGGTGTGAAGCAAGAAAGCCCTCATTGGGGAAAAGAGGAATGTATACCTGCACAGAAGACCACTTAATAAACAAGTTACACATACAACACTCAGTGGTGGGATCCAAAAATTTTAATAACAGGTTCCAATGGTGGTGGGATTCAAACAGTGGCGCCGCCGCACACACGCACCTCCAGTCCCTATTGGGCAGGGAGGTTGCTTTAGTAACCCCTTCTCGCAACTCAGAAAAAATTAGTAACCACTTCTAGAGAAGTGGTGAGAACTAGTTGGATCCCACCTCTGACAACACTGCTTTCATTGTGGCTGGAGGCCACAACACATTGTTGTGGCCATGTGCAGTCCCACATGGGAGATTAGCAAGTGCACTTACCAAGGAGGTAGGCGTGGGCTGATTAGTGAAAGAGTGATTGAAGTACCACTTCCCCCCACAGCCACCTCATTCCTGGAATCCAAGTCAATGAAGTAGTATTTGATGAAGGTTGAGGGGGTAGCCCAGGTTGTTGTCAGAGTATAGCAATACCTCACTGAGCATATTGTGTGCTGGAGAAGATCAGTGTGATCTAACTGACAGCTCACCTGGCTGATGCAAGAGGCAGTGAGTTGGACCAAACCAGATCAAACTGGATTCTACGGGACTATGTGACCTTTACACTGCTTGGTCAATGCTTGTATATATACTGAACAGATGTGACTGTGTGCTACTGGTTAGGGTATTCTATGTTGGCATAGCATGCTGTCCGTTTGTTCCTTGCTTCTGTAAATACTTGTATATAGCTGCACTATACATAAACTGCACTTCACTGAAGAGGAACTGCTTCTTGTAGTGTTTTGCTATCGTGGTGTTGCAGCTGAGTGCCAAAGCTGTTTACTCCTACTCTCGGTAACAGGCCTACCGCTGTGCCACGGGTCTACTCGCTAACAATTGTGGCTCTGCAGATGTGTCGGAGGGATACCTTTGCAAGGAATGCTGCAGAAGAAGCCTGGGTCTGGTGGACTGAGCTTTCAGGGGAATCAGGCATGCCACCTGTGCTTCAGCATATGTTAGTCTCGTTGCTGAGACCATCTGGATGTTTGGTAAGATGTTGCCTCTTCCTTTTTGGGAGCACTGAAGCAAATAAACGAATTGCATTATTTTTAACATGATTTGTATGATTCAAATGAAAAAAAAGCAGGGTTCTTTGAATGTCTAATGAGTGGAGTGTTTCTTCTGCCAATGAGGTCAGGGATGAAAAAAACATTGGTAGAATGATGTCTTGGGTCAGCTGGAAGCAAGAGACCACCTTTGAAAAAAAAGTCAGACTGGGATGCAAGACTACCTTGTCTGCATGAAACTTGAAAAAAAAATAACCCCCCGCCCACCCTGTGGTCTGATGTAATACATAACAAAACATGCACAAACACTTGAATGACAATAAAGACACTTCATAGGTGGCCATGGCTTCTTGTCAGCACTAATGATAAACTCCACTGGAGTTTAACAGATTTTATCAGCTAGTATAGATTGAGGAACCCCTTAGCAACTTCATTGATTGGGGAACTGAGAACACAGTGAAACCACTGATACCATTATGACATGTAGAGATTACAGCTAGGTGAACCTTGAGTGATGAGATTTCAAAAACATTGTCTTAGAGTGACAAAAGGTACTCAAAAGTCTGCAATAAGGGATGCGACTCTGGATCAAAGCCATTCCTAATCATCCAATCAGAAAACTTCTTTCACATAGCTACATAAAACGTTAATGTTGCCAGCTTGTGATAACACAACCAAAACCTCTGATACTGTCTGATCAGGTGCCTATTGCCTTATCTGTTATGTGGTTGGCATGTAACCAGATTCTTCTGGACCAGAATAGTGTAATTATTATGCATGACATTTTGTCTGTCCTTATTTTAGTTACTGCCCTGTGGATAATACTGAAGGGGGCAGGGATATAGAATAGGAATTCATGCCATCAGAATTGGAATGCATCCCTAAATGACCCCTTCTCTAAATAATGTCCATTATTGAGTGAAATTGGGCACTTTTAGGACCAAAGCTCCTGAAGAATAGATCTTTCTATTATGTTCAATTTTTTTCTTTGTCCTTGGGGGGCGGGGAATGTATGCCTCCTTTGTGTCTGGATGGTATGGCCTTGGTGAAAAGTGAGTCTGCCTATGGGTGATGAAATAAGCATTTGCAGCCATCATCTCTGATCTTGTAGAAATGTTCAGTTTTTCCATTTGATGCAAGTGTTGAAGAAGGCTTGGTTCATGTTGTTTGAATGTCACACATGCTCTGAATTAGGGGCCGGGCTACTGGACCTGTATCTAGAGCATAAAGGATGTCCAGGGATTAGCAGGTTTAGTATTAGCAGAGTGATATTCCATGTTCAATGCTTTCACCATCTTTATAATGTTCTCCGAATGTGTCCTAAGGGAGGAGAGCCCATCTGGCTCCAAGGTGACAAAGATTGTTGTGATGTATAGGATGCTTGCCGAATTCTGAGTCGATGTCAAGGTGAGGAATTAGGAGAAATTCTTTTAGTGTCGAGGTGGTGATATATCCTCTCAAGGCAGCAAAGAGAACTGAGGAACGAGCACTCTCACTGCCCTCGTCACACACTCCTTTGGATGGGAAATACCAGCATGTGGCAGAAGGGAGAGGGGGAGCATTCTCGGTTCAGTGAGTCTTTTAGAAAGCTTTGAAAAATCTTTCTCCATGGCAGTCCTGCGCCTGTGCAGCCCCTATGCAGAGACCACAACATCCCTTTCATATTTATTTTACATCGTATGTAATCTGTTTGGAAATGACTGTGGGAACCAATGTGTTCATGTAGTATTCATATGCATGAGCATACAGACACCCCACCCTAGATAATTAATGGTCTATTAACTCTCTGGCAAAAGTAATCAGGAATCTGTAATTGATTAATTCTTAGATCCATTAATCAGGCACTTGAAATAAGAACTCATTTTCAAAGTAAGCATTAACAGTAACCCTGATCAAATGAGACTTTCACACTGATTTGATTTTTATTTGCAGAGGTCATTGTTTTATTAATGAAGGGAAAATGAACTGCAGAAGATGAATTAAATAGCTGGACTAGTGTATGGCCAAAAATGCATATGATGTAAGCTGCTCTGGGAATGAACCATCATGCTAAAAATGATGCTAACCGCAAGCAACTCTCGCTCTCTTTTTAATGCAGACTTCAGAGCCAAACTAGATGTTCCATGAAACACATGATTGCCATAAGGATTTGCAGCTATAGATGAGGCTTCCCTACAGAAACTCACAATTTAGATCAGAACCATGGCATGGGGGGTGGGGGGGTGGGGGTATTTCAGTCTTTCCCCTCATCATTTTCTTAAGCTGAAACAGGGCCAGGAGTATTTGTATGCCCAAATACTCAGTGTACATAAAGTTCTCAAAGGGGGGCAAATAACATCCCTAAGGTTGAGCTTTCCAAGCTCAGTTTTTTTGGCAATCAATGATGGTGAAGACTGATAGAGGAGGGCAGAAAAAGATCGATTTGTGGCAGGAGCAAGGGAGAGACTGCCAGAGGAAGAAAATATAGGTTGGTTAGTGCATGGGTGGAAGGAAGCAAATAAAGGGGAGAAGCTATAGGGGCTGCCAGACTAGGGGAAAAGAATTAGTGTGGGCAGGGATATACGGGGGAGAACAGAATGCCTTCTATGAGTCCTCATGGGTCCCCTGCCTATTCAAGTCCTAAATTCTGTCACATGCTCATTTATTACTTTACTGGAGCTGTGGCTACAATTGAATGATTGCCAATAGGAACCAAGCTTTCTGGAAAACAGGATTAGGAGTGGGGGCACTCATCCTGAGAACAGCAGGCTCTGGGCAAATTCCCTGGGGCTCAAGAGTCAGAAGTGTTGGAACATCAACTAAGACTCAGGCCAGGGTCTACTGGAAAACCACATTCTACCTATGTCTCTATTAGAATTTCCATTTGTTGATATGTTAAAACATATCTATATCTCACCTTGGTTTGGGTTCATTTCAGATGTCACTCACCAGAGTTTATTTGGGACAGCCATAAACATGCCTAAGCGCATGAGCTCACGGTTTCTTCTCTCACAGGGCACCAAGAGTGAAAATAAAATTGTAACAATGACATCAGAATGGAACTACATTCTCTGAATCTTAATCAGAATTCAACTACTGTTCAAGGCAACTTGTGGCATTCACAGAAAACATAAGGGCCAATTCAGATGTTCACTGACTGGTAACAGGCTTCAAGTACACAAGCCATTAAATTATGTACTAGTTGTACTGTTTACTATGCTTAGATATAGACAAGGGTCTTACTATTCCTTCATACCTGACTTGCCTGCAATGCATTTTTTTTCCTGTCTCTTCTGCCTGGAGGATGCAGATGCTTCCAATATGGAGATAGTTTGCTATCAAGTAGAAAGATGAACAGGAAATGTGAGCTACATATTACTCTGCTCCCCATGTCATACATGAAATCAACCTTTAAAACAGCAAAAGATTGGTGTTTATTATCATTAAGGGGCCAAAACTGACCAGAATTTGTCTCATTTTTACTCCCTCCCCCAAAATAAACCTAGACTTTGAAAGCATTAAAATATTTTAAAATAAATTACCCTATTTACACTACATTTAAAATTTGAGTTTCATTCCCTCATCCACTTATTTTCCCTTAAAATGTTTTCCAGCTTGTTTCTTCATCAAGCACAGCAAAATTAAATACATGCATAAGTCCCATGACAAACAAGCATACAGCACAGTTGGAGCGCTGGCAGGTGTGTGAATCTTGTGTCCACGCAACAGCCAACAACTGAATACTTTCCAGGGCTTGCCAAGATTTATTAGCACAGGGAGCAGCCATGGTTTTGCACCACAATCAAGCTGTGACTCGCAACAGTTTAGCCTGTAAATATCCAAATAAGAAAGGAACAAGCTGCAGCACAGTGCTGGAGCACATAATTTTCATGTACAAGGCTTCATATTCAACCTTCAGTGTTTATATTTAAAGGAATTGGAAAACCCTGAGACTATGGAAAGTTAACCAGTGCTGAGGCAGATGGTCATTTACTTGAGTCAATAAGCAAACAATAAAACTAAAGGCGAGCAGCCTAAAAAGATACATAGACCTCTATGCAGGTTTATAATGGTCCATAACCATAATCTGATGTATAGACCTTGAAACAGCTGTAGAATATAAGTCACAACTTTATCAGCAATTATGATAAGAGGTTTTGCTTATAGGTTAAAGGTTTTAATTTCCAGACATAGAATCCCTATAGTTTATATTATTTAAAAAGCAAGCCCAAATCATTGCTACAGCATATAAAGTTCCTCATTTCACATCTTTCCTTGAAGAAACTGTGGATCTTCATCAATCACAAGTCAGAGCCAGATTTCCTTATGTTGTGGGATTCTTCCTCCTCTTCTCTTCCAGCTGCTTGAAGAGTGTTTGAATCACAGTAGATTTCACTGGCTGGTTTTTCTATCTTATATCACCCCTAAGTATCTGCTCAGGCAAGATCCTCATTGGCTATAATACGCTGATCTATTAAGCAATCCAATCTCATGATCTAAATAGGAGACTTGCACCAGATTTGTACCAGTTAAGCAACTCCGAAGGCCTAGATGTATAGGTTAGTGTTAAGACCAGGGAGTCCCAAGTTTAGATTCCACTCTGTCCTCAAACTCACTGAGAGACCTTGGGCCAGACACTCTTTCTCAGCCTCATCTATCCCAGAGAGATGTTGGAAGGATAAAATTGGAGGAAGGCAAATCATGCCTGAGGTACTAGAAGGAGGGGCAGCATAAAACATGACAGTCCTATGCTTGTCCTGTTTTCAGTTGCCATGAGAAGGGGAAAAAATAGTTTTTGAGCTGCTTAACAATGAAAGTGGAAAGAGGAATTTATTCCTGCATAACACACTGATCCTCTCTTCATTGTTTTAATTCCAACTTCCTGTTTACTGACCTGACTCTTCAATTACTCTGTTTGGAGAAACTATTCAACACTATCTGAAGAAATAACTGGTCCCTTAAGTTCTAAATGCATATTGTACTCTTGTTACCTTTTGCATAATATAAATCCATCTATTTTAGATGCCCCCCCAAAAGAACACTATGTAGTGAATCTCTGCTATCAACATAATTTCTGCAGTCACATTTATTGCTAAACTAGTGTAGAATCTAGAAGCCTCGACTAATTTTGTATTCCCAAAGTTCACAAGTATTAGCCTTTGGGAATGCTCTGGGTCATATATTCTTTAACTATAGAGAAACAGTTGTGCAATTTATATTTTGTTAGGACAAGGATCGTAAACTTCTGTAGTTCCAAGGACAATGGTTTCTTAGCCAGAACAATCTGATCCTCCTCATAACCATTCTGGATTTCTGACGGGGCATTGGGTAAACCTGAAAGGGAAAAAAAACTGTGGAAAATTTACTTTTCTTGGGTTTTCAGTCAAAACACCCCAGGCTATTCCACCAGAGCTGAATAGACGACGTGGTTCTTTTACCACAGACTAGAGTAGGCTTAAAGTGTGCCCTAGTAATACTGAATAAACTTGTCAACTAGAACTGTTAGCCTTCAATTATTCAAAAATGATAATATACTTTAATAATAAAATGAAAAAAATAATTGGAAGAGCAATGGAAATTGTATTGAATAAGTCAAAAAATTTAAGTATCTGGGAGTAACATTCCAACATAATGGTATATCATTGGCACATACCCAATCTATAACCAATATTACACAAAGAAGTGCCAGTGCTCTTCTCAGATTCTTTCGAACAGAAAGATCTGGCCTAAAACTTGCATAATTAAAGCTATTTTCTGCTAAAACATTAGCCCAGCTTACTTGTGGGACACAGGTTGGTCTGGCCAATAATTGGCACTAGAGATGGTCCAGCCAGGCTTTCTGAGAGTAGTAGTAGTAGTTTGGATTTATATCCCCCATTTCTCTCCTGTAGGAGACTCAAATTGGCTTACAAGCTCCTTGCCCTTCCCCCCTCACAACAAACACCCTGTGAGGTGGGTGGGGCTGAGAGAGCTCCGAGAAGCTGTGACTAGCCCAAGGTCACCCAGCTGGGTGGGAGTGTACACCCAGGTGGGAGTGTACAGGCTAATCTGAATTCCCCAGATAAGCCTCCACAACTCAAGCGGCAGAGCTGGGAATCAAACCTGGTTCCTCCAGATCAGAGTGCACCTGCTCTTAACTACTACGCCACAGCATTATTCAGTGCCTCCAAATGTACAGCCAACATGATGCTTGGGCAGGAGGCCGGCTTGTGCAAGGTAGAGATGAAAATTTGGCTAATTTTGATCTACTATTGTCTGACAAACCATTTAAACCCTACTGGCCCAATTCCTTACCTACTTGTGTTGTCCCCTCATACTTACGAGCACTTGGAATAATGAATAAATTACAAATGGTTGGCCTAGATCTGGAACAACTTCTGGAAATGGCCTTGAGAAAAGCAAAATTCCTGGTCCAGCAATATCTAATTGACACTGAAATCCAAAATAAAAGTACACTCCTACTGAAGGCTTACAGCATGTTATAATCACAGACAGGAATATCAGTTGCCCCTTATCTATTAACCATTACTCATGGTAAATATAGATGGATTTCTTTCAGGGCCCACTTTGATGCTCTCCCTTCTGCTGTTCTCTATGGCAGATCTCATTATTGATCCATGGAGCAATGTTGCTGCCTAGGATTAGCCAATGTAATTGAATCAGTTTATCATTTAGCTGTCAAAAAATGGAATGTTTTGAAAAGTAAGAAGGTGGACTAATTATTTTATATGCAAAGAGAAGGATATATTTTTTCTGTTGCACAAAAAAAAATGTAATGAAATATTTTACTCTGATCTGTCCTAGTATAAACAGATGCTGTTCTATAGACTTTAATAAATTATATGCATGTATGTATGTGTATCCCTTGAATTTTAAGGGACACCAGGATTTTAGTGGATTTGGTTTTGGATTTTATTGAATGTTTTCAATTAATCTCTGCAAGTCAGCCCAAGTCCTTTGGGGAAGGGTGGTCTAAAAATCAAAGAAATAAAAATAAAATAAAATCTAGTTCTGCTGCATCCCTGCTTTACAATACAGGGGAAAAATACCTGCTAAAGTAAAATCGGCCAACCCTATAACAACTGAAAAAAGCCAGATTTGTTGTACCTAATTTTCTGCAGTTGTCTTCACCCAAGTGCATCATTTTATTTAAACCAACAACGCTCAGTGTGCATATGAAGACAAAATGTGAAGGTGCATAATAAAACTTTTATGCAGGCAGAATCCGAGAAAGGCACCTGGTAAGTCTCGTTATGGCATGTATTCTGGTTACTTATTCTCTGTTTCCCATTTAATATTAAAATACATACCTTTAAATTTGTTTGAATGAGACATTTCCCTTGGGCAGATTATATGCTACAAAGTCCAATGCCTGAATTTCTATCAAATTTCCTGTGATGGAATAAGTTGCTTACCTTATTTTCTCAGTATATGAAAGTTGCAAGATTTCATTAAAGTAATAAGATACCACCAGAGCATTATGCTTAAGGCACAAGCGATGCAACTGAATCTAGGCCAGGGACTGAAATACTTTGCTTTGGATGATTATTTCTTTTGCCTATTGCTTCCAATAATTGTAAAGAATCCAACTGGTAGTAAAATTTTCCACGACCCAGATTATTTCATTGAAAAAGTGATGCACAATGAATGACTTTTTGATTCCTATCAATATCCTTCCTACAGGGAAATTTCTTCAGTAGCCCCCTTACTGGATTGTGCAAACTACAGGAAGGTATAAATCTTGTTGGCTAGTCATGTCTACTTATTGCTTCCTAAGAATAGCAGACCAGACCATTTTATAACACTTAGTTCATGTGCAAAGTAATTCCAATCTGTATTACTGTTCCAAATTATACCGCACGAGGACAGGGAAATACATATATCAACATCAAACCAGATGCAGGGTAGCCATGTTCTTTGAAATGTGTAGGTTATTTAAAACCTCCTACAAACTATAACTTTAGGGTCTAACCAAAGGATTCAGACTTAAAAGGCAATCCAATTTCAAAACTGAAATCTTCCCAAAAATTATCTTCAGGAGCAACTTCACTTTTTTCTTTGGGGCAAAGGAATAACACAGATGTAACTAACATTAACTGTAAATTTTATATATGGAAACTTTCATCACAAGCTAAGTTAGGAATACATATGGGGGTTTCAATAAGAGTAGATCTTGTCTTCCAAGTTGTGAGAATAACTAAAACTCTGGAAGATTCCCCACTGTGGAAGTCAACAAGGAAAACGTTAATGTGCTGACCTATGCGTGCCTTTGAATCTCTGGGATATTGCTCACAACAAAAAAAGAGATACCTATGCTATTAGGCAGCATTTTAGTAGATAACAGAAATGCATGTCTAATATTTAAGTGCTTATTAGAAATGTGATAGATGTTCAGAAATGTTGCTGTTGTGCTGGAAAACACCCTCTGAATAACAAGGAGTCCAAAATGAAAAATTGGATGCAATTACTAATCAGGAAAAACGATTCTAATAAATCATTCAACATTACATTTGCTCTTCATCAGCTAAACCCATGGAATCTTCAGTTATTTACATTTTTAAAAGGCTCACCTGGCTTTGCAATGATATTCATATCATTTCCATAATGTGTCACCAGATAAAGACAACATATCAATTGCTTATTAATTTCTTGAACTTTTATCAGATCATAATGAACCAAAGGAGAGTATGAGTCATTTCATGTTAATAATTAATTTTTTAATGTACCATCAGCTGTAAATGTTATACTAAGCCACAAAAAAGAAAGGTTCAGTCACTGATATAGTTTTATACAGGCCTGTGTAGGCTTTTAAAAATACTGAAAATCTAAGCTTTTCTAAAACACAAAAAGGTACAATTCCAGTCTTTGTACTTCATTCACGTTTCTACCAACCTCATCACTAAGCCTTAATGAAATTTAAAATAATATGTTTTAAAACAGTATTAAAAAATTCCAAAGTAAAATTTCAAAATGCTAGTGTTGGGAATAGAGAGGCCATTTAAAATTATTCCCAAATTCTCCGCTTTCAAATCTCACAAATCAATCTTTAAGATTTTGGAGGATCTATCAAATTTCCTATGTTTGATGGAAACTGCTATACAATTAGTACTGTTACGGAATAAGTCATAATTTGTCTGCTACATTAAGAGGCCCCCTTTTCTGGTGGGTGGCTCATGCATGCACATGGAGATTTTGGGTTTTTCCCTGTAACAGCTGATATATGAAGTGGTGGGAAGTCTTTCCCTGTTAGAGTAGGGAATTAACAGGAGCAGACTTTTGGCTTAGCTAGAGATCAGGCCACGCAAGACTTTGATTGTCTATGTATATGAGTCTCAACTTTTCCAAGAAACTTGAAGAAGAGTGAATAACGTTTAACCATTTTTATTCTGAGATAGTGGGGGTACACAAGCACACAATAAAAACAGCAGAACACACACACAGTCCTAGGATATAAGCAGTTGTGAAGGGATAAGTCTAGAACAGATGAGGATAATATGGGGAGTGGGGAATAAGAGTTATAGTCACCTGTTCTAGGAGTGGAATGGTCTGATGAACAGAACTGAGTGACCTGTGCTTAGTTCTGGAAGAATGGCACACGGTGGAAAAATATCACAGACAGAGAGGTGTCTATTGATATTGACTACTGGGAGAGTGAGCTTCTTATACGGAAAAAGGGTCCCTCAGCGTTATGCAGAGAGGTTCTTAACCTCCCAAGATAAAGAAAGTTCCTGCCTTTCCAGGGAAAGACAAGAGATAGACATTAACCTTAATGGTTGGGTCGCTGGTCTAATGGTTTGAGACATCAGCCTGATGTTCCTGACTCGGGAGCGTCTCCAAAGGGGGAAGAGCTGATGAAATTACGCTGCAAAAGAATAACAATGTAAATGAGGTGGTTGTTAAGGTTATTAGTCAAAGGAAGAATAATCAGTTAGTACAACACTGGGCAGGTAAGCACATTAACACATCCATTGTCTTCACCTGGGTTATGGTCCAGGGCTGGAGATGGGAACTCTTTCCAGGGTGAGGTCTTTGTGTTCACTTAATCCTGTCAGCAAGGGTGTGAGAGAAGCATTAGACATGGCTGGTTTGGAGTGAGATAAATCCAGACATAGTTCTTTGTCTTTAGGATGAACTGAGCCAATGCAAGGAATGGGCTCCCCATTGTGGCATTGCATTGCTAGGCACCCCAAGTGTTGGCTTAGGAGGGTAGAGATGCCACCGTCTTCCAAACAGGGTCACCTTGGTCCACCATAGATTGGTCTGGCAACACAGCAGCTATAGTGTTTCATGGATAAATGTTTACAAAAGCAGCTTGTCTACTAGTGTGGAAGTACTGTTAGAAAGAAACTGCCTTCAGCACTGATAATTTTCCCATCTGTATTTTCCAGTTTGTTTCTTTGGATATGTGTGCAAAGAACTGAGTTAGCAAATAGGAACAGATGTTCCAGTACAGATGACTGCACATTTGTCACACAGCTAAGTTTACAAGTATTGGATACCATCTTTAAGAAAAAACCCTAAATCCAACCACACATTGGAAGTTCACTAAGTGCGGCCTATTAACAGGGTATATAGATTTAAAACATTAAGGGCCAAGTTACATGGTGACTTTTAAACAGAAGATCAATTTATGGATATTGGCTGCAATACAACATGTAGAATCAGTTAGGCCCTATTGAAATCAATAAGCCACAATCGTATATAATTGTGTGTTGAGTCTGAAACCCAGTGAGGCTAAAGAACAGACATCAAGATTTAAAGTAATTTGGTACTATTAAACTGTTCAGCCAAAGTTAAATATAAATCCTTAAAATGTACAAAAAAATTATTTGCTCTTGGGAAACACATAGAGCCAATTACAGTTTGAGCCCAAAGAGAAAATTGCCTCCATTTATTTAGGAAAAAATAGTATAAAATATTTGTAACATCTACAAACTCTCCGAGTAATGCTCTCAGCATCTTCAGTGCATTTAAGGAATAGAAAACACCACCTTCTTCCCTTTTCCTCACTCCCCCAATCCAGAATACAGCATTTCTGTTTGAGTGAGCTGGACTGTTTCAGTTTTTCAACCCATGAATGTATCTTATGATTAGTGAAAATTTTTAGCAGACACAGAAAATGGAAGATGAAACTGCAGCAAAAGCATGGCAAACCTGGAATTCAATTAGTGCATAAATCTATTTGAAAAAAACAACAACAGAAAAGATAGAATTTACAAGCTACAATAAAAGTTATGTCTTTAAAGCCATAGGTTATAACAGGGTGGGAAATGTTTAATAGTGATTTATATCTGTGCTTCAGCAAAGCACATATTAAGTAAACAGACAATAAGAATTGCTATGGTTTCCACAGCATTTGATTTTCATATGGTGTAAAGTCAGACAGTTATAAAATCAGATTATTATGCTTTTCCCACCCTGAAGAGAATAAACATGAATTCAGAAGCACAGTGGGAGTGAAAAACAAAGAAGAGAAGAGAGAAGAGAAAGCAGAGAAAGACAGAAGTGGTGAATACAGAGCTACAGAAGTGTTTATTGAGCATGCTACAGAGGCAAGCACGTACACATAGGAAGAAATTAAACAACCATCAAACCTCCCAACTTTGTTAGAAAATTAATTTTTAATTGTGCCGTTTTCAAACTATACTGAAATTTTACATTTCTAAAGATGTAAAAACTCAACTAATAGAAAATATACATGACCTTTTTCTACATAGATAACAGAATCTATGACTCTTGAAACTAAGTACATCAATTGCAAAAAGTATTGGTCATTCAAACAGAATCAAGACAAGCAGTTCGGACTGACAGAGGAACTGTTCTCAAATTTAATTTGTTCCTGTAGATTCTGAGCCATGTTTATAGTAAAGTCAGATCCATTTCTAGATACAAAATATTTTGAAGAGATTTATTAAAACTGAATATTACAATGCAAGGTAAATTAAGACTAAAGGCACATAAACTTTGGTCCCGCCTGGTTGTCAGCTTTGTTTTTGTTTGTTTGTTTATATATAAAGAAAACTGTCACAAAAAATTATTAATCTTTCTGCAAAAGTTTGCAATACACTTTCTTCATCCTTGAAATACATGCACCAACTCCTGAACTAGCTAGACCGGTCCGCACATGCTCAGAAATCCACAACCATATTTCAAATCGTAATTACTAACTAAAAATGGCAATATATATTTAAATGCACATAAGTCATGTCAACTTCAAAAACATCTACAAAAATATTCAGCCACAAACAAGACATTACTTAGTGCCAACACTTATATGATACGCCCCCCCCCCCACCAAGTGTGTGTACAAAAAAGGTTAAGACTTTACAATGCTTTTCCCACAGAAGGCTCAAAGCCATAAGAACAAATGGATAAAACAAAAAGAATAAACTCCCTGTCATTTAACAAAATTAATTATCTGTACCTTGTTAATTCTGACTAATATCTATATTCTTAACTGAACTACACCTGGAATATACAAGGCCATTTTTATTTATTTTAAAAAAAAGGGGGGGGGGATTAGCACAAGTCAAATGTGTTGCATTTTTCATGAAGTAATGCAACATATTAAAAAATATGGTTCACAAAAAGCCAATCAATTCCAAGCAGGAGAAACAAAGCTTAACCCTTTTTACACACTCCTGCCTAATATACATTCGGCATAAACCCACATAAGGTAGGTGTAACAGTGTCCCTCTGAAATCAATAGTGAAATTAAATGTTTTAATGCTATTGATTTCAATGGGATGGAGGCACACCGAACACTAACTGGATTGTACCCACTAATTCCCATGTAACAATGTGCCCCAGACAACCAAATTTTTAATTAGTAAATGCAACTCTAGCAACTCTAGGTTTTCCTTTTTTAAGGCACGTATGTTAACTAAGTTGAAAAACTATGGGATTACTTTGGAATCCCTTTTGAACAAAATGGTTTCATAAACATATGCAAAACCAGCAGGTAATACCACTGCTTCTTCCATATAAATCCTTTTTTGTTTTCTTTTTATACATAAACAATCAAGGAATGGTAACAGCATGAAAAACAGATATCCATCTCTGGTCCCCGCTTTCCTGAACAGTCATCGATGACAACACTAAACAACGTGACACAACCTTATTATTTTGATCTCTTTAGCTTCAAATGGTTGATTTAGAAAAAGAAACTCTCAGATGATGATTTTCTCCAAGATTGTAATTATGCAGATCAATCAAAGCCTGGATAGCTTCTTCTACCGTAGACATCTGAAGAAGAGCCATCTTGTGATCTCTTCTGGAACAAAGCAATAGAATTAGACACTGAAACAGTACTAGAAAGTTGCAACATAAGCCAGAGATGGTCATTTTCTTATTTTAAGCAAGATCTGGAACTATTATCTTGTTTTAAATTAACTTCCAAAGAAAATGTGCTTACTGAAAAAATTTAAATGCTTTCACAGTGCCTCCAGTATTAGCAAACAGTGTACGCAGATCATCTTCTGATACTGATGGTCTAAACAAAAGAATGGGTGGGAGGGGGGAGAAAGGATAAAAAAAACAAGTTAGAAACTAGTATTTAAATCTGATGCAAACCCTCCAGGTAATTTGTTGACTATCACTTACGGAATATTAGATAAGTGAAGAGTTGCAGATGGAGGAAATATATTCTGAAAATTTTTAGAACCAGGTTTCTTGAAGCGATGAAGAGGCGAGTTGCCAAAATCTTTAGTTAGCCCTTGGTCATCAAGTCCTTCTCGAGGTAGCTGTACTGTCTGATGTTTAGAAAGAGTAACACGAATAATCTTTCCATACATTTTCTGCCCATTAAGATGACTCATGGCTGGAAAACAAAACAAGGATACTAAACTAATCGTTCCAGGTTTTCTATTAAATTCAGTGTTAAAATTTCTAATATGGTCAGTGTTAAAAAAAAGTTTAATGGCAGTCTTTGTCAAATTAATATGCATACTGAAAATCTTTTCATTACATGGTTTGCCTAGAGCAAATTTAAAAGTGCTGTTCATACTGTAACGTATCCAGGAAAGCAAACATCTACATAAAATCTTTTCAAGAAGCATTATTTTTTTAATACATAAAGATGATAATTCACATACACTTTGTATCACAAAGCTTAAATCTTTTTTCTAGTAAGCCATTATTATTGGCTAGTAATGTAATAAATAATGTAATGCAAAGAGAGATTTCTATAGGATTTTAGTTTATTCAGAGATATTGTGCTTACAAGGCAGACCAAGATTCAAAGTATCTGTGTATGGTAGTCCAAATACACCAAGACATTTGAGGTCCCTTGTTCCCCAATCTTTAAGATCCACTCCTGAAGAATCTGTGGTGTTTGATGCAAAATGAGGGACTGAAACAGGAAAGGGAAAAAAACTGCAGCTTTTCCCCCACCCAAAACAAAACTACCACCCAACCCTTGATATGAACACAAAAGTCCTTTATGTGCTCTTTGGATTCTAGCCATTGGGTGGTACAATGTAGCATTTGAATCCTCCCTATAAGAATCTCTCTCCCTGCCTGCTACTACCTAGCCACATACTTAAAAATGGGAAAACATCAGAATATAATACCATGGAAAGGAGCTGAAATTAGAAAAACCGATCAGCCAGAATAAAAACAGGGCAAGTGCCAAAGGGCTTGCACTCACTTAAAAGATAGTTTGAATCTTGGCACTGCTCTCCAGCAGAACACTTCTCAGTTTAGAACATCAAGTGGATTAATGAGGAACTAAGTCCCCTTGCAGAAATCTCACCCCAAAGTGTAGAAAAAAAAATCAGAAGGGAACACTTTGATGCAAATACAGTTCAGCCACAGGGACACTAAACATTTAAACAGCACAGAGAGAAAAAAATAATCTCACCTAGCTGCGACTGATTTCCATCGGCCATCTGAATAAGAGCACTGTCTTTCTTATTGTATAAAATCTTCACACGCTGCACATCCCCATAAACACCTTTTTAGAATCAGAGAAGCAATCCAAAAAAAACACAGCATTTTAAGGATGGCTAAACAACACATTTTGACAGACCAATGAAACATTCGGACATTTCTCTCACTTCTCCCAACATTCACACAAATGAATAAAGAAGAACAAGATTTTGAATAGGTGAATTTTGAAAAAAGGAAGACATTTTTTGATAAACCCTCAACGCTATGTGAATGATATTAAATTAAAGATCATGCAAAAATAAAAAGCATGCATTAAAAGAAAATCTTGTGTCTATGGAGAGTTTTTAAAACAGCAAAAGAAAAGTAGCAAAAGATTTACTATTCAACTTTAAGCCAAAGTGCTAGCTACAAATAAGAATTAAGGTGAAACAAATAATTAAATCAATAATAAAAGTATAGTGCTAACGATAACATACCGAAGAGGGTAAACAGACTTTGGGGCGTAACCATCTTTAGAAGGAGAGAAGAGCAAGCAGCATAAGACAAGAAGAGAGAAGAGTCGAGGAAGAGCGGAGATGAACAGATCATCCATAACGAAGGGTGGTTCCCGCAGAATGGTGAGGTGGTCATGGATCATGGTTCAAGGCGGTTAATTGGGGCAAGTTGGTCCGAGGAACATTTTGTTCAAGCACAGAAGCATGAACATAGGGAATGGAGACAGGGATGTAGACACGGACAAGGTATGCAAAGGAGAGGACAGGGAAGGATGTGGGAATTTGGGTAGAGACAGGGAAAGGGTAGGTGAGCACAAAGGGAGAAGGATGAAATGGGGAAGGGAAAAACAGCAATGCAGAAGAAAAATAAGGAAGTGGGGGAACAAAAAAAAATAAAATATAGGTCAGTACATAGGAAATGCAGGAATTTGGTCAGAAAATGGTTGGTTTATGTACTGTACAAGAAAAAACTGAGTAAAATGTAGTCACCCAAGACAAAATATGGGTAAAGTACATCCATATCAAACAGTACATTACATTTCATCTGTACATGAAAAAAAAACATGCAACAGAAACTTTGAAAAAAATTCTGAACTTTAACTGCATAAGCATGGCTGGTTATGAAGTGCAGGCAAGTCTTCAAAAATGGCACTCTGATCCAAGCATTTTAACATGAAAGATTATGAGTACCAAATGACAGAAGTATGACAAAGAGTGCCAAATGACAGAAGTATAATGATTGATTTTTAAAAACAGAGGCCAATAAAAATGGAACATATCTTCAGAATAGACAGACTGATACAAACTATCCAACATTTCATACCAGCTTTCACAGCAAGTCAAAGTAAAGGTACAAGACAATAAAATGCAAAACTAAACAAAATCTCTAAGATTTCAGAGTTAAGGAAGTATTAAAGTGGAGAGATTTTTGGGAGACAAATGAATAGCAACTGCAAAGGAAAAAAAATTACTAAGAGAGACTGAAGAGTGCCGTGTCAAGATCTTTGGGAGAACCTTCAAAGAAAAATGTGTTAGAGTTGCTCACATACATTAATACTACAAAATGCAGTGACATGTAAGCATGAAATGAACAAGCGAATAATTAGCAGAGACAAAGAACATAGCAGTTTGCTTAAAATCTAATTTACAACATGGAGCACATTGGTACTTATAAAAAATAAACTAAAAGACATCCAAAACATGCAATATTTACCATATTTTTCTTAGGAAAAATAGGTAGCCGACTAGCAAAGGATATTTTAAAAGATGCTGGCTACCTAGGAAAACAAAAGTATTCAACTATAATAGAAACCATTAACTAGAATCTAGTTGTAAAACAATCTGGAGAAGCAAAAATAAAATAAAATTGAAAACTGATCTTAAATAATGAAGTGGAAGCAAGCTCAAAACAAAGCAGTATCTTTAAAGTTCACAAATGAAGAAGGAGAAAGGAGGGGAAGAAGAATGAAACAAGAACGTTCACTGACCTCTTCATTTAAGTTGCTAACCAGGAGGACTATATTGCCACCTGCGGAGACTCCAGGCATACCCACACGGCCAGCAGCTGCTGCTGCTGCTGCAGCAGCAGCATTTGGAATACCCAATGGACTCAGCGCTCCTGGAACAGCTGCAACAGGAAGCCCTAATTTTAAAATAAAGCATATTTTACGAAACACACACAAGTCGTCCCAATGTTATCCAATCTAGAAGCACTATTGTTGATTTTGCTCCAATGTTCATGGAATCCAGTTTGCTTGCTTTTCATGAATGAAAGTTTTAAAAACTTCCAAGCTTGACCATCTTTTCACACGTGCTGCTATTATTCTGACAAACCCAATTGTCTGTCCCCATCCTGCAGTCTCCATATTTTAGTGCATTCTCATTTGTGACCTTTGCTCTCCGAAGCACCATCTCCTCTATCTCTGGGTTCTTCCAGCCTCATTACTCTGCGCAGACTTCTGCCACACAATACAATACAAGCAGTGCTGCTACTCACTTCCAACTCTTCCTCCAAAAACATCTGTAGCCTTAATTCTGATGTATAATCTACTTATTTTCTTCCTATTTTGCCTAGTGTTCATGTGAAGATTTCTTAGAAAAAACGTATAGATCGTGGCACTGTGCAAACAAGTACAGTGGAACCTCGGTTTTCACCGGTAATTCGTCCGGCGACACTCAGTGAAAACTGAAACCGGCGAAAACTGAAGCTACGCTGTTTGCGCATGCGCTATGCAAACGGAGTAGCAAATTTACGCAAAAAGTGTAAATTTACGCAAATGGCGTAGCAAATTTACACAAAAAGTGTAAATTTACCCAAACGGTATAGCCGAAAACTGAGGCGCCCTGCGAAAATCGAGGCAAAAAAAACGGCCAGGGGCGACCGGCAAAAACTGAAACGGATGAAAACCGAAGGCTACAATTACCGAGATTCCACTGTAGTACTAATATTACTGCTTACACACTTCTTGGATCTCTTTCTGTTTATCTGAAAGACTAGAACTCATTACACATTTGAGTTAAAGCAGAAATTTCTAGTTTCACTTTCTAGCAGTTGCATAACTTGGGGGGAGAGGGTGCTTGTGCCCTAGGCACCATTTGGATTGGTCAAGTGGGAGTGGGTGTTTGGCTGGCACCACCTCCCTCCCCACCAGCAAGCCTCCGTTCCAGAGGCAAGCACAGCATGCTACATTAAGCCAAGTTCCTCTCCCGGAAGCGGCAGGCCAGGAAGACAGTTGGAGTGTGGCTGTTGTGCTAGGTGAGGGAGGGCACACTCTGCTGGGTGCCGCTGGCCTGATTGGAGGAGCTGTGTGAGATACAGCCCAGCGTTCCATGCCACAGAGGCCAGGAAGGCAGCTGGAGTGTGGCCCTCATGCTGGGCGAGGGAAGGAAGGCACACTCTGCTGGGTGCTGCCAGGCTTGCTGGAGGAGGTGTGTGAGTTGTAGGACAGTGCACTGGACCATGAAGGCCAGAGCATGGACTTCCTACTGGGTGAGGGAGGGAGGGCCTGCTCCACCGGGTGCCACTGGCCTGCCTGGGAGAAGAATACAAGATGCAGCCTGGCACAGGAGGTGAGAACAGCTGCAGGCATTGGAAAATCAGAAAGTGTTGGGCACAAGAGCTTTAAACTTGGCTGAGAGGAAATGGCGGGCTGGGCTGGGGGGGAAGCCTCTTTCTCCTCTGACACCTTTTTTGACTGCAGACAAAAAATGAGGAGGTGTCTGTTTAAAAGACATCCCCAGGACATCGTATTGTGCTGTGCATAATTGGCCACTATGAGGAAAGATTAAAGACACAGAAACTTTTCAGTCTTGAAAAAAAGACAACTGAGCAGTGACATGACATAGATGTACAAAATTATGCAGGGGCCAGACAGAGTGGGTAAAGAACTTTTTGTCCTTCTCCCGAAATATCAAAACTCAGAAGCACCCAATGAAGTTGACAGAAAATATACTCTGGGCTGCCAAAGGAAGCATTTCTTTATTGAACAAATGAGTAAAATATGTAATTTACTGCTAGAGGATAAAGTGATGCGCACAGGTATATATGGTTTTAAAAGAGGATTAGACAAATTCATGAATGACCAGTTCATCAGTGGCTTACAGCTACAGTGATTGAAGAAATCCTCCACATTCAAAGGCATCACAGTGCTAGGAGGCAAAATTTCTCCTACAGCCCACCTTTCAATGCTATTTTCACTTTCCTTTGCAAAGCAAAAATAACCTCCCTCCAATTCAGAGGCAAATGTCTGTTCCACTGCCTTTCAGCTCAGTCTACAATTTAGAGCACTTACAGTGTAATCCTAAAAAGAATTACACCTTTCTAAATTCCACTGAAGAAAAGGGTTTAACTGTTTTAACTTTCTACAATTAGGGGGAAAAAATCTAACTAGCATCTTTTGACAAAAATGTCCTATTTGATTTTTTGGGCTGGAGGGGGATGTTAAGTATTTGTGGAACAAGTTTGCCAACCCCGAACCCTATTAAGCTCAGACATCCCAATTTATAAACCAGTCACATTGAACCAATTAGATGGTATCTAAAAAAGCAGTGCTAAGTGACGTCAAACCCTTCTAAACTCATATAGTGCTATTTAGTAACTGGAAGAAAGTCTGGAGATATCTTCTCAGTTAAAAGAATGGTCAAGTTAGCATCACTGACAGACCAGCGAGTTATGTGTTTTACAATGCTTATAAAAATTCTCAATTATTTTTAGCCACATTAGGGCAGGTCCAAATAGTGCTGCGGTTTAAAAAATTATTTATTTAAAATCTGAAACACATGATACACAATATAAATTTTAGACCTTTTTAGGTGTCCTGCTGATTTCCCTTGTGCTCATTTTTTCAAGTGTGTCCAAGATTTCACAACCCAGCAGCATTTTATTAGCATTCAATGTTAAAACAATAGATTTAATTAGATGTGGGATTGAAGCAAAACAAAATTAAGTGATTTGACCTGATATCATCTGGCAATGCATCTTGGCCACCAGATCTTAACATCTGCTCTGGGTGAGAGAATAAAAGATATGCAGAAAAATAAACATAACTGAGAAGATATCTCCAGACTTTCTTCCAGTTACTAAATAGCACTTTATTTCCCAGCTGATTGCAAGCTGTGGGGAACTGAATGACCTTTTTAACAAGCTAGTAACCATTTACAGACTGAAACTTTCTGGAAGGCTGAAGGCCTATGCTCAAATTTTGTCAAAAAAATTCTTCTAGCCTCTGCTGCTATCTACCCCCTCGCCAGGCTAGAAGTAGAACTTTGTATTTTTCCGTTCCTGCCTCATGCTGAAAATTCAGTGCAGGAGGGGGGATTTTACTGCTTGCCCTGGGCACCATTTTATATAAATATGCCCCTGCTAACTAAATATGAGAATTACTCAAAACATGTTCGGACTTAGGATTTCTGAAATTATAAAGGTTGCTTAAGAAGTCTTTATCGGGCAACCAACCAACCATGAGGTCTCCCATCCAAGTATTTGTTAAGCAGTGTCAACCCTACTTAGCTTCTAAGATCTGACAAGAACTGGCTAGCCTGGGCTATCCAGGTAAGGGCTTCATCCACACTTTGATGGAAGTATTTTATTTCTTCGTGTGTGTTACAGCAGGAATAGTAGAAATCACTTTCACATTTTATAACCCTGTTGCCAAGTTGATGTGTTTGTACTATTTTAATACCTATTAACCGATAGTGTCAGTAAGGTACTGAATAAGGACAATTATTAAGCTCAGAAACCTCTACCAATTTTCCATGAATGCCTTATATAAAAAAGATAACTAATAGCAGGTTGTAAAATGTCTCAAAAATGCAGAAGGCACAATACACTGATGCATCTTTATGGAATCTTTTTTTGTCACACTACATCTGTCTTCTTATCCTTCACCAATTAGTCAGTATGTATGTCAAAATAGAGAGGTGCTGAAAGGGGGCATCTTGAAGGGTTCCCCCCCACTCCCAAAGTATGCCTGTTTAGCACCACATATAGCCATAGTGGAATACAGTAGGGTTTTTGTTTTTTTAATTACTTAATTGTGAATAGTAATGACGGCTGAGTCAGTCTGGGAAAAAAATAGTCATTTAATGTAAGTTTACCAAGCATTTAATAGGGACTTAGGTGTCATCTGAATTAAAATGATCCTTTGTTCAGAAGCAACTTGTCATGCTTATAGCTACAGTAGCTAAAGCATGATTTTTAAGGATTATTTAAGCACAAAATACTGGGTCTTCAAAAATCTACCCTGGTATGTTTATGTAACTATAAAGCCAAGTTATTATTTATTTATTTTGTTGGATTTTTAGACCGCCCCATCCCCGAAGGGCTCTGGTCATGCTGGGAGTGCCATCTCTCTTGGAAAGAAGAGGAGAAACCAGCAGTCACTTAAAAAAAAAGGAAATAAATTCTATCCTGAAAGCAAGGTCACACTTTTTATAGGGAAGCTACAGTATCACCATTTTTTGAATCTCTATTCTTGAAAACTTAGGAAGGGCAAACAAGGGATTAAGAAAGACTACAGTTCGGCTATTAACTGCGCTTGTGTGAATCTCCGAAGTGTTCAACATGCATATGTTCACACTAACTTCTGCAATGATGCTTTTGTATTTAGGAATCACATAAAAGAACTGTCAAGATTTAAATCAGTTAGGAGGGGAGATTTTGTTTCAACTAGATCCAGTCTAGTATGGAAGTTCTTCCCTGACAATATTTAAATGTTTGCAGTCTGGTGAAATAAGGCACCAATACAATTTAAACCCTAATGAATGATGAAATACACGCACCATTATTGTAATTCAAATCTCTAAGTTTATCAATGGAATTTTATCTACCACTCAATTATCCTCAAGAAGGCATAAAAGGAACACAAAGGGCTTTGTGTGACAGCCAATGCAGTGTGGTGTAGTAGTTAAGAGCAGTGGACTCTCATTTGTCTGAAAAAGACAAATTAGAGGTGTTTCTTATTTACATTATATGAAAACTCTGCAAAGATGCCTCCATATGTATCTGGCTCAATTAGCTATTAAACGCGCCATTATTGTAACTCAAATCTCTAAGTGTATCAATGGAATTTTATCTACCGCACAATTATCCTCAAGACGACAAAGGACAAAGGAACACAAAGGACCAAAGCAGTGTGGTGTAGTAATTAAAAGCAGCAGACTCTTATCTGGAGAACTGGGTTTGATTCCCCAGTCCTTCACATGAAGGAGTGGGCCCAGTCTTTGGCTTTGGCCCAGTCACAATTCCCTCAGAACTTTCTCAGCTCCACTTGCTTCACAAAGTGCCTGTTGTATATGTGGGGGTATGTGTGAAGGGAAGGCAATCATAAGCTGCTCTGAGACTACTTATAGAAGACAAAAGTGGGGTATAAAAACCAACTCTTCTTCTTCTTCTTAAGAGTGCAGTTTTAATGAACGATTTATAATGTGCTTGTGTTAACTGAGATGTTGAACTGAAACTATACACTGGCACATTTCTCTGCAGCAAGGGTATAGTTTCTGCAGGGCAGAGAGTTCTGTACTGATGCCATCCAAAATGTGGTGACGAAGATCCCGGTAGTCCCGCAGTTAGTGAGAACAGGGAAACCCTGGCAAGTGTTTAAGTCACGCCGCAGGCAGTGGAGCACCTCCTCAAGTTTAAACAAAGAAACATGAGAAAACCGCACTGCGAAGGCACTGCTGGGTTAGAGTGTCACGGAAAGCACTCCATGCATACTGGGCCCATGACTAATGGGATAGATCCTCTTCTAAGGCAGCAAACAGGGCCTCACGAACAGTCACCACAGAAGAGGAAACCTGACTCCTAGACCAAACCAAGATTCTAGAAATGGCTCCAACACTAGACGACGACTACTAGTAAAATTTACTGCGTTTAACTGAAGGCCATTACAACATGAAACAAAGATTAAGTATAAAATATTCACAATCTATTACCGAGATAAAATTGGTTAGCCACTCAACATTGAAATTTTTCTTTTAAGTGCTTTGGCTCTGATCTTTCTGGTCAAAAAGAGGACAAAAAGAGCCACTCTGTACGATACGTAAGAATCAACATCAATTAACAAATAGATTAGTTTCTCGGAGTATAAAAACACTGGGGATCTTCAGACTTATCATTTTAATAAATTTATTCCTGGGTTCAGCTCTGTGACCAGCACTACTGATGTTTTGTCTGGGCCTATCTTGTAGCAGTTATCCCTTGGAATCATTTTGGCTTTGTTGATTTGTTTGCTTATTATTTTAGGTGAATATTATAATTCCAAAACTATCTGCTGTAGATTTCCCAGGTGATACAGTCAGAGAGGTTAGAACAGATGTGGCTGTAATCTAGAGCTTGGTTGTAGACAATGCATTGTCTGATGTGTTTATCACCCCACCCCAAAATTAACCCCTGAAAATCTTGTTGGTCTCTAAGATGCTACTGGACTCAACTCTAGCCGTTCTACTGCAGACCAATATGGCTGCCCTCTGAAACTATCATCACAGATCCAGTTGGTAGAAAGTCAACAGGCTGAAGGCAGAGTGTCTGCAATATCTGACCATCTTCCAGATTCTGAGGCTTCGGTCTTCTGGATGAGGGTGAAGTACTGGCCTCTGACTAGTTTAGCAGTAGCCATGTTGGCTGGAATGTCAGTTCCGCAATTAGGGTCTCTTGGGCCAATGTAGTACAAGTCACAAGTGTTAAGTTGTAAGTGTTAAATCCTCCATTTGTCCTCCACCACTTGAGAAAGGAGAAGGGAAATGAAGAGAAAGGGGACAGGAATAGAGGCTTGATACTGGCTTGTTAGGACGAAAAAAAAATACAGCTGCTTTGGTACTGTACCAAGAGTGTATGCATCAACACACTACTTGAGGACTGACTTGGTGCTGTGACATAGTTGCTAGAGCTTTGCTGCCCTTTAATTGTGTGGATCCTTGTGTCACCCATCTTTCTCCATCTGCTTGTCTGCTCACCTACTCCATGCTATTGTTAGTCTCTCGCACTGTACACTAAGCACTTCCCTGCCACAGAAAGAGAGAGAGGATGATTCCTGCCTCCTGGTAGCAGGAAACTATTGTGGAAGCCAAGTAAAACACCACTGAGCAGTTCAATTCTGCACAAGAGCCTGTCTGCAAACCAAGAGGAGCTGTCCCACCAGTCAAAGTCAGAGAAAAACCCAACACAGAGAAAAGCTTTGATATCAACTAGAATTAGTCCATTAATGCAAAGAGGATGTGATTAAGGTATTCAGAGAAGTGGGTGATCTAATTTCATTTTTGTGTTATTTGTTCAAAAACAGTATTTAGCTAGCTACTGTAACTGAAATCATTCAATTCTAGTGAGTAGATTCTATGTTTTATGGGAGGGGTCCGAATACGGTGTCTAAAGGTTCCACGATGCCCTCCGACATCTTTCCTAGTGCCTGCCAAGTGTTTATATAAAGTGGTTGGGACTAGGTGGAGTTTTGCCCAGCAAGGCTTTTGATTGCCCACTGGAGATTTCCAAAGGTGTCCACAGACTCAAAACGTTTGGGGACCTATGCTTTACTGTAAATACAGCAAGCAGCTTTTAACACTTTCCCTAGTATCACCAAAGTAAAGTAATCAATCTTTATTTGTTATGATCACACACCAGCCAAGGTGGTTTTGTTACAGAATCTGAGAGGAGGAAAATACAAAATTCATCAAGTCTCCCTGGAAAATCTGATAAGACTGGAGTCAAGTACTGAGACCAAATGGCCCTACACTGAGGACAATACAACACATGATTGACTGTTTCAACCCTGCCCAGTTGCAAACACACTGAATGAAAGGGAGATGTGTATATCTGTCTTTCAAAAGTGCTGATGCTAACGTATTAAGACTGGCCAAGGTATTTTGGGAATTCTAAAACAGAAATAGTTTTTACTTTGAGTCTCTGCCACTGGATAAAACTATGCCCGTGTTGTTTACTTGAAGGTCTGTACCCAGGTTCACTGTTTATGGAATCCAAGATGATTCTACAGTATAGGACCAACAGTAGGAAAAAACCATACAAATGTAGTTTCTCCTTAACAGCTCTCACCCAGCATGAACTGAAATTATCTGAAAGAATTAAATTAATCCAGAAGGATAAAATTTAATTTAAAACAGAAGGACATCACCTTATGCTTCATGTGGTACCATCCCTGACTCTAATCCAAGGCATGGGACACTAAACATGGATCTAAGAAATTTAGTTTGTATTACCTCTAAGGAACAGAAATCTTTATATAAACATAGCTGTGACCCAATCATGAGTTGTGGAATTACCATACCCTGGAAAACTTTGACCACATAAGAAATATGTGATCTCCTTTTTGTGAAAAAGAATCTCAGGCTGGCTGATATTGCTCTGCTCAGTATGGGCCACTAGAGCTTTCCACAAACCATGCCTAGTTAATTTCTGTACTGAAGCTAGGCAAGATCTTCTGATTAAAAAACAACAAGCTGCATTGTGGAGCGAGCAGTGTCCAGTGTGGAGAGCGGCTTACACAATTTGCAGTTACACCACACTCAACCTTCCAGGATACTGATTGAAAAGGAGCAGAGCCCTTTCAGTCATCATGATGCCCCGACTCTACAATGCTTTGACACTGATCCAGCATCAGATTTGTTGCCTTTCTGGTACAAGATAAAAACATATTTGTTCTTCCAATGCCTTTCCCCACCCAGACACACTTCTTTTGTCATCGCCTCCCTCTTCCGCAACTTCATATCACAAGATCTTCCTACTACTACATAAATACACAAGCCAATTCTTGCTCCTCCCCTTTTTGCACAGGTATTTGTGGAAAAGTACTAGGTAACCTGTTCCTCATTTTCTACAACTGAGTCACATGGAAAACCTTACAGTCCCTCCCTTTCTACTTCAGAGAGATCTCCGTTCAACATAATCAGGGAAAATAAAATGCCTCGTTATGTCTTTGATAACAGATTAACCTTTTGATAACCTGTAATAGTCTTTTTGCCCATTTCAATGAATTGCCTAAGCACAATTCAACACAAGTTCTTCCTTATCTTAAGTAACTACTTGTGATAAGGACTTACACAGCAGACTGACAAGGACTGGTGTACTTACATAAAACACCAAAGAGATCTGCTGCAATCAAAGTATCCAAGTACACCATGGAAGAACCTCATTTGACAAATTAGTACTGAATTTGTCAACTTTTAAATTCCCCCAGGGATAAATTATGACACCTCCATAATGTTATTGCTCTTAAGATGAAAGAAAAAACTAGTAAGCTTCTACGCAGAGAAATTTCCCTCATGTAATTTTGTTTCATAAGCACAACATGTACGTCATTAGAAGGAATCAAGAGCTATTGGTGACAACAGATCTGAAAGCAAATCATTCTGCTTGTTGATGACTTTCTTCTATGAAAAGATAAGTGCTCATTAAAAATGATGCTCAGTCTACAATCTCAGTGACTGGTGGCTGCAAATTAATGAGATGGAGAACATAGCATATCAATATGTCTGAGTGGAGATAATCCGTTAAAATTTCATTTTCTAATCTTGGATACCCAGAAAAGTTCCAGAAATAGCACTAGGCCATAAATACCTTGGGTGCATTAAAGACTTGGCAGGAAAGGCTATGCATGTGCAATGTTGGATTAATATGGCTTATTGTACATTAGGAGAGGGCAGGTGTAGGTAGCCACCCAAATTTTTTTTACACAGGAGGTATGGATTTTTGGCACAATTAATGAAACCACTGACTTTTGCACGCCTTCACACTGCATATTCTCATGTCTGAAAAATGTAATCAATAACATTCAGTTTCATGCATAATAACCTATAGACATACTCACAGTTTACTGTAATTCCCCTTGAAGCAATATTCATCAGCACAAAGCAAAAAGTATATTTAATTGTATTTTGTATATCACACTGTTGCCCCAATTAGGAAAATTGCAAGATTTGCATGATTTCAGATGCAAACAAAATGGACTCTCCGAACCCTCAAATTTTACTAAGTAACAAAGATTTAGAAAGAAATAATTTTCAACACTCAAGGAACATAAAGATTGCAATAAAAGAGAATTATTCAAGGATTAGGTTTGCAAAATTTTTCAAAATGACTCATAATCCTGTAACACTGTGAAGATACATGAAAAAATTAAACAAAATTCTGTATCCAAATATCTGACCTATTCACACACACACCCTTTCAGGTCCTCCCTGGCATGTTAGGGAAATATTTTAAATAGAATCCATGGTTCGTCTCCTTTGCAACTATTAATTCCCACCAACAGTCAACAGCCCTTTGTTGCTAAGCAAGATTTTAATCCATTCTTTTTTCTAGGCTCCACCTTTTTAAAACTCCCTGTTTCCATTACCTATTGTTGTGCACCACAGATGTAGAATAAGCCTGTGATCAAGACAGAAGAGTGCGATTGTACCATCTGGTTCAGCTCCCGCTTTTCAAAAGATAGGTGTGTTGCAGGGGACAGCTTTACAGAACTCCTGCAAAATGTAGAACCCCAAGGTCTCCTGGGAACTGTAGTTCCTCAGGCAGTTTTTAGCCTGAACTGTAAATAGGCTGCTTTTTTCAGCCTCAAAAAGCACTACAAAAAGAAAAGGAACGTAGGTAAGTGTGGGAAAGGGAGGCGGGGTGTGTGTGCCGCAGGGGTGCGTGCGGGGGGCCACAGGGAAAAGGGGGAGGGGCTGGGGGCAATTTTCCGCCCGAGGCGTGTGCCCAGTGCATGATGCACCCCCTGCCCCCTTGGCACTCCGCCACTGGAATGTGGCCCTCCATCAGCAGTGGAGTGAGCCCCGTGAGCAGCCCCCTCAAAACTTGGAGGCAGCGGGTTGTGGTGCTGATGCCACCCCCCCACTCCCATAGAGGTTTCCCGGCAGCAGGGAGAGGCTGAAAAAGCCAAAAATCCTCCCTACCACCAAGAAATCCCTATTGGGTAAAATAGAGTTATATCACATTTTTGGTGGCGCAAGTCAGCCATTGCATTCACCGGTGTAATGGGCGAACAGCCGAGAGGGCTCCCACTGCTACGCCAGTGGCAGGGGAATAGGGATGCTGGCACCATGTCCCAGTGCTGGGGTGGGCTGCGACATCCACGCGCTGTTTCATCCCTCCACCGAGGCAAGTGCCAGGGGAGAGCACATCCACCGGTGTGGCCACATATTGCTTCCACAGGTGGACTCCCCCTTTAGGAACTTGACAAATAGATTGAAGCTTCACACTCTCAGACTCCTCCTCAAGGGGTTGTTGTGAGGATAACATGGAAAAAAAGAATGATGTAAGCCATGCTGGTCCCCACTGAAGGAAAAAGTGGGGCATGTTTAAACATGTATTTCTATAAGGGACAAAGATTATACTAGAGATATGAACTACAGAACTGACACAAATCTGAATACAGAAGATAGTTTGAATTTCTTTAGTCTAGGCACTGCCAATTTTTTGGACCTGCTTCCATACAAAGCAGTTTTTTTAAAAAGCCCTTGTATTAAACATTCAAGAGAATACTAGACACAAAGAGGCAGCAAAGGGGAACTGAACAGATATAGAAGACAGTGCTTTGGAGACTGAGGAAAAGCCTGAACTCTTGCTCTCAACTTTGTGAGGTCAGATCATTTTTACCCAAGAATATAAAATAGCTTGCACAGGAAGCAGAAAATGCATTAGCATTCATTTTAATAAAGAACTTTACTCTGGATGGTTACCCATGTAAAATATCTATATTCAAGAATGGATCTATTAATTTAATTTCATTAGCAGATTCTCAAATGTTAAAACTGGTAGCAAAGCAAGTAACATGGGTAAGGGATTAGTTAACAGCATAAGACAGAAGCATTTTATGGAGAACCAAGCTTACAAACTGAAAAGTGGTAATGAACAAAATCCCTCTTGAGGACTACTTTATTCAGTATTGTCATTAGTGGTCCATGTCAATGAAAACAGGAGTATATCACTACAATTCACAACTGACACCAGCTAAGGAGGCATTGTAAATAGACAGAACAAGAGGAGAGAGGGAGAGAGAAAGAACGAGAACTGAATCATACCTAGAAGTGAGGTCTCCTTTGCAAATGCCGCTGCAATAGCTGGGTCCAGAGCAGGTTGGCCATCACCAGAGGGAAGGTCAGGACGAGTGTAATCCCTACTTTTATCATTATTGTACTTTACATTCAAGTTGACCAGTTTTGAAAAGTCAATCCGTAAGGTACAACAGGCATTATAAATATTCTGACCATCTAATGCCTGGAACGAAAGGAAAATATTAAGAAGTATATAACAGAAAGATTAGAACATGCAGCAGATTCCTTCTGTTTTCTGAAATCACCTGGAGAATGTTTATAAATGGTTCCAATAAGAATACCTTATCGCAGTGGTTCTCAATCTTCCTAATGCCGCAACTCTTTAATACAATTCCTCATGTTGTGGTGACTCCCAACCATAAAATTATTTGTGTCTCGGTTCCTAAGACCATCGGAAACATGTGTTTTCTGATGGTCTTAGGTGATCCCTGTGAAAGGGTCATTTGACCCCCAAAGGGGTCGCGACCCATAGGTTGAGAACCGCTGCCTTATCGGTTTTAGCTCTAGCCTAAATGGCCATCAGAGGCATAGCTTCATAAAACAACACCTGAGGCTCACCGTGGGCACCAAGCTCCCCCCCACCTCGGCCACAGTCCCTGTGGAGTTGCGGCAGGGACACAGTTGAACAGAGACAAGCAGGGCTCACCTGCCCCCACTCTCCACGGGGTGATTGGGAGCTGTAAGGGCCCATTTGATCCTGGCCTCTGCAAGGCTTGGGTCCAGCTTTTAGAGCTTGATCCAAGCTTTACTGAGGCCAGGATCAGACTGAGCACGGGGGCTGTCAGCTCTAACTTTATACAACTGGCTCCGCCCCCAAGTTCCACTCTCATTGTATTGTTGAAATTTCAAAGCACAAGAAAAGTTCAAAAGGCACAATTTTTTCGCATGGAGCTTTGAAGAACAGAACCTCTCTCCATCACATCACGAGAGGAGGGTATTCTGCCTCCTTTTACGCTGGGAAAAGCAGAGCATCCTCTGGATCTTTTAAGCTTCAAAATCTTTCTGCAGCAGGCCTGCATATGCCCAACAACCCACATGGAACTGAACAGGCACCGCAACGATAAACTGTTTCTTTTCAGATCCACTATGTCAGTCACATACCAAAACAAAAAAAAAACAAAAAACAAAAAAGCAAACAATGGCAGAAGCAAGTTATGAAGGTTAAAGAAGGCATGTCTTTTTCCTTCAACAATATTTTCCATCGAGGCTTATGTTAATATGGATAATTACAAACAGCCACATTCCCTCTTTCAAACGAGATGAAACAGGATGTAAATGCAAGTGTTCTAGGTCAGTGCCACAGCAAATACATAGATAACATGAAATGGATGATTGTGGTTTCAATGACAGAAACCAAATTATAATTTCTTGTGAACTCATAAGGGCCTACATTTTATGTGTATGTAATGCATGAATCACAGTAACCCTACCTAAAAAGCTTCAAAGAGGTGCAATAAGGGCAGAAAAGTATCAAAATTTTGGATACCACTGTCGTACTTTTTAAATAAAAAACTTGAGCTCAAAAGTGTCTCTAAATGAGCATTCACAAAAACATCTCACAGCATGCATGCACATAAATTAGCATCTCTTAGATGATGCAAACATTTGCCATCTGCTTCAAGACCTGAAGGAAACTACTTCAGCCTATGGAACACAGTCTGTTGACAGTATGAATAGCTTTGGTTAACAATGCTTCTCCTGTTCCTTGCTTCTTCTCTCCCTTCTCTTCAACAGTATCGATTTTAGATGGATCCCAAATTAAAATTTGGAAATGTAAAAAAATGATCAGTGGTCACAAAAAGCCAAGAGTAGTAGACGATATTTTAAATGAGAGGTTCATCTGCTGGGATCGAATGAGAGATAAGAAACCTGGCTTTTCTGTGTTTTATTTTCATTGCATCACGTGACAATTCCACCGTTTCTCTAGATCCCAGAGAAATGAGACAATTCAACTTAATCCGAGCTCACTGATTCCACCACTTCCCTTTCATGAGCTTTCTTGCACCCCTCCTACATATATGGCAGTGGATGAAATGAAGAGTTACCCTTCAAAACAACATCTCAGGGTCTTGTCTTGATAGGCATGCTCCTATTTATTTATTGCTAAAAATGCCCCAGGCTAAAATGAGACATTCAGAGAAATCAGCATTCCATATGCTGATGTAGACATGAATCTATATCCTGATGGGGCTGAATTCTGTGGATGCCTGTGTTGATACAAGTACATGGGCCAACAGTGCCTAGAAAAAGAAGTGGACCATGAACTAAGAATTGTTGTTTTCCTTCAAAATCACTGTTTTTATTCATAGAAAATTTTACATAAATTAGTGGTCAGAAATAGTTTTATTTGTAGGACTAGCAAAAAGGCTTTGCCCACAGAAAAAAATTAAACGCCCACAAGTATCCACATTTTTCACCAGTGCTCCTTAAGTCGCCCACCAGAGCTCTCTGTCAGAGCAATGTGAAATTATTTATAGACTTGCCAAATGAACTTAAGTTTTATGGGTCATTGATTGAACTTTCATGAAGTATATAAGATTTTAATGGTTCTTGATTTATATTAGAAATTTATTACATTATTTGCTTGGTAATGTATTACTATATTCACACACACGCAAACACACAAATGTTTACTGGACATAATATATGTAAACGAGACAATTTCCTCTTTTCTGTTGACATATGCGTTTGAGTAAATATAATGTGTTTGTGTAAATATAATAACTCCTGGTGCTTAGGAATTGTACATGGATTTTAAAATAAACTGCATGGTGACTGGCAGCTAAGGTACTAAACAAGGACTGGCAGCTAAAGTACTAAACAAAAAATACTGACGCTTTACCAAATTCAGGAACAGCCAAAGGCCGTTTCCGCACGGCCAAATAACAGAGTCCTAGGGACAGAAAAAAAACCCGTCCCTAGGATGCTATTTACACAGGAGTGGCGCGAAAGCGCCCCTTTAAACCTCGCTAAACTAGCGAGGTTTTTGCAAAGCGGCGCCTTCGGGCCAGCGCTGTGCGAACAGCACCGGCGTGAGGGCACTGCTTTCGGCCCCTCCGGTGTGTGCAAGGCACTTATCTTGCCATCTCGTTCTGCTCTGGGCAGCTGCAAAGACACACCCATGCTGCCCTCTGACCTATGGGGGAGCCGCCCCTGTGGGCAGCGGCGGCGTCGGGGCTGCCTGTGCAGGACCGTGCGAGCAGTCCCAACGCCCCCCCGGCTTAATTTAAGCTGGTGGGACGCCGCTGCCGCCGGCCGTGCGGAAACAACTAAAGAGAAAAAAGGAGTTCCTACTAGTAAATCATCATTTTGGTAACGATAGGACAGCTCTTGCGGGGAAAAAATAATAAAATGAGATCTAGCACTATTTAATTTCAGCGCCTTTATCTAAGTACCAGCCTAAGCTGAACCAAATATTAACAAGGGAAAAATGTAGCAGCTCACACCAAAGACTCACAAGCTGTAGTTCAAGCCTGGTACACTGATAGGACAATTTAAATTATTATTTTGAAAACAATAAGAAAAAAAGGCTTCTAAAATCAAATTGAAATGATTTAAATCAAAGTAGAGCTTGGCAATTCATGTATTTCCTGCCTATTTTTCTGTTTATCGTCTTATTTCCACCCTTCAGTGGGATTCAAATCCTCTACATTTGCCACATCCATGCTTGTTTCCTGCCAAGAGATTGGGGAGATGACAGAAACACATTCTGAGTAAGCATTCTCTTTTCGCAGCGATCTGATACTTGGGGCATTATCCGCTTTGTCCCTCAAGGACCTGAATCTAAGTGGGAGAGGCCATAGCAGTTTCCTCTGCAAAGTGGACTGAGGAAACATCTGGGTGAGATGACAGGCGTGGCCAGGCTTCTTCACATGTGCCTAGTTTTTCAAAAGGTACATGATTGCAGATCTGAACTTTCATGAGCTATGTGCTAACCACAGACTCCATGAGGCGCAGCCTGCTGAAATTAATGGTGCTAATCCATGCTTCCTCAGAAGGCTCATATGCCTCCACGGAGCTCTCCCGGGGCATATTATAGTCAAAGTGCTGCATTGCTTCTGTTCCTTTCCATGAGGATGGATGGGTGAGGTCGACCTGACAAAGGCTCATAAGAGTGCAGTGGTTGGCTCCTTTTATATATGGCGAACACAGGGTGGAGGCATTCAATCCACTGCATGACTGGTGGATGTCAGTAGTGCTACTAAGGGACGTCAGTGCAATTAGTATGCTTTCAGCTCCCAGGATTAGGAATTAATCTGTTGAGAAAGCATAGGGTACTGAGCAACTATGTTGTCACAATCTTCAACATGCCAGCATTATTATGCCAGCTTAAGGCTGCTCTGCTCATGTCTTAAACCTTCCAGAAAAAGAGAGCTGGTCATTAATAGGCAGAAGAATATTTCTCTATGAAAGGGAAAGGAACCTTAGGGATAAACTTTTCCAAAATCAGAAATGGCTGCTGGGAAAAGAACAGCCAGGAACACCAGCGGCTTTGGTACCTTCTGCTGACAGATCATGGAATCCAACCCATAATTTGCAAAAATACACTATATAACCTGTTTGAATGATTAAAAAAAACAAATAGAAAGAATTAGGATTCAACTGGTTCTGGTGGGTTTTCTGGGCTGTGTGGCCGTAGTCTGGTGGATCTACCAGACCACGGTCACACAGCCCGGAAAACCCACCAGAACCAGTTGAATCTGGCCGTGAAAGCTGTCGACAATCAGGATTCAATTCAATAGCTTGGTTTAGAATTCACATAACCTCTCCCTCCAACTCTCTTTTCTTCTCATATACCAATTCCAATTTCTGTTTCCTGATTTCAGCCATAATGCCCAAATCAAGCAAGCAATGGTTAATTCTAATCTCTGAACCAAGATTTGAAACTACTTATTATGCCTTCCTTCTGCCACAGAAATCAAGATATTGAACATTGGGTTCTTAGTAAGGCTCACATCCCTGTATTCACCAGATCAAGATCTGCTTGGCTTCAGTAAGATTGCTTCACCATGCATTTCACATCACATCCTGGGTTATGTGCTAACCATAGATAACTTATATCATGGCAAATTATGAGCGGAGGAAGCCAGAAAATGGAGGAGGAAACACATACAAAAGAGGAACGAGACCCAAAAGTTCCTGAATCTCCAAAGAATGGTTTAGAACAGTGGTACCCCAGAGAATTTAGGGGCATGTGAAAAAAAATACATAATCAACTTAATACTATGGACGTACAATTTTAGGGAAATGGGTTGCCAAGGGGTATGTGAATGAAAAAGGTTGGAAACTACTGGTTTAGAAGATTTAGACAGTTTAGAAGATTGTGTGAGTTGAACAACTGAATTAAAATGACCACATTAAAACATAATGAGAGGAAACATTACTATGCTTGCTTGTATGCATTCAAGTTTTTGGTACCTTTGAAAAGTAATGCACTTGAACTGAAATTTAACCATGGATTTTAAAAAATGAAATAGTTTACAATAAAAAAATTAAACATAATCAATTTATATCCACCCTGAAAGTATGGATAGCAATTGTTTTTTCTTTACATAGAAGGGTTACCTTAACATGACAAGGCAGAAATATAAGTTACTTTTATTTTAACGCATATCAACAAATCAGAACAGGTAGATAAATGAAGGATCACTACCAAACAGAGACTAAAGGAAATCAATGTACGGCAGTATCCACTTTGCAACTTGAACAGTGTCTCAAAATCACAGACACTTCATAGCAGATAGCCTTGTTAACAACACGATTTTCATCAGACACTTTTGGAAAATGCTCTCTCTTCTGGGTGCTTGATTTTCTAAATTGCTCTTTAAACTTCCTTATGGAGCCTTCAATTTCTGTGAAAGCCACATTCGGATTCCCTATAAAGAATACCAACTGATAAGTATATTCACCTTAACTTTTACAGTAAAAAGTGGGGACAAAATTAATTTAACATCTCTGCTGCCTTGGTGACCCTCAACTAATGGCTATTTTAGTCTATATTTCGCCATCCTTTGCTTATTATTCTGTTTAGATGGCTGTAAGATAGTACTTCCTATTTTCCTTTATAACATTTCCAATTAGCTGAGAAGTTTTTATTGTTTAGGTAATAGTTCAGCTTTCAAAAGGACTATTTTAAATTACAAAATTTGGAAGTCATCATGGATATACATTTTTTGTAATACTTTTCTAGCTGGTACAACACATTTCACTGAACAGCATCCTTACATTTCAATGATTTCTGAACAACCCGAGCTGTAACTTACATATGAAGCATTCTTATTTCTTGGTTAAAAATGGTGTCTTTTACAATATTTATTTTAAGATGGCATGAAAGGATATCTAGAAGAGTGACCTTTAAGCACTTTAACCATAACCATGATGTTACCTAACTTTACTTCCTTTTTTTTTTTGCTTTATATCTGACATTTTCCCACAATGGTGGGCCTTTTACATGGCTTACCACAAATTCACCCAGTGGTTGAATGGTTTGGCTTGGAAACACTTTCTGGGAAAACATTCCACATCCCTCCATCTGCCTCACGTATTTCTGGCTCTCCTCCCCAATCATTTCAGTTGTATTTGTTCTGCACAGTACTGCACAAAAGTAGTGTTCCTGATGGAGGTCAGACCTCACCAGTGACTTGGCAGGTGACAGAACAGGACAACTTTTTTTCTTTTTGTGTAGGTGCTCTAGCACCACTGTGCAGTCATGTTAGACCAACTCAAAATGGATGCCCAAAACCAGAGAACCAGCAGCAATACAGCAGACTACTAACACATATTCAGCAACACTAAATACATATTCAGCAACACTAAACTCTTGATCCCCATTGTCATTTCAAGTCTGCTTTGTGCTAAAGCATTAAAAGTGGGCAGTATGTGCTGACATCATTAGCGATCTATCACACCTTTGATAACACAGTTCCATTTTTTTTCCCAAGCACCATTTTGATTTTTGGGGGAAATTTACATGGATGCGACTGGAGGGAGAGGGGAAAGTAAACTGGGTAGTTGAGCAACCTGTATTCAAACTGCTCAGATTGTTGTCCTTTAATAAACCATAATGTGTTTGCATCTGTTTATGGAACTTGTAGCAATTCACTATATGTGTGTGTGTGTTAACTCTAAAAAGTTTAAGTGGATGCCCGCATTATTACCCACAGAAAAAAAATTCCAAGTATTGCTTATACTTTCTAGTGCTCAGCAGCACTAGCCAGACAACACATTCTGGATGACTTGTGTGTTCTAGCGCTAAAACTTATTCCATTGCTTTACTGCTAATTCTATCATTAAAAATCTAATACAAAAAATAGCATGGTAAATGAGGGGAAGGGTGGGCAACAACAACCATGATCCAAACTGGGAGTGGGGCTGTCTCCTCAGTGCAGAGAACATGTAGAGGGAGGAAAGGAGCGAGACAGTAGCTGAAGTGGGGATTTGATCCTAGCCAGACATTCTAGCCCCGGGTCTCCAACCTTTTTGAGTTTGTGGGTACATCTGAAATTCTGACACAGCGTGGTGGCCACAGTCACAAAATGGGCTGCTGCAGGAGGCAGAGCCATCCACAAAACCTCAGTCCAGGGATCAAAATAATATATAACTCAAGTGGATTTTGCTACTCCGCACAGTAAAATCCAGCTTCAATGTGCACTGAAAGTAGATTGAAAGTGCATTATTCTGCATGTGTGGAAGGGGCCTATGTTGGGAACCTCTATCTAATCAGTGCACCATGCTGGCTCTCTTTAATTCACTTTAAACCTTTTGTTATAAATTTCGTGGTGGAAAGTGATATGAATTTGTAGCTAACTTATGATGACTCTGTAGGCTTTTCAAAGCATGAGAGTTCAGAGATGGTTTGCAACTATTTACCTCCTCATAGTGACCCTGAACTTCCTTGGTGATCTCTCATCCAAACACTAACCAGGGCCAGCTGCTTAGCTTCTGAGATAGGGCTAGCAGTTCAAATCCTTTGATTTAACTCAAGAGATTAACAATTAGTCAATTTTCACTTGGACTGATCCAAAAAATCTTGTTAAACAATTATTGTATTGAGATCTCCAAATACTACCAGTCTTGTTAAAAGAAACTCAAAACAAGTATTGCAGCCCTGTAACCCTGCGTCTATGAGTTACAGTAAGTACTCAGTCCAGAACTTGTCTATACTTCAGTAAAATTATTTAAAATGAAACAGATTCATTTCAATAATAGACTGCAACTCAGCAGTACATTCAACATAGATGTAATCTGCAACTTCACAATGTTTTAAATTCTATTTGAATCAAGACATCCCTCATTCACACATTTGAATATTCTAATACAAACACCATTCAAATGCATAACCACATGTGTAGCCTCTAGTCACTTTAAGACAGGAACATATGATGTGTTAAATTATTTCTCATATCGTTTTCTTAAAGAGAACTCCCTTCAATCTTTCCCATTAGACTCTCATTCTCAATGCCACATAGCAGAAGAATTAAACTGCTTCCTTGTGCAGTTATTCCAGTCTAAATCCCGTGAAATGAACACATTTAGATGGCACTAACTGTTGGATTGCAGTTTCGTTATTTACAAGTAGATTAGAAGCAGAGATCCCTGTTCAACAGAACGGCTTTGGAAACTATAGTATCCATTTTGGTCTCAGGTATTTCTTTGGATAACAGAAATCATAGATTAATGTGCTGATTTATGGGACAGCATTTACTCACAGGTGGGAGGTTATTTATGATCCTTAAGGCTGCTCATTCTTCCTAACACACACTACTTTAGTTTATCACAATCTGAAAATTTCACATACACTGCGAGGAAAAGCACCAGTATTGATTAAGTCCAAATGATTAGAATTGTACTTACTAGTTTAGCTTGTTGAGCATTTACTGGATCTCCATATTGTAGAAGTGCTTGAAACTGGTTATTCTTTGTGAATGTGATTATTTTCAAAACTGCACCAAATTTAGAAAATATCTGTTTTTTTTAAAAGAATAACAAATCAAATTAATGCAGAGCTGTACAAAATACAAAAGAACATTGCTTAATAAAACATGATAAATGTGCTACAGAGATCCTATATAAAATGTTTCATGGGAACTGTAGTGCCTTAGTCAAACAATACTCAATGACTTCTCAGTATGGATTTTCTACCCACTCCCTCATATCTAACAAAGCTAAACATCCAAATGGGGCACTTCAGGACTCTCAGAAGTATAGCTGTAAAAACCAAATTGCTCCTAGCTTGTCATTCCACGCATTGCTTGGAAACCAGAACTGAAATGAGCCCCAACATATTTAAGAAATAAAAAGCAAAACAGAAGTTTTCAATGGGGGTGAGAACACTCCACAACTTTCCTACTGTCTCTCTTTTAATACCTGAGGTCAGCCATAGTGTCCCCAATGTATTCATATTTTAGCACCTTTGAATAGAACTTATCTTCAAGTAATTAGATTTGATATTTTATACAGAAATATTCTAAACAGAACTATTCTAAACAAATAAATACATCTACCCACTAATTGAAACATGCGTTCGTCTGGGAATGACATCATGTGGATAACATCATCTGACTTCATGTTTCTATTCTCCCAGCATAACAGAACAGAACATAGTATCAGAACAACATTGCTTCTCTCTCTTTATAAACTTTTCTCCACAGGAAAAAGAATCACAAAAAATCATGCATTTTAAACATTCCAAATCCAGGACTTATTGTATAATTTAACCAGTTCAGCAGCACCTTATGTCCATAATATACTCAGTTGCTCCTAAACACAACAATATGAATACAGGTGTTATCTTCATTTATGACTCTGGGGGTCCTATATATGTTTTACAACAAAATAATTACCTTTTCTTCTTTCAGTAAAGCAATACCCCTTATCCTTTTAAAAAAAAATCATTTTCCTTCCCTTATTTTTATGACTACTTCAGCTGTACCATTTTTATGATGTTAATACAGCATCAAAGACAGCAACATGAGAATACCAGATGTGTAGCTAAAATGAGTAGAATATATCAAATCAGTTATTGAGCTTTTCATCATATCCTAGGTCTACTTCTTTTCCTCTATAATCATCCCATCAACCTGGAGCAGAGTAAACAGTGGTAAGCATGCTGCTCATACCAAGAGCAGTAGAATGACTAATTTTGCCACTTCCCTGTGAGCAACTAGTAGAATTTACCTCATCGCATGACAGCCTTCATTCCCCCAACCCCCAGCGGCTGATGACAGAAAGCATGGAAATGCAAGGCATTAATGACATCAACTCACAAAGCTAGTAACAGATGTTACAGGGAGTGAAGAGAAAAAAAGCAGACACATTTTCAGCAAAATTACTTTACATTTGGGTTGGCTTTTGTTCAAACAGCAAGGAGGGAAAAACCACAGAAAAACTTACTTGGTGAAGAACATCAAGGGTTACAGGATAGTACATATTGTCAATAATTATTCTAAGGACAGGGCTCTGAGCCGGGGTTACTGCACTTTCACTAACTGTGGTTCCACTTATGGGAGTATTTGTTGTCTGCACTGCAGTCACTGCCTGTAGAACAGCTTGAGCCCGCTAAAAGTTAAAAAAAGAAAAAAATTGAAAATAAGAGGTCAGGTGAAAGATGTCTATATATTTAACAGCTTCTCCAAAGTACCTTTGAAACAGTCAGAGACAGAATGAAATTGCTATAAATATGCCAATGTTTTCCCATTCTTGTATAAGAGAATATTTTATGTCAGACTCTCAGATTACTTGCACTTTTCACTCAATCTAGATATTGAAGCAGAGCAGGAATCTAACATCTGGTATCATGTTAAAGACACATATTTTGGCCTCCTCTTCACATTGTGTTCTGAACACGAGGACCTGCAGGTAACAAGAGTGTTCTACAACAAGTAATTTTCTTTAAGCACTTGTGGATAATAGGATAAACAAAGCATTTTGGCCTTTTCCTCATGCACACCTTACCATGGATTTTCCCAGTGGCGAAAGCTTATGACTTACGAACATTTTCTATGAAATCATTCCACATATCACCTTGCCCCCTGTCGTTTTGGGTTTTCCCCCTTGTCTCTTCAGTTGCTTTTGTTCCACATACTATGGTTGAAAACATATTTTTCCTGATGGTGTTGCAATGTCATCCGTGACAGAAGAGCAACCCTCCTCCCTTTTTGCGCAGGCACTTTAGTGTTACTGCACAGTTACATTTTGAAGCAGCAATTCAAAAATGTCTCAGTCTCTATTTCTTCTACTGAGAACTACCTCAATAGTAGAAATGAAGGCTGAGGCATTTTGGAAGCCAAAACAACCCCTGGAACAGGCGCCATTACCCAAAAGAACTGACAAATATAGCATCCCTCATGAAGATCTACATTTTTTGGTAAATTTGATCTGCACGATCATTATTGCAGCAGTCCCCCGATTACAAGCAGCGATCACCCCTAGTATTCTTTTCACTCACGTCCAGTTCAAAATTGCTATCTGCTGTAATGTTACTTCAGTTGTTTGATATGAAATTTACAATGCCGATTGAATCGATCCTGCTACTTTGTATTTCTGTTTCCATGTTAAGATTGCAAGTTCTATGTGAAACTGACAAAGCTGATCCAATCAACTATGCTAGTTTGTAGGGGAGGGTGAACAAAACACAGGGCATGGATAAGGGCCAGGTTTTTGGTGGGCCGGACAAATAAAGACTGTTTCAACGCAATTGAAAACTTAAGGAACATTGACTCGGAAACAAATGTTAAAAAATCACAGTAAAAGTGCTCAAGAAAACAACAGAGGAAAACTGAAGGGAAAATGTTTCTAGAATGAAACGGAGGGGAAAATGTGCAGAATTACAAGAAACAATTGTAATTTGGCAGCAAGATACATAGCAAATGACTTGTGTGGAAAAGATGTTAGTCTGCAAAATGAGGTTTTCCTACAACCTCATTCCCATTACAGACCCAAACCCTCTTGAAAAGCTTATGGTGGAGAATGAAAAGCTGAGCAGAGGATTTAGGAACCAATGGCATGTGGCCCAGCAGACTGCCACTGGATAGAAGAATCCAAAGAAATCTGGAATCTCACTTTTTGTACACAGAAGTGCTTTTTACTCACAAAATACCTTTAGATTGAATTAACCTATCTCTAATACAAAAATGAATTACAAAAATGCCTCTTCCATTCCACTTTTCCACCAAGAGGTTTTAGGTAACTTTATAATTCTTATGTCTATAAATCTACTTTGTGCTATAAAACCTACTGAACACATTCAGAAATAAAGATCACCTTAAGGCTTTCAAACAACACCTGATTACTTCTGTACATTCTAAAATAAATAATCAAGCTACGGTTCAGGTGTAAAGGTCACACAACGTACATGACCTCACAATGAAATGAATAACAAGAATGAGAAAAAATATCTGGTAAGCACCATTTAGATAAAAATTAATTTAACATTAAGTGTTAGGAGTTATTTTGAAGCCAATTTTTCCATTATAACAATTTTTAAAAAGAACTTAAATCCTAATCCAGCTCTAAATCAACAGCTAAAGTCCCTGGATACAGTGAGCATCCCCAATTGTGACAAAAGAAACATCCAGCCAGCCTAATGAAGCATGAGTAGTAATCACAACGCAGCTATTTCTATCAGTTGAGTTAGCCTGTTTTTACAAATGGAGCTCCCTGCCTGGACTGTGGGTACTCAGGTGCGACTTGACAATGAAGTCAGTAAAAATTGCAGTGCAGTGCAACTTACTTTTTAAATCATTCAGTTATTGTCTGACACTTATTTTACAGGTCTCTGGAAGGCTGATTAACATACATAAATATAACTCATGGATGTTGTAATATACTTTCTTAATTTTACTGATTCTATCATTTTTGCGCTCAAGTAGACTGCTCCGCAACAATGAATAAATAAAACAGAATGACATGAAGTTTATTGCAGCTATTAAGTATAATGTAGTTTCGACATTTCTGATGTAGAAAGTGTAGTTCAGACATTTTCAAGTTATTTTCTGAAAAAAATTAAAGGTTATTATTATTAAAGGTTAACGAGTGACAAATATATACAATGCTGCACTTGCCTGCAACTGTACTTCATTGAGTGGATGTCAGGATGCCTGCTAGAAGGGGTGCTTTTGGGGCTGCTTTGTGCTTTACTGTGGGTGGGGGTGGTCAACATTCTTGGTCAAGACCATGCTCAGCGGGTACAATTAGCTGCAAACCCAGGGTAGAAGCCAACATTAGTTAAGTCCACCCCTGGAAATGCCCTGGTTTGCTCCTCCACGCAGGTTTCCGTTTCAATGCCAGTGTAGCTCCATGGCAGCCTGGACTTTCGGGCTGCCTGCTGAGGAGCTGAGGGAAAGCTGGCGCATTTGCTCCCGGTGCTTGCGGGGATGTCCCTTACATGACGGGAAGGGAAATGAGCCAGTGCAGCCCTACACCGCTCCATAATTGTGTTTGGACCATCCATCTGGATTGGGTTGTGTGAACTCTAATAAAGCAACAATTGCAGGAATTTTCATCTGCTGCTATGCAAGATTTATGCTAGTCGGAAGACTTTTATGCAGGCCAAACTGACCAAGTTTAGTCTAGCAGATTATAAAACTGCTGAAGTGCAAATGGAACAAATGGACAAAAAGTATATTTTAAATACCGTATATACTCACGTATAAGTCGATCCGCATATAAGTTGAGGCACCTAATTTTGCCTTGAAGAACTGGGAAACCTTATTGACTCGCGTATAAGTCAAGGGTGGGAAAGGTCCATTGGCAGGTGGAACGCTGAGCAGGCAAAGGAGCCGCAGTTGGGGGAAAGGAGTGCCCCAGAAGCCTTTGGGAGGCTTTTTATAGGAGGGGTGAGGTGGGTCAGGGGAGAGGGAATAAGCTAGGGGCCATGGAGGGTGAACGGGATGGGAGGTGGTGGAGGAAAAGGCAGAGAAGAACAAGGCACAGAAAGCATCTGAAAGGGGGCGGCAGAGAAGAAGGCAGGAGACAGCGAAGCAGAGAAAGCAGTCACTAACTCACCCATTTGTTTCTTCCCCCCGGCAGGTTGTAAGACTTGGTTTCAGAGAAGCTGCCTGTTGGGCAGCCTGTCTCTGTGCTTTTCTTAAAAGGGTAATGCTCCAAAGGTTGCTTAAGCAATATTTGGAGCATTGCCCTTTTAAGAAAACCATAGAGACAGGCTGCCCAACAGGCAGCTTCTCTGAACCAAGTTTTACAGCCTGCTGGGGAAAGGAAAAAAAGGGTGAGTTAGTGAGGGGGCCTGCCAGCTAGAAGCTGGCAGGAGAGAGTGAAGCAGAAAACTAAGCACAGAAAGTGGCTGAAAGAGGGGCGGAAGAGAAGAAGGCAGGACAGAGCGAAGAAAGGACAGGGGGAACACCACACAAGAATTACCAGTAAGTGGGACCCGCGTATAAGTCGAGGAGGGCATTTTTCAGCCTAAAAAAAAAGGCTGAAAACCTCGATATGCATGAGTATATACGGTAGTATGGTTTCTTAAGTTAAAATAAGTGGTAACAATAGGAAAAGCTTCAGGATGGTTAGTGAGATCCAGTCCACTGAAAATAATGAATGTAGAGCCCAAGGCCTTCCTATTATAGCCAGCGTGGTGTACTGGTTAAGAGCAATGAACTCTAATCTAGTGAGTGCACTCCTCTGCATAAGCAGTGGACTCTTATCTGTTGAACTAGATTTGTTTCCCTGCTCCTATACATAAAGCCTGCTGGGTGATGTTGGGTAAGTTGCAGTTCTTTATTAACTCTTTCAGCCCCACCTATCTCACAAGGTGCCTTGTTGTGGAGAGAAGAAGGGAAAGAGTTTCTAAGCCACTTTGAGACTCCTTCCACACCTTCCACAAATGCCATCCCATTTAGCTGGTGCAGTTGCTGATTAAAGAAGTCCAATACCAAGAAATTAAAAATACCTGATGTAAAGTGCCCTAAAAAGGTAAAGTGAAAATTCTAAATGGCACACTAGCCACAGTTTATCAAAAGAAGAACAAAATTGTCCTAAAAACTACTGCTCATTATAGCACTGTAAGTGTGATCAAGGAAAGAATACAAGAAATGAACATGGAGATATCATCATCATTTGACATACGATGGGTCACAGTGCTTCTCTAACATTCTTCATAGGAAACAAGAACATCAAATACTTTGAGCAATCTTTCAAGTCAGAACCTGCAGGAGCAGTAGTTTTCCTGTGCAAGTAAGAATACTGTCTTGATCTGAAAGAACAGGTTCCAAAAGTCTAAGATCAAATAACTGTATTTTCAGTTATTTCCCAGAGTGAATATGAATATATTTTTCAGTAACTGCATTTATGGGAAGAGCATATCAAATAAGCTGAGGTTACAAGTACTATGAAATTTAAACAGATCATTTATCATACTAGAAATAATGTTTTGTATTACATGCAAGAAGGCAGAAAGTATCTTTCATGGGTGAACCTGAAGTTCTGTTCTCAAACCACTATTATTTTCTTTGTCAAAACAATTAAACATTATTAGATTTTTTTCGCAATAAGCTAATCTTTAGTATGCAATTTCACAACAAAACCCAAATCTATAACAAGTTCGGCCGGAACAAGAAGAGCACTGGAGTGTGTGTATATGTTACTAAACACTGCACAATTAAGTGTAATCCTTATGAAACACACGTATTACCTGGTTCAGTGTATTATCGGTCTTTAATTCTTTATGATTTGAATATTGGATATAAATGGGTTGATTACGAAGGAGAGGCGTCACAGCAGAATAATAATTAACCATAGTGATAGCCGCTTCTTCCGTTGCTAGCTCCAAAAAAGCCTACAGAGAAAAAGTTTAAAAGGAATAATTAATACAATGAAGAAAATAAAGAATTTATAGTCTATTTCTTAATCTGCTGGTCAACTTTGAATTCAGAGCTTACATGAACATATAACGAACTATACATGTACATAAAACCCTTGAGAATGTGTCCCAATGGTACACAGAATGCCAAAAGGACAATAATATCGAAACAGGCATGTTCTTAGCATTTCCACTGGGGGCAAAGCAGAGTGAGAAAGAATGAGTTAGAACCCTGATAATTAAGGCTGCCAGCTCACTCCTAGCTATGCTTGATAGCCAAACCTGAGGAAATCTCAAAGGGCAGGGGGTAAGAGAATCCTACCAGCTGTTTTCGGAGAGAAAAAAAACTTTGATATGAACTCTCATTCTCACAACTCGAGAAGAAGGAAGAAGACACTGGCAACATAAAAGATAGTCAGTTGTGCTGAAGCCATCAATGATAGAAACCGATACTATACTCAGTCTCACCAAAAGAAAAAACCCAAATTTGTAGCTTCATTTGCCATATGTTGAACCATCTTTGTTTTAGAATGTTCTGTTTGGGTCCTAGTGCTCACCTAACAGAACTAGGAAAGGGACTATGACCCAAAGGTAGCATTCTAAAACAAAGACCATTCTAAAACAAAAACAGCATATGGCAAATGAAGTTACAATTTTGTTTTTTATTATTTGGATGAGACAGTGAATACACTAGCTAAAGGAATGAGAATAAAGAGGAAAACATATCACACCAATCGCCAGCCACTGTAGTGTGCCAGACTGTGACAGGAAAGAACCTGGTTCAAATCCTCAGTCTGCTACAAAGCTCAGTCAATGTGAGGCCAGTCATTCTATCACAACCTACCCTACTACAGATTTGAAATGAAAATGAAATGAAGCAAAGGGAAGCCCATGTATACCGCCCGAGGTTCCTGAAGAAAGGGTACAAATATAAATGAACAGATGATTAGTGAGTGGAATTCAAGTTGACCACAGCTTTACGGAAGTTTTACATCCCCCAAACACCTGAGAGGAGCATTGCAGGTTAAAGCAACACAACAGGTATCATGCCAATACAATTAATGCAGGTGTTTCTCTACACCTTTTCTAAGTTTCTATTTCTCTTTTTAAAATATTAAATGATGAGTTTTGCAACAAAACAATAATACCAACAAAGCAAAACAAGAACAGCTACACATACCACCGAAATTTCAAATATCATTCAATCAAAAGTCTCTGTCTCAACAACTGATATAAGAGCATTCTTGTTAGCATCCCAAAAGTAGTAAACCATGTGTCCAAACACACTTCCTGAGTGAAGGTATTCCATGGCATAAGCAGAATCTTGCTCTGACTTCTAGCAGACAACAAACTTGTCTCCACAAAACATGGTGGCTAGAGTAGGTTGAATAATTGGTTTAAATTATGGGTGCAAAGATAATGGGAGGTTCAAGGAAAACCTTTTTAACAATAAGAGTGGTTCAGTGATAAAATCAGCTGCTCAGGGATCTGGTGGGTTCTCCCTCCTTGGTGGTTTCTGTGAAAGCTGGATGGCCATTTTGTTAGGGATGTTTCAGGTTATTCTGTCTTGAGTAGGGGTTAAGCTGGATGGTCTGTAGACCTCTTCCAACTTCTTACTTTTACGATTTTAGATCTCAAATAGCAGCTTGATCAGGGATTCCCTAGCAGCCCTTTGGTTTATGGGGAAAGTCATAAGACAGGAGATGCTTCTGGAGACTTCTCACCTGCCTTTCCATAGCTTTCAACTTGGGAATGGACAATTAAAGCCATTTGTTAAATATAATAATCCGTAAATCGCTAGATCTCCCAAATACCCTCCTTAGGACAAGCAAGGTTGTGAATGTCTTTTTCAAAACAGTGTGCATCTTGTTTTACACCTTTTGCCATAGATAATTTTTGATGTTAGAGGTCAATGAGATTATTTGGCTGTCCAGAGTCTGAGCTAAAGCCAGAAGGCACACTAGCTTATCAAAAGGACTCATAGGATGATGAAACTGGACTCTGAACCAACACACATATTGTTTGTGTAATCAACGTTTACTTTACCAAGAGATATGGTTCACTAAACAGAGATTATCTGACTTTTCTGCAAAATCTTTTGTGATTACAACACCACCACCACACCCCACCCCCAAAAAAACTTTCCTTGGGTCATTTACTGATGTGAAGTATTTGGGGAGGGAATAAAATATGAGAATTATTCCCATAAAACTAGTCTTCCAGCTTTTTAGATGAGTCTTTTGCTACTTTTTCCAGTTACTACGAAAATATGCTGGCAGGCAGAAGCTGATCGGCCTGCTTGTTCAAGAGTGTGCTAATCAAAACTATCGGCTAATCCTTCTCCAAGTTGATTGCTTCCTGCAAACACATGCATATAATTTTATAACATGCAATACAGAAGATTCATGCGATTTTGTGATATTGTGGGATAATAATGCAGGGCTGAAAAAATACTTGAGTCATCCATCCTCTTAGATAAAGCCCTCTGAAAACAATGAAATCATGCTTATCTATGTGACCTGAACAGTCTGTATGCTTCTTTCTGTCTGACTTTCACAAGGAGAAAATCCTCTGGCTGCATGGCTAGCTGAAGAACCTAAACTGAGAAATATGTATCCCTATATTTTCCAATATATACTATTTCAAAGAAAAGTTTGACCAAACATTACAAAACGCTTGGCATTTTAAAGAACTCTGAAAGATGCAATTTTAAAAAGGACATAGAAAGATGCTTTTATGACTAATATTAGTAAATGAAAAACCATCCAGCCCAGGGGTAGGGAACCTGCGGCTCTCCAGATGTTCAGGAACTACATTTCCCATCAGCCCCTACCAGAATGGCCAATTGGCCATGCTGACAGAGGCTGATGGGAATTGTAGTTCCTGAACATCTGGAGAGCCGCAGGTTCCCTACCCCTGATCCAGCCAATACAGCCAGTGTGGTTTACAGCTTGCAATGGTGGTTAACCTTTGGCACTCCAGATGTTATGGACTACAATTCCCATCAGCCCCTACAATTGGCCATGCTGGCAGGGGATGATGGGAATTGTAGTCCATAACATCTGAAGTGCCAAAGGTTCACCACCACGGGCTTAGAGTGTTGGATTAGGACCCGGAGACCCAGGTTCAAGTCCTCATTGTGATGGAAACACACTAGATGACCTTCAGCCTAACCTCCTTCACAGGGTTGTTGTGGGGATAAAATGCAAGAGAGGAGGATAACATAATCCAATTTGGGCCCCCAACAGGGAGAAAGGCAGGGTACAAAAAGGAAATTAAATAAAAAATAAGAGCCTGGCTGCAGGAGAGCAGGCCAGCATTCTGAGGTCCTGCTATTTCAGACAACGGATACCTGAAATGATTGCAAATATGCTGAAGAACCAAGGAGCAATTATTCAGTTTTATTCCAGTCCCCTTCCACATGTGCCACATTTCTCAATCTGTAAGAGACACCTTCAGACCTTCCAATACAAAGAGCAGAGATCTCTTACAGAGGGAGCATAACATTAACCGGGCTTTTGATGATCATGCAAATAGACCCAGGCCTGATCTACATTGGTGACTCAACTGCATTAGCTCAGGCCTGATTTGGATTGGGCAACAATGGGGAGACTATGTGCTACATTCCTGCCACAAGGTCATCCCACCAGCCTTCTCCGGTATAACCACTACCCTGTTTCCCCGAATATAAGACATCCCCTGAAAATAAGATGTAGTAGAGGTTTTGCTGAAGTGCGAAATATAAGGCATCCCCCAAAATTAAAATGTAGCAAAGTTTTTGTTTGGAAGCATGCCCAACGAACAGAACACAGAAAAATAAGACATCCCCCGAAAATAAGACATAGAACATCTTTGGGAGCAAAAATTAATATAAGACACTGTCTTATTTTCGAGGAAACACGGTATTTTCCCTGGTGACAGAGATCTCATGTTTAAGGCCTGGACATCTAAAGAATATATGCAGTATTATCCAATGATGCTACAAAATGGAAACAGTAGCTCCTAATATTAAAATGACATGCAATCTTAAACTCAGAATTTCTCTCTTCAGCTGGGAGGCCTCTCTGCCAACAGTTGTGCTTTACAAAGCTAAGGTTGGAAAAGGGGAGGAAGGGAAAGAGACTGGTTCTGAACAGGCTGAAACACTGGAAATCTGAAGTCCATTCTGAAGGGGCTTCTGCTTCTGTGTATGTGAGGATCCCAAAGTACATTATTCTAACTCTCCCAATTTAGATATTCAGCTTCATTGCTGTATTCAGTGAATGTTTTCTCTGTTTGAAATAACAGGGCTAAAATTAGAATTACCAGCCTCCAAGAGGTAGCTGGATATCTCCTGCAATTACAACTGATCTCCCGGTGACAAAGATCAGTACATCTGGAGAAAATGGCCACTACGCAAAGTGAACTTTATATACCATTGAAGTCCCCCCGTTCCCAAACCCTGCCCTCCTCAGGTTCTTCTCCCCTCCCAAATCTTAAGGTATTTCCCAGCCCATAGCTGGCACCCTACCAAAATACTTAAATACGGTCAAGTTCTACCTTTACTTAGAATCTAATCCTATGTTTTGCTGAACAATATCAGAAAAAGAATCAAGCATAGGTTGGGGGGGGGGGAGCAAAAACAGATGCCTACAAAAAATGTAACTTTTTTTCATCATCCCTGCAAAACAAGAGCAATGAAATTGCATATTGGCCCATGACTGATTCTGGCATCTGAGAAACTAAAATACTTTCAGCAAGAGCACTGAAAGATAGTAGAAGGGAAGCTCTCATCTCCTGGCTCCAATGCTAGTAGGTGGTTCCACTCCTGGCAGACAGAGTAATTAGGTTCTGAGGAAGGGGATTTCCTATACTAGAATAACAAAGCAAAATTAGAAAGTACCTGGTTCTTTCCTTTGAGCATAAGAATGTTGGTCACCTTACCAAAAGGTAAGCCTAACGCAATAACTTCTGTTTCTGTCACTTCACCTGGCAATTTCCTGATATGAAGAACGCGAGAAGGAGCCCCGTCCATTTTATCTTCACCTTTGAATTTCTTGTTGTCGTTACCATTGGCTGAAAGACATTTATTCATAGTTCATTTCATTTAAAAAAGCTTCTCTATTTATTTCTCTCTCATTAACCCCCTCACAAACAGTTTGTGCATGTGTACAATTTCCAAATAAGTGTATGAAATAAGTAACTTACCTTTTATCAAAAAGAAAATAACTCAATAAAAACTATGCTCAGTTTCTGAATGGTCAACTTACTATATATACATATATATATATTCTTCATCCATTACAGAATTTTCATAACTCACTAAGAAGCAATAAGCATATTATAACTGATAACATTTTCATATACTCATGTTATCAAGGGTGATAATCAGTGGTGGGATTCAAGCAATTTAACAACTGGTTCTGTTGGTGGGATTCAAATAATTTAACAACTGGTTGTTTACAAGCACCATTTTAACAACCAACTCTGCCAAAGTGGTGAGAACCTGCTGAATCCCACCACTGGTGATAAATCTTATTATCGAGTTAATAATATTATTAATTTATTTAATGATTCTCAAACTGTGGGCTTGACCACACTGATGCATCATCCAAAAACTGCTTGCATGCATTAAGGGCTCTCCTATAAAATTACAGCCCAGAGCTATTAACCCACATGGGCTGTTTCCCACTGTATCTCTGCATAATTTGCTATTCTGGCCTTACTACCTTTCGATCAGACTGTGCTGGGGTAGATAATTCAGCTCCATTTCTGTATTGGATCTGAATATAAAAACAGAGGAGAATTACCTATCTTTAGAGGAAGCTGCCTGGCAAGTGCCACTACCATCCAGTCAGGACAATGAGTTACAACTATCTAGGCAAAAAGCTTGTTCAGATGAGTGACACAGGAGGATAAGTTGCACAGGAGGATTGCACATTCAAATTCAAACTTTTTTCAAGAGAAAACCAGTAGGAATTTTAAAAAAAACATGAAATATGACTTTGGAAATTACTCCAACCCAAGTAGCCATACATTCTGACCAAATATTGTGAGAATCTGGTTTACTTTCCAAAAGCCATGTTTCAACCTGATTGCATAATGCCAGAAGCTTTAAATTAAAAAAAAACCCATTTCAAAAGATTGTATCATACTTCGCAACAGGAGACTTGGCTGAAAGAGATATTGTGAGAAAGGCACAGGATGAACACAATTAGTTCAGAAGAAAAGCAGTTGCTAAAAGTTGTAGTCATTTAAAAAAAACAGTAACTTTGACAAACATTTAAATTTGAAACATCACAATGTGTTGGTTACCATAATTTGCAAACCTGACTTAACACATTGCTGACTAAAGGTTAAAGAGAAATCATATATTCAAACGTAATGTTGAAGAAGGATGTCTTATTCTTGTCCTACAAACCTTAGAGGTTTAACTACTACTGGGTTTTATACTTGACCAGCCCTAATGTGCATGAGTCTATCCACTATCTGTAGCCAGGTCCAGATTTACCTGCTGGGTGGCAACCCAGGCCACACATCCAAGCCTTTGGCCATTCAGGAGGGGTCAGGGACTGCATTGCATCCTGCAAGTAGCCCCAGGACCATGCTCCAGGTCATCTCATCCTCTTTAAGGCTGATTCCCCAACCTGCAAAGCAGAAAAAGTATGGGGGCAGAGAGCTCCCAGCAGGTGGGCAGCATATCTGCCTTTTAAACTTTAAAGGGACAGTATTTTCAATGAGGTAAAAACTTGTCTCCACATTTTTAAAGATGGGCATTTTAAGTTTAATTGACAGATATCCTGCCAACCAGCTGGGGAATATCAGGTCCTCACAAGGTGCTCTTAGCTCCCTGATTGGTTTCCCAGTTCCAATGTTATCGAAAATGGTGACTGGGATTTGTGGGTGGGGTACAGGAGCAGTATTGGATGTTCCCAATCTGATACATGGAATATTTATTTTTGGAACTTATACCCCACCCTACAGAGAAATCTCAGGGTGGCTTACAAAATTGAAAACTACAATTTAAAAAATCAGTAAACTTATTTGGTTTGAAATATATAACCGCACACCCGCACTTTTCCTTACACTCTATCTTTCCTATTCCTTGGGGAAGGAAGCTGGAACAAAAGGAAATGATTATTAATCTTTGTCTTTACAATTATGTCTTTCACAGGAAGAAGGCAGAGCTCAGCAAAGAGTACTATGCAATTCTGGTTCAAAGTATGCATTCTCTTATGAAAGAGATTGCTCTTAGCATAGAAACATTCAATACCAAAATGAATCTCATTGAGTACACTCTGATAACTGCAAGAAAACCATACAGAGACTCAAATGGAACCCAGTGAACAGTGCTGACAATCAGATGAAGGTCCCAGGAGAAGAATTAGTAAATAGAATGTGACTAGAATGTGAGTGTTACATTAGAATTAGGATAATTTAACAACAACAAAAAAGGGGGGGGGGCGGCTTTGGCACCTTAAAGGCTGACAAATTTTTAACTACATCTCACCCTTTACTTCCTATATCACACAGCTCTTTACTCTTCCTTTTTATATGTAATTATCTAGTGCTTTCAAGGAGAAACTATCTCAGAATTCTACTGCCACATTAACGAAGGCTCCTTTGGGCAGTTCTTGAAAACTCCTCACATCCCATAAATAACAGCCAAAGTTTGAAAGATTAGCAGGTTGCCTCTCCAGATCTCTCACAACACAGATCTCACAGGAAACTTATCCAACAAGGGCCTTCAATATATCCCCCTGGTCAATGTCAATATGCCTGAGTCAGACCTCACACCCATCTGACTCAATCATCTGCAGCCAGACTTGACTCATCTCTCAGTATCCATTACATCACCTAGGTCAGCATGGCCAATTGGCAGGGGCTGATGGGAATTGTAGTCCATAACATCTGGAGTGCCAAAGGTTCGCCACCACGGACCTAGGTACTCTTGAGCATCATTCTTACAAAGGTAAATTTGAACAGTTCTAGGGCAAGATGTATCCTAACCCTTGCCCAAACAGGCTCTAGGATCCTAGTGTTGCGCCCGTCACAGTGCAATGAAAATTTCACAATGGGCAGGTGGATCCAGCACTTTTTGCTGAATGCCATCACAGATCCCAGTTCTTCACCATATTCAGCCAATAGCAGGGTTACCCTATCTTTATCCAGGTAAATCCAAATGCATATAAAGGACATGGCATAGCCTCCAACCTCATATTTCATTCTGCTCCCGCCTCCCAGAACTTCTTCCATCATCATGAGTCCAAAATCACTATCCCCTCATTGACATGACAAATGGACCATTCTCCTTCCCTTCCCAGAATCTGCTCTCCATGTTTTCCTATCCACTCTCCCTATTAGCTTCTCCCTTTTTCATTTGCAGTTGTTCTGTCTCACTGACCCCGACCCCTCTGAATCTTGAACAGGGTAATAACATTACTTGCTGGTTAAGTACTGTATATACTCGTGTATAAGTCGACCCGCATATAAGTTGAGGCACCTAATTTTACCACAAAAAACTGGGACCCCCTAAACCAGACATCACTAAACCTGGCTGGTATCAGTAAGAGATTATCCTGATGGGGGATGGGGGCACCCTCTTTGGGGGTCCATAACTTTGGACCCCTTGAACCAAACTTTACCAAACTTGAGTGGTATCATCAGGAGTGTCACCTGGTGCCGCTAGTCTAAAAACTGCACCCCCTGGCGGCTGACAAAGTAAAAACCCTAAAATATTTTTTTAAAATACAGCTGACTTGTGTATAAGTCGAGGGGAGCTTTTTTCAGCACAAGCATATAGGGTATGTCTCCCTTCCATTTTTCCTTCATTGGGAGACATACTTATGTTCTGATTCTACACGTGTGGAGGACATTATTCATATGACTGGTCTGATACAGGACTGACTGAAGTAACAATAGAGGCTGTGATTTTTAAACTTTGCGCATCATACAGAACTAGGCCAGCCATAGACGGAATCAAGAGTGTTTCTTAAACAGAAAATGACCATGGTATCTATGCTGCTTCTGTCAAAGCTAAGAACCACAGTTTTGGAGTCACTGGTGGGCAATGAAGATCAAAGCTTCTGCATTTTTTAATGTGACAGCTGCCCCACAAAAGCAGCTACATTTTCCACCTCCCTGCATCAAAATCCAGCAAAGCCAATTCAATTTGTGGTTTACTTGAAAACCAAAGAACATATAATTTCCAGAAAAACCCTGTGATGAAAAATTTATCTCTCTGGTTCAAACCTTCCTGTCTGCACAGCTAGGAGCAAAATGAGGATTTCACAAAGGTGCTTGGTTGTCAATGATAAGAGTGCTTCTTGGTCATAGGATAACTACAACTTTCCTCTGAACAGCAAAGGCACAGGAATTTATTTACAATAGCTGTTTCCACATTGAATCTCTATGTATCTCACACCATTGTGAATGCAGAGGCATTTGAAGAACCAGCAGAACAGTGGCACAACAGTTTCAACTAAGCTTTCTTTGCTTCCACTTTTGTGGTTCCCCACGCCCCCAGTCAAGCTATTTTCAGACTTTTTCTTTTTAAAAAGGTAATAGCTAGATACCACAACATTGTATTTTATCCATAACTACTGTACCAAGGTACTACTTTATCCGAGTTCTCAGCAGCCCCTTTCTTTATGGAGATACAAAGGGGAAGATGTATCATCACAGGCTGAAGTTCCTACAGTCATAATGCCTTGACAATAGTGCCAGAAAGTACTGGAAATGGAAAAACTCACTGCCCCAAGAATCTTTCCTCTTCTCAGTGACAACCTGAAGCAAGAGTCAGAGAATCTCTGCAGACTCTGTACAAGTGAAAGACTGTTAACCAGCACCTTTGTTTGAAGGAAGCAAAGTAACAGCAGCCATCTCAGAATTAAGGATAGACGGGACTGTACAAGGCCAGAACGTAAGCAGCAATGGTAACATTCCTTCCCTCCTGAGCACTGCACTTCCACTCTTGGACCAAGTTTACATTTTGGTTGTACAGAGTACTCTTCTATGATGAGGGTGAGGGGAAGTTGGACACAGATCCCTGAAGAGAGTATCTTGCCCAGAGATTCAACAGTATGAGGGGAGGGTGGGGTGGCATGCAAGGGAAGGGGAGTGAGTGAGGGGTGGCACGCAAGGGAGAGAAAGGAGGGGACCCAGCATCTGGACCTGGCCCACCCACCCTAGTGGAGGGAGGGGGAGGGAGGGGCGGCATGCAGTGCAGAGGTTTTCTATATTTTCTTATATTTCTGGTGTTGTTTGGAGAGGGTTTTTTTACACGTTTCTCATTTGGTTGAATGTGTGTTTTCTCACCCCTTGGCCTTATGTTCTGTACATTTAATCTCTACTCCTCTGGAAATGTAAAAATTATTACAGATAATATCAAATACCGAGTTAGATTCACAACAAAGTATCTTAAATATCACTAAGAGAACTGTGGTTGAGTAAACACTGCTCACTGAACAGATATGTCAAGTACAACTTGAGAAGTTCCTGCAGATTTGGGGCTGGTGCCTGGAGATAGTTGAGGTTGGGAAGAGGAGCAAGCTGTGACTCTATGGAGTCTGTTTCACTAAGTCTGTTCTCTGAAACTGATATTTCCATGAGGGAAGGGGGGATTTTTCTCTGCAGTCTGAATATCATTGGTCATTCTGAAAGGACTCCAGACCCAACCTGAAGATTACTAGCCTAAGTTTAAGACAGTTTGTAGTTCTACTTGCATTTTTAAAGGCTTTATGAATAAAAGGATTTGGAATCTTACAATGGACCTCTTAATGATGGCAAAAGTTGGCACTTCTTTACCTCTGAAATTTACTTGTGCTGTTTTCGCTAAAGAAAATGTTTTATGTAATGTTGCTTTTAAATTAATATTGCATCCATTGTAGTTGTACTAGCATCAGTATACAATATCAATAATTCTCATGCAAAAATAATAGTGTAAATGTTCCCTCTGAGACACAATGCCTCTGAATTTTAATTAATGAAATGTTTCTTGATTATGAAACTGAAATGTAATATAATGTTTATATTTCAAAACTCAAATTCCTTATTCTGGTCAACATTCCCTGTTAACTGCATATGATTATAAACACCTTGTTTTCATGCAAGTGTCCTTTTGTATGATACCACCCAGGTTTGGTGAAGTTTGGTTCAAGGGGTCCAAAGCTATGGACCCTCAAAATGTAGCCCCATCTACTATTAGCTCCTATTGGAAACAATGGGGGATGGGGCACCGTCTTTGGGGGTCCTTAACTTTGGACCTCTTGAACCAAACTTTACCAAACTTGGGTGGTATCATCAGGAGTGTCACCTGATGATATCCTGAAATTTTGGTGCTGGTAGCCTAAAAACTGCGCCCCCTGGCGGCCGACAAAATAAAAACCCTAAAATATTTCTTAAAATACAGCTGACTCGTGTATAAGTCGAGGGGGACTTTTTCAGCACAAAAAATGTGCTGAAAAGCCCGACTTATACACGAGTATATACGGTATCTCTACTTGGTTTGGGAAGGGAAGAGGAAATCAAATGTCCAAGGTTATACTTAGGTGTGCACCCAGCTGAGAAAAGCTTCCTCTGTTGTCCAATTTCCTACCTATACAATGGGATCTAATGGTAGAGTTATTCTGTTGTGTGAGTACAGCACTTGGCAGTTTTCCTTTGAATTGTCTGTGGTGGTAGTTTTGTGAGCAAATCTCAGATCCATGACTCCAGCTACCCAGAATAGTGAAGACAGGCTCTTTTGTGTGTGTGCATGAACACCTACACCTACACACACACACAAGATCTCTGAAGAGAAAGATGCTAAACTAGCAAGGAGAGTTGCTGCTGCTTGTTTTTGTCATTTCACTTTCATTGTACAGTAGATGTCATTTCACTTTCATTGTACAGTAGTTGTATCCTTCTTTGGTAATGGGATTTAACCTTCAAGGAAACCTTCAAAAAGGGCAGTTTAATGAAGCTGTGGTCAAATGACATACTATTTCTCTATATGCTATGTTCTATTCTACCTTTTATCCCAGGAATTAGTATGACTTGTTTTCTTCCACAAAAATGGAAGGCATGCAAGGGAGGGGAGGGAGGGGCCCGGACATCTGGACATGGCCCACGCACACTAGCAGAGGGAGAGGGAGGGAAGGGTAGCATTGAAGGGGAGGGGAGTGGGAAAGGGGAGGCATGCAAGGGAGGAAGGGGAGGGAATTATTTCTCCCCTTCCCTCCCCTCCCTTGCATGCCACCCCTCACTTCCTTCCCTCGTTTGCATGCCATCCCTCCCTCCCCCTCTCCTTCCTCCACTAGGGTGGGTGGGCCATGTCCAGATGCCGGCCCCCCTCCCTTGCATGCCACCCCTCACTCCCTCCCCTTCCCTTGCATGCCACCCATCCCTCCCCTCTCCCTCCCTCCGTTAGGGTGGGTGGGCCAGGTCTAGATGCCAGCCCCCCTCCCCTCCCTTGCATGCCACTCTTCCCTCCCCTCCCCCGCCCTATGCTAGGGTGGGTGGGCCAGGTCCAGATGCCAGGCCCCCTCCCCTCACTCCCTCCCCTTCCTTGCATGCCATTCTTAATTCTTTCTTTCTACAGAGCCCTTCTTTTGCAATATGATAACTCTCTAACAGTTCTTGAGACAATGGAGACATATTACTAGCCTTCATTTGAATAAAATGAGAAGGTTTTTCAAAGCCACTGCAGGATCAGAAAGATTAATAAGGTCCCAGGCTTTCCTTAGTGTGTGGCTCCATTACCCTTTAGGCTTTTGTTCTTCTTATTCTCCTTTAATATCTTCTTTTTCTCCTTTATTCCCCTTTAGAGATGCTTTTGCAAAATGAGGAGAGAAGAATCTTGTTTGGCTCCACTTCCCACGGCACCCATTTTGGGATGACAGCCTTTTCACAAAATTGCAAAGGTGCCTGCAAGGTTCATAAAGGTTAGGGACCCCTGCTCTAGTCCACGCTAATGTTCAGAGGTTGCATACTGTCTTCTTTAGTGGGTAATTATTCTATTAAAACCCCTTTTAGAAGAAGAATATAATGAAACTGTAGATCTAACAACAACAATTAGCATTGCCACATGAACCAATAGATTTGGTTTCCCTTAAGTGGCATACTACAGGCTATCAAAACTTTTTGCTAAGACTTCCAGTGGTTCCAAGGTTTACATTACACAACTGAAAAATAAAGAAGCTGTGTAGCGATTTTATGACAACGACAATAATTTCTCTGGTGGAGGCAAGTGCTGTCAAGTAGCAACTCCACAGAATTTAAGGCAAGAGGGCATTAGCAGTGGTTTGCAGTTTGCTGCCTCTGTATTGCAACTCTGGACTCCCTTTTTGGTCTCCCACTCAAATACTGACCAAGGGTGACCTTGCTGAGTTTCCAAGATCTGACAAGATGGGATCAGTTTGGGCTATCAAGGTCACAGCATAATATCTTTAGAAATACAAATTTCATTCAGTGACACCATTCTGTAACTGAAACAACAGACTGCAATCCCTGGTTTCAAACACCTGATGCAGGAATCTGATCTAAGCAGAAGCTTTAAATCAATGTGTTTGAAATATCCCCTCACACCAAGGATACCCCTTGGGGAGATGGGGGGCTCCTCATAGTAGGTGATTCGATCATTGGGGATGTAGAGAGCTGGGTTTATGAGAGGCGTGATGACCACATGGTGACTTGCCTGACTGGTGCGAAGATTGCAGATGTCACGCTTCGTCTAGATAGACTGTTAGACAGTGCTGGGGTGGAATCAGCAGTTGTGGTCCACACTGGCACCAACAACATTGGGAAATGTAGCTGGGAGGTTCTGGAGGCTAAATTTAGGCTGCTAGGTAACAGGTTGAAGTCCAGGATCCCCAAAGTGGCATTCTCAGAAATGCTACCTGCTCCACGTGCAGGGCTAGCTAGGCAAGTGGAGATACAGGGTCTCAGTGCATGGATGAAAAGGTGGTGTAAGGCAGAGGGTTTCAGATTTGTTAGGAACTGGGGAACCCTTTAGGACAAGGGTCGGGAACCCACGGCTCGTGAGCCGCAAACGGCTCTTTCCCGCTTGTGGTGCGGCTCCTGGCATGGCCCCTTCCTCCCCTCTCTGGGGCTTTTCCACAGCAATTTCCCTCTCTCTCTTGTCTCTCTCTTCTCCTCTCTCCTAGTGACCTCAGCTCTCCTTTCCACCCTCCACTTTCCCCAGCTTCTTCCTTCTCCTCGGAGACTCGTTCGGCCACCCCACCCCGCCTTAAATCCTGCCCCAGTGCCTTCTGGGGCGTTTCTCCCCTTGTCCTGCAACGAGGCCGGGCCGGGGAGAGGTGTTGCCGCCGTGACGCGCTCGGAGGCCTGTCCCCCCACTGCGCTCGGCCCGTTGTTCCTCAGGCCGGGGCTGGGCACATTGCCGCCGCCGCTGGGGCTCGGGGCTGCGTGGCCAGACTGAGGCCTGCCGCTGCTGGGGCGCACATCTGCGCCGGCGCCAGCCCCGTCAAGTTTGGGGAGGAGCCTCCGGTCACCCCCGGACACCCATGCTCCCGCATGAACGGGGAGCGTGCAGCCAGCATCCCGGCCTGAGCTGGGCGCTGCTTTTTTCTCCCCTCCCCTCAGGGTAGAATCCTGAGAAAAAAGCAGCGCCCGGCTCAGGCCGGGATGCTGGCTGCACGCTCCCCGTTCATGCGGGAGCATGGGTGTCCGGGGGTGCCCGGAGGCTCCTCCCCAGACTTGACGGGGTGGGCACCGGCGCAGATGCGCGCCCCAGCAGCGGCAGGCTTTGGTCTGGCCACACAGCCCCGAGCCCCAGCGGCAATGTGCCCAGCCCCGGCCTGAGGGACAACGGGCCGAGCGCTGCGGGGGCAGGCCGCTGAGCGAGTCACGGTGGCAACACCTTTCCCCGGCCCGGCCTCATTGCAGGACGAGGGGAGAAACACCCCAGAAGGCACTGGGGCTGGATTTAAGGCGGGGTGGGGCGGCCGAACGAGGTTCCGAGGAGAAGGAAGAAGCTGGGGAAGGTGGAGGGTGGAAAGGAGAGCTGAGGTGACTAGGAGAGAGGAGGAGGAGAGAGAGAGAGAGAGATCTGTGGAAAAGCCCCAGAGAGGGGAGGAACAGCAGGGAAGGGAGTTGAATGTAGTAGAGAAGGGGGGGGGAAGCTGAAAAGATAACTGAAAGCTGGGAAGAAATATTAGAGACAGAACAAGGGGGAAAGGAGGAAACAGAATGGGAAAAGGTCACAATCAGTGGGTTTGAAGCTGACCCTGACGAGAAGGGAGAAGTTGAGGAAAGAGGAGAGTTGCCCTTTATACAAAGCGTGCGTAAAAGTAAAAAACCAAAATACTCAGTGTTTTCTTCATTTTAAATGCCAAAAAGTATTTGCGGCTCCATGAGTTTTCTTTTCCGTGGAAAATGGGTCTAAATGGCTCTTTGAGTGTTAGAGGTTCCCTACCCCTGCTTTAGGACAAGGCAGGTCTGTACAAAACGGTCCATTGGTACTTACGGTGAAGGGCCTTTGTCCTGGCAGGCGTAGGGCATCTCTATGGGTTGTTCCTTTCCCTTGCTTAGGAAGCAGGGCTTTACTGGTTTTTTCTTCCACTTCCTCTTCACTCGCTCACTTCCCCCCCCCCCCTCAACTGCCAGTAACGGATTGACCACGCAAAATATGAACACGCATTCAGAAAACAAACCAGGAACTTGGATACAAACACATGAATAAACATCCACCTAAACCTCTCTCTCTTTTTTTTTTAACCTCAACTGTATAACAAACTCTGACTCATCCTTCCGGTAGACAACCTCAGGGAGGGCCGAGATGCCTTACGCCTGCCAGGAGAAAGGCCCTTCACGGTAAGTACCAATGGACCGTTCTCCTGGAGGTGTAGGGCATCTCTATGGGACATACCAAAGCAGTGTCCCACTCCCCGGGTGGGAAATTAGTCTCCAGAAACATGACTCAACACCCTGGTGCCGAAGGCAGTACATTGCTCAGCCCAGGATTGAATCTTGTAGTGCCGTACAAAAGAGCAGCTTTGCAAATGTCGTCTACTGACACCTGATATCTTAATGCCGCATTAGTAGTGGCACTCCTGATTGAATGAGTCGTAATGCCCGAAGGCACTGACAGGTTTGTATTCTTGTAAGCCTCTGCGATGGCTAATTTCAGGTTCGCACTGATGGAGGCAGTGGACATCACCTGGCCAATATTTGGATGTGACACATTAATGAACATGCGTTCAGTTTTCCTAATGGCTTCTGTCCTATGGATATATATCTTAAGAGCTCTACGCACGTCTAAAGTATGCCACATTTTTCCCCTGTCCCCCATTGGGTTGGGAAAGAATGTAGGCAAGGTAATTTCCTGCTGCATGTGAGAACCCTGGAAACAGACCTTGGGAGGGCTTAAAAAAGTAGAGGTCGGTGTGGGAGTAAGTGACCCTCTCAGAGTGGAATTTACAAATGTTTAAACCAATGGACAATGCCTTAATCTCTAGAGAACCCTTCCTGATGTGGTTGTTACTGAAATAAGAAATAGTAATTTGGCTATTCCTGAGCCTTCACAGGAAGGAGCTGGAATAGATCGCGAACGGGCTCCATTTCGAAGGGATGTTTTGTGAGTCCGACTAATACGATGTGTAGATTCCACAAGGGAAAACGGTGCGCTACCGCAGGCTGAGATTGACTCACTCCTTTAAGGAACCTCCGGATATCCCCATGGTCTGCCACTGGATATCCCATAGATCCCAACCATACAGTAGAAAGGGCTGGAATTTGTCTCTTAAGTGTAGCTACCCGTAATCCTGAGTGAAATCCTTCCTGCAGAAATGCTAGAATGTCACCTATCTGTGGGTACTCTGGATCTATGTCTCTTACATGGCACCACTTAGCAAATACCTTCCAAGTGTAATTATATATCCGAGTAGTGGACGCTCGCCTGGAAGCTAAAAGAGTAAGAATGACGCCCCTTTTTCCTGGCAGCACCTTAACGTTAAAATGGCGCTCACGACTCTTTCTCCTCACAATTGCCTCAGCGTGCTGCCCACCGAGAAGCAACGCCCCTTTCTACATCGACACACACATGGGGGAAGCAAAACCACATGAGGAGTGGGCAACACACAAACAACCATTCACACACCATTCACACAGGGAGCAAAGAAGAAGTCGTGCTCTCCTATCAAGAGGCAGGAACGTTACTGGCAGTTGAAGGGGGAGGGAAGTGAGCGAGTGAAGAGGAAGTGGAAGAAAAAAACAGTAAAGCCCTGCCTCCTAAGCAAGTGAAAGGAACAACCCATAGAGATGCCCTACGCCTCCAGGAGAAGGGGCGGGCTTCATCTTAACCAAAAAGGAACCAGGCTGCTGGCACTCAACATTAAAAAGGTAACAGAACAGCTTTTAAACTTATCCCTGGGGGAAAGCTGACAGGAGCTGAGGTGACTTCGGTTCGGAATACAGTATCCATGGGGATGCAGACAGAGAGGGAGGTTTTCTAAATAAGGTTTGTCACCCAACTACGTAGTAATCCAGATAAACATGGATGTTCACAAATCCCATCATCCCCTGCCAGCATGGCAGCCATGCTGGCAGGGGATGATGGGATTTGTAGTCCATGAACATCTGGAGAGCTGCAGGTTGCAGACCCCTGTTCTAAATCAACCACATACAAGTGCAGAACATTGCAATGTGCATGTGATAAGTGATAGTGTCTACAAAAGGCTAGGGCAAAGTACATACATCCTAGGTGAGGGACAGGGTATACAGGTGTCTCTATGCTAATAGTAGAAGTCTTTAACCTAAAATGGGGGGAGCTGGAGTACACGGTTTTGAAGGAGGACATTGATATAGTCGGCATCACAGAGACATGGTGGAATAAGGAGAACCAGTGAGATGCTGTTATCTGAGGTTACAGGCTAGACAGGAAGGATAGGACAGGGCTTATTGGGGGTGGTGTTGCCCTCTATGTCAAAGAGAGCATAGTGTCACATAAAATAGACAATGCATGGGGAACTGATTCCCCTACAGAATAACTGTGGATATCAATACCAGGGGTGAAGGATAGTCTAATATTAGGAATATATTATCGTCCCCCTGACCAAATGTGAGATGTTTTTCATTTCTAGATTCTGGGTCTGTATTTTATATGGCAATTGTATCTCCAAGCCCCTTCAAGCAATCAAGGTTCTAACCCAGTGGTTCTCAACTTGGGGGTCGGGACCCCTTTGGGGGTCGAACAACCCTTTCATAGGGGTCACCTAAGACTCTCTGCATTAGTGTTCTCCATCTGTAAAATGGATAAATGTTAGGGTTGGGGGTCACCACAACATGAGGAACTGTATTAAAGGGTCACGGCATTAGGAAGGTTGAGAACCACTGTTCTAACCAAAATTAGAATCTTGATTCTTAGCCAGAAACTTGCTAGAATTATCTCAGAAAATATAAAGAATAGCTACCTTATATATATGCCAAAAATATGAACTCTCTTAATTATTCAGTTGGACATCTTGCATGGAACCAGTCTCCTCTAGCCAGGTGCCTTGTGAGAATTTTCTCCACCTGTTTGCAGACTTGATAACCTGCTGCTTAAGAACTATTTTAAAGTTCTTATATCTTGATTTAGAAAATGCAAATGCCCTTTTCAAAGACCTCCAGAGTCCTTTTTCTTCATTACAAGACCCCAGACAAAGGAGGAGTCATGAAGATGATGTCATCATAATGCAATGAAGGCAAATTTGGCTAGACAACTATCAGTCCCATCCAAAGTGACAAATAAAGTAGATTCTTTTTCTTCATTATCACTTGATATGAAGAATACAGGATACTGGTCAGAAGCACACCTAATCATGCCATCTTAGCAACAAGAACATTTCCTGTCTGTCTATGGAACAGAGATGCTTCCTTTCCTGTATTTTTGAAGGGCCCTTTGGGCCTATATTTCTGAAGAAGTCTCCTTCAGTGACACATTTAAACTTTTACAAAACTACTCCCCTCTTTTGAGTCAGTAAATTATTTAAGTACTGAAATTAATACACCACTATTACATAATACTGCTACATCTTAATATAATCCCTGCTTGAGGTCTTGTAAACAAGAAAAGTGTTTACAGTGCTCCATAATTAACATTTACATTTCTTAAGCTATAATTAGCAACTTTTCTGGCAGTTAAAATTTGCTTCTAGGCTACTGGGGGAGTTGTTGCTGCTGAACCAATACATCTACACAAGTCTCTCAATTTCCCTTCTAACTTAAGAAAGCTATCGGTTATTGTAAAATAACACAACATACAAACAATTCAGCATAGAACCTCTACACTATAATTAATGACACAGATCTGTGCTATGAAAGCTGAGAATGAGACTTTTCCCCTTGTCTTTGCATTCTTAGGGAAAAAAGAAGTTCAGGTATTATATCAGGAGGTGAATATCTCTCCCATATCTTGTAATTCTTACAAAAGCATAAACATGTATATACCATACATATCCTGGCCTTGTGGCTGTAATAAAATTATCCAATTCTGTGAACAAAGAGATATATACCATATCTTCACAGGATGGAGTGTAAAGAAGAAAGGCAACTCAATACTATTACCTAGTTGATAACTATGGACAGTTCCGGGAAGGGGGAGACCAAAATTGTAGTTGATCCCAGAAGGACCTGCTCGTCTTTTCAATGCATGGATTGGCTATGGAAAGCGATACTGTAACTTCCTATTTTAGAGAACAGGTCTTATTTTAAAAGTCACCCCAATCCCAAGGAGACTGTAACTCTAGCAGAGCAAATCTGATGATACTTTATTTCTGAAATACAATTCCACCAAAGTGGTAGGATCTTCCCAAGAGGAACCCAAGAACTGGAAAGGGTTTTTTTAAAAGTCTGAGATATGCTTTCCAGCCTTCCTGTAGCTGCACTAACTCCACTGAAACACAGAAGGTCCTTGAAAATAGATGGTACTATTGATAACAGCAGATATTACCCAGATAAATATACTGTGGAAATAAAGGAATCACTTTCACTTGAGAACACTAAATTTAAAATCTAAAATATTGCTTGAAATTTAAAATTAATTACATCTGCATATCTTTGATCAAGCAACTGGTATTTTTAAAAATAAAGTTAAATATACAGATAAAGTAAAACCATAACACATATGGTTCGTGTCTGCTTATTTTATTCTCCAAGATACATCTGTTGGTATTAAAATAATGAATAGCTCCTTTAAAAATACATCACTTACCAGTAACTACCATGCTGCTCATGTTAGAGTTTGGGCTATTGAGTACACTGCCTGAAAGAAGCTCGTCAGATCCTCTCTAAAAAAAGAAAAAAATAGTAAATTCTTTGTGGTTTGTCATTTTAAAACAGATAGTAGAAACAACAGACTAACAAGGCATTATTTTCTAAAAAGTGAAATTCTTGAGTAGGATATCTATTAAGAGACACAATTATCCTGCCTTCTTTATCAAAGGTAGTCCCTCAGTAGAAAGTAAGTTTATTTGTACACAATTTTTCATTCAAATCAAGGCAATTTCCCTAAGAAGCACAGGAACACATTACTTGTGAAGACAGTAAGAGTTACTCAACAGTTTATGAAATTATTATAACATCTTAAGCAAATCAAGCAGAATCACTTATACCTCAACTGAAGTTAACATTCCGAGATAAGAAACAAATGTTATCTAACTACAACAACGATGGCATTTAAAAAGAAGCCTGAAGTATGGCCTATCGATGGATTTTTAAAAAACATATATATTCTGCTATGAGCTCTAAAATCTTTTGGACTACTTTTTCTTCCTTCTGCCCCACTCCTTCCAGTTTCAAACTGTACATTTTAGGCATACCGGAAAGACTACACAAGAAATTGTGTAATCAGAATTTTCTCTGGGATACACCTCTGAAGATGCCAGCCACGGATGCAGGCGAAACATTAGGAACAAGATCTACTAGAACATGGCCACACAGCCAGAAAACCCACCAAAAAACTACACAAGAGATTCTAGAGATATTGTTTAATGACACATTTCCTTGGAAAATATGTAAAAAAAACTCCTCACAGATATAAAGAAAATTACATTTGTTACTTTACTACAATATGAGAAGGCTGGATAAAAAATAATGTTGATTTTGAATGGATAGGCTTTTTATTTACATCAGAGTTTTTAAAAGTTAATTATTTCGTTAAATTACTGGGTCTAAAATGAAATAGGAAAAACAAGTAACAGTACTTTTATTGAAACATTTCATTACCCTCTATCAAATACACTGTGTCAAGTCTGCCCTTCTATTCAAAACATGTAAAATGAAATATTTTATGTAAGACAATCAATAATGTTAGATAATGGTCATTGCCAAATTTATTGTATAAGTATGATTAATTCTGGCAACAATTAATATGCTATGTGTCTGATAATCAGCTATTACAGTTTAGCGTTTTCAATGCTATGCAGTTTAACCAGATATCCAAATAAACTGGTAGTCCTTAATGTGACTGTATGATCTTGCTTCTGTCCAACAAAAACTTTTTTAACTACAAAGCCTTTTTTCTAATTTTAGCTTTTATTCTTTCTTATCTTTTAGGTGCTAAAAATTAAGATTAAAAATATTATATGCTTATGGTAGCATGGGGTGTAGCAGTTTGAAGCTCTCCCTAAACTACTGGGTGTAGTAGTATTTGTAATTCTGCTTGTGGTAAACTAAATTCCATAAACATGCCAATTAGTTCAGATTTATATGTTAAGTTAAATGATGTACAGTATATTGTTAAAGCAGCAAAATAAGGTTTGATTTGATTTTTTCCTCAAATTCCATATGTTTCCCCTGTGGCTTCAAATTTCATTTTGGAGCCCACATCACAAAACTTTAATTCTGAGAATCAAACCCAGAAGTAAACAGTCACACTGTTTGCAGGCTGGTGGTTGTTCAAAATATCCTGCCCTGGTTAACAAATGGTCTGCTGCATTCGGCACCAAGTGAAGTTTCTGAATTCTCCTCAGGGGCAGGCCATAGACATCTCAGGTCAAGGAATATGAAGTCGTATATTATGTTTACTATATGAATATTTATTACCATCAAACAAATTACATTGTTCAGAAACCCAATCAGAAAACCATTAATTCCATAATGAATGTACATTTTCAAAGGAAGAACAGCCATTATGTATTTATACTTTGAGGTGTAGCTGAGATGGTTTACCCAGAATTGTCTAATACCTAATTAACTCTGCACAAAACCTCTTTTGCTGTATTTTAACGGTGTCATAATCCATAGATCAATTGGCCTTAATGAAGCTATTAATCTATGGTGCTTGGATTGCCAAAGTTGTTCTTGTCAACTACTGTCCGTATCTAATAGGTTAGGATATGTCCCAAACCTACTTGTTTTGTTAATAAAACACTGATCTAACAGTTTAAATGTTGGATCTAACAGCATAGCACCAATGGCAAACATAACAGCATAGCACCAATGGCAAACTGCCAAGTGTTTTAAATTCCCTAACATGCAAACCATGTATCTTCTTTAAACCACTGGTTTTGCCATAAGAATAGTAACCCATTACTAAGCCACCACTCTGATACTAAAGAAGACTGAAGAAACTCAGGAGTATCAGTATGACATTAGTACCACTGCTTTGAAGGGTAACTTAAAAAAATCATTAATTCTTAATAACCAACATTAGAATGTTAAAAGAAGTTATGTGCTGTATGTATAATAAGATATTTAAAGAGCCACAAAGTAGTAACTACTTATGGGAAAAAGACTTTTTCTGTTACCACTGACTACAAAGTTATAATTTATACATGAAAAATAGGTTATAAATAGTTCAAATCCATTTACAGGAGACTGTTCTTATAAATTAGACTACAGTTCTTATAAAGTACAGACTACACACAACAGTTCAGCTTCTTAACATGAAAGCAATCATAATTATAACTTTCCATGAACTGTAGTGATTTTTTCCAAGTCCCTTTCTTCTAGTATACTTTACGGTACTGGTTCCCAACCTTTTTTCACTTGCGTACCCCCTGGCAACCATCTCCCTGGCATTGTATCCCCATATTAGCAAAATGTTTGCTATTAATACAACTGCTGTTATTTCAAATTAAAGCAATGGAATAATAAGATGAACAAACAATGCCTATTTATTTACACTTAAAACTCAAAAGATAAAAAGAGCTCAAGTTAATACTTAGTAAACACAAACACTACATTGCATATAATTAATTCTTTAAAATTTAATTTATTAACACTTGAAACCACCGAAAGAAAAGGAGGTGGGATGTGAGGGGGGGACTGCACAATTGAGCCTGGCCCTCGGATAGAAGGTGCCTTCACCCCGGGTTCAGGGGAATATCTACAGAAAACTGTGTTTGGGGCAAGTTCTCAAACTGCTCTCCCCCAACCTCTTGTGACCTGGATGTTATGGCCCTATTGATACACTCCAAGATCACATTAGCCTTTTTTGTCACTGCATCACACTGGCTGCTCATATTTAATTTACTGTTTGACCACACCCCCAAGATCTTGTTCACTCACACTGCCATTTAGTAGTGTATCCCCCACCCAGAAAAAAAGGGGGAAAGAAAGTGGAGAAAGAGAGCTGTGGAGGCAGGGGAAAATGTCACTCACATTCCCACCACCACAAAAAAAGTGCACCTGGTTTGAAATTAAGCTTACTTTTCTTTCAGACAAGTGTTGCTGTAGCTAGAAGGAGAATGGGGGCGGGGAGAGGTCTGGGAGGATGATCTTCCCTGGCCTCGTTCCTGCCTTTAAGGCTCCTCCTGGCCGCCACTTGCCTAGAAATAAGCTAATCTTAAATTTAAAGCAACCACAGCCCATTTGTTCCTGAGGGCAACAGCAGGGGAGGGGAACATAGGCCTCTCCCCCCCCCACCCCGCTGACATTGAAGATTTTTTCCACATACCCCTCCACATACCACAACACTCTGCCACATACCCCTCAGGTGGGGAACCAATGTTTTACAGAATTCCTTGAAAACATCCCATATGAAATCTGAGTTTCTCCGATAAGAACTCTTTCAATTTTGTACTAACTCTAGTTAGAAGATTCATGTGGAACATCTAGTTTAATCTTACATATCTTGAGGAAAAATGGAAGTGAAATTCTTCTGTTAAATCCTTCTAACACTATGGGCTTAAAAGGATGCAAGTCTGCTTAAGGATGCACAGCTAGCCCTTGTGCAAAGAACCCACAGATATTCTTAACCCTCAAAGTTTGCATATGTTAAAGTTCTTCCTATCTAAAAGTTACACTAACGACATACTTATCCTATCATTATAAGCAAGGGAACAGGTCAGCCAGTCATTTAAACATAACTATGCTAGTATTCTATCAATCCAACTTGGAAGGAAGAAAAGTTCCAGTTTCATGAATGGTCAATGATTTATATGCTTCGTAAAAGTGGGTACATTGAAAAATAAAAAAGTAGCCAAACAATTCTACTCTGTTAAAAGTTTGCATGGCTAGCAACGAGGAATTCTGTTTGCATTTCTGAATATGCTGGCATGTTCCCAAATGAAAATCAGTTGTATAAACACAGTACTGCACAACACAAGCTTCATCTAAATTGACAAGGCTTATGTTACAGAGGAGTTTGAAGTTGAGAGTCATATTTTTTTATCCCTCACTAGAAATGGGCTCTGAAGAAAGTCACACTTTACTGCTCTAAGTTAATGTGCACGGTCAAAAGAAACAAATTAAAGGATATCACTTAAAAAGGAACATATTAAAAAAACTTTTGGAGTAGAGCGTGCACAGAACGTTCACATTATTTGAATGGAATGCTGGTGTGCATTTCACTTAAATCTCCATAGGAAAAAGACAGGAGTGATTCTGACAACCACCACCCCAGCAGCCCAAAATGCTGCTCTTGGCTGATTATGAATCTTCAGGAACATCTTGGGCGAAGGAAACATCCCACAGAATTGACCCCTTCTTATTACATCTTATTACATCTATGGAGATTTAGGTGCAATCCAAGCCTGTAAATCCCAAATGTGTAAATGGATTAAAATTATTTTATCATAACTAACCTAAGTGGATTTCACACAGGGCAAATATAATGGGTGTAGGATGCTATATAAATAGTGGGGCGGGGGATGACTTTGCACAGGCCCCATCCCCAAAACGAGTCTTCTCTGTTTTATTTCCCTCAACACGGGATTTTTGAAAACCAGTAAACAAGCAATCCTTTTGTAAAATTCCAGCCAGCTAGGAGGCACTTTATTTTCCTCCCTTCCACTGTGCCAGTCTGGGAGAATTCGTCTGCCATTGCCCTGCTGTTGCAGGGAGACCCCTTTTTCTTTCTTTTTTAAATATTGTGTGTTGAACATGTGCAGCCATGCAGGTGCAGCCAATTGTATTGTGGAATGATTGGGATGACTGTGGGGGTTCATTTCTAGATGCCTATGCAGAAATGCATGCGTTGCAGGAAGTAACAAAAAAGAGAAACTTCTGTGCAAATGAGCGAAAGCAACCTAGATTGTTTCTATGGGCTCCAATCGCTGCCTGGACAGCATGCATGTGAATGGGAAAAAGAAAAACTGGTTCCTTTACAACAACTGGAACCTGTTATACGTTTTCTGTGCGGAATCGACCATAGCTTCCTCCACCTGTAATGCATTTTCTTACACACTATGGCAAGAACTTCCAGCTAAAGGAAAGACCATACTGAATATGACAACTTATTTATTTATTTATTTATTTTTATTTATTATTATATTTGTAGACCGCCCCATCCCCTGAGGGCTCTGGGCGGTGGACAACAAGCGTCATAAACAGGTCAAGAATAACAGTTACATTTAAAATCAATAAATACCTAAATTACATAAAAATTACAGCGTTCCATGTAGGTCACATGACGTCCAGTATTAAACTATCAGTAGATAAAAAGACCCCTCCCGGAGAGGAGGCGGTATAGATGTTATAGGCTCCCAGGATGATAGAGGGAGGATACAGGAAGGGCGCACACCATCAACGGCCGGCTTCCCCAAAGGCCCGGTGGAACAATTAGGTCTTACAGGCCCTGCGGAACTCTCCAAGATCCCGCAAGGCCCGGACAGATGGTGGGAGAGTGTTCCACCAGGCTGGAGCCAGGGCCGTAAAGGCCCTGGCTCGGGTGGAAGCCAGCCGTATCATTGAGGGGCCGGGGACCACCAGTAAATTGGCCTCTGCTGAACGTAGAGGCCGTGCAGGGACATATGGGGTAAGGCGGTCCCGAAGGTACGAGGGCCCCAGGCCGCGCAAAGCCTTAAAGGTTAATACCCATACCTTGTGGATGTTCCGGAATTCCACTGGATTAAATAATTCCCGACATGTAACATTAGCCGCTCCAAATATACCATATGATTGGTGCTTCTGCTACAAATCAGCTGGCTTACATGTGTAGCTAGAAAAGAGGCCTCTCATTTTACACTTGATGGATAACACACGTGATGCACATAGCTTGGGAATATCTAGGAACAAGGAAGGCTGTATTAATCTGGCCTAGTGACTCTCCAATGACTCAGGTCAGAACTTAAAATCCAGAGAACTAGGATTGAACCTGGAATTTTCTGTAGGCAAAGAATGTGTTTTACCATGATACATACACACACTGCAACAGGTACAACTCCCTACTTTTCTCTAACAGGGTGAAACTCACAACTTTCTGCCCTGCAACTAACTCTCCTAACCACTCTAGCACCTAGCCAAAGAGGAAGCCTTCAAGAGGCCATCAGATGCTGCTTTCACCAAGCAACCTTTAGATTTTGAAAAAGATGTGTTGCTGACTGTACAGAGAAGCTTTAACTACAGCTATCAACAAACAAAACAAACAAAGAACCTTTATTGGCATAACAATATTATATACACAAGTCCACTTAACCAAATAGAGGGAAACTAAAATAAATGTATAGGAAAAGAGGCTGATGTTCAGGATTTGCTCCTAGAGCGCTGTTTCATGTACAAATCCAAAAATTTGGCAACTGCATCGTTTGTATCACTACTGGGACTGTCCAACAGAACTACAGCTATCATTTAAAAAAGAAAACATATCCACGATAAACCAAGATTTCAGTTCTCACTTGCAGGGGGTACAAAAGCTTCTCATGCTTTTTTCAGCTGCTGAGATAGAAAACTAAGAGATTTGTTGACATTTTGTTACCTGATGGAATTCCTCACTACAGCGGTCAACTACCTCATATATAAAGCCATCCTGAACTTCACCATACAAATATGATAAATAAGTAAAACAAGCAGGGGACTCTCAAGGACTTACAGGGGGGATCTCATTTATATCATCCCCACACTGCATCCTCTTTTCCTTACATTTTCTCCACATTTCCTGTTTCCTTCTTTCCTTATCATTCACCAGCTAAGCTTCCTCTATCTGCCTCCTTGTCTTCAGCTTTTCCTCCTTCCCTCCCCCTGGCAGCCTCTACCCAGGAAAACTGTGGCCCAGTTTCATAAGGATGGTCACAAGGCTAGGCCCAAATGTACAATGAAGAAGCTGCTAAGACTTACTAGGGGAACTACACTTCTTACGACTTCCTCACTCCCCACACAATCTCCTCCTTCCCTCCCAATGGCAACCCCCATATTCCCTGCTTCCTTTTCTCTTTTCCATCCATCCATCCACACCCTACCATTCATCTGCCTCCCTACAACCCTCAGGTTTATGCTGGACCCAAAGTTATAACTGGAAAAGTTAATGCAGCAGCAAAACTCAACCTAGTCAGAAAGACGGCCGCCTGTTCAATTTATGTGGCTGATCTGATCACCTTGATCCGTGCCACAGTATCGTTGAGAATAGATGAGTGTAATGCACTGTACACTGTTCTATCCTCAAAATCAACTCAGAAACGCCAGTTGATGCAAAATAAGGCTTGACTATTATCAAGAACTAGACTGAGCATGTGTGTAACCTCCCTTCTGTAGGCATTTCACTGGCTAGCTGCCCATCAGCTACCAGGCACAACTGAAACTACTGACTACCACATACAAAGACACTCATGGCCCTGCACCCTCATATTTGCAAGACCACCTCTCCCCCTATGCTCTGCCATGACAGAAGGCTTTGATCATCAGAGCCGGACATTACACAGATGCCAAGCTGCAAAAGGACATAATCAACAACTGCTCAGACATAGCTCTTGTATGCTGTGTCCCCATGTTGGAGAGTTCTCTGACGGAAGAGGTGAGGAAGGTAGCCACTCTCCTGGCTTCATGAAACTTTGCAAAACTGAATTACGGAGGAAAGCTTTTCTGCGCAAGCAACAGAATCGCACTACACTAAATGTTTCATAAAGTCACTTGCATAAAATCAGAGGCATAGCTGGGCCAAACTGCGCCCGGTGCACAGAGTGTCTCCTGGGAACTGTAGTTCCTCAGGCAGTTTTCCCTCTGAACTGTAACTAGGCCGCTTTTTTCAGCCTCAAAAAGTACTACAAAAAGAAAAGGAATGTAGGTAAGTGTGGGAAGGGGGTTGGGGGGGGTGTGGGTGCCACAAGTGGGGGCCCCACGGGGGGGGGCGCGGAGGAAAGGGGGAGGGGCCAGGGGGTGATTTTGCGCCCCCAAGGCGTGCACCCAGTGCACGACGCCCCCCGCCCCCTTGGCCCTCTGCCACTCAATAAAATATTAGCGACTGTGGTCTATTGCATATAGCATATACTAAGATACTATTATGTAATTTTCGCATCCATTACTGTGTTGTGTTAACACTCATGCTTTGTTTCAGTTCTGTTTTTAGAGTTTTGGTTGGTTCTATAACCCTAAGACCTATTTTATTGCTCATGGGATGTTCCTCCCAGGTATCCTTCACGATACGAGTCAAATTCACAACTAACATTCCCCTCAGGATTGGTTAACAGTTGCCATTTTGTATTAATACTAAGGCCAATTCTTGCCTTGACGTTCTACATGAGTTTTTTTCTTTAAAGTAGCTTTTTATGTAGTTGTTTATAACTATTATGAAGCTCAAAAAGGCTTTTGAAAGTTTATTTTGCAATGCAATGCAAAGCCTTTATTTACATATGTTTATATTATATTCAAGTACATCAAAAGCAGGAAGCCAGCAAGGGAAGCAGTAGGCCCGTTAGATGACAAAGGAACAAAGGGTGTGCTAAAAGATGACAGAGAGATTGCAGAGAAGCTGAATGAATTCTTTGCATCTGTCTTCACCCAAGAGGAGGTGAGGAACATTCCTGCACCTGAACCAAGCTTCTTAGGAGGCGATTCTGAGGAACTAGCGATGATAGTGGTAGACAAGGAAGAAGTTCTGGCAGCCATTGATAAACTAAATGCTACCAAATGCTGGCCCAGACTGCATTCACCCAAGAGTTCTTAAAAGAGCTCAAGCATGGAATTGCTGATCTTCTCACTTTAATATGCAACTTATCCCTGAAATCGAGGAAGCCACACCCTGAAGACTGGAAGATAGCCAATGTCACATCAATAATCTTTAAGAGAAAGGATCTAGAGGGGGACCGGGAAATCCTACGGAGCCAGTCAGTTTGACGACATCTGTTCCTGTGGCAAATTAAGGTAGAGATCCTATCATTAAAAGATAAAATTATTAAACATGTAGAGAAAAGCAAGACCTGCTGAGGAAAGAGTCAGCATGGCTTTTGCAGGAGGCAAATCCTGTCTTACAAACTTACTATGGAGCTTCTTTTGAGGGGTGTAAACAGGCATGTGGATAAGAGAACCAGTGGACATTGTCTACTTGGATTTCCAAAAGGCTTTTGACAAAGTTCCTCACCAGAGACTAGTTGAGAAAACTCAGCAATCAAAAGGAATAAGAGGGGAAGTCCTCCTATGGATTAAAACTGGTTGAGAAACAGGAAGCAAAGAGAGTGGGTGTAAATGGGAAATTCTCACAATGGAGAGATGTAAGGGTAGTGAATTGTCCCAAGAGGATCCGTTTTGGGACCAGTGCTCTTTAACCTATTCATAAATGACCTGGAAGTAGGGGTGGGTAGCGTGGTGGCCAAGTTTGCAGATGATACCAAATTATGTAGTGTGGTGAGAACCGCCATAGGATTCTTGGCGAAAGAGCTCCAAAGCAGGACCTTGATAAATTAGGTGAGAATTGGGCTAATGAAATGGCAAAATGCAGTTCAATGTAGCAAAGGAAATGTAGAAGTGATGATGCACACATAGGGGCAACAAAATCCAAACTTCCACATACAAGCTACAGAGGGTCGAAAGATTAGCTATCAGTCACAGACCAGGAAAGGGATTTGTGCGTCTTAGTTGATAGTTCCATGGGAATGTCAACTCAATGCATGGCAGCTGTGAAAAAGGCAAACTCTATGCTTGGATGAGTAATTAGGAAAGGAATTGAGAATAAAACTGCAAAGATTGTGTCATGCCCTTATATAAAGACAGTGAGATGCGACCACTTGGAAGATACTGTGTCCAGTTCTGAGTAGCCACATCTCAAAAAAAAAGGATATTGAAAGAGATAGAAAAAAGTGCACAGAAGAGGAACTTGGCAGCCCGGGATGATTGAGGGACTGGAGCACCTTCCTTATGAGGAGAGATGCAGCATTTGGGACTCTTTAAGCTTGGAGAGGGCGATCTGAGGGAGATATGATTGAAGTCTATAACATTATGCATGGGGTAGAAAATGTTGACAGAGAGAAATTTTTCTCTCTTTCTCACAATACTAGAACCAGGGGGCATACATTGAAAATGCTGGGGGGAAGAATTAGGACTAATAAAAGGAAACACTTCTTCACGCAACGTGTGATTGGTGTTTGGAATATGCTGCCACAGGAGGTGGTGATGGCCACTCACCTGGATAGCTTTAAAAGGGGCTTGGACAGATTTATGGAGGAGAAGTCGATGTATGGCTACCAATCTTGATCCTCTTTGATCTGAGATTGCAAATGCCTTAACAGTCCAGGTGCTCAGGAGCAACAGCCGCAGAAGGCCATTGCTTTCACATCCTGCATGTGAGCTCCCAAAGGCACCTGGTGGGCCACTGCAAGTAGCAGAGAGCTGGACTAGATGGACTCTGGTCTGATCCAGCTGGCTTGTTCTTATGTTCTTATGTTCTTATTTTAAGCATGTACCTAAGTTTTCTTTTCATATTCAGACATTCTCTTTCATATCAAGAATTATTCAACCTCTTATTTGGAGTTATTTTAGTTGCCTTAATTAACAACTGTCGCAAATTAATACAACCTTTCCATTGGAATAATTAACCTCAAAATCCATTACACAATTTTCTTATTCATATTAATAATCTTTGTAATAAAAAGCAATAATATAGGCATTAATTAACAAAATTGAAACTTCTTTAAAAGATGGGTAGATTTGATTTAAATCAAATTAATTTCAATAAAATTGATTTAAGTCATGATTTAAATCACAATACTCAGTCTCACCAAAAGAAAAAAAACAAAATTGTAATTTCTTGTGCCACATACTGGACCATCTTTGTTTTATTATTATTTATTCGATTTATGAGTCGCCCTCCCCCGAAGGGCTCAGCCTAGAATGCTCTGCTTGGGTCCTAGTGCGACCCTCACGGACCTCACCTTCTAAAACAAAGGTGATCCAGCATGTGGCCATTGAAGTTGTAATTTTTTTTCTTTTGGTGAGACATGGCCCGTTCACCACAGCAGATTTATAATGAATTGCAATCATTACAAATTAACTTGCAACTCGTTATAAATCTGCAGAATCCACCAGAGTATAGTCAGTAAGACTCGAGTTAAATCATGGTTTTCCACATAAATACTTATTCTTGCTGGTATAACATTAATATTTACAACCAGATGAAGGTTTCATTTTTAGAATAATCACTTTTTCAGATTAGCTTTAGTTAAATCAAAAATTACTGATTTGGTCATACTATCAGAGATACAGATATAGATAGCTGCGAAATTATTAAGTGAACTGTTTCCAGTTTCATTGAGGCAACCAGGCCTTGCATTTCTTTGTTGAGGTGTTTGATTTTGCATGCAAGCCTGCCTGCCTGCCTTACCCACAGGTAGAGGAACTTCATTAAGATATTCCCAAAACCATATCCCTTTTATAACCTGCTGTGGTTATATTCTCTTCCAGGGAGAGAATAATATGATAAATCTCAGATTATATACACAAAACCCCAAAGAGTTGTGCAGCATTCTGTTCAAAAGGTTTCACTTTTATTTTAGTGCTTGTTTGCTCCCTCCTCGTGCTTAGCTCTTTGTGCAGATCTATTCCACTCCAATCAACCTTTTATTCATTGAACTTCTTGAAACTTACCACTGATGAGGTAAGGGATAGATTCTGTGTACACAGATTTGCAAAGAAACAATCAGGTTAAGGTCTTTTCCTCAGCTCTTAATGCTTATATTTTTACTGTGAAGAAGAGGCACGTTACCTCTGCAGACACCAACTCACAGTTTTGAGAACTGTAAAACTAAGCATCTGTGATGGAATAACTGCCCAAAATAATCTTACAGAAACCTCTGGAAGGTCATGACATTGTGAATGGATTAATGGAATTAATTTACCCCAAAATTTAGACACTGCACGAATATGCAGTCTCTTGCTACATAATTACAAATTAATTCTTATTTCATGATTAATAACCTGTGAACTATAATGTCTCTTAAATAGAAAACTATTTTAGATAGAGTTTTCCTCACAAATCATTTCATTTTTTAAAAAAAATCCAATTTAAATTTAAAATCCAATCATTAATTTAAAAAAAAGAAATCAATGATTTTTTACCCACCCTGTTTAAAAGTCAAAAGAAATGTCATAGTTAGGAAACATAGAGGCTACAAAAGTGTTATAGAACATTTTAGTGATGTATCAATCAAATAAGCCAAACCTCCACTCGACCACCCTCTATGTTCTGATGGAACAGAAAGATAATTAAATATACCCATTAAAAGTCAAACTGGAAATCAACCAGAAATAATATCAAAGACTTTTAGAAATTGAGTAAAGGTAAGATCTTGGATTTTGTTAGCCCAACCAGTTATATTCCATGAGACACAGTTTAGACATTTCTCTTTCCAAGACTCTTAATTGTCAATGTTGAAAATTTGCAGAGAAATCATTCTGATGTAAAATCTGATGTAATTTCAGTGTCTCCTGGAAGTAAACTAGTATCCAAGATACTATGATTTTTTCTTAAGATTGATTGAATAGGAGGCTGCAGTCCAGATTCTCAGCCTTTTGGCTAAAATCAAGCATGTGGTATCTCACTGAAGGCCCCATTCTGTGAATTGCATTGATTCACTGTTCTGTAATCCACCTTGAGCACCAAGAGAAAAAAGTTGACTATAAATAACATAAATACAAATTATAAATACACTTCTTATTTAATTCATTTACACCCTTTCTTCACAATGGGGACTCGCAGAAATTTATATCATTCTCTCCCTCTCCATTCCATCCTCACAACAACCCTGTAATGTAGATCAAAATAAGAATATATAACTGGCCAAAATCACCCAGTGAGCTTCCACGACAGAGTGGTAGTTAGAACATAGGTTTCCCAGATCAGTCTGAAACCCTCCACTATACCACGCTGGATTTTGTGGCGTTGCTGCTGAACATAGATATCAAGTTGTTCAGTGGCTTCTGCCAGGCTTGGCACCGATAAGTCCTGACCTCAACAGCCAAAACAGTCTTCCTGAAAAGGTACCCCCTACACAGGCAGACACTTTTTCTCTGGCAGAAACCAAGTGTTGAAAGCAGGAAACACTTGCCAAGCAAATTCCTCAATGGACACTGAGTATCTTAAAGCCATAGGCACTGTTTCTATTTTTTTTTTTGGGGGGGGGGAGGTTGAATCAACAATGCAATTTCTGGGGTGAGGGTTAGATTTTAGATTTTTCTCCAAGCATTTAGCATTTCAGAGGTTAGTAAAAAGAGCTGTCTTGTCTGTTCACAGCTCCAGTCTCAGGATTTAAATATCCACAGATTTGGCCACAAGCTAAGAATTTACTATACTGATAATAAGGTTACAGGAGCAACGTCTGATGATGACGTGTTTTCATCAAGATTAGAAAAGAAGCCTTCAAAACCTAAATTTCATATCTAGTTCAAGCCCTGATTTCAAATTCTTGTTACATGGACAACCTCGGACAGCATTAATCGTGAGGCCAGCAGAACCATGATTAAAAACTGTAGAAAGAGGGGATGGAAGCACACAGCTCTACAGCACACTCAGTCTTCTAACTGTGGTTAGGACACCAGATCTTCCTACTGAAGGACCATCTTTCTTTGTACCATCCAGCTCATCAGTTCAGATCTAAGGAAGGTATAACCCATTTAGGATTGCATCGTAAGTATCAAATAATTAGCAGATTAACCAGATTGATCTGTATTAGCCAAATATTCTTCAGAAGTTATAGAAAATGCCATCTATATCCACAGCAGGGTTTCCTTTGTTTTGGTTGCCTCCCCGCTCAGCCTGGATGTCCTTAGGAGGCAGCACTGCAGTGGCGCCATCCCCAGCAGCCAGAGCCTTTTAGATGGGACTGCCCAATCCACATTTTTCTTTTGAAGAAACAAGTCAGCTGGATTTATATGCTGACTGCTATTAATCTACTTCTTTACACCTAACTGTACAGAAATATGTTTGTGTTAGTATCTATCTCATATCCAACAATAACCAGAGTTAACATAATTTACAGTTTTTTTTGTAAATTAGTCTCATCACTTATCAGTTACTTTACTACGGTAGTCAAATTCATAGCCTACCTTCACACCAACTGCAACATCAGTGACAATGCTGAAAAAGAAAAACAAGGTTTTAGAGGAGAAACTGTACTTTCTTTTCCCCTTCCCAAAGAGAAAAGCATTTTCCTTGAAATCAAACTTTCAGTACATTTTAAGTCTCTTCAGATGACTCCCGACTCCAATGCTCTGGACAATCTCATCCAGCAGCCTCAGATGTGAAAGAATAAGGATGCAAGAATAAAAATTTGAGTACATTTTAAGTATCTTCAGAAACTCTTAAAATGTGGGATTATTTATGTATCCATCGGTCTTTGTATTAAACCAACTGTTTTAAAGCATGCTATCCACACAAACATTAATAACTAAAACAAAACAAAAACATACAGTTGAGTTTTAGTATAGAGCTAAGTTGGCACACTGAAAAGAGGTTGCTCTAATCCTCTTGGGCTTCCACTGTCCCAAGATAATTCACATCCATTCCATTCCAATGGGATAGTGCTGATTTGGCAGAGTTGAACTTACTCATACTTAAGCAGAATGGAGGAAAGAATACCTTAGATGCCATGCATAAAATTCCATTTCTCTGGTGAAAATGTTTTAAAATCATGCTGGGAAAACGTATTGGAGACACTGGTTAAAATTACTAGTTCTCTTCCAACACCTTTTAAGATGAATATTAAGACCTTTGTTGTTAAAAATTGTTCATGGGCTAGGGATAAGATGACCAATTATAGGACAGTCTCTTATCACCTTCTCTAGGAAAAGAAGAAGAAGAGTTTGGATTTATATCCTCCCTTTCTCTCCTATAGGAGACTCAAAGGGGCTTACAATCTCCTTGCCCTTCCCCCTCACAACAAACACCCTGTGAGGGGCTGAGAGAGCTCTGAGAAGCTATGACTAGCCCAAGGTCACCCAGCTGGAGTGTGTGGGAGTGTACAGGCTAATCTGAATTCCCCAGATAAGCCTCCACAGCTCAGGCGGCAGAGCTGGGAATCAAACCCGGTTCCTCCAGATTAGATACACGAGCTCTTAACCTCCTACGCCACTGCTGCTCCAGTGGAAAAGTCCACTGAGTGTGAGTGGTGCAGAAGTTCCGGTTCCTGGAGGATTATCAGCCCTTGACCCATTTCAATCCAGTTTCAAGCTTGAGTTTGGAACAAGGAACGCTTATGGGGCATCAGTGGAAGATCTTCATCCAAAGATGGGCAAAGAATTGCCACCCGTTTGTTGATTTATTAAAAGTATTTACACCCTGCCTTTCTATAGCCATATTCTTTCCCCATGTTCTTTCCTATGTGAGGCTGCTGAACAAGCCAGTCCAGAGTTTTAGGATAGGGAGTCATCAATATGCAGATGACACCCAGCTCTACATTTCATTACCCAAGCTTCCAAATTAATCTGTCTGGGTTCTGAACCATTTGAGACTGTAGTCACTTGGCTAAAGCAGAACAAGCTAAAGCTGAACCCAGACAAGGGAGCAGTATCGCTGATTATAAAACGTGATATTCTAAAGGGGTTAGATCCATTTGTCCTGGACAGAATGGAGCTGGCTTTTCAGACCACGTTAAGAGCCTGGAAGGTGCTTATAGACCCAGCCTTGCTGTTTTGAAAGCAAAAGAAGAAGAGCCTGCTGGATCAGACCAATGGTCCATTCAGTCGAGCATCCCACTGCATACAATATTCAACTAGTTGCTCTGGAAGAAAAAAAGGGCATAGAGGCCAAGACTCCACCTCAGCACTGGTATTCAGAAGTCTGCTTCCTCTGGATATGGAGGCTCCCTTCAATCACCATGGCTAGCAATCATTGACGGGCTTCCCCCTCCACGAATGCGTATAACGCACATGTAAAGCTCTCTCTGATTATGATCATTACTAACTCCCCTGGCAACAAATTCCACAGTTTAATTACTCATTGTGTATAAAAGTACTTCTTTTCGTTTGAAAGTGCTTCCTTTCGTTTGCCCTGAGCCTATTTCTCAGCAATGTACTGCATTCGCCTGAGTTCTGGTATTACTGGAGAGGGAGAAAAATCTCCCTTTATACTTTTTCCATCCATGAATAATTTTATAAACCTGTTATCATGCTTCCCCTTAGCAGCTTGGTGCAGAGGCCAGCAGCAACTTCTATCTGCTGAATCTGGTTGAACAACTCTTTCCTTTCTTACACTCAGCTGAGCTGACCACGTTGATCCATACTTTTGCAACCTTATGGTTGGATTACTTTAACACATTCTAAGTTGGAGTGCCCTTGAAGACAACAAGGAAACTGCAGCTGGTCCAGAATGCAGAATCTTGATTACTATGAGAGACCAGCTTGCCCATTTTGAAACAATTCAAGATGCTGCTAATGGCCTGTCAGACCATTCAGAGTCTGGGGGCCCTACACCCAAAGGACGATCTCTCATATGCTCCTATGCACCAACTATGATAATCAGATTGATACCTGCAGACTGTTCTCCCATGTAGCTTGCCCTGCCTAGCACAAACTCTGGGTCTTTTCCTTCACGGACTCCATTTTGTAGCGGTGAAGGGAACCCTGTCATCGGAGATGTTCTGAAGATAGTATTGCAAGGCTTGTCTTTCTGCCAGGGCTTTTGATATGAATGCAGCCCACATCTGTGGGGAGGGGGAGTTAATACGCCTTAATTTGGCTTTTATCTGTAATGTTGTAACTATTACTTGTAAACCACCTTGAACCAAGATGAAAGGCAGGGTACAAACATTTCAATAGCCAACTAATTAGTGGAAGACAAAGATGATAAAGGAAAGCAGAAAAAGCTAACGGTAGTATAACTATGCTACATGCTAAAGAGAAAATTATAGACAGGTGTTAGAATTTTGAGTTCTAAAAACCAATCATTAAATGCAATCAAATGGGGGAAGGTGTGGGAAGAATTGTGGATGTGGTGTGAGGGAGTGCCAATGTGAGTTCCCCATACATCAACATAAGGGACAAATATGCCAGTGCATCGAGTACCCACAGTTCTGTGGCACCCAAACACAGAAACTGCTGCTGTGCTGATGCTCCTCCACTCCTGGAGCCCATGTTGGCATGGGTGGGGGCCGATTTTAGACAGTTTCCGGTGAGCTATCTGCCCGGGAACACACCAGACACCATTAAAAACCCATGGTGAGTTTTAGGTTTGGGACTTTCCACATTTTTATGTCTTCCCTGCGCCAATTGCCTTTGGAGGAAGTATAGCAGCAAAGCCACAGCACCAACCTTAGGTGGTTTGCATTGCCTATTGTTTGTTGCACTAAAAAAAAGCCAAACAGTTTATAGCACACTGTATTTACTATTAGATCTGTCAAACATCATACAGAATTTCATATGGCCAATTTATTCTGTCCATGGCATTTTGTAAGTCACCTTTTAGCACAGTTACAGTAGAGCCAAGTTATCTAAGCAGCCCAAAGCATGAGTTTCATCAGGGTTTGACCACCAGGGGGGAAAAGACATTTCATTAAGGAAGCCTTAACTATTTAACTTAACTATTAACTTAACTTAACAATTTTGACTAAATTGCTATCATCACCATGACATCATGTTGTCATCTTCCCATGTTATAAAAGGTAAACCTTCTCACACTTACATATGCTACAAGTGACCTAATATAATCAGGCCAAACACTGGATTTTAGCCAGGAAAGGCAATAATGTTCAGGTTAAAATGAGAGCATGCCACTCTAAATGCCTTTCTCTTTAGTGACAAAAACTGCCCATATTGGTTCACAACTTGTGTCCGGGGCAATCTTTTTTTCTCTACCAGTTCAGAAAACTCTCTGCCATGAAGGTGACTGAATCTGTCCCAATTTGATAGTATTCATCATGTTAATGTTATGATCAGTGATCATCACGCAACAGCTTAGAAAAGTCAATACTACTGTTTATGATGTGCACTGGAGCTAAACAGCTTCATTTCACAAACAGGCTTGGGAATGATAGGGGGAGGGGGGGATGTAATTCAGTGTTCTTTCTGCTAGTAACGTCTATAGCCAAGAGTAGGACTTCTATAGCCAAGAGTAGGATTTCCCAGCTTCCAGTGAAAAGAGGGCCTTGTCTACCCACCCAAGCTCTCTACCTCGAAGGAAGGCCCTGGTGATGTTTCCATATGGCTGAGGCCTGCAATCCTTTTCCCTCCCTCACTCTGGCCGCCTTTCTCCCGCCCAAACACAAAGGCATCTTTCTACCTGGGAGGAAAGCAGGCCATTCAAGCAACCAAGGGAAACAAAAGCCCTAGACATCTGCTTCCTGCTGCTGTCTTGTCCCTCATCTGGGTGGCTCCAGACACGACGAGGGCTTGTCTAACCCGGGGGGGGGGGAGGGGGAGGAGAAGCAAAAATATTAACAATAACAAAGGCCTCCCTCCTGTCATAGCCCAAAAATGTACACATAAAGGTTGATTAACAAGATGAGCAAATCTCTTGGGAATTAAAGAGAAAGGCCTCGCTATGAAGGCCACCCCCCTCCCCTTCTGCTGCTTGCAATGGACAACATCTCAACCCAGATCCGGGAGGATGCTCCAGTCCAGCCCCTCCAAGCATACTGGGGGCACCAGACTCTTACAGAAGCAGCCCTTTTATTCCCCCCCCCCACCCTTGAGGAGGGGCCATCAGCACCCCAAGCTAGAGGCGCGCGCACACGCCCCTCTGGGTTGTCGTCGTCGTCGTCGTCTTTCCGACCTCACTCGCTGGAAGTGGCAGACGGGAAGGGAGTGGGAAAGAGCCCCGATGGATAAAGGATGCACCGCCTGTCCCTATTAAGGTACCCAACGGGCAGAGGGGAGTCAGCCGCGACGGCAGGTCCCTCCTCCCCGTCCTTCTCCCGGAGGCGACAGCGGCGGCCACATCCGTCCCCTCACTCACCCGTCCATCGCCGAGCAGGACAAAGCACTGGCGACCAGGGCAGGGAGCCGCGGAGGTAGCGAGCAAAGAGAGGGAGCGAGAAAATGGCGGCCGGGCCCCAACGGAAACCGCCGAAGGTTGCCGAGTTGATTCTGCTCCCCGCCCGACCGGACTCCTTTGTTCTCAGTGAGCATGCGCGCAAGGTGAAGGCATGCTCAGATGACGCGGCTGAAGCTGTTTGCTCTCCGATGGCCTAATGAGAGAGAGTAAGGGCAAGGGAAAAAATACGCCCCCTCCCCAGAAAGCGCGGGATTGTGTGTGTTTCGGTATGAAAACTGTGAAGAATTTTTTTAAAACAAAACCCTGTCCTCGTGGGGCACACCACGGGCAGGATGTTATTTAAAGCTCTTCCTGCTTTTGGAAAATGTGACTATGGAAAGCCCCACTACTATTCTCAAACTACAGGGGCGGCGGTGAAGATCTCTTGCAAGTCCAATGGATCTCCAGACTAGACAGATCAGTTCCTTTGGAGAAGTGGTTGCTTTGGAGAGCAGATTCTATGGCATTGCATGCCAGGCTTGCCAGCTGAAGTCCTTCCTCTTCCCAAAGCTTCCCCTCCACCCCCTAAGTCTCCAGAAATTTTCCATCCCATAGTTGGCAACTCTTTATCTGGTTGCTTTTGAGAAAGAAGCCTTTACACACTGGCACTTTTCCTCATCAGATCTGATCCCTTATCTAGAGGCTGACTGACTGACAGTACTGAAATACTCCTGTTACATGGAAATGTGTCCATAAGTTCAGAACTACATTTCTAAATAGCTAAAAAATAGATGAGTTGGGGAAAAGAAATTTGTGTCTTGTTTTGACTCCTACCAAAATTGTCATCCTCCAGGTGGAGTCTGGAGATCTCCCAAAATTACAAATGATTTCCAGACAACCGATCAGGATGCCTGGAGAAGATGGCTGCTTTGGAGGGTGCACTTTATAGAATTATGCTTTACTGAGATCCATCTCCTCCCCACAATCCACCCTTCTCAGGCTCCCTGCACCCAATTTTCCAATACAAGTTCACAGCTTCTACTGGTGGCTGTTCTTTCGCCTGTGTGGCCCCACAATATGCCAGTATTTTAATGGTAAAGTTGGAGAAGCTGTTCCTCAACTCCCATGCGTTGTCTTGTACCTGTGGTTTATTGATGGCATTTTCAGCATTTGGACATGGAAAAGAAGCACTGGAGAAATTCTAACAGGTCTTCAGCAAATTCCACCCCACCACAGACCTAACCATGAACCAATCGATGCGAGAAATACACTTTGTAGATACTACTGTACAAATACATAATGGAAGCATAAAAACCACCTTGTACCAGAAACTTACTGGTGGTCACATTCAGCTCTCAGGTCAAGCATAAGCATAAGCATAAGCATTTTATTGTCATTGTGCACGCACAACGAAATTTACAGCAGCATTCCTCGATGCACACAATTTCAGACTCATACATCATCATCCTCCACCCATCTCTACACAGCCCCAAATACATCAATATGAAGCAGCGGAGTTTAGCATAGCCACAGCTCTAGAGTAGAAGCTGTCTCTAAACCTCTTTGTCCTAGTTCTGAGGGCCCTGTATCGTCTGCCAGATGGTAGCAGTTTAAAAAGAGAGTGTGCTGGATGAGACGGGTCCCTCAGAATATTTTGGGCTTTATTTGGGCTTGGGCATTATAGATTTCTTCCAAGGAGGGGAGAGGGCAGCCGATAATCCTTTGTGCAGTGGTGATCACCCTTTGGAAGCCTTCCTATTAAGCCACTGTGCAACTGGAGAACCATACACAGATGCAGTAGGTTAGGACACTCTCTATAGCACAGCGGTAAGGACACCAGGAGTTTTTTCCATCCAGTTGCTGCTTCCTTAAAAGTCTCAGATAGTACAGTCTTTGCTGGGCTTTCTTAACCACCGCGGCAGTCTGTACTCCCCAGGTCAAATCCTCTTTAATCATAACGCCCAGAAATTTAAAACTAGCCACCCGCTCCACTAGATCTCCATTTATAGTCAAGGGCTGAATTTCTGAGCTATTCCTTCTATAGTCCACTATGAGCTCCTTTGTCTTGTTAGTGTTAAGAACCAGGTTATTTTCCCTGCACCATGAGAGCAGTCGGTCCACTTCATTCCGATAGGCAGACTCATCCCCTCCAGAGATGAGCCCCACCACCGTTGTGTCATCAGCAAATTTGACAATGGTGTTACTATGATAGACAGGAGTACAATCATATGTATAAAGGGTGAACAGTAAAGGACTCAACACACAGCCCTGTGGCGTTCCCATATTTAGAGTAAGAACTGAGGAAACCCGATTTCCCAGTCTAACCCTCTGGGAGCGTCCAGACAAGAGAGTCCCTAATCCACAAACAGATTGAATGCTTGAGAGTCCAAGGTCCACAAGTTTTGTCCACCAGTCTTTGTGGCGAGATTGTATTAAATCTTGAACTACAGTCCGCAAAGAGCATTCGCACATAATTCCCCTGCTGTTCCAGATGCGTCAAAGCTGTGTGGAGGCTAATGGCAATGGCATCCTCCGTAGATCTATTAGTCCGATATGCGAACTGATGTTTATCAAATGTATCTGGAAGGCAAGAACTAATATGCCTATGGACCAGTTTTTTCAAAACACTTCATGATGATGGGGGTGAGTGCCACTGGTCTATAATCCTGAAGATTGTCAGCAGGAAATCTCTTTGGTAGTGGAACAATGGTGGAAGCTTTCAAACAAGATGGAATGGTGGACTGGGATAAAGATCGATTAAAGATCCCAGTAAAAACACCAGCCAGTTGGTTAGCGCATTCCTTTAACACCCGACCGGGAATACCATCCGGTCCAGCAGCCTTCCTTGGATTCACAGCCCTCAAAACTTGCCTCACCTCATGTTCCTCCACAGTGAGGTGTGAGCTGCAATCACCTAGTGGCTGTGTGTCATCTCCTTCTGATAGACCTGTTTCAAAGCAGGCAAAAAAGTGATTTAGCTCCTCTGCCAGAGAAGAAGAATCCCCATCTACAGAGATGTCATTGGTTGGTTTATGATTGGTAATTTGTTGAATCCCCTGCCACACCTGCCTCATGTTGTTATTATTAAAATAATCTTCAATTTTTCTCTTATAACTCATCTTGGCTTGTCGAATGCCTCTCTTGAGACTGGCTCTCGCCGCACTATACTTTGCCTCATCACCAGATCTGAAAGCAATATTCCTGTCATGCAAAAGTCGCTGAACCTCCCTTGTCATCCAGGGTTTATGGTTGGAGTAAATCCGGATGCGCTTATCCACAGTAAGAGTGTCTGTGCAGTAGGTGATATAACTCAGAACAGCAGTGGTATACTCCTCCAGATCTGGGTGGTAGAAAACATCCCAATTTGTTGTCTCAAAACAATCTTGAAGCTGGTTCAAATCCTCTTTAACAATCTCCAACCTTTGGGAAATGGCCATTATTCATAGGATACTTACCTTGGGCCTTTTAGCTGTGCAGTGGGGCTGAAGTGTGGTCTCCTTGCGTTTCTCTCTTTACACGTGAGGAGGCAGCCCAGTCCTTCCCCATAAAAAAGATGCTTGTCTGAAAAAAAACTTTTTAAAAGCCCTCCCAATCATCAGAGAGAAACACATCACTTTACATTTTGCTACATTGAACTGCGTTTGCCATTTCTTAGCCCACTCACCTAATTTATCAAGGTCCGCTTGGAGCTCTTCCCAATCCTTTGCAGTTCTCACTACCCTACATAATTTGGTATCATCCGCAAACTTGGCCACCACGCTACCCACCCCTAATTCCAGGTCATTTATGAATAGGTTAAAGAGCACTGGTCCCAAAACTGATCCTTGGGGAACACCACTCCCTACATCTCTCCATTGTGAGAACTTTTCATTTACACCCACCCTTTGCTTCCTGTTTTTCAACCAGTTTTTAATTCATAGGAGGACTTCCCCTCTTATTCCTTGATTGCTGAGTTTCTCAATAGTCTCTGGTGAGGAACTTTGTCAAAAGCCTTTTGGAAATCCAAGTAGACAATGTCCACTGGTTCCCCCTTATCCACATGCCTGTTTACACCCTCAAAGAACTCTAGTAAGTTTGTAAGGCAGGACTTGCCTCTGCAAAAGCTCTGCAAAATCTTCTAACCAGATCTAGGATAAAAGGACACATATCTCCATTTCTACTCATGTCTGAAGAAGGGAGCTTTGATTCTTGAAACCTAATAACCTGAAATTCTTGCTGGTCTCTAAGGTGCAACTGGATTTTAATCTAACTGCTGACGAATAGAGCTACTCTCTGAAACTGTCTTCACAACTGTAAAAGAAGAAAAGGTTTAGAAGTGGGTGGCCAAGTCTCTTTACAAGCTAAGACTACATATGATGTCCTTGTACATCTGAAACAACTATAGGTGGTTCACATACAGTTGATCCACCACCTTGCCACCAATACACTGGAATAGATATGCAGCTCCTTCAAATATGACAGTGTATACTGCATTTCTACTGTATACTGTAAGCCAACATGGTGTAGTGGTTCAGAGCAGTGGGTTCAATGTATCACTCCTCCAGATGAAGTCTGATGGATGTCCTTGGGTCAGTCACAGTTTTCAGAACTCTCTCAGCCCACACAGAGGCAGGCAATAGCAAATCACGTCCAAATGTCTCTTGCCGTGAAAACCCTATAAGGGTTGCAATAAGTCAGCTGTGACTTAAAGGCGTGCACACAAACACTGCATTTCAACCTGAATGGGCCAGACTAATCTGATCTTGTTGGATCTTGAAAGCTAAGGAGGGTCAGCCTTGGTTAGTATTTGGATGGGAGATCACCAAGGAAGACCAGAGTTTCTATGCAGAGGCAGACAATGGCAAGCCACCTTTGAACACCTCTTGCTTTGAAAACCCTGCATAAGTAGCTGTGACTTGACACCACCACATTGCATTGGATGCACACTTAGGCAGATTCTGCATGGGCCAAAAACAGTGGTGTGAAAACAGTCTAAACCCTTTTGCACTGTTTTCACACTGCTGTTTTTGGCCCATGTGGAATCTGCCTTAGAAATCCTAAGTAGGTCTACCAAGTGAGTAGTATTTTATTAAATGGGTCTTACAACCAGCAAAATATTCTGGCGTCTCCAGCCAAATCTCTTTTCAGATGTTCCCAGCTTAGATTGTGGGAGCAAGTTCTGTCTCCAGTCTGCTGATGTTCATTGGAACATATGCATGAATCTGTGCATCTGCCCATGTTTGCACATGTGGCTGTGTCCATTCCACAGTTGCCAATCTCAGAAATTGCTATATCTCTGGCATGCAAGGGAGGGAGAGGGAGGGGGCCCAGCATCTGGACATGGCCCACCCACCCTAGCAGAGGGAGGGGGAGGGGTGGCATGCAAGGGAGGAGAGAGAAGGAGGTAAGTAGGGAGAGGGTGGCATGCAAGGGAGGGGAAGGGATGGAGCTAAGCATCACGATCCTGTCTCCCAACCACATGTACTCATTATGCTTATCCAAAAAATTATAAGTCACTGGGCCAAACCCAGCCTTCCGACTGTTCAGCTGCTAACCCACATTGCTAGTATTAGAAGATAGATTGTAATCTTGCATTTCATTTGAGTACATGCATTTCACATTAGTTGAAAATCTTGCATGTACATTTAAGCTACTGCTTTGCAAAAAACCCCACATGCACACAATCATGATTTTCAATCACTATTTCTGTAAACTTTGCTGAACACTGAAAAAAATAAGATATTCTCAGCTGACATGAAATACGTGAATTTTATACTTGATGTCAACATCCAAGTACTAAATGTGAAATGAAAACCCCTTAGCAAAGAATACTTTTGAAGATGTCACAGTCTTCCCATAATGCACATGGCTGTATAGTGGTGAATGTGAAAAGTATTTTTTCCTGTCATAAAGGCATGATCACATGATACCCTACTGAGTCACACTCAGAGTACTCATGCCATTATGCACAGTATAATTACAGTTTGTCAAACTCTACACCAATCTGCAAAAAAAAAGTACATTCACATATTTTGGAAGAAGGAATCAGAATCTGGATATGAATTGTGTTACATTCAAATATCGTGGTTTAAGTGTTTTATGGATCATAATCCACTTAGTCATTAAAAGTAAAAAATGTGCTATAAAATGTTTTCTCACAGTAAAAATGGTATATATTATAACTTATATTTCAACAATAATCAAAATAGATTTACTATAATTAGTATTTACAAAAGATAGTGAATAACAGATCGGTTCCAAACAGAGGTGTACTGGGGGTAAATGGTACCCCCCCCCGGCCTGGGGGAGTGGCTACGCCCCTGGCCACCATGCCACCACACCTAGGGATCTGCGGGCGGGGCTACATGTCTGCGGGCGGGCCTACGCTGGGCTCCGGGGAGGCAAGAAGAGACTGCTGTCTCCAGCCTCAGAGAGCTGCTTTTATAAGCACGGGGGGGGGGCTCAGGGGGCATGGCCATGCCTCCCGAAGTCCCACTCCTGGCCTCAGTGCTTATAAAAGCAGCTATCTGAGGCCAGGAATGGAAGTCTCTTGTGGCCTTCCCAAAGGGGAGGGCAGAAGGGACTGCTGGCAGCCGGCTGGGAGACCAGCTAGCAGGGAGGGGGCGGAGCCTGGCACCCTTGACCATGCCCATGTCATCATCGACATGGGCAAGGGCGAGGGTGCTCGGCTCCACCCCCACTGCCATCTTCTTGGTCACATGGGGGACCGATTTTGCAGGGGGGGGCACGTGACCAGAAGAGTGGCGCCCGGTGACAAGGGCTACCCCTTGTCCTTAAGCAAATACGCCACTGGTATTTAAAAAGTTCTTTAGGTGTTTATTAAAAACAAATGGAAGCCCACAAAACTTACAGGGGGAAACCCATATCCCCCTCCCTTGTCAACAGCTCCCAGGTGCTGTTGCTGCCTCAAAGGGAGCTTGAGCTGGGCCAGAGGCAGTGGGTTGGAAGTGGTTGCTCTGGGACCAACTGGACAAGAAAGGGCCAGAGGCAGCCATGAAAGGTAAAAGAATTCTGTATGCATTCGTACAAAATGCTTATTTATTTTGGGGAGGATTTAAGCCTCCCTGTTTTGATAGCCTGCTGGCTGCTGGTGTCAGGTTACAGGGTCTTTCTAAGAGACAACAAGCCAGAGGAATTTCCAAGAGCAAAATAATGCAATCTAAAGTCAGGAAAAAACAGAAGTTGCAGCAAATCAGATGTTCAGCTCAATGTCAGATTTACAAGAATCAGTCAGTGGGGCATTGGCAAGTCTGGCGTTCATAGAACTTATTGCATCTATGACCAGCAACACCTCCCAGGAAACTTTATGGCCACATACTGGGTCCTGCATATACCCTACCCCTCAGGAACAGTTTTGCAAAGACTCATCTCTATCAATGTGCAACTGGTGCTGAGCAGCAAGGCATGCACTGCACCACCTAGCTGTAGCTCTGACCTCGCCTTTGCCTGCAAGATTCCAGAGTGGATGGTAACCCTAGAGAGTTGGTACTATGTGGGTGATCTGCCCTTGCTGCAGTGATGGGATTCAAATAATTCAACAACCGGTTCTGGTGGTGAGATTCAAATATTTTAACAACTGGTTGTTTACAAGCACCATTTTAACAAACGGTTCTGCCGAAGTGGTGCGAACCTGAATCCCACCACTGCCTTGCTGACTCAGAGTCTGAAGAGGCAAGTGATTCTGAGCTGACTGTCAACCACAAATCTGGGGAGTGCTGGCTACACCTTATCTCTCTGTCATTTATCTATCTGTCTGTCACCTTATCTATCTGTCTGTCCTTATCTCTCTGTCACCTTATCTATCTGTCATTTACTGTCAGTTGTGGGCTGACCTCACAGGGCCCCTCCTCTGAGGAGTTCTCACTGTCACTGAGCTTCAGCTAGATCATGACAGCCTGCTTATTTAGTTTTTATTTTTTAATTTTCAGGTTTTTCTGCAAACTAGGGGAGTACCCCAAGTTTGAAGAAACATCTGATTGCGGTATGCGTGCCCCCCATCTGCATATTTAAGTATCCACAGATGGGGGCACAGTTCGGCATTAAATAGACAAGTGTGGGTTTGCAAAACTCATTGGGGGAACCCCATTCACCTCCAACTGTGCCTCCATCTGTGGATACTTAGAGCAGGAATGGGAAGGAGGCCTCCCTCCCTCACCTAGAGTGGCTTCAGGCAAGCTGGCAAGAGCTGGGGAGGGAAGAGACATCACTCACCCAGCAGGATTTTGGATGAGCCAGAGAGAGCAGGGTGAGAGGCCCCTCTTGCCCAGAGAAGCTTCAGGGAAGCTGGAGAGAGCAGGGCTGTGAGTGTGGGGGGAGGTTTCGCCCTCCCAAAGCTTTGCCAGGCAAGCAAAGAGAAAGGCATCCCCACTTTTAGCAGCTTGCACAAAATGGTGCCAGGCCCAGCATGAATCCTTGTGGTAGCCACACCACTTCATTAGGTAAGAGAGCATGCGCAGACAATGGTGCTTTTAAAATTGGAGATTTAAAACTCCCTTTTGTGTTTTTTTTTAAATCCAGATTTTTTTGTATATCTGTGGAGGGGTCCCTTAAATCTACAAAAAGCCTGTTGGGGCAAGTGTGCCCCCTATCTGTGGGTTTATGTATCTGCAGGTACAGGGCACACTTCAGGATTAAATATATAGATGTCACACACACACACACTAACAGTGTGATCCAATTAAAATGTACCTATGAGTAAGGACCATTTAATACAATGGGACTCACTTCTGACTAAATATGCATAACTCCATGGTCCACAATTTTAAGCTTCAAACCACTTACTCTGCAGTAATTCCAATGAATGCAGAGTCTACTAGACAGTGATTAGTGGATCATAGCCTAATTCTTAAGTGAATATATTTGCATTGTAAGCATATCATGTAATTTGTTCAGGTTCAGGGAAACACATTAAAGACAGAGTCATTAGCAAAGTTAAGTTAAATTTGCTGGTTTAAACATTTTCAAATTAGTTGAGGTCTAGTGAGATCTTTCATGTTAATTAGAAAATGGATGTCACTAGCAAGAAATATTTGATTTTATGAGAGACCCTCTTCCTTTTCTCTATCCATCAGGAACCAATTCTTTTGTCTACTATTTACAATTAAAAACAATGTAAATGTACTGAATATCCTCATATTACACACCTTCCTGAAGTATAAATATCAAAACAAATGCCAAATTACCACTGTATGCTATGGGGGAGTAGAGGATATTCCAGTTCAAAAATGACAAGATAATATGATAAAGCTAGGATACAAATGAAGTACTGATGGGTTGATGAACATTCCATTTGACACCAAGAGTAATTCTTTTCCGCTTTGTGGTTATCACATCCCATTCCCACACATCAGTCCCCAAGTTCATTTAACACTTACTAATGTGTGTACTTTTAAGCTCAGAAAGAGAAACACAAGAACTGTTGTACACTGCAAACGGGTATAAGATACAAAAAAGTCTTCTGCAAGGAAATAACAATGAATAAGTACTATGTCAAGTTCTGTTGCCATCAGGAGTGCGTCCAGGGCTATCTCACCCTCCAGCTCCAGGGAGGAGAGAGTTCCTCTTCACCCAGCTCCTCTACTCTGCCAGTTACCTATTCCCAGCAGCCTTGGAAAGATCTAGCTCTTTCTCCCCGGCTGCTTCTGGGCATGCCCTTTTAATACTTTTCCAAGGAAGAGCCAACTCTGGGATCAGCCAGTCCTCTCCAGTCCAATCCTGGGAAGTGACAACCCCTTGGACTAATGAATGTTTGCCTGAGTGGTGAGCTCACAGACCCTTCCCCTAGACTTCTTTAAATACCTGACTGTCCCATCCAACCTCTTCTAAGGTTAGTGCTGCTGAGCATACTACCAAATTCAACTCAGATGGCTCAAAAATGAAAACATACATACATTAAATTCACATTTACAACTAGCTAGAGAACACCAGGTAAAAGAAATAGACCATATACACATTGCCAGAATTCTTCTGCACTGAATCAATTTCTTCTAATTAATGAGCTCTTGATAATCTCATGATCTATAATAAGATCCATCTCCCAAGAGATCCGTTTATGTGGAAGAACCATGTGACTGAGCTTGACCTGCCTCATATCTGATTGTAGAAAGCTCTTCCTTTTCCAATGTGTGGGATGAAAAAGGTGTGTGTGTGTATAGCATGCTGTCAAGTCGAAGCTGACTTATGGCAACCCAGCAAGGGGTTTTCAAGGCAAGTGATGAAGCAGATATGGTTTGCCATTGCCTTTCTCTGCAAAGTACTGACACTGCTTAGCTTCTCAGATCTGACAATACCTTTTTGGGAGGAGGGAACGGGGCATGGTATACTAAGGCCTATTTTAATAAGCTATGCCAATTGTGATAGTAGCTGTTGCTGATGGTTTTCTTGCTTTTAATGCAGATCTATCACAGGAACTGAAATTTTAACTTCCTGCTTCCTTGCTAGAGCAGCAATAGAAAAAGACTTGGGATGAATCTTACAGATTCTTGCTGAAGCTTATTGAAGCTTACTGTGTCATTAAGATGGCAGCAAAACAAAAACAAAACAACACCTTCACCATCATCTGGACTTGCCAGGTTCCTGCTGGTCCACCATTTTAACAGGGTAGGTGCATAGAAGACACTGGTGGCGGGAACTCTCCCAATACTAACTTCCCACTGGATGGTAGGAGAAAAATGAGTGGGAAAATCAGGGTCAAAGGACAGCATCCCAATGTGCTGATGTCATTCCCCATGCTCTCAGAAATGATGTCAGTGCATTGTCAGTGATATCAATGTGTCACTGGTGATGTCCCACACCTGGTTAGTCTCATGCCACTTGACAGCCTTGTGCTGGCAGCCCTACTACTGCCATTATGTCTGTACAGTGTCAGTCTGGGATCTTATGGAATTAGAGTGGGAAGAGGGAGGGACACGGAGGGCAGGCACTAGAGTGAAAGGCCGTTTCTGCACGGGCAATTCATGGTGGCCTGGAGACGGTAAAAACACCGTCTCCAGGCTGCCATTCGCACGGGCGGCGCAGCTGCAACACAGCCGCGCCGCCCTCGAGCCGCCCGGCCGGCCTGAAGGCGGCGTTTCCCCAGAGCGCTTCCCAGCGCTCTTTTTGGGGAAACGCCGGCATGAAGCCGCTGCCAAGCGAACGGCAGCGGCTTCATGTCAGCGCCCCCCCACTTCCGGCATCTCACCTTCTCCCGGGCCTCCCGCGCGTACATACCGAGGAGCCTGGGGGACACATACTCTTCCTCTATTCTGCGCGCGCTACAGGCGTTTGTTGAAGCGGCGCGGGGCATGGTTCCTCAGTCCCTCGGCGGCAGCGCCCGCTCAAGGGAGGCAGATAGGCAGGGGCTTAGGTTGGTCATTGGGCCAGCTACGCCCGGCTGCCCAGTTAAAGTTTCTTCAAGAGACCGGCCCATGTGGAGCCCGGTCCCAGCGTCTTCAGGTCGGCGCGCAATGCGCCGACCTCGCCGTTTCCGCCGCCGTGCGGAAACGGCCTAACTTAATTCAATTCAATAAGCCTTTATTGGCAAACAGAACATACAATATAAATACAAAGTTAAAAATTACTTTCAGATAAAACTTCACACTGACTGATCATAAAGTTCAGTTCGCAAACCACAGCCAGAAACTTTGGGCCACTGCGTAGACAACAACAGTCAAGGTCATTACAGCTTAAGAGCATATTTCGCTCTTTATCCAGCTCTGTCAGGGTTTTCTTGTTAGAGTCAAATGACTTGTAATAATAAGCTGGCTCTTGGTTTCTGGTAAAGTGGGCAGTGGAGGAGAATGTGCCGCGAATGGAATCCAACTGCCCTGGGCTGCAGGGCAAAGTCTCTTATCGTTTGGTGGTGGCTCCCTTGAGTCTTCCTCTCATGGAGCGTGGGGTGGCATAATATTAAATCTAGCCAGCATGTAGGCTCTCCTATATATAAGGCTGGTAAGCGCTGCAATATAGTAGGCTGGGTTTCCCCTGCACAAAATGGAATTGCCACGCTCATTGGCGCAGCAGGATTTGTTGGCCAAGCTCTGCAGTTGTTGATAATCCATTGCTAGTAGCCGCCTTTGATGAGGGCAAATGTCTCAGTAAGGCAATTAGCATGTTCCAGAGAGTCACTATCATAGCCCAATTCCGCAATCTTTGGTGTTATAACTGTTGTGCACCATTTAGGAGTGATGGGAGTCCTCTCAAGGTGAGTTAAGGCCAGTGAGTTGTCGGAGCTTTGATAATGAATATGCAGCCAAAATTTTATGTGATGTTTAACCAGATAGTGGCCTCTATAGAGTATTGGCTTTCAGATTCTTAGACATAGAACTGCATATGGGACGCAGTTTGGCATGCCAAATAATTTATGCAGAAATTTAGAATGGAATGATCTAATGGCACTGTTGCTGGTGTTAACCAAATGGGCTTCAATAAAGCAGCTGTGCTCTTGCTCCTTGCTTTGAAAAAAACTTGCAGAACTGGGGGAATATATTGGTTGCCCCTCAGAAATGATAGGAACCTCCCGAAGTGGCATTCTTGGCGCTTTGACTGGGCCCGTTAGCCAATATATATTTTTGATGAGTGGACTTCAATGCGACAAGTTATTGCTAAACCAGAGTCCTAGATATTATTTTGAAATTTTTAACTCTGCTCTCAATGTAGTGGCCCTCTTATCTTCCAGGCTTCTTTAACTTCTGTAACTGCTTTTTCCAAAAACAGGATCTTAGTTTTGTGATAATTCATCTGCAGATCATTTGTCTCACAAAAGTCAATGAATCCATGCAGGAGTCTTGTTAGACCCACACGAGAAAAGGATAATAGGGCTGCATCGTCAGCAAATAACAGGAGAGGGACATGCTTTGGGCCGATCTTAGGGCTGTGCCCATCCACTTGGGCCAGGGCTATGGGAAGGTCATGTAAGAAGATGTTAAATAATAAGGGGGTTCAATTAAAAAAAAAAACTAGAGTGTAACAGAGAAGGTGGCAGAGAACCAATCTAAGTGGAAAGAACATTCCAGCCAATGTTGATTTTATTTTCAAATTACAGAGGCAGGAAATTATTTAAGCATCACTTGTAAAAACAGCCAAAATGTTTAAGAGAGCATCTATTATTTTTCACATTCAAGTTGAAACAAACTCCAGTGAGCCTGCAGATCCCATGGATATATTTATTTAAGTCATCCCAAGAGGGATTCAATCTCGAGTAGACTTGAAAGAACAAATTTAATTCACATTTTTAAATACTGACACAATTGGATGCAAATAGACACATATTTCTACCATTCCCATGGTGCTAATTTTGAGCATACTGTTGCAGTGTCTTGCTTGCAACTTTTTAAAAGCATGTCCCTAAAGTTAAATTTATTTCCTTCTGTCCTTTCAATGACTGCAGAATTTAATTTACCTCTAAATTACATTAAAGGGGAAAAAAGTTTTGAGTTCCATCAGTAGGTGTAAACTCAAGGCTCTGGAACTTCATCTATCCCAGGGGGGTTCTCATCTTGTCAAAATTACCCGCAAAAGGTGACGTCCTTCAGCATCATATCCTGGCCTGATTCTGTAACAGCAGTTTCTTTCTCACAATTCTTGCTAACTACATATATCTGTGGAGCAACTCTAGCTTGAGCAACTGGTTACCTCACTTTGTTCTTTGCCCCTAGTGGAATTTTGTCCTTGATCCGATGTATGTCAACAAATATCAATTCTCTGCAATGAGGTTTCCCAGGCCTGTAGGAAAGGGCAAAAGGACTCCAGGGAAGAACGAACATCAAAGAACTGCCACCAAACCATGCACAGCTCACTCTCATCTGAGAATCCAGATCTTATGACATTAATGGTGCTGTGCTGTGCCTTTAGAAATCAGCTTGGCATTGGCTACAATATCTACAGTGCACCACTACATATTTGTGAATATGGGTCTATTTAAAATGATAGTTCCTTATATAAACTTTTACTTCACTGGCCCCTGATTGTTTGATAGTCATAACAAAATATATTCTCTGAGGAAAGATATTAAAATAGATGTGGACATTAATCATGACCATAGCTTTAAAGTGAAGACTTATGCACATCATAGCTAAATGTGACTGATCAGTAAGTAACAACAACATGCATGGAGTAAAAAAATTTGGAATATCCAGGCTCATTTCTCTACTTGGCTCTGCATTCGGTCATTGTAAAAAGCCCCACTTTGCTTAGTGCTTGTCAATCTTTTCAGGCCATCTAAGATTGTATACATTTTTCCATTAGACAATGTGAAGAACTGGCAAGCAAGTCTCTTTGCTCCATTAGCTCATGCTCTTTACAGCCCTGTAAATGTCTTCAATTCTCAGTACTTTGGCTTGGTTTTGTCTCAGTCCTTTGTACCGAATTGTTCAGCTGCTCCAAGTAGCTTTATAGGTGAAAGCATACATACAGGTGGTTTTCTTTAAATATTCAGATAAGAAGGACTCTTGCGAGTGCAAGTGAATATCAGAGCGAAGTCCTATGGGCTATCCTCTGGCATTTTATTTCTAAGTATGTTCTGTTGTATTTTCTCGCAACAAAAGGTGTTTATTCCCTAAATGTGCAGTCCTGGTCTCTTCTATCTAGATGTAAAAGCACAAGATTTAACTCCTTGTGTTTCGTTCTACTAGGCCTCTTGCACATAAAAAGAACCGGGCTTTCACATCAAAGTTATGTATTTTCCACTGGATTTAAATATCCAGCCATGAAAAAGCTATAGAGGCATATTAGTCCAATTCTCTTCAGTGTGGAAGAATCCAAAAGAGACATTTTCCTCATTCTTTCCAATAGTTTCTTAAATTCAGTTACTCATCTCTCAATCCAGTAGATTAGTTTTTCGTTGTTATAGATATAAAAAACTCTTTATGGCAGCCTAGATGTCAAAGTAACATTCATTCACCATCAGATTCCTCTATTGTGTTCTGGAAAAGCAGATGGATTGACAGATTGCAATTGGGAACAAAATACCTCTTAAAATCCAGCCAGTGGTGGGATGTCTCAACTATTCTTAAAATAAGTAATAGTAGAAGTCATTTGATCTTAAACTACATACAAATTCTAGTTCAGTTGTAGTACTACTGGGAAAAGTATCTGTTTCCTGAAAATGCAAGAATCACTGGAAGAAATAAGATGCGCACATTATTATCCTATGTAACATTTTATAGACTCTTAATTGTATGATTGTTCTATGTCTGTATAATGTATCTACATCAAACAGTTCATCCATTTCATTTGAATTTATTAAAATCAATAAATACTACAGGGCAAAAATACATACAAGGTTTAGGATTATTATTTTACAATTATTATAATTTATTATTTGTAAATTATTTATAATGTATTATAATATTATAGTAATATTTAAAATTATTATAAAAGTGAGGGGAACGATCTAAAAATTAAAATCAGGAAGCTCTTAACTTTATAATTAAAACATTATTGTGTGGAAGAGGAATCCCAGCCATCAAGTTGTTGCTTATTTGCACAGACACCTTTGGTAACAATTAGCAAATGTAATGCAACAAATTGGCAGCGAAAGTATTTACAGCATCCCCTTTTAAAGCAATTAATAGGCAGTAGACAGCACAAACACAAATACTTTTGCAATAGAAGTGCAAAGAAAAAAAGCAAATGATGCTTTGTGCAAATGAAACAGGGAGAGTAGGGACAACAGCTTCTCATTGTAAATATTCATGTTCAGTTCATAAACCTCGTTACCTGTCTCCCATCTGTCTAAACATATATTCCATTTTCTTTCCCAAAATCCATCATTAACATACAACAGCAAAACAAAAATAGATTACTAATCAACTCTCCAGGCCCAGGACAATCATGATCATTAAGTCCCAACTGTAGAAGAAGAAGAGTTTGGATTTATACCCCTCTTTTCTCAACCATAAGGAGTCTCAAAGCAGCTTACAAACTCCTTTCCTTCCTCCCCCCACAACAGACGCTTCATTAGGTTGGTGGGGCTGAGAGAGTTCTGAGAGAACTGTGACGAGCCCAAGGTCATCCAGCAGGTTTCATGTGGAAGAGTGGAGAAACAAACTTGGTTCACCAGATTAGAGTCTGCCAATTGTGTGAAGGAGTGGGGAATCAAACCCTGTAATCCAGATTAAAGTCTATCTGCTCTTACCACTACACCATGCAGGCAGATACTGAATCCCAGAGGCTCATCCAGAGAACATTTTCTGGAGTAGACCATTTTACCTAACTTCATCCTCTGGAAGATTATTCCATGAAGGGCTTGTTTGAGAAGGCTGAACAACAGATAGAAGCCAAGTGGACTTGCCAGGAGACCTTGAAAGAAGGTTTGGGGCTGACCTCATTTGATGAGCAAATTTATGCAAAGAGAGGTTGGCCTTTAAGTACATAGACCCTAGTCATGAAGGGCTTTACAAATTCAAACCGGAACCTTGATTTGTACCTGGAAATATAAGAGCAGTGAGGCCAACTGATGCAAAATTGATGCTTTATGCAAAAAGGCACAGTGAAACAATGATAAGATTTATTCTGCACAAGTTTCTGAGCTACAATAAATCTATCTTACATTTTTGTTTTTTCAACGACGACTTGGTTTTTGTTCATCCTTTTCATTCCCCATCTGTCTGAAAAGTTTAAGATGGATTACAAAAGTTTTTTTTTTAATTCCGGTCATCAAACTTTTTGACAAACTCTTAACTTTTCATCTACCATGGAGACATCTCACCTAGTATTAGCTGAAGGTGTGCACACTTCAGAACTTCAGTGAGGTTTGGTCTAGAATGACACAGCCATCCTGAGATGATCTGTTTCCAGTGGATCATTTGTTCAAAAAGATTACCATCTGCATGGGGCATGATGAGTTATTAGCTTGCACATCTCAAGAATCTACCTCAAGAATTATATGATTATTTCACTTGGTTTGTTTATTCACCTCATTTATACCCTGCCTTTCTCCGCAGAGGGACTTAAAGCAGCTAATATTGTCCTTCTCACCTCCATTTTAACCTCACAACGAACTCATGGGAATTTGTGGGAATATATTAGGCTGGGAATATATGACTGGGCCAAGGTCACTCAGAAAGTTTCCATGGTAGGGTGGGGATTTGAATGGGTTTCCCAGATCTTAGTGTGATCTTAGTTCCCATATCTTAGAGCTTACTTCTGAGTATAGCTGGTTATGATTGCTCCCACTAGGTCTCTCTGATCACTTTATCCTACAGCTATTACACATTTGCATTATGTTCTCACTAAAGGTTTTGGATATCTTTTACTATGGAAGCCTGATTCCTAACCATCTGAAAGAATGGGACTATAGTCTGTCTCAGAAAAAAATATGTTAATAGAGTTATATATTATTCCACCACAGAACTCAACATGCTGGACCTTCTTTGCTGCAGAATGTTCTGCCTGGGTCTAAGGTTATTAGTGCCTGCTCCCTTCTCCCCATCAGCTTGAAAATAAAACTACATTTTGGCATTCAGTTTATCAAAGTACCAACGTTTATCTTGTATCAAAGTACCATGTTCAATAATGCACAAAATAATGGTTTTGACAAATGCAGTGCGTAAAAATGAATGATAATTATCTTATTCATTCAAACTCTATTCTAGTGCGGAAGCATACAAGTTTCTCAACTGCTGCACCTCAACTGACCATAACATCTTTTTCTGAGACAGAGTATAGCTAGCCTTATGTATCTATGGTTCCAAATTGCTAGTACTGCTACTCCTTCCCATATAAAGATAGCAATTATTTGTGGAATAGTGAAAGCCATTGTGGTTAGTGTGTCAGACTAAGATCTGGGAAACCCAGGTTCAAATCCCCACTCTGCCACAAAAGATTGCTACATGAGCTTGGGCCAGTCACACTATTTTCACCTAGTCTGCTGCACAGGGTTGTTCTGAGGTTAAAATGGAGGACAGTAGAATGATGTCACTAACTTTGGGTTCCCCCTGCATAGAAAGGCAGGGTATAAATGAAATAAATAAATAAATACAACCTCCATAGAAAGTTTAATATGGTCCATTCTTTTATTTATTTTAAAGATTATTAATGTAAAACACACACAGTACAGTGCTCTGTCAGTCTTTAACCTATGAAACACCAGCTTCCACAGGCAGACCAGAGGGTTTGTTGGCAAAATGTGATCAGCAAAAGTTCAAAGGCGATTTTAAGTTACTCTCAAAGCACTAACAGAGTCTGTATTAAACACTAACCTTCTGAAGATATAATTTTTCAACAGAGGTTCATTTCTGAAGTGTAATTTCACCAGAGTGGGCTGTGTATTTAACGGTCAAATCCATCCAATATGAACACCAGATGCACCTGTATAGCACTTAGATTTAGCCACATTACAAGCTTAATTTTGTGGACTTTTTCACAAATTCTGGAACTCTTCAAAGAGAATCAATGTCAGAGGAGGATTGGTCACCTCTCAGCGATGTGAATGCATTCAAAGGGGAAATCCTTTAAGTTGTAAAAAAGAAAGAAGAAACTCAACTTCAAAGAGGATACCCAAGCAATGTGACTGTTTCTGAAGAGGAAAATAATCAAAGGAGAGCAGACATTACCTCTGCAGTGAAAAGCCTCAAAGGGGAATCCCTCTGGAACAAGAATCTTTGAAGGTGAAATCTCTTTAGTGATGAACAAACTTTCAAAGCAGAAAAAAGGAATCTCAAAAGTTTAAAGGAACTATTCTTAATATTCTGCATTCTTCACAGGGAAAACTATGGTATTGTCAGCTCAGAAAATGTAGCTTTTCCTGGTGTTTTACCTTGCAGTACAGGATGAAGATTTAAAGGGTTTTTAATCAACAGAGCCACATCATTGCCTAGTACATAAGCAACATGTTTAAGCTAGAAAATATTGGCTGCAATCCCAATGCATTTGTACCAGCTGAGCTCAACTAAACTGAACAATAAATTCCAGCTGGTAGAATGACTTCCAGAATAGGAATGGAATTAAGCAGCAGGATGAATGTATCACTCTAATATATACAGATCAGCCCAGTCTCTCAGGCCCTTGTTCAAGTTTTTCCAAAGGGCTATAAGGGCCTTTAGTGGCTGCCCCCTCTCTACATTTGGCACCATCATGATGCATCTTTCAGCACCAGCCAAAGCCACTTTTAGTTCAGGTTGCTTTAAATTGTTTAGTTGATGTATGATTTTATCTTACGGGTTTTGTTAATCGTCACTGTTTTGGTTGTGCTTGTCTGCTTTTATTGCTTTAAAAAAATCTTTTTGAGGCTTGATGATTTCTGTTCTGTGCACCACCTCAGGCACTTAGATGGAGAGGCACTATAAAAAGACACTGGTTCCATTAATAAAGTCCGAGTAAAATATAGTAGCAGCCCTGTTTTCTCCTGCCTTTAGTATTCATTTTAGTACATTTACAAGGGACTCTTGTGCACTTACTGCTTTCCTCAAGGTTGTTTGCTTCACAGTGGGGTTTTCCCCACAGTTTTCTGTTTACATAAGAGATTGGGCTGGAGTAATCACTGGAGGACTTACCTAGGCACTGGTTTTCAGCAGAGACTAGCTTTTACTTGCAAGACACATCTTGCAACCATCAGCATTAGTTAACATACAAGAACTAGAAACTGAAACCAGGAACTCCACCCAGTAGGACCAAACTAAATCACACAGATAGGGGAGGAGCAGAGTCATCTATTATATACATACACAACAAATGTACCACACTAGCAAAGCCTCTTTTGCCTACACTATTTGCATTTAAAATAGTCCTTTGCTTCTTATTCAAAGTATTCCTACCTGTCCAACAGGAGCAAAAGTTTAAATCCTGCATGCTTTTTTGTTTTCCTGCAACCTCCCTGCCCCCTTTTTTGTTCTTTGAGACTGATAGCTCAATAGACTAGTCCCTTGCTCCAGCATTACACCTGCAGCGTTTAAAAACACACACACACACACACACAAAAACAAAGTCCTTCTTTGTGTGGAAATGGTGACCAGAAGAGGCCTTGGGGTGAGGCTGCCTTTCTCCCCATGTGTTTTTTTTTTTTTTGCTGGCTTCCAACAGCTCAATAGACTGGTCCCATGCTCCAGTGTTAGAACTTTAGCATTAAAAACAAACACATAAAGAAACAAACATTAACAAAGCCCCTCTGGTTGTTTGGGAATGGTGTCCAGAAGAGCAGAAAAAACTGCTGTTGGGTAAGCTGAGGAAGTTAGGAAGGAGCAACAAAATCCAATTAAAGAATTACGCTTCCTGTTTAGCTGTTTTGCTTCATGGGGAAAAGCAAAGCAATTTTGTCAGCATTTGGAAACAGTGCAGCTTCTCTGCTCTGCCCTGTGGTGACTTTGGAAAGAGCAAAAAAAGGCATAAAGGAAAGTCTATGGCAAAGGAAGGGTAAGCTGGCTGCAAGGCAGAACTCAAATGTGTAAATGGCCAGTGATATTTCGGGGAGGGACTGTGGCTTAATGATAGATGATGTGCTTGCTACACAGAAAGTCTCAGGATCAATCCCCACCAAAAGGGATCAGCTATTAAGTGAAATGAAAGATCCCTACTTTAGCGGTTCTAATTTTTTTAATATGGTGACCCACAAGATCAAATTTACTCAGTATAGTGAGCCATTGATTTACTGTCATACACATTTTGAACTATAAGTTTTTGACTGCCATTGTTTTTGTGCATTTTAACTAGAAGTTTGCCTATTTTATAACCACTCCTTAAATTTAAGTGATCCAAGTAAAAAATTACTTAATTTGTTGAATTTGTTGAAATATTCATTGCACCTACATAAGTTAGTATCAGTTTTTAAAACAAATATAAGAACACAGCAATCTGATTGCAGGTTATAGCTTTATGAGCTATAAAAGTTATGGACGCAGCAAATGGATTCCGTTGAACCTTGAAGCTACCAGATGTATACATTCCATCTCTGCCAATGGCTGGTGTAAGGGAGGGAATGAATTTGGCATTTTAACCCTGTGAGATTCAGGGTTGAAAGCTCATATAAGAGATCTTTTTTGGTCTTAAAAATAATATAGACTGATATGAGAGGAAGGTATAAGAAGAGTGTACTATTCTTTCAGCGATGCCATTCTTTTGAACATTTGTTGCAACTACAAAAACAGGCACAACTCACAAATGGCATTTTTAAAAAGTACCATAGGGACTTCTAAGAACCCCCTAAGTGGTATTGCCATCAAAGGAAAGGGTGTGTGTGGGGAGGGGGGGTTAAGAAAGGGAAAAATGAAGGGGAGGATGGAGCAGACTGCTGCTGCTATGCTGAGCAAGAAGGTACAAGTGCTGGTTTCCAGGAGCAGCTGCTGCTTCAGCTTTGCTCTCCACAGACTGCTACTTGGCTCATTGGCTTGCTACACTCCACCACCTCCACTATGAGTCTGGCTGGGCACAAGGCAAGAAAAAGAAGGGGAGCTTACAAGGGCCCACAACCCACTTCTGCAGGCTTTGCCACCCATTTGTGGTTCCCGACCCACAGGATGGGAAACACTGCTCTACCTAAGAACCTGGTAAACTGCTGTCAGTCTGAGTAGATGATACTGATCTTGATGGACCAAAAAGTCTGATTCAGTATAAGCCAGCTTCATTTGGTAAATAGAGCAAGAAAGCACTCTGTTGTTATTATTTGGCTCCAGTATTATACAATCTGCATGAAACCAGGCTAGTTCTGCTCTTTCAACCAAGAGAGATGGCCCAGTATGGCCACAGCAAATTTCTTTTTTCTGTTTCCTTAGGCGGTCATGTAGTCTAACAGTTGAGTGTTCTCATTTTGATTTGGGAAACTTTGGGCTAGGTACTCTCATCCTAATCTACCTCATAGGATAGGTAGAGACAGTGTTGTATAGTTGTCCAAGTATTGTACTCGGATCTGAGAGACCCACATGCAAAGTTTAATTCAACCATAATGCTTGGTTGGTGACTATGAGCCAGTCACAGTGCCATCCTAAGCAGATTTACACCCTCCTAAGCTCTTTGACTTCAGTGGATATAAAAGGATGTGACTCTTCATTGGATTACCCTGTTAGACTCTCTCAGCCTAACCTTATCTCACAGGAATGAGGCGAGTAGAAACGTAAAATTATGTTTGTCACTCTCAGCTCCTTCATGTGCCCTTTCCCCACTTACTTTAAGCCCCGCGCTACTCTCCGCAAGTAGCGCAGGGTCCCACTGCACTCCCCACGTCAGGGGCGGCAACAGCGCAGCCGCCCCGACACTGCCGCTCTTGCGCCCCAGCTCAGCGCGCAGCATCCCTAGCTTGCAGGTGAAAACGGCGCCTGGGGATGACCCCGCACAGAACGCGGGGTGCATTAGAGGCCTTAGACGCAGCTAGGGATGCAGCATTAGCTCAGAGCAGCGCGCAGCGACGGCGGCAGCAGGAGAAGTGGGGAAAGGCCCATGGAAGAGTGGGATAGATAAGAATGTGATGGACAGAAAAAGTGTAAACAGGATTGTTGTTAAGATCAAATGGTAGATGGAAGAACAAACCTTGGACCAAGCAGCGCTGGCACAGAGATACATGTGACCTTTGTGGGGTCCGTGTCAACGTACAGAGATAGTCCCTCCACAGCCTCCATTTGTCCAGGGAGATAGCAGCATAGGACTGTGAGGCATTTTACGCACAAGGTTTCACTGTCATTTCATCTCACTTTTCGGCCTTATGCTAGTTCTGGGCTACAGGCAGCTGGGTGTGTGCATATTGCAAGAGTTACCTTTAAAGACTGGTGATTCATATTGAATTGAGATCAAACGTCCTCCCCAAATAATCTTCCTGTTTTCTCTCAACTCTTGCAAAAGGATTGCTCTTCGCATTATGAGTTTTGTTTTCACTGCCAGCAGGTTCAAGATGATGATGTGTCTCTATTCTTCCATTGACAGTTTAGCCCTTAAAGTAACTCAGGATTAATTGAGAAATGGCCCTTCTTTGCTGTACCTTGAAAAGAGAGTGAATTTTTTTTCTTTTCCATAAACATTACACTTACCAAATGCAAAGAGTTCTCTTCTTTTGGGCGGAACAGTTAATTCATTTTTCTTCATAAAAAAAAGCTTTTAAGTAAACAGATGGAGCAATAGCACACCAATGAATCTGTAATGCATTGAATATATCTGGAGACATACATATATTCTTGTGTGGCAAGTCTGTTCTTGAAAAGTGTTATTTGTTTGATGAACTGTTAGAATAAGTGTATTTGTCTCCTTATAGGAGCATAAATACCTGTAGAATTCATTGTTGGGGGGAATGAATGTTCCAGGAAAGCACAGCTCAAAACATTGAGCTATGTACTAGATCAGGTAGCATAGTGAAGATAAGACCCGTGTTTTTCAAATTTAATATTATTACTTTCAAGAGCCGCGTCTGCTGAATAACAAATACTGATAATCAATTTGAGAATCATTTGCTGCTTCCTCCCTTGCATGCTGTCTCTCACCATACAAACTTGGACAGGATTGACATCCCCCACTCCCCCCAACACAGACTGCCAAATGTAAATGAATATATTTTTAGAAAGACCATCACAAATTGTAATCAGGAACAAGTGACAATGGTTTGACAATTAATTCTAGATGTTTGGGAAATAATTAGGAGACAGGACCACTTTGCCTCATTAAACAGATTGTGAGTAACTAAACTTACCAGTGGCTGAAATGCCAAATGCCTTATTTGCTTAAATGACATAATGGATTGAAACTCATTTAAGGCAAGAGGTTGGAATAGTTTTGCCCTGAATTTTCAGATTAAAATCTGAGCACAAGAAGATTAAAATGATCTCACTCCTATTCAATTACCCGTTTCTTTGATGGAAGGGATGACATGAAGTCTGTCTCTCTTCCCACCTCCTCATCTTAGTAGCAATTACCAGAACAGAGGGTTAGGCTGCCAGTACAAAGCTGACAACCGATTGGAAATTGTTGGGTGGTGGGGCCCACTCGCTAGTGATGTATTAATGTTATTAGCAACACAATCATATCACTTCCGGTTGTGTGTCTGGATCCCAGCAATCACCCTCCCCACTCACCTTCCATTTTTCTCCCACTGCCCAGCTTAAACGTGGTAAGAAGGGCTGTGTAGGGATGGGGCATCTGCCTAAAAAGGGGACCTGCACATGCTGGAGGGAATAGTTCAGATGCCACCAAAAACCCACGAACATTCTTGCAAGGAAATTTCTCCTGCACTTGCATTGGCGTCCGCAATCCACCCCCCGTTGATGAAAAGAACACTCCCCCTTGAAATCTCACTAGCAAAATTGTGATATAAATTGTGATATAGACCAGCTGCATAACATATTTGAATTATTATAACTATTATTGTAACTATTGAACTACTATGATGAGGTGATTTTTTTTGTGAGGGGATGGAGAGCATGCCCAATCACATCCAATGGAAACAAAAGCTGGCTGGGCTGCACAGGACAGAGCTGTCATTCCAGTGAACATGATGTCATTCACCCCAGCAACAAGAAATGCTGCCAAATCCCAGGGTAAAGGGAAATGCCTACCCTGCTGTAGACAGAGCGAGAAACATGGGAAAACGGGGCAATGGGTAATAACCACAAACATGACCCGAAGCAAAGACTGGGTGGTGAATGCTCCTTCTGAGTCATGGTAACTTGCTCCCCATGCATAATGAGCCTGGGTCTCCTAGTCCAACACTCTAGCAAGCACTCTGCCACCCCACCAACCTGCTTTTCAAACAGCAAGACTAGGTCCATGAGCACCCCAAGCTCTTAACCTCCTCTGCAAATGGCAACTCTACTGCATTCAGAACAAGTGGGTTCCAATCCCTCTAAAGCATCAGCCTCCCTGACCAGCAATACTTCTGCCTTATCTGGATTCAGCTTATTCTACCTTAGCCACCTGACCATTCCATCAAAGCATCTCTGAGGATAGATAGACTGACATTCCCCCCGCCCCTCCTCCCTCCCCTCCCCCACCCCCACCCCCACCCCCAATTCAGAAAGGAAAATCTGATAAGCAATGACTGACCCTTGTACAATTTCAAGTCATAAGCATGCAGGTAGCAAAAACTTTATTCCAAGAAAAGCTTTATCAGCATCAAGAAAACATCAGCTGACCTATTAACCAAACCATTAACAGCTAATGAGACATATAAAGTTTGTCTTGCCAAAAGGTTGTGCCGGTGTTTGTATTTTTTACAGTTAGAAAGTCGGGGATAAGAAGAGATCAATTAGAACAAAGCTAAGCTCACTCTTTAGGATTTGCTCCATTATTGCTGCATATATTTACCACCTGGATCAATTTTACTTATGGATTTAAGTACAACTTGCTATGTGCAGATCTGTCTCACCTGCTGTTAAAGCCCTAATAAGGTGTTAATAAACTACAAAAGTACAAAGCACAGCAATTGTTTCAAGAATGATTTTCACACATTTCTGCACTTTTTATTTTGCTCTCATTATGTTTCTCTTCTCTATAATAATTCTACATCGAATTACATATTTATAACAAGGCTGAGATTTGCCAGAGTTAACAAGATAATGGCATTAATGTATTGGAAACAGTTTAGTGGGATAGCAAACTAATGCAAGCGTTTAGTTTACAGATTATGTCACAGAGATAAGTGGAGTGTAAGTCAACAATGTGTGTGCGTGTGTTTAATAACAGTCCAAATAACAATCATGAAATGCAATAATGGTCCTATAAGTCATGAGTTCATTTCTACTAGAAGATTGTACATTTAGAATTTGATCCTAAACATACTTAGCTGGAACATAATTCTGCTGAAATCAATGGGGATTAGTTCCAAGGAGACGTGCTTAGGATAGGGGTGTCATCCTTACAACTCACCTTGTAAGTAGAGCTGTCAGCTGATTAAAGATTTTTAATCCATTATTCCTCTTCCTTTTAACCAATTAATTAACTGATTAATTTACAGATGTAAATTATTACTTCTCACACTCACTAGCCAGGTGAACATTTGGTATTAATTATCCATGTTGAGGCTTATGGTTAATTACTTAACCTAGAATTATAGGATTGTTGGCAACTAGTGGGATCATCAATTCCAGTCTCCTGACCCTATGCAATGGTGGGATCATTCACACATCTGTCTTTAACAGATTCCACATGACAGGTTGTCAGTAGCAGACAGTTCAAGTGAACAAGGTGTTCCTCTCCAGGTGTCTATATAGAAGGGACTACATAGTTTGAAGCAACTAAGAGCTGGTTTATATAGAGGCATTTTCCCCATGGCCAATATATCCTGGGATAAGGAAGTGAGCCATCCCAGTTTGGCCATAAATTACGCATGCCTTCCAGTCTTAAATCGGGCCCACACCACGAGATTTGCCTTATCCCACGCCTTTCAAAAAAGATGAAATTGGCGGTTCTTTTGAAAAAACACGAGCCGATCCTACGCCCATGCAAACACTGCGGGAGGCGGGACAGTTTATTTTTCCTGCCTCGCCAGCTGCAGCCAATCAGAACACCGGAAAAATGGGACAGTTTGCACATGGGCGGCATCGCCAGCGAGGAAAATGAAAGTAAACTGGGGGTTGTATGTAGTCACCTGGAGTTCTTCCTCCTGGCCTGAATGTGCTGGCGGCTGCCGTGCGGAGGAAGGAACCGAGGTGGAAACATCCTGGTATGTATGATTCCGGTCCCCCTCCCCGGGGAGGGGAAATGCCAAGGGGGAAAATGCCAGAATCTAATAGAAAAGCTATAGATGAGCAGCTTCCAAAATGCTGATAGCTAACACATGGCTTTTTTCCTTTGCGAAAAGGTGTGGTATTTACATTACAATATCTGAAAAGATTTAATTTCAGAGTGTACAAGTTGGAGGTCCACAGAAATTACATGGAAGAGAGGAGAAGGGAAACTTTAGGAATCTCCCAGAGCACAATAAGAAGACATCACTGAGCTAGAGAAATTCTTCCTACTCCACTGGCCCTGGGCTCTGGTAATTTAGCAGAATTTTTACCTCTTCTTAGGTATGCTGCATCTTAGATAGGATATTAGAAAGCTATCAGGAGCACAGTCTGCTTTTGCATTTTGCAAAGCCCAGCATATGTCTATGTTATTCTTATCAGCCTGTGTGGTATACGTTTTGGACTAGCATCTGGGAGACTTAGATTTGAGTCCTCCCTCTGCCATGGAAGCTTGCCAAGAGACTTTGGGCAAGTCATGCATTCTCTCAGCCCAATTTATCTCACAAGGTTATTGTGAGGCTAAGATGGAGGAAAGGAGAATGATGTAAGCCACTTAACATTCTCAGCTGTCTTCAGCATTCTATCACTTTTGGAGAGGAATGTCATGCTGAATGCTCTTCAGGCGTGTGTGTGTGTGCGTGCATGGGTGTGCATTTCAGCTGTTCTTTACCCTTTAATATTTTTCAATATACCTGGTGACTCCCCCCCCCCCGAAATGAAGAAACTCATTCCTTTGCTGCCCTACTGGTATGCATTTGACCCAAACTTCAGTATGAGAACAATCAGAACATTCTCCCCTCACTGACTCCCACTTCCTCCACATTTATGGTGACTCCAGGTTCTCAGCTTCATTCTCCCCTCTGATTGTCTGTTTCTCCCCATGCCCATGTGCCCAATCACTCACTTCTTCCTACATCTATCTGCTCAGTTTTCCATTTCCTTCCTCAACTGCCCACCCAATTTTCCTTTTTCTTTCCCCCCTCAAGTCATCTGTCCAGAATTTCTTCCCCCAATTGCCTACCATTTCCCCCCCTTGTTTTCCTATGCCACATAGAGCACTATGGGTTGCTAGGCTGTTTTTGCTGTTTACATTTTGATGATGTTATCCTCCTTTTTTTTAAACTTGTCATATTTGTTACACTAGCCCTGGATTCCCCCTCCCTGTAGTTTGTTCTTTAGATTAGCACAGTGGGACAACTTTTGACTATTAGATACAAAATTATAATAGGACTCCTAAGAGAAGCTTTTCCCCTGTGCTTTGGTACTGATCTGATCATGCCTCCAGATTGAATTGGAAACCAGCAAAAGAACAGTCATCCATTCAGAGATGCAACAAGAAGTCTCCTCTGAAGTATACAACAGATGAGATAGAAAATGGCTGCTTTGAATGTCAGACTCTATGGCATTATACCTCAACAACTCCCCAGAATCTGCCCTTTCCAAATCTTCAGGAATTTCTAGACATGGAATCAGCAACCCTACTGTAGAAACCTTAAGTAACTACTGTAATACCCATTTTGTAACACCTATTCCTGGTTTGTCCTCCCAGACTCCATCAGAAGGCAGAATCCTTATCTATATATATAAAAATCTAACAGTGTGTTTGTCTCTGAGGGGCTACCTCATAAACTGCTGGATGAACTCCTCCCAAACTTCCCAGGCACGTCACTCTGCCAAGCGAGAGTGTTTAGCAACATTTACATGACTCCGGCACCCGTCCTGAGCCATCAAATCCGCTTCTTCGCAGCTTCCCATCCCACGCCCCAGTGTCCTCCCAGATGCTGCGTCCATTAGAACTTGCTCTTTCCACACACCCCTTCCTCCTGCCAACACGTTCTGTGCATGCCTCAAACTCCCTTCACATCCCTCGCTGAGCGAACTGTCCCGCCATTTCCAGCAGCCACGCAGTCCACTCCCCTCCACCAGCTGCACGTTCGCTCCCCTCCGAAAGGACAAAGACTCCTCCTGCGCGCTACGACAACCCCTCCCCACCCCCCTTGCTTTCCCGCTCACTTCATCCCAACGCGGCCTCAGTCGCTCAGCCAAACGCTGCCCCGCCCACTGTGACAAACTTTTCCTTCCCACCCCCCTTGCTTCCCCGCTCTCTGCCTTCCCTCACAGACACACTTCACACAGCCACAGCCTCCTCCATCCTTTTCAAAACTCTCTCACTGCACTCCCACACACCTCAACACAACCACCTCATCTCACACACCTCTCTCTGCCCTCCTCACAGACACACTTCACACAGCCATAGCTCTCCTCCATCCTTCGTGACAACTCTCTAATTGCACTCACACACTTCAACACAACCACCTCTATCTCACACACTCCTCTCTCCCTCACAGCCACACTTCACACAGCCATAGCCTCCTCCATCCTTTTTCAAACCCTCTCCCTGCACTACTCCTCACTTTGTGCCTTTTAATCGTTTCAACTGCCTCACCCAGGATTACCACTCAACTCATCCACCTCACCCACACACGCTTCGCTCTCCCCTCCCTCGCATTCAGCCATTCACACACGCACAACTCATCACCACACTCAGCCCTCCCTCGTGACTCTAACATCACATTTCCACTTCCTCACCCATCTTCACCACACCTCTCTGCCTTCCAGCAAGTTACTTCTAACACCCAGCAGCAAACGACCTAGCTCCTCTCACACACAAAACTCTCCACCGACACCACCATCTCCCCTCCCCCCTGCCTCGGCACATAACTGGCCTGCACAAGTTCACCCACTCGCTTCCTCTTCAAACCTTCCCTTGGTGTGTGGTGGAGGTCTGATGTTCACCAACCCTCCCCCCCCCCCCCCTCACAACAACAACCTCTGTGTAGACGTGCCCATGCACAAACATCCAACGACCAGCTCTCACGGGCTGTACCATAGGCACCCAACAACACTACTCAAAGGGGTCCAGCAGCCAACAAGTCCATACATCACAACCACACATCTCTAAAGGTACTACTCCCTGCAACATTGCTCACTATGGGATCTTTTCTCTCATCGCCACCTCCTCCCCTGCAACACCCTGCAACCCAAAAAACACACCCATTAACAGAACAATTGCATCCCACAGACCATCCTCTGCCTCCTTCTGCTACGAGTACAAACCACAGTTCCCCACCTCACAAGATGCACTGGCTCAAACACAATTCCAAAAAATACAACCAAACTAATGCACTCAAGCTGATATGAAATAAATTTTTCTTTACTTTATTATGTATCCAGTTTTGTCGCTTTATTTACTTCATCGGCTTGTTGTAATTGAGGCCACAATATTGACAGGCCCTTTCAAAGGTGAGGATGTCCTCATCCCTCGTGATACCCATGATACCAACAGATATGCCATTCCAATTTAAGAGACTACAGTTCCCCATCCGCTTAGCATTCGCTATCACCATCAACAAAGCACAGGGCCAAGCTCTATAGTGGTGTGTGTCGATCCACACTAATGCTTCTCTCATGGCCAACTATACGTCGCATGCTCCAGAGCATCTCACCCCAGAACACTTCTACATCTACACCTGCAACAGAGAAGCAAGAAATGTTGTTCACCCACAAGCACTGCAACCCTAAACCTACAGGAATACTACACTCTGTCTGCACACCCTTCCCCCTTACATGAGACTACTAAGCAAATCAAATCTTATAACAATGTGAACTGAAAAGGGAAAAAAGGATTCCATTTGACTAATTCTGGGGTGGCTATGCTGCGGATCATTGAACCTGCATGCACATCTGTGTGGGTTGCGGACTGTTATGAGAAGGACAATTGCCACAGCAACGCGTGGCCGGGCCCCGCTAGTTAATTATACAATTCCTTTGTGCACTCTATATGCCACACTTTTCTCTCTCCCACGGTCACTTTCTAAATTAGTGGTCTGCATAAAGGAAATTTGACTTTTAAAAATGCTGGGAAATCCTTGATCTCCACCTCATCTGGTTTGATTAGGTGCATGTGAATTATTCAGCCACATCTCTCACTGGAATTAATTGACTGATTCACTCACACCCAAGGCTGAGATGGTCAGAACTGCCATCCTACAACAAAGGCTGATTAGAAAAGCCACAGCAGTTAATCATTCAGAGACACACCGGGTGCCTTCCACAACCTTAAATTGCTTAATTCCTTTATTGTTCACAAGATACACAGTCGAGGGATTTCAGGGAGAAGATTGTCATGGCTGCCTTTCTTGTTTTAAGAAAGACATTCATTACCTATGTCTTGTACTTCCTCTGAGAGTCTCTTACTACCTACACAAATGAGGAAAAGTAACTTTATCTGCCTCAAGCAGTCTATTTGTATGGTGTCCATCACAGCTCAGTTTTCCTTTATTTTTCCTAATGGGTAGCAAAGAGTTCAGAATGTTCAGGTTGAGAGACAGATGTAGGCTTGCTTTGACCTTTCTCAGCATGTGATAAAGCCCTCCAGTACGTTGCAATGAAGTGTACCAGCAAACAAATCAGAAATTGCCATCAAACCCCTCAAAACACATATTTCCCACAGGATACAAATAACCATACTCTAAGGCCACAACTGAAGTCTCAGACCACCTGCTGTAATGGTGAATGCATCAGTAGCAGCAATGGAACCCAAAATTCATTTGGTATTGCACCTTTGTCTCTTAGCCCGAATATTATCAGCATAATCAGTTCATCTGCCACTGGGTTGAGTTAAGGTATTAGCTATAAAATACCAAACCCTTCAGAGAGCCAGCGTGGTGTAGTGGTTAACAGCAGGTGGATTCTAATCTGGAGAACCAGGTTTGACTCCCCACTCCTCCACCTGAGTGGCAGAAGCTTATTTGGTGAACCAGATGTGTTTCCGCACTCCTACATTCCTGCTGGGTGACCTTAGACTAGTCACAATTCTTCGGAACTCTCTCAGCCCCACTTACAAGGTGTCTGTTGTGGGGAAAGGAAAGGAAAGGAGCTTATAAGTCACCTTGAGTCTCCTTCCAGGAGAGAAAGGTGGGGTATAAATCTAAACACTTATGGGACTGTCTCTCTCCCTATGTTCCCTATGGACCGTCATGACAATTTTGCAGGTACCAACATGCAAATATGCAGAATCAAGAATTGCCTATGCATGCACTTTCTCCATTGTGGCTTCTGCTTTGTGGAATGGCTAACTCAAGGGGATCAGGAAAGTTGCCGCACTGTGGGCTTTCTGCAGACAATGCAAAACTGAACTATTCAAGATGGCTTTTCTGTACAGGTAAGATGCTTGTATGCTTGTATAAACTTCCCTGGATTAATGGTTAGGGACTGTTGTCTATACTGCTGTATATAGCTTATTGTACATAGGATCCAATTTATGTAATTCCTGTAAGGGTTAAATTATCATATGAATACCTATGCTAAGCTTCAGTTCTTTCTGGTGATTCCAGAGTTCTAAACTCCTAAAACACTGGTTGTTGAATGTTCTATTTTGCTGACTGTATTCAATTACTATGTGTAATCCACCTTGAGTCCCTTTGAGAAGGGTGAACTAGACAGAACATAAATAAATATAAATTAAAAATAAATAAATAATCAATTGCACTGTGTATCAATCAATCCATCAAATTCTTATCCCATTCTCTCTCCAAGGATATCAGAATATTGTACGTTCTTCTCCCTTCCTGCAATCAATATTTCTATCCACAGAGACCTGGCATGGTAATCCCAAACAGGCATGGGCACATTCAGAGACTTTTGTTTTTAAACAGAGTGGAAGACATGTAGCAGTTTCAAAATAGTTAACACATTCCCCAAAACTAGCCCCTGACAATAATCGGGCTGCCACATGCTGGACCAGTTATAGTTTCCAGGCTGTCTTCAAAAGCAGCTCCAGGTAGAATGTGTTGCAGTAATCCACGCTGGTGTGTGTGTAGGGGGGGGGGGGATGGCACCCGGGGCAAAATGGAGCCCAGGCCCCACACTCCCTGCGTGCCCCCCCCCCACTTACCTTAGTTCAGCTGGCTGCAAAGAGCAGTCAGCTGAAAAAGTGTCCTGGTGGGAACTACACCTTTTAGGAGACCTTGCCAGCCCAGTCCCAACTCCTGCACTGGCCTCCATGAACCAAGCCCTCTAGGCCGCTTGCTGGATAGAGTCAAAGAGAGGAGTGGGTGGCTTATAATATGAATTCTTGATAATTTTGTAGACATTCAGTAAGTGTAGGGCTGAGTATTAATTGTAACTTAAGTTAAAATCCAACATTCTGGATGTCACTACATGCTATCTTTGTGGTCCATATATTCAGGATCCCCTTCCCAACTCTTTCTCTTCCCATGGCTCTGCTTCTTTACTGACCTACCCATGACTATAGGTTGATCTTTGGCTTTACTGGAATCACTTCACTCTGGAATTTTGGTCCACTTAGGTCAGTGGTGGTGAACCTATGGCACTCCAGATAGTCCATTAGCATCTGGAGTGCCATAGGTTCACCACCATGGACTTAGGTGAATCTCATCTTTTTTCTGCAACAGAGAAAGATGAGATTCAAAGAGAAAGAAAAGATTTTAACTCCTATTTTTAACTGTCATAACTACTTATGTTATTATCAAACACCTCATTGCCCAAATACCAACATTTCCCAAACTGCACACTGGCAAGGTTAAGAGATCCAGCTCCCAAGACAGGCATGTGGTGCACAGCCAAGAAGGTAATCTTGACAAATAACCTTTAAGCTGAAATTGAAGAACACTCCATTCACCTACTTATATAGCAAGAAAAATCATATTGTGACTCTAGACACCTGGAGGGTTTGTGAGCCATGCTTCTGCCAAGCACCAGTACATTCTGGGCACTTAGATTTTAATGGTTATGTAGCTGGAATCTTGACTCTGAAGATACCTGAAAGCTTCTGTCTTGACTCTTTTGTCTTGCCTGCACCTGAGTGCTGACAGACTAGTTTGACATTTTAATCCTGGTACTGTGTATATTGAGTATGAAAATGCTGCCTATGAATATCAAGCATAGTCCCCTTCTGCACAGGCCAAATATAACGACTGTAGGGCACAATATAAACTGTTTTTTGGGGGGGCGGGGGGAATGCTTCGCACAGGTCCCATTCCCAAAACAAGTTTGGCTCTCTTTAGTTCCTCCAACCCTTATTGACTACAGTTTGATTTCCCCATATTTGAAATCTGTGGTTCAATCTTTTCAAATTGGGGACTTCCTGTTAGGTGATCACCTCCCTCTCTGTCTTGTTCTAACACAGAGTAATGAAGCCTGTTGGGTCTGTATGCCATCAGCGGAGTACCTACCTAGACTGACTTGGTCCTCCAATCTGGCTGCTATGCACCAGGATTTGCTTAGGTCTCATAGTCTTTGTTGTTGGGTTTTTTTCTTGTTGTCAGTGCTGACTCACCACGAGACAATTTCCAACTTCAAATAATTAATTAAGTATATTGCTGATTTTTTAATTGAATTCCCCCTTCTTCCTTTTACAGTACAGGTCTTTCCTTTATACCTGCCGCATTAAAAAATGTCAGTGTGAAGATTCACAATTATGGGGTTCCAATATAGATACCGGCTGTTAACCATTCACTGAACTCTCTCTAATCTAAATTTTTTCACAAAATTATGAGATTACCAAAGTTTCTCCCTTTTTCAGCCTTATGCTTGGAACTAGGTCAAACTTCCTTGGAACTTAGAGCCTGACTTAGGACCTTTAGATTTTGGCTGCATGTTCACTACCTACGATCCAATTTTTCTCTTGTTTCCTTAATACTTTTGGACACATAGGCTAATCCCTGGTTTTTTATGATTGAAAAGAAAATTGTATCTATTGGACAAAACCTTGAATCACTCTACCTTCTCTCCTACTCAGGCATACAAATTACTAAAATGTTGACTTTTAGATCAAGAGTTTGCTAACTTATCTCTAGCAGCTAACCGAACTTGCTCTCCCATGCAATTTCTAATTTCATTAGAGCAGGGACTTATGGCCCACTATTTATACTCTTTAACCAATGCCAGCTCAAGGAGAGCTCTCACAACCACTAGATTTAATGTCATGCCATCTGCCCTGTTAAATGACAGGTTCAATAACCTCGAAAAATCCAAGACACTATGCAGTTATAATCCCAAGCAAGTTGAAACTAAAGAATTCATGTTACCTGCTCTGGAAACCTAATTTGAACAAACCTTTGTGTTTTATTTGGTCGTTTCCCCACTTACCTGGGTGAGTGGTTGCTGCGTGCTACTCCCAGTGCGCGTCATTTCTGACGCGCGCCCGGGCTTCCCCACGCCCCCAGCGCTCTGCGCGGGGTCATCAAAAGGCGCCATTTCAAAAGGGGCCAGGAATGTCGCGCGCTGAGGGGGCGCAACAGCAGCAGCGTCAGGGCGGCTGCATTGTTACTGCCCCTGTAATGGGGAGTGCCGGGGGAGCCTGCGCTATTTGGAGAGAGTAGCGTGTGTAATGTCGCGGACCGCTGAGGTCAGCGCATAAGAGGCTTGAACGCAGACGGACGTGATAACATCTGGTGGTGGAGAGTGCCAGCTTGGCGGAGAGCTGGCGGTGTCCGTGGTTCCCTGGCTGACTCTGCCGCGTGCTGGTTCCTGGCACCTTTTATTATGATTCTAACGGGGGCGTGTAGAAGGGCGGAACGGGGGGAATTCCGGGAGAGCTGGAGAGCGGGAGACTGAGAGATCATCATGTGATGCATGATCTCATCTTGGCTAAGCTACGTATGCGGAGAGGAGCATCAGCTGTCTGGGTCCTAATCCTCACCTGTTCCGGGCAAGCAAGACCATTGTCCCTTTGTCCTGGGACACCCTCGGTGGCTTTATTGAGCCAGGTAGTTCTCATGACCTCGGTGACTCATGGCGGGGATGAGGGGGTGGGGGAGCCTGGTAAGCGACCAGAAGGCCGATAGGGAGCCCGGTGTGCCAGCGCTCTACTTTTTTCACGGTGCTGCTGGGTCAGCAGTGCATCCCTACATCTCCTCCTTTTTTACATTTCAGAAGGAAGGCCGAAATGTTAGGGGGCGATTTAAGGGGACGCTCGTCTCCCTCCGCCGCTCTGGCCAAGCTGGCCGAGCTGCTTGGTGCGCAACATTAGAACTTGGATTTTGCGATGTAAGGGAAAGTCGAGGGGTTTCTTACATTGATGTTACATGCAATATTAGATATACATTGAATGAAACAAGATCCGACGATGAGGGACACAAAATCAAGCCAAGTGCAGAGCTGTACAATAGCACTTTCTAACCATCCCCGGTAGCCAGCCTCCAGAGGGCTGACCACCAGTGGGGTAAAACGCCATACTTCAGATTAAGATACAACATCCTTTTGCAGCTTCACGCACTTTCATATGAATCAAATGGGAATTATCAGAAAGATTAAAACAACACATATCATGTACATTCTCACAACCTTGGTGATGCAATAACAACAAATAATCAATAGCCGTACGATTATCTAAGAGTCAAAGCTTGACGAAAGTTCCTTGCTGCTCGAGGCCAAGGAGCATCCATGAGCAATGGAGGTCAGGAGTTGATGGACTTCGCAGAAGGGCACAGGCCAGCCGCTGCCAATGGTCTTGCCAGCGTTGTAAGAATGCGAGTCCGGGGACTCCCACTCAGGGAAGTCAGCGAGGGAGCACTGAACTCCGGGCTTTTCGGAGAGGGCAACCGCTGGTCGCTGCCGGCAAGAAGAGGGTCGAGGGGCAGAGTGGAGCTGGGCGGGCGATCGGCAGCAGTCCCGGCTCCCAGGTGGAGCCCTGAGTGCAGGAGAGACGATGGTGAGGCTGCTAAGGCAAACAGAGAGTCCCTGGGTAGAAAGCCGAGCAGGGATGTAGTTGAAAGTTCTCTTCCCCAAGCAAGTCCAGAACCAACCCCTTGGGGGAGCAAGATATTTCCATACACGGGGAATGTCCCTCCGGCGGCCAGGTAGCAGTTCCAATTGGTCCGAGCCGGGTGAATGGGCCCGGGTCGGTCTCTCGATCTTTCTGTCACTGAAGCAATGCGCGTATAAGTATTGGACTTGGTGGGATTGGCTGACAGTCTTGGTGACAAGGGAGAGAGCGCCCGTCTGGGAGGGTTTGGACGACGGGTCCCCAGTCAGCGCTCATAGAGTACTCTGGATGGATGAAGCTATTCATAAGGGGCTTTAAACCAGACTCCGCTTAGGGAAGTCTCCAGGGGCTTTGCAGGAACGGGGAGGCCAGGCAGGATGCTTAGCAGGCTCCCCGACTCCTAGAGTACTCGGCCCAGGCAGAAGGATCGAAACGCTTGGCAGCGGCAGCAAATTTGCTTCCAGATGCTTGGTTTGGTCAAAGCTTCGTCCGGGGGGGTGGCCGATTGCCACTGGCAGGAGAGCAACAGAGCAGGCAAAGGATGGTGGCCGCCCGAAGCTGGCAGGTGATGATTGCAAAGCAGAGAGAGAAGCGCGCACAAGATGGTTCTCGGGCGTCTCAGGGTGGTACTTGCTGGCGCAGCAGCTCTTGAGCTTGGCTGGCCGGTTGCTTTTGACATTCCCAGGTCATCCGGGTCCTTGGACCGCCTGGGCGTCGGTGGCGGCGTTCCCGGTTGAGGCCGCTGGACGGGATCCCTCCAGAGAGATCGCGTTCCATCCTCCGGGATGGGGTTGTTTTCCTCCTGGCGCCATTCCATGGGCACAGCTGGCCTGTCATGAAGCGAGTCGGGATCCCACAGGAGATCTGTAGGGAGAAGGACTAGAAACACACCCCCTTCCCGGTAAGGTTATAGGAGGGGGCCGGGTCCCCGCCAGGCTTGGAGAGCCGATGGGCGGAGAGGTCAAAATTCAAGTTCTCTTGTTGGATTTAGTGTTTGATATAAGCATCGATCTAATACACGAGAGGCTGCTATCTTGCAGCCTCGCGTAAGCGGTTGCTTCTAATGCAGAAGTTCTACTGGGGGCACCACTCCTCTTTCTTTTAAATTCTCGTTTGACAGGAAGGGCAGAGGGTGGAAGCGATCCTGGATGGAAAGCCATGGCTTCAGAGCCTGGCCATCAGGGTAAGGCCAAGGCGAGGGTCCGAGCCTCGGGGAGGAGGGCAAAGCGGACCCACCTAGAGGGTACTGTGGGTATGCATGCTAAATTTGGCAACACAAAGAAGGAGGGCTTGGAGTGCGCTTTTGGGTGATGGATGCATCCGGGGAGACAAAAGCAATTAGGCAATTAGGGGTGAATTTTCGTTACACACAAAGGGGAGGAGGGTATTTCTTTGCAGGAAAACATATACTTTCTACCATGACCTCGGGTGGATTTAAAGCGCCGAGAGGCTGGAAATGAAGATTGCTGAATTTGTGTAATCGAATTATCTTGGGAATTGTTGCCCGCTGGAAAACCGGCCCTCCCTATAAAGCAGGCGGTTTACCGCTAAGCCTGGCTTTGGACGTGGTATTGAGTAAAGTTGCCGTAGGCTTAGGGCAGCCATAACCCAAACAGGTTTGGAGTATTAGGGGCATAATGGTGGCTTAGCCCCTTTTTAACTCTGGGGCCTGTCCTGGCAGTGCTGGGCGGTACCAGAGACGGGCCCAGATTTTAATCCAGGGAGGGCCAGAGTCAGCCAATTGGCCCTCCCTGCCTTGCACTGGTTGAAAAATAGAGGGAAGAGAGAAAGTGAGAAAGGGGAAAGGGGGAATAGTTTCCCTTGCGAGGAAGTTCGGAAATGAGTTCAGAAGGCAACAATTAGGATCAATAATAATCTGGTGTGATGGGTTTATCCATCCCCAGGACTAGGGCTCGCTTTTGACCTGGCTCATGAGGTCCCTTCCCCAGAGATTGACATGGATGTCCAGGAATGGCAATAGAGGCGGACCGTGAGCTGCCGCTTCGAGCCCTGGGCTGTGGGACCCGTGAGCGGGCCCGGACGCCCGTTTCGCGAGTTTGTCTCTTCCCCCACCCCCCCAGATGTGCGGACAGGTCTCGGTTGGCCACTGGTCAGGCCACTCGGCTGCTCTGATGACGGTCACATCAGCGCCGGTGTCCACCAGGCCCCTGAACAGATACCCCTCCATGAGTGAGCTCCAGATACCGGGCGGAGCTTCCAAATGGGTGTTTCCACTGCTGCGATGGTGGTACTGGCTGCGCCCTGATGGCTGCCGGGGCCTTCGTGGCCTTTATTGCGTCGATGGCAGGCAGCGCGATAGGGGCAGGAGGATCAGCTGTGTGCAGCTGGTTCCGCTGGGCAACTCCTGCGGGATGTCTCGGATCAACAGACTTCTGGAGATGGATGGGTCCCCTGGTGCGTGGAGTCGACATTACTCCGGGGACCGATGAACAACTCCCTGTTCAGCGGCGGAGGCCTTTGGCAGCACTCCAGCCCAATGGTCCCGGGTAGGGATAGGGGTCGCCATACTGCCAAAGGTTGGGGCCGGTACTCAGGACCCGCTGCGTGGGGGGAACTTGAAGGAGATGGGCTGGGTGCACGGAGCTTGCAGATGCCAATGCAGAGAGGGGGGTGGTTTGGGTGTGGGTCTTGGCATTTGGGGCTGTTATTCCTAGTGCACTCTCCCCCTTGGTCCTGGGCTGGGGAGATGCCCGGCTTGAAGTTTCCAGGACGGGCAGTCGCTTCTCCAGTGGGAAGCCTTTCTGGCACTGGGGGGGCCATCGGGTTTTTGGCGGCCTCGGGGGCCTTTCGCTGCCTCTTGGGGGAAGACCACTCCTCCATGCGGGTTGTAAGGCCCCCCCCGGCTGGAGCTGCCTACACCTCCGAAGCTGTCCTGACCTGCCGCAATTAAAGCAATCATCCTGGGGCTGTCCCCTGGCCGTGGAGAGTGCACTGCGCGCGAGGAGGCTAGCTTGGTGGAAGCGGAGGATCCGGCATGTCCCTGGGCAAGTTCCTTAAGCATGTCGGCCAGTTCCAGGATCCTTGCTCTAGGTCCGTGATTGCTCTGGCGGCACTCCAGCGTGGAGGCGTTTCTCCCTTGGCGAGGCGCATGAGGAGCTCATTTTGGGCCCTCCCTCACTATCTACCTGCCTCTTGGAGAGCCTCCCTGGAGCCTGTTCACAAATTCCAAGCCGTAGGGCTTCCTTGGGGTTTTTGGCCGGATGGCGAGGAGAAACTTTGGGTTGGCTGGCCGGCATTGGGGAACCTTGATAAACGCCTTGGGGCGCACTCCAGAGGCTGGGCATCGGGGTGGCGATTCTCTGGCAGGACAATCTGATCGTTGGGGTTGGCCGAAGGCATCAAAGGCCGTGGAAGTTGCTTACTGGGCAAGGTGTAGGCGCCGCCTCGAGGCGGCTCCCCTAAGCTGAGACATTGCTGAAGCGGAACTTCGCTTTCCCCAGATCAGCTATATTGTGCAGGGCCTCAAAAGCATGCGAAAGGTGGTCTTCCAGTCATCCGGAACCGATTAGGTGATTCCTTTGCGACTGCTTCCAGCATGCCTCTCTACATAGGGGCTGGTGACTCCTACCGCCCCGCTGACGCTTATGCGGAGCTTCGGTGAGGATGTTATAGCCTAAAGGGCGGTACTTTCGACAACTCCATCGAATAACGCCATCCTCCCCCTCGCATCCGTAAAGTGAACGGGCATAGAGCGAGGATATCGGCATCGCCTCTTCCGTCAGAGTTTCCCTTTTTTTCGCGGAGTGTTCGTGGCTACATACGTTCTGCGAGGGTCTCTGAAAACCATGCCGATGCATTACGTCTTCGGCGCTTGACGGAGGTGCTATGGCTTCCAGAAAATGAAGGCCCGAACCAAGGCGGAGGGAGCCCGAGCCGCTGGGAGAAATTTGAAGCGAGTGCAGGGGAGCAAGGGGGCAGAAGGAGGGACGAGGCTGGTCCAATTTAGAGGATAGAGAAAATTCTGGGGTGAAATCTGAAGTTGAAAAATCGAAAGGAGGGCTGACCTACAGCAAGGGAGCCATAGGGTCTACTGCAGGCTGATGGCGAGCATAGCATTGTCTCCGACCGGGCCAGTAGCAGTAGTGACACTCACGCGCTACAGGCTCTGTAGCGAAGAGGCGCCCGATGTTTTCCCCAATCCTTAAGATTCAATGTCCCCCCCTCCGGGTACCATGGACATTGAGCTTCAAATCTCACCTCAACCAATTTGCGCAGCTCCCCTCTCTTTACGGGGACCCTGTCCGCATTTCGCTAACACTTTTAGCTTCGTTAAGCGCAGCTTGTCATAAGCCCTGCTTTTGCAAGCTCCCCATACCACCGGTGTTCCGTCCGGACGTGAGAGTGTCCTGGAGACTCGGGTCCCTGGATCACGCTTCGATCCAGCGGACGGGCGATACCGGGCGGTGGGTCCCTGGATCGCTCCGATCCAGCGGACGTCAGTACCCAGCGGCCCTTTCCCAGGCTGACGGTAAGCAGGGTGGAGGTTCGAGGATTCCCGGGTTTCGCACCACCAGCTTGTAGTACGTGACCGCTGAGGGTCAAGCGCAAGGAAACGGTGACGAGGATGCTGGTGATAACATCTGGTGGAGAGTGCCAGCGAAGCGGGGTAGCGTGGGTGTCCGATGTTCCTAGCGACTCTGCCACGTGCTGGTTCCTGGCACCTTTACATATTATGATTCCTAACGGGGGCAGTGTAGAAGAGCCCGGAATGGGGGGAATTCCGGGAGAGCGGGAGAGCGGGAGACTGAGAGATCATCATGTGATGCATGATCTCATCTGGCTGCTACGTGCGGAGAGGAGCATCAGCGTCTGGGCCTAATCCTCACCTGGGGGCAAGACCATTGTCCCTTTGTCCGGGACACCCGGTGGTTGTGAGCCAGGTAGTTCATGACCCGTGACTCATCGGGGGATGAGGGGTGGGGGAGCGGTGCGACCAGAAGGCCGTAGGAGCGCCGGTGTGCCAGCGCTCTACTTACGGTGCTGCTGGGTCAGCAGTGCATCCCTACATCGTGCAGCAGCAGGTAAGTGGGGAAACGCTCTTTGTCTATCTTATTCTTTTAAAAAAACCCTATGATTCTTATTCCCATTTGCTTAATTGGTATGCCATCTTTGAAATCCATAGATCCCTTGAGTTGACTTACTGTGAAAAACTGCTAATGCTTGAAAATTTAAAAGATGCCATCAACCATAAAACTAGAAGACAACAGCTATAGTCTGTCCCAGAAAAAGATGCTAGTAAAGTCATATATTCTTCCGCCACAGATCTTCTTTGTTGTAGAATGCTGTGCCTGGGAACTAGTGCCTACCCATCTCAACTGACTGTGCTAACATCAAAGCATATATAAACTATGTTTAGATCATAGCCACACAGCCTGGAAAATCCACAACAGCCGGTTGATTCTGTCCATGAAAGCCTTCGATAATACAAACAGCCAAAATGTTTTACTAATATGCTGAAGGCCATTGGAGAGGAAGCTTGGCTAAAAGTTGCACAATGAGAATGCACCTACAAAAAAGGCCCTAAGTCTTGAAATAATTGAAGATGGGCCTTCTTCAAAGACTGAACTGTTGGACACATTCAGAATTATTTTCACATTGCAGACAACAGAAGTATTAGTGAGCACAGTAGACAAATTCATGGAAGATATGCCAGTCAGTTGATATTAGCCTTGACGAGCCAAATGGAACCTCAAGTGATGAAGCCCACTAGACCTCTAATTGCTGGGTGTTAGGAGAAAATGAGAGGACATGACTGTTAAATCAAATCTTGCTTCTTCCTATGCACATCAGTGCTGGATGAAATGAACTATTGATCTGAATGAACCATAGGCAGGTGTTGTATTTTTATAACATGGGATTTATGGACACAGGAAGATACTTTATTCAGAATCAGACAGATCATTAGTCCACTGGGTGAACATTGTTCATTCTGACTGGCAGATGCTCTCCAGAGGCTCAGGCAAAGAAAGGTCTATTCTGACACTTACTGAGATACCTCAACTGAACCTAGGACCTTCTACATAAAAAGTATGCTACAGCACTCCTAGGGGCAGAATTCCTAGCTCTCCATTCACAATCCTAGCTGTGGCGGAACAGGCTTGCTTAACCTGGCAAACCCTATTCTGCTTTCTGCACTCTCCCAGAGGTTGCCAACTTTTCATGGGGAAAGCTTGCTTTCTCTCTGAGTAAACGGCTGCCACCACCTGACCGAGAGGAATTGCCTGCTGGGGAAGGCCAGGATTCCCCAACTTCCCGTCCAACTGTGAGGCCTCTGCCTCAGTTTCCCTTGGTCCCCCTCTCTCTGGGTTCCACAGGGCAGACTGGAGGTCCTGGAGGAAAAGCTGCTCAGTCTTCCTCCCCCTCCTGTTTAGATAGCACAATCAAGACAGTGGGGCATTCGTGGTATAGAAAACCATTTTCAAAGCATTCCCATTACCTGGCAGGCTGAGTGAGCTCCCTGGGTAAGCACATGGTCCAAAAATGGCTGCTGCCTTCACAGCCAAGGCCAGAGGTCTGCACCCCAGCAGAAGGAAAGAGAGAAGAGCCGCCGCCCCTCTCCCACCCAACAATTTATCAGATCCCAGCCCCCACCCTCCTTTGACTTGGTCAGGCTGGGTCAAGATATCTTTCCCCCCTAGGTCAGGTAGCACTTCCTGATGTTTCTCATCAGGAATTTCTAAGTCTTCCAAATCTATGGTACCTGGTTGGAGGAGGGGAGGAGGAAAGAAAAAGGGAGGGGGGGAGGAGCCATTTCTCCAAACCTACACTATCATTTTTACAGTGCAACCCAATGCAGAGTTATTCCAGAGTGCATGGGGCTGTATTACTAAAGAATAAATTAACAAACAAGATACTCTAGGATTATATCATTGCTCAACAAGATATCATAAAACCTGGAATGCCAGGTGTTGGGAATATACATTAGTAGGCTGGATTCTGCAGTTCATCAACAGAAAGAGCTGGTGGTTGTAAGAACATAAGAACAAGCCAGCTGGATCAGACCAGAGTCCATCTAGTCCAGCTCTCTGCTACTCGCAGTGGCCCACCAGGTGCCTTTGGGAGCTCACATGCAGGATGTGAAAGCAATGGCCTTCTGCGGCTGTTGCTCCCGAGCACCTGGTCTGTTAAGGCATTTGCAATCTCAGATCAAAGAGGATCAAGATTGGTAGCCATAAATCGACTTCTCCTCCATAAATCTGTCCAAGCCCCTTTTAAAGCTATCCAGGTTAGTGGCCATCACCACCTCCTGTGGCAGCATATTCCAAACACCAATCACACGTTGCGTGAAGAAGTGTTTCCTTTTATTAGTCCTAATTCTTCCCCACAGCATTTTCAATGAATGCCCCCTGGTTCTAGTATTGTGAGAAAGAGAAAAAAAATATCTCTGTCAACATTTTCTACCCCATGCATAATTTTATAGACTTCAATCATATCCCCCCTCAGACGTCTCCTCTCTAAACTAAAGAGTCCCAAACGCTGCAGCCTCTCCTCACAGGGAAGGTGCTCCAGTCCCTCAATCATCCTTGTTGCCCTTCTCTGCACTTTTTCTATCTCCTCAATATCCTTTTTGAGATGCGGCGACCAGAACTGGACACAGTACTCCAAGTGCGGTCGCACCACGGTTTTATATAAGGGCATGACAATCTTTGCAGTTTTATTATCAATTCCTTTCCTAATTATCCCCAGCATAGAGTTTGCCTTTTTCACAGCTGCCATGCATTGAGTTGACTTTCCCATGGAACTATCAACTAAGACGCCTAAATCTTTTCTACTTCTCCCTTCTCTCAGTACCCATTTCTAACCTGGGAAAATTTATTCCTGAGTAGCTGTATTCACATGAGGCAATAGCCATGTGGTTCATGAGGCTGCAGTGAAGAAGGCAAAAAGGATAACACTAGGTGATATCCTCACTGGCAATTAATCCCAGGATAGTCACCCGAAATATCCAGGTTCCACACAAATCTTCCCACAGCTGAACTGCCAAACACAGATTAATCCTGGCTCTGGCACTCCCACCCTTATCACGTGTTTTTCCCAAACCTGCATGTAAGTGCACCTTTTTGAAAAACACACCGCCAATGCAGATTGGTGGGCAGGTTCGGGGGTCTGGTGTGCTTTCAAATTTCCCGCCATATAGAGTGACATAGATGCCTTCCAGCCAATGGGAGTGTGGCGGGCTGTGCACGATGCGTATGCAGCCTCTTTTTTGTTTCCGTTTTGAGTTTATGTGCGCATGAAGTTCCCCAAGTTTGCCAGTGGCAGGCATTATTTCATATCAGATCTTTTGATTTAAAGGCATTCAGGACTGACCTTTTGGTTCAAAGGCATGATGGTGGGAGGAGATGGGGGACAAAACAGTAGGAACAGCAAGCACACTAGAAGTTAGAGATAGAATTCACTGAGACCTGAACACATTGAAACAGTGGGCAGATGTGAACAAGATGCAATTCAACAGGGGTAAGTGCCGAGTTCTACATCTGGGTTACAAAGATGAGGAACATGCACACTGAATAGGGGACTTATTTATTTATTTTAATCGACCCACCCCCCAGACTTAGTTGGGCTCAGGGTGGCTAACATACATACTAAATAATTACATACAATACTTAACACAGACAACAATTAAAAACATATATAAAAACATATACTTTTGTGCAGCAGGGTATGTAAACAAGATCTAGGCGTATGGATGGACTGTAAGTTAAATATGAGCAACCAGTGTGATGCAGCAACAAAAAAAAGGATAATGCATTTTTGGGGTGTATCAACAGAGTCATAACAACCTGACTGTAAGGTGTCACAGTTCTTTTTCTGTATACTGCATTGGTCTGGCCTCACCTGGAGTATTGTGTGCAGTTCTGGAGGCCTCACTTCAAAAAAGGATGTGAACAGAATGGAGAGGGGAAAAGGGGAGAGTAATGAGGATCATCAGGGGCCTGAAGTCCAAGCCCTATGAGGAAGGCTGAGGAACTTGGGAATGAATAGTCTGGAGAAGAGGAGGTTGAAGGGGGAAATGATTTTTAAGTATGTGAAGGGCTGTCACTTAGAGGAGGGCAGAGAGCTGTTTCTGTTGGCATCAGAAAATAGGGCTCACAATATTGGGTTTAAATTATGGGTGCAAAGGTACTGGCTGGCTGTTAGGGAAAAATTGTACAGTAAGTGCTGTTCAATAGTGGAATCTGCTACCTGGGGTTATGATAAGCTCCCCCTTAAGGGCAGTTTTTAAACACTAGCTGGACAAATACTTGTCAGGGATTGATCCTGAATTGAGCAGGAGGTCAGACTAGATGGTCTATATGGACCCTTCTAACTCTATGGCCCCTTCTGCACATGCAAAATAATGCATTTTCAAACCACTTTCACAACTGTTTACAAGTGGATTTTGCTATTCCGCACAGCTTCAAAGAGCACTGCAAGCAGTTTGAAACTGCATTATTCTGCATGTGCGAATGAGCCTATGATTCTATGAAGATCTGTGGTTGTTACAACTGCAGATATCTGGATGCTGCCATGTTCCATAGCTCTCCCAATAAACAAACTCAGATCAGAATGAAATTGATTAATTGAATTGGAGCTCAAGCAGTTACACTATAAGATCTTTGCCAAGACTAAACTTTTGTGCCAAGCTACCCCAGTAAGGAAGGCTGTGCCACTTCCTACTAACCCTCATTGCTAGGCAGCATCTTTCCCCTTAGCTCATTCACAAGCCTGCTCCACTCCTCCAGGCTATCCCCAGAAAATGCACCAGGCATTACAATAAGGCCTGCACACTCTTACACAGCAAAGCTCTAATATAAGCAGTATAACTCAGTACAAGCATACACTGTTTGGATGCCACATCCTCCTGGCCTCCCCTGGAGTCATGGCAAGAAATAACCGGTCTTGATAGATGCAACCCACTGATTGCAAAATGAATGATAAAGAATTTGTTCTGACCTAGCAAGAAAATTCATGAGTTCTTAAAGTAAAAAACTTTTCCTCTGTCATGCTGCCCATCATTAAAATGCTATTTGGCAGCTGAACACCATAAGCTACTATGAGAGACAATGGGAAAGGAAAAAAACCCTCCAATCGTTTCTCTGTTTTCATTGCCAGATACATTAATACAGGTAGATAACAATCACCATATACATTACTGAGAGCAAGAGTGATTTGCACCTGTATGAAGTGATATGAGCCAAAATAAGATTGAAATGTTTTTTTCTTTGTTCATTGCAGCTGCATCATCTGAAGAAAATACCAAGTTTCCAAAGCCAAATAGGGAAGTTCTCCTAAAGTATCTACTGTACTGTGAATCAGATTGATGTACTTTTAGTTTAAACTTTGACATGCCAATCAGTTAATTATGCTGCTTGCCAGGCTTCCCTAGCAGGATGTTATTCTTCATAAAATAGTCGGCTTGCATCACAGCCGCCTGCCATTTCAGCATTTAAAATACATGAATAAACTTAGTTTTGTTTGATAATTCTGCGAACATGTCATTTCTTCCTTTTTTTGTTTTCAGTGAGGTGTCTGAAACTACGAAGTCACGATATGAGAATCAGCACCGATTCTGACATTGTGTCTTCGTAGCTTCAAAGACCCCTCATTGGAAAAAAATGGGGGAAAAGACACATTCGCGGAATCATCAGGCCCAACAAAGGCTGTTTCCGCATGAGCGGAATACAGTGTCCCAGGGATAGCAAAAGCCCAATCCCTGGGGAGGAGTTCACAAAGCAGGTGCTGCTGCAATGTAGCAGCGCTGTGCTTGCGCTGCCCAAGCGGCACAGAAATGCCACTTTTGAACCTTGCTCCTCGAGCGAGGTTTTTCAAAAGTGGCGCCTTCCACCTGCTGCCATGTGAATGGCAGCAGGTGGAAGGCAGCGTTTCCCTCCTGCCTTCCCCAGCCAGCTTACCTTCTCCTACTGGCTGCCATCGTGTTGTAAAGGCCAGGGGACACTCCCCTGGCATCCGTCTCCAGAGCCGTCCACAATGCGATGGCAGCCAGCAGGAGAAAGTAAACTGGCTGGGGAAGGCGCAGCATGTGTGAAGGCTGTGCCTTCACCTGCGCCCCTACCGGGACCATCTGTGCAAACAGTCCCGTGTGTGTGTGTGTGTGTGTGTGTGTGTGTGTGTGTGTGTGTGTGTACATCGGCATAATTTATGCCAATGCACCCCTGCTTGCTGGCCGTGCGGAAACGGCCTAAGTTTATTCATGTACTTTAAAGGCTGAAATGGTGGGCAGCTGCAATGCAAGCAGAGGAAACATCTGCAGAAAACCTTCAGCAAATGGTGGGCAGCATGGAGGATCACTGCAGCTGTAGAAAATGGGGTGGGGTGAGTAGTGGAGAAAATGAAAGTGAGAGCTTTGAAATTGGGTGGGAGAAATAAGATGTTCCCTGAGCTCTGCACAGCAAGCAGGAAATGTCTTGAAGCTGTCTAGCGGAATAAGATCACTAGTTTAGCATTTTCAAAATACCACGGGTTGAGCTGAAATAAAACATCCTGAAGACATCTTAGGGGGAAAGCTATGCAGAGTTCCTCCAAAAAACCCTTTTTACATCCTCAAGATGTTTAATTTGTGCTGTGCAGAAAAAGCCAAAGTCAGTTCATTCAGTTCTAAAGGTTCCTTCTCTACATAGATGATTGTTTTTGAAAGAAACAAAGTGAAATGTTTACAAAACTGATGAAAATCACAAAATCCACCAAAAATCTTTTTAAATAAAAAATCTTTTAAAATAATAATAATTTAAAAAGATAAAAATCTTTTTAAATAATAAAAAATGATTCAGATCTTTCTACAATAAATGTGCAGTTTTATTTATTATAATATATTATTGTATTGATTATTATGTGCATACTTGTTTCTTTGTTTAATAGTTTCTATGCTGGCTGGAACACTAGGTTATTAGCAACTTTAGAGAAAGACGGCTTTAAGGATGTCGAAGGCTTTCACGGCCGGAATCACTTGGGTGCTGTGTGGTTTCCGGGCTGTGTGGTTTCCAGGCTGTGTGGTTTCCGGGCTAGAACACGGCCATACAGCCCGGAAACCACACAGCACCCAGGCTTTAAGGATATTCTTACCTTCTATAAAAGCCAAATACTATTCAACAGCCAACCAGCAATATATGGATATAAAAAGTAGTCTACTACAGATATTTTGGTAAGAATTCCTGAAAAAATCTATGTGAAAGGCACTGAATGTTCTGAAGCACTACACACATTCTAAATATTCTTGTGTTAGATGAGATCTCATTATTTTGCACCATTGAAGCCTGAATGTGTCTCTGATGCAAGGTCTCTTTAGTTGGTGCTGTAAGTTTCACTGTACATGGAAGTATTTCTACAGATTGAAGGATTTTTCCCTACAGAGAATGTCTTTCTCACCTCCCCGCTTTTGCTGCAGTTCAAAATGCCCCCTGAAATACTGTTCCATGCAAAAAACCTTAATCTCCAAAACAGCATGATCAATACATTTATGTGAATTAATAAGGCAAGGCCAGTTTAGCTTTGTTATATTACACAGTATATGGAATATAATTAAAACAAACAGTAAACACAGAATAAATGTGTAACAATTTCCTTATGTTTCAAGTAAGCATGCTGTAATTCTGTCTTTTTCTTATGGACCTTTGTTACAGGTTTTAGGAAATGTGACAGAAACATTTTTAGTTTAAAAAGCTGTTTGCATTTTGTGTTCTTTATGTTTTCAATCTATATATTCCTATGGCCATCTCAGTTCTTGTAAATATATAACATGGGCATCTCTTAATATATAGGAACAAAGTTTAAATGACTCAACCATACTGGTAAGGGCCAACTGCCTGGATCCTTACTGTATCTATGGCCCTTTCCGCATGGGCGAAATTCAGCGACCCAGAGAGGGCAAAAATGCCATCCCTGGGCTGCTGTTTGCTGCCCGGGAGCAGCCACCTTCCTGTCGGCGTGTTGCAAACAGCACCGGCAGGGAGACACCGCTTTCCCCCTCCCCTCCATTCACCGTCCCATCCAGCATCACTCTGGAAGGCTGCAGAGATCCGCCCACACTGCCCTCCGACCCCTGGAGGTTGGAGGGCAGCGTAGGCGGGTCCCTGCAGTCCTCCAGAGTGACGCTGGACAGGACGGTGAGTGGAAGGGGGTGACCAGAGGTGGCTCCATACGGAGCCGCCTCTCTGGCTGAGGGGAAAGTCAGGGCCACTCGCACGCTAGCGTGCGAATGGTCCCCGAGCCTCCACCGACATAATTCATGCCGTTGAAGGTGCTTTTCCACGCGTGTGTGGAAAGCGCCTATGTGACACAATGCTACTAACAAAATATATATTACCAAATATTCAAAGATAACATCTATGGCTAGGAACCCTGAAGCCAGAGAAATCCAAGCCAGAGAAAAATTCCACAGTGTAGTATTTACCTTTGTGAAGAATGTGAGCACCGCAAGCCAAACTGGATCATCCTCTGTGGACAAGACAATCCAGGAGGTGACTGATTTCCAGAGGGCATCTGCAGAAACTACATGGGACATCAAAGTCTCTCAGAGATTACTCTAGATCTCTTGCTGAGTAATTGAAAGTGTGCCCTTGCCAGGGTGCTTTTTTAAAAAAAAATCACATGAACTGGAGAGAATTTGACACTGGGGATGTGCAGGTCAAAAAAATGATTCAGGATATCATTCTGGATATCAGGGAGCCAAAAAAAATTAGTATTTCCAGTTTCCTGGATTACAAATACTGGTTTGATTTTTGGATATGGGTTCTTTTTTGGGGGGGGGATTCTTGCATTTTTCAGCTCCATTATTTCCCTATGAAAAATCTTTTTGCGGGGAGGGGCTGGAGTAGCTGGTTTTAAAGCTACTGATTCCAAAATTGCAGTGGACTTGCTGGTGCGAGTCCTTTAAATAACCCACAATTTCAAGTGAATTGGACCAAGATTTATCTGCAGACACCTATGCCCTCCCTTCCTTCTGTCATTCTATTCAATGCTGAAATTTTACCTGTTTGTCTTTCACCTTTGTAACCTACTTTGCGCATTATGGTGTGTTGGGCCTTAAACGGGTTTTTCTGTTGTTGTTAATTTGCATTGTTTTCTAAGTCTGCAATCCTGGTCCTACTAAATTGTCTATTGGAATTTTTATGCTGTGGGATAGATTTTTTTTGCCTATTTTATAATTTCCCTTGAGTCTCAGCAAGAAGAACATGAAGTAAATAAAATACATGAAGTAAAAAAATAACTACAAATAATATGAAACACCACTGGTTTTATCTACAGCACAACAGATACAATACATTTGGCTTAAGGGTTCTCTAAAAAGCTTAGCAGAACTCAATTTTCATACCTTTTCCATGCATGTCCACACACAGGAAACCTTTGTATGTTTGTGTCAAATCCTCTCTACTTCACTTGATCTTGGAACCAATAATAACAATAACAATTAAGTAAGCCACAGTAGTAGCCTTATAAAGTTTTTCAGGAGGAAATACCTTACCCTTGTATAAGGCACACATAAAGAAATATACAGGCTCATAAATGGGGAAAAATAATTTACGGTTATATGTGCTCCTTTTGAAAGAGTATCTACATTTCCAAATCTCTTCATTTCTGTCTGTTCTCCTTCATTTTTATCAGCTTTTCTGAGATTAATACCACTAACACTTGTGCAAAGTCTTTTCTTCCATAAAGAGATTTCTGGGACATTTGAAGTAATATTGTTAACACCAGATAAATTACTTAGAATTCCAGCGCCTCCTGAATTCTCCTGAGTCTCCACAAGGTCATGTCTTGTCTGTCTTGAGGAACAACTTGTCTGACTGAATCTGTCGCAGTAAGAAAAAGGTGGGGCATTAGGTCAGATATGATCACCAGGTTGATCCTTTTTTTATTATCGCAGAGAGCATCCTTAACCTAAGGGAAATGTGGGTTTTGTCAATGCATTCAGTTTTCATTGCATGCATTATAAGCAGTTCAGCAGACGTGCTGTCAAGAAAAAAGGGACTCTTTTAAAGAATACAGACACGTAAAATTATCTTTAGCAACACAAAATAAGGATAAAGGAGTATTTGGAACAGCCAGGCTGAAAAAAAATATGAAAATCTTATAGAACAATAAAGTATTTGGAATAACTGTGTACAAGGCAGCTGCAAACTCTATGAAGTCAGCAAAAATTGGGAAACAATAGCATCCAACATTTTGTGGTTACTAATTAGCCATTGGTCGCTCTGTTTCAAATGCAGTGTTCACATTGCATGCGGATGTGTGGAGACTCGTTCCAAGAATGACCAGGACACATCTCTTTGTTGGAAAAGAAATCGGCCGCAGCCCAAATTTATTAACATATAACAAAACTTTGAAGCTGGGCGAGCATAACAGAGCACATCCTGACCCCCAGGCAGCAAACCGCTGACCTGGTTATAGGGCAGCCCCAGCTGACCCCTTAGGCCCTTCGGACAGAACCCCTGTCCGGCACATCCCCCGAGGGAACCGGAACAGGAAGTTACTAGATGCCACATGGGCGCAAACCCAATTTGTGACACCCCTCCCTGCCGAGCAGCGAGCTCTTGGCACGGCCCCAAGGCTTGTCTTCAAGAGCTCTATCGCCACCGCGGACCTCATATGGAGGCCCCCGTGGGAGGGTCCGGCATGCAAGCTACTGCCTTCCCAAAATAGGATGTGCTCTTATGCCCAAACCGCCCAGTGAACTGCGACAAAAACATAACAATAAAGAAATCCCAATAACCGTTCAAACTGGGAGGGAAGGGAGGGCCTTTGATGCTGCCGGCCTCAAAGGAGGACGGCCCCTGCCGACGCAGCCTCTTAAAGGCTGCCTGGCTCCTCAGTCACGTGCCGGTACCCGGCCACGTGACTGTATCGGCCAGCCGGCCGGCAGGGGAGGCTTTTCACTCCTTCCTCCCCCGCTGCAATGGCGCCGCCGGCTGAAGCCTGGGGCGCGCTTTGCATGCGGATGTGTGGAGACTCGTTCCAAGAATGACCAGGACACATCTCTTTGTTGGAAAAGAAATCGGCCGCAGCCCAAATTTATTAACATATAACAAAACTTTGAAGCTGGGCGAGCATAACAGAGCACATCCTGGCCCCCAGGCAGCAAACCGCTGACCTGGTTATAGGGCAGCCCCAGCTGACCCCTTAGGCCCTTCGGACAGAACCCCTGTCCGGCACATCCCCCGAGGGAACCGGAACAGGAAGTTACTAGATGCCACATGGGCGCAAACCCAATTTGTGACACCCCTCCCTGCCGGGCAGCGAGCTCTTGGCACGGCCCCAAGGCTTGTCTTCAAGAGCTCTATCGCCACTGCGGACCTCATATGGAGGCCCCCGTGGGAGGGTCCGGCATGCAAGCTACTGCCTTCCCAAAATAGGATGTGCTCTTATGCCCAAACCGCCACCGAGCTGTTAAACCAACAGCTCCCGCCCCAGCTTCAGCAGCCCAGAGTCACACGGCTCAGTGCGTGCCGCAAAGCCACTGCAACAGAGCAAATCAGACGTCATTTCGCTCAGTGCGTGCCGTGAAGCAACTGCAACAGAGCAGCTCATTTTCGCTCAGTGCATGCCGCGAAGTCACTGCAACAGAGCAGCTCAGTGCATGCCATGAAGCCACTGCAACAGAGCATTTCAGAGCATAACCGACACCATTTCGCCAGATGTCCTGACGTCAATCTGATAAGTGTACTCTATCGGGCAAAGTCAGCCGAAAGATAGGATATATCTCTATGGGGAATAACATGCCCTCCCATATCCAGTACAACCCGGGCTGCGGACCGACAAGCCTTAACCTTAGCTTCACTTCCCTGGCGGGAGCAACTGCATCCTTCCAACTCCTCAGTTCCAATAAGCACGACTCGACAGCTTGGTCTTTGATGTCTTACGATGCAGCAATCTCAGGTCAGGCTCCATGAGGATCCCTCCAAGTCCTCCGTTGTAGTAGCACGACTCAAACAGCTTGGTTTTTGGCATCGCATCGACACAGCACGCTCAGGTCAGTCTCCATGAGGCTCTGCACGGCCACTCCCATCACGGTAGGAATGCCATCTGGGAAGCCGAATTGAAGGACGGAATCCCGCAACCAGGGGAGTAGAAAAACACCACCTCATGGACTTCGCTGCGTAACGACCAGCCCAGAACGCAACGCTGTGGCCCACCAGCCAAACTCAGTAACGACGTGCTGCCGGAACTATAATGAGAACAGAGTTACAACAAAAGGTGAGGCCAGACATACACACGGAAGGCCAAAGACTTCCATCAGCCCCCAGCCTGAGTGATCTGTATCCTGAATCTAGTCTGCGTGGTGGCCCTCATGAGAGGCCGAGGTTGCCGCTCCCATCCGGAAGAAGAGGGAACCAAACTGTTCAGCAGGAAGACCCAGAGATCACAAGTAACGCCGCAGAACAGCTGTGAATTGATATCTGGACCCTGCTAATGCAGTCATGTGAGCCACTGGGTTGGCTCCAAATGCTCCCTGCATGAATGAATGCAAATGCAAAAAACAGGAAAGCGGGACTGCAGCCCGCTCTACATTTGTAGTATGGCAAGGGCCTTAGTGAATAATAGATCTTCTTCCTGCTCTGCCCAACAATTAAAATTTAATAAAGCAACAATTTAAATGTTTTCACAGGCTTGGAGAAAGGTAATATACTCCTTGATCCTGCCAAGCATATCAACGACTCCCATTCAACCATGCCATGTCAACCCTTGTAAGGCCAAAAGGGTGATGATTTGGTGAGCGGGGCAACAAAAAGGCCAAAGTAAATATGGCTTGGAATAGCATAGCCTCATAAGGAGAGTTACAAACTGTGCCTGTGGCATTGAGCAGCGTTCTTAGGAGCCCCCTTTTTAATGGGCCGCCTATCGTCTCGTGGTCTAGGGGAATACCGCTGCCAACCAGCCACGGCCCTTCAGGCTTCAGGAGTGGGAATGATCAGTGATTCCCAGGGGCTGAAAAGTGTTTGTCAATCCCAACCCCCTTGGCTGTATCCTTGTATCTCATGCACCTGGCCCAGTTTACGGCTATTGATTAAAAACCAAGGCCTCCTCAGCTTAGCCCAGATAGCAGTAGGAACAAGCCAGAGTGCACTTTTGTGCTAGGCTCCACTGTACTAGGGCTGATAGCCCTCCACTATGCCCGCCTATGTGATGGCATAACCATATTTTTTGGCCAATGGAGCTGCCGATGCAGCTCTCTGAGCTGTAAACAACTGGCCTGACAACCAATGCCCCTCCGAGCAGGAATGATGACTCCACTCGCTGTGGAGCCGTGGCAAGCAGTGGACCACATCAGGAACTTCCTCATCGAAGCGGTGGCAGCGCCATTCCATCACAAACCATGTTGACCGAATCAGCTAGCTTAACGATGGAGTCCCCACCGAGGCTCCACTTCCTCTGGATCACTGAGGCAAACCAACCAGCCCGAGCTGTGTCCACCGATCCATACTCCAGGTGGCTGGCTTGACGAGACTAGGTAAATAAATTAGAGAGAATTGAGGGCTAAACATTTGCCTTGTCACTAATGATACCCATGGCTAACAATCCAAATTTCTCTGGGGTGACTGTCCTCTGCCACTGCCGCAGCAGCATTTATGCAGGAGGAACCCGATTGGAAAGGCGCAGAGGATAATCCCAAGCCACCACTAAGAGTAATAGCACAGAACCAGAATTGAACCTAAGTATAAGCGGGATCAACTGTTGAAATATTCTCATAACAGCCAGCGCTTTTGGAGTGAAGAGAGTTGCTGTAATCATATTCTTTATTTTAAATTGATTAATTCGTGGCTATTAAGGTCAGAAAGATCATTGTCCCAGAACTCTCCCATCTGCATAGGACATGGGATACAATAACATAGAAGAAAATCTACCATCTAAACGTGCCGGAAACCCAGCCCCGGTGAAAGAAAGTGCCTGAAATTGCTGGCCAATGAGCTAGGACCACAGCTGCCCTCATTGACTGGGCATGAAGACCCTGCAGTGTGGGTTTAACCCAGTTTGAGGTGGTTCGCACCTGCCTGCCATCATGTCAACCTGGTACTCTTAAACCGAGCCACAGTGTGTGACTGGCCCAAGGTCACCCAGCCAGCTTCTATGGTGCCAGTGGGGTTTTCCATGTGGTTAAACCCAGGACCTAGCCCCATACCTGAACCGCTGAACCATGCTGACTGCGGATAACAATTTGTCCCTTCGTCAGGCTGGGCAGTTTGGAACCGGCCAGCCAGATTGCCAGATTGTCGTCACCAATGACATATTGCCAAAGTAAATGGCCTTTGGCTCTTCACTTTTTAAAAAAGGGGTGCTACTTCCTAGTTCAACGGAACAGGGAAGGGAAGGCTGAGCCCGCTGCATCCAGTAGTCAAGGGGGGAGACCTGAAGGAGTCCCCTAATGCCACAAGAATGCCTCCTGGCCAAGCAAGACCAAGTAAATCGCCTACCAATAAATACTGGAGGACTCCGTGCATGGTTGAGTGCTGTCCTAATCGCACGGCTGATCTGGAAATGCCTCTGGCTACCACTTTCTTGGAGGCCAGGGAGGAGGAACAGTCCATCTGGCAACGAATTAAACTGTTGGCAACATCCGTGGTGATACCTAGAAAAAACTAACCTTACAAGAAATGACAAATGGTTCACATAAAAAAGTCAACTCCTGGGCTGAGCTCCAGACCCTTGCTAAAGCGGCTGGATTGTCTGACAACCTACCATGCTAGGCTCAGACAGTATTATTCTTGCGGTCCCATAGTGAACACTGATGGCCAAAAGCCGCATGGTCGCCCATGGATTGTGCGAACTGAGCCTAAAGGCCCTTTCAGTGCTATGACCCTGCTGACAAATTTGGGTACTCTAGCGGGAAAGCACCTCCATGAACCGCTTACATTCGAGCCCAAACAACTTGTCCATAAATCTGAGACCTGTGGAAAAGCCAGTGAAGAGACATGCCCCTTAAAGGCAAACCCTGGGCACCAATGTGGTCGCCCTGTGAACCGTCAATGTCAACAGTCCCTCCTGAGCACTAGCAGGGAACATGAAATGAGGAAAAACTATTAAGAAACCCCTATTATTGCTTGAAACTGCACATGTACCACATGTAACAATATGAGGCAGGAATAGATCTCATTCGTGTTGAGTCCCGACGATTTGTGATAAACAACCCTGAGTGTCGCTTAGTAAGCACAGAGGGATGATCGCCTCAGATGGATTTGGGCATAATATAAAAGTCAACTTGAACCACATACCATATCCTTTATCAGCAAGGAATCCACCCAACTAGGGACAGCCCCGGTTAACCTCTGAGCTCTGGCAAGCCTGGGTAGACTTTTAGAATTAGCATATTATTATTATAATTAGTAATTACTCAGTTATTCAAAACCTACCTGTCACTGGTCTTTGGCTTAAGGCCTCTGGCCAATGTGACGATATAACATATAGCCCAAAGAACAGCACAGTAACATTAAATGCCTGTGTTGACGTGCCTCTGCCCTTTGACAGGAGGCAGAAGTCTCACCCTTCGGCTGTTCACAATCCCCGAGACTCTGATAAAGAAATTAGGCGGGTTAAAGAACCCTGATCTCTCTGCATGTTACCAGAAAGAGAGGACGGTGCTGTGGTGCCTGGACAGCAGTGGGCAAATCCTCTGCCATCTCAACCACTGTACAGCAGTCCACCAAAGGCACATAGGTGAACCTGACAAGGCCCCTCAAGTGAGCCCTATTATATATGCCATAGGTGTACTGACGTGCTCCGAAAAGTATCTGTCCCTAGCAGTATTGAAACTAGCAGGGTATTCCTTGCCGCGGGTCTTATGTTTTAAACCAACGCTCACTCTTTTTTTTTTTTTAATTCAACTCGCTAACACACTAATAATTAAATGTAAGCCCTAAACACCTGATGCGCCAAACCCGGGCAAACGGTGATTGCAAATGAAAAGAATGTATGCTCTCCGTCTTCCAAAGGAATTAACAAGGCACGGAGAGGAAATAAAATGGCCCACCAACAGGAGTTAGCCTGAGGGAACCTAAAATGGCCGCCCGCCCACCAGGGCCTTTGAGCCCTGTGGGAAATGAGCCTGCCTGAAATGCTGCCGAAGAACTCCTGAGAGTGGCCGCTGGCGCTCTGGAAGACCGCCGCGATTACTGATCAATCTAAGATAACGAGGCAGAGGAGAGGCCTGCTGCCTTGGGCAGTTTGTTGCTGGCGCAAGGCCTCTCCCATCCCGCCGCTTCGGCCGCGGTGGGAAGAGCCGGGCGGGCGGCGGCGGACGGCCTCGGTCTCCCCATGCAGGGAGGGGCCGTCCAGCGGCCAGGTGGCAAGCATTGTTTAAGGCCCATGGGTTGCCAGCCAAGCAACCGCCCAAATGAACGCTCCGACGAGCGCCCGACTGCCGGCTGGGGTGAGCGCCCAAATCCAGGAGGGCCGCCGGCCAAATCCTCCCTGGCAATGATTAAGGGAGGTTACCAAGGCCCTCTGTCCTGGACGAGCGTCCCGACGATCCCCCAAGCGCCAAGCGGAATGCTTGCCCAGAGAGCCCGCATGGCAACTGGAACGATCGCCTGATTCTGCGATCCTGGTTCCAGCTTCCCCGCAGCCAATTAAAGGCGCAAACCGCGCCCAAACAGAGGCTCCTAACGAGGCCGGCAAAGGAGAGCACATCGCAAACGTCTCCCCTTTGATGCTGCCGGCCTCGAAGGAGGACGGCCCCTGCCAACGCAGCCTCTTAAAGGCTGCCTGGCCCCAGTCACGTGCCGGTACCCGGCCACGTGACTGTATCGGCCAGCCGGCCGGCAGGGGAGGCTTTTCACTCCTTCCTCCCCCGCTGCAATGGCGCCGCCGGCTGAAGCCTGGGGCGCGCTTTATTGGGTGGAAAGTGATATCAATTATACACATTTGTGGGCATTTTAAAATTAGCCTTTCCTGCGGTTTTAATTCCAATTTTAATCCAGTGGGGTCAAAAAATGGAACACTATCTTAAATATTTGAGGCCCAGTTCAGTGGGCAGTTGTGAGCAACCATATGATGCATATAACAACTAGTAGGTCTGCAGGGGCAAACATTCTGTGTACATCAGCCAGTGCAGGAGAGCTTGGATGACAACTACCTGATCATGGCAAATGTATATATAAATGTATTGTCACAGCTGGATTCAACTGGTTCTGGTGGGTTTTCCGAACTGTGTGGCTGTGGTCTGGTGGGTCTTGCTCCTAACATTTCGCCTGCATCTGTGGCTGGCATCTTCAGAGGTGTATCACAGAGGGAAGTGTGTAGCAGACTTCCCTCTTTGATACACCTCTGAATATGCCAGTCACAGATGCAGGCGAAATGTTAGGAACAAGATCCACCAGACCACGGCCACACAGCCTGGAAAACCCACCAGAACCAGTATATATAAATGTATTCTTATTTCCTTACTTTTCCCTTTTTAATACCAAAATAGAAAAATAATGTTTAAATCAGGTGGCCTATATAGGCATAACACCAGGCCTCATCTTACAATCACATAGTCCCCATAGGGAAAGCCATTTGTGCAGAGCTCTCCTCCGTGTAAATTTATGTTTAGGCTTTTTTAAATTTTATTTTACTCCTTGCAAATAAATAACACAGTCCACAGAGTACTCCTCTGGCATTCAATGTGATGACAGCTTATACAGGCAGCAGTTTAAAGGGACCTCCTTGTAATGGTCTCATGGAAAGCTTTCCGTCCGTCCTTCCTTCCTTCCTTCCTTCCTTCCTTCCTTCCTTCCTTCCTTCCTTCCTTCCTTCCTTCCTTCCTTCCTTCCTTCCTTCCTTCCTTCCTTCCTTCCTTCCTTCCTTCCTTCCTTCCTTCCTTAGTGAGGGTGCACGCAGTCAAGCCAGCCCCAAAGAACCATGCTCAAGGCAGTTCTTGAGCTAGCAGATGTTACTGCAGAACTCCCCTGACAGTTTGGGTTAGTTTAGAAACAGTTCTGCGAAACTTCATATTTATGGTGAAATCCACACAAGTGCCTCAAGAGTACACAAGAACTGGACATGGATTGGGTGAATCTTTGAGAAATCCCATTGGCCTAACAATGGGTTAGTGAGGTGTTGTGTGGTTTCCGGGCTGTATGGCCGTGTTCTAGTACAATTTTCTCCTGATGTTTCACCTGCATCTGTGGCTGGCATCTTCAGAGGATCTGATGGTAGTAAAGCAAGTGGAGTATATATATATATATACCTGTGGAATGTCCAGGGTGTAGCATGTGAGGTGCTAAAATGGGTGGATCCCACACAACACATGCAAATTAAGCTTGCTAATTGCACCCTTTACACTTGTTAAACAGGCAAATGGTGCTTTCTCCCACCCTGGACATTCCACAGATATATACTCCACTTGCTTTACTGGGTAAAGTCAGCAAAACAGCTTTCTCCCCAAGCAAACTAGACAGGATGAGCCTCTAGTGAGCCAGGCCCCTTGTGGGGGAGGAGAGTGATGTCCTTCAAGAAAGGGTAAAGTGCTCTCCAAGGAAACCACCGCCATGTGCTTCATTTTCCTATTAGCTTACTTAGGAGTTAATATAACAGACCAGGTGATCGGGAGCAACAGCCGCAGAAGGCCATTGCGTTCACATCCTACATGTGAGCTCCCAAAGGCACCTGGTGGGCCACTGTGAGTAGCAGAGAGCTGGACTAGATGGACTTTGGTCTGATCCAGCTGGCTTGTTCTTATGTTCTTATGTTCTTATGTAGGAGTTACAGAAACCTGCGCTGGGAACTGGTCCACAGTGGAGGAAGCAAGCTGGGCATCCCTGGACAGTCCAGCCTCCACAGCCTTGGCTTGCAGCACACAATGCAGCCTTAAGTTGAGCCACCCACTGCTTAGTATCTTGCTTGAAAAGCGTGAGCAGGCCTTGTACAAAGACTGTTCATGGCTCTCGCCATGGCACATGACACACTTAGTATCATCATCAGAGGCCGATAAAGAAGCACCGCATGAGTGGCAAGATTTAGAGAGCATCATTTTGTCTGTGTCATAGGTGGCACTGAGAGTTATCTGATCTAAACCTGAAAAATGAAATAAATAAACTACACTAACTGATGTAGAAACTAAAGAGAAAGAAAAAACCACAACAACCTCGCCCCACAAAAGCTGTCCAAGACAGTCTTTCTAGGCCAGTCTCTGCTAACAGCAAGCAAAAAGCATCTCTGCTGTATGCAGCAATGGAGAGAGATCTAGAGGGAATGGGTGCACCATTCCTCCCAGGTCACAGAATCCTGGATGGGAAGACAACTAGCCCAGGTTTGCGACTGGGGGAGGAATGAACACAACTAATAGCTACAGATGCTTTAAAATACTAAATAAAAAGCCCTGTGGCAGGCCTGCACAAGCACAGTCCCATGTCATACAGGAGAAATCAGTAAACTATCCTAAGAGAGCTTGGTTATTAAACATACAAGTGTGCACTGAACTTGTACACACAATTGCATTGTTAATTTCTGCACTCATTAACTGTGATTGTGTGTGGAAATTGAATAATTGAATAATTACCCATAAAATAGTTAATTACAATTATTTGCATGCATAATTTCCTGATCTGCACGTACAATCATGTTAATTATGCACACAAATTAGCTATCACATAATTGTATGCCTTACCTTATTAAAAAAAAATAAAGCCTAATTCATTTATTTCAAATTGCACTGGTTCAGTGCAGCATATGGATATATACAAAGGCACGCGCACACATGTGTTGGCATCGGTTTTGGATTTCTTAAACAATGAAGACTGTATACACACTGGAATTTCCATCATCAAAACATCTCAGGTCACATTTGTCAACAAGAAAACAATATGAACACAATGGATAAAATGTGATCTTTCATGCAGGGACTATTGTCCATACTTTTGGATAAATTTTCATGCAAGATGATGGTGAGATCCAGGTAAACTGAGGATATACTCACTAATACACCCCAAAATTCTCTGCAATGTGCGTGTCAAAAAAAAAAGGCAGCTTCATAACAGACAACTAAAACTGGAAAAAGTTCCTTCAAGGAGTGTATGAAAATAATTACCTGAAGGGACTTATGAGTAAATATAGGGGAACTGCATTGCAGTATACAATACATTTGACTCAAAATACAGGGTCCTCTTTTCATAATAAGTTGTTCTCAGGCATTCTACATAGATATATTTCCACAGAACCTTGTGAATTATTCTACGAGGTTTCAGAAAGTGGCCATGTTGTTCTGCAGTAGAACAACAGTAGTTTGACATCTGTAGTTTGACATCTGTCTGATGAAGGGAGTTTTGACTCTCAAAGGTTTACACCCTGAAATTCTTGCTGGACTTAAAGGTGCTACTGGACTTGAATCTAACTGTTATAAGTGGTTTGGGGCTCTAAACTGGAAAAAGACTTGTGAGAGACAAGAATAGAAAAGTCATCATCCAGAAAACTAGTCAGGCATGCCTCTGCAATATTATTGTAGTGGTGCTAGTGCTAGTAGAAGTAAAAGGAATCTAGTAAAAGCAGGAGACTTGAACTCTGCATTATACTCTATCTGCAATGGTAGAACAAGGTATCAAGTTCGTTATGTCACAGCTTCAAGTCAATATATTTATTGGTGATTTACACAGGCAGCAACCTCCATATGCATGATAGGCAAAACACATGGCAGGAGGAGGGGAATCAAATACTACCTACATGCCTTTACGACAGTGTGGGCACACAATGTGCTTACAAACTGCACCCATGCAAGTTTTCTCCTTGTGATCCGGAATGTTTGAAAAGCAATACTGCTAGTAACAGGGATAGAAGTGACACACATGCAGCCTATGCACAGAGGATTCGTGCAAATACATTCAGAATGGAGTTGGGCCTATTGTCTTGTATCAACACATTTGCTATTTGCACAGGTCTATAGTGGTTTTGCAAAGTATTTGCATTTATTAACTTTTCTTCTCACCCTTCCACCAAGGCACTTCAGGACAGCATTCATAGTTCCCTTTCCAGTAACTCTGTGAACAAGATTAGAATGGGAGAGAATGCTTGGCTTAAGGTCACCCACTTAATTTCATGGTAGAGTAGAAATTTCAGTCCTACCCTTCCTGATCCTAGTCTTATGCCCCAGCTACTACATCATACTACCGTGGAGCCTAGGCAGTGTAAGAGCACTCTGAACAGCCTGGCTAGTGAGAAAGGGCTCTCCAGTGCAAGAAAATATACCAGACATAAAGTGATATAATATTGAATCAAACACTAGAGGGTGCAAAACACAGGTGGAAAAGACCACCCCTCCCCCGGAAGCAACAGATACAAACAAGCAAGGAAAATGGGAATGTTAAACAGCCAAAAAAAGGCTGGTCTGGAAGGGACACTGGGATATCACCAGGAGCACAGGACCCACTTAAAATTAAAGGTGGTGAGGAGGACACAAGGGTAGATGAGGAAAGAGACAGGTCTCCAAGGCCCAGGAGGCCAGAGGATAGAAGACCTGTGGAAGGAGAGGAGGTCATGGCAAGGCTCAAACTCATGGCAATAGGTACAGCAGCTGGCAGCCAACAGCAGACAAGGAGGAAGGCACCAGAAATGAGGAAGGCCAAAGAAGCACGTGCTGGGAAGATGCCATACCCCACACTCAAAGCCTCATACCAGTTGGAAAGGGGAAAAAATGGCTCTCAAGGTGCCAGTGATAGAATGGAGCCAGGATGCTTCCTGGATTTCCCAGTGGGAGGAGCACCAGAAAAGCAGCAACAGGACAGTGAAGGGAGGCCAAAGAGAATCCCCAATGGCCAGCCTTGGTTAGAAGGACCAGCACCTGGTCTGAGGTCATGGGCAAAACCGACAACTAGATTGGCTCTCATCTACCACTATGACTGTGAGCAGATCCATACTACATTTTCTCAAATTTGCACACCATCAATTTCTAACCAGAAAAAAAATGGCTAGAAGATCTGATTTTTTTCCCCCTGGAAATAGAATTGATTTTGCCTTGATTTACCCTTTGCCTTGATCTGCCCCCAGCTTCACAACAGTTAAACCTGATAGGTGTCCAGTAACTGGCTCTCCAGCTCCGAATTTTGTAAATGAGCAATAAATAATTGAAGGAGACATGTTCATCAGTAATCATGGGCATAATCCAGATGACCACTTCCAAAGATTAAAAGAGACAAACTGCTTGAGGAAAAGTCATTGTGAGGAAGCTGATTTTTTATTTAATTTAATTTATATCCCTCCCTTTCCTGACCAAAGTAGGACTCAGGGCATCTAACTAAGGTTATACAACCATGTTCATTAAATAAATATAAAAATATAAACATATAAAAATAAGTATCAAATAGTATTCAGCAAATCTGTTCATATTGGTGTGTGTGTGTGTTTACAACACTAACCAATGATCTCAGAACTGAATCCCCTTTTTGCTTTAATATCCCAAATATTCCCCCTGATGTAGGTAAAGACAAATGGTAATCTTTGGAAAAGTCAATTGCAACTTATAACACCTATCCTGCATGCTTTTACAGTTGTACAAAGTGGTTACAGGAATGGAGTTAGCAGACTTAGAGCAGTGATGGCGAACCTTTTTGAGACCGAGCGCCCAAACTGCAACCCAAAACTCACTTATTTATCGCAAAGTGCCAACACGGCAATTTAAACTGAATACTGAGGTTTTAATTTAGGAAAAAAACAGTTTTTTCCAAGGTGCGCGTTACTTGGGAGTAAGCTTGGTGGTAGTCGGTGGCTTTGCTTTGAAGCAACCGTGCAATGCTTCCAATGGGTGAATCATGACCCTAGGAGGGTTTACTCAGAAGCAAACCCCATTGCCAGCAACCAAACTTACTCCCAGGTAAAGGATCACACTTTAGTTCTTTGTATGAAAATCAGTGAGGTTTAACAGCGTTTAATAGGGTTACTTACACTGCTTCCCCAAAACTAGGTCTTAGGTTTAATGCTAATAATCTCCCTGAAATAATTACACTATTATCACACCGGGGGGCTGGCAGGGGAAGGGGGAGGGGTGTGGGTTAGTAAAACTTTCACTTTCCGAAACCCAATAACCAACCCCCCCCCCCCATTAGAAGTAAAAAGGCAGTCAAGGAAGGCAATGCAAAGCAAGAATACTGTGCAAGCAGTGGGATAACTTCAGGAAAGCTAAATTTGTGGAGCAGCCATCTGAGCCCTTCAGGGGAAGGCGGTTTATAATAATAATAATAATAATAATAATAATAATAATAATAATAATAATAATAATAATAATAATAATAATAATCATCATCATCATCATCATCATCATCATCATCATCATCATCATCATCATCATCATCTGCGGTTTTTCCTTCACATGTCATCACAGCACTTGACTTCCCACAAAAATGCAACAGGAACAGAAAAACAAAAGCATGGAGAATATTTTGAAATGGACCTCTCTGTCCCACATTTGCCTCTGTCAGAATGGCCCTAATTCTGACAAGTGGGGTGGGGAAGGGATGCTCAGGGCGGTAAGGGATGCTCCTCTCCCTTTCCTGCCAGTTGGTCGGGGCCTGGTTTAGCTCAATCCTTTATCGGTGTGAAATGCCTTTTGTCTTTTGTACTTTTGCTTTGATCTTGTGGGAATGGGATTGGCGTTGTGAACCTAGGGACCTTGCAAGATCTCTTCTCCCTGCTCTGGGCTCCCAGGCACTAAAAACCCCATCACTCCCTCTCCCAGGGGAGGGGGGCCCTTAACAAACAGTTCACTCCAGTCTCCAGTCTTCCAAGCTTTGTGGGGGAAGGGGGTACTTGTCGGGCGGTAGATGGTACTTACAACAAATCAGGTCGACTCAAGAGGACCTCCCTGAAGCTCAGCCCCAGCCGGCAGAGCACCTTGAGCACGGCCAGCCTGTGCAGCGTGACTCCCAACGCGTTTGCTGGAAGCTGCCTCTGGCTGGGCGAGGGGGAAGGGGGAGATGATGGCATGCGTGCCCACAGAGAGGGCTCTGAGTGCCGCCTTGGGCACCCGTGCCATAGGTTCACCATCATGGACTTAGAGGTACTTCTACTGGTCACCATAGTTATTTCTATACATACTGTTTCCACTTTCCACCAAAATGTCCTAATGGCGTAGGTAATACTTTCCTGTTTCTTCATAATTAGCAGAGTATCCACTGTTGATTTGTGATTCAGTGCCCTGTTCAAATATTGCTGTCAGAGCAAAGGTAGGTGCTGCCAGCTGGAGGGAGAAAGAAGCAAAGGTTTCATCTTTCCGCCCCACAATTGGAAATGTAACTTATTGGGACAGAGGCAAACATTTTGGTAGTACCCTTGAAAAGCAGGCAGGAGACTTTTTCATCTGCTTCAAATTTTGCAAGAAGAATCCCTTGGGTATAGTTCTTAAGAACTGCAATGTAATGAACTGGAAGAAGAAAAAAAGGTTATAGTTGAAACCAGTGGAACCCAAAACCAAATGTAGTGAATATCTACAATTTGAATCATGAAAGATACATTTTTCCCTAACAAAATGAGAGGAATAAAAAAAAGAAAAAAATATGTGCAAGTTTTATGCCACATCAGTCATTGTACATTTTCACAACAAGCTACATACGAAATAGCATTTCCTCCCTTGTGTTTATGGCCCTATTGATTGCAACCTGCATATACTACAATAGTGCAATTTACTTTACTAGGATTGTATCAGGATAGAAGGTGGTTAGATTGCCTGGAAAAAAATGAAGAATAGATAAGCTTACTCCGCGTGGATGAGTGTGATTGTGTAAAGGAGATATTCAACAGTCAGTGGCAAACATACTGTTATAATATTGGTTAAGACATCAATATAATAGTTAGAGGCAAATCGTTTGAAGAGCCAGATGTCAAAATATGTCAGAAAGCATCACTTTAGTAGTTTACGAGATGAACAAACCTTACGACATCACCAGAAGGTATTTTCTCTATTCTGATAGACACTTCAAATAATTCAGAAACTGTTACATGGATCTTTGCACCTGTGAAATAGTTTACTCTAGAACTGTTATTTTTAATGAATATATAGTTAATTAATGTTGTCAGAAATGCATGAAAGTAAATCAAAATAAAACTTACTATATACCATAACACTAGATACCTTGCAAAGGAAACAGTGAAGGATGCCTGAAAAAGCTAACTCCTTCCCAACTGAAGAAACGAGAAGTCCAATACATGTAATGAGGCAGTACATCTTTTTCACACTAGATCTTCCATCAGGTTCACACCTGCAGAACATTCCTTTTGTACAATCTATGGAAATGTTCAGCTAGACAGACAAGACAGTGCATATATGCCATTATAAATTATGTACAAATCATCCCACTGAAAATGGCTTTTCATAATGAATGATTCTTCTTCTGAGAGCCATTGTGGAGTTGTGGTTAGTGTGCTGTATTAGATCTGCGGAGACCTAGGTTCATATCTCAGCTCACCTTGAACTTCTCTGAAAGACATTGACTCAGGCATTCTCTCTCAGCCTATCCTAATTCTAAGAGGAGAACCGTGTATGCCAACTCAAGCTCCTTAGGGAAGGGTGGAATAAACACAGATGTTTACCCATAATATACGGACCTTATCTTGTGAAGCTCTGCTGTCACATTATGACAATCCACCTCCCTCAGAGGAGGGAGACAAATTGAGATGGTATACCCTCAGAGACTTATGGAACTTGAGTGGTTCCTGAATGCTCCTGGGAGACTTTCCAGCTGGCATAGTGCTCTGGTTGAGGCCTTAGACCAGTGATGGCAAACCTTTTCAAGACCGAGTGCCCAAGCTGCAACCCAAAACCCACTTATTTATCGCAAAGTGCCACCATGGCAATTTAACCAGAATATTGAGGTTTTAGTTTAGAAAAAACAACTCATACATTATCATCGTTTGTCTTCAAAGAAAAACACAACAACAGGGCTTTAAATGATACCAACAACTTTTTATTGAAAGGTTCTCTTTTCAGCTTTTCCAAACCATTCCATCTCTCTCTCTCTCTCTCTCTCTCTCTCTCTCTCTCTCTCTCTCTCTCTCTCTGGGAAGGAGTTCTCATTTCAGCTTTTCCAAACATTCTATCTATCTCTCTCACACACAAATGCTCTGGGAAGAAGTTTCCATCTCTCTCTCACACACGCACACTCTGGGAAGGAGTTCTCTTTTCAGTTTTTCCAAACCATTCCATCTCTCTCACAAACACACTCTGGGAAGGACTTCTCCTTTAGAACATTGTGTGAATAGTACTTTGAAGTTTGTATATCAAAGTATTGTCAAAAAAATAGGTGTGCTACATCAAAAAGGTTGGGAAACACTGCTCTATCATCACACACCCCTTTTAGCATTTCCTCTTTAACCTGAAAAGCCCCAGCACCAGGCGCAACATGTCCTTGTAAAATGTGGGCAGGAGAAGGAGATCCTGAATAAATTGACGTTTCCTTCCTCTCTCCAGAAAAGTTTCTGGGGGCAGGGGGGAGATGCTGCCGACCTCTTCCACTTTTACCAGCACCCCATGCTGCAGCCTCGCTTTTCTAATGCCCCCCCGAACCTGACCAAGGGTCTCCTAGTGGAATCTGGGGACAACACCCAGCCATGCTGCCTCCATTGGCACATGGTCCTGGAGCGGGCGCGTGGGTGGCTTGCCCCATCCTAATCAGACTGCCTGGTGCATGCTTGTTTTCCACTCAAGCCAGAGGGGAGGTTGCTTCAGAAGGCCAGAAAGGAAGCAGTAGCTAGCTGAAAGCTCTTGGTAGCCCAAACCTCACCCTCCTCTCCGAGTGAGCAATGGAGATACCGCAGTTTCTAGCAGGTCAACACCAGAAGGAAAGCTGCCCACCCCGCTCTTTCAGACGCATTCCTCCCAACCAACAGAAGCCCCTTGCTCGGGCTACCACTTTTTAACCCTACCCCCAAAGTTTCAGTTTGGTTCCAAAAATTACATGCCAAGAAAAGCATGCCAACCTCTAAAATTTCTCAAGCTTTTAGAATTGCCTACCGACAGCTTGGAAAGAAGCTCCCCTTTCTGTGAAACACTGGGCTCATCCATGAAGTGGGGATTGCGCCCAAAATTGTCCTCCCCCCAAATAGAACTGTAAACCCCACAGGGAGACTGGCAGAGCTGGCTGCAAAAAGCAATGCAGCCCACGGAGAGGGACTGGCGTTGTGCTCTGTCACACACCCGGGTTGTGGCATAGGTGGTGGGGAAAGGCGCTCTCTCTGTGGAGCTGGCATGTTGCCCAAGTGAGCTCAGGGCTTCTGGGCCTGCTTCCTGGTCTGGTAATGGGGTGGGGGAGAGGGGGTATTTGTGGGGCAGTAGATTTGTGGGGCAGTAGCAAATCAGGTTGACTCAAGAGGACCTCCCTGAAGCTCAGCCCCAGTCGGCAACAGCCTCTGGTGGGGCGGGGAGAGGCAGGAAGGGGGAGGCTATGCGTCTGTACTGTGCCCACAGAGAGGGCTCTGAATGCCACCTCTGGCATGCGTGCCATAGGTTTGCCACCACTGCCAAGCCTCTAGACTCTTTGGCTAGGGAGGAAGGTGAGCTGAAGAGCACAATTGCCACATTCAGCCTTCAGTTCCCTTGCTTTACGCCTAGATAAAACCCCTTGGTATTCTATGGAGCTCAGGGCTATGAAACAGGAAGGTCAATGGCTAGAGCACAGGAGGCTTAAATCCTGCTGTGAGGCTGACTGAACACAAGTTGGAACACATTATCATGCCCATCAGGTGGTGGTGGTGACAGTGAAAAGACATTTTTTCTCTGCCTCCATTGTGTCCTCAAGTAAACATCCAGCAGAACTTTTCTGCATAGTGAATGCCCTTGTAAATTCAAGCCTGAGACGACAAGGGCAGTGGCTAGATAATGTTTGCTGTGACAACTTTGCAAGACACTTTGAGAGCAACATTGCTCAGATCCGCAGATAATTGGATGGTACAATTGAGAATTCTCCAGAGGAGGAGTCCAGAGATCTGTCTGTTCCAGCTGTTTTGGACCAGTTTCAATTAATGAGGCCTTATGATGTGGACAAGTTGCTTGCTGGGGTCTAGCCAACAACATGCTTTTTAGATCCTTGCATGTCTTGACTTAGAAAAAAACTAGCTGCCTGAGTATGACTGATTGGATACAAAGGGTAGCAAATATCTTATTGAGAGAGATGGTGGTTCTGATGGCTCTCAATGAGGTGGTGATCAGCCCCCTTCTTGAGAGATCTTCTTTAGACCCTGAAGATTTAAACTCAGTGGCTTATACAACCAAGATATTAGAGAGAATTGTGGCCATTCACCTGCAGGCATACTTGGAAGAAGCTGATTATCTAGACGCTTTTCAATGTTGATTTGGGCACAGTCATGGAACTGAAAGCATTTTGACTCCCTTGAATGATGACCTTCTCTGGGACAGAGATAAGGGGAATGCAAACCAGCTGGTTCTCTGGATCTCTTGGTGGCTTTTGATACTATTGACCACGGTATCCTCCTGGAAAGGCTACGGAGCTTGGGAGCTGGGGGGCATTGGTTTATGATGGTTCCATTTCTACCTCCAAGACTGGCACCAGACAATAGTCATGGGAAACTCTTGCTCAACATCCCTCAGGGGTCAGTTTTGTCTCCTTTGCTTTTTTTCTATATGAAGCTACTGGGGGAGATTATCAGGAGAGTTGGAGTGACATGCCATCAGTATGCTGATGACACTCAGCTCTATCTTTCCATTCCATCTGATTCAGGGGAGGTGGTCAACATTCTTGACGTTCTTGACAGGTGCTTGGAGGCAGGTATGGGCTGAATGAGGGTAAGTAAATTGAGGTTGGATCCAGACAAGACAGAGCTGCTGTGTGTCAGTGGATCTAAAATCTTGTATATCTTATACTTGATTCAGGGGGTATATTACCCTGGAAGAGACAGCTGTGGAATCTGGGGGTGCTTCTGGACTCTGCTATGACACTTGAAGCTCAGGTGGAGGCAATGACCAGGAATACCTATTCCCAGCTACAGTTGGTTTGCCAGCTGTGGACCCTTCTGGACGTAGATGAATTGCGTGTAGGGTCCTCGGGCCTAAGTTCAGTGTGGGCACCAAGCATCTTGAGGAACTGCCTTTTCAGAGATTGACCTGTCTGTGCCCAAATAAAGCAGAATGGTGGGAGAATTCCTTCTGGTGGGCTTAAGTCGTTCAAGGGATAGGGACTAGGTGACCTTTGGGGTGAGTCACCTTGAGATTGTGGAATGATCTCCCCCCTGAAGCTCATCAAGCATCTTCACTATGCAGCAGTGGCGTAGTGGTTAAGCTGTTCTTATATTCTTATGCAAGAGCAGGTGCACTGTAATCTGGAGAACTGGGTTTGATTCCCTGCTCTGCCACTTGAGCTGTGCAGGCTTATCTGGGGAACTAGATTAGCCTGTGCACTCCAACACATGCCAGCTGGGTGACCTTGGGCTAGCCACAGCTCTTCAGAGCTCTCTCACAGGGTGTTTGCTGTGTGGGGGAAATGGAAAGGAGATTCTAAGCCCTTTTGAGTCTCCTTACAGGAGAGAAAGGGGGAATATAAATCCAAACTCTTCTTCTCTTTTATATAGATTTGGAAAACTGGTAAAGACGCGCCTATTTTCCCTGGCCTTTGGCTGAAAATATGTTTTTCCCCTTTGGAGATTTCATGAATTTTAATAGGTTTTAATGAATTTGTATTGTTGTATTTTTTGTTCTTTTTATTGTTACAGGTTATAATTGTTTTTAGGTGATTTTTATGAGTCTTATGTTGTAACCTGCCTGAGATCTTTGGGTATAGGGCAGATTATTATGTACATTTTCACTTGCCACAGGGAAGCTATTTGCAGCAGCATTTCTATGGCAAACATAATGCATGCACCAGTTCACAGACTTCATAGAACCAGCAAATGCATTCATTGGTTAGAGTTATCTTTGTACCCAGCATCAGGCTGTTGGTGTACTAAATACCTGACATAGCACTAACAAGTTGTCAATGAAAGTAATGTTTACTTACAAATTGATTTTTTTCAAAAAATCTTCTAGTTTTGCACAGCTTTAGGGGATAGTTCCTCCAACTGATTCTGATATTCAGTATAATGAACTCTGATTGTTAAAATGTGGAGCGTTAATGGCATCAGGACACTTTTGGGTGTAAGGGAAGGATGAGTATGGGCCATCAGCTTATTCTGTGGGAAGGGAGCCAGCTTCATGCAGCAATATGGCATGAGAGCCAGCTTGGCAAAGTTGGCTGGAGGGTTCAGTTTCCATATAATACAACTGGACGTTATGAGCTTTCCAAACTCCACATGCACTCTTAGGATGCAAAATCATTTGCTGAATTCCCCAGGTACGGTAAGACTTTCAAGCAGGGTTGCCTTAAGAAAAGGCCCTCTTCTCTCTTTCCTTTTCATTAAATCCCTTTGTCTACAAGAGAAGAAAAACAAAAATTAATGTGTGTGTGTGTGTGGGTGGGTGTGTTTTAATTTCATATTGCCAGCCACTTTTCTTTTACCTTGAGATCAGGTCTGATTGCCATCTCTTTGTATAATTAAATCTATTCTTTTGGCAAGAGTAAGCTGCCGTGGGAAGCCTTCTATTTCTGCGGGTTTTGCCCGACAGGGGGTTTATTCTCGTTTTGACGCATGGGGAACTGCACGTATAAATCACAGCACATATATCAGACAATGTCTTCTTTTAAAAAAATCACAAAGAAACAAAAACAAAATAAAAAGCCAGACTCAGAAATCTGCAAAATGCAGGCAATGGTTCTACACATTATTTCAACAGAGGGTGTAGCCTGTGAAGCTATTTAACAGAACTTGGAGCACAAAATTTACTTAACGTTATGATATTTAAAGTCTTCAGCCTCTGACATCATTTAAATAATTATAGAATTTACTTTGGCTAGTTGAATGATTCATTCTGGATACATATCTGGATATGGAGGGACACTGCGGTTTCAGGGAGGGGAGAAATAGATCTGGCTAGATAATTCAGCTGTATGGCTGGCCCTTTGTTTACCCAGAGTACTATCCTCAGAGATTCTTTCCCTTTGGCTAACGCCTTCTCTTTTTCTTTCTTTTTCTAACCACCACGGGGGCAACATGTGATGTCTGCAACCGCTTTCCATCCTAGGATAGCTAGCCAGCTAGAAGCTTTTATTCTTCCTTTCCTATTCAATACAGAGCTTCTTCACAGTCAAAGACTTCTGTTTCTCTTCTAAAACAACAAATCTCATGTGAACTTTGTAAGCATCTCCTTTCTGTTGAACAAACGAAACTTTAAGTTAAAGAGGTGGTCTCAGGAAATGTATTGTCTTTCAGCCAAATAAAACTTAATTGAATAGGTCCTAACCTCCTTTTCTAATTGTGGTGCTAGGTTCATATTTCCCACTAGAGATTTCCATTAAACCTCATGTGTTCTAGGTGTTAATCAACCACCAGATCAGAATTTCAGAAAACCAGAAGGCTGTAATGACAGTAGAGGGAAAGAGGTCAAGAAGTCCTCCTCCACAAGTGCTGCTCTGCCTGGGTCAAATGGGCATGTGTGAAAAGAGCTGGAAAGCATCAGTTTCTGCACTGTGAATTTCCTGCAAATTTGCTTTCCCCCTCTTATTTGGTTCTGCTGTCTCATATTTGTTCAACCTGTGCTTTGGGTTGGATCCAACCAGCTTTTCCACTGGTGGGAAAAAGGTAGGGTCTCCTTTGATCACCAAAAAGGCTCTGTTGTGGATTATAGGACCTTCGTGTCAATAGTTATGGTGGGATGGGATTAGGTGATATTGAGAGAAAAATTTGGTTGGCTCAAAATTCTATGCTCTGTAAAAATGAGGGGTATGAACTGAGAGTAAGGGGTGGCATGCAAGGAAGGGGAGGGAGGGGCCCCGGCATCTGGACATGGCCTACCCACCCTAGCAGAAGGAGGGAGAGAGAGGGGGAGGGGTGGCATGCAAGGGAAGGGGAGGGGTGGCATGCAAGGGAGGGAGGGAGCCCGGCATCTGGACATGGCCCACCCACCCTAGCGGAGGGAGGGGGAGGGGGGAGGAGTGGCATGCAAGGGAAGGGGAGGGGTGGTATGCAAGGGAGGGAGGGAAAAAGGTAGGGGTCTCCTTTGATCACCAAAACTAGTTGGTCCAGTGCAAATGAAACACTTAAAGACATGAAGATTGCGGCAAGGACCAGTGGGTCTGAGAATAATTCCACCATTATGCTTGCTGCAAAAATTGCCTTGAAACTCCACTTTTTAGAAAAGAGGCCCCAATAATGGCCTTTTCCACACACTGCATTTACCCCACATTTTAGGTGTTGACAATGAAAGTCAACTCTATTTAAAATGGAAACTCAGTAACTGATTTTCTCAGAGCTCTTAGAACTTTTGTCACGAGGCACTTGTGTTTCCCAGAATAATTAATGCCGGAGTTCTTGAGTGTATCTTGGCAAGGTCATCTGAAGATTATTCCCGGAGCTGCATTGTTTGAAAGGGGCGGTGTGTGTGTGGGGGGGGGAACCCTCTGTTGTGTGAATAGTAATTTCTATAAGCATGATAGAATAAAAGCTACACTAAATTTGTTCACAGTTGAACTGAAGTGTTTAACACATGAAAACTCTAATTGACAATTCCACACCAAAGTATAAATTTGTCAAGGAAGGATACACAACAAGTTTTTTAACATCTCTGTGCCGAGCTGTTGTGATTTGGATCTATTACTTCTGAATATTGCATGAAGCTGACAAGCACTTGTCATTTAAAGACCACATGGAGACATTTAGTTTTCCATTTAGACATAATAACACATTATGCAAACCAGCTTGCCAAAGAAAGCTGGAGGCTTGCATTAAAGAAATGGTCAAACATCAGTTACTAATAAATGAACAGGGTATTTTTTTTAAAAAAGACACATAAATGGCCTTAACGGGGAAGAGATACAGTTTTAGTGGTCTAAGCTCCAAATTGCTACAAACCACCCTGCAGAGAGGTGCAAAGCAAATTTTAACAGAAGATTAACACTTCTTGCTCTTATGTAATCAGGGCTTTTTCTAGACATGAGCAGAGCTTTAAATAAATTGATAATAACCCTTGACTGAAGAGCACGCACACAGAATAAGGGAGCAACAATTTTGAATCCTATGAAATGGGAAGAAAATATCAGAGCATCGTTAGGTTAAGTAGTGAATTTACTTTGAAAAAAGATAAATGGATGAAGAACTGGAAGAAATGAAGCTCTCCTTTATTAAATAAACATCACCCCATTGGCAAAATCCAGGGACAGTTAGGAGAAAGTTTACTCAGAAATACATCCATCATCTCAACTTTTCACTTTTTTTGGTGACAGAATTGGTGCAATGCATTATAGCAGGGTGTCAGACGAGAACCTGGATTAACCAGTTCAAATCCCTACTCTGACCTGTAAGCTAATTTGGTAACCTTGGGCCTATCACAAACTCTTTGCCTAATCTATCTCATGAGGTTGTTGATGTGAGGCTAAGGTAGAAGAGAGGATAATGCTGTGACAAACTGATTTGGGCTCCAATGAAGGAGAAAAGCAGGACAAATATACCGGTAAGTAAAAACTGTCCTCAATTATATTTACAAATCTTGTTCATTCCTGTTAGAGGACAGAGCTGAAGCTGTGATTAGAGGTACTATGTCCTCTGGGCATGTTGCTCTGGGGGTCCTAAGAAGCTGGGAGGTTCTTCTACCCAAGTTTTCATGCTCTCATCCGACACAACACTTGTAATCTCAAATGCATAATCACTTATTGAAAACCCTTTGTTTGACCAGAAATCATAACTTGAGTTTTCCTGCAGCTTGAGCTACAGTTTAAATGAAGGGTTAGAGAGACTAATTATTGTTTGTATGGCGAAACGGGCTTGCCTATGGTTTGCAGGCCCTATTTCGCTCTCAGCCCTCTCCCAGAGTTATCACTTTTTCCCTGAAGAGGGCTATCTCATTCCCAGGGCACGCTGCCACCACCTGGCCAGTTTTCGGACTGCCCACTGGACCTCCCAGTTTCCTCTTCCACTAGCGTGTCCGAAATGGAGGGAGCATACGCAGTACAGAGAACGGTCCACTACCAGTAAAGGTTAAACGAAGTTACGTTTTAGTAACAGTAGAAAATTTAAGATAACTTTTCTGGCACGGCACCCAAATACAGCAAGGAACACAAATAAAAGAAAGGCAAACCGCAAGCCCTCTGGCCCTGTCACTATCCAGTACCCTGCCTACTAGTCGTTGCACAGCAGGATAGGTCCTCGGCTTAAGCAGGTATTGTCTATGAGGAAGCTCCCATCACTGGGCCTCGCACATGGCCTGCAGGGAAAAGGCCGCTGCCTTCTCTCCCAGGCAGAGCCTCCCTCTTCCCAGAGCCCAGCAAGACAAGAAGAACCCACCCACAGGGTTCTGGCTGGTTTTTATCTTCCCACACTTTTTTGGCTCCCCCTGATGTTATCATCAGGCTCACTGCAACTTCTGCTCACCAGCTCTATGGTGCCTGGTTGGGGACAAAAGGGGAAGATAGAAAGGGTGGGGGAGGGGAAAGCTATTTCTCCACAGTTTGTATGGAATTTTTTCCTCCTACCTTCCACATGGACCTGTTAGTTTTATCCTGACAGTGTATGTCTGTCTTTTAAGTTTACGGACAGTGAACCAGGGCAGATCTTTTTCCGAGAGCCCTTGCTGGTTCTCAATAGCTGTGACTGGGGACCAAGCCACAGAAGTTGCCCGTTGGTGAAGAAAAAAAATGCCCTATCCCTTTACAGAGGTTTAATGTGTGTAAGTGGGCAGCGGAAGCTTTTCATGGACATGGCTAAATATCAGCAACTGGTATTTGCTGAAGATCAAATTGATATTAGAGGAGACAGATGGAAAGGACCAGTTTAAAAGCTGGCAACCAGCAATGGTACATTGTAGGTGCATTAGGACGAAGACAAAACAATGGATTCAGTAGAGAACTAGGTGAATAAAAGATCACAGCTTCATTAACTACAGTCTGTTCTGCACAGCTGAAATAAGACGTCCTGAGAATGCTAAAAAAAAGGCATCCTGGGAAGGCACTCCACACAGCCAAGATGTCCTTAGGATGCCTTATTTCTGCTTGATACTTTTTTTTAAAAAAAAGCTTCAAAATGCACACACCCCCAAGCTACATGCAAAACATCTCCTGCCCGACTGTGTTGAATACAAAGCTCAGGAGGTGTCTTATGTTTCCCACCTGACCATTTTGCTCTCTGGTCAGTTTCACCCTCCACTTACACCCAACATTTTGTGCATAGCTGAAGGGATTCTCCCTGTTGTCATTTGCTGAAGGATGTTTACTCTCCTGGCTCCGATCCTGAGCACCCTTTAAGCTCAAAAAGTACATAATTGTACTCAGCTGGTCCTGCTGATTCTGGCAATATGTAGTTTCCCTTAAAAAAAAATTTTTTTTCAGGAAATATCTTTGTAGATACGAAGACACACAGAAGAGAGCCTTACCTGCTCAGATGATAGGTCTGCTGCACATTGAAAAGCATTGGGCTGACTTGCCCTCTGCGGACTGATTTAGTTTTTTCTTCTAGCTTTTGTAGTTTTTCTGTTCATTAAGAAGAAAAAAACTGTTGGTCCTGAAGGGCAGGTGCTGCCACGGCCTGGGCACTATCCCCCCCCCCCAATGCCTCTGCCTATCCATCTTTGTGGATTCCTTTTTGCGGCCATTCATGAAAGTAATTTCCTCTTTTATTAGAGATACTGGGGATTTCATGCATCAATTAGAAGGCACAGTGTGCCCAGAGGGTTCTGTACTCATCACCATGGATGTTGGTGCACCAACATCCCACATGATGAGGCACGAGAGGTCATCTCTCAACAGAAGGCACAAGTCCCCACCCACCCATTTTCTGATCGAATTGGTTGAAATGATTTTGGAAAAAAGCTACTTTAGGTTCAACTGTGACCTTTCTTTCCCCATTAAAGGAATGAGTATGGGGGCGGGCACAGCTCCTGCCATGGCCAATTTATTGATGACAAAATTGAAGATTCTCACATCTGTAATCCAGCAGCTAACCCGTTTTTTGGTTATATCATCAAATACAGATGTTACATTGATGATCTGGTCTTTTTTTTGCTGATGCTCTGGTTATCTCTGGCTTCGTGGCATAGATGAATTAGATTAATCTGTCTATACAGTACATTCATTCACTACTGATCTGTGCTGGATTCATGCCAGCTAGCCTGCCCTCTAATAATTGAAGGAAGGCAACTTGCCTATCTTCCAGCTATGACTTCTCCTTTAAGCATGTGATGCGCACCACATTGAACTGAATGTGGCTGCTTAGGATTGGGATGCCAATGACTATGGCAGCAATCCTAGGCAGGTCTACTCAGAGGTATTATTCACTGGGGTTTACTCCCCATGTTTTTAAGATTGTAACCTGAAGTATCAGAGCATGCAAAAAAAAATCATACCAAATTTAAACATGGTAAAGATTTAGATATATCTCAGAATAACCATTGGAATAAAACGTAACTGTCTAATGCTATTGTATGAAGTCCCAAGTAAATCTGGCTCAGCTTCATCTCCCTTGAAGCTGAAAATCTATTTGATTAGAGCAATTAATATTGAGTGTTTGACACAGTTTTAAGTTAGGCAGCAGTCTCCTAGAGGATAAAGAAGACAGAGATTTGGAACCTGCTCCATCACATTCTATTACTGAATTCAGCCATTAGGAGAAAAAAGCCTTTTGGATTTAGCACCAAATTCATGTTACAGTCATCTGTCTTTATTTCTTACAGGGCAAGGAAGTTTGGAGGACAATGGAAGGCTAATTATTCACATTTACATGTTAGAAAATCAAAGAAATCCCTAAATGTCTGAGATTCTTCTTCTTTTATAAATGAATGCCATTGTTGTCCCTAACATTTCAAAGAGTATATGCTGCATGTTATCTATGGTGGGCTGTATTTTCCAAATAATCCAGCAACTCTTACTTTTACTTGTGGTTGCTAACTGGCCAGTTTTCTTCAAGGAAGATGGGCCGCCCAATCCAGGGCACAGGGCAGATTTATCTTGGAGCTGGCACAACTTTGTGCTGGTGTAGGTGCCCACCCTGCCAGCGCAAGGGGCAAATATGCCAGCAGAGGGCCAGATACATGGGCAGGCACTGTATTACCACAAAAGCCACAAATCCTGAGGATAACATCAGCTCCCACCCTGGGTTTGAAGCCAGTTGTGCCACAGCCCTGGCCATAGACTTAGACCACCTTTTTGGGTGGAATAAGTCCATTGGTCCCAGAGGAGGGCTTTCTGGAGTTCTTTTGCTGTTTTCTCTCTCTTTGTACCTCTGGAAAGCCCTCTAGAGTGGCAGGGCGGTACTGTAGCAGCACTATCCCTTGATGCCTGCATTGTCTGGATTGGACTGTAAATTATTTTCCTTTTTGTTAGATGAGGAAAACTTCAAATATTAAAGGGAATAGAGGCCAGATTATAATTTGCTGCATCTTTAAGCCCTTTGCAGCTTGCTGGAATTTGCAAACTGAATTTTAACGAGGCTGATACTTTCAGCCAAACTTTTAAAATTTGTGCTCTCTACTGATATTTCCCCAACCAGAAAGGAAGAACACTCAAGCTCCTTTATATATGGAATCCATTTCAGGCTGTGAACCTCCAGGTGGGGCCTGGAGATTCCCCAGAATTACAACGGATGTCTATGGTTAAACCATAATATTTCTAACAATTTCTAAAGATCAACCTCACTTCTGGATTTTCCCCAGAAGTGGTATCCTGTTGTTGCTGTGATGGCCATTTTTAAAAACAATTTTCTCTCACCCCTGCCTGCCCATTGTTGTGACACCTTCTCAAATAGAAAAATATAAGATAATATAGTGCAAACATAATACGGCATTTCCATTTTATACAAGTATCAATTTTGAATCCATTTGAAGTTCTGATTCACTAAAATCTGTGTCTTTCTCTTCTCTCAGATTCTGGTTCCCAGCATTCTCCTTTTCCTCGCATTCTTCTGGACCATAACCTCTTTCAATCATCCTGTCTGAGCCTTCTCAGGCAACAGGTGTAAGTCACTAAGTCTCCACCTGAGGAGAAGCATGGCATATGACAATACAATCAATACGAGGAGATATCTAATGAGCAGTGTACTAGGACAAGGGTTAACAAAATCTGAATAAGCATAGCATATTAGACATGAAATACAGTATGGAGATAAGAAAAATTGAATTGCCTAGCATTTAGTATTGGTATTCCATTGCACCCTTCTTCCTGTCCCATACTTTATGATACAGAGATGTTCAGGCAAGCAAGCTTTAGCACTACCATCCAAGTGTCCTTTAATATTCTACATGCTGACTTTTTTCCCCAATAGCATTCCTGAAGGAATCAGTTGTTCCACTATTGAAATATTCTAAATTCCTTGGATGCAGTTTGTGGTCTTGCAGATATTGAAGCTGACATCAGTGACATCTGATAGCCATCTAAGCAGCCCCAAGGAAATTTAGATGGCTATCAGATAAAAAGGCCATTCATCCTACCTTTCAGTTTTAAAAAGAGGCCACCTTCAAACTGACTCAGTAGAAATGCATCCATTTGTGTAATATACACTCCACATTCAGTTCAAAGTAAACATTGTCTCTTGGGTTTCCATTCAGCTGCTTTAGTGGCTTCTCATTTCATCTGCACTAACCATCTCCTTCAAAGTAATTAATCTTTTGATCAGTAAAAGCTAGCATTTTTTCTCCCCTTTTCAAATCAGTTTTGGCTTTGAAGTTACCTCTTGGGCCACTTTCAAGACAGCCTGGGGTCTTGCCAGTCACATTTGATGACCAGATAAATGAAAAAGACAATGGGTTCTTACTCTTGGTACATGGTATGCTTTTATCTGTGCCTAAACAAAGTATGGCTGTATAATTTCACATTACCAACATGCTGCTAATCATCATTATCTGGGTCTTGCCTGGTTTCACTTTCACTTGGCTTGGCTGCTTCCAGTCCCCAGGAAATGGTCTTCCATAATGGGCCTTTGCCCATCTTGACAATCAAGTAAAATGCGCTTGAAAATATTATGCTGGTCACTGCACAAACCAACTCCTTTGTTTTTCCTATTTCTATCCATCTGTCAGTGCGGACACCGAAAAGTGGGAATGTGTTTGCAGGAAGAGTCATATGACAAGACTTCTTATAGCTGTTTCATTTTGCTGGGAACTGTTTTCTCATTCAGCCTTATTCGTGTCCATAAGTTCTCAGTTAGTTTCTTCACTTCACATTGCTGCCACCAAAGGGCATAACACCTAGTGTTTTTCACAGACTCATCCAACTGCCTATACATAGGTTGAACAAAAACAAGATGGTACCCTGCATGACTGCGCAAAGAAATTTATGGGCTAGAGGAGAATGATGTCATTGTCTATCACCCATCCAGCCCCCCTTTTGAGATCTCTCAGTTAAGAATTTATTCAAAGCAATCCTACAAACAATGGCTAGGAACCAGAACTATGCCAGGATCCTATCACAGGCCACAGAAATGTTTGAGAATCAGTAGGCTATGATTTCATCTGTTTCGATGGCATAGTCAAGATTAACACCACATTAGAAGGGACCTTAGATACAAATTGAGTAAGATCCCTTACAAAATCGTTGTTGACCAAAGGAATTTCTGTCAGTGGCACAGGAATTCTCCACCTCACCCTCATAAAATGCTGCTCTTGGGAAATGAAAAGGGAGTCAGAGGTCTACTGCAGAAGGGAGGAACTGGCAAAAACTCCCAGCAACCTTCCATCAGCAGAATTTTTTTGTAGGTCCCAATTCCTTATATTTAAATCAAATCCAAGACCTTTATTGGCATATATAAAGGCTCCAATGAAATAAAATATCAGTATAATAAAATTCAAGGCTTAGTCATTAAGAGAGTGATATGGATCTGGGGTGATCTGCCACCCCATTATATTGACATGAGTAACCACTCATTCAGTGATTAATATCCCATGCTAGGCAACGACTGCACACTTAAGTTTTAATCTAGAGGGTTCTAAATGGCTTAACATTCAACACAAGCTTACGTATTTTCAGCAAAACACACGATTCAATTATTTTTTGAGGTTCAGAACAGAGTGTTCAGCAACTTTTGCTTGATTATGAAAATTGACTTTCATTTATCCAGGCATGTGCTTGTTAATATTCCATCTGGCTGGATTTCAGGAAAGGTAGGATTTCATTCTAAGAAAAACTAATTTTGGTACAATTAAGAGTGATTTTACATCTTAGATAGTCTTCTTTGATTTGTAATGCAGTCAAATTTGAAAAGTTGAAAGAGAGAAAGAGAGAGGTACAGAATCTGGGTCACTCTCCACAGGATATGAATGGGCAGGGAAGAAAATTCTGTTTCATCCTGCATGATTTTCACTGCACACACATTACGCTCATTCTTATTTTTAGCATCCTAACAACCTAGATGTTAGTCTCAAACTATCCATTATTTTTTTCACTAACTCTCTACTGGGACCTGCAGCCATACTGCAACTCATATGTAAAAAGAATACGCAGGGCAGATTTTGACTGGGACAGTAGCATGGAGGGGCTCCTAACCCGCCACTTTTTTCCTCAGCCAGAATTATGCAGGAGTTGAGGAGATGCGCATAAACAGAATGTCAGGGAGAGGCAGGAGCACCTCTTTCCCACCCTAGTGTCCCAATCAGAATCAGGCCCATTTGTTCTTTCTAAACATGAGTTGCCATCGGGACTTGCAACTGCAGTATACCTGCAAGTCCCCCTGAAAAAAGTAGTGTATAGCTTCAGCCTTAGGTGAGATGGATAAGCAAACAAAATTTAGGAAAGAGGCAAACCGACTGGCATGTCACCATGACCCATTGCTTTCCTTTTGGCTGATTTTCCCATTCCTTGGTACAGGTGTAACATCAACAGTGCATGGCAGCTTCCTTGCACTGGCATGTTTACACTGTGCACAATCAGTCAGTGATGAAGGGAGGGGAAAATGTGCCCGGGGCATGAGCTGCCTGCGTGCCCCCTCCCACCCCTGCCCCACCCCCTCCTACCCCAAAATGCCCTTGAAATGCCTTGCCCCACCCCCGAAAAGCCCCGGCCCCAACACGTGAGGGCAATGGCGGCGCCTGGGACAAGCTGCCCAAGATGTCCCCATTGCCACTATGCGTCTTCCATCAGTCACTCACTATATCGTACCATTTTTTTTGGAAGGGTGGGTGAGTGAGAAGCAGGTCAGTCCCATCTTACAGGCCGATCAAGTGGAGATTGATGGATAAAACAAGAAAACAGTGAATGCATGATATTTTAGAATTTCTGTCTCCATGTTTGTTGCCACACTCTGCATTGAACCTCCGCCTGAATCTCAAAGTCATCTGTCATTAGCAGCAGTCAGGACAGTAGATACCAGCACATCCTCTTTAAAAAGTCTACATATCCCCTACACATACACACACACAACCCCCCCCCCCCCGCCCGGTGCAACAGTTTTCTGGTACACCATCAACCTAAGCAGTCACCAAAGTTCTTTTGGACATTGTAAAGGCTGAGTATTGAGGTCACCACTCCAAAAACAGTTCTATAATAATGCTCCATTATTACTTATTTGTGCAAAACTGTTGATGTGTTAATGAAAAAGAGGGTGGCTCTTTGGTAAATGCCATACTAGAACTCAACTGTATGAGGAAAAAGGAGCATAAGTAATAAGTTCTCTAAAGGATAGATAACAGTGGCTTATCATGCCACCATATGTCTTAATATATTTGTTTATAGGATAGATTGAAATTCACATATGCATTACTTATGAACATTAACAAAAAGATGGTGACAAAGAAGAAGGTGGCTGTGAATCTCAAATATTACAGGCCTAATTACAATTGAATAAACATGTCCTTCAGTTTTAGTTGTATAGTGCATATAATGATTAGCATCATTCAGCATTTTTTGAGTTTATATTTTCTATCAACTTTATAAACTTGGAAGCTCAGAAAAGGAATGGCGGGCTAGTGATGGTGATCACGCGCATCAAATTAATCTTGCTCACTACAGATGCGTTTTCAGTTTTAACCAGTCAAAGCTTGAACGGCCTCACTTGCCCCTTCACTCCCCTTCCTAGTGATATGCAGCATGGTTGCTAGGCAGACAGCAGAAGCTATGTTACTGGCATAAATAAAGGCAGTTAGGCATATTTGTGTCCCGCATCAGTGGTACCCAACCCAGCCTCTCCCTCCCTCTGTCCCCTTCTTCTTGCAGCTTCCCCTGCACCTGGCGCCCCAATTTTCAGCGTTTTGATCAGTCAAATCCATAGATGCACTGGTATGTCAAATGTGGTCTGACACTTCATGAGTCCTCCCATATCCCTGCACACCTGGTGAAGATCCTCCCAGGGAAAAAGACACTGTGTGGACACTGTGGAGCACCCCAGGCTCCTTAACAAGAAGAAAGTCTCAGTGTCCCTCTCAGAGGCTCCAGGTTAGTGGTCACCAGGAGTGAGGCCATCATCAGTGACATAACACAGCTTTAGCGTAGATTATCTCTAAACTTGCCTGTTCACAGAGATAATCAGGGATCCCATCTGCACATCTGGTAGGATCAGGGAGACAGCCTTATAGGTGGTGGTGCCTAGACTTTGGAATGCTTTCCTATGGAAACCTGGTCTGTTCCTTCCTTGCTCACCTTCTGTCATCAGGTGAAAACATTATTATTTTGAACAGCTTTCACCATCTAGATTTTAGCAAACAGCATTTTAGATTGTATAGGTGTATTTTAGTGACTTTTAAATGATATGGTATGATATGGTATGATTTTATTGTATTTTATTGTATGGTATTTGGTTTTATTGTTATTGTATTACTGTAGTTTATTGCGTTTTGTAAACCACCTTGAATATGGCTATAGAAAGATGGGGTATAAATACTTTAAATACATAAACATTAATAAATAAACAGGCTCAGGGCAAATAATAGAGAATAGTTTAAAATCTAATTAAAACTTAAATATTTTTGTGTAATTCACAATGAGGTAATATTTAAAGACAGGATTCCATTATTGAAATTCCTTTAATTTGCGGCTGTAGAGTGGCACCATCTCCTACTCATGAGGTTTTTGTAGAGCAGGGCAAAGCTAGCGTTCTACTCCCCCCTCTAATATTTAGCCTAATTAAGCTTTTAATAAGAACTCCCTCCATTTTGCCAAGATATACCAAGGAAGGTCATAAGTCATTTTGCATAAATCATTTGGCTCATGTGACATCTGAATTTTCTTAGACAGCCACCAGCAGTTTCCCGTACTATAATCCACATCATTGTGTAAATACTGCCCAATTGCTACAGGGTTATTAAAAGAGCATGCTGACATTAGCAAGTCTCTAATCAATGAAAACAGAGTGTGTTCTAATGGAAGGGCTAAAGCCTGCTTTTATGTCTTCTTGATGCAGTGAAACAAAAAAATAAATAAATTAAAATGCCGTTGTTGATAAAATGTGGTAAAAACGGAGCAACAGCTTTTCTCCATCTGTGATGCGATGAAGCATCCTTGGTAGCTTCTTATTAGGTTATTATTTTCCTTGCTCTCTTCTTGACATAGGCAATCCTCAAGGCAAAGTTTGCATTAATAAATAATTATCCCTGACGCAGAGAGAATGAGGGATGAAAAAAGGGTCTACCAACGCTCTTCTGTACCCGTTTGCATTTTAATAAACAAAGATAGAATTGACAGTTTTGTTAATCCTACCAAAGTCATCTAGAATACCATTGAAATAATCCCCCAAAGCACAGCTGAAAGGCACAACTGAACAGCACAAACAAAAATGCTCTCGCTTTCTAGATTATGCTGTCTGTAGTATCAGGGCATATTTTGGCAGAATATAAAATGTGAAGGCGGGTTCAGTTTCCCTGAACGTCATGTTATACAAGATGAATACAGTTCCACAATCTGGCTTTCTTTACAGTCTACAATTTTTTTATTGATATGCAGCCTTCAACAATGTGCTTTTCAGCAGTGAAATATTTATAAAAACACATAAGGTTAAATCTTTGAAATATCATTTCTTCTTGCACTATATAGATAAAAATGCCCCAGGATTTAGCAGACTGAGAAATACCAGCATTACAGTGCAAAATGGGTTTGGCAAGATGTCTCCCTGTCAGACAGGAAATATGTTGAGGCCTCTCATAGAGTGAAATGGAAAGGAAAACATGAGAATTCTTCGGCTGAAGACAGATCATGGAAACGTGGTCATCCCAGTGGAACACATCCATCCCAGACCACAGTTGACAGTTTTAATAGAATGACTTGGAAATGACTTGTATTTGCAGAACAGGTGGATCCACCTAGCTTTTCTGCTGGTGACAAGGGGAGTAGCTGGTCTCCTTTTGACAACCAAAACAGCTCTGTTGGGTATCCTGGATAAAAGTCATATAAGGTGTGGACTTTAGTAAGGATTAGGTGATGTTACCAGACCAATCCATTTTTTAAAAGAAAGCAGTACCTCTACCCATCCTGCCAACCCTTTGGGGTTCCCAACAGTGCCATGACAAAATGGGGAGCCCATTCTCTACATTGGCTAGTGTACTCACACGGACACAATAAAAACTTGTCTAGACTTACCCTTGCCCACATATACCTTGCAAATACCTGCCTCACACCCTTGCTAAAGGGGTTAAGAGAAAACAGTGACCCTGCACTGGAAAGCATTCCCATCTCCATCCCTGGACTATTCACCCTGTGAAGACAAAGGAAGTGTTCCTGCTAGTATTGCATTAACCCAAAACTTCTTCGTCTGACTAATCTCTCTCTAACAACTGCCTTATTTATATTGCCATTGTTTTATAGTTATGATTGACTCAGCTCTCTGCCCACCTCTGGGCACTCTTAGCTTAGCCTAACAGGCTAAACATTCAAATCATTAGATTAATAATTCAACACTTAAGGTTGATGACTGCCTCTTGTCTTCCCCTGAAAAGGCAAGACTCCCCTTTGTCCTGGGAAATTAAGGGCCACTTTGCATAATCCTGAGAGTTCATTTTTCCTTATAAGCAGACTCCAATTCCAGTAGCCAATGTTTAATATCTCTGGACACCCCTCTGTCTGTTGATATTGTCTCCAGCACACTGTTTTTTCTTCTACCAGAGCTAGCGTGGGTCACTCAGCTCTCTAAATCGGACCTTTCTCTTCAAGACTAGGTGACTATAATCCTTACTCCCCAAATTCCCTTTATCTGTTCCAAACCTTTCCTCTCAACACTGCTTATGTCCTAGACCTGTGTGTGTGTTCTGCTGCTTTGATTATTTCATGTTTGTGTACCCCTATTATCCCTAAATACATTTGTTAAACTATATTTTACTCTCCTGCAGGTTTCTTGCAAAACTGAGCTTGATACACATAGACAGCAAAGATCTTGAGCTTGCCCAACCTTTTGCTTAGCCAAGAGTCTGCTCTCATTAATTCCGCACTCTAAAAGGGACAGAATCTCACCATTCTGGGTAACAGTGAGACTGAGTGAAAAAGGCAGCTGGATCTGACCTGTAGATTAGACTGGGTCTTCCCAAGCAAAATGCAACTTACAACCATCACTCAGGGAATCAATACATCTCCTGTTTTTACTGCTTTCTCAGCATTGCAAAAAGAGGAGGAATGTCAAGCAAATCAATGTTTCTGGCTAGTTATCTTGACATTAAGATAGAGCTAACTGTACAGGCCTGGAATACCTTTTTGTTATTATTGTTCCAGTTGTTCATATAGTTTTTTTTTAAAAGGGGGAAATCCTAGAAGCCAATAGATGACTGAAAAAGATTTCTGGCTAACAAAGGCAGAATAAGTAATTCAAAATTTGGCTGACTTGTTTAATTGATACCAGAAAAGAATTTAGCTCTTGGGGTTTCAAGTCTAAAACTTGGCCAGTGCTTTCAATGAGTGATACCTGACAGCCATCTAGTATCAGAATCCTTGAGCCTTGCCCCAGCTTGTGAATTGGAGTTGTGGTCAGTTTTTTTCCACAGGGAAAAAAAACATGGACATTCAATTCTTTACACATAATTACACTGGCAACCTAAAGGTTGCCAACATCAGAATGGGAAATTCCAAGAGTGGAGCCCTAGCAGGGTGGGGTTAGGGGAGGCAGGAATGAAAAAAAGGAATGATGCCATATAGTTCACCTTTCAAATAAGCCATTTTTCCCCATGGGAACTGATCTTTTTTGTCTTGACATCAGCAGTAATTATGGGAGGTCTCCAGATTTCACCTGGAGGCTGGCAACCATAGCTTTACAGTTTGCTTTATATTTCAGATAACTACAGTTTGATTTATATTTCAGATAACTACTGTTGGCCTACAGTTAGAGATATTCAACATTCATCAGGCATGGAAAACAATTCAAGTGTAAAAAATGTCCTGGAAAAGAAAACAAGAAATTACCACTGAAAGCAAGAATTGCTGGTTTTAGGTGAATCTATTACTGTGCAGATTTTCAAATGTTTTGCTTGAAGGAGCCCTTTCATGCCCATTTGCTAAGCCTAAGTGCAAATGTCTGAATTAAACACTGCCATTTTGTCTTCCATATGACAAATAGTAGACTGCAAGATCTGTGGGGCAGAGGCCTGTTTTCTTGTACTCTATAAAGCTCAATGTACATTGCTAGTGCTACATACGTAAATCGATTCCTTCTACACTGACCAGTTTGCTGTAGATTTCCTGCAATGTTTGCTTGAGAACCCTGTTCATTCCACAAGATTCTGGATCATATTCCTGAGTATACAGTTTCTTGGCCTATAAGAAGTTCAGTATCGTTCCACAAGCAGTAACAGTATGCCCTGGGACACATCCAATACTTACCAGAAACTTGGCATTGCAAGAAATAATCAATAGCAGTTTCTTCCAGGGAAGCTGATTTTTATATTGCGGAATGTCTGATCTGCTGAGGAAACAGAACTTATCAGAAACAGGTTTGAAAAGTGAAGCATTACCAAAGGTAAATCTCACAGCTTAAATAACAGCTATTTTCCAGATGATCCCATGACTAAATTATTTACCTGTATCGTAGACAAAGATTATATAGTGTTTCAGACAACTCCATTCTTTGACCCATGTCTGTATTTAGGAGTTGCCAGATCCAAGCTGAGAAATACCTGGAGATTTTGGGGCTGGAGCCAGAGGATTGTGGTGATTGGGGAGGGAGGGACTTCAGTGGGGTTTGATGCCTTCCAATGTGGCCATTTTCTCCAGGTGAACTGAACTTTCTCACCTGGAGATCAGTTGAAATAATGAGAGATCCAGCTACCACCTGGAGGCTGGCAAGCCTACCCATCTTTCACACTACCCTTGGTATGTGAACTAGAAAGACTACAGAAAATAATCAAAGCAATGTAGATAGTTGTTGCTGCCCCTGTATTTGGGAAAGGAATTTAACTATTAAACCCTGCTTGTATTTAAAAATGTGCAGCTTCTTGATTCTAATGCTTAAGAGTCCCTCGTCTTCGGGATACATTTAGTTCTGCAGAGATGTTGGATATATTTGTGAATGTAAGCTAATCTGCATTTGTCATGTCAGCATGTTGCAACTGAATATAGGATACAAATGTCAAAAACTAATCTTTTTTCTTAGTATACAACACATCCTTTTCAAAGGCATTCTCAAAGGCATATGCATTTGTTTCAAATCATTTTCTAGCCATAAGCATTTGTTTAAATTTTTTAGAGCCTTGCTTTAATAAGAAAGCCAGGTGCATTTTTTACCCTGTCCTAAAGCACAGAAGGATTTCACAAATACACTTTTGTGTAGCAATGTCTCTGGCAATGTAATGATGCCTGTCATCTTTTACCTCGACGAAAATGATGCTGTTTGCTTGCGATTATAGACTCCTATTGATTTCCAATTTTCACCAGACATGTTCAAGTCCCTTGGGCTCCAGGCGCTTATAGATTCTTATCAGTCTTGAAGCCAAGAAACAATGTGGTAATATAATTGGCACAGTGTAGCAATAAGGCTCTCAGATTCCACTTTCAATTTGGTCCTTTATTACAATATCTTGACAGCAGAGTTCTTTTTTAGTATTAACGGCATCATACATGATTCTCAGGGACCCAGTTAAATGTTTCAAAGAAGGATGCATTTAGTGTCTTTTGAATGAAGCAGCTTCTCTAGAAATAAATCTAATGTCTGTAGCAGATGTTTTTACATGGTATGGTAGACTTGATGAAGCTGGGAGGGTATTACTTTTAAAACCTTCTGTGATCTTGGATTTACATACCTAAAGAACCATTTTTGCGCTGTGATCTCATGTATAAACTTAAGGTGAAGGTAGCCCCCTGTGCAAGTACCAGAGCATTACTGACTCATGGGGTGATGACACAAGATGTTTAGTAGGCAGACTATGTACTAGGAAGACTATGTTAATGGGGTGGTATGACATTGCCTTCCCCAGACGTCTACACTTTACCCTTGTTAAGCTGCATGCTCATTTTACCACCCTCAGAAGGATGGAAGGTTTGAACCAACTACCTGAAACTGACTTCCCTCAGGATCAAACTCAGTTTGTGAGCAGAACTTTTGCCTGCAATACTGCAGTTTACCACTCTGCCCAAAGGGGATTAGGGCTTCACGAAAAGCGTATGTCTGAAGCTCTCCATCTACCACACATCAATGAGAGACTGTGGCTGATTATGCACAAGGTGTTTGGTGAGTGGTGGAAGTGAATGTTTGCCATGGCAAGATTTGTTGTACAGATGTATTTCCTCTAGCTCTCCTTTCACTTTCCACTCTCTCTGTGGCAAGCAAATCCACTTATAGCATGATTTTAATTTTGCTTTGCTGTCAGAGTGGGTCAGATTTGCCAGTGGGCACAGCTTTGCCCTGGACCTCTCCCCTCCACTTGCAGCCAGCCTGTCTAGTCTTACCCCCTCCCCCTCATGCTGCTTTGCATGCTTCCCCCTTACCTTCCTCCCTGTTGCTAACCATTTCTGGCTTCTTGTCCTGCCATATCATTTTTATTGTCCATGGCCTCCCCACTCCTGCATATCATTATATTTTCAGATTTTTAACAAAAATTTAAATAACCATATCAATAGATGGATAAATTTCATTTCATTTATTAGATTTGTATACTGCCCTCCCCCAAAGGGCTCAGGGTGGTGAACAACAGCTGCAATATCAATACTATAACCATAATAATAGGCAACAAACATCAAGGAACATACTATCAACAACATGAAATAAATATCTATCATATCACAATGAAACAGTCTAACTACAATAAGTATAACCTTTAAACGTAGGGTTATGACAAAAGCATCAACTTCTACTTCAAAAAAATGTAAAAATAATAAGACTAGTTGATCAGTCCCAACACCTGATTTGCCCCTGCAGTTGATCAGCAAACAGCCTCATAGTTTTATACACAAGCAATTAGTGATTCCCAGACACACTGGGAAATATCTGTTGGTTTTAATTCTTTGGTTTACAGCACATCGGGAGACGGACGATCATAAATTTGGGGAGCTTAGCAAACAGCAGTTTATGTTGTCGTTTTGTGTTTTTGCAGTTTGCACGCCACCACTACTCTCCCCTCACTTCCCACCATAAAAGACAATCAGTGTTCAGACAAAAAGTACAGATGCTGTATTCAAGACTTTTCTTTAATAGTTCCCCCTTTTTATGTTAATCTATCAATCTATCAGTAGATTGATATATTGATAAAATTAAAGATAATATAAAAGATAAAATTAAAGATTATATTAACAATTGAAGCACACATCCATGATAGAGAACTTGTGAAACATTGGCTTCCTGTGGAACACAAACAAAAAAAACCAGCTGATGGGTAATGCCTGCCCCACTGGATATAGAGCTGTGGGTAATAATGCCAACCATGCCCTGAAGCAAAGACACCCCAGCCAATTCTCTTTGAAGTTGCAGGAACCTTGCTGTGTGTAATCAGCCTGTGTGTCTTTTCTCTGCTATGGAAGGGTCCATTGGAATGAATAGGATACTGAAGTTAGTCCAAAGGGCATTCACAGAACCATTCTCACTGAAGGCAGGAAAAATAATTGTTTTTCCTGCCTTCAGTTAGGCTATTGTAATTTGATTGGTATATCCGGACTGTGGAATGTTTTAGATTTCCCTTTAATCTGTGGGTGTATAATTAATGTTATAAATGGTTTACTCACTACTGATTATAGTAAGCTGCCAAGTGTAGGAAAAGGCAAAACTTAAAGTAAATAAATAGAATGATCCCTGGGTTATTATTGTAGTACATAGGTCCCAACTAATCCAGCAACCAGAAAGAGAATAAATGTAAATGAAGTTATAACACTGTGTCATTTGCTTATTTGAGATATTTATATTGAAATTTTCTCTGGGGAGGACGACCAATCTCACATGGCTTTTGTCTATGCAAGTCCCACCATTCTCAGCAGATCAAAGGAGACCCCTTTGCTGCTACCCCTTCTTTTTTTCACCAGTGGAAATGCTGGCTGGATTCAATCCAATATGTTTCTAACCTCAATAGGACATTACACTGGCCAAGCTGTAAAAACATGGTCACAAACAAAAGCGCTTAACTGTGACATCTTTCTGAGGTGGAAAGCACAACAGCGGTGCTGAATTAAAGTGCAAACAGGATGGTGGACTAGGATTTTTGATACCCAGGTTGGAGGGCAAACAGGCCAAAAGACAATAAGTAGGCAAGCCCATGCATATATGAATAATTTTAACTTAAGTGACTCATTTTAATGCTAAGTTATGGAATGAATTCATTTTAACGCTAAGTTATAGATTGAATATATTTTAATGCTAAGTTATTGATTGGACTAATTTTTAACGTTAAGTTATGGATTGGATTTATTTTTAATGCTGTTATAGATTGGATTTATTTTAACGCTAAGTTATGGACTGAATGTATTTTAACGCTAAGATATCGTATGTATGGGACAAGTGAAACAAATTAGGCCTCAGTGTTGATTTTAGGGTATTTATATATTACAATTACATGGGGAATTAAGGTTGAGAGTGTGTATAGAATTTGTTGATCCTCGACTGTAATTTGCTGTATAGAATTTGTCGGTCCCTGACTGTAATTTGCTGGTCTTTGACTGTAATAAAGTGAAAAAAAAATTTGATACCCAGGTTCAAATCCCTGTTTTGCCATGGAAGGTCACTGGATTACCTTAAATCAGTCACACGCTCTCAGTCTAACCTACCTCACAGAATTGTTGCTGAAAGGATAAACTGGAGAATGCAAGAATGATGCTGTAAGCTGCTTTGGGTCCATTTTGGAAAGAAAACAGGGTATAAATATCTAAAAGGTAAATTAATTACTTCTCTGCAATCCAGGATGGTTTATGCCACCAATAGATAGCAATTATGAAATAATGCCCCACTCTGGATCACTTTTTGTTTTGGTCAACCATTTAAGAATTCATATGCTACATTTTCATCACAGCATTTCTCCAGAGAGCTTGAGGCAGGGTACAAAATTCTCATTGCTTTCATTTTATTCTTATAACAGCTCTTTGAGGTAGGTTAGGGGGCAAATGGCTCCTAATCACATTGCAACATGGCTGAATAGGGACACAAATAGGGTTGCTGTGTTGTGAAGTATCTGGAGATTTTGGGGATAGACCCTAGATAGGGTGGGGCTTGGGAAGGAACTTAGCTGGGTATAATGCACTAGAACCCTCCCTCCTACGCAGCCATTTTATCCAGGATCATCTGGAGATCAATTCAATGGTACAGTTGGCAATCCTAGGCACAGATTTCCCTGGTCTTAGTGTGATGAGCTAACTACTATGCCACACTGACATGACATTACAAACCTTGACCTGCTTACAGCTTGCGCATGTAGATGTCTAGAGTTGTGGCAATGCAGACACTGCCTAATTATAGTTCTGCAGCTACAGAAACATCTTATGGACAATGCCAGGCCTTGCCATTACAAATATTGCCTTTTTCCAAGAGCATATTGGTTCAGAATTCAGTTATAGGATTGATACAGTTGTCCACCATTTATTATGAACCTGTTTATGCAGATGCTGGTGCATGCTCACTTCTATTTGCCAGAGCACCTCTGCTGGCTGTTCAAGGGGTAAACTCTTTATCACCATTTCTTGATGTGGTCTATATGATCAGACCACCTTAACAGTCAGAAATATTGTTGGCTGTAATTTTTCTTAATTTGCCTGAGCCTGCTGATACTTTATGTATCTGACAATTGCATCTGCTAGGTGTTATCCAGCTTAACAGTATATGAACTTATTTTTATATAGCAATGGGGAACTACTCGGCTTGGCAATGCAAGAGGTAGGCTGGGAGAGGATCTTTTTAGACAGCTATACCAGAAACGGCTTGAAACGTATCCGTAGGGAATGCAAAAGAGACCAAATTGTAGCTTAAATATGATTATATAAATTTTGTTTGCAAGCATAAGAACATAAGAACATAAGAACAAGCCAGCTGGATCAGACCAAAGTCCATCTAGTCCAGCTCTCTGCTACTCGCAGTGGCCCACCAGGTGCCTTTGGGAGCTCGCAGTCATACAATGAGACATTAAGGCACATACACACAGTTCCTAAGTATATAAACAGGGAGGAAAAGATAGGTTTTGGATGATAGAATAGGAGGGGAAGCAGGGGACTTATACATTTCCTAAAATCTGCAGAGAAGTTCCAGAAGAAGGCAAGGATCTCTATGCCAGCATAGGGACCCAAGCGAAGGACAATATATAATGTCTTACACCAATGTGACCAAGAGACGTTCAGGCTAGTATTGAGCACTGAGGCTCTGGTGTGCAGTATTTTTATACCCCTTTGCGCAGGTAAGGAGGGAAATTCAAACTAAGGTTTCGTTTCTTTGTAACTGCTTGGGGTTTCCTTGCTGGACTTGCGGGGTTGAGCTAATTAACAGCTCTATCTATTATCTCTACTTCCCAGGACAATGGGGCCAATTGGTTCTTGATTATATCAGTGACACCTTGAATGGTTTATGCTTCCTAAAGTCTCTGCCTTGAATATTCAAATTTGGCTGAGGCGTGAGTGAATCAGGAAGGGATCTTGTTGTTAGGAAGATTGTATCTAGAGGCTGAGAAAATGCATGGAAGAAGCAATTGCTTGAGGAAATGGTTTCTCAAAAGCACATCAGATATAACGCCTAGAACCAGGGAATTACCAGGGATACAATGGGATCCATTGTATCACAACAGCTTTAGCGGGGTGTGGTAATCAAGATATGCCTATGTTCAGTGAGGCTTCTAGCTTCTATTGACTGGAGTAATTCATGCATTGATTTAATTTTGCAAACAGACCTTTTGACTTTGGCCTGTTTTTAGATGGACACTCTGCTACCTACACATACAAACATGGAAACTGGCATTCTGTAACACACAGTGTAAGGAATAATATGAAAATCCAATATTTCATAAGGCAAGGGATGAAGGGCATGTTAACATAGGGCAACATGTGTTTTGCACTGGTGTTTCCTACAGCAAGTGTATAAAGTCTCAATGGAGAGTTAGGGCCTTGCCTGGGAAGGGCCAATCACCTGCATTGTACTTGCATGTATCTACCTGGTCTTCAAGACACATCTGTTGTTCATACTTTATTTACATGCTGCCTGTACAGAAGACAAATACAGCCACAGCAAACACAAATGGCACACAAAGTCTGAGGCTGCTCTGTGCATGGCCATTATTAATTACACTGTGTAGGAAAGAGCATTTTGTAGCTAACATTTCAGCAGTATAAGGGGAATAATTTTGCTTTTTCAGTACCTGTTGCTAGGAGAAATCATCAGGTGCTCATGTGTTTTTGTGCAATATGAAAGGGTAAACAGGTGTTTCCAAAGCACATTTTCCAAACCATTAATGATTTTATATACCTCTAGCATATCTTCCACTCAGCCATCACTTTTCAAAGCTGAAGAGCTCTAATCTCGTCTATGGAAAACTTGGTATTCACAGCAGCTGCTCCAGCACAAAACAAAACCCTTGTCTGTTCTCATTTTGGTCTATAATACCTCTACCCAACCCCTAAATTTTAAACTGACAACACAGGCCATGAAACTCAGCTGAAGAGTAATTCATGATAAAGATCAAAGCAATTATGTAACGTTCTGGAGAAATCAAAGCCAATATGTTCCTATTTACAGCCAGAGAGTGCACAGCATTTACTGTTGATTTAGAGACTTTGTAAGAAGATGAGGCATCATAATTATATAATGCCTATTTTACATAACAGAAGCAAAGCTGGTGCTTTTTGCATCCCTGCTGAACAATACTATTTGGTATGGTGATCAAGTGTCCCTAACAATAGGAACATGATTTGGCATCAACAAATACTCCATTTGGTTAAGGACAGAGTACTTGTGAGTCCTCTCCCCCACATCATTGCTATCTCTCCTGTTTTACTTTATCAGCACCTTAGATGCACTAGTGGCATTTACTGAGAAAAGGAGTTTGAATTTGAGTACAATATAAATAGATCAGCTTGAACAGGTTAAGTTTAGAGGTGTGCAAATTCTTCCTCCTATAAGAAGTACTAGATTTCTGGAGAATTGGTGTGGGCTGCCTCATCAGGAGAAATAAGCAAATTAATATTCCAAATAATTAAATGTCCTTGGATGCCCCTTGAAATTACTCTCTTGCTTCTGTCAGGCATTTCTTGAGAGGGCCCTCCAAACTGCCTTTCACAAAAATGGGTCATAACTTGAGGATGTGCATAAATGTTGCTACTTTTATGAAAAAATTTAAATGCCCTTTAAAAGTTTTCTGATGCTTCTGAACAACCCTCAGTTTAAAATGTGAAAAGTCTGAGGCAATGACATTGTCAGTGGGGGTTGAGAGGATTTTCACCTGCTCCATGGTAAAATCCTCAGACAGCCTTCTCTTTGGAATGTCCACTCTTCAGATTTTTTGTGCAGCAACACTAAACACAGGACACTGGGTTTTTTTGTGTGATAGGTCCAATTCTCTGAAAAAGTCTACCAGCATGGGGTGTGGAAAGCATGTCTTGAAGTATTCCTGAATGCGGCCAAAACATGCAAAACAGTTCTACTTCATATGGCATTTGGAGGAAGGCAAACTGTTTTATTCTTCTTGAATTTCATTTTAACTAATAAGAGCCACCTTATACATTCAGTTTAATTGTGGATCTGCTTATTTTCATGTGGTTAGGATGTTTGTGTAAATGCTACTTTACATGCAATTTTTAAAACTGTGTTTAAAATATCCAGTTTCATGTTTAGATTTGATTCAGTGTTAATCTTACCTTGGTCATCTTTCAGCAGTTGAGAAGGAATTCCCTCTGTGTGGATTGATTTCTTTTGACTGGATCTAATTTTACACTGGCCTTTCTTTTTAACATCCTCCTTCTGCTACCTTTCAGTTGTTGGTAGCTTTAGGTCTAAAGATACTACATGCCCATAGGTCAACAATTTATCCAAAGAAGTGAGCTCTGGCTGCCAAAAGCTTATGCTGGAATAGACTTGGTTAATTTTTAAGGAGTCATTGGACTCTTGTTTAAATCTGTCTATCAGGATGCCCTGAAGACCAGATTTATTCTTAAGATACCACAGTTTCACATAAAGACTTAAGTAAAACTGTAACTTCGTCTGCCATTTTCTCCTGTTCCCCCCCCCCCCACATGCCCTGACTTGTCGTCTAGTCCAGACTAGGTTGTGACAAGTGGGGGACGTGGAGCAGGAGGGGGGCAGGAGGAAATTGTGGTTAAAGTTACTATTTTACTTAGGTCTTTATGTGGAACAGAGTAATAGAAGTCTAAACTAAGTGTTTGAGCATACTGCCCATACTGTTGGAAGTGAAGGACTTTTATGCTGTTTCATGCCTCAACCACAGAAGGGGTTTACCAGTAAACCAGGTGCTAGATAGGAATCTAGGAAACCTTTACTCTATCATTCTGACACTATCCCTTTGATGTTAGACTGATATTTTTAGGGACTTCCTTCCTTCTGGCTCACTCCTTCCTCCTCTCTTCTCTTTACACTCCTACTGTTCTACTGCACCATGTGTGTAGAAGGATGGATGCTGCATGCCTCCATTAGATTAGATTAGATTAGTGAACCTATCTATCTACCTTTCTATCCAGAATGGAGTTCACTAATAAATACTCTTTTTATTAAATTAGAAATTACAAACACTCTGTTTTTCCAAAGCGCTCATACGCATGTTTGGGGATGCTTCACTGTGCTTAGGCCTCCGCACGCTTTACTTGTAATGCTAAGGTATAATCTCTCCAGCACATACTAAGCAAGGTTTGGTACAAAAAGACTGTAATTCAAGAATAATTGTATGATGATAATGTACTATCAGATGCAGCCTTTAATTAAATGATACTTTAATTAAAGCACATTCTCTAAACTAGACATCACCACACTGAGGGCTTTAATCAGTGGATTGGACCCTTAATATTTTGGTGTACTGAGATCCAAGAACATTAATGCATATTTGAAAGCACCTGGGATTCACAAATCTTAAACAAGTGTAAGGATCTTAAACAAGTATAAGCATTTCACCATGCTTAGATCCCAGAGAATTCTTATCAGTCTATTAATATATCTAATGCTCAATGTGGACAAATCTGTGGAAGCTTAAGTCCAGAAACTAATTAACAGAGGAGACAGATATTTCTATAAACCTGAAAAAAATGTCCTAGGTTTGCAGAAAAATCTGAAACCTTTTTTTAAAAAAGGGAGATTGACCTCCCCAAAATAACAGAAGCAGTGCCAGGAGCTTTAAGGAAAAAATATGCTAGGCAACACTAACAGTACTGCCAGACTTTAAGCCTTGGTTTCTAACGATAAAAGGCAGAAAGAGAGGGCAAGATCCTTTCCATAGTTGTTTTAGCCTTTGAGGGAGGACTCATGGAAGTCAGGCCTGGCAGCAACCACCAGTTGACTTGGTATTGTGGGAGTTGCAAGACTCACCCAGGATCATCTGCTTACTACTGTTCAAAAGCAGCTATCCCACAAAAGTCAGCATGGTGTAGTGATTACAGTTTCAGCCTAGGAGCTGAGAGACCCAGGTTCAAATCACCATTCTATCTTGGAAGCTCACTGGTTTTGCCTTAGGCCAGATAAACATCCTCACCTTAATTTACCTCACAGGATTGTTATGAGGATAAAATGGATAATAATGATGTCAGTTGCTTTGGGTTCCCATTGTGGAAAAAGGCAGTGCATAAATGAAATTATACATCTCCCAAAGATGGGAGACAAATAAAAGATAGGTTAGTTGCTGGATGGAAAAGGTAGAAGGAAGCAGAGAAAGGAGAGAATATAGGGGTTTCCAAAAGGAGGAAAAGAGAAAGTAGTATTGGTGAAGGAGGGAAATGATGTGCCCCCACAATTCCTTGTGAGTATCTCACTGGGCAACTGGGAAATAGTTTTCCCAGGTAGAGGTTGCCAGGAGGAGGGAATGTTGGAAAACCAAAGACATGAGAGCCAACAAGGTAGATAGGCTAGTAGTTAGTAGGAAGAGAAGAAAGTAGGAAAAGGGGAGAAGCCATACTGGCTTTCAGGGAAAGAAAGAGGAAAAAGAAAAGTATGGCCATTAGAGAAGGTATGTGAGGCCTAAGCAACATCTAAGCAGCATCAGGAGGTTCTGGACAACTCAACCAGAAGAAAATACAGCCAGATTTTGTTGAGAAGAAAACAGGGAAAGGAGAAAGAAGGGTTTGGTCACAGTCGACTGTGATCAGCTCTGATTCTCATATCATGTGTTCGTGGTTTTGAAGACACCTCCTCAAAAATAAGAAAATGGGGAAATATATATATATATTGCTGGAATTGGCAGGAAACACTGAGTTGATTCATGTATTTAATTCCCTGAAAAGAAGCCCAGCTGCAATACCTGCAGAGCAAACGTCCCAGGGCATCTTCAGCAAAATGGTGTGCAACATGGATGATTCAAGCCTCAGAAAATGGCTAGTGGGGGAAAGCAAAACTAAAAGCTTACAGATTGGGTGGGAGAAAAAAAATCCACTCTCTCCTCAAATGTTTTATTTTTGTTCTGTCCAGACAAAAAAAGAGGAGATGGGTTTTTTAAGATGTCCCCAGAATGTCTTATTTTGGTTGTGTGGAAAAGGCTTCTCTTTTCCTACTGAATTTTCAATACCTTTGCCTACAGCAGGAGAATAAAGAGAGCTGCCTTTTCCACCAATGGTCCAAAACAGTAGAGAGTGGAACTCAGACCCGCTTTTCATCCCTCTCCCTCAAATTCATCACAAAGAAAGCGCGGCCGCGACTTAAACGCGGCCGCCGTTGCGGGAGGGCGATCCCCCCCCCACTGGGTACAGCACTCGGGCTGCCCAGATGCTTGGATCACCTCCCATGCTGCGCCAATTTGCCTTCCTGTATTTTCGGTTAATAAATTCTTTGGCTATGGCCATTTGCTTACCCACACTATATACATACTGTCCTGTGTATTATTCTGTGTATCTAGTCACTGAGCAGGAAGGGCCACACCTCTACACGCAAAGCACATGCTGCTATTTTGCTCACCCTTCTTCTCCTGTGGCAAACTGCATTCCTGCTCTAGCCTCTCTATGGATTCAGTGGCTGCTTTCTAAGGTGATCTACTCTTTACCATTTCAACAGAAATATTGTCAGACACAAGACATAGTCCCTCAAATACCAATGATAGTTTTCAATCTATTGGTGCCTTCAATTATATCTTGTGTAAAGCAGAGTTGGGTAGGAAATGGCGCCCGGAGACAACTCCTTCTCCAGGTGCTCCCTCCCTGGCTTTCACAAACTTCGGCTTGCCTGCAAGGAAACAGGGTCAGGGCTTGGGGGCAGGCCCCCACCCACCCCTAATTCCCACCCCTGATCCCCACCCCCTGGTTTGCAAGGAGGTCAATGGCGAAGCTACAAGGGTGCGTGGGCGGAGGGGTGCATCGTGCACCAGGCGCACACCTTGGGGGGGGCAAGTACCCTGGACTACCTTTTCAAGTTATGATGAGCATTTCAACAACATACCCATGAGCCTTTGCTAAACATGCAAATATGTAATTTGCATATTTAGCAAAGGCTCATGGGTATGTTGTTGCCTGCATGGAGGGGTGTGTGGGGTGCTGCCCCAACCCCACCTTCTGGCCTGCACAGAGGTTGGGGGTGTGGGCCCCACCCCCTTCGCCTCTGTGCTTTCAAAAGCTCTGGCTTTGGAGGCTGGAGGGGGCAGGGCTGGGTCGCTGTAGCACATGCCATTTGATCACGTGGGGGGCACCAGGTGCTCCCCCATGTGATCAAAAGGCATTTGCCCAGGGAAATGAGTGACCCCATGTCCCCAGACAAATACGCCACTGGTGTAGATATGTGTAATGTTTCCTGTTTAATCTATTTTTCAAAAATCTCATTTGCTGTCATTCCATGTATTATGGAAGCTTCATGCCGTTCATTTGGAGTTGTCCTTTTCCTACCCTCTTCTCCCCCCAGTCCCCTAAAAGTGCACACAACATTCCCCAGGCTGTTTTGTTACACCTATTAGGAGAAGGGAGGCCAGGGGAAGACAGATATTCACACCCACCAACCATTACATGGTTATGTGGTTTGCCTCCTGCATCGGTCTAAGAAGCAGCAGCAGCAGCAAAGGTCTGCAGCAAGAGGTGTGAAGCAGATAGGGCAGAAGGAGGAGAAGGAGAGAAGAGGGCAAGGCAAAGACCAAATGAATGGAATTAGTTCATCCACTGCTTTTCCTATTCACTTTTGTCTGTTAAATGAATGAAACAAAATCAGGGGAGGTGTCCCCCTTTTTCAATTCCCTTGTCAAGGGCTGCTCAAAGTTGTCTAACTGTACAACAAGGTCAGGGACAATCTTGTCATCAATTTGCAGCTTTACAGCTGAAACTCTACCTTGACTCAGTCATATTGTTCATCACCAGAGACTGAAAGATATGGATGAAAGGATTTGGCACTCTGCCCTAATTAAACGTCAGCAGGGAAATAATGAGCAACATATTGAGTGGATGGAGCGTGGCTAACATGGCCTCTTGGCAACTTTGCACTTTGAAATGACATATTTCATTTGGTCAATCACTTTCTAAAGACATAATCCATCAGTTAATTTGTTAAAGCTGCAGCCTGGGGTGCTCTCTCAAGTAACCTTAATCTCTGTTTGTGTGTGTTGGCATGCTGGAATTGTAACAGGAGAGGGTGTTCATCATACACTGTTTTCCTATGTGGCACATGTTGGGAAGGACGCCCAAATCAAGGCAGCTTCTGGTAAGTCAGTGTTAGACAATCAACATTAATCTAAATTAGTCCTAAATGATCTTAATATGGGGAACATTGACATTTACCATGGCACATATTCAGTCTTGGCTAAGAAGAGAAGAAAGCACCCCTAGTTCTAAATGGCAGCATATTTTCCCAAGGTTTGGTTTTATTTGTAGTCATATGAATGGCATATAAAATGTTCTTGTACACAACTGCTATGACAATGTCTGTTGCAGAAATAAAGACACAAAGCAAAAGCAAGCAAAATAAACAGAAGAGTTAATGCCTAATAGTGTATATCCCAATGCAATTAAATATTAGTAGTATCCAGTATTGCTCGAGAATCCATAAATGGTCACTGTAATGGTTTTACAATTTGACAACAAAAGAAGCTATTCTTAAACCAAATTTTTTTAAAAATTGCATAGTACAACTCAATAATCATTATTTTTTTAGGGACAGTGTTTCCCAAAATATAATAGTGTAATGAAAAGCATGTTTATTCAAACAATGCCATGTTGTTACTTTTTGAAAACTTGGGTTCAGAATGGCAGCAGAGGTACATCTGTAGATGTGCTAATTATGTGAACTGCAGAAATTCCGAATTCCCTTTCTCAAGCACAGACATGAAAACAAGCAGAGACAGGAACATGCATTTATGGTCCTATAGTCAGAGCAAGCATGGGAAATAACCCAACAGGATTTTTCAAACTTTTGACCTTTCTCTGCTGACCTGTTTGCTGTGAGCCTTGTTTTATTGCAGAGGGCAGAAAGAGATAGTGAGAGCCAGTATTTCAAAATGGTTAGAGTGACAGACAGGAATCTGGGATGAAGGTCACTGGGTGACTTTGGTCCAGTCACTTCCTCTCTCAGCTTATTCCACAAGGTTGTTTCAAGGATAAAATTGGGCTTTTCCTGCAGGAAAATGAGGGGAGGATGGGAGGTCATCAGTGTTTATTAATATGCTGACAGCACTTCCCAGCACCACTGGGAAGTGATGTCAGCATGTTACTAGCAATGCTATTATATCACTGGTGAAATTCCTCCTCCCAGTAGGTCTCCCACCAGTCACCAGCCTTGAGTCATTTTCTGGTTCACTCTGGAAGTGATGTCATGGTGTTACTGAATGCTGATTTTTCAAACAATTTCCCACACCCTGCTATACTACTGAACAGTGGTGGTCAGGGACTGCCAGTGCTTGGGCTCCTTCAGATTGCTGGGCATAGACCGGAGTAACTCATGTTAGGATTGAACTGCTAGTAGGCATATTCTGAGCTGCATGGTTGGTTTTACTGAGCCTCACAATTACCATATGACATACCTAGCAGTACTCTGTGGCTGCACATTGTAGTGGACTAGCAGTAGTGTGGAGAAAATTGTCTTTCTGAGCTCTCTGACCCTTCTGAGGTGTCTCTCATCAGCATCCAAGGAGGCCCTGGAAGAGCTGCTGTTTTAAGCCACTGAATGGATACTTTAGCAAGGTGTAAGCAAACCAGTTGAGAATCAGAATTAAACTTCAATTTATTGGGTATTTGCTATTACAGTATAATAAGAAAGAAGCAATATCCACAAGGTGCAGTACAAATACATTAAAATCAATGGGCCTCCCCCTCCCGCCCATTATGGATTGCGGATTGCATTCACAGTCTGCATTGCAGAAAATTTCAGTAAGTAATAACTGTGCCTCTACAAATATAAATTAAATGAAGTTGTAACCCTGTGGTTGGGAAAATTAGAAATGTTTTGGCACCTGGAAGCAAAAAGTACTGCTTTCTGCTGCTTCCTATTGGACTAACAGCAGAACGGCTCCTGGATAGACTCAAAATTAAATATGTCTAGGTATGTTGTGAACTGTTCAAGAACCAGAGCTCTAGCCGTTGGCATTTCATAATGCTTAGATAATAACCAAACAATCTTATTTCTATCTAGGGGGCAAAAATACAGGGAAAAAAACAAGAGGGAGAAGAATAACTGTACAAGTATGGGTAGTGGAGAGAGAACAGAAAGTGGCAGACACAAAAACAGATTCCACCATTCCAGACCCTGACACTCATTAATCTTGCTGATAAATTGTCTCTTTATAAATGGAGGCCCAGTAGTCCTGAGAATTGAAAGAAATGCTACATGAACAGAGGCACAGTCCTTTTACTAGTATCTTCAGTTCTCGTGGAGTAGTTATAGTAAGAATGCGGAGATAAAATATTGCCTCTTAAAGAAACACAGAAACTGAGAGAGAGGGAGAGAGAGAGAGAGAGAATGTGTGTATACATGAGTATTATATAGTCATTTGCTACAGACCTTTCTCTGGCAAAGGATATATCCAGCATATGACCAAAAATGGAATAATAATGCACTATTGAGTGGTAAGTTTACAATATCCTACCCCCACACCCCACTTTTACTTGGCGAACACTCCTGTGGTCTACTGCTTTTCATGGCAAGTGGCTTCTATCAGTACTGACATCTTCCAGATGTTAGTTGCTTTGATTCTATCCCCCTCTTCCCCACCTCCCTCTTCTTTCCCATGCTGCAAATGAGTTGGCATGGAAACAACTCTTTTCTGGTAACATGACATACAATTCAAGCAAAATGCATTTAGCACAGATGAATAGTTCAAGAATATGCCTCTAACAAAAGTCAATTTGAAAGCCCTGCTTTGCATTTGTTGGTGTTTATGACAACCTTCCAAACAAAAGTCTAAAATTCAAATATTTTTCAGGGGCAGATGTTTGATCCCTTTACAGTTGTATATCTTGGATGATCCCTGATCTATTTATTTAATCAACAAAGTGATACAAAGGAACAGAATACAAAAGCCTGAATATGAAAAAATACAGAAGTCTCTGCAACAGGGCTCCTGTTAAAAGGAGGATGCTCAGTTTTATTAATTCCTTTACATATGGATCTGATTCGTAACCATCTTAAGCGGTGTATGTGAATTTAGGCAGATACAAGCTAAAATTTTGCCTGTACTTGAAAATAAGTCCTGGTGAAATCACTGTCTCCATTGGAATCAGTGGGTACAACCTGAAAAAAAAAACCCTGTGTACCACATACAAATGACAGCAGAGCAGATAATTCAAGATAATTCAAATAAACTAGCCATATAAAACAGGGCAAAAACAAAGAAGGAAATACAAAGTCCCTGCTTGGGTCCCTCAGCAATCTGATAAAAAGCAAAACAAAACAAATATTATTCACTTCCAAAGCTGATGATCAGTGATTGAACTGAAGCATGAAATAAGCAAATCTATGTAACATCATTGTAGCTGGACTGTGGTACTTCATGCTGCAAGGGATTACTCTAATGTTTTAATAATGTTCCATATTAAAAAAAACCCGCTCTGTAGATGTAGAAAACAAGGATATGAAGAACACTTACAGTGCAATCCAGAACAGAGTTACTCCAGTCTAAACCCATTGAAGTCAATGGGCTTAGACTGGAGTAACCTTGTTCTGGATTACAGTTAGTCCTGTTAAACAAGCCTATAGTGTGTGTGTGTGTGTGTGTGTGTGTGTGTGTGTGTGTGTGTGTGTGTGTGTAGAAGTAATATCACAAATGAAATAAGCCAGCATGAGTATTTCCCACCTTCAAGTGCAGTTTCTATACCTTATCCCTCTCTCAGTGTTAAAAGCTGTTCAAAGGGAAATGCTCCATTAGAACTGACAACTCCAGGTTGTGAACTTCTTGGAGATTTGGGGGTGCAGCCTGGGAAGGGCATGATTCGAGGAGGGGAGGGGCATCAGTAGGGTACAATGCCATAGAGTCCATCCTCCAAAACAGGCATTTTCTCCTGGGAAATTGATCTCTAGTCTGGAGATCCATTATATTTATAAAACTGGATTCAAATGAATCCAAATACTCCATCTTGTCTAAGAAAACCTGAAGGTGCACAGTCACCACAGAAGTACCTTCACAGCGCTGATGTCCCAAGTGTCTTTATATTGGAGATATATATGCCCAGAATTAAATTAGCTGAAAGCACTGACCTTTCTAGCTTAAGGATATGCACACTGCCAAAGTAAACACAGCCTTTTTCTGCCTTATTAATTTTTCCATGTGAAATTGGTCTACAGTCGCCTATAAAAACATCACTGTGTGCCTCCTCAATATTTATACTTGTTTCCATCTTAGACTGTTCAGTCTACTCTGCTGAAGATATACAATAAAGATAAGTGTCAAAAATGTGCCAAGTAACTCATGAAACATCTCTTATATGCTTTGTGGAACATTCCAGTTGCAGGAATCTGTAGTCTGAAGAGAATCCATTTATTTTACTGATAACTGAGTGCAATTTTTCCTAATGAATGCCTCTGTTTTAGATGATAAATTGTCTATTAGAAAAAAAGTTCAAGTGGGGTTGTGTGTGCATGTACATATGCCATTTATTTTTGATTATGATGTTGTTAATGTACTACTGCTGTCTGGACTCCCTGGGTTGCATAGTTGTTTCAGACTAGAAGTATCATATTCAAAAGGACAAAAGTTCCATACAAAGCAGACACATTGGATTTTGCCCAAATTTAGCACCAGAGTGTTAATTCAACACAGAGACTAAAATGGGGCAAAAAATAGAAATTGTTTGTTTTGGCAATGACAAATTCTTAATGACAAACTGCAATACCCATTACAATCCAATTTAGAGTTGAACTGACTCTAAAACCATGAGGAAATCCAACCAAGAGTGAAGCACTGAGTAAATTCAATGAGGAATATCAAATTCACATCACCAGAAGCCGTTCTAGTAATCTCATCTGAGCATTTCTTTCTCGTGCAATGGGGCCAATATGTATGATTGCGGGGGGGGGGGGGGAATTCTTTTTGGAGATATGTTTATACAGCAGCTTATGAATGAAAACTAGTCCCAAGTGACTTTGAGAGTTACTTCATTAGTTACCAGCCAGAAAATGGCAAATGTGCTGCCAGAAAACTATCTTATACACACTTACTCCTCAGGCATGGTACACAACACAGTGATGAAGCCCGGACTGATATGCTCTTATTAAATGGCAAGCTGTCCTGATGGAAAGTGAATCCTTTCCTGCTCCATACACCTTTAGTAGTTAAAGAAATTTCTAGAAAGATCACTTTCACAGCTAATATCCAATAGCCTGGTCTCAGATCTGCTAATGTCATTGGGGAGAATCCAACCATTCTCAAGGAGCCTTCCTGCAATTCGCTCAGTAGAGTGACAGGATGGAGTAGGATCAATCCGCTCTGCAACTGGACCTCTGGAATCATGGCCAAGAGACAAACACAGGCTTATAACTACAGTGTTGATTGTGAGGGTGAGCACGCACATGCACACACTTATGTAAAGTGGCATCACAACCATACATAAAGTCACAACCAACTTATGGCAACCCCAGCAAGAGGTTGTCAAGGCAAGTGGTTAAGCAGAGGTGGCTTGCCTTTCTCTTCCTTTATAGAGTCATCCTTGGTGGTTTCCCTTCCAAGTACCAGCTCTGCTTAGCTTCCAAGATCAGACAAGATTGGGCTATACCATGCTGACATCTCTCTGCTGTTACAAAGTATATCATCCGTGAATTTCCAGCTTTCATTTTAAAATATTTCTAACTTATCCATGTAACTATATACTGGAAAAGCAGTATCCTAACTTTCTGCCAGACAGTTAGGGTTGCCAGTCCTGGGGATGCAGGGTAGAAGATGCTCTGCCCCACCAATGTGAGCAGCAGAAGTTTTTAAAAAAATGTCTGGTGGGCAGAGATGTGACATCAATTCTGAGTTTTCCCCAGAAATGACATCACACCACTGGCCTAGGCCCTTTCCTCACGGGCCAAATACAGCGCCCTGGGGACAGCAAAAATGCCGTCCCCAGGGAGCTGTTCACATGGGGGGCGCAGCTGCTTTGCAGCCGTGCCACCCTCACTCCTCTCCAGCGGCGTGAAACCGCCATTTTCCCACCTCGCTTCCTGAGCGAGGTTTTGGGGAAACGGCGCCTTCCAGCCGCTGCCGTGCGAACGGCAACAGCTGGAAGGTGCCATTTCTCCCCCCTTTGCCCGATCAACCTATCTTCTCTGCGACCGTCTGGCGCATCGCCGAGGCCTGGGGACACGCCCCCCTGCCCTGCGACTCCGGAGTGGTCGCGCAGGGCAGGGGGCGTGTCCCCTGGCCTCAGCGACGATGCCAGACGATTATGAAAGAAAGAATGTCGATCGGATAATGGCGCTCCGTAAAGCCGTCTTCCCTTTGTTACAGGGACCCGATACGATGCGCGAATAGGAATGTGAATTGTTGCTATAGAGTTTCCAGTGATTCTTAAAGAGGCATGATGTCATTTCTGAGGTTTTTTCCAGATGTGATATCATACTGTTGCTGATGGCTGTTCCCCATATCTAGACCCCAATTTCTTGGTAGCTGTCAGACTAAGCTTGGCAACTTTGAAAACAGCTCTGAATGCAGCTCAAGCTAACTCCTAATGGATAAAGCTTACCCTCACCTTCCCCATTCTTTGATTTTTTTTTCACTGTTGCCCCTTCCCTGTTTCTTGTTTGCTTCCTCAATAGGAATAGCAGGTGGTAGGAAAAAATGAGTCTTGCTCAGCCTGGTATCTGTTTTTCACTTTTTTATTTCAAGCCATTATTTTGCAGCTTGCCTCTATGAAGCAATGTGTGCAAAAGTAGCCAAAGGCCTAAGGGGACATACATTATACCAGTGTCACTACATAAATAAAAGATCTTGGAGGGAATTTAGATAAGCCTGAGTCAAGGATAAGCCCTTTTCTCCATGCTCAGACTATAAACAAATGAAGGAAGTAATCCTGAGCAAGTATAATATACTCTTCAATCACAGACACTTTCTTCCCTACTTTCGTGATACTGGAGAGAAGTTTAAGGCAGATGATATATTACATGTTTTGCAAACAGAAGGTCCCAAACTCAATCCAGTTAAAGGAAGTAGAGTAGCAGTTGGTGTTGATTAAAGTTGTTTCTGCATGGTCCAAATATCCTTGGTTGAGCCAGGGAAATATCCCGGGTTGGCCAAGAAGTTTGCACTGTTCCTGTCCTTAAATCAGGTTTGTCCCACAATATTTCCCTCATCCTGGGATTTTCAAAAATCATCAATTTGGCGATTCTTTTCAAAAATTCTGCTTTGAACTCACTAGCATGCAAACGCCACGGGAGCAGAACCAGTTTATTTTGCCCGCCCAGCTGCCTGATCTCTCCACCCCGCTGCCTGTCCCTGATCTCCCCACCTGATATCATATCATTTCAGCTCTGCTGAGCCACTGACTGTTGCAGCCCGCCCTTCCTGAAATGTTCCCCCAAGCAAATTTTCTGCTCACGGTATTGACCGGGTGCCATTTCACCTGGGTTAATCAGGAGTGGAGTCCCAAAATGTCCCTGTATTCTTTTCTGTACATGTACTGGTTGCTCAGAGTGCATAGCTAGGGAGATAGGCACTTTGGGTTGAACATTCAATAGTGGGCATATCACGGTGGGGGGAGTTTCTCGTTTTCCACAAAAATATGAGAATGTGAGTAGGAATGTGATGTGATGCTGTACCCCTTTGTTTTTTGCTGCTGCTTGCCAAGTTGAGACCTACATTGGGCCCTATCCAGAACTGGATAAAAGGGGGGCTTCATTTCCCTCACTGCTGCCCCAAAACAACAGCCAATCAGAACATAGGACACCGGGGATGTTTGCGCATACACTTGTGGTGTAAATACAAAAGACCCGGGTTCATGGGAAACTAACTGGAGTATTTCCTCCTGGTCTTCACTCGATTCCTTCACAGAAATGGGCAGCCATGTGAAGGGAGAAACTGGGATAAAATAGACCCGGATTGGGTATAATTGTGCCATGCAGAAACGACCTAAGACTTCTTAGAGCAGCTATGAGTCAAAATGGACAGTTCTGTGCTAGATAAAGTCTCTGCTGTTTCTAATTTTAGTAAAGAAAGCACTTGTTAACAGCTTATTCTACTTTTCCCAAACAGTTCTGAATAATATTCCAAGTACTGCTCCAGATCTAGCATCAGCTTGCCTGTTGGTGGATCACTGGGGAAATTCCAGCTCCCACCACCTTCAAACAAACAAACCCATTTTGTATTTTATGCTTTAATTAGAAATCAATTCACCTGGAGAACATGGCTGCTTTGAAAGGTGGGCTCTATGGCATTATACCCCATTTAAGCTCCTCCTCTCCCCAAACCCCACCTCCCCAAACCCCACCTAGCCCTAACCCTAACCCTAGCTCAACCCTAAGCTACTCACTGTGTAAATGTGAACTCTTCTCAGAAACTACATTATCATTATCCTCAGAAACAGCCCTGAGAAACTTTCTCCAGATTTCACTATGCTAGGTAGGGCTATCAACCTTGATGTGTTGGCTGAAGATCTCTTGCTAATACAATTATCTAGGAAACTGAGATCAGTTCACTTGGAGAAAATGGCTGCTTTGAAAGGTGGATTCTATAGCATTATAACCCATTGAGGTCCCTATCCCCCCATCCTAACCCCACTCTCCTCAGGCCCCACTCCTGGAGGCCCTTTATGTATGTAACTCTTATGAAGACAGCTGTGGATGGTTGCTGCTCGGGGTGGATAGGGCATGAGCTGATTCCAGCCTCAGTAAGGGTAGGAGCAGCAATGTGGCTATTCCAGGTTAGGGCAAGCACCAACACAAAGGCCGCCTGCTGGCCACGTCGGAAAGGGGAGGGTTAGCCTGAACCTTTAAAAGAGCAGGCTGTCCTTTGTGCTGGCCATGTGCTTGGATCAGCCAGCGATTTGCCCACCCACCTCTCCCTGTTTTCCAGTGATTGTTAATGCATGTTAACTTGTCATAGCCATCGATGGTTTTGGTGCATGGTTATTGATCTGGAAGGGCCAGGGGAGGGGAGCTAGGAAGCTAACTCCTCCCCTCAGGAATGATAGACAGTGGCAAGAGGCAACCGCCCTGCCGAACAGGGCATCTGGGGAGCACCTCTTGCCAGGAGCGTCCGCCCGGCAGAGCCCACAGTGGAGCGAAGCCTCTGTACGGGGTATCTGCCTGCAAGAGCTTCGCTGTAATTTCTAGTTGTCCATATCAAAACCCCTGCTTGGCCTCACGCTTCTGTATGTTCAATAAAGAATGGCTATGGCCAATTGATTTAACTCAGCCAAAAAGTGTGGTATGATCTTTGTATAAGAAAGTTGCCCAGGGAATTCCGCCCTCGGACAGCAACACAGCCAAGAAGCAGTTGTTTCACAATCTTTTTTTTTTTGAAGTGTGTTTTTGTGTGTGCACCACCCTTTTTTCTCCTGTGTATTTTTGTTTACATTTGGTCAACATCCCCCAAAGTGTCTCTATTCAGGCCAATCCACCATTTTGCCTACCCACCTTTTTTGTTGCCATGATTTTGCAGAGGCCGCCAGCCAGTTTTGTTTTGGGATCATCTGATTTGTCAATAGTTTGCTGACTAGATAGATCTTCCCACTTTCACACTACCCTGCAGCTACCCTCCAAAGTCTTTGAATCATGGGGGGAGGGGTGTGTAAAAAATAAAAATCAAACCTGAAGGGAATGTAACCACAGAGCAAAGGAGACCACATATGCATAAATCTAACATATTAAAAAATAAAAATAAATGATTAAAATCTCCTGGTAGTTCCTAACCTGGAACTGGCAACCCTAATGCTAGTCTGCTTTATATTAAATGGCAGACTCTGATGCTTTTTGTTTACTGGGAAAAAAGTATTAGCCATCCCTCTATAAGTACAAACTCTTACAGAGGGGTAGGCCCAACACATGCTGATTTAGCCTGTTTGCATTCAAAACAGACTCTGAGACATATATGACCTCCTAGACAAGTTCTATCCCACTGGAGACACAAGCCTTATCTTCACACATTTGAAGAAGAAGAAGAGTTTGGATTTAAACCCCACCTTTCTCTCCTGTAAGGAGATTCAAGGTGGCCTACAAGCTCGTTTCCCTTCCTCTCCCCACAACAGATACCTTGTGAGGTAGGTGGGGCTGAGAGAGTTCCACAGAACTGTGACTAGCCCAAGGTCAACCAGCAGGAATGTAGGAGTGTGGGAACACATCTGGTTCACCGGATAAGCCTCTGCCACTCAGGTGGAGGAGTGGGAATCAAACCTGGTTCTCCAGATTAGAATCCACCTGCTCTTAATTATTACACCATGCTGGTTTAGCTTGCTCATACACAAGGCTTACTCTGAGAGAGGATCCTCCAGGTTCTCCCTCTGAAGCTTCAGGCCCTATCTAAGCTGGCAGTATAACAGCTTCATGCCCCACTAGGTATGCCAGTGATAGTGGGGGGAGTTTGGTAAGGGAGAGCTTGCCTTTCTTTAGCCTGATACAAACCAAAGTGTAGACAGAACAACAGAATGTACAACAGATGGTCTGCAGGATTTTTTTTCATGAAAGAACTTGTGTTATAATTTATGCATGCAGAACCATTAGTAGGGATGGCATTGCTTTCAGTTAACACAAGCAGAAAGAAATAGTTTTAGCACTTCTGCTTTTGTAAGGACTTGGGCATACTGAAATCTTCTGTGGGATCCAGTCCCCCTCTTAGCCCCATCCTACAATACAAGGATAATAATCCTGGTCCATCATATATGGTGATTGCAAAGTTTATGGTAGTAATGTAAATGTTCTGAACATCAAAAGCACTATACAAACATTTGAAACGTCTCTATATGTCATTTCAAAGAAAAACCCTTTGCTGAAGCTTTCATTCAATTAAGTGCTTGCATTAAAATGTATTTTAGTGTGAAAACACTGAACCTTCAACAGTTTATTGGCTCCAATTAGATAACAGTTTCAGTAACTTCATACTGAACAAATAGCGATGCTGTTCACCAAATTCTAAGAACCTTGCTTTTTTCCACAATGATGCCTTAAGGAATTGCATGAAGAACTGAATTTTCTGTTCTGTTTCAAAAGAATGGTCTGTTGCCCCAGATAAGGGCCCAGCTCCATGCAGGTGTGAGTAGCCAGACATCTCTGTTACTCTGACATTTTTAATAGGACAAATAGCTTTTACTCCCTTGCCCATTTTGAAAAATTTAACATGCAGGGATTGTTCGCTATAATAATGATGTAAAGAATGCTCCAATAATGGTACAGTATTTCAGTTTTATAGACTATTATGATACCAGTTGGAAATTAAAGCATACATCTTTATTTTACGACTTTGTGCTCCTGGCTTGTGGGTTTTGAAGTACTGACATGAACAGCAAACAGTATTTCACACCAATATTTGTTCTGTTTTCAGGGCTGAAATACTGTAGCACAATAAAGCCTTCAAATAGGGCACTCTTGAAAATAACCACCACTGGCAGGTTAGTGGAAGGGAAACAACTCGTCAAAGCGTTCACGGTGCTCCAGAATGATTATCACGTGAAACAGAAAAGCCATCAGAAGAGTCTGCTCTGCCCCTTTAAACAGTAAGACTTGAATATCTCTGATTTTATTACACTCAGGGTGCTCTTATATTTATAGAAGCAATATGGGTCAAACTGACCTGCCCTGCAACTTGATATCTAAGGAATGACATTCACATGTAGTTGGCCTTAAACACATTACATTATTCAATAGTCTTTCCTTTGCCAGGGCAGGTCAGGAGGAAATGCAGCACTGTAATGAGTCTGTTGCCCTCCCCTGCTGTTCCCTCTCTGACCTCATCACCAGTCCTGATTTTGGTCAGCGTTGCAGCAGTACTACCCACTGAACTGAAAGGAATTCTGTGCCCCGGTACTGTGAAAGAATGAAATGGGCAGGAATAACTTGATGCTGTGCCTCAGTGTCATATCTCACAAAGCAACTGTCTGTAAAAAGCAAGCTCCGTTTCTGAAGAACATCCCCGCCCCGCCAACAGCTTAATTATTTTAGATGAAATATAAAGTCAGACAGTTCTTTTCACGCTGCTTGTTCCCATTTATGTTCATTTGTGTTGGCAAAGGTAGCTTCACTAAGCATATGTTTTATGCAGATGTTTCTTTGAAAAACTTCTTTGAGACTAAAAAATAGTCCCAGAAAAATCAGTGGAAAAATCAGCCTGCCTTTTGCAATGGGAAGACCTATCTTTTTAGAGTTAATTGAGTGGGTTAGTGAGTATAGAGATATTTAATTGATTTAAAACGTGTTTATTCTCCCTTTCCTTTCAAACTATTTCCAAAGCAGCTAACAAATAAAAGTAACAGAAAAATAAATCAATAAGGGAAAAAGAAGACAATTAATTAAATCAATTAAAACATTAAAGAGGGAGTAGAAAAAGCAATAGCAGCAGCACAAAACAGGGCAGATTAATAAAACGTGCTTTCAGATAGTAATCAAAGCTTGAGCCAAATCATGCCCTGTTAACCTCTGTTTTGCAGGAAAAGATGACTCAAGAAGAAGAGAAGCAGAAAGCACAAGCTGATGGTCCCTAGCTATCACTTGTTTTTCAGAAGCAACTGAAAATTGTTCCTATGCCACTATGTTTTACAGATACTACAAATAATAGTGCTCGTGCTGACTTTGAGGGGCATTACTGAGGATGCCTGAGGCAGAACAATATTTGTCAGTTTTCTGATCAAAGCACACAATGCCATGGGAGAGACAAAGCAGAGGCATTTCATCAGGGCATTCGAGCGGATGTCAAATAGTTAAAGGTTGTGTCATGGCCAGAAAGGCCAGCAATGCTCTCATTTCCCAGGCAATCAAAGGCAGAATATAAAAGCAAGAGACATGTGGACATAACATCTTGCCTAGTCTTTCTGTTCCGGTGGACTTAACTCCCTGAGCTGGGTTTCTGTTGGCATTCTCAGTTGATCAGTCACTCATAAGATCTTACGTACGTTTATATTAATTGTATTTTAAATCAGGGAATTTCCAGGTCTTTCCTTGACTCTGGATTAAAAAGAAAAGGCAGAGGAGGAACACACTCCAGGTTACAGGCTAAAAAACCACAGTCTGGCAGTAAATACAATCGTGTGGAACTGTTACTGATACCAATATGGGAATTGTGCCAGTTTGGTCATTAGATCAAGCAAATGACAAATTTTGATGGTGTGGCATCGCTTAAAAATGGAGCTCAGTGATTCAGTTATACAGCATGTTTATCTTATTAAACTGACACCAAATATGGCTTGTATAGTATCAAATGAAAGGTACTGTTGCTAGAAAGTATAATATTGTGTATGGGTCCAGGATCTTCATGGTCCTTTTTTTAAAAAAAAATCAGTACTGAGTTCAAAACATAAAGCATATGCATAGTGCATTCATGTCTGGAGAGTATATATGTAGGTTCTTACCTCCTGAATCAGTCACATATAACACACGAAGAATTATGTGTTATATAATATTATGTTATATGTGCTATATCAAGTATATTATGTGTTATATTATGTGTTATATAAAGTATAAATATCTTTGTTTTCTGTAAGAAAATCTGCAAATATGCCCAATACTTGAGTAGTAAACTGCTGCTCACTGTGCTATCATGAGAGGCAGTAAACAGATGAAGTTAAAGAAGAAAACAAATTCTATTCAAAATAAATTTCTAAGCAAAATAAAGTATATGAGAGTGTTTAAGTCCAAATAGTACTGTCACAATAGGAAGGTATTTGGATATTGTTCAGCTGCATTACACTGAAAATGCTGAGCTCCTTAATCATGTATAATAATCAAACACATTAGATAATATTAATTACTGTCAACATTTTTGTTTAAACAAAAATATTTTGCACACATTCCATGTCTCTGTTTACACGCACACAAACACAAATTATTATCTAATAATTAAGTAAAACCATGTCTTTCACATTATTTATTATAAAAGGTGGATTTTTTAAAACAGAGGTACCCAAAATTTCCCAATTCTTCCACAGGAAAAATTGGAACAACCGTCAGGTGTTTTCATGTCACATATTTGGAATAAGTAGAATGCTTCCTAGGACAAGGGTTTTCTCATTAAAAAAGAGAAAATATTTCATAGAAGCTTTGGGTGGGGGGTAATGCTCCCTGAAGATATCCTAAATTTCCTGAGTCTTCACATCTGTATCTCGGATAACACATTTTAAAGTTCAACTTCAAATAAAACATAATCTACCTTTGGAACACCTGTTACTTACTTTAATGATACTGCTTATTTAGCCTACAGGCTCTGAGCATGTCACTCTAGAGACAACAACAAAAAATAACAAATTTCAACAGCCAACCAGTTACCATGCTTGAGGTCCTTTGAATTCAATTATGTGAAGAAAAAATATTGTCTATAGCCTGTGTAACTCCTAAATCCATAACTTCCAAGAGTTTCTTAACCTTATCTGATGTTTACAGCCTCTCATTATCACAGAACAGAGGAGTAATTCACAAATCCCTAATACTGCTAAAGGTACTGAATTCTACTAAGCAATGCTCAAAAGTTTCTATCAGTCTGGAAACAGAGACACAAAAGCCAATAACCACCCATTCTGTACTTTGTCAGCAGTAACATCACCTTCATTCATATGACCTCTAGCACTCTTTACCTAAAGCCTGTTTAGTGGAGGGGGAAATACAAAACTTATTAAAAATATTTCCAAGGAACGTAATATTAATATGTTGATACACTGATATACTGAAACATTGATATGTTGCTACATTGATGATATCACCAGTGGAAAATGATGGATTCTATGGTATGGATGAAGAAGGCAGCAAAAACACTGCCTCCAGATGCTACAAGTATAGGAAAATCTGGTTAGAATTTGAGCTGTTCTACCAGCAGAACTGGTGGTGCCCCCAAACCTGCCTGAGATGGCGAAAACTCCCAACCAAAGTAGTTTTCATAAAATAAGTGTTCATGTAGTGCTTCTGTAGAGATCTATTGATGTTCACTAGTTTAGGCTGACCAGACGTCCCGCTTTTGGCGGGACAGTCCCGCCTTGAAACAACTCATCCCGCGGGTTTTTTCAAATGTCCCAGGTTTTGGAAGGCTGCCGCACTGCCTTCTGGGGCGCAAGGCAGTGCGGCAGCCTCCCACGCGGCTGCAGGGGTGCACGGCCTTCTGGGGCGCTGCCGTTTCCTGCCCTGTGACAGGGCAGGAAAACAGGAGCAACCCAGAAGGCTGTGTGCTCCTGTGGCTGCGCGCGCATGCATGCACGCACGCGCGCGGCCATTTGCCCGCCTGCCCCGGTTCGCGAAGGTGACCATCTGGTCACCTTACACTAGTTGAACAAAGGGTTTCAAGTTGGAATTGGTGGAATTCCCTTTCCCCAAAGTGATCCAAGTTGGCACAGGAATGGTGGGAAATGAACTCTCCAAGGTTGGCAGAAGTCAGCATGGATCCCCAGCCCCAGACAAACAGAGATCCTATGGTTGCAATTGGCACATTTTTATGTTATTATTTTCAATTTATTACAAAATAAAAGAAAAACATCAATCAGAAATCATTCAACCTGAGAGCAGAACAAAAATGGAGGTTAGAGGGGATGAAGAGAGGGCCACCTGGAAAAGTGGGAGAAGAGTGGTATGACACAAGTGAGGGGAGGGAGGAAAAAACCCAAAGGAGGCATTGCATATACATTCACATTCCCAGTGAAGTGGGGGGGGGGGAAGCTTGGGGTTTCTCTGCACCTGGAAAATGCAAAGCTTCTCCTTTAAAAAGTGTGGTCACTTCAGAGCAGTTGCATAAGGGAAAATATAGCCTGAATCATACATAGAAGCTGCTGTATAACCAAAAATCTGATCTGAAGCAAAAGGCTGCTTAAAGCAAGGAACACATTGGTGCATAATGGGCCAAAATCTACCACAGTCCTATGCATTTGTCTCTGTATTACTTGAGAAGGGATAGAGTTTAATCTTGAAAGCATAATTGGTCTCCTGTATCAAGGAACAGTTAAAAATCTAAATATCTTTAGGATGCCTTTGTGTAGGGTTCCTTTGGGTAAGACAATCCTAAATATAAAAGAAAGCATAACTTATGGATTTCTTCATATTGCTTCTAAAGCCCAAATTAACAAACTTTATTCACAGCAGGGAGTTCTGTTCATCTTGCCAATATCTACAACTCAGCACTCCTGAAACCCAGAAACTGGACTCTAGTCTCCACTAATTTTCTCCATGGGGTAGCACAGGAGTCAGATTTTAATAGATTTAGGCATCCATTAACTTCTGTGGCAAATAAAAGTTTCAGCCAAAGCCTGAAGGGCCATGCCCGTGCTTCCATAAGCCTAGTTCTGCCTTTTCACACAAATCTCCTAAACCGTTTTCAAAACATTGGTAAAACATTTTCATTCCCCCTTTTGTTCACATTCACTCCTTTGAAATGATTCCTGGCTGCCATTTTGTTTTTCCGTGGTTTTTTCCCCAGTGTGTGGACAAATCAGTGCTTCACACTTCACAATTCCTTGAGTCTTCTGTAGTCTGCTGTGAATATTAAGCCCCCCAAAATCTCAAGGAAGCTCTAAAATGCTCCAAAAACAGGACAAGGAGCTTCCACAGGGAAGAACTCTTAAGCTTCTTAAAAAGAGTTTCAGCCAAAAGAATTGTTAGAAAATAGGATGCATTTAAAACATTTTGAGGCTGCAAATAAAATGTTTTTCGGGAAAAAACAATGCAGAACTTCTTGGAGGAAATATTTTATTTCCTGTCCTAAAATGTTTTAGTGTCCTGTGATCTTCCTCAAAAATAATGACAAAATATAATCTAGTGACGCTCTACAGACTTCAGCCTATACTGAAGTTCTATGTAGTAGCTAACCACCTGTTACAGTAATCTCAGTTTTGTTATCATTCTTTCTGATCTATTTCAAGGGATGTTCTAACACCAAAGCCAAGTGGGAGAGAAATGGCAGAAGTGCGATCTCAGGGATCATTAAAACAGCCTGGAAAATTATTGCACAGATTACCACTTCCTTATACTGTTACATTACAAATTATCCAGTGAAACTCTGGGTTAACTTTTGGAGTTTAACCACATTTATGTATGTTAGGAAGCTGTTAAGACTGTTGGGTTTGAGAAAGATTATTCACAATAATAACCTATCCAGAGGTTATATTGCCCTAGTATAATTTTGTATGTAAATTGATATTATATGTATTAAGTTGCAAGCAATTTATTTGTATGTACTGAGAAGTTCAGGGGTTGTAAGAGGCTTCCATATTGTTGATGAGACAATATTTGGAAATAATACAGTAACAGGGAACATTTCCTTTATAATTTTCTACAGAAAAATATTGACATTCAGTCTTCACCTGAAAAAGAACATAAGAGTGATTCATGTTATTATATGATTTAAGAATCTATAGATTTTGACAGACAGTTACACATTGGGTGCAGTGTGGCATTGATTTTACCCACTGGGAGGTTGGCAGTCCTAGGAACAGATCGTGTAACAGGACAACCAGGACAGTTTTCAAAACAGACTGAATGGATCCAGATAGTCAGTTCCATTCAAGAAAACCTGACAGCTTGGCTTCCACCCTTTTCAAAAACTTCCCTTAAGAGGAGATGTGTGACACCAGTCTACAATGATTTAATGATCCACCCAATAAAAACTTCATGCCTACTTTTGTAAACAGAACCTAAAAATATTTACATCCTGGCTTTCCCAAGAAAGGCTCAATATACAAAACCAATATATTTACAGGCATAGCAATTCTAACTGTGCAATCCTGTACCAATTAAAACCATGCCAGAACACCGGCTCTTACATCTGGCCATCTCAATTCAACCAATAATGCCACAGCGCAGAGAACAGCAAAATCATCTGTCAAGTAAAAGAGACAAGCCAACAATTTTAACAGAAGGCCTTTTGGGAAAGGATTGCCTCAAATGCATTTTTAAAAGCTGGTAAAGAAGTGCCCTCCTTGTCTGCTCCAGTTAGCCACTCCATAAAATCAGGGCAGTGGCTAGGGTTGCCAACTCTGGGTTGGGAAATCCCTGGAATTTTTTTATCTAGGAATAAAGCTTGGTGAAGGTAGGGTTTGAGGAGCAGAGGCCACATAGAGGTTGGCCAACCTAGAAAGCTCGGAACACTTCTCTGGTAGATGACATAGTGATCAGGAACAGATAAGAATGCATAACAAATGAAATTATTCCTGAGTCAGCTCATATGTCTCAGCCAAGCTTTTCCCAAAGAGAAAATTCTTTGTTCACTGCTTTGAGAAGGGTGGAGTGTACATAGTATAAATCTATTTCACTGTTCTGCTTCAGCCCTACATCTGCTAACTTACTACTATCAGAGCAAATATTTGTTTAATTGCAAAATCAATTTATGACTTGCACAATAGCATTCAAATACTGTGGACACACAAGAGCACACTTGATATAAAGGAAAACAAATTGGGTTGGTGTTTTTTTTTTAAGAATCATTTCCAGTCTCATTGATAAAAATAATTAAAGTGCATTCAGTCAGCATAGCTAGACAAGCAGGAAGTGTATGCCTACTCCATGAAACAGCTGAAAGCAAAATTTCTGACTCTTGTCTTTTTGCATTTGCCATTAATTTCAGCTTTACAAATTGCCAACATTTGGCAAGGCAAGCCAAAGGACAGAGATGAGAACAACCAGAAGAAGCAAAGGTAACAGTAGCAGCCAAGCCAGGGACAATTTACATCAGTCCACATATTGCACCACTTGGGGCCAATGGGTTATGCAGGTTGTGCAGATTATATGTAAGTAGAGGAATTTGGATGCAGCTCTGAAGACTTCACATGGGTGAAGTTGAGTTGATATGCAAGGGACTGTGTACAAAATTTATTTTCAGTATATTAACCCATGTTTAAATATATGGTAATGTTTACTTCTCAGTGCTATATTTATATTTTATTCAGTGTTATATCTTACACAGTTGATAAGCACAGAGCAAAGCTCTGTCTGCCGGGTTAAAATAAACCAGTTCTAGAAGATTTCTTCAGTGTTCAAATGATTTATTGGTTGTTCTCTTTCGATTCTGCGCAGAAGGGGAACACTTCTTTGTCAAGCAGATATGGAGAAGGTTCAAAGTGCTATTGTTTGCAAACATTACTTATATCCTTTCTGAGCGTACACACCCTGTTTCTTTACTCATTGGCTAGGATGTGAAGACGTATAAACTGTCTGTCATACTTCTAATCTTTCTCTCCTCCCATAGCCCACCTTATATTTGGGCATATTCTTTATGTCATCTTGACCCGTACCAGGATTTTGGTTGCTATATCAACCAAGTTTTACTTCGTCCTTATCTGAGTTTTTCTGTGTGCTTCTGTCTCCTTTATCTTTGGCAGGGCCCAACCTAAAATCCCAGCCTTTTCTGAAAAGTTCAGTATCCCTTTTATGACCTTCTCCCAGTCATTTCTCTAACCAAAGTTTCTGAAGTGCTTGGTGCCCTTTTTATGTAACTTGTATGATTAATATATTTTACCAATTTATCAACTTTCCCAGACTAATTTCTCTTTCTGTCTACAAGACAATGCCCACATCCTCAACCTTCTCTAATTCCTTCTTTCCTACCAACCCACCAACCTTTTATTTGCACCAATGAGGACTTAAGGGCTTTACTTCATTTTCCACCAGTGCAGAAAGGTCAGGAGAGAAAGAGCAGTCTGATGTTTCCAAAGCAATGGTAAAAGGAAGAAGACATAGCCTGCCGAAGTAATTGGCCAGGTGCTGCTTTCCTCATCTCAGGCAGGTGGGTCAAGCAAGTCTCACACAGACCAGCCACTGCCTTCCTAACCTTAACGGGCCTAGTTGCATGCCTTGTTTATCTCATGTGGCATTCACCTGGGAGCCGGCCTCCCTCACCTTGAGCTTGGCCAAGCACATACCTACATGTCTACATCCCTCTTCTCATCTAAGTCTTTTCCATGATTGGTGCTGCTGCCTAGCCTCATGTAGAGCTCATTTCCTACTCTCACACTATTTGCTCTTCTCCTTACTCGAAAATCCCCATGGCATCTCACCTTTTTCTGCTTCCTTCTCTCCTTCCTATCCAATAGCCAACCTATATTTATCTGAACCTCAGTATTCTGCTTTGTCAACCTGGAGCTGGCGACCTTAGCCAGGACAGGTTCTCTCAAAAGCCAAAATAGGCTTGCAAAGGGGTCTCCCCATCTCTTGTTAACAGAAACTGAAGTCTGGCATCTGTGTTTGCCTAGCACGAGCCACTGAAAGAATCTGTTGCTTAAAGCTAAACGTGTTATCATTTTCTATCATTTTCTGTTATCATTTTCAGATTTTTCAAATTCCCCAGTCTTTTAAATAAATAAATAAATAAATAAATAAATATTAGATTTTTCTGCAATCTTGGAGCCCTTTTCATGTTTGTAGAAAGACCCATCTTGCCAATTCCCAGTTCCAGTTGAAGATTTGGCCAACTTTGTAATTGGAATATATGATGATGATAGATTGATTGATTGCACCTGAATATTATTAAATATAAGATGATACACTGATTTCACCTGAATATTATTAAATATTTCCTGTACCCTAGAACAGCTCTTGGAAACCTCCTAGGGAATATCTATCTTTACCCAAGACACAGAAGGCAACACTTAATACCACGTATTTGCAGTCTCCCACTTCACAACATTAGCCATCCTGCTACATTGCTAAAGGTCCCTGACACATCAGTGAACAGGTAATGTTCTTGGATTACTTTAAAACTATTTTTATGTTTCTTTTCTTCTTACTGATAGTGCTACTGAAAACTTCTATGAAGTAGCAAAATTTTGTTCTATAGCATGAGAAATAAGGCAAAATAAAGTGGTTCATTTTAAATAATTTTACTATTTCATTTATATTTTATCTGGATCAATATTTTTTATTGACTGTAAGTCTGATAAGATTGATCTGTAGCTTTTTTTGTTTTTAGTTGCTGATCTTGGATCATAATAAAATTGATTGAAATATTATAATTGGCCATTCTGGGTTCATGGAAGAGGTACAAAACTTGAAATGTACAATTAAGCCTGAAGATATTTTCCATGCGCACACTAGGAGGTATTCAGATGTTACACAGTAAGCATAGAAACTAATGCAAGGAAATGCCCTTGAGAACTAGACCATGCACACTTCTTTCTCTAAACCAAAATTTATAATTCACTCTAAACAGATGGTACATTAAAACTGAAAAGAGGAGAACCACAGTCATGCTCTTACAAAACACTGGTCATAGACACTCTTGCTCTCAAGGGCCAACTAGATGTGGTGCCAGAATCCCTATGCATAGATTGTGCCATATGGTTCTTATATGTTGATCCGTGACATAAATAGTGGTTCCAAGGGGATAATTTGTACATTGAAAATGATATAAGAGAAAGGATCCATGATTATAATTTGCATGAGCCATTTCCTTTGCAATTGCTTTTTAAAGCAAGAATAGTGTCCTCTGTTCAGATCACAGTTAGCTCACAAATTATAATCTGTTGGAATATGCAAAATCTCATGTACACAGAAAAAAAGAAGACCCTGCAGTAGTCAGCAAGAAGTCAGAAAGGACACTCTCTTTCCTGTTAATTGCCATTCTGTATCTTTCTCAGGCCATTTATGCATGCACTAGTCACCCTGTGGGTGAGAACAGTTGTTTGTCTAATTTTGCTTTGTAGTCAACTTTTCCTGTTTGCACCATCCTTTTTTCCCGCCACTTTTAAAAATTCAATTTGGTTACCCTCCCCTGAAATGTCTCTCCCCAGGCTGATCTGCCATTTTGCCTGCTCACCATTTTTCTTGCCATGCATTTTGGGAGATTGTCTGTTGGGGGTTTTTTTTGGTCTTTGTTGTTTTGGGGGCATCCGGTTTATCCATTGTTCACTAGATAGATCTTCACGCATTTTCTGACTCCCCTGCAGGAACCCTCTGAAGTTGTCTGATGAATAGGGTGTGGTGGTGGTGGTTGGTGTGTTTATGTGGGTGGGTGGCAGTGATTGCCCCATGTTCTGCATAAAATGTTCACACTTTCTCCTCCTTCTCCATCTGGGTCCATCTGGTTTATCTGGTTTATTGTTGCTAGTGTTATCTCCTCACACGTTTTAAGAATATCCAACAGGTACCTTCTGAAGTCATCTGGTCATGGGTTTTTTTTATGATTTGCCCTTTGCCTTTGGAATAAAATGTTCACCCAAGCCTTGTTAATTTCACTGGATTCACCACACCATTAAATGACAGCACTGACTTTTTAAAAAGGGAATCCAACAGGAGAACTTCTAAAACTTCCTGTTGTCCCAGCATGGAGGAGGCATGGGAGGGAGGTGAACAATGGAATGGGAGAAACTGCTGTGCTGTGGGTGGGGGAAGGTGAGGAAGAGTGTCTGTGGGCGAACAAGGTTCACATATCAACATGCAGCAAAGATTACAAAGACTGTACACTTATTTCTTTTCTTTTTTTGCTTAAATTCTATGAAACCAATGGGACTTAACCAGAATTTGGACTTTACTGCATGCCTTTGAAATATTTATTAATAAAACCTGTGAATTGAGGTTTGGTATGCGACTTTCCCTTTAAAAGCACATTCGGTGGCTTGTGAATCAACGATAGCTTGGAAGCAGCTAAGAGATGCGCCAGCAGACCACAGTCTGGGATGGTAAAAATTATTATTTTTCAGCTCATCTAATGTCTACATTACTTTAACCTGACTTCTTGATGATGGTGTAATGTAGCTTTCTTTAAAGAGATTGTGAGGTTCTATTCCATTTGAGAGCTGAGACAACCAAGGGATAAAGTTGAAATTTTTGTACCCTATGGGAGAGCTTTATATATTTAAGTGTTCTCTGGGTAGAAGTAGTTGTTTCAAGGGAATTATGTACAATGGGACAAATATTTCTAGTTCTATTGTTTTATTTTACAGATACCATGAGCCTCCAAAGCATTGATGAGGTCAGGCAACTACCCAGGTGCAGACTAGCTCAGTGGTTTAAGGATTGGTTCATGCCTTTTGAATTATTTAGGGTATCTACTTTATTTAAAAAATGGCTTTATGTATACGGTGCTTTGAAAACTGTTTCCATTTGAGTTACATTTAGTTTATGAATATAGGTATGAGATCAGAGCATTCTCTTTGTAAATAGTATAAGAACTGAGAGCCTAATTTGAAACTAGTGGCTCTGTATTGTTTGTTCACATATAGGAACATCTTGTGTTCTTGCTAAGAGTTTGTAAGTCAGACAGCTCTTAGGGCTGGGAATGGCGTTAAGTGTAATTGTGTCTGACTTGGATTATACTCAATCAAACCATTGATCTATCAAGGTCATTGGCTTCTCTGAATGGAAGCCACTCTCCAAGATGTCAGGTTGAAATCTTTCATGTCATGTGCTACGTGGTCCTTTTAACTGAAGATGCCAAGGTGCTCTGCCACTGAGCTGCAGCCCATCCCCTTCTGTATGGCAGTTAGGACAATGTTTTGCCATTGGCTTTCACCTTCCCTACTCTCTCTGCATCCGTCTTCCCGAAACAACAAAGAAATGGGGAACTGTTGCTAGGAAATCTTCAAAGTGGTCAAATGTATGACCCAATTAAGCAAAAGAAATGGGTTTTCTAACAAAGGCAATCCTGCATGGTGCTATGATAACATTTTCTGAGAAGTTTGCAGCATCCGTACTTTAAGTCTCAAACTAGGCAAGGGTGATCCAGTCATTAATCTCCCTGTGACATAGTTTGGTGAAGGTGTTAAGAATAACATTTCTCGCCTGGCTTGATACTATTTGGCTGTTTAGTTATAGCCATTACTGAGATTCAGGGCCATGAATAGGTCATAGAAGTGACATTCTGAGGAAGTCTTTTCACTTTGTTGTCACAGCCTCTCATCTTTAATGCCACCACACACAACTCATCACTATCAGTGTCAAAAGCTATATCATCATCTGTAGTTTTGGTGAAAGCGTCAGCCGTCAGCCAAAGAGGCTCCCTCTTTACCTTTTAGCATGTGTGCATGCCTGCTTACAAGTGGGTAACCGTGTTTCCTGCTACATTGCAAGCAACGTCTGAATAAAAACTCATAGGACCCATGGCATTTGACATGCCTAATAGGCTGGAAGTCATCAGTTTTATCTTCAGGATTTCTTTGCTAAATCATATTTAAAGCCCTAAATAGTTTGGGTGCCACACCCTTACTAGCCAGCTCGTGCACTGAAATCAAGTGGGGAGATATCCTGGTGATCCCTTCTGCTGCAGAGGTGCAGCGGGAGGGGGCATGGGGGAGGGCTTTTTCTGTGGCAGGTCCCAAGCTGTAGAACAGCCTCCCTACAGAAATTCGCCAGGTGCCGACACTTTATGGATTTCAGCACCTGCTTAAAACTTTCCTCTTTACCTAAGCCTTCAATGTGGGACTCCAGGGTCCCCCATATCAGTACCAGCTGAAAGGTGAATGGTGGGAGTGGTGGGGATTTTTAATGGATGTTTTCACTGACTGTTTTAAAGGATGTTTTAATGGTGGTTTTTAATGTTTTATGTTTTAATGGGGCTTTTAATACCCATTATGTAAGCTGACCTGGTGTAAGGTGGGGTATAAAATGGAACAAATAAATAAACAAATAAATACTTAAAATTGCCCTTAGGTGAAAAGCTCAAGGTGTTAAGTTCATGCTTGTTGCTGGGGCTAAACTGTGCATTACCCGACCTGGGATTCACTTAATCTAATCATGTTTTAAAAGTTACACTTTTGAATTTTTAAGTGCCTAGCGAGAGACTGTTGTCACTATGGGTAGCCCTTTCACCAGAGCTATCTCATATAAAATAGGCCTTAAAATATATTAACATCATCAATGTTGAGTTTTTCTTTCAGGGACTTCATGCTTTTAAAAAATTGCTATTGATCAGTCAGCAGAGGCATACCGGGGGTAAATCTCAGGGCACCCCCCATGCCTAGGGGTGGGGCTCCACTTCCCTCACTGCCACCCTGCCCCTGCTCCTGAAGGTGGGGCCCTGCCCCCACTCCCAGCAGGCAGCAAGCAGCCCCTTATGCTCTCCCCTCCGGGGAGGCCAGAAGAGACTGAAGTCCCCAGCCTCTGAGAGTTGCTTTTATAAGCATTGAGGCTGGGGAGTGGGGCTCAGGGTGTGGGGCCATGCCCCATCCCACCCCTGAGGGCATGGCTACACCTTCCCAAGCCCCACTCCCAGCCTCAGTGCTTATTACAGCAGCTCTTCGAGGCCGGGGACTGCTGACTGCTGGCTGGGAGCCCATTGGCAGAGTCGAACCTCCTTGATCCTGCCCATGTCCATGTTGATGACAACATGGGCGGGGGTTGAGGGCACTTGGAGATGATGGCAGCAGGAAGTCTTGCTGCCTCGCAGTCTTCGAGCACCCTCGACCCCGCCCATGTGTCATCAACATGGGCAAGGTCAAAGGCGCCCAGCTCTGCCCCACCATCTTTCTGGACACATGGGGGCCGATTTTGTGCCCCCCACCTGACCAGAAGAGTGGCGCCCGGGGGCAAGGAGTACCCCTTGTCCCTAGGCAAATACGCCACTGTCAGTCAGAAATCTCCATACTGGATATCTTTTGCACTTGTTAATTAACCACTTACATCTTGGCAGAAATGACTATGAGGATACAGCCTAGGATACAACTGGGCATGACCTGTTCAGACCTCTTGGTGTTAGGAAGCTTCCTTGGTTGATGCAGTTGATCTTTTCTCCAGTTTCCTCCTGGGATCATAGCTTCATAGTGAAGCAGGCTGAATTCTTGCTATAGGTCACAAATTCATGACTTGTAACAGGGATTGGATGCTCAGACTCCCTTTCTGGAGTCTGCCTCACTCCAACTCTCCCCAGAGAAAAAAATGAAGCCCCTGACCAAAAATGGAGGGAAACTCAGTGAGAGAGTTTTGGCTTTTACTCAGACAGACACCACCCTTTGTAGGCACACAGGAAAATAGACTGGAACCTTTTGGTAACGTGAAACAGAATTTGTAAAGTTTATTTGGCTAGAAATGAAGGCTTCTCAGTTGACTTGAGAGATTTTAAATGCTTGTTGGTTACAGAAAGTAAAACTTATTTCTTGAGAGATTATTCAGTAAGTCACACTAAAGTTTTCTGTTTGGTCACACGCAGGTGGCTACTATACTCCTTCTCTTAAAGAGGTTCTGGTTCTTAAGCTTTATCATACACACAGGTTCTGATTTGCTTCAGTTTTCTCTCACAGAGGTTTCAGCTTTTAGTTGTTATACACACAGACACTAGATTCTCTCTAATCCACACCCTTTCCAGTTCACATAATCACCCAAGTCTTAAGACTGGAAGGACTCTGGCTTAACACTCGCCACCTTCCCTTTCAGTCCCCTGTTAAGGCCTAACTGCCCCCTTTCTGGACTGGTCTTCTCCTGACTGGATTTTGAACTGAAGTTGGACAGACACTAGTCTGGACAGCCAAGCTGCCAAGCACCTGAGCGGCGGATTCACATTCCACCATGCCCAGGGCTTTCCCTCACACTCTTTCAAGCCTCCTCAGCCTGAATAGAGCAGTCTGACTTCTTGTCAGAACGCACAAGCAGTGACAGATCTCTCTTCCTGATCTGCACTCAGCTTTTTGGAACCTAGTCCAAGAACAAACCAAGACAAAAGAACCCTCAGCACTCAAGCTGCCTCCTTTTCTTCTCCCTGGCAATTTCCTTCAGCCAATCAGGACTGGGCAGGACTTAACTCTTTCAGGGCAGTCTCTCCCTGGAAACCACTTCCCAAATATGGGCATTTGTCATACTTGTCATGAACTTCAGTCCCACTAGCTGCTAATCCTAGCAGACTTAAATGTATACCTGTCTGAAAAAAAAGGTAGGGGAACTGATGCATGCAAAATAGGCCTAATTCAAATGTTAATTGTTCATTCCACTAACTCTTGGGTCAGCAACATAAATAACAGAAGAATCAGTCTGTCTGGTTACCCATGTAGCCAGTGGACCAAAGAAGTAGGTTTGTGCATGAAGCAGCATCCCTCTTGGTTTAATAGATGGATTTTAATCATTACCTCACACCTCCTGATTATTTGTAGAATTGCAGTCACATGGATGAATTGCCTAAGTGGGAAGGTGCTTCATAAAAATAACTCGTATTGACTGTGTCTGTTCCCTTGCACTGCAAACAGCCACCTGCATAAGTTACTGCATGTTTGAAATAGAGCCGGTGTGGGGTAGTGATTAAGAGAGATGAACTCGAGTCTGGGGAACTGGGTTGGATTCCCCTTTCTTCTGCATGAAGCCTGCTGAGTGACCTTGAGCCAGTCTCAGCTCTCTCAGAACTCTCTTAGTCCACACAGGTGCAGACAATGTCAAACCACCTCTGAATACTTCCTCTTTTGAAAACCCTACATGGTCACCATAAGTTAGCTGTGACTTGATGGCACTTTGCACTACATTTATGAAATGGGACAAAGAAAATAGTTAACCTTTTATTCCCATTCTCTTACCCTTAGGAGAGGGATGAGAGTGGGATGAGAAAGCAAATTATAGGTTGTATCCAGCAATAGAGATCCACTCGTGGGATAGGGAGCACTTTTTACCGGTTTCCCCTGTCTACAGCAGACCCTCTTATGCTATCCCTGGGAGTTGTGAGATCACTGCAGCCATTTGGGGGCTTTCATGCATCATCATCATCATCATCAAAATGTATTTTGATACAAAACCAGCTCCCAAAGATTAATAAATGGTAAGAATAAAAATAAAAGTGAACTTATAATGTGGCAATATAAAATAGCAAACAGCAATATTGAGTGAAACAGAGAAGAATAAAGCCCTCCTCCAACAACCAGGCCGAGTTGGTAAGACTTAGTCAGCTGCTTTCGTATCCTTCATGCCTGCAGGCAAAATTTAGCAACTTCATAAGTTATCTTCCGGGAAGAGTCAGCAATAAGGAGACATAAAATTGTTCAGATCTTCCTGGTATGATTGATAAAGCTGGAGATATATAATAATGTTGAATATGATTATAATATGGGTGGTTCAGCAGAACACGATCAATGGACTCTGCTTTGTCAGTATTACACAGATAGAGTTGTTGAGAAAGCAGGATTCAATGTTATCTGCCTTCCAGACAGGCTAAGAATAAAGCATTAAAATATGCCAGTGTAAAAATTCTCTGATATTTGGGGATCTCAAGGGACCTAAAATAATCTGCTAGTCAAGATTATTTGGCACACTGCAAAATAACTGGATATGTCTGTATTTGCGCCCTTTCTGATTATAAGGCATGATTGGTTGGTAATGATCCAGGGTAATGATCGAGGGTTGGTACCAAACCCCTAGAACTGAAAATAAGTTTTAGTCAGTAGGTGAACACCAATAACCACATGCATATCTCTAAAGAGATCATCTCAGTCACTAGTCTGTCAAAATGGATTGAGGAACTCCAAAAATCTTTCATAGGAACTTATACTGTACAGCTTTTAGTGGGTTCCTTTCTTTGTACATAGAGAGCTGAGAGCCATTCCTTGAAAAACTTTGCTGGCTGCAGGGTAAGAGGCCCCTTTTGTGCAACAGAATCTTGTAAAGGCAGAGGTTGCTCTATGGGAGGCTTCTACTGCATGCAAAACCTGAGCTCTGCAATGTCCAGATGACAGAAACACTATAACCAAGGTATTCATATATACTGAATCTACAAATGGCTTACGTTCAACTTCTAATCACAATAAATAGCCAATTCAATTACATTTATATCCCAATGTATTGTAGATTTCTTTAGACACATGTTTTGGAGTTCTCACCTGGAAGAGTGAGGGGCAGTATAGAAATCTAATAAATAATAATTGTAGAAAGGGTTTGATTTAACCTAATCTTCAGAAGCAAAAAGGAAAATATAGGTCAGGTGTTCTTATATAAAAGATAGTGATGCTGTTGTTCATTTGACAGTCATGTTCTGCAACTGTTATGCACATTTTAGAATAGATTAGACTGCTGGTGTAAAAACACACTGAAAGCAAAAATATCAAATTGGCAAAATTAGTCATTTTTAGTGAAACAGTTTTCTAGGTCAAGAATTACTTGCTGAAGATGCAGTATTATAAATGGACTTCTTTAAAACCACTTGTACTACTGGTCTGATAATTCATTTCTTTCTAAGGGAACACATTAAAGTCTATTAGCACAAAAAGAAAGATTAGATGTACATTAATCAAACTTTTCAAATGGGGAGAATCAAGCATACTACATCCAGGAATCCCTCCATTACCATTTTTTCCAGGAGCTGTATATAATCAATATTTCACATATATTTGCTTTGTTTCCAACTATTGCATTGGATTTATTCCTTCATCAAACAGAAATTTGTTCACAAAGCAGTTAAAAATGGGTTTTATTCTGATTTGTTTAAAATTAACCATACTAACAACAACATCAACAACCTTTATTGGCATAACAGTACATTTCCATAAACAATAGGTTCATTTAAGCCAGACAAAGGAAAAGAAAGAGAAGAGAAATAACAACAACAACAACAGCAATAAAGAAATATAAGAAGGAGGTATTAGTCAAGTTTACCCTTGGAACTCTGAATTATAAATAAGTCAAGAAATTTGGCATTGGATTTATTCCTTCATCAAATAGAAATTTGTTCACAAATTTGTTCACAAAACTGAGTTTTATTCTATTTTTTTAAAATTAACCATACCATATATGACCATTTATTTTAAACAAAACATAAGAAGAAAGTAGCACATATACATCAGTGCTTTGCTTAGCACCATTTCAGGTAACCCACTCAGGACAAGACTATCACTCGTTCAACTGGGGCTACAAGGACACTCCAAACAGGTAGCCAACTGTTTCCCCCGGCCCCCTATGTGTCTACTCTCTGTATTACCACAACAATCTTCCTTATGATCTGGCAAATAATGGTTTGCTCTTGCTTTCCAAACCCAAATCTGAAATTAGTCTGACTGTGGCTTCCAATGCTAGTTTCCAGGATGAGCCTAAACCATGGTTTGCTTATTTTGAGATAGTGACAAACTGTGAAGAGGTAAGAACTGGAGTGCAGGAAAGAAGGGCAAGGTGGGGAGCCTGGAATGGAAACCCAAAGCTTCCCCATATGATGTCAAACCATGATGGACTGAATATATCCCATGAATTTCATATGGTCTATGTTCTGTGACATTTCCTTTTCCACTGATGCAATGGCCAATTCTTGGTAACCATAAAATCTGTAGAGAAGTGTCATAGGAACAGCAAACTATGCCTATGCAAGCGCTAAGTATGGGTGTCTGTTCAGTCTCTCTGTGCCTGTGCATCTGCCTCTCCTCTTTTGCCAGAAGAAGAAAGCAGAGAGATCTTTCTGGAAGCTCATGTGATTCTAGGTATGTGACTTCAGCAGTTAACTCTTGCCCGACTGAATGAAACAGGCACTTGTAAAATCCTAATAGTCCTGAATCTACTGCTTACCAGCTTCATTGGACGCCCTCAAGTTCAAGTAAAAAAGGAAAAAAGTTACCGTATCTTTATCAACCCGCTCTACCCCATGAATTATTATAAACCTCTAATATCAATACCATTACTTAAACTCCATACCGCTATCAGCGACCAGGGAGAATCTGGTGTTATAACATCAGCCCCTCCTGTACATGAAGCTGTTTCCAAAGTAGAATGGGGGAGAATCATAGGGAGGTGTCAACTGCATTGACCTGACAGCTTAAGAACAAGCTTTTAAATTTGTGAAACAGGCAAAAAAAAAAAAAAGGGGGGGTGATGGATAGTTCTCACATAGTTGAGCAAACACGTAGGCATTAAATTCAGGACGAATGCTTCATGAAAGATGAAATGCTATCAAGACGGCAGCTCTACATTTTATTTCTAAGGTGTACAACATTTGTAAACAATACTTTAAAGTGTGGTGGAGTCATTAAATTTTAAAAATCACAGGCTACTGTGATTTTTTCCCCCAAAAGAAAACAAAGAAAAATAAACCGCAAACCACAACCCCTTTGCACTTTAAAACAACCCAACACAATCCTGATGCTGAAATCTCTTGCTTTAACAGAGTGCAGGGAAATCTCTCTCCATAGTACTTAGTTCTGATATTCTTCTCTCCCCATATGTGCCAGGGACTCCTGTTGTTATCAATGGCACATTGCACATGTAGAGAGAGAGTCAGAATGTCAGAGGTGAGCACTGCTGTGTGGATCCAAGTGGAGTTATTGACTTTATCTTTCCCCATCAAAGCCTGATCCCATCATTCGGTATTTCATCTGAGGTTTACAAGTTCTGCTTCCTGACTGCACTGCACCCTTTCAGTAGGCGTATAGATCTGGCAACTCTACTTCTTTGGCTGGTTGAATACCAAGGTTACAGTTATTTCTCCCTCTTTTGTGCCTCCGTGCCATTAAAAAAATGTATATATAAGATTGAACTGCGCAACCATGGGGTGGCTGACAGTAGGAAGCAATCGTGTGGAAGCTCCTTCATGAAAAATGGACCACTTAAGCGTGAAAAAATTGTGATATTCACTACCTCACTGCTTTTGCTTTTGAATTCTAGAACATGAGATAATCCTCTCTGGAGTTTCATTGTATGTCAGGTGGGTAGCCAATGGTTCCCACTTACTTTTTAGCCATTCACCAGCCCTTTATTACTAGAAGGTTGAGTCAGTTCCAAAAGTGCATGAGGCAGCAGCAGCTGCTATCCCTGAGCCCTTCCATGCAGATGCACATGGCACACAGAGTAGATCTCCCAAGAGCTACGATGCCTGTTTTGCAGTAAATCAGCTGTTCTGATGCTCATCTGGTGGCCAGCCTGACAGGCAGCCACTGGCTTGAGAGGAAAACAGAGCAACTTCTGACCTCAGCAAAAGCCCACCAAGGAGGAAGACTCCCTGTCCACCCTTTCTCCTCAGTGTGTGAGCTCCATGCACACACAGAAAGGAGAACTTGAGGAGGTCCCTAATCCCATGAGCCCACAGAGAGGCAAAGTAGAGTGTTGAGGTATTAGGACTGGCTTTTGACTGAGAGTGGCAGAAGGAACTTAAATGTGGGCCATGCAAACAATAGCCCATCTCTCCCTCCCACAAGCCACAGCACCAGCATGTGGGCTTTGCAGCTTGAGACTTTCTGGCAAGTATAGTGAAGGTCAACAGGCAAAGGCACATGCAAACAATGTAGCTGCAGCAGGCAGGCAGGCAGGCAGGCAGGCAGGCAGGCAGGCAGGCAGGCAGGCAGGGATGGTGCCCCCCTTCAAATGGTGCCTGGGGCAGGTGCCATGGCTGTACCACCATAGATATACCTCTGATATACATGCACAGATTGTGAAGCGCAATGTAGATTGTAGCTCTATTTGGACTTTCAAAAGCTTATATTGAATGGCCATAGGGTGGAAAGACAGATTATGCTGTGACACTTGATCTCCCAACCTGTGGTTTCTAATTCTCTTTGTAACGCATGTTACTCTTATCACACTTAATGACATGCCATTAAAGATGAATTTGATTTGATCTCTCAACTTACATGCATTCAGTGGAAGGTAAAAACAAAATATGCATGCATACAATTTGTATTTTAAAAAAAGATTTCTGATATTTTGCATATTATCTCTGTTCCTTACATTCAACATGCATAGGATCCATAGGCCTGATGTAATCCAGCTCCTCCCCCTCCCCTCAAAATGTGTTTAGCACACATTCTATGAAGATCTGAAAAAGGCTTATGAGTATGTTAGAATACATTTTTAAAGTCATGATTCTGATCAACACTTTTCACAAAGCAAACGTTTCATGTCTATTAGCTGAAATCTGAATGAAAAGCACATCAAATGTTTGCAGGTCAAGATAATCTTCTTTTTTCTTTTTGAGCACACAAAATGTATGGATTATGTATTCCACTATTCACATTCATTCTGAAAAACCCAATAGTCAAAGGAATGTAATTTCAGAGTTCTGAGTTGCCACAATCACCCATCAATATTCCATTGCTTGATATATATGGCCCATTTTTTGCCATCAAGTCACAGCAGATGTATAGCAATTTCATAAGATTTTCGAGGCAAGATATGTTCAGAGGTGATTTGCCATTGTCTGTTTCTGCATAGTAACCTTGAAGTTCATTGGAGGTCTGCCAACCAGGGCTGACACTGCTTATCTTTCAAGCCTGGGCTATCCAGGTCAGGGTTACGGCCCATCTAGAGGACTACTACCGAAGGTGGCTTGAAACTTTGGGGCTAATAGATAAGCAACATGATTAACAGTTGGCTGTACTTTGTGGGAGAATGACCCCCCAGGTCTGTAATGATAGATTTGATAAAGAAGCCAAATCAGTAGCAAAATAAAGGTGCTGTAGAGAATGGGTATCAAACACGCTCACACAAATTCACCTTGCATGATACTGATATATCATTTAATCAGTGAAAATTCTCAGCTTCATGAGTATCAACTGGCAGACTAATATGGCAAATAAAACATGTTTGTCCAAACATATAATTTTCTCTGCTAAGTGGTCTACAGTCCTTCTTGGAGGTGTCAATAATGGAGGACAACAGGAATCAAATAAACCATGCTGAATAATACCCATTGAATGTCTGGCCCAGTTTGTGTTAACATCTTAAAGGAACCCTGCACAACATGCAGCAAGCCAGTCATACAATGTGACAGTCTTGGAAGTGCTTATTATTTAATTCTATATTGATATCTAAATATATGCTTACCAGCAGCATTAAGCAAAGCATTCTCCAGTTTTGACCATTAGGTCAAAATTATCAATTTTGAGTCAGGCAGAAAATACATTATTCAAACCATCATAGGGTTGGATCCAGACTTTTTAAATGGTCAGTTTTCATTGATTCCCCCTTCCTGCTGCAGATGCTTCCACGTCTTTCCTCATGGTCTGCGTCCCCCTAGGAGTGCCATTTCATGAAGATCGTTGGGCTTAAGTGGGAACAGGGAGGCAGGAAAGTTTTTTCCACTGACAGAAAATGTAGTCTTGATCCTATCACTTAAAGGAAGGAAACAGAAAAGTACTACAAAAAGTAAGAATCATGGGTTCAGTTTGCACCAGGAGGAAGTGAAATTGAAATGGTATTTTAGGATTGAAATGTAAAGGATTCAATGGTGTTGATGTTCGGGACAGCCGCCTGGCCTTGACTGCATTCCATAACCCGGGCGATGGGCCAGCATCTGCGGCGGAGACTCTGGCGGAGACCTTATCTCTGCGAGAGAGATGAGAACTCCGTTCCCATGGGAACTGGAGGGGGGATGGGATGGACATATTTATAACCTGTGCTTCTGGCGGGAGACTTTATTCCTGCCACGTCGTGTACGTGAGCTTTCTAGGTTGTCTGAATAAACGGTCTTTTACATCAAAAAAAGCCTTTTATTTCTGCTTCTATGGAATTCTTACATTGTGGCAGGAATCGGTTCATCTATCTTCCCAGTGCAGCGGACCTCTGGTGTCTCGGCATGGAGAGGTTGAATATTCCTGAATCTGTGGAAGGTGCGGTAGCCCCCAAAGAGGGCTCCAAGCTTTCCCTTATGGATTTGGAGGAACCGGCGGGAGAACGGGTCTCGCTGGTAACTCTTCCCCGGTCTCCTCAGATCAACACGAAGTCTTCCCTTACTCCATTGGGACGAGGGACGAGGAGACGCATCATGTGGACTTGCATGAGTCGCTAGCTGTCTATGGATCGAAATTGTGGATCGGATATCTGCCCGCTTCCGTGGATTACAAACCTCAGATGCAACGTGTCACGGAGGAGAGGGGCCTGCCCACGTTTCATGCGGCAACGGAGGAGTGCATTGAACGATTCCTGGGCTCGGATTTTGGTGATGTTCCCAAGAATCCACCGTGGCATAGCATTAAGACCATCGCTGAAACCGGGACTATATCGGGATTGGGAGGGGTATCCACTAGCTCGATCGACTCCCCAGATCCCGGATCAGCAGTTGCACCTGAGGCGCGGAGCCGCCGGTGGACACGAGGTGCTGCATTCTGATGAAGAGGAATCTGAAGAAAGCCTGCCTTCCCATCCGGATCTATTCTCCCGGCAAAAGAGAGCTGGGATGAGGAAGTGGGCCGACTGCGAGATGCCCAGGAAGCATGGGCCCGTGAACGCCAGCTATGGGAAGAGGAACGGGAGCAGCTGCAGCAAGAGCGTGAAAACCTGCAAAAGACCGGGAACAGCAGCGCAAAGAAATCCAACTCAATTGGACCGCGCCAAAGACGCCAATATATGCAGAATCTATCAGTCCATGATAAGGTCCTGGAACACTCCAAACTGGACTTAGAGCGTCAACGCCAAAGCGTTAAGGCCATGCGTACGCGAAGTGAACTAACTGCAGCTATTCAACGAGACGAACTGGTCAAACTGGAACGAGAGAAAGCAGCTGTGCATTCAGGATGCCTTTGACTCGCAAGGAAAGAGACTTAGCCGCCTTTGAAAAGGAGCTGAAGAAGCAGCAGGACAAGATGCCCCAAGTTGGAGTCTACGCTGTCACTGGTACAGCCAACGCCAGAGGGGCGACGCTGCTGGGTCCTGCTACTCGCTGTATTCGCCACCTTCCAAAGACCTGCTCCCACCAGAACACCAGCGCTGCGCCAGCGCTGGTGCCTCCACCTCCACCGCATTCTGGCCCTCCCCGCTGTTCTCAACTCAGTGCGCAGCGAAGGGGCCGTGGAGAGAGGATATTAGAGACCTCCAATACCTGGCCGTGGCGGTGGGACCGCTTCCAAACTTCCCTACTGCAGCCTAGAACTCGAGGCCCACATGGGGGACTATGACGAGTTGTACCGGTCTGAACGCCGAAAAAATACGGACATCGGTTCCGCCTTGGATGGAGCGGCAGCCGACTGGTTTGTGACTCTTTTTGATCTGCAGTAAGGGAGGATACTCGCACGGTGCCCGCGTTCCTCCAAGCCTTAAGGGCTCGCTTCCAAGATCCGGGTGCTGAAAATGAAGCCATCCGCACCATCAGAATTTCGTGCGGCGGCTGCTCCTCCTGAGTGGCCTGAGCGCATGAAATGTGAATACTTCTCGGATGCCGCCGACGGCAAACTGCGCGGAAACGGTGTTCCTTATTCGATCCCCGCACTATTGCTGATTGGATCAATTAGGATCTCAAGTGGCGCCTCGCTTGATTACGCCGGGGCCGCCCACGCCCAAAACCCGCCGCCACGACCACCGCTGCGACTCGCAAGCCAAGCCCAGCAGCCTCTACAGAAACCACCTCCGAACGCCGTCAGCTGCCTGGGATTGTGTCTTTACTGCGGAGGACCGGTCATCTAGCTGCCAACTAAACAGAAGCCAACCGCTTCGGCCGGCGCACCCCATCTGCCAAGCCACCACGCAAATCCTGGCCGCCCTCAACGGGCTCGCCTAAGGCGGTTACCGGCGCACCCAGAGGAGGGGGAAGCAGCTGTTTGCCTCTCTTCAGCCCCCATGGATATGGGTTCGACTCCAGATGCGGTGAGTGAAGGCAGCGCCCCCATTACGATTCAAGCGATTCTGGCCAACCCCGCTAAGCACACTCGTATTATAGCCTCAGCCCTTGTAGATTCTGGGTGCTCCCATTGTTTAATGCGGCCCCAGGTGGCGGAGGAACTTGGACTAGACCGAATTCCCCTGGCTAAGCCCATACCGTTCACCCAAATGGACGGCAGCCCTCTCAAGGACCGCCCAGTTCAAAACGGACCATTGGGAGAAAATTAGTTTTATTCTGGCGCCGGTGGCCAAACACTCCATAGTCCTGGGCATGCCATGGTTGTTGTTGCATGAACCAAAATTCATTTGGAAAGAACGGATCTTAGAATTCACTGACCCTCCCTGTGGAGAATCACATGAATTGGGGGGAAAACTCACCTCTTAATGACATACCCCCTGGCTTCGGCTAGCGTACACGCTCCAATTGCTCCCCGGACCTACCGGCATTCCACCTGCTTACCAAGATTTAGCCAGGGTATTTCTAGAGCAAGAATGCGCATCAATTGCCACCCCATAGAGACACTGACTGCAAAATCGACAGCCAGGGGCTCAACTGCCCAAGGGTAGAATCTACCGCATGAGTCCCAATGAGGAGAAGGAACTTCGTGCCTTCTTAGACAAGAACCTTGCTCGTGGGTTCATACGACGAGCTACCAAACACACACATGCTGCTCCTGTATTATTTGTTAAAAAAAAGGACGGGTCTTTAAGGCTCTGCACGGATTACCGAGGACTCAATGCGGTTTCCCTGTCCAATAAATACCCTTTGCCATTAATCAAGGACCTTTTAGATGCATTGGGCAAGGGACGCTGCTTTTACTAAGTTGGACTTAAGAGAAGCTTACTACAGGGTCAGGATTGTGGAAGGCTATGAACATTTGACTGCATTTAACACAAAATTTGGACAGTATGAATACTTAATAATGCCATTCGGGTTAAGTGGGGCCCCCGGAGCTTTTATGGCCCTTTATCAACGAAGTTCTACATGATTTATTATACAAGGGAGTAGTGGTATACTTAGATGATGTTTTAATTTATTCACAAACCATGGAAGAGCATGAAGCCTTGGTTCGGGAAGTATTAAAATGCTTGCTCAACAACTCCCTCTTTGCCAAACTTTCTAAATGTTGTTTCCACCAAACCTCTATCGACTATTTTAACCGGATCTCTTCCGAGGGGCTAAAATGGATCCTGCTAAGATTGAAGCAGTCCTCCAATGGCCTGCCCCTACCAATCGGAAGGAACTCCAATCTTTCCTAGGGTTTGCTAATTTCTATCGCGGACTTTATACCCCACCATTGAACTGACTCTCCCACTCACAGACCTCTTACGCGACTATGGGTAAAGACCCACAGGCTGCCAAGCCCGGGCCCCTTTCCTGGTCTAAAGAATGTCAGACAGCCTTTCAACTTTTAAAATCAGCTTTTACTACCGAACCTATCCTAAAACCCGCTGACCCAGATCTTCCTTTTGTGGTTCACGTGGATGCCTCGACAAAGCGCTTTGGTGCAGCCCTGTTGCAGAGAAATAAAGATGATAGACTGGTTCCCGTGTGCTTATTTATCAAAGAAATTCTCCGTGCTGAGCTCAACTGGACTGTAGGGGATAAAGAGACTGCGCCATCAAAGTAGCACTTTCCACTTGGCGCCACTGGCTGGAGGGGGCTAAACACCCCTTTCAAGTTTGGTCGGATCACAAGAACTTGGCCGCCCTCTCCACCCCCCTCAAGATGTCCGCAAAACAACTCCGTTGGGCCGATTTCTTTTCTCGTTTCTCTTTCACTGTCCATTTTTTCCCCGAAAACCAATAAACTGGTTGATGCGCTCGTCTGCCCGGAGTGGGGTGGAGCTGCCGGGATATCCCGCGCACTGTTCTCTCCCCCTCCCAATTGGGGCTGGCTGTCACCGATCTCAGACGTCCACTCCTCCTTCTCCACCCATTCCCAGCCTGGTCTCTCCTTTCCTACAGGAACTCGAGGAGGCGGGGCTGCGCGAGCCACCAGCGGAGGAAGGTGACTCCCAATTGCGCCTGGAGAATGGTGTTTGGCGGCCTCCATAAGCAGGTTCTCGAGGCCTGTCATGATGCCCGCTCGGCTGGACATTTTGGCTTCCTTTAAACTCTGCATTTGGCCTCACACATTTTGGTGGCGACATTGAGACATATATCAAAGGTTGCTCTGTTTGTGCGGAAGCCAAATCCGTTCCGGGAAAACCCCATGGTCTGTTGAAGCCTCTCCCGGTGGCCTCCCGCCCCTGGGAAGTCATCTCCATGGATTTTATTACGGATTTGCCAGAAAGTCAAGGCAACACGGTCTTGTGGGTGGTGGTGGACTTATTTTCTAAACAAGCCCATTTCATCCCATGTGCTTCCATCCCCTCCGCTCCTAAGTTAGCGCGCTGTTCATTCAGCATATTTATCGCCTACACTACCATATGTGGTCTCCACCACGGGCCCCACCATTTCAAAGTTCTGGAAAGCTTTCCTGGGCTTGTTGGGGTCAGCTTCGCAATTGCCTCTACCACGTCAAAGTGACGGTGAGTCGGAGAGAACTAACAGAACCCTGAGCAGTATTTACGTTGTTACACCAACTATCACCAAGACAATTGGTGCGAAGTTAATTCCGCTTGCAGAATATCGCCTATAATAATGCGGTTCATAGCAGTACAAAACCCCTTCAAATTGTGTCTGGTCGATCCTTCCCTCCGTTAACTACCTGCGGAAGCGCTGAACTTCCGAGTTCCAACAGTGGATTTCATCTCTGGCCGAGGGGTGGAAAACGGTCCAGACTGCCTTACAGCAGGCTAAAGACTCCCAAAAACTTCGCCGGGATAAGCACCGCCGGATTTCCCTTTACGCAGGGCTTCTGGGTGTATTTGTCTACCAAAAATCTCAGAGACGTACATAAATTTTCAAAACTGGGCAAAAGATTCGTGGGACCTTTTAAGATTACTAAAGTGATTAATGATGTCACTGCCCGATTGGACTTGCCTAATTCTCTAAGTAATATCCATCCTGTCTTCCATTCCAGTTTGCTCAAGGAGGCTCCCCGCTTCCGATGCTTGGCACGGCCCGGCCGAGAGACCCCCCCACGACTATAATTGATGGCCACAAGCATTACTAAATTGACGCCATCCTGGACTCTCGCTTTAATCGCAAACGCTTGCAATATTTAGTCTCTCTGTGGATATTCTCTGGGTATAATCAATGGGTTTATTCCGAAAATATTGACGCCCCTGCCCTCATTTCTGCTTTCCATCGCACCTTTCCGCACAAACCTGGGGGGGAGAAGTCTTTCTTAAGGGAGGCAGAGTGTAAAGGATTCAATGGTGTTGATGTTCGGGACAGCCGCCTGGCCTTGACTGCATTCTATAACCCGGGCGATGGGCCAGCATCTGTGGCGGAGACTCTGGCGGAGACCTTATCTCTGCGAGAGAGATGAGAACTCCGTTCCCATGGGAATCCGGGAGGGGGGATGGGATGGACAGAGTTATAACCTGTGCTTCTGGCGGGAGACTTTATTCCTGCCACGTCGTGTACGTGAGCTTTCTAGGATGTCTGAATAAACGGTCTTTTACACCAAAAAGCCTTTTATTTCTGCTTCTATGGAATTCCTTACATGAAATCACAGATATGAGAAATTCTAAATCATGTCTAGAAAAATCACCCCTTACAAAATCCCCAAAGGGTTCCATTCAGTAATCACCTCACCCACTACTCTTTAGAAAGAAAAGATAAATTAATGCCTGAAGGTACAGATATATCTACTTCTAAAACCATGTAACTGTGACACACAAATTTAGACTTGATGAAACATGGCAGGAAGGGGGGATTAAAATACATTTGGACAAAAAGTTAAATTACTGTCTCCAAAGGACATGTGCATACAGTGAGATCAGGACTGCTTATTCCTGATAGCCTACAGCCATTCAGCATCACTTTTGAAAAAGACTGTGCATATACACACTGCACATGTGCAAGCTCTTTATATGTGGCCTGGGATTCCTGCTTTTTGCAATTGTATGCACAGAGCAGGTGCACATATGGACTGCAGGTAGTTTTGGAAGATATACTGACCATACTTAGGAGGTGAGTTCAGCACGCATCCTCCTGTTCTTCTTTATGTACATGTAATATATTGAAAGCCAGGCAAAATTAGCAATTGCCAGTGTATTAGTGCAGAATGCCAGCAGGGTTCCCATTTGTTAACCAGTACTAGGCGAGGCTGCAGCTTTCTCAGTAAGCTCTACTTACCAGTATCTGCCAACCAGGAAGCAGAAAATCATCAGAAATTCCCAGAGGGTTCATTGGTTGGGCATCTTCAATACCTGTGATTTTCTCTGTCCAAATATGAAATCTTTAAGCTTTTATATCTGGCATTGAGAAACATTTTCATCTGATTATCAAAGCTGCTGGATTTTTCATCTTTTTCTCCCTGTTTGTGGTTAACACCTTAGTGAGCAAATGGATACGCTAGGGAGGGGCGGAATGGGCATGGAAATAAATCAGGAAAGGAGAATAAATCAGTCGATTCTGCTTGTCTAGCTTACTAAACCCCCTCTGAATCACTAGTATGGAAGAGTAGAATCATGCTGTCTTGGTGCTGCAGAGCCAAACTGTTCAGCTCCACTGCTGCCCTCACCTGGCAAACATCTGAACTGCAATGAAACAGCACAAACCAACAGCACAAAACTACTTTAAAATAGCCAGGCTTCTACATTCATGCAAGCTGTGTGGGGGAAGCTGAAAAACATGGTAGCCAGCACAACACTGTGATAGAGTGGCACCGGTGAGCCAGTTTGGTGTGGTGGTTGGAATGTAAGATTAGGAAAAGGAAGACCTGTGTTCAAATCTCCACTCTGCTATGGTACAGCCAGTTACACCACCTCTGGCTAACTGTCATCAAAGAGGGGTTGTAGGAATAAAACTGAGAGGGGAGGAACTCTGAAACCCTTTAAGGAAGAGGGTACAATCTTAGACTGAGATTGGGGCTTTTTTTGCACTACTGAAGTGATTAATGTTTTTTTTTCCTGTTTATTTTGATAGTGGCTCCACTTTGCTAGCTGCCCTTGCATAAAGGGTCAAAAGGTGCAGGCATTGATAGCTGGAAGCAGAGGAAGAACTTGCAGCAGCAAGTTAGCAGTAGCTGAATTCCAGTTTGTCCTCCTTTTTGCAGGCATTGAAAACCTGGTTCGGCGAAAATGGGAAAATAAGAACTATCTTGCAGCTTGCTCCTGACTCTTGGCTGGCAACCTAAGAGCTGTGTTAGGTAGCCTTGTTGATCAGGGACAGCTAGGATTGCTATCCTCCAGGTGAGGCATGGATATTTCCTAAAGTTGCCAGGTCCCCTTGGCCACTCACTGCCCTGAGGTGGGGGTAGGGCTGCCAAATTGGGAAATTCCTGGAGATTTGGGGATGGAACCTGGCAAGGACTGGGTACAAGGCCACACAACCCACCCCTAAAGCATCTATTTCCTGCAGGGGAACTGATTTCTGTACTCTGGTGTTGAGCTGTAATTTCAGGTCCGAGTCCAACCTGGAGGCTGGCACCCTAAAATCTCCTGAAATTACAACCAGTCTGCACATGCAGACATCAGTTCTTTTGGGGGAAATGGCTGTTTCACAGGGTGGACTGTAGGGTATTGTACTCCACTTAAGGTTTCTCTCAACCCCAAATACCACCCTTCCATGGCTCCACTTCCAAAATTTCTAAGAATTTCTCAACCCAGAGTTGGCAACTTCAGACCCAGCCCAGGATCCATTTTGTTTGTTGTTATTGTTTAATTCTATTATTTATTTAATTCTATCATTTATTTCAGTATTGGGAGAAAAGCAGCAATGCTGAAAATAAATGGCTACCTTGAGACCAGCAGTCACCTGAACTGGTTATGAGTAAAACAGTTATGGATGCCTCTATAATTGCTTAGCAAGGAAAATGGGGATGTAAGAAAAAGTAAGTGTGAGAGTTGCAGAACAGAGTAAGACAGGGATTCAATGGTGTTGATGGTGAAGTAACCTTGAGTGCATTCCACAGCCCGGGCGATGGGCCAGATGCATCGGCGGAGACTTTATCTTTGCGCGGGAGATGAAGACTCCGTTCCCATGGGAAGCAGGAAGGGGGGATGGGGTGAATGGTGTTATAACCTGTGCTTCTGGCGGGAAGTGTCATTCCTGCCACTGCGTGTACTTGAGCTTTCTAAGATGTCTTAATAAATGGACTTTTACTCCCAAAAGCCTTTTATTTCTGCTTCTATGGAATTCCTTACAGTAAGCAGCTCACAGCACACATTCTAACTGCTGCATACAAGACCATTTGGTGCCCAGGGTCAGCACTCAGCTCAAGCATCCAAGGCACAGGGACCAGAGAGGTAAGAGAAGGCAACAAGCCAGCTTAAGCCCATCATCGCCTTCCAGACATGTATTGCCGCTGGTCAATTTAAGATGAACTCATACTGTCAATGCTGCAGGGTTAAGCCTTGCTCCAAACCCATGTGGCAAAATGTAACCTTTTCCCCACCCCTGGCTTGCCCACACACCATCATCTTCACAGATAGGCAGTACTATTTTTTTAAGGATGTGGGCCAAAAAGGTTTACCTACTAATGGATTAACAGGGTAGAAGCAAATATTATGTGACAACTTCAAATCAACTTTACTCATTGTTCATTCAAACCGTAGAATTAGATTCATATCAACAACAACAACAATAGTGTTTTATTTATATACTGTCATCCCTTACCAAGCTGGGCTCAGGGCAGACCATGACAAAATACACAACAAAAATACATCAACAATCTTAAACCCAATAGAAACAGAACACATTAAATAAAAACACACATGCAAGTTAAAAACCAGAGTCACTAAATTAACATTCCCTGGTACTAGACATAACTAGTCTGTATTATAAAGGGAGGTAAAACACACAGCTAACACACTTAAATTAAAATGGGGAATGGAGAAGCGGGGGGAAATCCAGACAGGGACATCACAGTAGGTAGCTTCAGGGTATTGCTGGTACACATGCTAGTGCATATGCATTGAACAGAGCTTTTTGCCAGTATAACACTAACTCCTACAGATGCTTATAAGATTTTGTTTATCTGTGATCTACAGAAAACAAACATGTTTTGTGGATTTAATGTTTTTTGAAGTAGCTGCTGCCTAGCAAAAACCTTACCTTTGATGTGCTGACAATGAGTCTGGAGTGCAAGGAATTGTACTGGGAATAGTAAAAAAAAGATATTTTAATTTCAAGGTTCACTGGAAAGATAACAGGGAAAAAAACCAAACAGAAGGACAAATTGAGATGGGAAATAAAAAAAATGTATTTACAAGATTCAAAAAGGATCAGACATGTGATTGCAAGTTCTAAAGAAAATGTCAAGGCGAAACATTTGTCTGGTTGGCATCCAGAGCTGGCTAAAAGTATCCTCATTATTTAGATATAATACAACAGTTTCACAAAACCTGTGAATTCAGGCTATAGGCATGATCCAGACAAACAGAATAACCTACTTGATCAGTCTACTAGTGGTTCATCAAGTCCAGCATCCTATTTTACATAGTGGTCACACAGTTAACTCTCATTGCTTTAAATGAGAAAGCAGAACGCTTCAGTGGAATGTAAACGTACTTATATGGGGCTGGATTGTATGTCCAATTTTAAATGATTTCCAGGTGAGATTATTCCAATGTGCTGGTCATGGAAATGAAGATTAAAACCACTTGGAATGTGCTCCGTAACTCCAAGCAATTTGTAGATTTACATACAATTCTGAAACCAATTCACCCATATGTTTCCACCACTCTTGTATATGTTTAGTTACATTAGGTTACACTGTTGTACATGATGGGGGATTTTGAATGAAATAAGTTGTCTCAATTTGTCATGTACTTTTTCATGATTTAGCTCCACAAAAACCACATAGGCATAGGCTATATAGTTACCATCACTTTTAGAAGTGTGGTGGATGGTTGCCAGAGACAGGTTGCATATCTGCGAAAACCTTAATAAGGCATATACCTGTCTGGCACCAATTAACATTTCACTGTTTGTGGTGGGTTTTCCAGACTGTGTGGCCATCCACACAGCCCGGAAAACCCACCACAACCAGTTGAATCCGGCCGCGAAAGCCTTTGACAATACATTAACATTTCACTGTTTGTTAGATACTCCTTATTTGCTCAAGTTATTGGTAGCTTGTGATTCTCTGTGGTTTGTGAACTACATTGGCCATTGCTTTAACTGTTTGTATTCTTCTTTTAGTTGGTTGTTCTGTGTTATTTTTTTACTCTTATGGTTTATTGTTTTACTTATAGGCTTTTTGGGTTGTCTAAAACAGTGGCAAGAAGAACATGCCATCAAGCCATAACCAACTCATAGAAACCCCAACAACAGAGCATCCCACACAAGAGATGAGCAGAGATTATTCATCATTGCCTCCCTCTACATAGCCATCCCAGTCTTGCTTGGTGGTCTCCCATCCAAATACTGACTGTGGCCACCCTTCTTGCCTCCTTAAACTCAGACTAAGCTGGGCTATTTGAGCAGCTAAAATAGTGGAAAGACAGGGTAGAGCGTGTTTAGATTTCAAAGGTTAACAGTTCACAGGAGTTAGCAAGTGTGATCAGGATTGCCAGCACATTTTAATAGTTAATATTTCATTATCTTTTCCAGTCAGAAAAAGCACTGTTTTTTTTTCTAACTAGACAGAGAAGATAAGAACGTGCAGTGATGGAATCAGAGATGCACACAATCATAAAATACAACGTATATGAGTCCAGCTCTTTAGATTTAATTATGTTCCTAGCTAGTCTGATGAAGGATTTAGAAAGCTGGGAGTTGGCTGTCAACATAATATTTAGTCAAAAGGAAACACTCCATGAATTAAAAGGGTTGCTTCAGCTGTGTGCCTTAAGGTTATGCATTACACAGAGAAGTGTAACTGAATATGTTCAAAGGGCAAAGGTAGAAGGTAGCAAATTGTTTAAAGTGGTGAGCATCATGGAAAGTAAGGTCATTACTAATGGATTCTTTGAGGCTATAATAAACTACGAATTGAAAAAAGGTTAATTGACAAAATGATACTCATCTAATGCCATGTCTGCAGTGGCAATTATGTCCAGATCCATATGGCTGAGGTCCTGCTCTGTTGACAGTTATGTTTCTTTTAAAAGGTTCCAGTTATTTTTGCAGTGTTTTAACTATGGAAATGAATTATTGTCAAGAACTAAAGCCACATACGGACTCCAATGCTAATCCTGCAACCACCATAAAGGCAGGCCAGGAGAGTGGGGCTGCAGTCCCTCAGTGAGAACAAAAGGAAGATATGGGTAGCCTATAACTCCAGAGCTGGTTGGTGCAGCTGTGGGTCTGGGCCTCCTTAAGGCAGCAGGAGTTGCTAGTGAGCTGGTAATGCTGTGGTTTTAAATCCTGGCTAGCCAGAAACCAACCATGGACCACTGGATAGCCTTCTCCTCATGCTGCTAGTGACAGATTTTGGGGTTTGGAGTGGGGAAGGACTTCAATAGAGTATAATGCCATAGAGTCCATCTTTCAAAGCAGCCATTTTCTCCAGTTGAATTGATCTTTGGGGATCACTTAGAATCCTAAAGAACCTCAGTCACCATACTTAAGGTTGGCAACCCGAATCTGATAGTGTATCTTCCCTGCTCCAATGAATCCCAGTGATGCCTTACTCTTAGGCTGCCATTTTCTCTTGGATCTCATTCTCTAGGTTTCCTTCCTTTTCTCCAATCTCTGGAAAAAGGCAACTCTTTCTTAGGCCATAGTCAAGACATACATTGTTGAGAAACACAAGCCTGTATCCTGCCACTTTGCCAGTTATGCACAAGGTATCTGATACACGCTGTGGGCAAATGGCTATCACAGAAAGATTTCTTGTATGAATGTATTTCCTTATGACCCACTTTCACTTCACAGTCTCACCATGGCAAGACATCTTGTAGCATGAATTTAATTTTGCTTCGCCACCAGAGTGGGGAGATTTTCCAGTGAGCACAGATTGGCCCTGGTCCTTTTCCCTCTGCCCACATCCAGCCTGCATAGGCTCCACCCTTCCTGCTCCTTATACTGCTGTCCATGCCTTCCCCCTTGCCCCCTCTATGATGCTTCTCTAATGCTCATTTTGATATATCACTATATGGAGTTGGCTTTTCTAAGGAACAACACCAGCAAGAGCTGTTTCTGGCTCCAGTCCACCTCTCCTGCTCTGCTTCTACCCCATCTGATGATTGGGAGGGCTTTTTACAACTGTTTTTCCAAACAAGTCTCTTTTTAAAAATATGTCTTTCTCTGTGACTGCAGACAAAGAGAAAGTGTGTGTGGAGAGGAAGGGGGGAGAGAGAATATCAGCTCTATAATATTGGGACTACTGAGTGTTATGAGATCCGTGCCTTTAAAATGGCAGAGTTAAGAGAATCAGGAAACAGAGGCTCATTGAGGCTAGTTGCAGGGAGGACTGGATTGCCTCCTTGTGTGTAAACTGAGAAATGGGAGGAGACCACATTTCAGCCCCACCGTGGAACTAAAAGGCCCAGAGAAGTGTTCCATGAGTAATGGGCCCTTGACTTAGCCAAAAGTGAAGCATAAGATCTTCCTAGTCCTGTCCAATGTTGACCAGAAGGGAGCTGGATAAAACAGACTCCCTGTACCTCCATATAGGAAATTGTCAATTATGCAATCCTAAGGGTTTCTTGCAAACAAGCACTACTGAATCAAATGGGTAGTGTAGACTGTTCCCTTTGTTTCCATTCATAATCCCCACTCATACAGAGTTGTCAACTTGGAGAAAAAAAATATTTTCTCTTTAATGGAGGCTTAATGGAATGTTAGTTACTTCCATGCCATACTCTAAGCCTCTATTAGAGGAACAAGACATTTTTCTCCAGACCTGCAGCCGCCTCACTATGAAACCAAAGTGGAAGCAATTTTAAAATGAACACAAAAGTAATGTTTAAAAGTTTAACATGTGCATCATTATTTTTTTCCTTTCTAAATAAAATAGCACATCGGTTCTTTTTCTGCTTCCACAGTAACCAAGCAACCTTGTCCCAAGTTTTCTGTTTAGGAAAACTTTCATAAAGCTGCAGTCGGGCCAACTGAGATTCGACATAAACTGTGTCTCCATAATTCATCCAAGGAGCTTCATTTGTCACTGACTCTTTGGCAGGGGGATTTTGCCAAAGGCTTGCTGTGCCATCTACTTAGAGGACTGGTGGGAACTGGACCTTGCCAATCAGCATATTTTGGAGTTTTAACAGAAAAAATGGCACTCTCTTCACCTCAGCAAAGATTTTAACTGTAGAAGGTTGTTATGAAAAGATTGCAAGTAAGAATTCATCAATGCAAACTATTAATTATCTTTGTTAAAAAAACCCCATCAAATGAAGAACATTAATTTCTGAATGGCCTTATCAAAATTGTGAGAAAGTCATCCAAATTCTGTAATGTAGTTATCCTTACAGTGAATAGTTATTGCCTTTTAAAGCTTCTCCATACATCTTGGCCAATTGAGAAAATTTTGTTCAGTAATTCACAAACTTGAATTTCTTCACATATTCAAATGTAGGTTTTTACCATGCAGTAAACAACTTATGGTTTAAAAACTCAGATTATATTAGAAATTCTGTGTCAAATGTCTTTGAATAAATAAAAATAATCTGAAAATCAATATATTTCTTGATGTTTCCAGGCATTTCCCAGTTTAATATTACAAGCTGAGCTCAAAGGGAGTCGGATTACAACTGCTAGCAGGCACAGACACGAGAGAGGGAGAGAGCAGTCTTACTCTGGTTGTTGTGGGTTTTCCGGGCTGTGTGGCCATGATCTGGTAGATCTTGTTCCTAATGTTTCGCCTGCATCTGTGGCTGGTATCTTCAGAGGTGTGTCACAGAGAGAAGTCTGTTACACACTGTGTCTAGTGAGAAGGGAATGTTTAGTGGGATATATATTGTCCATGTCCCAGGGTGGGTAACCAATCAATCAGTAAATGTTTGGGTGGAACTTGCTATGCAAAGGTGTGGTTGAGTGCATTGTATTGCAGGTGGGGTTATCAGTCCATTAACACTTGTAGTCGCATTTGTATTCCTTGCAGCAGTATTGATGAATGCAAATCCTGTGTCAGGGTGGAGTCCATTGTCCATGAACTTAGCATGCCCTTGGCCTTTGATTCTGGTGTTTTTAAGTACCGGTACTGGTAGCCAAGCTTTGTTAATTCTCAGAGTCTCTTCTTTCTTGTTGAAGTTGTCTTGTTGTTTGTGAATTTCAATGGCCTCCCTGTGCAGTCTGATATAGTAACTTTCTGAATTGTCTAGAACGTCAGTGTTTTCAAATAAAAAATTATGTCCAGTTTTGTTTAGGACATTTTCTGCTACTGCAGATTTTTCAGGGTGGTTAAGCACACGGTGTCTTTCATGCTCTTTAAGACGAGTCAGAATGCTGCGTTTTGTGGTTCCCATGTAGACTTTTCACAGCGGCAGGGTATGCGATAGACTCCTGCAGGAGTGAGTGGGTCTCTCTTGTCCTTTGCTAAGGTTAGCATCTGCTGTATTTTCCTGGTAAGTTTGAAGATGGTTTTAGGTTATGTTTTTTCATCAGTTTCCCTATTTGATCTGTCAATCCCTTGATGTATGGTATAAATATTTTTCCTGTGGTGGGCTGTTTCTCCTCAGTCCTCTCGGTCTTAAAGCTCTTCTGTTTTCTGTTGTGGAGTAGCCATTAGCCTGTAGATGGCTGTTTTCATCAGGGAGGAGGTGAGGTTCACAAATTCATTTTGCACGATCTGTCAAAGTTTTGATTATACCCTTTTTTGTTGTGGGTGGTGGTTGGAGTTTTTATGTATACTGTGTGGCCCAATTGATGGTTGGGCCTGTGAAAGACCAAGACATCTAAAAAAGACCGTTTTCCTTTTTTCCCCCAGTTTCCATAGTAAATTGTATGTTTGGGTGGATGGTGTTAAGGTGATCCAAAACATTCAGCAGTTCTTCTTCGCTGTGGCTCCAGATTGTAAAAGTGTCATCCACAAATCGGAACCAAGCTGCAGGTTCCCTGGGTACCAAGGAGGCAGTGCAAAGCACACCAAAACAGTGAGGTGAATTGTACTCCCCCAGTCAGAGATGATACATTTGGGAATTCCGTGGAAGAGCTGCTGGACATATAATTATCTGGTTTATCAAACTGTAGCAACCCTTGTGCAAGGAGTGAAGTGTCAAATCCAGGTAAAGAGATCCATGACTACTAGGACGCTGATGTATGGTCCTGACTTTGGGAGGTCTGTTATGAAGTCCATGGATACTATGAGCCAGGGACTTAAGAACATAAGAAAGAGCCTGCTGGATCAGACCAGGGTCCATCTAGTCCAGCACTCTGCTACTCACAGGGACCCACCAGATGCCTTTGAGAGCTCACATGCAGGATGTGAAAGCAATGACCTTCTGCTGCTGCTGCTGCTGCTGCTGCTGCTGCTGCTCCTCCTCCTGAGCACATGGTCTGTAAGGCATTTGCAATCTCAGATCAAGGAGGATCAAGATTGCTAGCCATAGATTGACTTCTCCTCCATAAATCTGTCCAAGCCCCTTTTAAAGCTATCCAGGTTAGTGGCCCTCACCACCTCCTGTGTCAGCATATTCCGAACACCAATCATGTGTTATGTGAATAAATGTTTCCTTTTATTCATCCTAATTCTTCCCCCCAGCATTTTCAATGAATGCCCCCTGATTCTAGTATTGTGAGAAAGAGAGAAAATTTTCTCTGTCAACATTTTCTACCCCATGCATAATTTTATAGACTTCAATCATATCCCCCCCCTCAGACGTCTCCTCTCCAAACTAAAGAGTCCCAAATGCTACAGCTTCTCCTCATAAGGAAGGTGCTCCAGTCCCTCAATCATTCTTGTTGCCCTTCTCTGTACGTTTTCTAGCTCTTCAATATTCTTTTTGAGAAGTGGCAACCAGGACTGAACACAATACTCCATGTGCAGTCGCACCACTGCTTTATATAAGGGCATGACAATCTTTGCAGTTTTATTATCAATTCCTTTCCTAATTATCCCCAGCATAGAGTTTGTCATTTTCACAGCTGCCATGCATTGAGTTGACATTCCCGTGGAACTATCAACTAAGATGCCCAAATCCCTTTCCTGGTCTGTGACTGATAGCACTGATTCCTGTAGTGTATATGTGAAGTCTGTATTTTTTAACGTGCATCACTTTACATTTTTGCTACATTGAACTGCATTTGGCATTTCTTAGCCCACTCACCTAATTTATAAAGGTCCACTTGGAGCTCTTCGCAATCCTACATAATTTGGTATCATCCGCAAACTTGGCCACCACACTACTCACTCTTACTTCCAGGTCATTTATGAATAGGTCAAAGAGCACTGGTCTCAAAACGGATCCTTGGGAGACACCACTCCCTACATCTCTCCATTGCAGGAGTCGGTAGCAACTGAAGGAGACCAGTTGACTTGGTGAATCTTTAGACCATTGGCAGATATTACAAGTGCTCATGTATTGGACCATGTCAGCCTGCACTCAAAGCCATCAGAAGTCTCTGGTCAACAGATATGGGGTTTAGTAATGACCAAAGTGCCTGGCAGGAAGCACGTCATAGGAAAGGCGTAAGTCCTCTCTGCTCAAAGGCCTTGCAGGGATGTAGAATTGTCCTTGGGGTAGCAACATCCCTGGCACTAGGCAAGGTCTGTTTTCTGAGCATGTCCATTGCCTTGCACCTCCTGCAACTGTTTCCAGGCCCAGGAATCCTGGAGTTGCTGTTCCTGTATGCAAGTATGTAGTGGTGTTGGATCTGTGGTTGGAACGGACGCTGCAGGTGGCAGGATGGTTGCTGGAGGGGGTTCTGGTAACATCTGAGAGCAGTATTCCAGCTTCTGGAAGAGGGCATCTACCTGCCAGTTCTGGCTATTCGGAATGTACGTGACAACAAAGTCAAAACAGGGGGAAAAAAGCGACCGATGGATTTGTCATTGGTTTAACTAGTGAGTGGTCTGCAGGTATTCCAGGTGCCAATGGTCAGTCCATATTTGCAATCTGGGCCCCTTCCACACAATGCTGCCAGACTCCTGGATTATGTAGTTTCACTCCACAGGAAGGAATAGTAGGCACATAGTCGGAGATGGTTGGCTAGGCTTACCCCCTAGGAGAGTACAACTTTGATAGCCTTGTTAGATGTATCTATTGCCATGATGAAAGGTAAGTCAGGAACTGGGTGCTAGAGTATCGGCTCTGTGATGAAATGATTTTTCAGAGCTTGGAATTCCTGTTGGGCCATGGGGTCCCACTGAAATGCCACCTAAGGGTGCAGGAGCTTGGTCAGTGGTACTTTGAGGACCATGTAGTGGGCCATGAACTGGCGGTAGTAGTTGGTGAACTTGAGAAACTTTTGAAAGTCCTTCCAGTTACACTGTGTTCCAGTTGAGGATTGTCTCTACCTTGGCTGAGTCCATCTGGAGATGAAATGTAGTGGCCCAAGAAGTCTATAGTGGTCTGGTGAAATGTGAAATATGGAATATGGAGATCCTCGATTTGTTTTTACTTTCATTTCTAAATGTAAGAAGTTCTCAGTATTTCCCTCTGGACTACTAAATTGTCATGTACTACTAGTAATTTTTAAAATTTAAATTCTTTACGCTCTATCCTTCAAAAGAAAATTATTGCAAAGTGGCATGTCAACCATAATTAGGTTTCCTAACATTTTCCCATTATGAATATTGATTTATTACATTTTATCCTGCCTATCTTCCAAGGAGATCAGGTGGGGTGGTCAACAGGCCTGGAGAAAAACATCTTGTCTCCTTAATAGAGGTTTAATTTTTGGAAATGGGCAATTGAAGCTTTTCATGGCATGAAAGTAACTAACATTATCTGATAAAAAAGCAGCCTGCTAAGCCTCTATTAAAGAAGCAGGTCGTATTTTCTTCAGAAAGCGTGGCATTCACAGTTCTCCCTACAGTGGCATACTGGCAGTTGATGGTGCCTGGGGTGCCATTGAAATTGTTCACCACCCCAATTGTGACTGGAGAAGCGGCTGGGGTGGTGGTGGTGGTGAAGCAAGGATGTGCAGTGGCAGGGACAAGCAGACCAATGGCAAGTGGTGGGAGGACCCAGGCAAGCAGGAGAGCAGTGGCCAGCAGGCAGAAGCAAGCAGCTGGGGGCTGGGCAAGTGAGGGAGAAGTGGTAGATGAGTGGGAGAGAAGCGGCAGGTTGGCGGGAGAGTACCTACAAGCAGGCGGGGGGGAGAACAGTGCCTGCCTGCGTACTCTCTCTCACTGGCATCTGGACTTCTTCCTCTTCCTGGCCAGCCAAGGGAGGGGAGGGAGGAGATTGTGCAGGCCGGCTGCCTTTCTTCCTGAATCACCACCAGCCTTCCTGCAAACTTTCAGACTCTCTCAGTCACCAGTCAGCAGCCTCCACCCTGCTTCCTCTTTCTGGCCTGCGGGGGGTGGGGGGAAGGAAAGTAGAAGAGGAAGCAGGGCAGGGCCACCAGACTGTGACTGAGAGAGTCTGAGAATGTGCAGGCAGGCCAGCAGTGATCCGAGAAGAAAGGTGGGTGGGTCAAATGCAGGGGAAGGAGGTGGCTCCAAAAGTGCCCCCATGTGACCTAGGCATGTGACACCTAGGCTGTGAGACATCCCCCCAAGATACACTTCTGTATCCCTGTGCCCATTTTACAGCCCCCCCCCCCACAACAACCCTGTGGAGCAGATTAGGCTGAGAAAATAGCTAGTCCAAGATCACCCTGAATTTCACAATGAGTGTCTACTCATCAGAGTAATATCAGATTCATACTTACATTCTAAATAGCGAGACCAAGTGGCCCCACTATGGTAGGCAGACTCCCACTTTTGGGCCCTGTGCTCCTGCTGCTGCTGCTCAGAAGGGAGCAGCAGCAAAATGGGTGGGTGCCATGATGCCATTTCCAAGTACATCCTTAGAGATGACATCTTAGTGGTACACAACCATCTAGAAATTTCTCACATCTCTGTGGTAAAAACTACAGTGATCTGGGAAAATCCTAGAGTGTCATGTAATTATGTGGTGTCACTTTTGGTATCATTGTGGTATTGAGTGACACCACTCTCTAGAGACTCCATTCCCCTAAGCTGAGGGGCAGCTGTCAGCTGAGGGGCAACAACCCTAATTCTAACCAAACCAAAGCTAGCTGCAAAGAAATAGGCTAAACTGTACTGGGAAGAGGAAAATGAAGCTTGTGAAGTTTTGACTGCTGGGAATTTGCAGGGGAAGGACAAGACAGCAAGAATGAAGTGAAAAGAAGAGATCCCGCAAGATGAGATCATGGCTCAAACATCAAAAGGAACCATGTGGGCTAAATGGCTCCTTGACTTCTCAGCTATTCCAACTTCCCCTTGCCAGCCAACCAGCAGACCATCTTCCTTCTGTCTCCCTTGCCACAATTGGAGAGGGATTTGGCTGTCTTTGGAAAGTGTTGTCCCATCCCCTAATGAATAGGCTAACTGGTATCACAGCTGCACTTCAGCGCTCTTGCTCTGCTTTTTTATTTATTAAGTGTACTTCCAGACTGCCCTTCCACCTCAGGTGGTTCATAACAGATTAAAATGACAATGTCATTATAAAATCAATATGAAACTAACATAAAAATTACTAGAAAAGACATGCACTTAAACTTGGGGGGGAGAGGGCTGGACTGTTGCCAAGGATATCAACAAGCTGTCTTTCTCACTCATTCTTCCCTGGGTTGAGATAGCCATTGTCATCATCATTTGGCGTTACCCCCTGCATAGAGGCAGGCACCACTTACACCTTTTACTCATTCTTTACCCACAAGATACACCTGTGATTTGTCAATGCACATTTCTAGAAATCTCACCGAGAGAAAGTCACTATGAATGCGTAGTTTTTGAAGAACAGACACAGAGACTCACTATTTGCATGTATTTCACTCTAACATGGGCCCCTTCCGCACATACAAAATAATGCGTTTTCAAACCACTTTCACAACTGTTTGCAAGTGGATTTTGCTATTCCGCACAGCTTCAAAGAGCACTGAAAGCAGTTTGAAAGTGCATTATTCTGTATGTGCGGAATGAGCTATAGACAGACGTAGGCTTTTTCTGCACAGACACTTTAAAATGTTTTGAGGCAGAAAATAAAAAGATTCCTTTGAGGAATTCCACATAGTTTTTATCTCAAAATGCTTTATTTCCAGCCTCAAAATGTTTTAAACGCATCCTCAAGATTGGTGATTCTTTTTGCTGTTTTCAAAATGTTTTAACTTGCTGTGCGATTTATTTAAGACATTTCCCACACCTCTCTGCAGTTTTCGGACTTCCTCCTCTGCATCATTTTCTGAGCTTGCTCCATTCTGTCTCGCTTGTTTATTTGTCAGCTATTTTTTTCTTTTTTGGGTGGGGAGGTAAAATGTATGAAACATCGATTATACAACCTATGGAGAATCGAGGCATGAAGCATTGAAGCATTACATCTGTGAAAAAATGTAAAAACCTGGAAAAATCACAAAATGGTGGTCAGGAATCAATTTGAGATTGTGAGTGTGGACAAACGGGGGATGTTTTGCAGATGTTCTGAAAACGTTTTCAGGGACTTGTGTGGAAAAAGCCAGAATTAATTCAACTAACTCTAAGGGTAAGGGACACTGGCGTTCCTGCCTAGGGACATGGGGTACCCCTTGTCCCCGGGCGCATCGATTGAGGTCACGTGGGGGGCGCCAAAACATCCTCCTACACAGGGAGGGATTGAGCAAGCCCTAGAAAGCAGGCACTGAAGCAGCCGACTGCTCCCAGTGCCTGTCGTAGCCCCGCCCACTCTATACGGTGGCCTGGAGTGTCCAGGGGGCAGGGGAGAAGTCCCACTGGGCTCCCAGGAGCAGGACTGGGGAGCTCCGCCTCCCCTCCCTCTAACCCAGCATGCCTTATTCGCCTTAAATTAAGTGCGGCATTACTCAGAAGCCTTCTCCCCGGCAGCCGGCGCCGGCAGGCACAGGAAAAGGCAAGCTGAGCAGGGAGCCCAGAAGCAGCAGCAGAACTGAAGATGATGCTGACGTTTGCTTGGTAAACCTTCAGATGGGGGGTGACTTGTGAGAGATTTACATGCTTAAAAGTTAATTCCCCTTGCACTGGCTTGGAGCTGTTTCTCAGGCTAGCAGCCTACCTCACAGGGTTGGTGTGAGGACACAATTAGGAAAGTGGTGGGGAGGGAGCCATGTATGTTTTGCTGGGGGTAGGAGGTGATTTGTGAGAGATGATGCTGATGTTTGCTTGGTAAACCTTGGGGGTGACTTGTGAGAGATTTACATGCTTAAAAGTTAATTCCCACTTGCACTGGCTTGGAGCTGTTTCTCAGGCTAGCAGCCTACCTCACAGGGTTGGTGTGAGGACACAATTAGGAAAGAGAATTGGTGGGGAGAAAGTTTTGTGGGGTGGGAGGTGTTTTGTGAGCTGGTGCAAAAAATCATTGTTTGGTCGTTGTGGGGGAGGGTGGTCGTCCATACCTGGGGTGGGAGGGCACCAAACTCAGATTTTGTCCCCGGGCTCCAGTTTGCCTAGATTCGCCCCTAAGGGAGTAGAAATAAAATACACTGGCTAATTAACAAAACCTTAGAAATAACATGAACACATGCATAAAGACATGAAACAGCTTTGCACTGAATCAGACTGGTCCATCAAAGTTAGTATTGTCTACTCACGATGGGCAGCAGCTCTCCAGGATCCCAGGCGGAGGTCTTTCACATAACCTAATGTGACCACAGATGCTGGGGATTGACTCTCAATCTTTCTGCATCCCAAGCAGTTGCCCTACCATTGAGCCAAGCCTTTCCAAATGTCTAGTCTCAAGAAAACCGATCTCATTCAGGCAAAAAGAAATGTGCACGTGTGTGTGTGTCACTGCTGCTTATGTAAAACAACGGAGTTCCCCACAAGAAACTGAGCCAGCAGCTAACAGTGAGACCTCTATGAATAGGGAACACTTGTCAGAACAGTGCTCTACAATTGCGAGATCTACTTGACTTGGAGCGTTTCCCCACTCAGCATGATCCCCCCTATGCCGCACGCTGCTCTCAGCGCGCGGCATCCCTGGCGCGCGCCTGGGCGTCCCCACGACCCCGTGGGGTCATCAAAAGGCGGCCTTTGCAAGAGCGCCAGGGATGCCGTGCACTGAGGGGCCGCAACAGCGGCAGCGTCGGGGCGGCTGCACTGTCGCCGCCCCTCTCGTGGGGAGTGCCAGGGAACCCCGCACTACTCTCCTGAAGTAGCGCAGGGCTTAAGGTAAGTGGGGAAAGGCCCTAAGATGACTGGAAAGATCCAGTGTCAGTTTCATATCTCCTAACCTCTCACAACTTTCTCTTCCATCTAACTTCCTTGAATTCTAAAAAGCAGACTACCAGATGCCACAAAATGAATAAATAAATATACTTGGCCCACAGGAGGCAAAGTGCACAACAGGCTGCACACATTCCTGAGCGTGAGAATGATGATTTTTTTTGGCAGGATTCTGGTCCTAGCACAGTGCAGCTGTTCAAGAAAGGCAGCTGAGCCTGATTACTTCCTACCCTATTTAAGCCAAGGTTGGGGAAAACCTGCCTTGCTAGATCAGCCAGTCCACTAGACACAATACCGTATACCAGTCCTAGCATCTTACCTCAAGTTTCAGTCAATGCTCTCAGGCCTTGCTACCTAAACCTGAAAGCACTACTCCAAAGGAGACCTGACTCTGCTTGCCCACAGAGTGCTGGATAGCTAGAGAGCTTGCCAATCCAGGAGTTTCAAGTGCGAGACCCAGACTTACATCAAAATTAAATGATCTGTTCATTCCATCATAATGATAGCAATTATCAAAAGTGGCATTGACAAAATTCTGTGTATGTCTGTTTAAAAAATGGACATGGAGTTTATCTCTACCACATCTTACTAATAGGGACTCAAAGTGGCTTAGGGAGCAGCAGTGGCACAGTGATTAAGAGCAGGTGCGCTCTAATCTGGAGAACCGGGTTTGATTCCTTGCTCTGTCATTTGAGCTGTGGAGTCTTCTCTGGGGAACTAGATTAGCCTTTGCACTCCAACACAAGCCAACTGGGTGACCTTGGGTGAGTCACAGCTCCTCAGAGCTCTCTCAGCCTCATCTACCTCACAGGGTGTTTGTGGGGGGGGGGAGTGAAAGGAGATTGAAAGCCCCTTTGAGTCTCCTTACTGGAGAGAAAAGGGGGGGGGATGTATAAATCCAAACTCCTCCTCCTCCTCTTCTTCTAACATTTTACGCTTTTCCATTCCATCTTCCCTAGAACCCTGTGAGGCAGGTCAGGTTGAAAGAATGCAATGGACACAAGGTCAGATGGAATGGCATTTGAACCTGGCTCTCCCAGATCCTAGCCCAACATTCTAACCAGTAAACCAAACTGACTTTCATCACAAATGGTGCCACATAAGAGTGTTTCCAGTTAAATCCAGTTGAAATAAGGTCTCCAAAACAGCAGTGGGATGGAGAACCTTGGGGTGAGTCAGCACTATTCCCTGGTAGGAAGAAGGGAGTGTGAGCATACTAGCAACCATCAGGGGACATTTGCCTACAAAAGTATTGGGCACAGAGGTCCAGGTTTATTATGGATACTAAAAACAGTAGCAGCTGAGGAGCACCAAACTACCATTAATGGTTATGAAGGCTGCCATGGAAGTGAGAGAAGAGGGAAAGTGCTCAGGCTTGCCGCCCAAATGCAGGGATGCTCATTTAGTGGGTTTACTAAGGGAGGGCCTTTTCTGTGGCTGCCCATAATTATGGAACAACCTCCCCAGGGAGGGGCAGCTGACCTTCTCATAGTCAATTTTCAGGAGGCAGTTGAAGACAGTTTTATTTAAGACTGCTTGTTAATTGATTTATCGGCATTCTGAAAGGAGTTTTTAAATTGTGACTATTATGGGTTTTATAATAGTATTTTTATAATAGTTTATTTATATCATAGCCTCCTTGAGTACCACAAGGGAGAAAGTTGGCTAATAATTTTCCAGTTAATTAATTAATTGGCTCCGGTCTTTAGGCATTTGACAACTCCTCAGATAAGGAGCACTGTCTTCTCACAACCAGCTGACATTTCTATTATGCATTAACATATACTTCTCTTTGCATACCTCCCTACCAACAAGAAGGACATCAGAGAAGTCAAATATTTATCATTTTCTGTCCCACATCTTCAGAAACAACTCTAGTACACATTGATTGACTGTTTGTTTTAAAAAAACAAGGTGCCTTTTCAGTGCTTTTTAACTCTTCCAATTCCCTGGAGAAAGTCATGGTATTTTTGGCTACTGTAGTAGCATTTTACTTTTAGTTTAAGTTGGAAAAAAGTAATATTGTAAAAAAAAAATCAGGGTTTTGAAGGTGAAGAGTAAAAGCAGTACAAAGCCAGTAGAACATCTGTTGCAGCAGCTGTAGCAATATCTTCCATACAAAGAGCAGAGAGGGGGGAAATTATACTAAAATAAGGTCAGAGAAAACTCATTTATAGGAAAAAATACTGTCCTCCAAGTTTGGCTGTAAACCATTTTTCCCTTGTTCTTTTTTTTTAATATCTCTTTCCAAATATAGAATACCCTTGAACATATAATCAGTGGATATGCATTCAACATTAATTCATTTGTACGAATAATAAATGTCATGACGCACTGTACAGATGGTAATCATTCTATGCCACTTTCTCTCAACTAAGCTAGAAGCACACGCTCCTTGGTGAAATGCAAACACTTCTGATACAGAAAAAGCCATGAATAGCAATGGAATGTGACATTTGTCATGATCCGTTTAATTCTGATGGCAGTGGGATGTTCATCACAATAGTAAGCGAGTCCTGATGCACTGAGTGGGATGTACACCCGTTCTTTGTTACAAGTAAGTTTTACTGGTGTGTGTCCACTGCATATAGAACCAATGTACACAGCACGGAGACAGGCTTTAACTGCAGAAATGTCTTCTTTTTCTTTCTCCCATCACCATTAGAAAGAACACATTACAAAAAACATTTCAAAGTTAAACCTCAAATCTGTAGCAGGATTGTTAAATCACTAAAGAACCACCAGCAGCTATGGTACAGGACATTGTTGGGAAGATCCCCTTCTATCATGATAGTATTACAGCAGGTTGCAGTTGACAACATGTTTGGTTTTCCAAAAACAGAAAAGTCTTAGGAGTCCTATTCAATATTGAATGTAGCAATTTTACTAGAAGATTATGAAATATTTGACACTCATAGGGACCATTCTCAATATCTGAGAGCCAGAAGCAGTTTTTTAAAAAGTGCCAGCCCTAAATTAGGGTACAGCTTTCCCCCCCGCAAGTTCTTAGGCCAAGGGTGACTCAGAATTTAAATCCACATGTCTAAGAGTCATGCATTATCTTTGCTCAGTGTAATCCACTCCTTTTAGACAACACTGTAGTTCCATGAAAAGATGTATAGTGCAATAGCCACACCACTTAGAAGCAAAAATATTCCTCTTGTTCCAAGAGCCATGTTTTAAATTAAAACCTTGAATATTAACGGTTGCACACAGCCAGGGAATCACATTAGCCTTCAAAGAGGTTTGCTACAAACTTTTGACATGCTGTGTAGAGAATATAAGGGCAAATGTTTCTGCAAGCTTTCCTGCTTGTCAATGTAAACTTAGTGGGTGCATTCATGCTTGTAATGAAGAAGCGCAAACCTCGGCGAATCTGATTACGATGTAGTTCATCCACCTCCATTTAGTAGTAAGATATTGCAATGTATTGGTACACTGCCATTTATATCCAAAGGTTCTCTCCATTTAATCATTATCGAGGACTTGATTTAGTCCTTCTGGTACCTTAGTCCAGTTCTCCCAGAGGGAGAAACGGGAATGAATATTCCACTGAAATAGAGATTTCAGTGAGATGGAACTCTATTTCATCAAAGGTATGGCAAAGTTGGGAAGTAGATTTCCTTCATGTAACCCAGCTCACAGGTACAAGCAGTTACTGTTCAATTGGGACCTGTGAACACCTTATACTTCACCCGATTTTTCTGAGAATCCCCCCAAAACACTGAGACATGTTCTACAGTTGTTACCATTTCTTGATTTGGTACCCCCAACTTCCATGATGTTTCTTTATTCTTTCATGCTACAACAAGACCACAGCTACTATACAAATACAGCACACTAATATCCCAGATTCAAACAAGTCCAGATGTCGTCTATTCATGGGACCAAGAGACTTTTTGCAGGCCTGTGGACAATTGACATCTGGAAACACGCAGGAAATGTAATTTGTTGACGCTTTTTAGATGCTACAAACTTTTTTGGGGTTATCAATTCTGGCTTCAAAAATTCCATGAGATTTCATTTCAGGGTAGAGCTTGGGGAGGGCAAAGTTTGAGGATGAGCTCAATAGAGATGTAATGACCTAAATACTGCCCTCTGAAGCTGCTGTTACCTGCAGGAGAGCTCATCACTGTAGTCTGGGGATCAGCTGTAATTCTGGGAGTACTCTGGGCCCCACATGGAGGATGACACCCATTTGCAGTCTGTAAATGACATTATGTGATTCTCCTCACTATGTATTTCAGTTCTTTACTGCCTACAGAAATGGTGAAAATGGCTTCATTTGAAATACAGGCATTTGTTGCCAACAGTGGACATTCTCAATAGCAGAGGCGATGGTGGCTCTTGACCTACATGACCCATGACACTCAGGTTTATGATTCTATACTTGCTTTGAGTGAATCTATGCTGACCAACAGTGAGTCATTTTCTATCAATTTCATTTTCAGGTTTACAAACTCTGTTACCTGCCTCAGTTTTCTGTTTCAGGGTTTCTAAGCAGGCTGTGGCAACAAGCCAGGTATTTTGCTCTCTGGGTTTTTTTTTTAAAAGCATCTTTTTCATGACTTTACATTCATAAATATTCTCACTGTGTCAAGGGATGGGATTTTTTCATCAATTCATTAGATCTGCTCCCATGAATTATTTATATGTGGAACTAAAAATGGTTCTGAAACATTACAAGAATTCAATATCAGTTTTCACAGTGGGGATTTCATCATTTTAGCATTGAAGCATAATCGCCTAATGCAATACTAATATGATATGGTGCTAATAGGGTACAATGAGAGTTTCCACTAATATGCAAACATTTTCCATGTTGCATTATTATTTCTTTTAAGTTAATGTGATACGGTGATAATATGATGAAATGAATTAGCTTCATATCATTGTCTGCATGACTTGTGCATATTAAAAGAAATATTCTGCTGTTACCACGACCCTTCCATGAATTCACTTGGAATGAGCTTGAAAATTTACCCTGTAGTTATACTTATGTTAATGAGGCTGTTTAGTTAGGAAACAGCCTTGCTGTTACTTAGCCAGCTGGAGAATAGAGTTGACACGTGTGACTTCCTTCTGGAATGAATTTTTTCCCCTTCTTCCTGCCTTTAAAGATTCTTTGGTAAACATCGTTCTTCTAATGTTTTTCACTAGTTTCATTGCACATTTATAGAATATGTCTCAACCCAATCAATATTTATGAGGATCCAATTGTAAGCAATCACTCATCACTTGCTAGCAGTAACAGATGAAGGACACTAGAACAGAAGATGAAGATGATAGAAATACTGATACTGAATTGGGCTGGGTGTCCAGGATTATTAGTGATAGACATCAGTGGTCTTCAAATGATGTTCCAAAGATCTTGGAGAAGGTTATAAGGGGTTCCTTAAGAAAAAAGTCAGTAGTTGCAAATGTGATCTCCTAAAAGATAGATTGCTCAAAGATAGTTTTTTCTTGAAAAGTACAGGGAAGAGTTGGTGCATTCTAAAACATAGGCAGTTTCCACACGGGCGAAATATGACGTTGTGGAAACGGGAAAAGAAACGTCAGAGCGAGAGCGTTCGCATGCATAGCGGCGGAGGTGCGCCGTCGCTCCGTCGCGAAAACGCTTAATTGGCGCAAAGACGCCGTATTCAAAAAACGCTTTGAAGCGCTCTTTTTCCACATGTGACGCACCGACGCCGCAGTCGTGCGAACCGCCGCCACGGAGCCGTTCTCAACAATGGCGACTGCCAAAAGGCCAAGCTTGGTCACTGTCCCCCCCCCACATACACACGTTTGTCCCTGGTGATTTCCCTGCATGGTCAAGCACCTTTCCCAGATCTATGTCGCCTGTGCAGATGGTGGCTGCCCATACACACTCTGGTCTCACAGGTAACATGAACTGGGACTGACAGTAGCTGGGAGGGGAGGCAATAAAAGATGGGGGACGGGCAGGACATCAGGGCAATCACGTCAGCCAATTGCGCTGCTTCGCGAGTGCGCAGCCGCAACGGAGCGTGGCGAGACGCCACTTCCGCAGCGCTTCTGTGTGAACCGTCACATTTCTGCGGGGCTCCTGACGCACGCAGCTCCGCCTGTCTGTGCGAACGCTTTTTCACGGATGCGTTGCTATTTACGACGTCATCGGGTCGCTCCTTTTGTCCGTGCGGAAACGGCCATAGTTTGGGTTTATCTAAGGCAGTGGTTCTCAACCTGGGGGTCGAATGACCCTTTCACAGGGGTTGCCTAAGACTCTCTGCATCAGTGTTCTCCATCTGAAAAATGGATAAATGTTAGGGTTGGGAGTCACCACAACATGAGGAACTATATTAAAGGGTCACGGCATTAGGAAGGTTGAGAACCACTGGTCTAAGGCAACAGTGAGCCTCAGCAGATTTGGCAAATACTCCATGTGTCGCCTGTGTGTGCTGTAGTATGTATTCCAGGAAACTCCGCAACAGCGGTTCTAAAGAAGACATATAGATTTCTCAGCAGATGAGTTTCCATAGCTAAAAGTTCCAAGACTGAAATTCTGAAATCTACTGATTCTAACTAAATGTAAGGGAAACTGGCATGGTTACTTGCTCTGCGAGAGATTTGTGCTGAATGCCTGGATCTAAATACTTACATTATTTTATTTACATTTGTTTTATTAGAATACTTATACTCTGCCATTTCTCTTGGCTCAAGGCAGCTTACAAGAATATTTAAAACATCACAAATGAAAAACAAATACAAATTTTGAAAAACCAAAAACATCTCAGCCCCCAAAGATGGCTGCTCATCAGTAGCCCTAGCAGACAAACAGTTATTGCAGGGGAAAGAATCAGCAGGTGGCAGCCATAATTGATGGATGGGGGTGTACAGGAGGAAATGATCCTTCAATTATGAAGTGCTTTAAAGATCATGACCAGCACTTTGAACTAAACACAAATCCAAACTAGCACTCAATTTGTCTGTTTTGAAATGGTCAATGAATGTTCCCATTAGCTGGTCCCTGACCACAATCAGGCTGCTGTATTCTGGATCAGCTGCAGTTTCTAGGTTGTCTTCAAGACCAGTCCTGTCATGCCCCCACAGAGGCTTTTGTTATTTCCCATTAAGCTTCAGTTTCCCCATAGTTAGCATGGGTTTAGTTCATTGTTAAGTCTTCTAAGGGAGGGAATTTTTGTTAGCCCCTGTCCCTTTAAGACATTTTCCAAGAGGCAATCTTTCTTCTTTACCCAGCAACCCCCTGTTTAAGCTCTAGCTAGTCAGTCTGAGCAAGGTGCCAAGTGTAGCTGGAGACTGTAATATTTGTGATATATATGGTGGTCCATAGTAGTCTATGGTGATATACAGAGCACAAGTTAAGGTTAACAGCAATTAGAATCAGACAAAGACTGAAAGAACTAAAAGGAGGCAAGACACTGGACTTTCTTGAAAGCAACCAAGAGAAGACACAGTCTACAGCTTCAAATCTGCTCAAGACAAGCAAGTACTTTGATTTAGACAGACCCAAAGGAGGAGTTAGGGTCTTAATTCTCCTAAGTAATAAACCTATTGTTTGCATTGCTGGACCTGGCTTGTGTCTCCCCCACTCTGTCCTAGCCAAGTATAGGGCACCAAAAACAGATTCACTTGGGGGGCAGAACAAGTCCAGCATAAAATATGTTGCAGTAATTCGTCTGGGAGGCCACAAAAACATAGGTAAGCATGGTCGGATCAGTGGATCTAAGAAAGCAGAGAGTTGGCAAACCAGATGCAACGATAGAAGGCACTTTCAGGTATGACTCAAGGAAGGAAAAGATGGAACAGATAGCTGCTGTGTATCCAATAATTCACAAGAAAAGAATTGCCACTTGATCTTTTCCAAAATTATAGAATCATGGTTCCAGAAGAGATAAGAAAATTCTTCTATCATTAAGTTTCTTCATCCTGCTATCAGATCAGGACATTATCAGAATGAAGTCTTCACCTTTCAACTGTCAGTGCTAATAAGCATGTTCACAAAGCAAAAAACAGTGGTCATCAAGGAGTCATCACATTTATCTTTAAAGAAAACTGGACTTTGAAGGAAGATTCCTGATTTTCTCTTCTGTGTTATGTGTACCCCACAGCTCACCTACTGCTGACAGAGAAAGAGTTTGAGATCAGTGTAGCAAAAGTGCACCTTTACCATGCCATGTGCATCCAGTTGATAGGAGACACTGAGGATCACATCCATATACATACTTTTCTAGCTTTCAGTAAACACAGCCTGATTAATCTTGCATCTCTGACAGCGGCCAAACAGTTCTTCAGATATTCACTTGATTAGGATCAGACGCGGTCAGAACCAATTCCCATCAAGCCCCAGTCAGCATGGCCACTGGCCATGCTGGCGAGGTTGATGGGAATTCCCAGCTCCTGAACATCTGAGAGCCGCAGGTTCCCAACAATTCACTCTATAGGACTTAGAATACCTGCTCAGATACTGGTCCATTCTATCAGTTTCCAGTCAGCATGTACACCACATGCTGGTAGAGCTTGATGGGAATTGTAGTTCCTGAACATCTGGAGAGCCGCAGGTTCCCTACCCCTGTACTAGACCTTCTATCCTCAGCCACCTCTGTGATGCCCTTTTGTGAAGCTCAACATGAAAGAATTTAGAAGTATGCGTCAATTATAATTTCAAGCCATTTCAAAACTCATGGTCAAAGAATCTGCACATATCCTTGCCTATTTTCCACACAGTCCATTTGTGGTACACCCACACACGCACATCTAGTTTGTCCACTCCCCAGTATCTCTTGCCATCCTCAGTACAGATGCAACCATGTAGATTGGAGTGCACCCTGTGAAATTTGTTCCAGTAGTCAGACCTTGCCTCGCCAAGAGTCATGAAAGTCCTGAAGAGCTTTCTAGATTACTAACTTATTAATATAAGACAGAAAAAGACACACAACAAAGTGTTTGACTGCACTGATATTCTTCAAGTGATTATCTGTGGAGTCAAAACACACACCCTCTTTTATCCCAACAGGTCCACGTTACATAGCTACATTGTCTACAGAAGTTCAGAGAAAAAAGGTGTGACTCCATATGTTCAAGGCATGCACAGTGGGGATCATTCTCTTTAACAAGCTATCAAAATTGTTTTAATTGAGCTCTGCAAAGATGCTCCGCACAGGTGAAAGATCCCATAGATGTGATCATGTAGATGACCACTAGAAGAACATAACGTACAGCAAGTAACCTGGGTATTTTTTTCCTGCTTCTTCATTTTTCCCATATGTAAAATGATTCTGGTAACTCCTTTCATGTGGCTATGTTATGGAAATTAAATCAATTGACTTTTTAGTTCTAGTGGTTGGATACAGCCAGTTTTTCCCATGTAGTTTCCTTTAATCATTTTCCTTACTACAACCATCATTCCACTTGTCTTTTGTTCATGCAGATTCTATGATCCCCAGGAGAAACTTTCTAGAGGCTGATGGAGACTCCCTTCCTGAAGAAAAGCTGTTTGGATCCAACCCTCTGTGTGTAAAGTGTTATAAAATGCTGCTTATGCTTGTTACTAATCTTTGTTTATCCTATGACAAGGAGAGAATAGTAAGGCTTGAAATCCACATAATGTCAACTCACTGATCATTACTGCTCTCAAATAACTGATTGATTGAATTTAAATTGGTGTTTAAAAACCTGTAATTCAAATAAGGTTGCCTAGCATAGCTCTCAGAGTGAGGTCCTGAAATGCTGAAAACCTCTCCTTAGCATTATTAGGTTTTTAAATGTCAGAACTAAAAGGATCTTGTGCTTCCTTTTTAATTATCAGATTTCCAACACTATTGTACATAAATCCTCTCCTAATCAGAGCTTAAATTCATGAGATGCTCATATGGATGACATTTCTTCTATATCTTCAATTGGAGATTATGTTTAAGAGGATCCAGGACCTAGAAAATATGTCAGGCGAGCCTGATATTTAGAGAATATTTACTGGCATTTATGTTTTAATCTTCTTATTGACTAGAATTTATGGGCAATTCAGGTTACTTAAGTAGTGATTAAGATAAACTAAATCCTTTAATAATCACAAATTGAAGAAAGGTGAGCATTTGATTCTGAAACTGCATTATGGAAATTAGTGATTGTGGGAAAGAGTTTGTTTTCTCCATGTAATGTTTTTGTAGACCACGTTATTGCTGAGCTAATCTTTTCCTAAAATATATTTGGCTTAGTTGTGCCGGGATCCCAGGCTCTACTACCGGTAATGCTTCTAACCAATCAGGGTGAAATGAGCAAGATTAACAAAATTTGGAGAAATAGCTGACAAGATTGAATTCATACTCTCTGAGGCTGAGGGTGAGAGAGTCTTACAATAATTGCTATGGCAGTACATTGCAAATGCTGCCCAATGGACAGAATTGTTACAGGATACGCTTTAGAAAACTGTGCTGGGAGGGCGGGGCGGATGTGCTGCTATGACATCACCAGCACTGAAAAGGCTTCTGAGGCAGGGAGTCACCCTGACACAAAGTCAGTTGACTAAACACAACACAGCCAGCCAGGGGAAAGTCCATGAAACCGAGTCAAACAGTCCAGAGAGTCAAGTAACATCATATAGACAAACCAGGAGGGAGTAGCTGAGAAAGAAGGTTGTGGAACGCCAGTCCGAGGTCAAAGCAAGATCCAAAACAGTCAGAACAGTGGCATGCAGGAGTTGTTGAGGAACACGCATGTTGCATCCACACCTGTAGCTCTTTACTGAAACTCTTTATATGCTTTTTGGGCTGCTTGCTTGAGAAGGCTTCTGTGAAAACTCCCACTCATGCCGGGTTTGCAAGTGAGCAGAACACCACTTCTCTTTCAAGGCCACTCTCAGTCGGTGCTGGCAACACCGTGTTACATCTGAGGAATCATGAAAGCTATCATCCTCCCTGGTGTTACTGGTAAGCCCAGAACTGGGAAGCTGTAATTCTTCCTCTTCTGCTGACACAACTGGCATGGTTCTATGAGGCTCGGGCAAGTCTTCCTCAGATGAACTATGAGCCACAGTGGCAGCAGTGGTGGTGGAAGCAGCAGCAGCAGTAGTAGCAGTGGTGGAAGGGGGTGGGTGCGGGGGTTGACAACAACACCATACAGAGGCTTATTTAAATTCTCCTCTCCTATCTCAAAACTTCTTATGTCTTACAACATTCCTATTCAAGAGTCAATAAACAATGGAAGCAATCCTAAGCAAATCTATTCAGAAGTCAGCCCATTACTCCCAAGAAAGTGTTCTTAGGACTCAGCAAATGTTAACTAAAGGGTAAGATGCCAGCTCAGCTTCTTAGTATATTGTCTCAAAAGTACATACTTGGTGGTCATCTGCATCCTGGTTTTGTTCCTGATGATTCCAGAGGAAACTGCCTTTTCTCCCAAAAATAAAAGATGCACCAAAATAACGCGACCTAGCATGCAAGCTTTAAGATTCTCAACATTAGGCTGACTGCTAAAAACAAAAAATGGGGTAAGGAGGGGGAAAAAAAGGATTTCTATGGCTATAGTCTTAATGGTCTCTTCATTATCATTTTTATAGTATAAAAAGCAGCAAAAATTGCTGCAAAATGGAGGCTGTCCAGTTGAAAATATAACAACCAAGATGGCAGCTGATTAAATCCACTGACAGTGAATTCCACAATTTAATTACTTCAATTTTTGTCTGTCTTGTAACTACTGTCATCAATATCATTGAGAGCCCATAAGTTCTATAACTTCAGGGTCAAAAGAGAAGCTCCCTATACTCTCTCTAACTCATACATAATTTTATGCAGCTCTATTATGTGCCTCACTCCCCGCCCCCTCAAATTTTCAGAAGTCCCAGTTTTATTTATCTTTTGGTACTCCAGCCCCTTGATTTTGTTGGTTGCCCTCTTCTGTATGTTTTCCATCTCTGCGATATCTTTTTTGAGATGTGGTGACTAGAACTGTACACAGTATTTTTAAATTTTTATTTATTTATTTATTTATTTATTCATTCATTCATTCATTCATTCATTCATTCATTCATTCATTCATTCATTCTTTCTTTCTTTCTTTCTTTCTTTCTTTCTTTCTTTCTTTCTTTCTTTCTTTCTTTCTTTCAGTTTATTAGCTGCCCTCCCCCGAAGGGCTCAGGGTGGTGTACAACATTAATTATTCCAAATGCATATGCCCCATTGCTCTATAAAGGGGCATTACAATATTGGTGGTTTCATTCTCAACACCTGTTTTGCTGCTGCTGCACATTGAGTTGACCTTTTCATCAGTCCCCACCAACTAAAAAACAAGAAGATTTCTTTTATTCTTGGTCTCAGCCAGTTCACGACCCAAAAGCATGTATTTAAACTGAGGAATTTTTTTTGTTCCAATGTACTTCACCTTATACTTGCCAGTAGTGAATTTCATTTGCCACTTGATTTCCCAGTCACCCAAATTAGAAGGATCCTCCTGTAGCACTTCATAGCCCTCTTACATTTTCACCATCCTGAATAATTTAATATCATCTGCAAACTTGATTGCCACACAGCTCATCTCCAGTTCCAAATCATTTAGGAACAAGGGGCAGTGGTCCTAATACCAAACCCTATGGCACCCTGCTGCTCATTTCCCTCCATTTCAAGGTCAGTTCATTTATCCATATTCTCTGCTTCCTGCCATTTAATCTGTAAAGCAACCTGTTCTCTCATTCTATGATTGTTAAGCTTACTTAGGAGTTTGGTTTGGTACCTTTTGGAGCCTTTTGGAAGTTCATTTATAATTCTGCTGGTTCACACTTTTCCATATGCATGTTAACCTGTTCAAAAAACACCAAAAGTCTGATGATGCAGGACTTCCCTTTTCAGAAGCCATTCTGACTTTGTCTTAGCAGTCATTGTTCCTCAAAATGCTTTATAATTCTATTCATAATAATAGTTTGTACTAACTTTCCTGTAACAGATTTTAGTCTAAGTGGCTTGTAATTCCCTGGATTCCCCTTTGAACATTTGCCATTTTCTAGTCTTCTGGCATGGGGTCTCATTTTAATGGTAATTCAGTGACAAGTGTCATCCAACCGAAGTGTCCCTTTCTTTCGCTTCTAAATTCTGATATCCTCAAAGCAGACAAAAAAGGGAATCTGATGCTAAGGATAACAGCCTGAAAAAACTCCCTCCCTTCCTTCCACACATACACCTATTTTAAACACCTTAAATAAATAGTTACTTGTTAAGCACAGGCTATTATTTGTGCTGCTCTCGCAACACAACTACCAAGCAATTGCACTCCTAAAATTTTTCATGTCAGACAGTGCTATTTGTTCTCTTCCCACATTATTTTCTCTAATGTGACTATTAATTCTCAAGCTGAGAAGAAGAAGAAAGTTTTCTTACCATGTGCTAGGGAAATCTGCACGTTAAGAAGCTTCCTTGATGTTTTGTTTTCAAGCAAACCTCATTTCTGTGTAGGTTAGAACTCCAACTTCCCCCTCTTTTCCTTTCTCTCATGGTTCCACTCTCCTTTACCTTTCATCATTGTACCCACAGTTCCTTTCTCCATCATCTTATTTCCTTCATTGTACTGCAGTCAACCTTACAGTTCTGCAGTAACTACAATGCGCTCAACATTTCGCTCCCAAACATGCCAAATAGTCCACAAGGCAAGAAATGTGTGAGATTGCAGTGGAAGGATGGTGGAGATCTCTGCTGAAGGGCAAAAGAAAAAAAAGAGCAACAAAAACTGAAATTATCTTCTTTTGATTCATTTCACCTTTGGGTTGCCTGCATTTTAAAAAGAAGAAGTTGAACAGGATTTAAGACATGTCACTCCAGGAAGGAGAGCTTCAATAGCTGGTTTAGCTCTGGTTTGTACTCCTCCCACCAAAATCTTAGCATTGTGAAACACTGTTTTGTTGAAAAAGTCTTCTCAACCCTTTTAACAAACAGATAAACAAACACAAATTGCATGAAATTCATCAGGGAGACCAGAGGCAAAGGAAGATAGTAGGGATTTTCCATAGATGCAAATTTTATTTTATGTAAAGGAATTGGACAGCCCCCCAGGGCTGTGCCCAGCCAGCCTTTTCCTCCAACCCTTTGTTGGAGAATGATGCTGCCTTCTACGGTGGTGTATTTCAGTTGGGCAGCCGGCCCCATGCTGAACCACTGTGGGCCTCAGCTGGGCAGCAGGCCCCATTCTGAACTTCAACTGGGCAGCAGGCCCTATGCTGAGTGCCCATTCATGCTCCAGGGTGCAAGCCATGATAGCCCCTGCTGGGCATCCTGACCCCTGGCTTGCTCCACCCTATAACCTCCCTGTCCCAGCTGCCCGCTTCCCCAGCTCACCTCCCATGCGCATCTGCCCATCTGCCCCCTTCCACAGCTCACCTCCCATGCCCATCTGCCCGTGTGACAAATACTGCATGTTTTCAACAACCATAACATAGGGGAGAGGTGGGTGGGAACTTGCTGCTGCCGTTGCCAGAGAGAAGGAGGAGACGGTGAGCCGAGGCTGCTTATTTAAGCCTCAGTCTGCTTTGCTCATCCTGGACATCATGGGGCTTTTTTTGATGTGATGTTTTGGCGCCTTTCCCCAGTGGTGGGATCCAACAATTTTAGTATCAGGTTCCCATGGTGGTGGGATTCAAACTGTGTCATAGCGCCAATTGGACTGGGCAGGGCACGACGGGGGTGTGACCGGGCATTCCTGGGGCGGGGCATTCCTGGGCGGAGCTGTGGCAAGGACACAGCCCCTGCGCCGGTCCTTGGGCGGGAAACGAATGCATGCAGGCGCAGGCTGCCACGCATGCCGGTGCACCTCCTGCTAGACTGCTTCAAGTTCTGCACGCTACTGCTGAGAGGAGGGCGTAACTAAGGCAAAAATCACATGGCAAAATCACCAATTAGTAACCCCTCTCGGCACACACAAATAATTAGTAACCTACTCTCGGGAACCTGTGAGAACCTGCTGGACCCCACCTCTGCCTTTCCCCCCTCTTCTTAATTAATCTTAAAAGAAGTCCTGCCTCCCCCTTCACAGTTTTCCCCCTCCCGTGTGGCAATGGCAGCCACACTTAGTCATGACTGCTCTTTATCTGTAATTTTCTGCCACATTTGTAATCCATTCCATCCCGATTTTTTCTAGCTTTGAAGTTGCACCTTTCAGTGCTTTGTTGTCTTCTGCATCTGTCCACACTATCTATATAATCACTACCTATACATATTAATGCACAGGTTGGTAGTGTTACCATTTGCATTGTGTCACTACATGTGGAAAACAATTTCAGTGATCAAAAAATAATTACAAATGAAACCCAGTTAATTATGCCAGACAATCACAGCTGCCCTAATTAAATCTCAGTTCAATAAAACTTGCCTAGCAATTTAAAAAAATCATGGATTTAGTAAAAGCTTTTCTGGTAAACAAGTAATGAGACTGGAGTTTCTGAAAGTGTCTGGTTAACAAAATTATTCAAGTGCCATTTCTGTCACCTTGATTCATATTATACGTCTGCCTTTCTGACCCAAAAGACATTCCAATCTAGAGCCTTGAGCTGATGTGACTGTAGCAGAGGTTATTCATAGGGCTGCAATACTATAAGACAACTGTTCAAGCGTATAGCAGGATGAAGAGGGCAATCTCTTCACCCACCATAATTTCATGTTGTTAGACACCCCCGCTCATCATTGTATAAAACCCCATTTAATTAAACACAAATATAAATATACTAAAGCCAAAACAGGTCACAACTTATCTCAGAAATGTATAATTACATGGTGGAGTGATTCAGAAACAAGATGGCAAGAAGGCCAAAGTTAGCAGTATTAACCCCAAATGTACTTTTACGAGGGCCCTTGAACAAAGGAATGAGGTAAGGTTCAAGGAATGATATGAAGACTAGAAGCATGGAAGGAAATATTTTATTTTTAAACCATGCATTTCTATCCCAATAAACCTCTTTGGAGGCAGTGATGAATTTTTCTGCATTAAAGAGAAAAAAATGGCTAAATGTACTTCAAGCTCTAATTTTTTTTCACATTTGAATAGGAAAAACAAAATAAAGTGTCCCCTTTTTATGGATTTGCAAGAAATGTCAGGAATAATGTTTCCATCCTTTATGATTTATATAATTAATGCTTGTATAAATTATTGCTATCCTGTTCACAAATTAACTGCCACAGAAAAGGGATAGTTTCGTAGAACTTTGTTAGTAGGACCAGAAAATTCTCAAAACTTTGTAAAGACAAATTTGGACTGGTACAAAGTAGTCTTCCTTCACTTCCTTAAACCATTTCCTACCATTGCTTTGAGTGGCAGTGTGACATCTTTTTTTTTTAAAAAAAATGGTTATCAGGTTTTCCTCAGAAGTGATATCATGCCTCCCCAAGGATCTTCAGAAACTCTATAGGAAAACCATAGTATTTCCTGTGATTCCTAAGGGACTGATATTATTTTTGGGTTTTCCCTGGAGATCACTCTGTCACATTATTGTCAATGGGTGGTCACCATGTTCCCTCCACTCCCAGTCTCCCGATAATTGCCAGGCCATGACTTGCAGCCCAAAGTAGAAACTGTATTGGGTTAATTCCAGGGCGGGTGATTGAGTCTGCTGCAACTAAAATAACAAAAGTCCTTGAAGACAAACAAATGCATTGCTGTGCAAACTTTTGTGAGCCAGATCCCCAAAGTTTATGCCATAATAAATGTGTTAATATTGAAGATGTCACAAAACTCTTATTTTGCACTGGCTTAGTTCAATATATTAAGTGTAATTTAATTCTTTACTAACATAGCAACAAAATGTTTGACTCTGTTTAAAGTCATAGCAGTATATTCTGGATACTTGGAATTCCATAGTGTGACAAATAGACCATTTCAGGGTGTGTGTGTGTGTGTGTGTGTGTGTGTGTGTGTGTGTGTGTGTGTGTGTGCAGGGGGGTAGGAGAGTTTGCTCATGATTAGCAGTCCCTGACCCTGATCTAATTCTTAATTAAATCTAGCAATACTGAATTAATTACCCAGATGTCCAATTTATATGGTTTTCCCCAGATTAATTACTACTGGGCCTGGCCTCTAGACTTCTTCACACACTAGTAATGTCTTCAGATGAAAAGAAGATCTAGGGGCCTTTCTGAATCTGCTGTGCTATTCCCAATGCTGAGTAAGCCTTGTTGTTTATTGTGTTGTTTATTGTAATTGTAGAATTGTATATTGAGTTGATTTACATGATACCTAATTATGTATGTTAGCTGCTCTGAGCTCAGCTGATGGGGAGCCATCATCAAGGACTGGCTAGCGACTTTGGGACAGGGGCGAGTGTTCACCAAATTGGACTCAAAAGAAGCCTACTATAGAGTTCAGTGGTGGAATTCAAATAATTTAACAACTGGTTGTTTACAAACAACATTTTAACAACTGAATCTGCCGAAATGATGCTAACCTACTGAATCCCACCACTGATTGAGTTTGATTAGCCGAAGGGATGGAGTGGATGACAGCTTTTAACACCCACTATGGCCAAGTTTGAGTACAAAGTTATGCCATTCATATTGGGTGGGTTTCCATGGGTGTTTATGATTAAGCCCCAGATCTGTAACTCAAATCAGACTCTGCACTTGAAGGTTTAGAAGTCTGTATTGGCAGACATCAGAGGATGGAGGGGAAAAGCTAGTTTTACTGGTACAATCAAACACCCCAATAAATCAACATCTGTTCACCTCCCCCCTCCATTTTCCCTGGTTCTGCCACATACTACAGAAGGCACGAAAGACAGGAATGCAGGATGGACTCAAGGTCAGAAGACTGAGATAAAGCCACCTAGGTAATCAAAGGAAAACGAAAGAAATTTTCCACCAGCATGGTGCTTCCACTGCTCAATGCCAGGCTCCTGCCTGAAAACTTCACAGCAGTTTTAATAATTGTTGGTCGCCCTTAACTCACTAATATTTTTTGCATAGATTCTGTGGAGGTCACAAAGCATGTGTCTTCAGGTGAAACATGGAAGAAAAAGCATGAAAGAAAAGACAGCATTGCAGAAACAAAAGCAATATTTGTGAAAAGGGAACACATGGCAATAGGACAAATTGTATGCATTTGTGTAAATAGTGCCATGTCTAGTTTGAACCTAAGAGGAAAAGGGGTGTCCCTGTGTACACTAAGGATATAGTAATAGGCAAGACACATAGATTTTACATCTTCACCATTTTCAAGAGACAAATTAACCTGAAATAACCAGCAATTCTTTATGAGCATCCAAAGACTATGTAAAGGTTTCAATGGTGTTGAAGGGAAGGGCAGCCGCCTAACCTTGAGTACATTCCACAGCCCGGGCGATGGGCCAGCTTCATCGGCGGAGACTTTATCTCTGCGCGGGAGATGAGGTCTCCGTCCCGGGAAGCCGAGGGGGGATGGATGGATAGAGTTATAACCTGTGCTTCTGGCGGGAAGTGTCATTCCTGTCACTGCGCAATTTGAGCTTAAGATGTCTGAATAAACGGTCTTTTTCACCAAAGAGCCTTTTATTTCTGCTTCTATGGAATTCCTTACATTGTGACAGGAAACCTAATTCATCTATATCCCTTGTGCAGTGGACCTCTGGTGTCTCCGGCATGGAGAGGTTGATGTTTCTGGGAAGGTGCGGTAGCTCCCCCAAAGAGGGTCCGACCTTTCCCTTCTGGATCTGGAGGAACCCGGCGGAGAAGCGGGTCTCGCTGGTGACTCTTTCCGTCCTATCAGCATCAGTCTTCCTTTACTCCGTTGGAGCGAGGGGCGTGGCAGCGACCATGGAGACTTACATGAGTGCGCTTGGGGGCGCTGTCTATGGATCGAGCGCCTGTGGATCGGATCTCTACCCGTTTTAGTATGGATTACAAACCTCAGATGCAACCTGTCATGGAGGAGGCGGGCCTGACCACCTTTCATCGCGGCAACCCAGGAGTCCATTGAGCGATTCCTGGACTCAGATTTTTTGCGTGATGCTCCCAAAAGAACCACCGTGGCACAGCACTGGGGCCCGTCCGAAGGACATCGGGACTAAACCTGGGATTGAGGGGGTATCCGTATCATCTCGGATCGACTCCCCTGATCCCGGTCAGCGACTGCACCTGAGGTGCCCTGGGAGCCACCGGGTGGTTACGGTGTCTCCTGGCGTCTCGCTTCCAGGCGGCATTTAAGAGTCCGAAGAAAGCCTGCACTCCCAGCCGGATCTGTTCCCTCTCCCATCAAAGAGAGCTGGGATGAGGAAGTGGGCCGACTGTGAGATGCCCAAGAAGCATGGACCCGTGAACGCCAGCTATGGGAGGAGGAGCGGGCACAGCTGCAGCAAGAGCCAAAACCTGCAGAGGGACCGGGAACAGCAACGCCAAGAAGTCCAACTCGAGTTGGACCGTGCAAAGATGCTTCCGCCAGCGACAATATGCGCAGAATCTGTCAGTCCATGATGATAAGGTCCTGGAACGCTTCCAAACTGGATTTACAGCGCAACGCAGCGTTCAGGCGCTTGCGCATCTAAAGAGCTTTACTGCAGCTATTAAAACGGGACGAACTGGCTAAATTGAACGCAGAAAAGCAGCTCTGCATGCGCACCAGGATGCATTGACCCGCAGAGAGAGAGAGCTGGCTGCCTTTGAGAGGGAATCCGAGGAAGCAGCAGACCAGGAAGCCCTGTTGGAGTCTACGCTGTCACTGATACTGCCGGGCCAGAGGGCAACGCTGTTGGGCCCTGCCACCTTCCAAGGACCAGCTCCCACCGAGGCAGCGCACCGGCATTAATACCGCCAATCGAACATCCCGCCTCGCAACCGCTGCCCGCCTAACCTGCTCAACCTGCGCATCCGCCCCTGCAGGTGCTAAGAGCCGCGGAAAGGGGTTACTACAGGCCCCGATACCTGCCCGCTTTTTTTTGATGGGGACCGCTTCCAAACTCCCTACTTCATCTTACAACTCGATGCCCACATGAGGACTATGATGATTTATACCGGCCCATACGAAAAAAATACGGGACATCGGCTCCAGTCCTGGATGGGGCAGCAGCCGACTGGTTTGTGACTCTTTGGATTTGCAAGATGAAGACTCTCGACGTGTGCCCGTGATTCCTCCAAGCCTTAAGAGCTGGGCTCAAGACATCCGGCCAAATGAAGCTATCCGCGACCATCAAAACTACATCTGCAGGGCAACCGCCGCTTGGTGAATTTGCCCAGTGAATTTCGCGGCGGCGGCTGCCCACTCCCTCCTGGAGGGCCTGAACGCATGAAATCGCTAATACTTCTCGGATGCTGTTGACGGGCAAGCTGGCGTGAAAGCGGTAGTTTTAATTGCCCTCGCACTATTGCTGATTGGATCCAGTTGGGATCCGGCGGCGTCTCGCTTTGAATACTGCGTCGAGGCCGCTTCACGCCAAAACCTGCCACTCGCCTTCACCTCCGCTGCTCCAGCCACCCCCTGCCGAGACCACTCTGGCGCCAAGCCACACTGGGATTGTGTCTTTACCATGGAGGACCAGGTCATCTAGCCGCCAACTGTCTGAAGAAACAAAACCAACCGCTCTCCAGCCACGCACCCCATCTGCTGCTTCACCACGCAAATCGGGCCGCCTCGGCGGGCTGTAAAGCGGTCATCTACATACCCAGAGGAGGGGGAAGCAGCTGTTTGTTCTTCTTCAGCCCCCGGACATGGGGCCGACTCCTGACGCTGGGTGAGTGAAGGCAGCTCCCATTACTGTCCAAGCGCTTTCTGGCCAACCCCCGCTAAGCATACTCGATTATAGCTCGCCCTTGTGGATTCTGGCTGCTCCCATTGCTTGCACGCGGCCCCAGGTGGCAGAGGAGCTAGGTCTGGACCAAATTCCCTGGCTAAGCCCATACCATTCACCCAGACGGCAGCTCCTCGAACGAAGGACCGCCCAGTTCAAAACACAACCGCTCCTCCTCCGCTATACCACATTGGGAGAAAATAGTTTTATTTTGCCAGTGGCCAAACACTCCATAGTTCTGGGCATGCCATGGTTATTACTACAGAACCAAAGTTCATTTTGGAAAGAAAGGATCTTAGGAATTCACTGACCCTCCTGCGGTGAACACATGAATTGGGGAAACCCAACTTCTCCTGACACACCCTCCCTACTTCATCAGCGATTGCTCCCGATTCTATTGGCATCCCACCGGCACAATGATCTAGAAGCCAGAGTTTTCAGGAGCAAGAATGCGATCAGTTGCCACCCCATAGAGAAGACTGACTGCAAAATCGCTATACAGTCGGAAGCGAATCCTCGCCCAAAGGTAGAATCTACCGATGAGTCCCAATGAGGAGAAGGAACTTCATTGACAAGAACCGCCTGGTTCATAATGGGCGGCTACCAAACACACACGCTGCTCCCCGCTTTTGTTTGTAAAAAAGAAAGATGGGTCTTTGACGGCTTTGCACAGATTATCGAGGTCTCAATGCAGTCTCCCTGTCCAATAAATGTCTTTGCCTTTTGATCATAGGACCTTAGATACGATGGGGCAAGTATGATTCTACTAAATTAGATCTGAGAGAAGCTTACTACAGGGTCAGGAATTGCTGAAGGATATGAACACCTGACTGCGCTTTAACAATAAAAGTTTGGACAGTTTGAATACTTAATAATGCCATCTCTTGGCCCCGGGCTTTTATGGCCCCTAATCAACGAAGTTCTCCATGATTTATTGTACAAGGGATGTGGTAATAATTTAGATGACGCTTTTAATTTATTCACAAACCATGGAAGAACATGAAGCATTGGTCTGGAAGTATTGGAACGCTTTACCAACAACTCTCTCTTTGCCAAACTCTCCCAAATGCTGTTTCCACCAGACCTCTATTGACTATTTGGGTTACGGATCCGAGGGCTTAAAAAATGGATCCTGCTAAAATTGACGCTGTCCTCCAATGGCCTGCCCTTCACCAACCGTAAAGAACTCCAATCTTTTCTGGGTTTTGCTAATTTCTATCGTGACTTCATACCCCCAATTCATGAAACTGACTCTCCTCTCACAGACCTCTTTAGCTTACACTATGGGTGTAAAGATCCACTGTCCAAGCCCGGGGCCCCCTTTCCTGGTCTGAAGAATGTCAGCCTCCAGCCTTTCAGCTCTTAAAGTCTGCTTTTACCACCTAACCCATCCTAAAGCACCCTGGACCCAGATCTCCCCGTTTGTGGTTCACGGATGCCTCGACAAAGCGCTTGGGGCAGTCTGTTGCAGAAAAATAAAGATGGTAGGCTGGTTCCGTGGTGCTTATTTATCAGCACTTCTCCCGGGTGCTGAAACTCCAACTGGGACTGTGGGAGATAAAAGAGACTGCGCCATCAAAGTAGCACTCTCCACTTGGCGCCACTGGCTGGAGGGGCTAAAGACCCCAGGTTTGGTCGATCACAAAAAAATCTGGTCATTTTTCCACCCCCCCCCCCCCCCCCCCAAGATGTCTCAAGAAACAACTCCGTTACACATTTCTTTTCTCTCTTTCACCGTCCGTTTTTTCCCGGGGAAAACCAATAAACTGGCTGACGCGCTCTGGCGCCTACCGGGAGGGTGGAGCTGCCTTACAGAGACATTCCACGCACTGTTCTCTCCCCTCCCAGTTGGGGCTGGCTGTCACCCGATCTCAGACGTCCACTCCTCCTTCACCACCCATTCCCAGTCTCGTCTCTCCTTTCCTGCGGGAACTCGAGGAGGCGGGGCTGCAACAACCTCCAGCGGAGGAAGGTGATTCCCAATTGCGTTTGCAGAATGGTGTTTGGCCCCGGGGGGAGTGTTGGTACGCGCCTCCCCCCCTCCGCCAAGCAGGTTCTTGAAGCCTGCCACGATGCCCATTTCGGCTGGACATTTTGGCTTTCTGAACACTCTGCATTTAGCCAGCCGTCAGTTCTGGTGGCGCGCAATGCGCAAGGACATTGAGGCGTATATTAAAGGTTGCTCTGTCTGTGCTGAAGCCAAAAACATTCCGGGAAAGCCCCATGGGCTGTTGAAACCCCTCCCGGTGGCCTCCCGCCCCTGGGAAGTCATCTCCATGGATTTTATTACAGATTTACCGGAAAGTCATGGCAACACGGTCTTATGGGTAGTGGTGGACTTATTTTCTAAACAAGCCCATTTTATTCCATGTGCTTCTATCCCTACCTCTCCTAAGTTAGCACGGCTGTTCATTCAACATGTTTACCGTCTACACTCCGCCCCCGTTAAGGTGGTCTCCGACCGCGGCCCCCAATTCATTTCAAAGTTTTGGAAGGCTTTTTTAGGGTTGTTAGGGGCCGCCCCGGCTCATCTACCACGTTCAAAGTGGCGGTGAGTCGGAGAGAGCGAACAGAACCCTAGAGCAGTATTCACGCTGTTACACCAACTACCACCAAGACAATTGGAGTGCGAGCTTATTCCGTTTGCGGAGTACGCCTATAACAATGCGGGTCATAGCAGTACAAGGAAAACCCCCGTTGAGATTGTGTCTGGTCGCTACTTCCCGCCGTTACCGCCAACTACCCGCGACAGCATTGGATCCTCCAGAGTTTCAACAATGGATTTCATCCCTAGCCGAGGGGTGGAAATCGGTCCAGACAACCTTACAACAGGCTAAGGGACTCCCAAAAGCTGCAAGCGGATAAGCACCGCTTCGGATTTCCCTCTGCGTGTAGGTTGCAGCTGGGTGTATTTGTCTACCAAAAATCTCAGAGACGTGCATAAATTTTCCAAACTAGGCAAAAGATTCGTGGGACCTTTTCAGATTACTAAAGTGATTAATGATGTCACTGCCCGATTAGATTTGCCTAACTCTCTTAGTAACATTCATCCTGTCTTCCATTCCAGTTTACTCAAGGAGGCTCCCGCTTCCGATGCCTAGGTACGACCCGCCCGGAGAGACCCCCACCGACTATTATTGATGGCCACAAGCACTACTGAGAATTGGCGCCATCCTGGACTCTCGCTTTAATCGCAAACGCTTGCAATATTTAGTCTCTTGGGTGGGATATTCCTCTGGGTATAATCAATGGGTTTATTCCGAAAATATTGACGCCCCCCACCCTTATTTCTGCTTTCCACCGCGCCTTTCCGCATAATCCTGGGGGGGAGGGGTCTTCTTTAAGGGAGGCAGAGTGTAAAGGTTTCAATGGTGTTGAAGGGAAGGGCAGCCGCCTAACCTTGAGTACATTCCACAGCCCGGGCGATGGGCCAGCTTCATCGGCGGAGACTTTATCTCTGCGCGGGAGATGAGGTCTCCGTTCCCATGGGAAGCCGGGAGGGGGATGGGATGGATAGAGTTATAACCTGTGCTTCTGGCGGGAAGTGTCATTCCTGTCACTGCGTGTACTTGAGCTTTCTAAGATGTCTGAATAAACGGTCTTTTTCACCAAAGAGCCTTTTATTTCTGCTTCTATGGAATTCCTTACAGACTATTTGCAAGATTATGGGTTTCAAAAACATCCTAAGATTTTTTTTAAACCAGCTGAATTTAAAACAAATTGCATCAAGAAAATTACTGTACAATTCTTACCAGTACTATGCAAATCCAAACCATTTCAGTAGCTGTAAATTGCAAGCACAATAAAAAATTAGATCCTTACAATCTACAACTACTTAAACATTATGAATTTGAGTAGAAATGTTACAGACCATGCCTCATGCATTTCATAGCCTTTCCTATAGCTGTGTATGTCTGTATCTGCTCTGTGGGGCTTCACTTCATGCCCTGGTAAAATAGAATCTAGTCCACAAACACATATACAACACGGGCAGCCCAATTCAGATGGGGGGAGGGGTTTGCTGCTTCCAAAGTTGCTATGCTGCTTCCAAAGGGGTTTTGGGTTGTGCAGAAAGGAGGCAAAGCCAAGAAACCCCCTGCCACCCAAAGAGTCCCACTGGAGAAAATGACTTATGCCACACTTCCCAGTGCATTAGTCTGCTGCTGGGGAGGAAGGGCATTCCTGGGCTGGAACCCCAGTGGAAGCTGACTAAAGTTGGCTTGACCCTGAGAACACCCGCAGCCTATCCCCTGCTGTGTTGGCATGCTCTTCTATATTGGCACAGCTTTGGGACAGTAGGCCCTTTGGGGTTTGGGCACTACAGAACTGTGCAGCTCCTGCCTGCTGGCATGTTTGTTCTGTCCTCTGACATATGTGTCTCTTATACCAGTGGGGGGCCAAACACACTGGCATGGATCCCTGCTGCTCCCACAACCCATTTTGCCCCACCAGTGCCGTACCAGGGCTAAACTGCACCCGGGGGCATGACCCCCTCACCTGGCTCCCCTGCCCCACTTACAGGAGCCAGGGAGCCAGAAGGGTGGCCAGGGGAGGGCAGGGCTGGAGGGTGGGGCTCAGACTGGCACCATGGTGGCAGGCGAGCTCCTGGGCCACACACTGCTGTGCCCCGCTCCTGGCCTCCCTGCAGGCCAACTTTTGCCATCCCCAGGAACTGGGGAGGGCAAAGACTGGCCTTCAAGGAGACCAGGGGGTGGGGTTCAGTGGCATGCGGCTTGGGCGTATGCCATTTAGTTACGTGGAGGGTGCCCACCGCCCCCACATGATGAAGCAGCATGTGCTTGGGGACATGGGATACCCCATGACCCCATTAGCTGTATGCCACTGCCCCCATATCTGGATTGAGTTGTATATTACTTTGTAGAGTACCACAAGGTATACTAAATATATCTCCTTTTATTATTTCTAATGGATACTCATCTCTTTCATATAATCTCCCCTAATTCTTCTCTTCACTACAGCTCCATCGCACATACCTTTTGCCAAGCAGTTCCCATGATTCCAAGAACATCCTTTTATCATATAGAATTTCTAATTTATTTATTCTTTATTTACACAATCTTGATACACATCCAAAGGGGTTAAGAATCAGTGGTGACCACTGCATGTATTGCATTTTAAATTGTGCCCTCTCTTCAAGAATGTCAGTTTTCCTATATAAGAGGATGCAAATATCTTTGTGTGCAGAAGATATTCAGCCTCATGGGCATCACTTCAAAAGTCCTTGTGATATGCAGTGTGTCTCTTCAAACAAACACATTTTCTATCATAAAGACTGGCATTTTTCTAGCTTGCAAAATTTAACTGATATGGAACTGTACACAGAGCATATCCACACTGGCAGATTTTCTTGTGATCCATTTTCCATTGATTGCCACATTGGAATGAGGTGGATTTTATGCCACATTCTATGATTTGCCACCTTTTGTTCCTGATTAGCAATAAACTTTCAGGCTTTTTCACACAAAAACACATCCTGTCAAAACGGTTATAACTCAGCTAGACAGATGTCTTGTGCTGTTGTGTCTTTTCTCATAATTCTACTTTTTTATTACCAAGATTTTGTTGTTGGTGCACAAATATGTACAATTAAATCTGTAGTGTACCGTAGTATACTTTCACTACAAGGTTTACCTCATGGGCCCCTTCCGCACACGCAAAATAATGCGTTTTCAAACCACTTTCACAACTGTTTGCAAGTGGATTTTGCCATTCCACACAGCTTCAAAGAGCATTGAAAGTAGTTTGAAAGTGCATTATTCTGCATGTGCGGAATGACCCACGGTCTACCAATCACAGCCATCAAATTTTGCCACTCAGAAGTTTATTAAATCTGATACTTCCTTAATAGTCTACCATATTCTTCATAGAACTAGATAAAATTCACACATGCTGCTTAAGTAACTATTCATCATTTCTCCTGCCATTAGTCTGCACCTGTATAAAAAGCAACTGTTCCAATGGTACAATTATTAGGTTTCTAGTGTGTGAAAACCACAAATACAGTTTTAGATGTGGTCTTATTGAATTTCTGAATCAATCACAGCTAATACACAGAAAAGCTTATTTTCAGTTACATTTCAGTCTTTACAGTTGCAGGTAATTTTGTATTGAAGCAGCTACATATCAGGGTTTATTCACACTCAGCCAATCCATGGCATTATTGGAGTGGCATAAGAAAATGCCATGGATTGGCTGAGTGTGAATAAACCCTGATATGTAGCTGCTTCAATACAAAATACAAATACAAAACACATCTTGTGATCATATAGGCAGCGCTAATGCCAGGGATCCTTCTCACATAAATGCCACCCTTCCTCCTGGCTTGATGATGTTTGTGTCAGGAAGGAATCATGAATTAGCATAACAACCTCCATGGGTTTTGAGATAATACATTGCTGACATCACATCAGAAGAAAGGCTTTGAGATAATAACCATGGGGTTTTGACATCACATCAGAAGAAAGTATGAAAAACCAGCTTCCATGGTGCTACCATAATGTGTGAGTTTGCCCTGTAAATATGCCATTAGGCATTTTCCATGTTCAGTGAAGATGGCAACAGCAATTCACTGTTTTCCTAATTTTTGGGTTTAACTGAGCATTGGTTCTGGGACTGACCCCAGTTAACCCCTGGCTCATATCAAGCTTTGGTCAGTCATTACTTTCACCTACATCAGTCATTATTTTCATCAAGGACTATTTTAACATGCATCTATATATCATCTGCACACAGGGAGGCAGTGGAAATTTTCATCATCTTGGTGAATCCACTTCAGCAGCGGAATGAGAAGGACTATGCAGTAGCCACAGGATGAAGAAAAACACCTGAAGTTCCTGCATACCTGTTGGAATGACACATAAGGAGGGAAAGAAAAATTGTGCTACCGATTTATCTTTTTTCCACATGGAGGCATTATATTTCAGGAAAAAAGTCATGATACTTGATGGAATTATGTCAGAACATCACTTCCTGATTAATCTTGGGGTTTTTGACTCCTGTCTGCTGGAGAGGCACGACACTGATTGCCTCCAGCCTAGGTTTTCACTTCCAGCACAAACTGCACTGGATATTTGGGGGAAAACAGTTGGCTTTTACTAAAATATGTTATATTTTTTGCAATTTGACAGAAACCTGAATCATTTAATTATAATAAAATGATATATCAAAGCTTCATAATGTTTTAAAAGAAAACCTGAAACCTGCCCATTCTGAAATTCATAACACATCAATATTACAGGTTAAATTCACCCGTTTAACTGTAATGGCTGCACAAACAAAGCAGTCCTCCCCCTCCTTAGAGCTTTTTTTTTTTTTGCACAGACTGTGGCGTGGCTGCTTGTTTTACTGACTTGTAGCTTTTACAGCCCTTTTGTTGTTCAATGGCTGATAGATTTTATGCTGTAATTTTAGTGGACAGATGCCCTTAGTGATAATATTTTATTGTTTTCCTTTTCTTGATTTAACCTGGGTTTATAATCTTTTTGATCTATCTTGCCATTCTGTTTCAGGTAATGTTGTTGTCGTTGTTGCTATTTGTTTGTTTGTTTGATTGATTTAATAGACCCCCCCCCCCCAGTGCTCTGGGTGGTGTACAATAGATAAAACACAATAAATTACAATAAAAATCAGAACAATAATAATTTAAAACAATATAGTCCACAGCAAAAAGGTCAACAGTTACAGTCATTATATCCCATAATGACCCCTTATTACCAGTTAGGGGTAATAAGAAAGACAAAAATCGTGATTTGTGCTCAGATCCATCACATTCATCAAGCAGTTATACCAACTTGCCCAGTAAATCTCGAGTCATCATGAACCCTCTTCCTTGATTTAAAAAAAAACTATTAATATTTATAATTTAGATAAGGTAAGGGTAAATTTGCTGTGTGTGTGTGTGAGTGTGTGTGTGTGTGTGTGTGAAGTGCCATCAAGTTGCAGCTGATTTATAGCAACTCCACCAAGGGTTTTTCAAGGATCTGCTGAGTGTTCCTTGATGGTCTCCCTTCCCAAGTACTGACTCTGCTTAGCTTCCAATGTCTGATGTCCTGTCTGCTCAGCTTCCAATATCTATACCAGGCCATCTCCCTCTCCTCTCAGCATAACTCCTTCAACTAACTCTCATCTTTAGCTGACATTCCTCAGTTACCAACACCTGGAGTTCTCCTGGAATTACTCCTGATCTCCAGACTACAGAGATCAGTTTCCCAGGAGGAAATGGCAACTTCAGAGGTCAGACTCGATGACCTTATATGCCTGCTGAGCTCTCTCCAGATTCCCTCCTTCCCAGGCACCACCCCCAAATCTCTGGGAATTTACTGTCATTATCAATCTTCATTACAGTCATAGGCCAGCATAAGACAAATAAAAGAAAAAAACTAAAAGAAAAAATATATTAAAACAGTAACTATATATCTAAAAAGAAAAAAACCCTACTAGTAAAAGGAAACTGGGAACACAAAAAGGTATGGGAACATAAAGAAAATATGGGGGAAAGCATAAATACTAAAAGGGAATAAAAGCTTTAAAATGATTAAAGGACTATAAAAGGAGGATAGGCATAGGGGAACAATAACATTGGTAAATTAAAGCCTATGGGTATCAAATCATTAAACTTGCTTCATTGCATGGACCCTCCTGTGATGTACTTCAAGCGCTGCTACGCAGAACCCTGCCACACTGTATGTTATGTCAGGGAATTTACTAAGCCAAAGTTGGAAACCCTATGGTAGGTACAAGGTTTTTAAAGAAAATCTATGTAAGATAATGTTATCCTAAGCCAATAGCAGTTGGTACCATTGAGGCTGGTGGGACAGTGGTCAGTGGCAGGCTAAGCCAAAAAATTCTGTTTTGTTTCCATTCTCCTCTTTTGTGCTATTGCCAAAAAAGACAACTGCATGCAGTATGTGTAGAAACAATACTGACCTTGATGAACCAATGGTCTGATTCAATATAAGGCAGGCTCATGTGTTTCCTGCTTATAACTCTCAGTATACATTTACACTCAGTTCCCTGACAGTATAAGGTGATTTACTATTCCTTATCCCTCCCTCCTCTCAAGCTAACTCCTTCAGATAACTCTCATCTCCAGGTGACATTCCGCACAGTGATTTCTGTTTCTCAGCACTCCCTGTTGAGTCATTAAAGCTCTGGCTCCTCTGTTTTTGGGTGATATCTTTGCTTCTATATATGTCACGAAGGCCAAATGCAATAAAAGTATATATGCATAAAATGCAGAAGTTTCTGCAGGCAGCTCCTTCATAAAGGACTAAGAGGTGCTGTGCAGTGGATTATGCATTTTAGGGAGCAGTGGAGCTCAGTCCAAAGAGTGACAGGGAAGGTGCAAAAATAGAGTGCTGGGTGACAAAAAAAAAACCCTAAACATCTGAGGGCAAAAGTGTACACCACAGTTGTCCACCCTGTATATGGAACAGAATGTTGGCCAACAACTTGGAAACATAAACAAACTCTTCATGTGATGAAAACAAAGATGGTCCAGTGGATGCTTGGCCTGATTCTTTTGGATCGTGTTGCAAATGAAGACATACGACAAAGACTTGAAATTACACCAATAACAAAGAAAATGAGGGAAGCACGGCTCTGGCGGTATGGGCACATAATGTGGAAGAGACTGGAAGAGACTTTTGTGCAAAAATGGCTTTTTTATTTTTTATTTATTTTATTAGACTTATAGGCCGCCTTATCCCCGGAGGGCTCAATGTTATCCTTTGACCTTAAACTTTAACCCTAGAGGCCACTGAAAGACCAAAGAAATGGTGGATGGACAGCATTGCTGAAGACATGTGTGCTGTCAGCCTTAACCCTGAAAATGGCCAAAAATCGAGCTGTTTGGCAAAGAAAATGCCAGTGCTAACCCCTACCAGGGGGATGTAGCTTAAGGAGGAGGAGAAAAGGAGGAGGAGGAGGAGGAGGAGGAGGAGGAGGAGGAGAGCAGTGGAGCTCAGTCCAAGGAATGACAGGGAATGTGACAGCATGGAGCATTGCTCAAGAGACAGGAGGATCTGTATTCAAATGCTCAAAATGCTCTTTTCTGCCAGAAACTGCACCACCTGTCAATGTTGTCATTTGGTAAATGTATCACAAAACAGGCTGGACTCGATAGAGAACAAAGATCAGTCCCAGGTTTGGTGATAATGGTGTCAGATCTTTAGCCTAGGAGACAGGTGGAACTTTGACATCCCAGAATGCTGAATGTCCTGCAGCATCAACTTTAAATGATATCCGCTGGAAAAAGTGCAGGACTGCAGAGTGGGCTGGATGGGAAATGAAGATCAGTTCTAGGTCCTGGTGTCTCTGGCACTTAAATTGTTCTCACATGTTTTTGCCTGTATGCAGTGCTGGTTCTACTGAGATTACTTTTTATAACAAACACAAGATCATAAAGATTTAGTGGCAAATTCCCAATATAGTTCCAATTTATAAGCTTCCAGGCAATGTTCCTGCATGAATCTAAGATACACAAAGAAAACTTCATGCATATGTCTAGTTCCATTCAGACTGTATTGCCTAGGCTGCACGTACTACTTAGATATTACAGTTATTAATTTTCTGGTATGAAACTACCATTTCTTAGATTCATAAACTGTACGCAGAATTACATAAACTGATAAGTGCCAGCCTTACTGGCTTTTTCTTCCTCCTAAAAGTGATGTGAAAAACCCAACTAATAGGTTGGTGAAAAGACTGAAGGAGGTAATAATGGACTTAATCAAGAAAGACAAATGTGATTCATTAAAAAATGGCATTTAGTTAATAATCTTTGGAGACTATCTGCCATAATCTATGTGGTAAATTTGAAAATAAGAATATAATCTGGTTTCTGCCTCTGAACGGGGGAGCAAATATTCATTTTAAAGATATTAACAGCCTGTTTCTGTGAGCCCCTGAATAGCAAATGTTCAGCACTGGACACAAGAATCATGGAGCAAATGCAGCCATGCAGCCAGAGGCAAGCTAGCCCCCTACATTCCTGGCATATGGATGCATGCTTCTGCAATGACAACACCCTCCATTTCCAGATGTGTAATGATAGCATTGCTTATCAAAGGCAGCTGCATAGTGCATCACTGACTACAGAGGAAATACAGAACATAGAATCCTAATGAGAGATTTTGGCCAATAAGAAGTCAGACACATCAAAGTTGTATAGGTTATATACTAAATATTTTATAAGAGAATAGCACTGCTTACATGCATACATGGCTCCTAAAAGGACAGGATTGTACATACAACATATCCTGGGCCTGGGCTGTAAGAAGAAAGAGGGAGCTAGAAGTCAATATGATTTTTTTTGCTTCAGCAACAGCTGGAAACCTCTCTAGGAATCCACAATCAGTTATTATGGTATTACCTTTTGCTTGGTTTGAAATCATAGCTCATGCTCACTGGTGAAGCAAATGAGCTATTGCTTGAGAGACTTTCCCTCCTCTGCACTATCAAGGATTTGTGAGTTTCCTCCTCAGATCCATAGGTGAGTGGATTTCAAGATACAAAAAGGTCACCCTCGCTTAAGGTATTTATACCTTGTGCCTGATCAGAAGCATTAGGGTTACCAAGATGTTTCCCATTCCTTTTAAAATAATTTTAATTGATTTTATAACTACAACAAAACTAATAGGAACAGTTACATAATAGTGATCCAGTCACTCTATACTACATAAACACAGGTGAAAAACTACAAATAACTATGTGGACTTCCCACCCATCACCCATTATTGAAGTTATCCATGATATAATAAACTTTTCCTTGATATAAAAACCAATTCATCTTTAAGATCTTACTGAGTACTGTAACCAAATTCCATTTCTAAAAAGGTAGAAGATATAACTAAATGCAGTAAATGCAGATATAACTACATAACCTCATCTCCCTAACTTGGTTCAAAAATTGAAGACTTGTATATAAAATTCTCTATTCCTCCTTAAACATCACTTCCACAAATATATATATTTAAAACTGACATCTAATGTTTCTTTATTAACATTCACATCTAACATTTTAATCTATGTTATCAGCTTTCATCAAATATTTCAATAATTCAACAGCTAGATATTTTAAGTAAAATTCTTATTGTTCTTTTAGAAAAAAACTTTAGCACTTCCTGTAGAAATGATTCTCTGTTGCTGTCCTTTATATGTAAAAAGAAGGCCCTCCCATTTAAGACAAATAAATGTTTATTCCCTAGAGCATCAGCATGCGTGGACGGGGCCTAAGATTTGATCAGCAGTTACTTTTCCAAAGAAGATGTGATTTTGGATTTTTTTTAATTCTCTAGACTTTTTCAATCTTTGCAACCATCTCTCCCTCTTCCATTTTCAAAAATTGGTCAGTGCAAAGGCAATTTTCTTTTTAATGTTTTCTTTTGAAGAATCCTGTTTTTCTGATATATGTCTCAGCCTTAAGGCCTTATCTCTGTTCTTATATTCGAGACAAAGTATGGCCTAATCATGAGTTTTAAGCTCCATTTGTATAAAATTAGCATTTCTCTTTTTTCCAAATCTTTGACCTCCTCCTTTGTTGTTTCCAGCTGTACAGGTTTTTTTTTAAAAAAAATCAGAATTAATTTATTTAAACTCCTTCAAAAGTTCAGCCTTTGTTGCTGGTATATTGCCCAGTTATTTGCTTGGAATATTTCTAATCCTGCTTTTTAGACTAGAATAGAATAGAACTTTAATTTATATACCACCCTCCCCCGAAAGACTCAGGGCGGTTCACAACAAAATATATACCAATAGCATAACATATAACAGCAGCATCAAACAATATTTCAAGTAACAATATCGATAATCAAATCATCATCAATATAACATTATGACATTACATAACAGCAATATAGGGGCTGTTTCAGTCGACAGAGACTGCATATTAGCAGACATAACTTTCACATTTCCAGATAGCTCAGTTATCTCCAATGAAGCCAAGGCACTGTGCAAAAGTCACCCACAATCAGCAGTAAACGAACTCTGGAACCACTCTTGCCTCCCTCTCTTATGGAATGACACTTTCAAATTAGCATTTTTTTTCCAGTCTTACTCTTGCAAACTACAAGTTCAAGAAACCACCAGATCAGTTTTATTATGTGGCCACAGAGCAACACTTACTCTCCAACATCTTCAATTAAAAGAATCTCCTTAGGTTAATCTCGTTTACATTTTTAATTTTTTTTAACCTTTCACGTTTTCTCATCTTTCATACCTTTTAGGGAGTTTCTCTGATTCTTTCTGGGATTATCTGCAACAGGTTTTACACATCTCTTTTAATTATCTTTTTTCTTCATTCCATAACCAAGAGGAATCTTGGTGGGGCGTTCCAACCATGGGCTCGCTCCACCCTACATCTTAAGGAGGTGCAAAGACAAGGAAGCTCCCCCAGCTCCCCCTTTCCAAAGGATCACCCCGCATGCACAACCCGCAAACTTGACTATGACAAAATATATAACAAAAAACACAGCTGATAAACAAGGGAGGGTGAGTGGGTCATGGTCAGGCATCTGAGTGCAGAGAGGGCCTAGGCCAGGGGTAGGGAACCTGCGGCTCTCCAGATGTTCAGGAACTACAATTCCCATCAGCCTCTGTCAGCATGGCCAATTGGCCATGCTGGTAGGGGCTGATGGGAATTGTAGTTCCTGAACATCTGGAGAAACGCAGGTTCCCTACCCCTGGCCTAGGCCATGTGGCTGGGCCTTAAATATGCCCAACCCTCCCCTCTCTGATAATGCGCTCCCGACGCATCATTCGGGAGTGCCTGTCCAATCAGGACCCGGCCAGCACCCATGCACAAAGCCAGGTCCAAAGCCACCTTCCCTGCCCATAGCAGGGCAACTCTGGCCCCTCGCTAGCCCCCACTCCTTTGCAATAGCAGCCATGGCTCAGGCGCGGCTGCGTTTTATTCAAAGAGCTATACATCTTTGTTACTCCAGAAAACTTTAGTGGTGTGATAGTTGATTTGACTTTGAGTTGCTCCAGCTGCTGATGACTGCTGTTCTGTTCTGGCCCACTTCCTGTAGTCCTCCTTGTAGCACGTCTTCCTTCTTTTAGGTGCTAAGGACCTAAGCCAAGAAGAAAAAGTAAAAAAAAGAAAAGCACATTTATCATCCTGCAGGGGAGTCAGGAAAGCAGAGCCTCCACCATCATTTAATAATTATCATACTGGAAGCTTTTGGGTTAATATTCACACGTTCTTCCACTTTGTGCAACTTTAGTTTTTTTCTAAAAAACTAATAAAATGTCTAAAATAAATAACACCATTATGTGTATGGAAAAGTGTGGAGCATATAGAACTCTGTTCATATGAGACTCTGCAACTGGTTGCCAGAAGTCTATGTTTTCCTCCTAACTGCTTGTTGTGATGATCAAAACTACTCTAGATTCTGCGGGTGAATGTCTGCACTGTCAGCAACTACAGGATTTGACTACAATTTTTTTCAGCGGGCCAGACACTTTCCAGCACATGTTCATGTAGTATGTCTCCATTTTTGTGGGAATTTTAACATAATGAATTCTTCAGTATTCTTTAACCATGCTGACCTTTAAAACTAGTAATCTTGCACTGCTATCAGAAAATCGTATGTGAATATTGGAGAGGTATTTTTCCCCCTGCCATTGATTCCTCAAAAGTCAAAATGGAATCTAGCACTCTTTGTGTTTCAGAAGGGTCTACCTGGCTAATTAGAGATACTGTGAGTGGCAACAGGCAAAAAGGGGTGCTGATAGAGGCCTCTTGCCATAATGGGAAACATTATACCTCTAAGCAGTGATGTTTCTACTTCATGAAGTTCAGGAGTAATGTGCAATGTGGTACACTGTTATCATTTCATTATTTCATTATTTATTTATTAATTTTATTAAACTTATACCCCGCCCTATTAGACTTATACCCCGCCCATTCCTGACCATAGCCAGGCTTGGGGTGGCTCACATTCAATTTAAAACAATACATAAAACCAACATTAAAATAAATCAAGGCAATCCCAATTCCCCTTCCTTTCATAGATAGTGATAAGCACCTACAGTCCATTAACCACAGAACCAGATTTTTATCTGGGAAAACAAGCAGTCGAGAAGGGGGCACAACTAGATGACACAAGACACAAATGTTAATAATAATGGTTCAGTTGACTGTTAATGGTAAGTGGTTGGGAGGCCATCAAAACTGATGTTATAACAATATATAGGTGGCCTCAACCAAAAGCCTGGTGGCGTAGGAGGTTAAGAGCTCGTGTATCTAATCTGGAGGAACCGGGTTTGATTCCCAGCTCTGCCGCCTGAGCTGTGGAGGCTTATCTGGGGAATTCAGATTAACCTGTACACTCCCACACACGACAGCTGGGTGACCTTGGGCTAGTCACAGCTTCTTGGAGCTCTCTCAGCCCCACCTACCTCACAGGGTGTTTGTTGTGAGGGGGGAAGGGCAAGGAGATTGTAAGCCCCTTTGAGTCTCCTGCAGGAGAGAAAGGGGGGATATAAATCCAAACTCTTCTTCTTCTTCCTACAGGCCCTGTGAAAGTGGACAAGGTCCTGCAGGGCCCTGGTATCAGTGGAGAGCTTAATTAGGCTGAAGTCAGGGCTGAAAGAGCCCTGGCTCTCGTCAAGGCCAATCTAATGTCCTTAGGGCCAGGGACCACAAGTAGGTTCCCATCCAAAGAATGGAGAGACCTCGGTGGGCAATATCAGGAGTTCAATTTTAAACAATTAGTCATAGCGTTGGGTTTGCTCTGAAAGTGTTTGAATACTTTAATTAGTCCAGAATTTAGTTATGGCCAGCCCACATGTTCCTGTTGCTCTCCCTGTGCCCTTTCCTTGCACTTTACCCCTGTTTCTTTGCATGGAGTTTACTTCTGAGTGGACTCAACAGGGATTGCTCCTGATGTGTGAGATGATGGGGCTCCTTTCTTTTTTTCTGTTGCTATCTCCATTCTGAGTGGTCTGACCTGTTTCTTTAAAGAGGCGGGGTATGTGCCATGGACATGGCCCAGTGATGTGCAGACTCACCCCTCTCTCCCTTCAGTTTGTAAATCCCTGGGGCTGGCTCCTGCATGGTTGTCACTATGCAGTTGGTTGGTTCCCCCCTCCCCAATCTGTCATGGTCATGCAATTACACCTTTGCATTGTCCTATGGGCATGACAGTGCTATTATTGGGGATGCTTGCACAGCACAGACACAAATCCTGCCGCTCTCCTGTTGGGATTTTTGCCTATTTCCTGGCCTATGTTGGAGCTTTTTTGGAAATGGACCAGCAGTGAACTGTTATGCTGGCAGCCTGCTGCCTCCACCTCAGCATCCCTCAGGACCATGCTGCCTACTAGATGACACTGTAGTGTGGATACATGGAGCCCACCATTCTGTAAAAATACGGGGCCGGGGGGGGGGTGTGCACTTTGTACAGTGAAACTGACCCCTACAGTTATGAGAAAAAGAAACAAGAACATGTTTCTTTTTCCTGTAGGCTTTCATTAATATGGAATCTCTCACTGAGCCCTCTAAAACTGATCTGTAGGCCTTCTGGTTCCCACATGCCAGTTCCTACCCACTGATATCTAGTGATGGCCTGTTAAGCATTCTGATCAAACAGGAGAAGCTTTAAATTATTTTACTTGTCATGTCACCAAAGTCAAATGTGTCATCTGAAACATATTTTGCAGCTGTCACAGTGCTGCGCTAGTACAACAGTGTCAAAAAGAATAGATCCACTTGTGAGGAAGAGCCAACTAAAAAAAGTAGTCACATGAAAACTCATAGGGCATATGGATAAAAAGATAAACATTGCAATATGTGTCTCTGGAAGTGACAGGAGAGGTGTATAGTACTATGACTCTGTGTGCCATTTCAACAAAGGTTATGAAGAGTCAATGCGTTATGAAAGATTAAAGAACAGATAAGTGTCACATTTCAATCCCAAAATATTTCCACATCGTCTCTTTTTTCCTCTATGCCATTTAAGGTGCCTTTATTCTTCACCTTTTCTGAACCAGCTTATTCAGTTCCTGATTTTCCTAGAAAATCAATCTAAACAATGCAATTCAGTGTCATATGAAAGACACCTTTTTCCATTACTCACTTTCCTTATGTGATATACCTACTTTAGGCTGTAAATCTGGGATAGGACCGTAGCTTCCTGCATTGTCTATGTCTCATTCTGTTTACTTGGTTCACATTAATAGTTGTAAGCCCTTGATAGAAATTCAGGGTTTTTTTTTGCATACCTAGCAGAAGTTAATCACCTTTTCCCTGTTAATTCAAGTGGAAAAGTTAAACACCATTTTCTGATGTTGATATAAAATGGCAAATATTTTTTTCCAGTTGAGTGGGGTATATTGGTGTTGTTGCTTTATGGACAACTCCCAGCGGCTCTCTAGAATGGAGAGGCTCAGGTCTTGTGTGACCATACTGGAGGATAAGTCACAGTTACTGAGGCCTAGCTGTGGCCTGGTTAGTTAGTTGGCTGTTGGGTCCCAATGAACACAGTTCTTAATCACTACTGTCTCCAAAACTAATCCTTTCCCTCCATAAAGGTAAAATATTGAAGCTAGCATCCATATAGAGAGATCTCCTTGCTGTCTGAATGCACAGGTAATACACTCAAAAGATGCTAAGACTTATACAGAAGGATTTTGATTTGGAATAATTTTCCTAGACATGTTTGACCCTAGCTGCTTGGGATGCTACAGAGCCCAAGCTAGCAAAGAACTGCACTTAGTAGAAAATAGGATGTCAGCATAGATGGGGTATAATGTATCCCTGGTGACATAATACTTGTTAATTGCAACAATTATTCACATGTACATGCAACTGTGGCTTCACCCATGTAGAAGAACAGAAACACTTAGATGCTGGATATATCCTGGGGTATCTGATGTCTCTATTGTCTTGCTATGATTTAGCTATTCAAATCATGTGTTACTAGGCATTCTCTGGTTCCGTCCTGTTAAAGTCTTTTACAGCACAACTGAATAATTGGAAACTCTGGTGGGGTAGCAAAGTAGTACCAGTGAATTAGCGCAGACTGTTCCTAAAGAACATTTCCTTGGGAGCAGCCCTGTGTGTATTACCATTCGCATACAACAGTGACTGGCCATAGTTTATCACTTAATGGTTTCCACCTGTGCCCCGCCAACCACAATTGAGACATAATCATGATTTTAAATTATATTTTATATAGCCTAACTGAAATATTATCCCCAAATGTGAGGGAGCAATAAATGTTAAATAGTCATCTCAGTCGCGGCAATATCAAGCAGCCACTGACCCAACACATCAGAGGCCATCTCAGCCTCTGTTATTATGACAGCAGATGGGTATTCCCATTTTCTTCATGTAGTTTCATTCCTTGCCAGATATCACTGCATCCTCCAAAATAGCAGTGACTGACATCAGACCTCAGTGACTACTCCCAGAAAGATATCTAGCATTTTTATTAATTCTTGCTGCCCTCAATTTTTGACTCTGCCATTGATTTAAATTGTCTGAGACACCTAAATCACAAGCAGCTGTTAATAAAATAAACATACAAAATGCTTGCTAAAATTTGCCCATTATTGCTCTAATTATGGGACACTGGTTACTAAATACTAAATGCTAAAATATATACATGGTCTTCTGCTTAACTATGGGACATTCCTTCATTAAGTTAACTCATAAACGTCATGTCCAGGATACTGACAGAAGCTAGAAAAATTACTGCTGGCTATATGTGGTCATAATACACCAGACATTGGTTGAGTATTCATGGAACTTACGTCTATTATTGTTAGCAGAAATTTTGCTACATTCTCACACTGGGATCCATGTTGTTCAAAAGCATAGGTATCTTAAGAGCATCAGTTAGATTGTTATACAGAAATGGGATAAGTGCAGATTGTGACATTCTGATTTTTGCAAACCTTACACAATGAAAGAGGGTATGATCGAGTGTCTCCATGTCTGGTTGTCTAGGAGAGTTCAGGGAAGACCCTTTGGAAAGAATGAAAAACCCAGCCGGTTAGCTGGATTTGTATAAGCTCTTACTGTTCTGCTTCTCACATCTACAGAGACACAGCATGCTTTGAGCAAGCAGCTCTAACACCAGCAAGCATTCCTGATGTTTAGGAGTGCCGCCGGTACTTAAAACTCTGATTACGACCTCTACCAGCCCAAAGGTGTTTTTGTGTGTGTGTGAGGATGAAGGGGGGGGGGAGTAATGTGAGCTGTCCTTTGACATTTTATGTGTGAGCCTTACTGTGTTAACCTTTCGAGATAATTTTCTCAGCAGGTGTTTGATGTTTCAGGCAGGAATTTTAACAATGAAGTATCTGCTAGGGTTCCTGACAAAAACAATTTGTGGTGAAAGTTTGGAAGGAAGAGAAGTAAAACTAAGACAAATAGCAGGAGAATTTTAATAAAGTCTGTTAAAGTATCCAATCAGATATTTTCATCATCCTAACTGTGCCTGCTATAAAGAATTCAAGATGGCCTTTCTTCAATATTTATAAGACCACATTACCACTGTCAGCCATTAAAAATATGCTCTTGTGTTTTGCTGTGCTGCTCTGGGATCTGGATTACAAGCAAAAGTAGGAACACAAAGACTTTTGATTATTTTTAATTTACACGGCTAGTTCTCGTGTTACAAACTCTTCATGTCCCCCATATGACCTGTCAACAGATGTGGTCTAAAAATGCACAGAATTTATTTCCCAGGTGTGTGTGGACCAGATTCAGATTGGGATTGTAGTAGGGCCAGCATCAGCATATCCTGAAATGGAGCAGCTGCCAGGGCCCCAGGCATTTGGCAGGGCCCATTATTGTCACCATTAGCCCGCACTCACTTGCAAGCACTTCACTACTTGCACTCCCAGACTACCATGCTGCCAATGCTGCTGGGGAAAGGGATGCATACAGTGCAGGCAGCTAGAAATGCCAGACCTCTGATGGAACCTAGGGACCTCCCTGAATTACAGCTCATCTCCAGACTCCAGGAAATCAGTTCCCCTGGATAAAATGGATGTTTGGAGGGTGGACTTAATGAGAGGTGAGCAAGCTTGGAATCTTGGTTGCCTAGGTTTACAGAAAATTGCTTTTGCAAGAGATCCGCAAGAGAACTTTTGTAAAAGTTTGACAAATGTTATTAAAAGAAAAATAGTAAAAAATACAAGCACACAATAATCAAAGCCACGGAGCACCATACACAGTCCTGGGATGTATATAGATTTGAGTGGAAAGGTTTGGAAAAGTGACAGATTTGGAGAAAGGCTATCATTACCTGTTTTTTAGGAGGGTATACAATAAAGCAGGACTCCAAGGAAGTGAGGTAGAAAGCAGATGGCACAGAGCAGCAACTGAACCAAAAGCTAGCTCAGAAGTACTGGGTCACTGAATGTTGGGCAAAGGGCTAATTTATAGGAAAGGTTGGGTCTTCTAGCTGCACTAAAACAGCTTAATCTTCCTGGACAAAGGAGAGTTCTTATCTTCCTGGGGAAGACAAAGAGGAACATTACACTTAAATGTTGATTAGTTAAAACTAATGGTTTGGGCATTTGGCGCTAATGGGCTAAGCTCAAGAGTGGGAGGAAGTTGATCAGCTGTAAAACAATGGCAATGTAAATAAGGTGGTCTTAAGAGAGAGAAGTTAGTCAGAGGAAGAAGTTTAAGATTAGTATTCACCTTAATTCCTTCAGGAAAAGGGTGAGGCAGGCTATTTTTCAAGGCAGATATGGGTGAGAGCAAGTCCAGACCAGATTTCTGTCCTTGTGGGTACACTAGCCTATGCAAAGAATGAGTGCCCCATATTGGCACTGCACTGCCAGACACCCCAAGGGTTGGCAGGATGGGTTGAGATAGTGTTGTCTTCGAAACAGAGCCTTCCACCCACCATAAGTCTGTCTGGTAACAAATAGGACCCGGATAAATATGCTCGCGTGCGTGTGTGTGAAAACACCAAGACTTTGTAACATGTGGATGGCGCTGTGGGTAAATGAAAGGTAACTTTTTTTGTCAGACAAAATTGCAAGGAAAATAAAAGCCATTTAGGCTTTTAAAATTATTATACCCACCACTTGCTTTCTTTTAAAATTAAAACAACATAGAAACACACAGGCTGCAATCTAAATCAAGTGTAGAAAACACGAGCCATTTAGGCCTGATTTCAATGGAAACTCATATAGATCATATGCAAGCCTGTTGCCTTAAAAGACCTGTAAATCACAATATTTAAAATGCAATGCACTGCAAAACAAAACACTAAGTAACAATTTTTCCAGTTCTCTTGAAAAAAACAACAACAACTAATGGTGAAACAAAAATCAACTTTGCCTTTGAATAATTCAGAGAGGCAAAACCTCCCCCTTCATTGTATTGTGCCAAGACATCTTGACAGAATCACTCTGTCATCAGCATCATTAACTGGCAAAGCACCAGATCCTAATGTAGGTCCATAACCATGTGGTTTAATTTGCTTGGCACCATTCAGTTTTATGGTTAGTGTCTATCCCATTTATCTGAGAATGTAGGATTGTATTGCCCAGTTCAATACACAGACATTTCCTACTTTTGTGTAGATGCCTTTGAGTTCAGGTCACAAGGGGGATGTTACAGAATTTTCAAAAGCTGTGACAGCATGGAAATGAGTCAAGTGCCTGCAAGCTTCCAGTGTTCAGGCAATCCATTTTGTATTAGCACTTTGCCCCCTTTTTATTCAAATCATGCATCTGTCACGTTTGCAGATTCCCTAGTGATTTGACACATTTCATAGTATACCAAGCCATTCTGTAGACTGTATTGGAAAATAGGTCAAGCCCTATTTAAAGATTAAAAGACATTGTCCCCAATCATGAAAGGAGATGTCCATAACCTTGTCTATGTGGGAATAATGCAGTGTTAATAAAAGTGTTAATAAAGTTTCCTCTATCAGAGCTTGATGAAAAACAATAGCTGCAGAAATAGTAATGGACACAATGTATGCGAGAGCTTTGTTTTGGTGTCTTTCCATTGTTCTACCCTTCCTTCAAGAAGTCCAGAGCTACATACATGGGCCTCCTCCATTTTATGCTCACAACAACCCTGTGTGGTAGGTTTGATTGAAAAAAGAGTACCTTTCACAAGATCACCAGCAGTTTGAACCAAGGTTTTCCAAGTCCTGGTCTAACACACTACACAGTGAAATGTATTTTTAATACCAATGGCCAACCCTGAGATATTTCCTTATGCATTCCTCAGTTACCCAAGCACTGAGATATTACAGGGACAGTGTTCTTGAGTTTTGGTTTCCTTTGGATTCAGGGCCAGATTAAGCTAGTGTGCGGCCTGTGGCATATGTTATGAAGGGGCCGTAAATTTTAAAATACACATAAATATTAAAACATAAATTATTTACTTAAAATAACTATTTTTTTCATTAGCTATACAGCTAGATAATATTACAAATGCCTGACACTTCTGTAATGCTACTATTTACATGTAGGTATTAATATTATTAACCACATCCACACCATACTGTCATATCACTACACACTACACCTTTACATTATCCTAATCCTTTACATAATCCTAATTTAAACATATACTTAACTAATTAAAGTTAAATTTGAACAAAATTATTTATTTGTAACATGTTATGAATGACATAACATCCATAATCATTATGTAGGCTACACAATCTCACTTGCAAGTCACAAAGTGATGATTGTTGGCAGTCACTACTATCTGACTGCATTCAGCTCAGCCCTGGAGTCACTCACATCCCTTGTCACAGGCTCACCACGGTGGTGCAAGCACAACTACCAGTGGCATAACAGTGCACACTGCAGCGACTTGGGAGTGTATCAGATAGCACAAAGGAGCCTGTGAGCATGACACAGCAGAGCACCAATACATGCCTGCACATGTGCAGAATCCACAACACATACCAGTATGTAGTTCCCCCAACATGTAAACAATAGCATTGCCAGATCATAAGAATATGGCCAGATGCTGATTTCACCAAACAGTTTGCAAACATTTAGTGTGGGACCCACAATAATACAGGGTCCATTGCATATGCTACTTTTGCTACTAGGTTAATCTGGCACTGTTTGGATGGGAGAGCATTGGAATATTCAAACATTTTTGTAATATTTACATAATGTACAAACATAAATGTACAGGACAGTGTCTTCAAGGTGTAAAAACAGCTACCCCACAACAGACCCTCACACAATCCCTGAACCACAGTGTCAACAGTCAGCCAATTCTCAGCTCTCTCCCATTGTCTGCTCCAAACAACAAAGTTCTTAACATGCCCCTACACCATGTGCGCAAGCAGAGTGCTTACAAAAAATCTCATCCAAGACCTGAAGAACATCCCTTAACAATTAGTTTCCATTTGCACCCTGATGTGCAGAGATTTCATCTGGTGAATAACCACAGGACATGTCTTGAAATTAAAATGGGCCACAGCCCTTTTTATTGAGGTAGAAGCTGGGCAAGCAAGAGGAGCACATCCAGCAGCCAGTCAGCACCCATGGCTGAATCCATATTGGGGAGGACAGAGAAGGTCCCGGGCCACCTGGGCACCCGCCCCTTGTGGCCCCCTTCCTGCTGGGGTGTCGGGCTCGATTGCAGAGGCCTCCGTGGCATGCATCATGAACCCGTCCCACCCCAAGTCTTTTATGGAGGCCCCCAACCGTGGGGAGATCTGGCGCGCAAGCTCAGCCTCCCCATAAGGATGTGCTCCTCTGCCCAAACAGCCAAGGCTGCAACAAAATGAGTAGCAAAAACCCTGCCCAGATAGGGAGGGAGGGAGGGTGAGTCAGTTTGCACCAGTTGTCCGGAGCTCACCATGTGCCCTGCCCCCTGTCGCAATTACGGCCTAGTTGACTCTAGTGCCATTATTTAGGAAACATCTGCAGCCATTATACTAACATTTTGGATCTATCAGTGATCTTTGATACAGTTGATCATTTTTGTCCTGATCAACTACCTTGCCTCCCTGGGGTTGAGGGGCTTTGTTTTTAGTTTGTTCTCATTCCTCCTGGGACACATTCAGAGGGTTGCTCGGAGGGTGGTAGAGCTCTCAACAGTATCCCAGTGCCTGGATGTAGCAGTCCAATGGTTAAGGGGGAGCTGGCTGGAGTTGAATCCATCCAAGATGAAGGTCATGTGGCTAGAAAAGCCTGAGATGCTAGCTGAAGAGTCAGTCCTGAAACATGATGGTATCCAGCTGACAGCTACAGGTTCTGTAAAGAGCCTCAAGGTTTGGTTGGATTCTGTGTCATTGGTTAAGCAAGTGTCCATGGTGGCATGGCTGGCATTTTTTCACCTATGCCAGGCCTGCCAGCTGGCTCCTTATTTGTCTGAATCAGATCTTGCCACATTGATCCATACAGCAGTCACCTCCAAATTGGCCTACTGTAATTCACTATACAAAGAGCTATCCTTGAAAACGTTTTGGGGACTATATGTGGTCCAGAATGGAGCTGCCAGGTTGCTAATGGGAACATCATGGGCAGCTAATATTACTCCAGTTTTGTGGGAGCTGTGGCTATCAATTAGTCTCTTGCTCAGGTGTCACCAGGAGAAAGGCCTTCTCAGTTGTGGCACCTGCATTGTGGAATGCACTCTCAGATGACACCCATGTCCTGCTGGACTTTTTTAGTTTCCACAAAAAATGCAAGGCCAAATTGTTTAGGTTGGCCTTTAGAGTGTAATCCACAAGTTTTGCATGTTTTATTAATGAGATGGTGCAAACTACATATTTTAATATTTCAATGTGAATATTTTGTCATTGTTAGCTACTTTCATGATGCTTTAATACAGTTATACTATTTTAATGTTATAAGTCACTACAAGACCCTTTGGATGAGCAACTCCTAAAAATCTAACACATAAATAAATACATTCTTTATAAACCACTCTGATTCATGTTAGGTGTCATTTTTGTCAAAACCACAGCATAGACCAGTGATTCTCAATCTTGGTTGGGACCACATGACTAGGAAAGAAGAAGAACGGGATGAGCTGGAAGAAGAGGCTTCCGAAGGCTCAGTGGGAAAACCGGGTTTGATTATGTGCAATGTGCAAAATGGCTATGAAATATAGCCTGCTGTTTAATAATGCTATATATTAATAAATATGAAAACATCTGATGTTTTAACTGATATGCATTCCTAATATACTGGGAAGGGGAATGCAGTGTGGAATTACTTTGCAAATGAGTCCCAAAAATACAGGTGGAAGTAAGTCCTACATTAAAAAAAGATTGAGAACCACTGGTATAGACCCATTCATGGCAATGTGAAGAAACAAAAACTAAAAGCACCCTGAAGAGATAAAGAGTACCTTTGTCTCACCTCTGAGAAATCACAGAAAGCCCTAACCTATCAGGAATTTAAAAGCTTCCATATAATCGTATTGTCAAAGGCTGTCACAGCCAAAATCAACTAGATGTTGTGGGTTTTCCAGGCTATATGGCTGTGGTCCGGTAGTTTTTGCTCCTAACATTTTGCCTGCATCTTCAGAGGCACAGTATGCCATGGAGAGAAACACATCTTACCGTGACATGCCTCTGAAGATGCCAGCCATATATGCAGGCAAAATGTTAGGAGTGAAAACTACCAGACCACAGCAACACAGCCCAGAAAAACCACAACACCTACTTCTAGATCATATTTAGGCTTTTCAGTCAGTCCTGAGCACAGCATCTCTTGTTCCATATTTTAAAATACATTCACGATCTATTCAGGATTAAGCATTTTAGTCCTACTGATTTCATATCAAGCCTTCTTACCTCTGTCACAGAAATCAATGGAACTTAGTTCTGCTTAGCTGGCTGGGTCAAGTCCCCTATATTTGCATGTGAAATCATAAGAGAGATATTCAGACCCTATCTGGAAATTAACAATTAGTACAGCAGATAAAAGCAAAGATGGACTGTGAGTTCAACACAAAGGTCAGGGAAGAATGTTATGCTGAGTTATAGGGCCACGGTTCATTTGTATATCGTTATTGTAACATGTAATTATTGTAATACAATTGTATATTCATTTCATGAAAATGTCAATCTGCAGTTTGTTGGCATAATTATTCTATCACTCTCACAGCCTCGCTTTCTCGGACAGCAGCATCTCTTGTAGGAACCATCTTGGTGGACTTATGCAATCTATAAAGGCCCTGCTGCTTTTCTGAGGTAGGTGGGCAATATGAGGAAGGCATTAAGTAGGAAGGCTTGCTTGGTCAAGATGACTGTTGCAGGGGTGGGTGACGGAAAGATTTGCTTGGTTTCTGTTTTTGTTAATATCTGCCTGGATATCTTATTCAGAAAAACAGTGTATGTATTTGTCTTTGAGCTTCCATGCATCATTCAGCTGAACTTCAGAGGCTCCCCATGCATTCTGTCCTTGCATCTATTGGCCATGAACTCTTCATTCCAAGACACCCTACTCAGACATTTTAAGAAATCCTGTCCCCACCCCTACATACAACAGGGTTCAGGTGAATATTCTTAGCACACAACCTCTATGAAGAGACCAAGCAGCATCAACAACTACTCTAGTGCCTCATGGCAAGCAGACAATCAGAAGTGATCTTGTAGGGTGGGGTCAATAAATGCCTATCCTTCACTTCCCCTAGCCCTTTTCAGCTCATTATGGCACCCATCCACCCTCCCAGTATAGCAAATTGGGCTTTGCTGGTGATCACCCATTTCCCGTTAAATTGCCTACACCTTCCATATTGGCACAGTGACAGTTATATGACCACAATACAATACAATAAGCATTTATTGTCATTGTGCACGCACAACGAAAATTACAAGCATTCCCCAGTGCACACTATTTCAGACCTCACACCCCATCCTCACATTCCCCTTCCTCCAACCATCGCTACACAGCCCCAACCACATCAGCGTGAAACCATGGAGTTCAGCATAGCCACAGCTCTAGAATAGAAGCTGTCTCTAAGCCTATTTGTCCTTGGTTTTATAACCCTATATCACCTGCCAGATGGTAACATTTCAAAAAGAGAGTATGCTGCATGAGACGGGTCCTTCAGAATATTCTGAACTTTCTTTAGGCAGCAAGAATTATAAAGTTCTTCCAAAGAGGGGAGAGGGCAGCCAATAATTCTCTGGGCAGTAGTGATCACCCTTTGGAGCACCTTCCTATTTGCCACTGTGCAACTGGCAAACCATGCACAGATGCAGTATGTTAGAACACTCTCTATAGCACAGCGGTAGAAGGTCACCAGCAGTTTTTCATTCAGTTGTTGTTTCCTTAAAAGTTTCAGATAGTACAGTCTCTGCTGGGCCTTCTTAACCACTGTGGTCTGAACACCCCAGGTCAAGTCCTCTTTAATCATAACACCCAGGAACTTAAATCCACCCGTTTTTCTCTTATGAACCTTCCTGTCAACAATTAAGTGATTATGATGTGGCATATGGCCACCTGCTCTACTCGATCCACATTTATAACCAAGGGCTGAATTTCTAAGCTATTCATTCTATAGTCTACTACAAGCTCCTTTGTCTTGTTAGTATTAATAACCAAATTATTTTCCCTGCACCATGAGAGCAACCGGTCCACCTCACCCCAGTAGGCAGATTCATCCCCTCCAGAGATAAGCCCCACCACCGTTGTGTCATCTGCAAATTTGATAATGGTATTACTATGACAGACAGGAGTACAATCATATGTATAAAGGGTGCACAGTAAAGGAATCAGTGGCATTAAATAGCTTATGGTGAAGAAGTTTGGTGAGCACCATGAATCTTTCTCACATTCTCAGAACTTCCTCAGAACTTGCTCAGAATTTGGACAGGAAATTCCTGTCCCTAATTCAAACTTCACAGTTGGTAAGTAACATGGCATGGCTTCCTCAAACATCAGTAAATGTTTGGTTGGGAGAAGTCTCAGGCTCCTTCCACACATGCAGAATAATGCACTTTCAATCCACTTTCACAATTGTTTGCAAATGAATTTTGCTATTCCGCACAGCTGCAAAATGCATCAAAAGTTGATTGAAAGTGCATTATTCTGCATGTGAGGAAGGGGTCTCTGCAGTACAGGGACTCAAACCCAGATGCCAGGGATGCTCTCAGAAGGAAGTCTATTCCTGAATTTATTACACTGGTAGGCAGAACAGAGAAATTATTCTGGCCATTCCAGATCATGTTATTGTAAATATATCAAGCTGTGGTCTTTTATTTATCTAAATAACATGCATGGTTATCTAGTACTTCCATCTAGTATTGTCCTAAGTGATGTCAAATTCTGCCAGACACAATATCCAAGAACCTAGCATTTTGATGTCATTTGCTTAGAAGCTGCAAGCTACACTGAGGTGAACTAAACACAAGAAATACAAAATCATCTCTACAGGAAAGATTATTTGCGCTGACCAGCAATGGAGCTTTTTGATAGCAGTTTAAGAGCTTTAGGTAAGCAACTCTGTTTTCATCATCATGGCCTGTGCAATCCCACATGGGAGAATGGCCAGCTTACATACTGTAAAGGAATGTGTGTCCTGTCAACGAAGAACTGATAGCAATGCAGCGTGACCCACATTCGTCTCAGTCAAAAATTCAGCAGCTGGCTTGTGCAAGTGGAGTCTCATGTGTGCCTGCACAGAGGACCACTAGATGAACAACAGTTATGGTAAGCAACACTGTGGAGGATTCCACATGGGCCACTACAGTGGCTTCCCACTGGCATATATGATGCCAGTGGAGCCCCAGGGCCATTCACACACTGAGGTGGGAGTAGCCCCAGAGCAGTCATGGTCCATGAAGGCGCCTCCGCATGGAGGCTCCTCCATTTTGTTTCCCCATACTTACCTTTTCTCCCTGCAGAGCTCCACAGGGACAGGGAGGCACGTCCATGCTGCCCTCCAACCCCCGGGGGTCACAGCGCTGTGTCAAAGCGCAGGGCATGCCTCCCCATCCCTGAAGAGTTCCTCTGGGAGAGAAGGTAAGTGTGGGGGGAAATGGAGGTGCCAAAAAGTAGCACCTCCATCCCGGTGTTGTTTGCATGGCACCGGCAGGGAAATGCTGTTTCCCAAAAAGTAAACAGGTAAACAGTGTTTCCCCCTGGTGTGGGGGTGGGGGAAGCATGGTGATGCCTCATTGTGGAGGCAGCAGCCATGTGAACAGCACTCTAGGGATGGTGTTTTTACCAGCCCTGGGGCACTGTTTTTGGAATCCACCCGTTTTTCTCTTATGAACCTTCCTGTCAACAATTAAGTGATTATGATGTGGCATATGGACCACAATACCTTCATGAAGTTTCACTGTATTAAATGCACCAGACTTCTCAAGATGCCAGACTGATAAACCATATGAGCTGATATCCAGCCATGTGTGTTGGCCGCAGCAGCCAGTGGTGCCAGATGTTGCAACAATGAACAAAGCTGTAAAACTGCATAAAAATGAGCAGCAATGAAATGGGGTAGGTGAGGAGAGAACCTAGGCTAGGATGACTCATCTATATGCCTTTCCCTAAAGATACTTCATCCATGATAAAGGAGTCTTCTGTTTTCGCCAGTTGCCTGTTTGAATGCAATCACATTCTGGTTTGAATGCAATCACAAATGTTGGGACCAGACCAGAAAAAAGAGCAGCTGTATTCAAAGGCAAATCATGTATTTTCCATCCAGTTCAAGGCTCTTGAGTTCAGTTGCTGGAGTCTGACATTTGGCAGGAAGCAGGTACTGTTCTTTGGCCAGGCTAAGGCTGATGGCAAGACTCCCTATATCGGTACCAGGCCATGTACCAGCCAATAACAGGGATGATGTTGTGAAAACTATTCCCTTATATGCCAAAAGAGAATTCTGAATTCTAAGTACACTACATCCTGGATAGTTTGTTAAAGCAGAACTTATCCTCTGGCTACAAAGTTTCTTCTTATTTTTAGAGTGGTAGAGAAAACCTCATAATAATTATCTATATATATCTAAGAGCCAAAGAACACAATTCATTGAGGATTCCTGATCAAATCTCCTGACATGGCAACTGCACCATCACCATCCCCCCCCCCCCAGTTGTTTTTTAAGGTATAAACCTGAATTTGGGGGATTTGATCACTAATATCCAATGCAGTGGAGGGGGATCAAGTATAAGAAACACAACTAATAATAGAAAGTTAGCAAATAACAAGCCTTGGGGCTCGTGAAAGAAACATCCAGCCCCAAAATATCCACGTCTAGTCTGCAAGAAACCAGGCCAAGGCACACCTGAGACTGCTGGATCCACAACAAACTCAATTGGAAAGCAGAGATTTAAAAAGTCTATTCCAGGACCCATTATTGTGATGCTTTTAGCCAAAGAGCTGGAAGTTAACAGTTTAAAATGCTATGACACCTTCCCTTGGAAAGTAGAAAAATCAGGCAAGAAGGCCACAAGGGAAAGAAAAGGAAGAAGCCTGTTTGATCCTACATACTTAGAGCTAGGGAAAAATACACTCTTCAGCTACAAAAACAGAATTTAAGGGTAGGGTTGCAGTCCCAGCAGGATACTACCCACACTGCTGCAGCTGCACATTGATTTAAGTGAGAAGGGAATAGAAGTGTAAAACACCAAATGGGATGTGTTAGTGATTCCTGCTTAAAATTCTAGTCCCTATGGAGAAGGGAAAGAAAACCTTACAAAGTATTTGAACTTTGTCTCAGTCTCAACAACTGATTCAAACTGTGTGCATCAGCTTAAGCTTCAGCATCCTTGGAAATAAAAGGAGTATCCCTTGCCTTTCAATGGCACAAAAGTGATGTGATTTCATGTTTTCAGTGTGGTAGGGTAGACCCTAAACAAGTGCCCAAATGGTCCAGTTCCATAGGGATAAATGCCATAATATAACCTTTTGAGTAGCAGTTTCCCTGCAGTTTCACTCATGCTCCCTTTCCACACGCACATTGTACAGAAAAAGCATGATATGAAGAAAAACCAGCTTCTCCACATCTTAGAAAACCAATGGGAGAGGCAGGAATGACACTATCATGGGAATAAAATGAATTGAAATTGCCACTGACAATGAAATAGGAAGCAGTCATAGACAGTAAAGACTGTCCCTGAAATCTTTACAGCTTCTCTGGTGCTGGAGGGAACAGTGATTTTAAAGACAGTTATGGATCTAAAAGAAAGTGGGGGCAGGGAGAAGCAATAATGTTGAAATCATTCATTGGTTGTACAGAAGGGTTATTATTATTATTTGACTTTAACTGCACATGGTACCTTTATGACATGTGTTTTGGAAAAGGAATGTGATTGTCTATGCTGCCCTGAAATTTCAAAATGGAATTGTGAATTCCATTGCTGTAAAGGGTGAGAAAGGAGATTAAATGTACTGTAGTAAGGGGCATTACTGTGGAGAGAAAGAATGCTTCATACAACGGCTTTGTAGAAATAAGGTACTCCAGAAGAATCATAACAAGAATGGTATAAATTATCCAGACAGCTTCTTTATGTTGTGATTACAATGTGCAACTAGCCCCCATCAACAACAGGAATGTTATTAGAAGTGATCAAATAATGAGATTTAAGGCTTTTTACAAGTATAGCAGTACAGGCATCAACAAAGTCAGCTTGTTTCTAAACTCCCTTCATGCAAGGCACAGGCCGGAGGCTGTATGTGCCAATTTACACCCTAATTGCACAGGGTTGCCAACCTCCTCATAGGACCTAAAGACTTCCAGGAATTAACACTGATCTCCAAACTACAGTGATCAGCTGCCCTGGGAAAAAAATGGGGGATGATGGATTCTACAGCATTATATCTTGCTGAGGTATTTCCCTTCCCCAGACCCCACCCTTGCCCAGGCTCCATCCCTACATTGCAAGGAATTTTCCCATTTAGAGCTCGCAACCCTGATTGTAGTGCATGTAGACCATTTTGTTTTTATTATTTTTATTTTGTACGCCACCTCAGACAAGTTCCCGCACAGCTGGCATACAGTTTTGCTAAATGAGTTTTGTTAAAAAACAAAGGCCATCAGAATTTGCATTTGAACTTTCTGGGAATTCAGTTCTAACTAGAAGTTTTTACTCAGCCTTTTCTGACAATACATATCTTCCATATTTCCCAATCTTATTTTTTTTTAATCAAGTAGTACGTTCACTATTTTTATTTAGCCAACCAGCGTGGCATTGCAGCTATTCGCTATCTTTCAGCTTAACCTACCTTGCCAAGCTGTTGTGATAATGAAAAGAGATAGTTGCCATGAATTTCTTTGAAGAAAGGTAGAATACAGCTGGGAAAGATAATTATAATAATACTAGTGGTACCCGGTCACGCGTTACTGTGGCAAATTTCCTCCTCATCACAGTCCGCAACCAACACAGATGTCCATGCAGGCCCAATGATCCCCAGCATAGCCTTTTGGGCTGGTCAAATAGAACCCCTCTTTCCCTTTTCAACAGCAGATTGGATTCACAATGTTGTATTATGGTTTGTAGTTTGTTTAGTAGAATTCAGGGATGGTCCAACACAGGCTGGCACTGACAGTTCAGACCTAATTTACCTTGGAGTACGCAATGGCAGAGCCTGGTGGCAGCAGCCGTTATCTAACCACTACTCAAAGGTCAGGGCAAACCCAATGTTACTTCAGAGATCTCAGATTAGAACTACCTGCCCAGCTCCCTTCTCCCCACATGAGTTGGGTTGTTCGCCAACCGGGCTTCTTGTGAAGGGAGCCTTGCAGATCTGGCTGGCCATATTTCTGAAGAGAGTAGGAGTCCCTGTAGACAGGTATTCTATTGTGAGTTAGCATCTGTCCAAGTGCTTGGTGGACTGAGGGTGAGAGGGCAGTTGTGAGAGTGTTCACTGTGTTGGACTGTATGGGGTGATGATGTGCAAACAGTGTAGGAGAATCGCTTTGCCTAATATTACCTAAAACCTAAATATTACCTAAATATTTCCTAAAACCTTATGTGCACATGTGTGTTGTGAAATTGTCATGCACATCCAGCCATGTGATCGTGTGAAGAAGTGGTGGGTGACTGTGGCTGCACTGAGATGTGCGGCTGGAGAAGGGAAACAGAGTCTGCCTTCCTGACCTCTGTGTCTCCGTCCCCAAGGCCCGCAGTTCCCAGTAATGTGTGAGGTAAATGGCACGGAGAGCAGGCCATGCAGCTCGTGGTGGGGAGAATGCTCCTGTGGCCTAACTCGCAGGGCCTCCTTCCAATTCGAAACTGGAAACATTTCCCTATCGGAAAAGTTAAGCACAAATACAGTAGAATACAGTGTGTGTGGACTGCTGTGGCTAGGCTTTTACTAAATACCATGCTGCAGAAAAACCAATGTACTCTCTGATTACTTGCCATACAGGGGGAAAACCTGTTGCAGCATTCTTCTCTGTAATCATTGTAAGCACAGGTTGAAGAATGAATGTATTCGGCTAGTTTTTTGGGGGGCGCACCCGCAACTGTGTACAGTAGCTATGTATATGTGAACTGTTTTAATGATTCTGCCAATGACGCTGCGCTCAAAGCAGTTAAAATCTCTAGTAGAAGTTTTTTTTTCATTTGCAACATAGTCTGTTAGTTATCCTGGATTAGAATACATAATTAGTAGTGCAATGATTGTATTACTTATACAATGGCATCAGTGGTCGAGATGAGCATGGTCTGAAGAATGCCAGTCCGTACTGTAAGAGGTTTGTTTTCCTAAGGCTTGGTGAGACACCAGAGTGGGGTGGATTATGCGTTCTGAGGTAATATTTCATTCAGGGAGAGGGACTGGAGGTAAGGGCAGAGGTTTCATGTGTAAGTGTGATTTTTTTATAGATAATAGGTTGAGAGTGGTTTTGTATTTCATTTCTGTCTGGCCAGTACCTCTAGAGAAACGGTGCACGCCTGGGTCGCCTTAGCTTCTGTCATCCCTCCGCTCCCTCACTGACTCCTGGCCCTCTCCCTGAATGAAAAATTATCTCAGAATGCATACCTCAGAACAGGCCCAGCGTCCACCAGATAGCACTGTTTTTTGGGGAAAGGATGGTTTACTTGGCACAGGTGAGATATGTGAGGTGGTGAAAACACGCTTGGGTGAGAGAGCAATGTTGCCTGAAAATTTCACAGCATTTGGTCCAGTAGTTTCGGAAAGCAACGATAAGAAACAAATGGACACTTTGCTTTTTATTTATATAGATATGTTTTGCTCAATAATTCATTATGTTACCAGCACATAATATAAGTGTTAAAATTATTAGTGCAATTGTTAAATAACAATAAACATGTTGTATAATTGATTTCTCTTTTGCTTCTACCTTGTTGCTCCTTTTCAAAGACTTTTCAAATCAAAGCACTTAACATAGCTATTCTTTCCAGTTGTATACAACTGATACATTCATTTCTATTACAATTTGGCAGATTTAGAGACATATTACATTATATTGGTCTGGGACTTTTCTTTTGATCAGTTCCAACAACCATAAATTAGAGTTGCTCTTGAAAAACACATATTTTATGAGATATTAAGTTCACAAAAATATGGTATTTTACTTTCAATGATACATGATTGGGAGTTGGGAGGAAGTTTACTGCATTAGAAACGTGTTGAAATTCTTGAGTATCTGACTACACAAACAACAATGTTTAAGAGCTACTCTGCAGATTTAAAATGACCAAAAGGAAAGCAAAGACTCCCTTTTGTAGCTGTCTTTTACTCTCTAGATACAAACGAAATGCCAAAAATGCTTTGCTTTGTGTGGGCAAGCGTGGGAACAATTTAGGCATATGGAGAGGGGGAGGAGAAACAGGCTAAACATTTCAAATGAGAAAAGGCTGCACTTTTTCATAAACTGATAGAAATAATAATTTAGAAACAAAGCATTGTGAGATCAGAAGAGGATGAGTCTTCATCAGCCTGTCATATTTTTAACTGGGTCTTTTTTTTAAAAGCACACTTCACAGTTGGGCAGTCACTGGTGTGGCAGTACATGATACCTTTTAAAAGCTCTGGTTTGCATATTGGCCTGGAACTCTTGTAAGGGGGACAATGTTGACAGAAGGGAGAAATGTGATACTGCTCCTAGAGTAGAAAGTAAAGAAGAGGGAATGATAAAGGTGTTGTTGATCCCAAAGGAAGATGATGGAGAGGGCCCAGCAGAGAAAAGGACCACACATAATACAGACTGAAGAATGGTTTCCAGGAATAAGAAAGATAATGGGAGATAATGAGAGATAATGGGAGAAAACAACTGTAGGGGCAGTTTGGTCCCATTACTATTCTTAGTGTGTATCTGATGATGCCATAAGCATGGACCACCTAGGAGAAGTGCTGAATGTGCTTTGCTCCCCTTCAGGTCCCTCCACAAAACCCCAAACCAGCCCAAGGCAGCTGAACAGGTGGCTCCTCAATACCCCTATATTTGTTGCTCTGGCAGGCTGTTTCATACCCTCTAGCAGGCTAATCCTCAGTGGCCCCATGACCTACGGGCCTGTCCAGTGGTGGGATTCAGCAGGTTCGCACTACTTTGGCAGAATCAGTTGTTAAAATGGTGCTTGTAAACAACCAGTTGTTAAATTATTTGAATCCCACCATCAGAACCAGTTGTTAAATTATTTGAATCTCATCACTGGGCCTGTCTCTCCTTAGCAACAGTGACAAGGGTTGGAAAGTGCAGGGCGCTTCCTCCAAGGCCAACAGAGAGGAAGTATCAGGAGATTGCCAGTGGCCCATAGCCAAAGCAGAGCATGAGGGCAGGAACATCTCATGAGGAAAAGAAGAGGAGTAGTAGTAGTAGTGGTGGTGGTGGTAATTTGGATTTATACCCAATTTTCTCAACCATCAGGAGTCTCAAAGTGTCTTACAAAACCCTTCACTTCCTCTCCCCACAACAGACACCTTGTGAGGTAGATGGGGATGAGAGAGTTCTGAGAAAACTTGACTGGCCAAAAGTAATCCAGGAGGTTTCATGTGTAGGAGTGGGGAAACAAACTGGTTAATCAGATTAGAGTCCATTGCTCATGAGGAGAAGTGAAGAAAAAACCTGGTTCTCCAGATTAGAGTCCACCACTCTTAACCACTATCTATACCACACTCACTTTGCATTAGGCATCAGGGAAATATTTTCTCCAGAAGAGGGTGGAATCCAGGATTCCTGAGGGCAACCAACTAGGTAAGGCATGGCAAGAGATTGGATGAAAAGAATGAATGTTCCTCCTCTGGGAAGAGAGGGATTATGGGAGGGGTAGGTCCATTGGTGAAGGGGTAAAAGGAAGTGGAGCAGCTTCCTTTTAAATGAGGATCAAGGGGGAGATGGGTTCCATGGTACAGAGAAACTACTAACCAGAGGTTGAAACTGAGTGGCTTTTGCTACTCCTGTCCATTTGGAGGTCACTGAAGCTCATAAAGGCCAAGCTTGATCTAAAGGGGGGGGGAGTATATGATGGGAGCAATCCTAATGTGGTTTAGTCAAACACAAATCCCACACTATTTGATTAGGCTTACTTTAGGAAAGTGCTCTTAAAATTGAAGCTTTAGTGAATCCTCACACACTCATGCATAAACACACACACCCTTCGCAACTGTGATTCTGTTGAAGCCATTCTGAGTGATTGGTAGCTAGTGCCTCCCTCAGCATAAACCCTAAAACAGTTTTGCAACTTTTAACAAAATGGTGTTTGATATTTTTGAAAGGTGAAGGGCAGATGAAATATATGTGCATAAACATACACATGATGCTTTAAAAACCTCTAGATTATTGGTAATGACTTTTTAAAAAGCTGTGTAGTATGTTCCAATTCTTCATCATTTCAACAAACTTCTGTAACAAAAATGTACATGTGAAAACATGCTTTTGTTACCAAATCAAGGCTGAGATCCAGCTTCATTATAAGTAAAGGCAGCACTGGGCCATTACTGACTCACAGGTGATGCCACATCATGACGTTTACTAGGCAGATTTTGTTTTGGGGGTTGTTTGCCATGGCCTTCCCCAATCATCTACACTTTACCCCAAGCAAACTGAGTACTCATTTTACTGACCTTGGGAGGACAGAAGGCTGAGTCAACCTTGAGCCAGGCACAATGGGGTACCTTAGGTAAGCAAAAGGGGTCAAATGATGCAGGTGCCATCTGCCTGGGTCACATGGGGGTGCATTTTGCCCCCACCCATCCCTCTGCCCCCCATGTCTAGCCAAACTCCCCCATCCCTCACTTACCCCCTGTCCCCCTGTCAGACTCTCCCCTGAACTCCCAAGTCCCACCTACTTGGCGAAGGTTTCCCATCGGCCTCGAGGGCCTTGCTCAGCTCTCTTCCCCTTGCTCAGCTCTTTGTCCTGCACTGCAGCTGGAATTCCCCATTGAGCTGCACCCATTGCAACAGCAACCCTTCCACCTACCTGGTCAGGCCTGGGTCTGAGGACTGGGGGGGGGGGGCAGCAATGACATCCTCCTGTGTGCCAATTACTGTCTTCTGGTTGCCATGATGTAGTTGTTCCCCTGGTTAAGGTGGCCTATAGTAACAACTAGAGTCAATTTCTTTTATGTAATGGTTCATAATTAGTGGATGGGCATCCCAACCAAATGAGAAGCATAGTTTTAGAAATTTCAAAAGGCACTGTCAGGCTGTGTGTGAGAGAGAGGATTTTTAATGGGGTTTAAGCTGTAGGCATTTTCTTGGGGATAGGCTATATTGGGTTTGCCAAGCTCCAGGTGAATCCTGATGATCTCTCAGAATTACAGCTGATCTCCAAACTACTAAGTTCAGATCCCCAAATGATTTCTTTGGAGGGTAGACTCTATGGCATTATATTCTGCTAAAATCCTAGCCTTTCTCATGCCCCATCTCCAAATCTCCAGGAACTTCCCAACCCAGAGTTGGCCACCCTAGGTTCAATGGGCATTAATAGATTTTGCATTTTGTAAAACCTTGGAGCTATAAACTGCTTTCAACCGCAAAGGCAGCATATAAATACTGGGGATGGGGGAGAAATGGTTTTCCAGGTTTTCAGCCAAAGGTGCTGATTGGCTAGCATGAAGTCAGGAAAACAGTTCAACCCTAATCCTTGGACCAAGACTGCTAACATGTTTCCATTAAAAAAAACCCTTTTACTATTATCTAAATAGATAAATATGGTGTTGTGATTCTTTTCTCCTCAACGGCAACTCTTTTCTCCTCAATGGCAACTCAAAGCAGCTTATAACCTTCTATTCTCAAAGCAGCTTATAACCTTTTATTCTCACAGCAGCAACCCTCTGAGATTGGTTTGGCTGAGGAAAAGTGACCCAAGATCACACAGCAAGCATCCATGAAAGAGTAGCAATTCCACCCTGGATATGCTAGATTCTACCCTGACACTGACCACTACACTATACTGGCTCTCAAAAATGTGGCCAACACCCTTGAGGCATGGCAAGAAGGGAAAAACTGGACACTTGGCCAGCATTCTGAGAGAATATTTGTCATGCAAACTGAAAAGCCAGGAGTTAACTTTGCCTCTCCTGTGCCTTCCTTTAAATGTTACATCTCTCTTCAGCTTCAACCAACAGTCCCTGAATGTGAACTAGTTGCTGAATGATGCCAGTTTTTAGGAGTGTATCCAAGTGTGTGTGTATGTGAGGGATGGGGGAAATCACCTGGCCGTTTAGTAATAGGAGAAGCATTCAGATGACTATTATTATCTTAACCTCTGGCAAAACATTTTTACACCAGAGGTAATAGATGTTCTTGTACAAATGGACTGTGACCACTTCTTAAATTTATTCAAGAAATACTTAAGTAATTAGGCTCTCCAGAGGTTGAAGTAATAAAGCTGTGTGACACAGCACCAGATGTAATCTGATTGGTCCAATGCGCAGTTTTACCCCTAAGATAAAAAAAAAGTCGTATTAAGCAGCAAACTCCAATTTCTGTGGAGATTATTTTTCACAGCTGGAAGAAAAGTAAAGATAGTAAAATATGTTTTAAAAATAATAAAATGCACCTTTAAACTTTCTCTCTCTGGTACTGGGCATCATGCTCATCTGTTTGAAAATGGAGATGCAAAGAATGTTCCAGGGAAAGAAAGTTTTTTTTAGGTTAAATGCTTTCTGTTTTTTCTTTGAAAGTTAGTAACTGTAAATATGATTCCTAGATTTAGATATTGGCTAGAGAGTTAGACTAGGATCCAACAGACCTGGGTTTAAGTCCCCACTTTTCCATAAAATTTTCTGGATAGCTTTCAGCCAATCATTGTCACCCAGCCTAACTTACCTCATGGGACTGTTGTAAGAACAAAATGGGCAGGGGAACAATAGACAGCATCCTGAGTTCTTTGGAAGAAGAGTATGTGGTGAACTGGGGGTAGCGACCAGCTTAAGGCAGGGAAAGGAGGCTCCACTTTGCAATAGACCCGTTTGCCCTGAAGGATGACTCAACTTTCCCAGCCCACCTTTGATTCCTTCAATACAGATGGCTGCCATCAACAGGACCCCATTTTTGTTTCCCTGAAGGGGACCTGCACACTTCTGGATAAAAAAAGGGGGAGTGGCTGCCTTGTGGCTGAGACACCCCTTCTCCCAAGTAATTAAGAAAAACTCCACTCTGCTTTTGGAATCTGCATGGGCAAGATTGTTGAAGGCTTGAGAAAGACTGTTCTCATAAAGTTAGAGGTTTTTTTAAAAAAAGGTAACCAAAGTAGGCAGGTTTTATTCAGGCAGACATTCAGTTTATAAACTTCGTAACATATCCCCCCTCAAGCAGAACCTGAATAAAAGTAACAAAAGCACTAACCTTGCTATCCTAACCCCCCTGATCTTTTTCCAGTCTTCCAGATTCTTCTCAGCCAGAGCAACTGCCCCAGCCAAAACCACTGTCAGCAACTGCTGATGAAGAGCCATTAGTGGAAGAATTCCAAATGGGCTCAGCAAATCCATCACAGGGTATTAGGGAGAAGAGGTTTGTGGCCCTTATGTAGGAATTTACTGGACTGCTGGTGGGTTCACAATGTTGCTAGGATTTACACAGGACTGAAAGTACTACTGCCACCATGTGTGAAGCTTTACATTTGCATATTTGTGGTAGTCACATTTATACCCTCACACATGCATAATACATGGTACTGCCACCTCATGCCAACAGTACCTCCATGCAATTCTGCTTGGTTTGTGAACTCACTGGCAGCTTAGCAGTTACTCTCCAGGAATTGCATATGAATTACCAAACACCTGAACTAGACCAGAAATATGCATTCCAATAAATCTCTGCAAATTCGGTTTATGGCCAGAAGGGTATTTTTACCACAATGCAGATTCTTTAATCATTCTCTGCAGTCTAAACACTTTTGTAAGGTGAAGGAAAGGGGAGGGGGGGATACAGCTTGGCTGTGCTAGTGCTCTGCTGTCCATTCGTAACCTTTCAAAGGAATCATCTATTCATCAAAAGCTATTCATGAAAGCAACACACAAAAATGCCATTTTGAATTGATGTTTTGAAAAATACAGATTACCATCAAAAGTGCAAAAGGGCAGCAGGGGCTTAATCAAATAAGAAAGATCTCCAATTGTGCACTCCACACATATGATAAGTCATTTCATATTGTTCATGATATTTTATTCTGGGTGGCCGCAGTGATACAAGCATATTTAATTCTCTGTTTTTGAGCCATTTGTGTGATGATAATTTTCATACTGTAATGAAAATAAACATAAGAAAATTAAAGAGAAACTAAAATAAGACTGTCTTGCCTACTAAGAACTTCTCCCAGGAGCTCAACAGTGAATTCTCCCTTACAGTATAAGATTTGCTGCTGCAGACTTTGTAAAATAAAGCACAGAGGTTAGAACATTTGAACAAATGAATTTTATGTTTCCGGATGTAACTCTTATGTTAAAAAAGTCACTGCTCTGGATTTCTTTTTCCTAAAGGATGTTTCTCAGAATAGCTTCACTTGGGTTCCTACTTTATGCCACTGTTACCACAAAGATTGCTAGATGACCAGGAAAAAACAAATCCTGTCTCTTTAATAGGGAATGGGCCACAAGCAAATGAAGGTTTTCAGGGAATAGAGGTAAATAACATCCCATAATAATAGCTTCAGATCAAACTGATGTTAAAAGGTCAACTTGAGAAATCAGTTTTTAAAAAATCTGCAAATTTAGCATGGCACAAACCATTTGCCTTTTGAGCTCTTCTTGAATGCTGAAGATCAATACTCCAAAACATAAGGATACACTGGATACACAATGCACATATTGTATTTTGTATTTATGTTGGAAGCTGTCCCAAGTTTGTAAGGGGAAGTGCAGCCTACAAATAAAATTAAACAAATAAACAAAGAACATTTACAGTTCAATCCAGAGCTGTCAGGTGGGCAGGGATGGTGCCACTTGAGTGGCACTCCACCCACTCCAAAGATTAAAAATAATTTTTAGAAAAGTCCTACCTGAAACTCCTTTGTAGGAGAGAATAGAGATACAGTGAAAAATCACTAAGGATGGCCCTGTCCCCTGGAATGTGTAGCTCTGGGCAGTGTGGGTGTGCTGACAGGGTGCTGGGTGCCACAGTTGGGCGTCCCAGGGCCCTACTGTGGCTGGGTGCCAGTGGGTTTAAGTCCCCTAGAGAGGGCAAATCTGCTGGCATAAGCCTGCACTACCTTCAGAGGGGATTTGTTCCGCCTCCCTGGATTGCACTGCCTGAATACAATCACTGAGAACAGAGTTTCCAATATAAATCTAGTACATAGGCTGCTACTCAAAACTATATACTTGTGATCCGTGCTCAGGGGTCCTCAGTCTTGAAACTTTTGGCACTTTTTAAAGTAAGAATTTTTATTTATTTTACACACCTAAATAACACATACATAGAAAGATAAAGAAAATATCCTGATCTAGTCCCCACTCCCCTATAATAATAATAATAAATGAAAAGAAAAAAAGCGCATACACAAGCACCTACACATATATATGGTGACTTCCAGCTACCTCACTAAGGATTCAAGCATAAATCTAACTCCGTGCTTATAATCAATATCTACATTTTTTCACTTTTAGTCCTCCTTATAAAGTTGTCTTAATCCAATACACTGTTTTCATTGAAGTCTCGAATCCTGCCAGAAAATTGTCCATATTCTTGCCTCTTATAACTGCTGTCAGCCTTGCTATTTCTGCATACTCTGTGACTTTCAAGTTTCAGTTTTGTTTTGTTGGAATTTTGTTGTCCCTCCATTTGTATGCATGTAAAATCCTTGCTGCAGTTGTCATATACATAAAAAGTGTTCTATATTGATCAGAAATACTTTCCCCCATCAACCTCAACAGAAATGCCTTAGTTTTTTTTTCAATTGTTATTTTCAAAATCTTTTGCATTTCTTTAAAAATCATATCCCAAAACAACTGAAACTTTTTTGGCCCTTTTGATAAAGGTAGTGGGCACTACCTAAAAAAGCCTGCCATGGCAGGGTCTGGCTAACCACAGAATAACTGCTATAGGAACATTTCCTTTGCAAAATCAGCACATTCTGCAGCAAGTAATGATATTTTTCTCTCCTCCACCACTCCTTCTCCCCAGATTTGGACAAATATGGTGCCTTCTGGAGAAGGAATCAAACTACAGTCCTCAATGTGGGCACATCTTGAAAGCACCAATTCAGTGCTGGATTGTACCTTTAAGACCCAAAATAGACAGCATTATTCGAAGAATAATCTCTTCTTCTCATATTGTCTAGCTAGCTTGTCAGTTAAGATTTGCCCCACAAGCCCTGCTCCTTGTGCTTCAGAGGTGAAATGGGTGACAACCAGAGACAATGCTTTTTCAGTGGAATGCCTTCTCCCTTGAGACTCACTTGACACCAATTGTATAGTCAATTGGACACAAGGCTTTTCATTAAAGGTGGTTAAAATATTTTTAGTTAGTAGTATGGTCTGCTTTTAGCTTGCAGACTGCTTTTTGAATATTTTAAGACTGGTCAGTATTTTTATGCTGTTTTTATTCCCATGTTTTTGTTTGTAATACTGATAATTTATATTCTATATTAGTATTTTATTTGTGCACTGCCTCAAGAAAAATCTCTGTAGATGTGGTATGTATATTCTCTAAAATAAATAAGCTAGGGATGACCATTCCAAAGTATGCTTTATGCTTCTCAGTTATTTATAATTATTTATTCACTCATTACATATATATTGTGCCTTTTCCCATTATGGAATGCAAAGATATAAATCTGATTCTCCTGTTCAAGCCCTGACTAGTCCCAGAACTGTACAACTTCAGCAGTACCACTGTCCATCAACCTTACCCTGAGACACAGGCCCCTTCCGCACACGCAAAATAATGCATTTTCAAACCACTTTCACAACTGTTTGCAAGTGGATTTTGCTATTCCACACAGCTTCAAAGAGCACTGAAAGCAGTTTGAAAGTGCATTATTCTGCATGTGCGGAATGAGCCTCACATTTGCAAAAGCAGCCACGAATGCAGAAGTCAAAGCAAATGTGCAGACCAGCTGTTTGTACAACTGAAAGTCCACTTTGTGTCTGTCATTCATGCTGTCGTATCACAAACCAGGGCTGTCTGGTTTATGAGCTAAGGTTTAAGAGCTAAGATTAGGCCAGTGGGGCAGAATGGTAAGGTGCCATACTGCAGTCAACTCTGTGCTCACAACCTGAGTTCAAGCCTGACAGAAGTCCATTTCAGGTAGCCGGCTCAAGGATGACTCAGCCTTCCATCCTTCCAAGGTTGGTAAAATGAGTACCCAGCTTACTGAGGGTAAATCTCTGATGACTGGGGAAGGTAATGGCAAATCACTCCGTCTGTTTAGATTAATGGTTTGCACTTTGCTCTAAAGAATTAAGAGAAAAATGGAAGAGCAGGAGTTGCACATGAGCAGAGAGACTCATTGAAATATTGCCAAACCATGGGCTGGTCAGGTCTGAACTTTCATAGATGTGAGATACTATATGTATGGTCTGCATATATTATCCCTCAAATCCATTCTCAGCCATATGACCGAATGAAAAAAGTATCAGTCAACGAAGCAAGATTATATACATCAGGAACCTGATCAATTACAAATTTGATCTTATCTTGATCTGATCCAGTAATCTAATCATTTTGGATTTTTTATAATCAATGAAAGCAGTGATTCTGAACTGCAATGTGACTTCAACTGCAATGACAGCATCTTGTGAGTGAATTGCTGAGTGGAATGCAGGGGCTTTGCAGCACATTATCACACAAAGTGATGGAACCAACAGACGAGTCCAATCTTTGGAAAAAATCTGCTGGCTGCACAATGTTATTAGTACTTGCTGCTGCAGCAGTATCAGCAAACTAGCTAACAATTACTTCTGAATGTGCATAACTGGAGCATCTCCATAATATTCAGTTATTGAGCACATTCAAAAAAGATATGCAGAAAATGTAAATAGGTCTGTTTCTTTATGCCCTGGTATTTCTCAATCCCTGACATCTCTGGTTAAAAGGATAAGGTGAAAGGTGATGTCAAAGGCTTTTACCTGAGATGCCGGAGAGCCGCTGCCAGTCTGAGTAGATAATACTGACCTTGACGAACCACTGGTCTGATTCAGAATAAGGCACCTTCATGTGTTCATGCGAGAGAAGATTTCTTTGCAATCCATATTTCCTAGGAATTATGCATAAAAAATGTGTGATTTTCTCAGAGTTAAAATACATGAGATACACATGAGATATACTGCGGTTCCATGATAGAACTCCAGATAAAGAACAGCCACAAGAGGAAGCAATTTGAGTTAGGGCTGTACTTCCTTTTAACAAAAGCACCCTGCTCCATAGGTAAGCCCCAGTAGGGTAAGGTGGCAGGGCTATCTTACACAACCACGCATAGGAATAAAAATGTAGTACATGAGATAAGTACACATAAGAAGAGAAGAAGAAGAGAAGAGTTTGGAGTTCTCTCCTGTAGGAGACTCAAAGGGGCTTACAATCTCCTTGCCCTTCCCCCTCACAACAAACACCCTGTGAGGTGGGTGGGGCTGAGAGAGCTCTGAAAAGCTGTGACTAGCCCAAGGTCACTCAGCTGGCGTGTGTGGGAGTGCACAAGCTAATCTGAATTCTTCAGATAAGCCTCCACAATTTAAGCGTCAGAGCTGGGAATCAAACCCGGTTCCTCCAGATCAGAGTGTACCTGCTCTTAGCCACCGCTCTTAGCCACTACGCCACTGCTGCTCCCATAAGCATGAAGTGACTGTGATACATATTAGTATGGTATGGTATGGTATGTATGTATTTATTTATTGACAACAAATCACAACATACATAGATTAGCATGGGGTCCCTGTGCTTGTGGGGCCACGGGCAACTTCTTAGCATGCCCATGTGTTAAAATGGCCGGGGGGGGGGGCAGGTACAATACACATCAGACTTATAAATTATTATTATGTGTAGGATCCTAAAGCAGTACAGCAGGACCATTTTCAATTACAGAAATGGCAGGGAAGAAAGTAGAAAAATGTTAACTAGCTCCCTTTCCCAGATTTTATCCAGACTGGACACCTACCCACCCACCCACCCCATACAGCTGTGTTTTAGGTTTGAATCGTAATTCCAGAGTTCTAGTCACAGGATTACAACATGGGACATAATAGGTAATCAGCAGTAGGTTTTTTAAATAAAGGACTTTTTGTTCTAGAGAGCCAATATGGTGTAGGGGTTCAAAGCAGTGGACTCTAATCTGAAAAAATGGGTTTAATTCCTCACTCTTCCACATGAGTGTCGGACTCTAATCTGGTAAACTAGATTTGTTTCCTCTGCTCCTACATATGTTGGAAAAATTATCCAGACAAATGATTGGTCTAAATCAGGGGTCCCCAAACTACGGCCTGGGGGCCAAATGTGGCCCCCTGAAGGCATTTATCCGGCCCGCCAGGCATGGCGGCGATGGCTCCATTCATGTGCAGTGGGGGCTCGAGGGAGAGGAGGAACCGGCCCCAACAGCCGTTGATTGCAGTTACATGATGGCACCCCCAAATCTCCATGAATTTTCTGACCCAGAGTTGGAAACCTTACATGTGGCAATGCCTGCTCCGCCTTTCCCTCTCGGCTACTCCATGTGTTGCTCTCAGGCTTTCTGTTCCGCCTCACTCCCATTGGCATCAGCCAAGCTGGCGAATCGCTCGCTGGCTGCTAGGGAGGAAAGAACCCAGGAAGATACCTGATCCTGGGTTAGATGGAATGCTTCATTGGGAAAGTTCTGCTTTTTTTTTTTTACAGGGGAAGGTATTCCACAGCCTCCCCAACAATATTTGGAGCCCACCCTGTACTTGGCATACTTTGGTCACTGTTCTAAAAATAGACCATGACAGAAAGGCTGAAAGAAAGGTGAATTTGTCCAAACATTTTACAATCATTTGTGCATAGGAATTTGTTCATAGTTTTTTTTAGTCCGGCCCTCCAACAGTCTGAGGGACAGTGAACTGGCCCCCTGTTTAAAAAGTTTGGGGACCCCTGGTCTAAATGAAGCCAAACTCTTTTTTTGCAAACAGAAAGTTTGGGGGAAACACACAGAAAACTATGTACATGTCCCCCCAAATAAGACAAAGAAGATTACTTTAAAATCCCCCTCCTTCTGCCTTGATACAGTGGCAGATTTTGATTGGTAGTTCATAACTAGACAGGTAATTGACCAAAATACTAGACATTTGATTGTACTGTCTAAAACAAAGACCGCTCTTGGCAATCAGACCTACTTCGGTTTTGAATAAACAAAGGATGGCTGTAACAAGTAACAACACAAGCCTTTATTGGCATATAAAACGGGACAAAGATGACTGTAACTCTTATCTTGTCTGGTCTGGTAAACCAGATATACTGAAACATATGTTAGCAGTAACTTTTCTGTTAACCCTGACCTATGAACCCCTGCCTTGCTGGCTTACAATCTAAAATTCCTGGCTTTCCTGTCTTACAGTCTAATACAGACACCATCACGTATTGTATTCTGAAATAGACATTGCTACCTGGCTTTCCAGTTTTTATAAATTAAATCAACAGATATTAATTTGTCTTACAAAGAAGCACAAACATAATTTGTCTCACAATTCCACAATTATTCCACATACATGAAGCCTGCTGGGTGACCTTGGGCTGATCACAATTCTCTCTGAACTCTCTCAGCTCACCTACCTCTCAAGATGTCTATTGTAGGGAGAAGAAGAGAAAGGGAGTTTGTAAGCCACTTTGAGAGACTCCTTATGGTTGAGAATAGTGGGGAATAAATTGAAACTTTTCTTCTTCTCTTCTTCTACTCAGTTCAACATAAATCAAAAAGGCATTTTCATTTGTGCAACTGGGTGCAGGGTAGAATCTGGGTGCAACTGGGTGCAGGGTAGAATGCATCATATCCGCCCACCCCCCCCACCCCCATCTGACTAACATCTCTCATAAATTTCAAAACAAGGCATTTTACATTGGTGGGATTCTATAGCACTCTCAATGCAGTTGTACATAACTGGATTTGCATGAGAGACACTATTAATTTTTTGGCAATGCAGTTCAGCAGCCCTGCTCCCCAACAATTGCACATAGATAGAATTCTTAATACCCATCAATAGCTTAACCAGCCAAGATCTTCCTTCCCTACAAAGTTAGTATTTATTTAATCAAACGCTGAATATGAGGATAAAGGAAATGGAATCTTATGCCAAAGTGCTTTAACATCTAAAATGGCTCACTGTTCAATTAAATACTCACCCATATCATGTCTAATTACTGCAGCGATTAAGTAGTAAGGACTATGGTCCCACAGGGACTTCAGTTCTGAAAAAAAAATAACATGCCATGTGTTAACAAGTTCCTCTTTCCTTGTAAATTATTACGGAATTTTGACTTCCTGTGGCTCTTTTAACCTCTCTTTACAAAGATACATGTTTCATTTGCAAAGCAGCAAAGGAGGTGTCATTTCCCCAACTTTGAAGATGTACGTCTCTATTGCTCTACCTTCCACTACCATTTCAATTTGTTATGTGTGTCTGTGTGAGAAGAAACAAAAAGAAAATGTCTGATGCATTTGCATACTTTTGGTGGAAAGAGGGAGGTGTTTGCCTCATTCTGACTGAAGAACAAACTGGGGGGGAATGAAGGTTAGATGAAAGCAAAGATACCTTCACTCAGCAAGGAGCTGACCTAACAAACAGCCAGTAATTAAAGCAACTTTAGTTTAAAACCTCAGTCCTAAGAGACGCCCTGGCAAAGCTCATTTGAAAATACTACTTTCAAAAATATTTTTTTCAGTATTTAACTATGAGATCAAGATATTCCCTGGTTCTAAATGGGAGGGGAAAGCCTGAGGTTTAGAATCAAGAGCTTGCTTTGAAATCCATTTGCAGGTTATGTTTAAACTTCCTGTTTTGCTGGATCAAACTGCAAGATCAGTGGATGCTGTATAAGATATGATGCATGTAATGATACAACACCAGTTATTATGTTTGATTTTCCCAGTGGATGTCCTTTAGGGGAATTCTGTCCTTCATCTGCTCCATCAAGAATCTTTTAAAAAATCAAATTCTAACCTGTTCTTATGAGTAGACCCTCACATGAAAAGTGTTTTTCCCCATAGCTTATTTTGAAGATTCTGTCCTTGCATCAATTCTAATCACAGAGAAAATCTGCCACAAAATAAACTAAATCAAAGAGCAAATGGGTTTTTGTGCTGCATTATGGGTCAGGAAGTGCTTTATTGCACCATGGTAAAATATTGCTTATTTGTTTGTTTGATTTTTTATTTCTCTGCCCTCCCCAGGCTTACCTCGACATAGGAAATCCATTGACTTTTGTCCAGAAGATCTTGGCGTCTCCAGTCTCAAATGTTCAGTTCTTGAGCAAGGAATCAAATGGGCTATAGCTGGACAACTCCAAGCTTTCCTGGATGTGGCAAACTGTTTAGATCCTCTGCAGTCTGGGTTTAGGTTTTGGTTATAAAATTGAAACAGCCTTGGCGGATGAATGGCACCAGGTGATGGACAGAGGAAGTAGGACTCTATTGATTCTTCTGGATCATTCAGCAGCTTTTAGAACCATTGATCATGCTATTCTTCTGAACCACCTATCTAGACTGGGATGAGGAAGCATTGTTCTGTGGTGGTTCCAGTCTTACCTAGGGATAGGTTTCAGAAGGTGATGCTGAGGGACTGCTGCTCAGCCCTTTGGCCAGTGGGATGCCCGAGGGTTCCATCATGTTGCTGTGCTCTTCAACTTGAAACCTCTGAGTAAAGTAATCCAAAGATTTGGGTTGGGTTGTCACCAATATGCAGATGGCAGTCACTGTAATCATACTTCTAGCGGATTCTGGAGAGACTGTAGAAATCCTGAACTAGTGCCTGGAGGACGTTTTGGACTGGATGAGGGATAATGAACTGAAGCTTACTCCCAACAAGATGAAAGTGCTACTGGTGATTTACAGTGTCACTTTATCTAAATGGGGTTGCATGAAGGAACAGGTTGAGGGTGCTCTTGAACTCAGGCCTACTGCTGGATAAACAGGCAGTTGTGGACAAGAAAGCCTTTAACCACCTTCAACTGTTGGGCCAGCTTCATCATTTCTGATTTCAGCTTCATCATTTCTTCACCGTTTCTGGGGTGCGAGGTACTGTCCTTCAGTGGATTGCCTTACCTCGCGTTTCATCAGGGACCCGGACCAGCAAATTAATGGTCGCGGGGACTCAGCCTCCTGAATTACTCCAGTGTGGTGTACCTCAGGGGCTGTTCTTTATCTATATCGACCCTTGCTCGAGTTGGTATGGAGCTTTGGGCTGACCTGTAATAATGCTGATGACACTCGAAGCTCATTCTGTTGATATGGAGGAACCAGTCGCCAGCCTGTAATCTCCAGCATTGTTTGGGTAATGGCTGGTTGGTTGAAGGAAGCAGAGCCAGGTTAAAGCTGAATCCATCGAAGGCCGAATCTGGCTGGGCGGAAGGAGGGGTTAGGGGATTTCCAGCGGCGATTATTGGGGGGGACTACATTGGCACCCGGCCTCCTCGATCTCTGTAGCCTGGGGGGTCCACCTGGATTTCTGACTCTTTCAATGGGTAGGTGGCCCATGTAACCGGAGTTAACTTTCATCTCAGCGGGCCGATGGCTGGCCCCTTCCTCTCCCAAGCGGATCTGGCTACTGCTTGATCCATGCGCTTGATCACCTCAGACTAGCTATTGCAACTTCTACGCGGGCCTTCCCTTGTATGGCTGATTCGAATTAAAACTGGTCAAATTCTGGCGGCCATGCTCACAGGAGGTGCCGCCGAAGTCCTCCTTCCCTGCGCCGCCTGCGCACTGGTTACCGGTTAGTCCGAAGATCATCTTCCAGATGTTAGTAATGACCCGCCTGCGACCCGCAAACCTCCGTACCTATATGGAACCGTCTTGCCCCATATATGTCCCAAATCACGACCTTTCGTTCAGCGGGGCCAATCTATGGCCTGGCCTCAATGGCGAAGCTATTACCTCCACCGAAGACCAGGCGCTTTACAGCTCTGGCCCACCTAATGGAACACTCTACCTCCAATATCGCCCTGCAGGATCTTAATGATTTCGCCGGGGCCTGCAAGACTGGTACCGGGCCTTTAAAATCTGGCCGTGCTGAACATCTGTGGACCCTGCTGTCTCTCTTCTCTTCTCTTCTTCCCCTCTTCCGTTAGAGGATGTATTAATATTCCATCGATGATATATCTGATGTTAGAGCGTACCATTTTAGCGGGTTGGTTTAAGAGTATAGAAACCGTTATTTAATGATTATTATTTTATTGTGCTCTACCATATCTATCTGTTTGTTCTACGCCCTGAGCCCACATGAGGAGAATTGGTTATAAATATAATAAATCATCATCATCATCATCATCATCATCATCATCATCATCATCATCATCATCATCATCATCATCATTGGCTGCAGGTTTAAAGGTTACGCCAACTGTGATGCCTCAGGGGTTGGAGGGCAGCATAAGATAATGTCTCCCTCATCCCTCTTTTGAGAAGCTGCACAGGAGAGTAAAGTTTTAAAAAAACAGCAGGGGCGATACTAAGTTACTCGGTGCTGTTTGCCATGTACAAAATGATGTTTTTAAAAAATCTCGCTCATTGAGCGAGTTTCAAAAACAGCATTTCCACCTGTTACCGGGCGGTAGAATAGTGCTGCCTTGTTATTTTAGGCAGCGAAGCCGTATTGTCGTCAATGCCCGGATGGTGTTTTACATGCCTGGGGCACTGTTTTTTGGCCAATGCGGTGGGCCCGACTGTGGGCCTTCACATGCAAATAATGCATTTCAAACCACTTTCACAACTGTTTGCAAGTCGATTTTGCTATTCCTTTTAACTTCAAAAGAGCACTGAAAGCAGTTTGAGAGATTATTTATTCTGCGTAATATAGCGGAATGAATTTCTTCAAACCTTTTCTGGTATTACAAATAAAGGACATAAAAAAGAAGCTTGCAGTCTTTACATAAGACCTGTTTTCCTTTTCCCATTCGTAGTACCATTCAGACAATGATTGGAATAATGGAAACAATCTGGGTTGCTTTTGTACCTTTGCACAGAGATGCTTCTCTTTTTAAAAAAATTTCCTGCAACTCATATGTAGCTCTTCAAGCAGACAGAAATGAACCCCTGTAGCCATGCTGATTGTCCCACAGTACAATCAGCTGCACCTGCATAGCTACACATGTGCAACACACAAAGAAAGGACCTCCCTTGCTTAATGGCGATAATGAATGTGTTGCTGCAGATCAGTCAGACTCACTGCCTCAAGGAGAAAATGTGCTTGGGGGGTTTTGTACCCTGTCGGGGTGCTCAGAGAATCTGCCCACAACCTGCTGGGTGACCTGCACAAAATGGTGGGTGGACGGATTCTCCCTGACAGTGGATGGCATGGAACTGAACAGGTGGAAGGGAAATAAAACGTCTCCTGCCTACTGTGTTTGTGCAGGAGTGCATCCAACTCAGGATTGTGCAGAAGGATCACTGATTTAGCAATCTTCAAAAATTCCGGGTTGAGAGGAATGAAACAGGTCAAACTCATTTTGGGAACGAGGACTTTATAATGCTTGGTACCTCAAACAGTTTATATAGCATCCTACTCTTGTTATGTTGGGCTTGTACAGAATCCATCTATGCTATGTGGACAAAAAAAGTGAAAATGATTATTTTTAGAACATCTGCAAGATGTTTTATTTTTGCTGTGCAGAAAAAGCCATAGAGGCATGAGGATATGTTGTTCCCCTATCATTTCCTACCACTGAGATCTTTACATTGGCTGGGGTCCATTTTAAAACGAAATGACCAGGAAAGCCCCTGTATATTTTCAACCCTTGGAATTAAACTTCATTTATTTCTGGCAAATTTTCTTCTATCTGTGCTTGACCAACTTGATTTACAAATATCCACTATAGGGAAGCCAGTGGACTTACTCCAGAATGAATGAATGAATGAATGAATGAATGAATGAATAAGATAATGAATGAATGAATGAATGAATGAATGTTATAGAATGAATGAATAGATAATATGAATATGGAATGAATGAATGAATAAAATGCTAAACAATTAAGGATAAAGGCACAGGAAAGGTATATGAGTTTTTCCTTTTTTTAAACCTCCATTAAAATCATCATCTCATCCTTACTTTATAGTGAAACAGCAATGTGATTAGCTCTAGTATATTTCACAGAAGCATGCAGTGAAGAATTTTCAAGTGGGCAAAGTTCCATACTAACCAACAGGACAAGAAATGTATGGTTTTCCTTTGTCAGGTTCAATTACTTGTAGACAGCCCGAAACATATTTAGCCTTCAAAGCTACTAGTCAGTGGCAAACCTTTTGAGACCGAGTGCCCAAATTGCAACCCAAACCCATTTATTTATCACAAAAGTGCCAACGGTTGTAGCTCCCTGCTTCCTCCGCCCACCTGCTTGAGGCAGGAGCCTGCCACCCTCCAGCAAGGTGATGCGCCTGATGCAGTACCTCTTGGCATCTCCTGCCTCCTCTCGCCCCCCAGCGCCAGGCCCGTAGCCAGGTCCTCCCACCTGCTCACTGTGAGATTTTTGCATGCGTCGTGGGCAGTGGCCCAGGCCAGCCCGGCTATTATTGTGTGGGGGGGGGTGATCCGCAAATGTGTGTGTGTGCCCACAGGGAGGGCTCCTAGTGCTACCTCTGGCACCTGTGCCATAGGTTCACCATAACTGTACTAGTCTCTCTGCCTACCTTGACTCTGAGCAAGTACCATGGAAGGCCAAGTGTTTGGCCCTGGTCTGTTTATTAACATGGTTAGAGAATTACTTTTGTGTGCTTTTGCATGTAGTCTATCATCACATAGCTGTAATAGTAAAGAGTCAAAACAAATCACAAATTCTATAGCTTCTTGAAATAAATTGACACCTGACAACATCTCTGAATCCCTGTTTATTCTCAAGCAACAAACCTAAAATGAGATGATGAGAGTACAGGACAGGCTGTTTATGCCATCTTCTTATTTCAGAAATGTGCATAGACTAAACAAACTTACCTTTGTGAAAGATTAACATTACCTGCTAAAGAAAAATAGGTTGGAAGAGAATGCCTAAGCGTGCCCTCTGGTGGTAACATCAATAATTAGGCATAACATGCTGAAAGCAGTACAATAGTAATGATTATGCTTTTGTTTGGAGGGAGAAATCTGTTTTTTAGCTACCAGAATTCTTTCACTCTGTTTTTAGCCTTTATAATGCATTTTGGAAAGCAATGCATTAGCCAAAAAAGAGTCACAGGCTAAAATCTCTTCTCCCTAAACGTTCTGAATGTCACATAGAAGGTGTCATGTACCCCAAACATTAAAAAAACCCACATTTTTTTCTTCCAAACTTAATCATTTCAATGTAAAAAAAGAAGTTGACTTTCTTCTGATATATATAAAAAGATGTTATCCTTTATTTTCCCATCTGATCCATGAATAATTTATAATCTGGTATATATTTATCTTAACAAATTGTAATTACTCCTAGTTGACAGCATTGAACCAGCAGCAGAACTACTTAGAGAGAACTTAATGAGATTTTTTTTTTAAAAAAAAAAAGAGTTTTTGACATATGAAAAGGAGGAGAAAAACCAGCAAGTGAATTTGGCAGACCAGAAATCTTATCACTTAGTTCAATTCCATTTATATTATCAGGAGAACTATCCAAAATATGAATATTGTATGATTTTGAAAAGTGTTTCTCCTACTTGAATTCCTCCCCACTAAATATAGTTCAGTGTTATCTAAGTCTGTTCCTACACTTGTGGCCCAATCCTATGAGTCAGCTTAGCAATAAGTAAGGCTACAGGATTGGTCATAAAAACTGGTGCATCCAAATAACTGTTAGGATTTTACAAGTGCACTTGCATCTCTGCCTGATTATTTACTCAGCTAATTCACTGCAATACCAACAGTAACACTGTGCAATGAAGTGAAGCAAAAGAGTCTATATAATTTTGCTTGCAGTAGATTAAAGGGGACCAATTGTACTTTACAACGAATGCTGAGCTATTACATATTCCTTGAAGTCTAAAAACTATTCTGATAACTGTGTATTGTGAGAAACTGTGTAACTGATTATTAATTTTGACTCTAAACATGCATAAAGAAGATTAAAGATTTATACAATCTGAAGAAAAGTCAGAATAAACTTTGGGTCTCTGATCATGTCTAATTAGTTTTATTCTGAAAAACTGGTTGGATTTTTTTGTTTTAATCCTCACAGAGACGAAAGGGGCAAGAAAGGGCAACTAAAGAGTTAAAAGATCCCTGTAGAGATCAAAAAGGAAATCAGTCACAATAACAACATTAACATTCTTTCACTTTTTTATAAATCCATGAGCAGAAACAGGAATCCCAAGGGTGCTTTTCCTATGATGGGGCACCATACTTGTAACTTCAACTTATACGTAACAGACAGGAACCCACAAAGGCTTACCTGAGAGAAAGAAATCCCGGTAAATACCGGTGGCCATTTCAGGACTTTACGCTCCGCTGGTATATGTGGGGACATACATTGGTGCTGGAATTAAACAGGATTATGGGGAATCCCCTTGTTCAGTGGCTGAAATCTGAAACTATGTGGCTAAAGAACAGTCAGAAGATGGCACAAATGAAGTAGGAATGCTGTAAGGGTATCCCACAAACATGTTTGACAGAGACACACCAACTTTGAAGGTGTCAGTCAAACATGAGCCGATCACACAGCCTGTTTAGTTTGTGCTGTCAGGCTACTTTGCATCAGGTTTTTGCAAACATGAGCAAAGGTGCTGCCAATTCAAACCGATTGACAACCATTGGTATGATTAGGGACTGCTTAGATGAACATCAAAGGGTCAGATTTTATTAAAACACTTCATTTATTTATGACTGATCTATGTAAATTACAACTTATTAAAATATCTGGCCGTTTCTGCGAATTAAATGTGACCTGGAGACGATAAGCGTCCAAGGCCAATACCATTAATGAAGTATACCTCCTTCCACCGCGCCGGCCTGAAGCGGCGTTCCCCAAGCTTCAGCTCTTTTGAAAGCCGTGCGGTAGCTGCGAGCAAGCGGCAGCTTCAGCGCTCCACCGGCACTTACCTTGTCCCGGGCCTCGGCGTCGCGAGGAACTTATAGGGAACCATACCCTGTGCAGCTGGAGCAGTAGCGCAGGGCCAAGTAATCCCCAGACTGGCGGCGTGCGAGGAGGCTATTGCCAAGGTTTATGCTGCCATATATAGATTGACGAGGCGCCCGATTATCTCGATGGCGCCAGCTACCCTGTATTTCCGCAGGACCGTCATCTTGTGGCGGACAGTCAAGCGTCGTCAGGTGTCGGAAGCGCCGACCGGCCGTTCGCCTTTGTCGCGGAAGCGGCCTCTGATAGTTGCCACAAAGTAGACAGGTTACACAGAAAAAATGGGGTGGGGTGGGGGGGGGGCAAACAATCAGGCTGACTGTGAACACTCCTGTGTAGCCATCGATGCTGTCATGCAAGGTCAGGAAGGAATACAGTGAAGTTACCTGCCAAGCAGCCATAAACAGGGTGATGAACAGTCAAGCCAGTCACTGAAAAATCAGCTCCCTGTTCATGGCTGGTGAAATGAAAAGTACACCTGCAGCTACTCTCCTACCACCACCATACAAAAACCTTCTTGAAAAGGGTGTTGAAGCTTCTTTAGCGAAAACATATGGAAACATGCAGAACTTTGAAGAGGACTTTTTAATAACGCATAAACATTGAGGAGTTCCAGAGATTTGTTATCCTTCATCTAGTCTAACTTATATCTACATTTGCTGGCAACAATTCATATCTCTTAGGCTCATTCCGCACATGCAGAATAATGCACTTTCAAACTGCTTTCAATGCTTTTTTTGAAGCTTAATGCTTGAATATCCACTTACAGAAACAGTTGTGAAAGTGGTTTGAAAATGCATTATTTTGCGTGTGCGGAAGGGGCCTTAGATATAGGGAAAGTATCACTGGTTATTTATCATTTGAGGGCCCTCACCTGGAAGGTTCTGGCTAGCCCAATCTTGTCAGATTTTGGCTATTAAGCAGGGTCACCCCTGGTTAGTATTTGTATGGGAGACCACAAACGAATTCAAGTTGATTGCATCTAGGAGGCAGCAATGACAAACCACATCTGAACATCTCATGAAAAACCCACAGGTTGCCAGAAAGTCAGATGGGACTTGACAACAAAATATAATAGTTCAAAGGTGTTGTAATTTAAAGCCGCGCAAAGGACTTATTTTTTGTTTCTGAAAAGAAAACAGCAAAACTGTGACACAAAATCTAAGCAAACTTCTGGAAGCGTTTTAATTTTATTTATTCATTTGCATGCGCTCTACTCTTCTAGCTACACCGATTAATTCCTGTTGTTATTACCTTGAGAACTTTCGAAATGCATTTGTGGGCAGGAAATGATTCTGCTGGCTGCAGTCTCTCAGATTAAGCTGTTGGCCTTTGCTACGATGTTAAGCAATGTCCTTCATGGTATTGCAATTCACTTAAAAATAGATTATTGCCAAACTGCTTGTACAGATTGAAATTTTCACGACATGCTTCCTGCTGGCTTAACATTTTGTTATATCCTGTAGCTTGAATATTTGCAAGACATATTTGCAATGTGGCACCGCTTCTTTCAAAAGATTAGAAACCCCTCAAGTCCTGGGAGACTTGTGTCAGCATCTGATTTCATGCACAAGATAATCTTTAAATATTAATACAGAGCAAGGTCATGCTCCCTTTGACCCCCAAATTGGAGTTACTAAATCATGATCTGGCAGTAAAAAATTCAGGCCACATAACTTTGTTTAAGGCAGAAAAATCTAAATTCAAATTAAACTAAATTGACTACAGCATGTAGGCTCAGAAAATATTCTGAACCTTCCAAAACACCAACTGGAGAAGGCTCTTCCAAGGTTAAAATCTAATTTTAGGGAGTACCCTACGAAAGTATTAAACAGAAAAAGTCCATGCCCATCGCTGTATTGATCCAGAGACAGGATGTAGATGGGTTTCCATAGATGCTGCAGATGTAGCTGCATGTCCCTGTCCACATAATCTGAATCTGTCCACATAATCTGAATCTAACTGGATGTTGGATGTTTGTCAGTGCAAATTAGACACAAATTAGAAGATGATTCAGCACTTATTAGGTTTGGGTAATGGTTTGCATATATAGATGGATTGGCCCTGTGTCTAAGAACATGGCTTATTTAGACATGCACCAAGCTGCCTAATACTGAATCAAACCGTTCATCTATCAAGAACAGTATTATCTATCTTCTCCAGGGTGGAACTTCACATCATCTACTACCAAACCCTATTTCTAAAGATGCCTGCAAATGCTCTACCATAGAGCAGGTGAATAGGTTCTTTGTGTAACACAAGGGCTTCTATTTAAGAGCGGTGTAGAATTTATATGAGATTGGACCTCCTCCCAGATTTTTTTTTTTGAGAGGGTACTAGCATTATTATTGTTGCTGCATTGCGGAAATAATACGAGGCAGTACTAGCCTCTCTCACAATAGAAAATAATACATTGTTTAATATTTGAGTGAAACAATGTATGTAAAATAATTAGAACGCACAAAATTACTAGTACATTCAAGCTCCCTAAATGTGGTATATGACTATGCCTTGTTTCTGAACTCTAACTGTACAGATGCTATTTTGAAGGGCTCACAAACTTCTGAATCATTCGATTTATAATATCCTATTACTTGATGGTCCAGAATCTACAGATTTGTAGAAATCTGTGTCATACTTGTACCAAGTAGACTGAATCTTTCCATTCTCTTCTAAGGTTGTTTTGCCACCCTGTCCCCCAGGAAGACTTTTCACATAGAAGTATCCAAATAACATGCAATTCAAAACAAACAAACCCACAATCAAGACACTGAGGTGATTTCAGGCACAGCCAATCACCTCTTCCAAAGCCTCTATTTCAAGCCTTTGCATACTTCAACTTTCCAGTCTCTATCTCCTGCTCTGCTGTACATTCAGTTTTGAAAAATGTCCTTTTGCTCCTCCGATAGTTTTCTTGTACTTCCATTGTACTTCCGTGATGCAAAGGAGAACACTGCTTTGGCAGCTGCTTCACTTTTCTAGGATCAGTTTAGCATGGAGAGTTCCCTTGCTGATCACCTTGTCTCGCCTGAAGCAGGCACCGTAGGGAGGGCTATTGAAGAGTGCTACCATGGATTTTTAATGATATTTGGCTAAGATCCTTTGTGCACATCCCTTTCATCTGCAGTTGTTTGGACACAATATATGTAATGAGGCTTTAAAAATAGATTCTCATCCGATGAGAGATAAAGCTAGTTTTGATAAAATGAAGTAGATGAAGCGGTTTAGGGTAGGGATCATCAACTTTTATGGCATTTCCAATGAAATAAGAATTATCGTCATATTTGAAATATACCCCTTCTGATCAGAAATTCAGTCCCTTTGTTGAAGGTGACCTTCTGCTTTAAGAGTACAGTGTCTGAAGTTAGGCATCAATCTGACCACAGTCATAGTTTTTCAGATGTTGCCTTTCAATAGCAAATAACAAAGCCAGAGATTGAATGAAATGCACCCGCCTTAAAAGGAGAGAGTTAGGCCCTTTCTGCACGGGCCAATAAACATAGGTAAAGGACAGGATAAAACCTGGGTTTGGGGAGAACATCACATGGATCCCTCACCTGAAGCAAGTCCGTCCCGGATCCCCACCCACTGGCCCTGGGTTTTACAAGAATTGCGATTTCTGTGATTCTTTTGTTTTAACGTGCTTTGCAGTCATGGTCAGCTGTGAACCGCTATATGCGACTGTGGGGTTTTCTTGTTTCCCTCCCAGCTCCCATTTGCAGAGCCACATAGGCACTGCTGGTTTCAACAAGGCTTTGGGGGAGCATGGGTGCCTGCCTGTGTGACTGTGCATTGGAGGGAGGTAAGTTTTTAAAAGGTTTTTTTAACCACCTCCATGCAAAGGTGCACCCCCAGCTGATTCACTGGTGGTCCACGGGGCAGGCAGCCATGCTAATGGCCCGGGGCTATGCCAGGCTCATTTATCCTGGCTGCAATCTGGTCTAAATTTGCTGTGCGGAAAGGGCCTTGGTGTCTCTGCTCTATCTTTCACCAAGAGGGAGGTGGTAAAAGGGAGCTGTGGTAGCAGCTCTTGGCCTTAATTTGTGTCAGAGCTCAGCCACCCTATTTTCTCCATCTGTTTTCAATGCCAAAGTTTGATTCTAAAACATATCATCTATGAATTGAACATGCACCTAATCAGGTGAAGCATGTCTTTCCCTCACCAATGAGAAATTATAGAGACTCCCCACACATCAAGGGTTATGGAAAAGGCTCTTCTCACATCTTTTGCTACAACAGGTAAGAGAAACTGATTACACAACTCTGTAGTAATGGATGGTTGCTTTTTACTAATATAACAGTTTCCCAGAAAAAAAGATTTGCAAATAGTAAGTTCAAATACAAAAATCAAACCAAACTTTTTTTAAAAAAATAAGGCACTATAAGAACTCCTTCCAAAGATGACAAGAGCTAACGAGATCTTCCAACTTAAATCTTCAGAAGGAGCAGAAGAGCTTAGAAAGATGTATAAATTATCATCAGTTTGGCTACGGCCAGAAAAAGCTACAAATGCCCCCTTGGATCTGAACATCTAATTCAGTAAAAGGTTGCTGTGTGAGAACAACAGAATGGCTGAAACTGAAAAAATGATCAGCCTGATTTTAAATATCCCACTAAAAATACCCTGTAAATCTTTTTTGTTTCCCAAGAGAGCAATGTGACAGGATCTCTTTAGGCAAACTAGTGAAATGTACAAGTTACCAACAGGTGGCGGACAGAATTATTTAACAAGTCCTGCACTGAGTTCTCTAGGCTAAAAAGAACAGAAAACACATCAAGGAAAAAAAGAGAGCTGTCTAAAGTTTCAGTCAATATTTACCTCTTGGGTTAATAAACTTTGATCCTGACCTTCAGCAAAAGTCAATATCTGCTGATTATTATATGTACACATCTTCTGCACCTTTTTATTTGCCCAGGCCCATCATATAATGAATCAACAGGTTTCAGCAGCAACTTCACCTTAATTTCAAAAGTCTGACTTGAACAATCATTCTTCACAGAAATAGCAAGCAAAGCAGCAGCAAACCAGGCACAGGAAGAAGTATTCCTAATTTTACTGGGCAAGGAGTTCAGGGTGGAGATGCCTTTATAGTGACGAATGCACAGCAACAAGAAACAACAGTGAACCAGAGAAAATATGTTATCAGTGGAGAGATGGGGGGATCCTATTTATTTATTGAATTGATACCCCCACCTTTCTTTCCAGTGGGGATCCAAAGTGGCTTAACATCACTCCCCTCTCCTCCATCCTATCCTTATAACAACTCTGTGATGTAGAAAGTGTGTAGGCTGAGAGCATGTGAATGACCCAAGGTCACACAGTAAAATTCTATGGCACAAGTGGGGATTCAAACCCAGGTCTCCCATAAACTAGTACACTACAAAAGACAAGATGTGCTTGGTCTAGAAAGGTAAATTAGATTCAAGCATTTATGCTTCGATATAGGCTCAATCTACTACAAAGGTCTCCGTGACAGGAGATGCTCAAGACAGCGTAGAGATTCTTTTGAGAAGTTCCAACTCATATCACAGGTGAGCTTTTTGATGGTTTGTTCCTTTCTTTTAGATATTTTTGTACCTTGAGTGAACAGCAATGCCTTATGCTGGAATATTGGTGAATGTCACATGTCATATTTTTTAATATCATGTGGTCATGTTGAGCATAGAGCCAAGTTAAAAAAATAACACCGGCAACATTGTTTACACCACCCAAGGAAATTAAAGCATCATGCCCCCTGTAAAGAAGTAGAAATGTCAAGAAGCACATTGTTCACTCCGCAAACTAATTTTCTTTGTCACTGAGACTTCCTGAAACAGTTCAAGTTCCAAACATCAGGTAGAAATTAAAAGGCTGAAATAACCATTAAGTGTTCCTATTGCAGAAACATTCTCAATATGTACCTAATGATAGAACTAACTATATATTATCAATTTGCAGAATATTAATTATCTTGTTTTCATACCATGCCTGAGAACTCTACTAAAATCAGAACTATTTTGTAATTTTTAAAAATGGAGTTCTTTGTTTGTTTGTTTAAATACTTCCACCCCACCTTTCTCCAAGGACTCAAAGTGCATCATTCAATGCCAACAGATAGCAAAAGCAACAAACTTTTCCAAAGATATCTGGCCTGACTTTTTCAACCTTCCCAATGTTATCATTGTAATCTACATAGATAGAGCCACAACACAATAAATTGCCAGACTGTGACAGAATTGGAGATTTATTAGCTTTTTAGGCAAGACACAATTTCATCAGGTATACCTGTTCATGGACACCTGTACCTAGACTAGCTATTATGCTTACATACTAATGTCTCCATACTGGCTATATGGTCAACACCCTGAAAAAGTATCTCCTGTACTCAGTGGATGACTGAATCTAAGCAAGGGATGTTGTATGAAGGAAAAAGTCAAATCTTGGGCTCTCTGAGATGGCTGAAGCAACAAATAGAGGGAAGAGGTATACAGTAAGTGGTAAAGATCTTAGAGTAAAAGGATTGAAATCGTATACAGGGACTATTCAATTCCATGAGACTATTGTCATTGGTTTCTATAATGTTGCCTCAGACCTCTGAGCAGTAGGTTATACTGTTCATTCAAATTGCCTGTGGATTGCACTGATATCATTATGGCAATATTGGAGATTAATTATTTGTATATTGCATGGAATTAAGTGTTCCCAAATATTTTGTTCCCTGACACTTTAAAGTTGTAGTGGAAGAACGCACTAGCCAAGAACTAAAACCACAGAAGCAAAGCAAAATTCAGTTACCGAGGAAATGGGGTGTACAGTGAGTTTTTAACTCCAGTGGAGAAGCACACGAGGGTGCAGGAGAAAGCTAGTTAAGATTTCCTGTAGAGATACATATCTGAAGGCAAATTTCATGTTGTCCCCTAATGCTGCTTTTACAGTTCTAAAATGTCATGATGGTAGGGTTTGTTTGTTTTTTAAAAAAATATATGTTTAGGAGAAGACTCAAATACTGGGTTTTTTGGTTAAAAAATAAAATAATCTGCTTTTGATGCAAAAGACAGCAGAAAACCACACATGATGATTTGCTGCCCCATCCAAACCCGGAGGCAGCAAGAAGTGGCACCACTGCAGCACTGCCCCACTGGCAGTGCAGGCACTCGAGAAAACCTCAAAACTCATCCGCCACCAAAAAGACCCATAGGAGTTAAAAGACATATGTTACCAAAAGGGTGGCACACATCCAAGGGCCAGTGAACTGCGCTAAACCATGGGAGGGAGCTGACTAACATTGATCCACCACAGTTTATTTGAAATGAAGATATGAGCCAAGTATAAAGAAAGTTACCCATACCAATGTATATGAGCAGGGATAAGATCTAGCATGCAGAGTCATCATCTGTAAATGAACAGGACAGAGGTTTTAGGCCCACAGTTGTTTTGAGGGAGCATAGGGGGAGAGATGGTCTTGCAGATATGATGGTCCGAGGCCATGAAGGGTTTCGTTTATGATAGCCAATGCCCCAAATTGAGCTCGGTAACTGAAGGGTAACCATTAGAGAGAATGCAGAGTGGAAGTAATACCATGCTTCATTTAATACCATGCTTCATTTAACTCCAAAGGAAGGAAGGGAGGGAGGGAGGGAGGGAGGGAGGGAGGGAGGGAGGGAGGGAGGGAGGGGGGAAGGAGGTGCGGGGAAGTCTTGGCCGCGATCCCCCCCAAGTGCAACTTCATGTCCGTCGCTAGTGCAGCTGGGCTGCCATCTATCCCGCCCAAGCCAACAATGGCAAGTTGCACTTGGGACATGGCGAGGGTGCCTCCTTCCCCACCCCTCCTTCCTTCCTTCCTCCCTCCCTCCGGCGGCTTTTCCCCTCCTTCCCAGGCGCCAGACGAGGGAGCTGCAGTACAAGGGACGAAAGAGCCTCATGCGGCTCCAGAGCTGCGGGTTGCCGACCCCTAACCTATATTGATCCAAACAGGTGCCAATATCTGCTTATTACTTACCTTCTTTTAAATGTTTCTGTGCCCTGGCTTCCATGACAAGCAAAAGAAAATAATTTATTTCAACTCTGTTTATTTCCCCCTTTTAAAAGTATGCTTCTTTCATATATACAGACAGTAATCCAGGATAATAAACAAAACTTATTCCAAAACAAAAATAACTTGTACCCCCACCCCCAATTTTCATAATGACTAATAAGAAGGACTTAGCTTTTCCTCACAGTTTCATTAAGAGCTCAATATTCAATACTCTTGCCTGCATAAACAGAAGCAGATCAACATGTTCCACTTGTGTTAAATAGAAGAGACAGTTTGCAGCTGAAGACACTTAAATAACAGACTGATAAAAATTCTGAAAATTCATCTTCAGGCTTGTTAGTGGCATTTTGTCAGTCATTTAATATAAACGTTAAAATGCCCTGACAAAGACAAGACAAGGCTCTATCACAATATAAAGACCCTTGTTCCATTTCTGGGGCCACAACTAACTTCCTCACAAAGATATAAAATATATGGAGAACTTTTTTCCATAACTTGTACTATATCATATTATTTATTTATTTACAGAATTTATATTCTGAATTTTTGCTCAAACAGACCCAACCTAGCAGCTAACAATTGAAAATAGAAAATTTTAAAACAATCATAAAACCAATCTAATATAAGTAAAATGCTTATATTAAAAAAAATAAAACACAGGCTCAGTAATTTAAAAACATAGGGCAGGAAGAAGGGCTTGTTGAGGGAACACCTGATGAAACAAACAAAGTCTTCACCTGCCAGCAAAAGGCAGAGCCAGAAAGGGACACGTGAATATTCTTGGAATGGGTGTTCCACCATTTTGGTACTATGATCTGGAAGGCACTTACTTAGATTGCAACCCACCTAACCTAAGAAGGTGAAAGCACCCAAAACATGGCCTCAGATCATGTACATTCATATAGGAGTAAAAAGTCCTTAAGGTATGCTGGTCCCAAATTGTAAGGCTTTGAAGTCAACACCAGCACCACTGGCTGGCTATCCTAAGACCCATAGTTGTCCATGAAATCTTGAGAAACTCCTAAAAAGGTAGTCTTGGGAGTAGTCTCCCAAAAAGGTAGTTGCTGTTTTACAAGACAACCAGAATAGGGGTTCTTATCACCACCCACCCAGCTCCGGCAATCCCGGTACTGGGTACATAGGCTCAAAACCAGAAGTGTCCTGGATGGGGAACTTTGCTAGGGGACAGAGCGCCAATGCCCCTCAGCAACATACGCAAAGCATCCCTGTCTGGCCTATGATGATGTATCCAAAACTACAGAAAATGTGCTGCACTAATAGCTGCCTAAAAAGTAATATGTTTATTATAACATGTGATAATACTGGGCTACTGATGAACAGCAGCAGACATTGCAATGAGACATCCCACTGAATGCCTAGATCCACCTTCAAACTGAACCCCTGCTGAGCTCATGCACAGTGCATTTATGCAGTGATATGTTGCTATTATAATAATCCAAAATTTGAAAAAATGTGACTGCCAAGTAAAACAGAGTGTTCCTGGCAAAAGATCACAGTAGTGACAGTTGGTTTGAGCTGGGAGGGGGGTCCAGGAAAATGATGGCCCAAAAGTCTTCCAACATTGATTGTTGTGGCATTTTGGGATGGAAGGAGAGGGGATGGTTGGAATAAAGGCTGCAGGAACAACAAGTGATGAAGAAGTGTAGGTGCACATGCACAAACATTTGAAATTCCTAACACTGCCCAGCTGCATTGGAGCAAATACAAAAAAAAGGAACTCTCCCCTAGTAGACATTGCACATGACCACAGACCTACGGCAACCACAATGCCTGCCCTGGACCTGATATGGTGGAAGCGGTGGGGGGTGGGCAGGAAGGACAGTCCACAAAAAGGGGCAGCATGCTGTGGATCAAAGATCACAAAGCGAACACTGCTCACAATCGCAATAAGAGCTATATATATAATAGGCCACAGTGATACATGTTAGTTCAGCCACTTTAGTTCATATTGCATGAAAGTTCCAACAATAAATTGTTTGAAATGGTGTTTCAAACTTCTCTTCCTTTCTGCCCATGTTTTAATTTAAAGGCTCTTTTTAAAAGGTACTGGAATCCATGAAAGACCCATAGTTGTCCATGAAATCTTTTGCCATGAAAGTTTGCTGGTGATCTTGGGCTAGTCACATGCTCTCATCCTAACCTACTTCACACAGCTGTGAGAATAAAATGGAGGCAAATGATGGAAACTGCTTGGAGTCCCCAATGAAGCAAATGGTGGAATATAAGTGAAGTAAATAAATAATTAAACATAGGAGAAAGGGGAGCTATTTTAGGGAGGAACACCATGGTGATTGAAAATCCTGTCAGTTCTGCAATATTTCCATTTCCCCCTCATGCAACAGTCATTTTTATTTCAAGTTGAGCCCCATTGCTCTAAAATTAATTCACTGGATATAACATATATATATGTGTGTGCGTGCAAGCGTGCATGCATGCATGCATGCATGCGTAGATAGATATGTTTGTGTACATGTATGCTCCCCCACTCTCCCACCAGTCCCCCCTATGCCGTATGCTCCCTGTTGCCTTCCCTGTTGTGAGGAGTAGCCGGCAGGGACCCTCACAGCTACTTCGATGAAGAGTAGTAGCTGGGTTTTTTTCTTGAAAGGTAAGTGAGGAAAAGAGGCCCACATGTGTGTGTATTTATATATATATATATATATACACAGAGAGAGAGAGAGAGAGCTTACAGCCTGGGTAGACAAGAGCAGACGCTGCTGTGGGCACAATCTCAGAATCTACTTTCTTTACTTGCTCTTGATAAATCTGTCTTGAGTGCTGAAACTGTCCAGAACTTCCACATTTAGGGCAGTAAACCTCTCAATTCCAGTGCCAAGGGCAACACCAGACTTTGGCCTCTATGCCTTTTTGTTGGCCCTCTAGAGTAATTGGCTGGCCTCTGTATGTGACAAGATGCTAGACTAGACAGACTACTGTCCTGCAGGACTGTTCTTGTGTTTTTCACTGACTTCTTTTTTTTTAGTCAGCTGAAATATTTTGCAAATTACCTGAAAATAGACTCACTGTCACTTTCTCTTCTATGAGAGATCCATGCTGGTTAATAGGGAGCACAAGGCAAGACATTGTGGTGACATGCAAAGACACATCCAGAAAGGTCTACCTTCACCCACCCCTATACTACTGTTCCTAAGTGGCAATCCAAGAATGCGTGTGCACACATAGAAAAGAGCCAGTTTAGAATTCATGATAAAATGCAATTATTTTAAAGTGTTCTCAGAGGCTGCTCATCATAACTGATGATCTAATTACAAATTGAACCTCGGGGAGTTTACTGTGGGGAGTTTACTCTAAGCATTCCAACACATCACTCTCTACAATCCCAGATGCAGAGAAATTATGAACAGCTCTGTGTTTGTGTCCCCTGCTCTTTCTTCTAGGCTCCTTTGTTTACAATTTAGACATCACAAACAAACAGTGGTGACATTAAAACATTGAAGATGTTGCTATTATGGCCATTGCAATGAACAAACTGATTGTTATTTCTAAGCTTGTGTCATTTTTCAGATGGGAAAGAGATTGCCTTTGAACAGTGGTAAATCCAGGGGGCCTAGTCAGTGATAACAGTGTCAGATTATGAAGTGAGAAGCCCAGGTTCAAATGTCAGCTCTGCTATAAAGCCCACCCAGTGACCCAGAGCTACTGATTTTTCCTCAGGCTAACTTGCCTTGCTGCTTTTTTTTGTGGAGGATAAACTGGCAAAGCAAGAACTATGCACATTGTCTCAAGCTAGGATTGCCAAATTGAGATGGAAAATTCCTAGAGATTTTTTTTTTGTGGGGTCGGGGGGACTTGGGAATACTGGAGTTTCAGAATGGGAGAGACCTTAGTGGGTATAATACCCTAGAGTCCACTATCATTTGGAGATCAGTTGTAATTCTGGGAGATCTCTAGGACCGACCTGGAGCTAGGAAGACCTACCCCAGTTAATTGCACTAAGGGTAGAATAAAAATACACTATAGTTAGAGGCCTATAAATCAGAGAAATTAGACTTACAAAATATAATGCAGGATTACAATACTTTTAAATCCTACATTGTGCAGAACTAGTGTTGCCTGCTCCAGATTAGGAAATACCTATAGATTTTCAAGGTGGAATCTGAGGAAGGGGGATTTTGAGAGATGACAGACTTCAATGGAGTACAATGCCCAGAGTCTCCCTTGCAAAGCTGTCATTTTCTCCAGGTGAACTGATCTCTGTACTTGGAGATCATTTGTAATTCCAGGAGATTGGAACAATTTATGACTTGCACCCTGTGTCTCTCAAAGAATATTAAAAATATTTTCATATAGATTCTTCATATGTAAAATATTCCATTACTAAAAGTTCAAAAGCAATATCGACCATCCAACGACTGGTATCAAATCATAAATTAAATTCTGATACAGGTTTCAACACATTACATATATCAAATGAATTCCAAAACAAGTTTCCATTAATAGGCTATCGGTTGGAGCCTAATCTCAAAAAATCTTCAATGGTCTGTGGAATCTGTAAAAACATATTTTTTATTGTATATCTGAAATTCATTCCACCATCTATAGTGAAGAACCACATTATGGGAGACATGGTATTGTATTACTGTTAGCCAAAGGGTTCAAGTCATACTATTGTACCTACTTTTGTTGCACCACCTGGAGGCTGCCAACCCTATGCAGATATACCTCAGACTGTGTGCAGAATGAAACTTCCAGCTGCTTTAGGGAGAACATGGTTCTTAACTGCATGAAGGAAGGCTGGTTGTACCCTCAGAAGTCTGGAAGCTTTCTTTACATTTGTGGCTGTTGGAAAAAGTACAGCCGCAGTCATGGAAAGGGTAACCATCTTACCACAGTTACCACCTATTGCATTCTACCCCCTCTCTGTGCAGTCAAGTATTCATGACAGAAATAGTCCCAGACGTTCTGGTGCCTGAGGCAGCCAGTCCAAAAAGTGTCCCTCACCTGATGGTAAAGTATAATAATAAACTAAATAATTGACATTTTGATGCCCTTTAATGCTACCCCACAATCTGCTGCCTGAAGCAGGTCGCCTCACCCTGCCTAATGGTAGGGGCGATCTTGATACTTGAGTGTATGGAGCAATTTGACAGTGTGAACCAGCCCTGATTTGGAACAGGGCATATTACCCAGGAAACCTGTCAATCTACTTCTGTATCTCCACAAATTGCCACCTTCTCAAAACATTCTGGGGTGCTTTTAAATGCCATCCTTGATTGACAAGTAACTCCTGGAATTTGCACCTGTCTGCCTTGATTAGCTTTTCTGGGAGTCAGTTAACACTTTCCTCTCCTGCATCCTTTCAGTAGAGATAGGATTGTCTGCTTGTAAGAGCATGGTAAACACAAAAGACCTGATCTTGTTATGTATTCAGTTCAGGGCTTGGAAAATATTGTGCCTTGTCATTCTTAGCCAGGTTTAAATTGACATTTTTATTGCAGGATTGCTGGCACGGTATGGCAGGTGACTCGCTCGTGTCTTGTTATCATCTGGCAGTAATTTCAACAGAGGTTGTTTGATTAAAAATTATATGCCAAAAGCTATACCAAAAACAAAATAGCCACAGGCAACTAAAATAGCAAGGGGGAAGAATGGAAGGCTTAAAGATAAATCTTTTTCAAAGGGAATCAAGTATGCAACACTTACATCACATACATGTATCTGCATATATATTTTTTAACTATATGGCTTATGCAACTCCATTTAATAGGATAATATTAAAAAAACTACTAATTAAAACTTTGTAGCTTCAATTGTTCAAGTTTCATGGCTGGATGCATTCTAGCATTTATGAGATTAATTTGTAAGCTCTTCAGATCTTGAATCTCCAAGGTTTATTCTGCCTGTGTGCTGTTTGCATAATGCAGTTTTATAGTGCTAAACCGCTACCTATAAAGGGATTATTTTCATATTCAATGCATTAAAGATCTAGTGCAGTTCACAGATATCATACTGTGCTTATGCTGGGAGATAACAGGTAAAATGTCTCTTGTTCTGATTAGCCACAAAGCTAACATAAGATCGTGGATGTCTTGAAAAAGAATATCAGCCTGCTGAAATTAATTCCCCCATGGTTTTATTAAAGTCTGCAAATTGTGTTATTTCCCATCATATTGGGAAGTATGTACTTCCTTAAAGCCTGCTGTAACCCATGGCTTGCCATCTTCCCTGGAGTGTCTAGATGTGGGGTCTTAGATTTATGCATATGATCTCAGTGTGTTACAACATCACTCCTGACTAATGCATTATTACAGTACTTAAACATACTCCCAAGTGCCACAGTATTGATTAGAAAACCACCAATCTGCATATTCACACCATCTGTGCTATAGAAAAGCAAAACATTACTTGATAATGTTGGTCTTGTTTGGAGCAAAAATTCAGAGGCTACTAAAAGAACAAATGGGGATTTGTTCAGAATGTAGTTTTCTATGTGTGTGTTTATTTGGAATTGCAAAATAGACAAACACTAATACCTAGGTGGATTTAAAATGGCAACACTTCCTTGGAATTAACAGCACAGAAAGAAGCTACTGATAATAAACTGCGAAGAGAAAATGTAACCATTCCTGAAATGGGATTGGAACAGCAAAAAGCAATAACTGACAACCTCTGCTTTGATGCAATAGTGGTTTTAATGTCAAGAAGTCCGAAGTCTGCAAGAAGAGGAGAGTTTGCTCAGAAGCTACAGGGGAAGGTTTACAAAAAAATGTATGAGGCCTTCCTTACCTGGTCACAATGTTTTCAAATGACAAGAATCTGCTTAGCTTTGATTTGTTGCTCAACTTGATATTTTTCTCTTTAAAAAGTTGCCGTAAATAAATGAATCAAAGAAGCAAGCAAACCACATGATCAGTTTGGGGGCATGGTATCCTGTCATCTTTGCAGTTCAGAATTCAAGGGGCAGGAATGAAAAAGAAGGAAAGACGAGAAGCCTTCAGTTTTGACTAAATAAGACAGAACACCTGTTATGGAAAGTCTCCTCAGGTAGGGCCAATTTTAGCCCATCAACAACAGGAGCAGCTATCCTGGGCCCAGTACTGACGGGACCCCAACTGCCTGTGCCCCCATCTTCCAACAGATGAGTGAAAAGGAGAAAAAGAGTAGGCTGTCATCACTGGCACTTGCATCTGCCCAGTTTAGAACTTGGGCTGCACATTCACAGCAACAGCCACTCATGCCGGCTCCCTCCAGATCTTGGGACATTCAGCTACGTAGAGGTCAATTGGGTCTGGTGCATCTGAAACTACCAGTTTCTGGCAACAGCTCCCAAACACCATGCAGGGGGTGAGGACTACTCTTTGCCTGGCTGTAGCAGAGGGGGCTGGCAGGATAAAACCATGAGGGATGGCAGAGACTCTGTGGCCCCATCCTGAACTTTAACCCCAGAATCACTAAGACACTACCATTACACACTTTCAAGAAGGAAACAGTGTGCTATCCAAATGTGCAGAACTTCAGACATTGTAGAGCCAAATGTGTAGATCTTCAGGTTGATTGCACAAATGTGTATTTTATCATGTAGACACCAAATGCCACAGCACAGAAAGACTGCTCCAACACAACGTGCAGATTTCAAAGAACCGTAAAGACTGTGCATGCTAAAAGTGTGATCCTCAGCAAAGTTACACCATTCTAAGCCCACTGACTTCAATTAACTTAGTAGAGTTATTTCTACTTTGGATTGCATTGTCAATGATCCCAAGGAGCAGAAACAGAAATCTGGAAGCATATAGTATAAATTATGAAAAGGGGAAGGGGAATCACTTTAAATCTTTAAATAGACAGGTATAATCAAAAGTGTAATGTATGTACGCACGTGTTTTTAATTCATACAAAGGGAGAAGCATAATGTTAGGAAATAACACATGGGAACTCCAAGGATTTGCTGAGGGGGGGATTTGCAGAGGGGGGGATCTCATTATTTTCTCTCCCCCACCTCCATTTCCTTTTCCCTGGCAGCCTCCACGTCCTCTTCTTTTTCCTGCTTCCATCTGGCACGGCTGAACTATGTTCTGTGGTGTTGGATGGGCATGGTCTTTAAATTACTTTCATGATACTGCTCATGATACACACACAATTCAAAATTAATATTTTTTTAAATTTTAATCAACTGGGGAAAAAACTTGCCAGCTGCCAAAGCAATATGAAAATCTACCCCTGCTGAAAGAAACCTCAACCATAATTTATCCAATTCACACCTAGAGTTCTGAGTAAAAGTTTTATCCATCTGTCTCATGCCATAACTGAATAAAGAATGTTTAGGGGTGTCTATTTTACCAGAACCAAATTGATGCACTTATTTAAACAACCCAATAGCTTCCCTGAAGGAATGGCATTCAATTTATCCACTTCAGAGGCTAGGTTAGAGGAGTGGGGAGACTCCGCGGCTCTCCCAGATGTTCCAGGAACTACAGGACTATCAGCCCCTACCAGCATGGCCCAATTACCTGGCCATTGCACTTTGGACAGAGGCTGATGGGAATTGTAGTTCCTGAACATCTGGAGAGCTGCAGGTTCCCTACCCCTGGGCTAGGCCAATATTGCATGGTGTCAGCTAAGCCCAGGACAGGAGCATGGTGGGGAACCTTTAAAGACTTTCAAGAGCCACCTGACTGTTTCCTTTAGCCCCCTCCTCACACATTTCTTCTTTCTCTCTTCATGGTAGCCTCCTTGGACATATCTTTCACTGCTTCCTTCTCTCCTTCATACACATCCACCAATCTTTTATCTGCCCCATCTTCAGCTGTATTTATTTACTTCATTTATACCATGACTTTCTTCAAAATGGGGAGCCAAAGCAGCTTACATAATTCTCTTCTCCTCTATTTTATCCCCACAACAATCCTATGAGGTAGGCTGGGGTGAGAGTGTGTGACTGGCCCAGTGACACACAGTCCATTTCCATATCAGAGTGGGAATTCAATTAGGGTTGATTCCCAACTTACCATCTGCTGCGCGCTACTCTCACCAAGTAGCGCAGGGTCCCGCGGCACTCCCCGCTACAGGGGCAGCGACAACTCAGCCGCCCCAATGCTGCCGCTCTCACGCCCCCTCAGTGTGCGTCATTCCTGGTGCTCCTCAAAGAACCGTTTGCAGTGATCCCGCTGATGAGTAGGAAAGCCTGGGGGCACACTGCAGAAGTAATGCTCAGCTGAGAGTACCCGCTGCAGCAAAGGGTGGTCAATGGTATGTGTGGAAACGACCTAGGATCTTCCAGATCTTAATCTTAAAACTCTGATCACAATACCACACTGGCTATCAAGCAGTAGCTATTGTTGAACAGTAGCAGACAACTGGGCCTGAGTGAGTCATGGTAGTTGGATGGTATCAGGTTTCCCAGTTGTGGAGGCCTTGGCTTGGTGAGTTCTCCCTGAAAGACCAAAACAGCCTTGGAAAGGCTGCACCCTCTCCCTGCCTTTTACTGTCAGAAATCAAGGCTTGAAGGCTGACTATAGTATTATGTTTTTGTTATTTTGACAGTTTAAGCCCTCAATTTTTTTTCTGTCACGTTCATATTCTTCTGCAAACCTGGGTTTTTCCCTCAAGTTTATAGAAAGATTTTTGTTGTCTGTTCATGGCTCCAATCTCTAGATTTAAGTATTCACAGACAAGGCCATTTTGAGAATTAGATACATTGATATTTCCCAACTATAAAGGAAAAAAGCTAACACACTTAGAACTCCATCAAAAGAGGGGTACTGAATCTGCCTGTGGGAGTGGTGGGTAGCCATGCTGGTAGATTTATCCTCCCTGGGGCACTTGCCCTAACAGAAAAGCGAAACTGCTGGCGTGCGGCCGCTGTGGCCCTCCCTGGCACTGGGACGCAGCATTGGATGTGGCTGCTGGATGCCCCTAGCCCACCACTGCCCCTGCCAAAGCAGGGTGGGCTAGGGGCATGACCGTGGGAGCCCTCCTAGCTATTTGGTGCATTATGCCAACGGTTGGACATTCAGACTTATGCAACTCTTTTGAGTTGCATAAGTCTGTTAAACCCAATAGGGGTTTCTCAGTGGCGGGGAGGCTTTCAAGCTTACAAAGCCTCCCTGCACCGCTGGGAAGCCTCTTTGTGAGCAGTGTGGAAGCATAGCCACAACACAGTGGCTGGCCACTTGAAATCTTGGATGGGGCTAGCCATAATTGGGTTGGAACAAGTACAGCATTTCTCTTGGCAAAGAACTTCCATCCTATGGATCAAAACTTGAACAGCTCCCCCTCCCATAGTACCCTGAAATGCATCCTGGAATCCTGCCTGAAGGGCATTTGGTGCTTCCATGAGAAGGGGAAGTCATGAAAGTCATCCTCTGAAGGCTGGAGTTCTTGTGCCCGCTGACATGCTTTGCTGAATCCAACTCAGACATGCATTTACATCACTTCCATTTCCCAGACTTGATTTTGATCTGTTTGCCTGCTTGACTGTGTGAAATGGACATGATTGAGATCAAATCATTGTGTTCACAAGGATGTAAAATTCTGTCTGTTGTGTTAGATCCCTTTGCACATGTAAGCCAGCACAATGGGCATTGGGGTGCTGTGTGGTTTCTGGGCTATATGGCCGTGTTCTAGCAGCATTCTCTCCTGACATTTCGCCTGCATCTATGGCTGGCATCTTCAGAGGATTTCCGCAAACTCATGGGCATTTCCGCAGAACTCATTTAAAATGTTCTTATGTTCTTAAAATGTTTTGAGGCAGGAAAAAAAACATTTCCTGCATGGAATTCTGCATTGTTTTAATCTCCAAAATGTTTTATTTTCAGCCTCAAAATGTTTTAAATGAATCCTCCTTTAAAGCATCTTCAGTTGCTGTGCGATCTATTGACTACATTTCCCCAAATCCTTACAGCTTCTCTATTTCTCTGAATGGTAGGGCCATATTGAATCCAAATTCCTCATGATAGGCTACTCTTTGGATTCCTTGGCCATGCTTTCATCTACAGAGATATTTCAATCCCTGAAAAGGAGGCTGCTGGATCAAGAACATCAATTCTTAATCGAAAAGGCCACCAGGTATTGCTCACCTCTAGCCCCGGGTATCACTGCATGGTGAGCAGGGGGGCTAAATATCTCTATCAAATAATTTCACCCAGGTTACGTAGAGCAATGATGCTGGCTCGCTGCAATGCTCTTCCATCACAGGGGTAGGGAACCTGCGGCTCTCCAGATGTTCAGGAATACAATTCCCATCAACCCCTACCAGCATGGCCAATTGGCCATGCTGGTAGGGGCTGATGGGAATTGTAGTTCCTGAACATCTGGAGAGCCGCAGGTTCCCTACCCCTGTTCCATCAGCTGCCAAAATTCCTTACCATCAAAGGCTTTGCACATGCAATGGGGACTGTGTAGTCTCCGTAGTACATATCTTGCTCTACTGCCCCCTTTATACTGCACTTAGAACAAAACTGCACTTTATACTGCACTTAGAACAAAACGGTTAGCTATAAAAGAGCATGCTTCCAATTTGTAGAAGATCGTCTTCTTATTAGACAACCCCAGCAGCGATGTAACTGATTCAGTAGCCACATTTCTTGACATTTATAATTCAGAGTCCTAAGAGTAAACTTGACTAACATCTCCATCTTCTCCTTTCTTTTTTATTTTCATTGGCCGTTTCCGCACGGCCTTTTTATGGCGCCCTGGGGACGGGATAAACGCTGTCCCCAGGGAGCCATTCGCACAGGCGGTGCTGCTGCAACGCAGCAGCGCCGACCTGACTGCGCTCCCCCTCCCCCACGGCGGCGTCAGGCCGCCCTAAAGAACAACCCTTTAAAGGGTTGTTTTTGCCACAACAGCGTGTTCCCGGCACCGCCGGGAACCCGCTGTTTCCCTTCCCTGTCCCACTCACCTTGTCCCCGTCGTTGGCCTGCTGGCCTCTGCAGCCCCTCCCTCACTGTCCTCCGACCCCTGGAGGTCGGAGGGCAGCGTGGGAGGGGCTTCAGAGGCCAGCAGGCCGACGACGGGGACAAGGTGAGTGGGACGGGGAAGGGGGCAGAGGCGGCTCCATGCGGAGCCGCCTGCATTCCGCCGGCCTCCCCTGAGGCCGCACGCACGCTTGCGTGCGAACGGCCTCCGCCCCCACGCCGGCAGAATTCTTGCCGGCATGGGGGCGCCTCGGGAGCCGTGCGGAAACGGCCATTGTTATTTCTTTTTTCTTTCTCCTCCTTTGTCGGGCCTGAATGAACCTATTGTTTATGAAAATGCACTGTTACGCCAATAAAGGTTGTTGATGTTGACTACATTTCCCATGTTTCTCTGCTTCCCTGATCTTCCTCATTGGCATCATTTTCTGAGTTCACTCAGTCCACCTTGCCTGTTTATTTGCAGCATGTAGCTGTTCGTTCTTTTATTTGGGGTCGGTGGGGGGGAGCATCATCAAAGCATCAAGCATGTGTGAACCTAAGCAAAGCATCAGGTATACAAAGAGCAGATAGTGCAGTACAAGGCTGTGAGGCATTGAAGCACAGAACTTAAAAAGGGGAAAGCACAAAATGGCAGCCAGGAGTCATTTCAAGGAGGTGAATGTGAACAAAAGGGGGAGGGAATGAAAATGTTTTACAAACATTTAAGGAGATTTGTGAGGAAAGCGTCTCTGTCTTGCAGTCAGGAAGCGATGAATATAGTGGTTAGAAGCAGCATGGTTCAGTGGTTAAGAGAGGTGGACCAGGTTCAATTCCCTTCTTCTCCAAATGAGCAACAGACTCTAATCTGTGTTTGTTTTCCAAACTGCTCCACAAGAAACCTGCTTGGTGACCTTGGGCCAGTCACGGTTCTTTTTGAACTCTCTCAGCCCCACCTACCTCATAAGGTGTCTGTTGTGGGGAGGAGAAAGGAAAGCATTTGTAAGTAGAGAAAAGTGGGGTATAAAAACTATGTCTTCTTTTTCATGTGTGGAGAGGTACTATCAAAGGATGCTGACAGTTCTTATTTCTGGGCCAGCGGTAGGTTAATGCTTAGAAATCTCAGATCATCACTGGATGTACATACCACAAAAAGGATTGCCTGAATATCCCCCCCCAACACACACACACAAGTACAAAAGTTGCATGTATTAGAATGCAGTTGGCAGCCACACAAAAAATTCAACAAAAATATTTCATAAGCCTTAACACGCTTTATTTTAGTTATCTATCTAATTCTTTTATTCCTTGGTATATTTTTCTTCCATTCCTTAGAACTGAATAGTGCTGCAGGAAGTGAAAAATCCAGAAAAGAGACAAAAGAAAGCCTAGCTTGCTCTTCCGCACAGTTTCATGCTGCTGGGTCAGTGATTAACAAAGACAAGGTCCTACTGCAGGGAAGCTAAATGGAGTTCATTACGGGCATAAGAGCTGCAGAGGCCAAAAAAGGTGAGGCTACGTGAAACAGGATGAAATGAGACACTAATAAGTATGAGTTTTCACTTCCTTAATGTAACCATAAGGATGGCTTTTAACTAGCACCCACTCATAAGAATTACAGTTGGCAGCAATTCAAAGAAAATATTTCATGTGATTATGAGCCCCTATTTTGGGCGCGGTGGTGGTAGAAAGCATCCACAAGTTACAGAATAGGCTACATCTTTCCTACCCAAAGCATCAAACAGGAAGATTGGCTTACTGAAAAATAGCTTTGGCCAAGCCATTTTCAGGGCACTGTCGTGCCCTTTTTAATGGAAAGAAACGATCCATATTGAGGTTCTCTGTGAAATTGCAAAAGTGAAAACTGCCTGTTCTAAGGATACACATCATGGCCCCTCCATTGCACTCGGAGATAATAACTCAAGAAATCTGGTGTTGTGAAATGGCCAACAAATAAATTAGGAGGTCTCCCAGTTGAAGCCTCATCTCAGCCAAAGAGGGGTGGGGGGTTTTTTTTGCCTCTGGGCTGGATCTTGCCATTATATCATACAATGATCTCAGCTAATTCTCCTCTTCATTACAGAACTCCATTCACAAACCTTTTATCCATGCTGGTGCCACAATCTCTAATAACCTTGTTTGATGGACAGAGGGACCTTCTACTTCATTTTTCACCAGTGAAAAAAGGCTCCAATCCTGTAGTCCTCCCCCACACACACACCAATATTAGGACAGTAATATATTGCCCTGGTTTTCAAAGTGATTGGCCTGTCTTTCAAAGCTATAGGGATCGTTGTGGTTACGGAAAGCAAAGGAGTCCCATGAAAGAGACTGTGCCCTGGCTTGCATTCCTCTTCTAATTCGACTGAGCCTAATTACAATAGTCAATACAAGGCATCAACACCCAAAGAACTGGAAAGAGGATAAAGGAAATCTGATATTTCGGGTCTCAAATGCTTCAGAAAATACCCCTCTCAGTCTTGGTTATCTCCAGAAGTTAGTCTTTTGACAGTAGCACATGTAAACCTGCCCCTCCCTGCCCCAATAATCTGGACCACAATGTCTTCTGAACATATACCACCCAGAAATTAGGCCAGTGCTCTGGGCAAGCATGACTTTGCTCTGATTGAAAATGAAAAAAGGGAGTTTGTGTGCACCCTGACCCTCCTCTCTCAGCAGTCTGTACACCATCACTGCCTCAGAAAAGCTTTCAGTGTTGCAGTTGCCCTTCAAAACTGTCCAGGGAGTGAAAAACCCCATCTGCAATACTATACTATTGACCACACCTTAGCATAGCAAGTTCCACCCAAACACTTACTGATTGGCTCCCCATCCGGGGACATGACAATTTATACCCCACTAAAACATTCCCTTCTCACTGGACACAGTGTGTAATAGACTTCCCTCTGTGATGTATCTCTGAAGATGCCAGCCACAGATGCAGGCGAAACATTAGAAACAAGATCCACCAGACCACGACCACACAGCCCAGAAAACCCACAACAACCAGTTGAATCCAGCCATTAAAGCCTTCGACAATACATAAAACTTCATGGATTCATTGGGCTGTAGCAGGGGGAGAAAGTGGGGAAGTCCAGTTCTGTGAAGTCCATGGATGGCTGGATAAACACACTAAAGCACAGTAAAAATTCAACATGAAAAAACAGAATGATGTGGAATTCTTAATGCATCAACTCCACTTGGGAAAACCTAACTATTCAGCAATCCTAACTATTCAGCAATCCAAAGCCTGGAGAGAAATTCAAAAGCCTCTCTATCTAGAAAGATTAGCAAAAACAATAAGCATACACATTAGGAATCTGAAGTTTTCAGGTTCTCAAGCAGTGTTCCCGAGAGTGTTTAGCTGGCCATGAGATATCCCCCTACAACGTTCTGAATTTCTACACAAAAGATCTGAATGCTTTAATACCCTGGTTAGTTTATTTAGTCAAGGATGCCCTACCTTGAGCTCAGACCATGATTATGTTTCTGACAGGGACATATCTATGTTGTTCACCACCAAATTGGCTGATACTGACTTTTGTTCCTCTGTTTTCTCTCTGTAACACATAATCACTAAAACAATGAAAACTTCGCTTTATACAAAATCAAGCCAATAGTTTGCACTGTCTAATTTGACAGGAATAGGACTTTATGAGGCCTGCTACAGTAATCTATAACTGTAGACAGATTAAGCCTAGAATTTCATAAAATATGTGACTTTTGGAAATGATTTAGGACTTTTCCTAAATCATGAGTCCCCATCCTTTCTGAACCTGTAGGCACAACTGGAACTGTGACTTAGGGTGGTGGGCACAACCCCAAAATGGTTGCTGCATAAAATGGAGCCAACCACAAAATGGCTACCACAGAAGACAGTCATCCACAAAATGTCACTAAATAAGGTTGTACATAACTTAATAGTAACTCTGCCATATTTCAGAGCGAAACTCTGTTTAACCTTTTAAAAGCCTTTTAAAATGAAGATATTGTTTAAAAATATTTTCTTATGTATATATCACTCACCTTCAGTCTCACAGAGAAGATCCTTGTGCTGCTGTTAACATGGCCTAGCTACATAGATCAAAAGGGGGGCCAAAACAGAAACATTATTTGCTTGATTGAACTTACAGAGTCAAGTATTATGTTTGCTGCAGCAGCTGACAGGTGTCTGAGCCTAAAGCAAGGCTGCCCCATACTAAGTCCCCTGAAACAGGTTTTTTGAGAATTGCGCTATCTGCGATTCTTTTGTTTTAACATGGGTTGCAGACTTAAGGCGGCTTACAATAAAAACATACCCAATAAATACAATAAATAGAAACATTTAAACATCATAAAATCCAAATTTAACACAAATACAACAGATGACATAAAAATCCAACATGGGAGCATAAAAGAAGCAAGTTCATACAATGTAGCCAGTCGAGGCCCAGAGGTAATTTTAACAGGGGAGGGAATGTCTGGCTGGTTTGACAGAAAAGGCCTGGCAGAACAGCTCTGTTTTGCAGGCCCTGTAGAACTGAAACAGATTTCACAGGGCCTGAATTTCTCCAGGTTGAGTGTTCCACCAGGCCGGGGCCAGGACCATAAAAGCCAGTCGAACAGTCCCCGGGGCCAAGGACCACCAACAAATTCCCCTCTGCAGAACAGAGGGGTCTCTAATGACAATATGGGGAGAGGCAGTCACACAGACACATATAGCCTTTCATATAGAGATTAAATTTCAGCCTTTGTCCACCCCCTCCTTCCCCATTACTCTCTCTAATCTCCCCTAAGATTCTCACTCTAGTGACCATCAGGACCATCATTTTCAATATGTGTATGCTGTGAAAAAAAGAAGGCACTGTTTCCAGGGTCAGGTTTTGGTTTGTACCAAAGGGAATAATAGAAAGGGCAGGGGTGGCTATTTGGGAGGGATTGCCCATCACCAACTTGCAGAGTCTTCATGACCCAGTTTCGGGTCCTGACCCACAGGTTGGGGCACACTTCTTTATAGCAAATGTCTCAACTCCAAAAAGCTGAGCCCAAGAAGCTAGCCCAAATGTTAACTTCTACTACTGGTGAGATGGACGCAACCCCTGATCAAGAACTGCAGATCTAGAATAGACAGATGACTAATTCACAACACTGTGTAGATGGATTAGACAGAAAGCTATTGAACATTCATCAAGATAATGTGGTTTCCATGGAAACAGTTTGTCATAGAGGCTCATATGACAGTGATGGGAAATTTAAACAGGTGCTTGTCATCAGGCTGGATGGGCCCACAGGCAGCAGAAAATGGAATTACATCTGATTAACCTTCCACAGTGTGCTGGCTATTATTGGGTTGCCTGATAAAGACAGTACCACCTCACAAGTTTCTAACTCAGAAATAAATGTTTTAAATCAATTGATAAAATAGGTACTTTGAGTATCCACGAGACTTCCATTTTCTTCATTTTGAGCTGGAGTTTTCAGAATAGCCAGCTTCTTTGAGTTTGGAACCTTGCTCTCTCAGTCTGGCCTTTAACTAATTCTGCCTTCATTTTAACTCTGCAACCAATTAACTCCAAAAACTCAGTTGCCAGATTAAAGCATAATATATTAGCATGCATCTCTGGTGATATGTAGCTTTGCAACACATATTAAGTTATTTGTATAAAATTAAGCTGAATTGCAAAATGTTTTGTAATAATCTAACTAATTTCTATTTCACAATTTCTCAGCATCTTAAAATCATGAAGAGCTCTTTTCCATATCTGACTGGGTAGATAGTGCAAATCTAAGTCTAGAAAAAAAGATGTTGCAATGGACACATAACTGAGAGTTTACAGAGCAGGAAAAGTTTAATAGCATTCAGCATTAAAATAGGTTTAGAAAACATCTGACTGTACATGGAGACATATCAGAATCTACTTTTCTTAGGCTCATTCTGCACAACATATTTATAACAAGTTGCAATCATTATAAATGAACTTGTTTTCCCTTTTGAAAAATGAGAAACAAATTCACTTATAACAATTGCAACTCGTTACAAATATGATGTGCAGAATGAGCCTGTTGTTTCACAGCACATTCTTGCTCCTCCAAGCCAGAGATATGCTCAGTAACCTATGCAGAATTATGGGTAAGATTCATTTGGAAGCAACTAATTCTTAATCTTTCACACTCTGAAACAACTGGCTGTTGCAGATTTTCTGGGCTGTGTTGCTGTTACCTGGTAGTTTAAGCCCCCAGTGTTTCACCATGATCTATGGCTGGCATCTTCAGAGGAAAAACATTAGGAGCTAAAACTACCAGCCACATGGCCTGGAAAAACTTCAACAGCCAGTTGATTCTGGCTGTGAGACTTCAATGAAACTACTTCAAATGCAAGAGTAACCTCCAACTATGATTCAGAAGAAAACATGTCCTTTGGCTATCAGAAGTTTGAGAAACAAAGCTTCAGACATTTTCAGTCTGAAGTAAAGAAATCAAAATGATGCTCTCATCATCCTATTTTTTGTTTTTTTCTGTTGTTAATAAAGCATTTATAGAGGACAGATGGGTGAAAATAATACCTTTTCTGAAATCTATTACCTAAAATGACAAAATTACCCACATCATTTCAAAACAAAATTGCAGAAATTCCAAGCCAGAATCCTGAAAGGGCCCTCAAGTTGCTTCAAGTTTCTTTTTGTCCTCTCTCTCTCTCTCTCTAGAACAGACCAAACCAACTCTCAGTAATCCAGTGACATTTTTTTGTGTAATACCAGTGACCATGTGCTAAGATGGTTCTATACAAGTTTCTTTGCAGCACAGAAAAGATTACTCAACCTTCATATAGCTGGCATAATAGGGAAATTGGCCTTTGTTCCCCAAGGATAGCACCATCAGCATAAATATTTTGGATGGAAGGCTGGGTCCACTAACTTGATTTTTTTTAAAGAACCCACTCTTCAGAGATGCTATGGATGAAAGGAGACAGGAGACAGTCAACATCAAAAAATAATTTGGTTTCAAACATATTGTTCTGTCAAAAGGATCAAGTAAAAAAAAAGAGCAAGACTTGTGGAGAAGTTGGCACTTGAGGAATATTGTTTCCTAATTTGAAGATATGAATTCCATCTCCTAGAATTTCACATTTGTTATGGTGAAGAGATATTTCCCTAAAGTGATTTTATTATCTGGTTGTGATATGTATTCTCTTTTTTAATGGGCCCATTTGTGTCTGATATTGTTTTGCCTGATCAGCCTTAGCAATAGATTATTTCAGGGAAAAGAAATCATCAAGCCACTTAAGTGAGGCCACTGGGGAGATAATTGATTTGCAGATTTAAGCTGAGGGCAAAAGAAAAAGAACTGAATCCTAAATAAGAATTAACAACTTTTACTATGGATTAAAATGCTCAGAAATATATCTCAAAGTCTGTGAACTGAAGTACATGAGAAAGGCCAGATTCTTGATTAGCTATGGATACTCACATCAACTTAGACCATTAATGGCATGCATGTACTGAAAATGATGAACTTCCTGAATTCATAGAACACACGGACACCTAAAACTGTTATCAGATCATTCATCGAATATTCTGCTTGTAGACCCCTTGTAGTTTGGGAATTTGGTCCCTAGAAGTGGAAAGTAGCCCTTTTCATTACGTCTGGGTTGAAGCATGACACTTTGTTCCAGGCAATTGTAAACATTTGGGAATTATATCAAAATTCATGATGGATTCATATGACAATGAGTCGGCCCTCATTATGTACATCTTTAATAAATATTCTTAAATGTAATGGTTACACTAAGGAAAGTGATCTGATGTCAAAATTAATGCGTCTTCATACAAGCATCTTTACTTTGCTTTTAACTGACCTTTTTAAACCCTGGACCAATGGGGAGTGTAAGAGGACCATTTGACCTGGGTCTTAAGTTCAAAGGAGATCTCAAATTTAGACAAAACATACAAATTATGTCTCACACTCTTTTCGGGGGGGGGGGGGACAGTGCCTGCTTTTGTCTCCCTGTGTCATCATTTATCTTAGTATTATGGCTAGGAGTCTCTCAAAAGGTAAAAATGGCCTAATCTCTTCTGGACCTCTGAAAGGAGGGCTGTTAATGCCCAAGTGCATCTGGAGTTCTCCCTAATTTACAATGGATCTCCAGACTACAAAGATCAATTCCTCAGGAGGAAATGGCAACTTTGAAGGGTGGATTCTATGAAATTGTATTCCCCCTGAGCTCCTTGCTCCTTCCCTTCCCCATCCTCCCCATAGGTACTTCTGTCAAATCTCCAGAAATTTCCCTTGGGCCGTTTCTGCACGGCCAAAAAACAGCGCCCCAGGGACAGGAAAAACGCACAGGAGGCGCTGCTGCATCACTGCAGTGCCATCCTGGCTCCCCCCAAGTGGTGCAAAGGTGCCGCTTTTAAATCTCACTCAATGAGCGAGGTTTTTTAAAAGTGGCATCTTCAAGCCGGAGCAGTGTGAACCGCACCGGCGGGAAGACATCGCTTTCCCCCTCCCCTCTTCTTCCAGCGTCGCTCTGGAGAGCTGGAGGGACACGTCCATGCTGCCCTCTGACCCCTGGAGGTCAGAGGGTAGCGTGGGCATGTCCCTCCAGAGCGACGCTGGAAGAAGAGAGGAGTGGAGCGGACCGAAGGAGAGGCGGCTCCATGCGGAGCTGCCTTTCTGGCTGGGGAGAAAGTTGGAGCTACTCGCACGCTGGTGGAGATTCATTTCCGCCACCCTGTGGAAACAGCCTAGGTGAAGTTGACAACTGTATATGAGAGACTCCAGCTAAACCTTAATGTATTTGAAAAATGAGGACACAAACTCTGAAAATATTTATGGAATCTCTTTCTACTGCCAAGTACATTAGACTTGGTTCTCAAGTATATTTTTTCATCTTCAAAGCAGGTGCAATTCAAACTGAGACCATGGCATTGGTGGAGAGGGGATTAACCTGAAATGGCTCAATGTAGTTATTGCCACATTGGGACAAGCACACAGGACAAAACGAGGGCCTTTATAAACCTTCAACCCTCCCTCTGCAGTTGCAATCCAAACTGGGCTCTATGACTCTGACTTTTAAAAGAAAAAAATGGTGATGTTTACTTTGCCCTGCAATTTGATAGGAAATCCATTTATATCACTGCTTGGTCCCACAGGAATTATATCATTGCCTTGGTTGGTGATAATTGCTTAAGAACTACAAGTTTTGACATGTCTTCCTTGGTATGGAATGAGTGACCCACTTGAATAAGCACTATTGGACCTGTTGATTCCACAACACCCAGAGCCTGCAGCTGTAGCAGTGACCTGAAGTCTCCAAGCATGTAAAGCTGGATTGTGACCAGCATTCTATAAATCTTCACAGTGGATCTTGATCTTCTGATGCCTTCACAGTGGATCTTGATCTTCTGATGTCCATTTGAACTGAACTTCTGTCTAGGCTTTCCATCTTCCCCCCTCCTGGGATTCTGGGGTGACGGTAAGCATGCATTAGATCCCTAGTAATGAGTGGATCTCATTAGTGAATTCCAAAGGCAGCCCAAGTTTCTGACTGGCTCCAGCCCATAGGTCATCTGGTCTCCAGGCCTATTAGGCACATCTAGCTACTTGTCCTCTAACAGATCCTGAAAGCTGGAGGGCCCAGGAATTACAGGGTCTGTCAGGGACACAACTTTCTTAGGGTTAGTTAGCACAGCAACCTTATCCTTTGGGAATGACTCAATGATCAGGCTGGACAGCCTACAGATAGTTAGTGACCCACCTGAGTTCCAAACCACCTCAAAACTGAAAACAAAGTCCTTAGTGGAAGAGTGTTGTAACTAAAGGCTGATTCATACATGTACGCATGTTGCTCCCACTGACATCATAAGCTGAGTTACAACCTTCTAAAGTCAAAGGGCTATAGCTGTGCTTAGGACAGCCCTGTCAGTTTTGTCAGTGTTCTCCAACTTCATAGGGTGGGATTTGATCTATAATGGCTATTCCCACTTACAGGTTATCACATGATGTAACAACTATCAACACAGTTCAGCAACATTACATTCTAACAACAAAATATACCAGGTTTCCTATATAGTAGTTTGAAAAGTTTATAGGAGTAAAACATGTCTCAGTACAATCAAAAGGCTATAAACCCCTGCTCTTTTACTCTTGCTTTTGTTTTTATGTACAAATATCGAACTCACTCTCTCTCTCTCTCTCTCTCTCTCTCTCTCTCTCTCTCTCTCTCTCTCTCTGTAAAATAACATGCAATGTTGACTTCAAAAGACACATCAATGCCAAATACAGTTTCTGAAAAATAATAGAAATGAACACCTAAATGATAACAGGCTTCAAATATCTTGCCCCTGCCTTGGAACTGAACAAAACTAAAAAGATCAGTTAGCGCAATCTTGTTCAAAGGTGAAAAGATAATATCTGAAGTTTGGGAGGATCAGAAAAACTGGAAATGTATAGCTTCTGAAGCCCACATCTATTATGACACATCATTTTTGTAACATATCTGTGTTGTTCCTATCTTACCACCATGTCAAAGTGAGGTGTTTTCAAGCCATTTTCCAAATGTAAAAATATGCAGGCAGTGTAAGTAAACACCAGCAAAACAAAAGAGAGTTGGAATTTGTAAGAATAAAATCCATAGCTGGCTTTACGTTCCCTTTCAGAAGTAGCAATTCCTTAAAAGATGGATGCTTAGACATGAATACTCAATTTTTTCAAACCTCTTTCTTCCCACTGGAAAATAAAGTTGTATGAGCTGTTGCGGGTTTGGTAGGTAGAGGCTGCAAAAATCTCCAGGTAGAAGAAACCTGGTTTCCTGGTTTTCAGGAGGGCAGTTTCAATGTGGGCACTCCCTCCCTCCTATAAATTTTTTGTGTGGGTGTTTTTTCCTCTCATATAATGTATCTCAATGAAATACAGATGCCAAAAATGTCCACATCATGTCATTTCTCCAGGAATAAAACATAAGAATGTAGACACTCTTTCAGAAAAAAAAAGTGTCCGGGTGGTGGGGGAGAAGAAAACTTTTAAAGTTTTAAAGACTTGGTAACTTGCAAAAAGCACTTCAGGTGAAGGTTTATTTATCAGTGTCATCTAAGAGACAAATAATGACTTAATAGCCATCTTCCTCTATGCTGTTTCCAGATAGTTTACTAGCAGACAGTGAATCAGAAGCCTGACCCTTTTTCACTCTTTTCCTATGATAAATCTATTATTTTTGTTGCTCCAGATGGTTGTATATTTAGAATTGTCAGGCAAAGACTCATGCCATATGTAATACTGAATGTGTTTCCTTGTAAGTTCCATTATGTTCAGTGGGATGCATTCTTTAGTAAGTGGTTTGCAACTGTACATAGGTAATCAATCAATAATGTACAGAGAAATAAAAATCATAGTATCGAACTTTTTGAACCCATGTTAGATAGTCTGTGAGTCACATTCTACCACTAATTTCCACTAAGAAAGGAAACCTTCCTTTATCCAACCTTCCTTGGATAAAGTAAGGCTCCTTGCTTAGTGGACAGGAGTTGTAGAATCCATCCCCCGCATATTTTCAATGTCACAGTAATGGCTGAAACTAAGCAGAGATGTTGAAGACTTCAAGACATGACTGACTTACTGTGATCCAGTTGTTCATTTACAGGCAAGGCCAGTCCTTGGATCACCTAAGAATTGTGTTTGAAGTTTTATTTATTTATTTACCGTATTTATATCTCACACTCCCCCTGCCTAGGTAGGGCTCATGGTGACTAACATCATAAAATGAACACAGATTCAACAATTCATAAATATATATCAAACTAATCCAGAATCTGTACTCACAATTATGATTTAGAACTTACAACAAATCAGGGAATAAAAATCCCCCTCAACTGTCTGGATGCTAATGAAAAAAGCAAATGAGGCTGATTATTGCTTTCCCTTGCTTTCCTTTCCTACTATCAGATCCTCTGAAGATGCCAGCCACAGAGGCAGGCAAAATGTCAGGAAAGAATGCTGCTAGAACATGGCCATACAGCCCGGAAACCACACAGCACCCCAGAGGCTGATTATTATTATTATTTATTTGATTTTTATCCCAGTCTCCCCTACCACAGCAGGCTTAGAGTGACTCACAATTGTATAAAAACAATAAAATTAGAACACAATTAACAATAATACTAACAGTCCCATACAAAGGGGCTGGCAGGCAAGGAAGGTGCCACTTCAGTGCTGTCCCACCCCTTCCAAAGAGCTTTCCCATGGCACAGAAAGTTAAAAAATAATGAAGCCCCAAGAATCCCCTATTAGGGGTAATACAGATATGCCACACATAAAAATGGCATATCTCTGCCAGCAGCTCTGCCAGTGCATAGGGTCTGATCAGGCAGTGGAGGCTGACTAAGGTTGGACCCACCCCCAGCCCTCTCCCAGAATGCCCCCAGACATGCTGGCACAGCATTTTAGACTAGCAAGCTTGAATGATGGTGGCAGCTTCCAGGCTAGGTGCTAGGGAGCTGTGTGGTGCCCGACTGCTGGGGGAAGACCCCCTCCTACCTCCTGGATTGGGCTGTCAACAAATAAAACATATAATGATTGGTTATGCACAACGTGTTTGCTGTATAGAGGGAGCAAATGTCTATTGTAGCAAGATTTCTTGTATAGATGTATTTTGTTAAGATCTTCTTTCATTTTTCATTCTCTTCATGGCAAGCGAGACCACTGTTAGCATGATTTTAATTTTGCTTTGCTGCCAGAGTGGACAGATTTGCTAGTGAGTACAGCTTTACCCTGGACATGTTCTTCTACCCACAGCCAGCCTTCCCACTCCCACCCACTCCCACCCACGTCTTCTCCTTCAACCCCCCTTCCATATTGCCAGCTGCTTCAATTGAATGAAAAGAAGCTTCCTCACTCTCTAAATTGATATTCTGATATCTTGACATAATATTTACAGAGAGTGCTTGGAAATAATAAGCCTCTCTGCCCTCTGACGGCAGCAGCCACAGCAGGGAATGGAGCAAGGGGAAGCCCATGCACAGCGAAGAATCCCGAGGTAAGCGTACCATGCATATTGAGCCAATGTGCTGAATTGGTTTTTCTGTGCAATTTTCACAACATTCATACCTTAAGTATGGCATTTATGTATATAATATACATATATACATGTAACAACAATTTATTGGAGCTTAAATTAAATTGAAATTTTGTACATTTTACAGGAATAATTTGGTGCTAGAAAACAGAAGATGATGCAACAATAAAGCATCATTTACAAGAAAGAAGTGAAATAGAAATGGGATTTTTTTAGAAATGAATGGAATTTTCAGGAATGAAAAATAAGGCATCCCTAGTACAATCATATTTTGTTGAAAGTCACAAACTCCAGGCTGACATTTTTAGCCAGTGAGATTCTTGTGAGTCTAGGTCAGTTGTTTTCTAATATTTTTGTCCTTGCATGTATGGATATTTGTTATGAACTACAAACTGATGATCTATTAAAGGATTGTGAGTGACCCATGAATTCCAAGTGGCTGTACACTAGTATTACATGGAGGGGCAAGGCCAATAGTAAATGATTTGCTCAGTATAATGAAAACTAGTTTCACAGTAGTTCTTGCTTTTGGGGAACCTGAAGAAGACAAGTGAGTGTATTACAATTGTAAATTTCAGACACATCCCATATTAACAGAGCTTACAGAGCCTTAGGTTTCTCTGAAATGTCACAATTATAAATAGACTGATCATATTTGCTATTTGCCAGCAAATATTAATTAATCAGAAGTTAATAAAATACATCTCCAAAAATTATGCAACAGACAAAATATGTCATGCACATCCCTCCTCTTACATACACATACCCCTTATTCATGGCTATATGAATACAAAATGCCAATGATTATTCATCTTTAATACCTAAGGGATTTATAAGCATATTGCCTCAATAAAACCTGGTTCATCTGTACAGTGTGCACATCAGATATGCATATTTAATTACTCAGAAAGTAATTTACTTGTACAGATGGTGGTATTAGGGGGTCTTACTTCAATTTAAATTACTTCTGTTGTGGGGGAAGATGTTATTTTGCTATGAATCCTCATACAAAGAACACACTTTTATCATATATGGAGAGTGGAGACAGCCACACAATTATAATTAATATATGTGATTTATCTAATACATCCCCCAAAAACATAACCCAGAAAAGTTAGAAAATTTTTTAAATTCAATGTTCTGGCAACTTGATGCATCAAACCAAGCAAATCAGCATAGTAAAACTGAGAAAAGAATGTATATGTGTGTTGGAGAGAGACTATTTGTCCTAAAGCAGGTAAATATAAAACAAGTCAGAAAAAAGAAATAAGATAACTGTGGCCTTTTCTGCACAAGTCATTTAGAACATTTCCAAAACATTTTCAATCCCCCCACCTTTACCATTATGTTTGTCTAGGCTCATGTCCTCCAAATGCTTCATGGCTGCCATAATATTTTCTTTATTTTTATTTTTTGTTTATTTGTTGAAACAATGCTTTGTTGAACCATTGATTCAATACTTTGTAGATTCATTTTATTGATACTTTGTTTATCCACCCCAAACCAGCAAAAAAATATGAAATGATGAAAATGAGGAGTGAGGTGAGCATTGTGAAAAAATTGCGGACCAGGCACCAGGGGGAATTTGGACAGTGGCACAGCGGTACTGTGCCATGGGAATGTCAACTCAATGCATGGCATTGAAAAAGGCAAACTCTATGCTGGGGATAATTAGGAAAGGAATTGATAATAAAACTGCAAAGATTGTCATGCCCTTATATAAAGCAGTGGTGCGACCGCACTTGGAGTACTGTGTTCAGTCCTGGTTGCCACTTCTCAAAAAGAATATTGAAGAGCTAGAAAACGTACAGAGAAGGGCAGCAAGGATGATTGAGGGATTGGAGCACCTTCCTTATGAGGAGAGGATGCAGCGTTTGGGACTCTTTAGTTTGGAGAGGAGACGTCTGAGGGGGGATATGATTGAAGTCTACAAAATTATGCATGGGGTAGAAAATTTTGACAGAGAAATTTTTCTCTCTTTCTCACAATACTAGAACCAGGGGGCAACCATTGAAAATGCTGTGGGAAAGAATTAGGACTAATAAAAGGAAACATTTCTTCATGCAACGTGTGATTGGTGTTTGGAATATGCTGCCACAGGAGGTGGTGAGGGCCACTAGCCTGGATAGCTTTAAAAAGGGCTTGGACAGATTTATGGAGGAGAAGTCAATCTATGGCTACCAATCTTGATCCCTCCTTTTGATTTGAGATTGCAAATGCCTTAGCAAACCAGGTGCTTGGGAGCAGCAGCAGCAGCAGCAGAAGGCCTTTGCTTTCACATCCTGCATGTGAGCACCCAAAGACACCTGGTGGGCCACTGCGAGTAGCAGAGTGGTGGACTAGGTGGACTCTGGTCTGATCCAGCAGGCTCTTTCTTATGTTCTTATGTTTTTACTGAAAATGTCCAGGCTTCTTGGCAGGAAAGATAAAGCATTTCTAGAATGACTGCACGGAAAGGGGACCCAGCTCAGAATTTTTTAAAAAAATACACCATTGTAAAAGTGTTTTAAGAAGCAACTGAGAAAAGGGGGGAACAGTATGGAACTCTACAATGAAACATTTTATTTTTAGGCTGGAAATGCCATAAATAGAGAGTGTCTAAAAGGCTTGAATGAATTAACAACAGATCTGAGTAAGGTTGAAGAGACAGTTTGATCCACAGGATTTTGTACACCAAAATTAATACATGGCTTAGCTGAGGAACGTACTTGCTGCAGGGCTTCTCATCCTGCTTGTAATTTTCCACTACTGCCCAGCTCTTTCCTTCATTCGAATCAGGGCCAGTGAGGGAAGCCCTGAATGGTTCCTCACAAGTCTGGGGCTTTCCCATAAGCACCGCTTAAGCACCGCGAACTCTTCCATAGTCTCTTTCACGCATGTGCAGGCAGCCTCCATTTCCTGTGTTCAGATTGGCTGAATCTTGCCCCATTCCCCCCACTCACTTTCACTATTTTAGGCCCCTTCTGCACACGCAAAATAATGCGTTTTCAAACCACTTTCACAACTGTTTGCAAGTGGATTTTGCCATTCCGCACAGCTTCAAAGAACACTGAAAGCAGTTTGAAAGTGCATTATTCTGTGTGTGCGGAATGAGCCTTCGTTTTAAATGACTCTGATCACAAAACAGGTGCTGAGAATCGGTGCCCTCTCCCCCCCCCCTTCTAATATCCTTGTGTGTCTGACGGGATCACCGTTCTCCACCCCGCACCTGTCTATTGGTGGGGCAGGCCAGAGCACCAAGGCAGGAAAACTGGCCCTGTTTCTGCTATGGAGGAGTTTTGCATGGTGGTGGAAACCTCCGGAGTAACAAAGAGGAATTTCAAAAGAACCTCAACCTTTGTGGTTCAGGAAATTTGTGGAGCAAAGCCAATGCTGCAGGGTGGCTCTGGGGCAGAAATGGGGCCGCCATGCTGCAGCACTGGGTAGAAGTGCAAAACTCCCGATTGCATCGGGGCATTCCCTGTGCCAACAGAGAGGAGTGCAAAATTGGAGTGTAAAATTGGTGTTAGACTACATTCCTGTTAAGCAATGAACTCCGTGGACCTGATCCAATGATTGTTATTTGCAACAACATATATATGGCTCAGTAAATACAATGGTTGGAGATGCACATTACGATCCACATTACAGTGCAAGTGGACATGAATGCTCTCATGAACAGTTTTCGGTGTTTTGGAATGTGGTTTGGAGTATGTACAGCACAATGTGGATAAGCAGAGATGTATCTATATACACATTTGTCTGCATGGAAAGGATACTGACAAGTAGCAACTACTTCCATGCACAGATCTTCTTTACAGTCTCAAAGAAAACTTGTGATTTGTAAGCAAAATTCTACTTATTTGTTATAAAATTGGAATATTAGGATACTACTCGGCTAACATGTCAAATGTTCTCTACAAATAAATGTATAATGATTACTTTTGAGAGATGTCACTTAAACCATCAGTGACTCTGCCAGCTCCTTGATTCATTGCATGTCCATTCTTAAAAGGAGAAAATTAATAACACAACAGTAAACAGCTCAACAATAGAAAATCTAATCTCAGATTCATATTTAGACTGGTAAAATCAATGCTCCTATTCCCAACTAGGGCTGCCAATTTACACAGACTGGACCCAGAGGAGAGGAAATAACCTTTAAAAGGGTTCCTGAAAGAAATAATATGAGATCCTGTTTTTTTCCCCTGAGCTGGAGAACATCTTGTGGGTGGTTCCCATTGTCCCATCGGGGAGGCAGTAAATGACTTTTTTCTAGTATATACCAGTGTGGATCTCTGATGGAATACTTCAAAATAAAATTGTGAAGAAAAGGAGTAAAAGAGTTATTTTAAACACAAATAAACTTCATTGTATACAAAATAAAATTAAAAATAAAAATGTACAGAACCTACATCAAACACTTGAGATGTGATTCTCTAAGAGTTAATCACACTCATGCACACACACTCATACACATACCCCAAAAAGAGAGTACCGGTATATGTATGAAAGGTAGAAGAGGGGAAATTGGGAAGTTTTAGGGAATGAAATATAACCTTGAATCTGTAGCTTGAGGCTTAGAGAGTCCAGGGGTAGATGCAGCTGAGATCAAAGAAGCAGAGTGTGGAGGCAGGAGAAAAAGGAGAAAAAGCCTGAAAAATGCAGGAGAAGGAAAGCAAAATTCTGATCAGCAAAAATATGGACCAGAGATCTGAAGAACCATTTGCTGGGTCCAAAGGACTCCAGGGTAGATGGGGCCTTGACCATTCCACTTTCAGATTGGGTCGGGATAAAAAGTTTAAATCTCACTGGCTGGTTTAAAGTCAACTGTTGTCAAACGTTGGCCACTGGGGAAAGTACTTTGATTAAGCTACTGTGAGCCAAATCTGCATGGGTTTGAAGAGCCTGGGCATGGCAACACGATTAACATACTTCAGCTTGGCTAAATGAACCAGATTTGCATGGACAGAAAAGTCTGGGTCAGGCAAGACAGCTCCTGAAACAAAAAGAGCAAATCAATACTTGAGTAACCTTCTTGAATGAGTAAAAAAAAGGAATAAGAGGAACCAGGAGTTGGTTAGTGAAATAGCAATGTCTTTGGATTGATCAGGCTCCTATGGGGTATGTCAGGATATTGGATGATGGATCCAACTGGATATTGGATGCTAAAAAGGCTTTTGCTATTGAGAACAATATGCTGCTGAGCTGGTTCCCTCACAGCAGCTCCCTTTTTCTTCATTCTTAGGAATTTCCAATGTCATGTCTCAACCCAGGTGTCTTATGAGACTCCCCAAATTTCAGATCCCCTGGAACCCTACTACCTGAGGAGTCTCGGCTGGATGAGGGGGCAGGGTCCTCACACTGCCCATTTTAACAACCTTTCAAGGAGCAGCTATTTACAGGTGCAAATGTCTACCTTCATTGTTCTGTTCCCCAAGCAAACTAAAAATCAGGTGCCTTGCACTTGGCCAGAACAGAGTGTCAGACTCAAAGACAAATAAGTAACAGTTCAAAAACAATTTAATAATATTGAAAGTTTTGGGCTCTGACTCCTCCCATGAAGTCTATCTAAATAAAGAATACTTGCAATGCTGGAAACATTTGGACACGGTTTAAAGAATTTGCAGACATCAACTAGTTCCTTAACTGCTTCTAAGGAAGTCTGTGTTGCTTGTATTGCTTCTGAGATCTCCCTGTGTCCTCTACTTGGACTTTACTTCTTTGCAATTCTGATGAAACTGGGTTACTTAAAATATCCTGGATCTTTTACACCTTAAACATAAAACTTTATACATCTGAGATATTGCTGTCTCCAGCCTTCCCCAGACACCTGAAATAAAAATAGGAACTGCTAACCAGGAAGAATGTATGGTGCTTTGCCTCTAGAGGGCTTCTTAAAGGGATAGAGTCTAACTAAGGTTCCCTCCCACAGAAAACTGTACAACAGCAACTAAACCACTGGTGGGATTCAAATAATTTAACAATCGGTTCCGATGGTGGGATTCAAATAATTTAACAATTGGTTATTTACAAGCACCATTTTAACAACCGGTTCTGCCAAAGTGGTGCGAACCTGCTGAATCCTACCACTGATTACTAAACCCATTCTAACTAAGGGTACAACTGAGGCTTAAATAAAGAAAATAGGGAAGGTGTCTCTAGGGGCATGACATTCATGCTGTGAAAAGCTTTATGCACTAAGGAGTTTAAGTTACTCCCCTGACCAGTTGGCAGTCTACATAACTACCCGAAGAACAAAATTTCATGCAACCTGTCACCAAACAATATGGTCTCAGAATTATGGGTTTCATTCCCATCCCCATCTGGTAATGGGATTCAGCTATCATTCTGGCCTGTAGCTCTAACAACTGAAGATTATACTTTGTCCCCCTCAACTCATGTTATAGGAGAAGCTGGCATTTAACAGTAGGCATTATAGTAGTTATACATTTTGAATTTTTTTCCTCCCAAGGCAGGGAGGAGAACTCTGGCTCAGCTCTCCTCCCCATCCTGGGCTCCCTGGGCTGGGAGGAGACTTCCTGAGCTGGGAAGTGCTGGGGGAGCTGGCCAGCCCGATCCGCAGTTGACCAGCCCCCCATGAGGGCATCAGGCAGCCACAGCCTTTCTGGAGGTCACCAGGGCTTCCGCCTGCTGCCTTAGCCTGTGGCCTGCCAGTGGTGGCCTTCCTGGGCTAGGGCAGTGGCCAGGAGGCATGGGCAACCTCTAACAGGGCCTCTGGTGGCTGCAACCCTGCTGGACTCCACTGGCTGCTGTGGAGCTCCAACAGCAGTGGCTAAGAGGTTGAGCGGGGTGGGGTGGCAGCCGGTTCTGATTGAGCAGGGGAGCAGTACCCCACTGCCCCTCTCCCCACTCAACCAGAACCGGTTGTTAATTTTTTTTAATCCCACCACTGTAAGGAATCAAAATATGAAAAAAAAATTTGCCCAGTCTACTTCTCCCTCAAGTTCCAGGGCACTAACAAAAGGCTAACACTACAATTTGTCACCATGATTGAAACATAACTATGCAGTTGTGCTCATCCCATTTAACAAACAACCCTTTTTAACACCACTAAACAAGCTCTCCCAAAATGGAACATAATATACTGCATTAATTATGATCCATGATCATTACAGTATTTATTAGGTAGAAGCAACTGCTTTGTTTGAAGAAATTGTTTTCTGCTTAGGAAAAATATTCATGAAAAGTGTTCTTGGGCTTGCTATGCTCTCCAAACCAAGCATTTTTCTTCTATTAAATGCTGCATCCCATATCTCAGAGGTAGCATAATACCATGTGCCACTGCGGTTGCTATGGCAAGCGTTCATGTTTTATTGAACAGTAAATGGACACAATCCCCTAAATGGCTCCCATATGGCCCTAACATCATAAGCAGTCAACCTTTTTCACTGGTGAGTTTCTTCCCCCCTCTTTTGTACAGAATATGGATTTTCTACTAAGTGAAGAAAAACATGCCCTCCTCATTTTTAATAGCACATTTCCCCTCTGTTTTGTGATTGTTTTCTAAAAAAAAACATTTTCAAAGGATTATGGATAGGATGTACTGAGAAGCTGAATATCTTCACTGAATACTAGTTGTGGGAGGGAGGAGAGGCAAAGATTGCATTAGAAGGTTACAGACAAAAGATGGCTTCTCAATGTTTCGTGTTCAGGAATGGATACACAAGTACAAAGACAACACAAATTGATTCAGTTGAAAGGTGCAAAAGTATGTTCACTTCTGCCCTTTTTAAAAATACACCAAAGCAGCAACAGAAAAGGAGCCCTGCCTTTGGTACCTGTATTTTGAAGCAGAATAGTGATTCACACAGTTGTTCTCTGTCTGCTATGTCCCAATACAAAGTATGCTTGGAGATTCCAGCCTAGCAGACACGTAGCAGCATGGCATAGGCTTTCAAAGGCTATGGCTCAGATTCATAATCACACTTGGACTTGATTATCAGTACTCACTTGAAGTTCTGCTTGTGTATGTAACTGATCTGGCTCTCAAGTCTAGTTTACACAGACAGTAAATTCAACTGGAACCCAGTGGTGTATTAAAGACTAATTGCATCATGAACTACCATGAATCAGAGATGACTTCTAAATCAGCTTGTAGACCAAGTCCCTATCATGTGTTTCTGGGCTTTCTTTTTTTGTCTAAATTTCAGAAGACTGTTATTGCAGGAGCTCAAGTATGGCTGATGAGAACAGAGGTTTTCCTCCTATCCCCTGAGCTGTCATGAGTCAGAAATGACTTCAGTTGAATCTCACTGCTACTGTTGAAGTGAGCTTTGACTCATGAAAACTTAGGCTGGTGTTGATTTTGTTCATTCTTACAATGCCACTGGATTTTTGCTGCTACAAATTAATTTGGCTGCCCCACTGGAATGTCCAACAAGAAATGACATAAAATGCTTTGGCCTGATACTTCTTCATATTTCAGATGCGGGATTGATGGTTCAATGCTCCCACAAATCTAGAAGTCAGAGAGAAGGATTCCAGTCTAGCCTACTTCCTGAGATGTACTTTCACACACAGCTTTAATTGGATTATTTATAATTTAAGAATGCTTTAATAAAGTAATCTCTGGGCCTCTGAGAGGCTTCTGTTTCTTTTCTGCTTGGAGCTCTTTGGGCCGCTTCAACAATTTTTTTCTGCTCCAGGTGCACCAATGCAGACATGAACCTTTCCCTCTATATTAATCAGATCCTTGCAGTATTCTTTACAAAGCGATTGGCTCCTGCAGTTGAAATAAATGGGAGTCACTGGGTATACAAGAGCTCCATGTATTGAGCAAGCTAGTTGTACATATGAATTCTTGTATTTTTGCCATGTTTTTTGCCATTGTTGTACCATCTTATTTCCCCCCACTGGCAATCATTTCTAATAAAACCATGCACTGAATCATATTCTGCAGATGAAAAAAATTACAATCAAAGCACACGACTTCTCTTGCTTCCTGACATGAAAATCTCTGGAGCATGTAATAATTTATAGAGAGAAGAACAATACAGGATTTTTGTTGTTGTGATGAACGTATATGAAGTGTAGTGTCCTTCTTGCTTCATGTTGAATGGCAGTTCCCAAAGATGTGGGTCATGGCAGTGAGTCCATTATATGGAACAGTCTAGCCAAACATTTCACAAAATTCTGCTCCATGCTGGACTGCCTTTCACAAGCATTTCATCTAGTACTTCCATGGCTATAAATCTTCTGTCACTTGTCTGGGTTATCTAAGTGTTCCCTCTCCCAAATGACAGTGACATAGCTAGACCAATAAACACATTAAACTGGATGAGGAAGTGGAGGAAAGAAGTGGTGATGTGGATTCCCCCTTTCCCACAAATGCAGCCATAGTTATCAGCATATCTGATGCTGTCAACAAAACTGAACCAGGCCAGTTGTACCCTTTAAATATCTCTAGTGTGACTGATAATGGAAGTGAAGAAGGGAGGAAGAGGTTATGTGGGTCCCCTTTCTAGAGCCACACCTATTTGGCTCCCTTAAGTATGTGCAGAGTGAGCCCTACTGCCTTCTTAGAAAAATGTGGAGAGGCAGACTACTTACAGAGGATGATCATGAGGTTTAGATTCTTGATGATTTACATTCAGATATATTGGCAAAGAGATAATTTCACTTTCTTACTACCTGAGTAAAGTGGGTATATCCAAAATGGACCCCTACAGTAAAACAAGAACTTGTAGCCAAGTTATTAGCAGATACTGATCCAAGTGTAACGTTGCCTATCACAAAAGTTTTTTTCTATGGCATTTAATAGCATTACTCCTTAAATTTCAATTGTACAATCTGGTATACTTACAATTTCTTCCAAATTTGTAATTCCTTAAAAGATAATCATTTAATTGAAGCATGGAGGTGTTTGCACCTAGGTGATAAGAATTATAACTTTTTATTGCATGGCATGTAATTCATATGAAAGGCTTGGTTTCTTTTTAGCTTTTCTGGGAATCACATTTCCAGTTGAAGTTACAATAGGTCCCATGTCATTTACTGATTTTTTAAAAACCCATGGTTCATGGCTGTTCCAAATATTTGGTCCACTTTAATTGCTTAAAGACTTAGCAGAGTTATTTCTAAAATTATAGATCAATATCAGGCCTATGAGGCAGAATTTAGAAAAAAATAGTTATGGTTATGAATCACGTTCAAAAATAAAACAACAACCCTATTTTTCACCAGAAAAGCATTTGATCGTGTAGAATTTTTTAAAAATAAATAAATAAAAGCAGTATTATGGCAATGTAGTTTTGGAGGCATATTTACTATTTGGATATGATTGATGTGTAAGAATGCAACAGCAAGAGGTGTGGTTAATGGTGAATTATCAGAAGAGACATATCTCTGAAGGGGAACAAAACAGGCTTGTTCTTTATTCCCATGGTTATAAGTTATCATGATACATTCATTAGCAGTTACACTTGGGCATTCTTCTTAAATTAAAGGGGTGTAGTTAGGAGAGAGCCAATATGGAATAGTGGTTAAGGTGACAGAATATGACCTGGGAAACCCAGGTTCAAATGCCACACATGCCGTGGGAGCTTGCTGTGTGACCTTGGGCCAGTCATACACTCTTGGCCATGAACTTAGCTAGTATTTTTGTGAGAGAACTCCAAGGGATACCAAGCGCATTACATGGAGGCAGGCAATCACCTCAAAACATCTCTTGCCTTGAAAACCCTGTGGGATCGCCATAAGTCAGCTGTGACTTGACAGCAAAAAAAATTAGAGTAGATGGAAGTCAGCATTAACACAGCACTATTTCATCAGATTTCAGAATATAAGCATGGCAGTACTTTATTATTATTGTTGTTGTTGTTGTTGTTGTTGTTGTTATTTAATAGACCGCCCTATCCCTAAAGGGCTAAGGGCCGTGTATAATAAAACCAACAACAGACAATATAACCTAGTATAACAAAAAAGCAAAGGTGCATTAAAATCCATTAAAACATTGGTGGAGGTAAACCACCAATGATGACTTTGCAGAAGAAAGCCATGGCAAACCACCTCTGCTTTTCACTTGCCTTGAAACTTGATGACCTTTTCCACACACAGTTAGAAGAGAAAACTGTTAACTTTGTTCACTGATCATTTAACACTCACTGTGAATCAACCCTTTATTTCAGTGCCTGCCTTTTAAAATATTTTAGACCCATTATCAGGTGTTCTGGTTACAGGAATAATTTCAAAAAAATAGCATTTATTTTATGAATACTCTGCTCTTTCCTAGAAAAGCTTACAACAATATAAGGTGGCTTACATCAATATAGAAATATGCTAATAAATATACAAATATAATCAATTCCATGATTCTATGAAATATAGCATTATTTTGAAATGTTGGAGTTTTTAAAACTTACCAATTTAATTGGATTTCACATTTACCTGCAAATCTGAGGCCTTTTTCAGGTTTCTAGGAAGATCTTTCTTGCCCATTTGCAGCTCCAGTCACCATATTTAAGTATCCTCAGATTTGGCTGAGTTTGCTATTAGTATATAGGCAAGTGGGGGTCTGCAAAACTAGCAATGAGGAGATTCTATCTCCCCGTCATGGGAGGGGAATCCCATCTCCCTCCCCCACTGTGGCTCCAGAACTCCCCTCTCCCCCTGTCACATTCTGTTGCCAGCTCTCCAAGTGGGAGACTGAGAAATTTGTTGGGGAGGAGAAAATCGTACTTCCCCTCCCCAGTGGTGTACCTAGGCAAACTGGAGCCCTGGGCAAAACCTGAGTTTGATGCCCCCCCCCCCATGGGCGGCCACCCTCTCCCACCGTGACCAAACAATGATTTTTTCCACCAGGTCGTTTCAAAGTCACCATCACATTATATAGAACATCCCCCAATTCACAAAATTGAACACAGCAATGGGCCATGCCACACAGCAGAAATATTTTTTGAAAACATTTTTGAAAACTGCTATGAAAACATTTTAGGTATTGTATCCAGTCCCCCCAATTGGGGGAAACAGCATCACTTTCAATGTTATTTAAACTAGGAACCCCAGATTCTCCCTTTAAGGTGGATTTAAAAGGAGAATCTGGGCTCCCTAGTTTAAACAAGTGATGCTGGAATACACCCCCAAACAGCATTATTTTCAATGTTGTTTAAACTAGGGAGCCCAGATTCTCCTTTTAAATCCACCTTAAAGGGAGAATCTGGGGTCCCCAGTTTAAACAACATTGAAAGTGATGCTGTTTTGGAGTGGATTATCCCCTAACCTGAAACAGCATCACTTTCAGTGTTTAAACTGGGGACCTCAGATTCTCCCTTTAAATCCATGCTGAAGGGGGTGGATTTAATAATAATAATAACCTTTATTAGGCATTGAGAGCATAAAAGAAAGAAAGAAAACAAGCATTGGCAGGAAGGGGGTGGATTTAAAAGGAAAATCTGGGGAAATTTAGGGGGTGCCTGCTGTCAGGGGTGCAATTATTAAGATAGCAGCACCAAAATTTCAGAGTATTTTCATGAGACCCTACTGATGATACCACCCAGGTTTGGTGAAGTTTGGTTCAGGGGGTCCAAAATTATGGACCCTCAAAAGTGTAGCCCCCATCTCCTATTAGCTCCCATTGGAAACAATGGGGGATGGGGGCACTCTATTTGGGAGTCCATACCTTTGAACTCCCTAAACCAAACCTCACCAAACCTGGGTGATATCATCAAGAGAGTCTCCTGAAAAATCTCTGAAATTTTGGTGCTCCTAGCGTAACAATTGTGCCCTCTGCAGGCCAAAAATGAAAAAACATTGAAAATACAAAAAATCCCACAAACAAACCTGTAGTTTTTATGCCCCCCACAAGGGGGCGCCCTGGGCAACTGCCCACTTTGCCCAATGGGAGAAATGCCTCTGCCCCTCCCATTACTTGCCTAATGTAATGGAGCATGGGCAGTGTAGGGATGAGCTGCTGACCCAGCAGCGCCGTAAGTAGAGCGCTGGCACACCGGCGCTCCTACGGTCTTCTGGTCGCACCGCTCCCCCACTCCTCACCCCCCGATGAGTCACGGGTCATGAAATACCTGGCTCACAACCACCGGGTGTCCCAGACAAAGGGACAATGGTCTTGCCCCCAGGTGAGGATTAGGCCCAGACGCTGATGCTCCTCTCCGCACGTAGCAGCCAGGTGAGATCATGCATCACATGATGATCTCTCAGTCTCCCGCCTCCGGGCTTCCTCCGGATTCCCCGCTCTGCCCTTCTACACTTCGCTAGAATCATAATAAAGGTGCCAGGAACCAGCATGCGGTAGAGTCATGAACACGGACACCATGGGCCTCCCGCTGCTGGCTCTCCACCAGATGAAACCTCCGCTTCACTTTCCTTAGCTTAATGCCCTGGCGGGATGACTCACAAGCTGGTGCCTGAAACCCGGAATCCTCAAACCTCCACCCCTGCTTACCGTCGCTTCGGGAAAGGGTCATGGGTACCGACGTCTGGATCGGCGCATCCAGGGACCCCACTCGTAATCACCGCCCGTCCGCTTTGATCGGCGATCCAGGGACTCCTCGAAGTTCTAGGACACTCTCTCTCGCCTGGACTCTAACCAACGGTAAGTATGGGAACCGCAAAAGCAGGGCTTATGACAAGCACGTTAGCTTAACTGAAAGCGCTTAGCTTAAATGCGCAGGGTCTCCATAAAGAGAGGGGAGCTGCTAAATTGGTTGAGGAGATTGAAGCTCAATGTCCATGGTACCCAGAAAGGGGACATTGAATCTTAAGGATTGGGAAAACATCGACGACTCTTCACACAGAGCCTCGTGTAACCGATGTCACTGCTACTGACGGAGGCAATGTTATGTCAGCCATCAGCCTGCAGGTCTATGGCTCCCTTGCTGTAGATCGCCCTCCTTCGACCCTTCAGCTTCAGTTTCACCCGAATTTTCTCTATCCACTAAATTGGACGCTTCGTCCTCCCTCTGCCTCCTTGCTTCCCTGCCTCCTTCACCACGGCTCGGCCGCTTCCTCCCTTCGGCCCGGCTTTCATTTTCTAAAGCCACCGCAGACTCCGGCCGGGCTTCATCGCACGGCTGGTTTCAAAACTCTAACAGAGCCATTAGCCACGATCTGCAAAAGAAGGAAACCCTGACGGAAGACGATGCCGGCTATCCTTGCCATGTGCCCCGGGCCCACTACACAGATAACGAGGGGAGGATGGCATCATTCAGCGAAGTTGTCGAAGCAATCACTCTAGGTTACAACATTCTCACTGAGCTCCTGGGCAATGCGGACGAATCCACCAGCCCTATGTGAGAAGCATGTTGGAAGCAGTCGCCAGGAACCACCTAATGGTTCCGAGGACTGGAAACACCTTTCGCGATGCTTTTAAACCCCAAAGTATTGCGCCGATCTGGGAAAGCAAGTACCGCCAGCAGTGCATAAGCAGAGGAGTGAGCCTCTGGCGGCGCTTACACCGCCAGCGCAGCTTTATGGCTGCTAAGCCACTAACCCCAACGCACAATTGTTCCTGCCGGAAGGCCACCCTACGGTCGCCTCTGAATGCTCTACATGCTTTTAAAGTCCCTGTGCACCGGGATCGCCAGCCCAAAGCTTTTCTAGCTAGTCCGCAGAAGCCTCAGGAGCCCTATGTCAATTCGTGGAACAGGCTCCAGAGGCCCTCAAAAAAGCAGGTTGACAACGAGGAGGCCCAGAGGCTTAACTCCTTAAGCTTCTGCCAAAGAGAACGCCTCCGCTGAGTGCCGCAGCAGTCACAGGTCTAGGTAGGAACCCCGAACTGGCCGACATGCTTAAGGCTTGCCAGGATATCGGGTCTTTTAACTTCATCAAGCCAGCCTTCTAGCCGCAGCTCCCCTCCGGGCCACAGCCCCCCAGATGAGTGTTTCAATTGCAACAAGCCAGGACACTTCCGTATGATTGTAGGCTGCCCGTGGGGCCTACAGCTCACGATGAGGGGGGGGGTCTCCCAGAGGGGCTTAAGACCCCCGAGGGAGGTCTAAGACCAGGTGCTCCCAATGCCCTGGGGAGGCCAGCCGGGCATCTCCCCAGCCCGGAACCAAGATCCTAAGACTCCTCAAACCCCTTCCCCCGAGTTCCCATGAGATCTTCGCTGCTCCAGCTCAGTGTAGTGATCCCATCCGGAGACCATTGGGCTGGTCTTGCTGTAAGCTTCTGCCGCTGAACAGGGATTGTTCATCATCCCAGGGGTCATCGACTCCACGCACCAGGGAGCCATCCACATCCAGGTGTGGACAAACATCCCGCAGGAACTGCCAAGTTCATCCGGATCATCCTGCCTCTATGCTTTCACTCGAAGTCTGATCTAAGTTCAGCTAATCTAAATCTCGCTGCTTGCTCCCCTCGCCTATACTTCCTGCTCTGCTAACCCCTCTTCTACTTCCAAAGTCACCATGCCTCCGCCAGTGCCCCAGAGTGGCACGCATTTCAAAAATCTCTGCAGAGTCCACAGTCACTAAATTGGCCACAGAAAGAAATGCTGACGGAAGAGAACGCCAACATTCTGGCACTATGCCCAGTCCGCCTCATTAACCAAAGAGGACTGCTTTGAACTCCTTCCCTCAGAATGCCCCTATAGCCAATCTACAGGACAATGAGGCATGGAAAGGGGAAGATGCTCAGACAATGGCCTTTAAGCCCAAAGTCCTTCATGAGGAAGAAGCCCCTTGGCCCTCTCCAGCTGTAAGGTTCAAACCAGATCTCATAGCCTCTGAGCCTGTGCAAAGCCCTAAGCTCAAAGCTCCCAGTGGCAGCAAAATCGTCAGTACCTCAGGGAAAGCAGGATCACAGCCTGCAAAGGAATCAGCCCTGCAAGATCCAGAGAGCAAGACCTCAAATCAGAGATGCAATCCTCCCTCATTACTTTTATATGTGCTCTGTATGCCTATATATATGTTCTGTATGTCCAACTTGCCCCTTCTCAGAGACCCCTAAAGTTTTCCCCTCATAAGAGGGATTTTTCCATTGCTTCTAAGCTATGCTCTTGTGCCTCAATTAAAGTTTTCTCCTTTTGATTATGTGTGCCAGTGCCCTGAAAGGTTTCACCCATTACAGCATCAGCCTTGAGCAGGACACAGCCTCGTGCATGTTCCCTAGGATGCCTGTGGAGCCTGCTTGAGTCAGCCTCCATCTTAGTTAAACCCCTCAAATTCTTCTTTAAAGCTTTTCCTTGAGAACCCTTTTCTTTGGCTGTCTGAGCCTACATTACCACATTATTATGCAGCACAAGTTTATGTATATGGAGCCAGACATTTCCCAGGTTCCCACATTTTCCACTGGGAGCACCTGGCTAGTCACAATGCCTGGGGGCTCTCTCAGCCACACTCTACCTTTACACAGCCTCCCACAGAAGGTAGGAAGCAAACCAAACCGCCTAAGGTCTCCTTACAGGAGGGAAGGTAAAGTTCCAAAACCTTCCCCTTTCTTTCTTCTATGCACTTTGTATTGTCTCCTGAATTCACTTCCTAAATTCCCCAGGAGCTGTTCCTCCCTCCTTCCTTCCCTTCTATTTTTCAACCAGCAAAGGCGGAGGGCCAATTGTCTGACTCGCCCTCCCTTGATTACAATCTGGGCCCATCCTTGTACCCCAGCACTGCCAGGACAGGCCCCAATTTAAGGTGGTCCTGCAGACACAGATCCACTCATGATCTGTGGGTGGTGGCTACAGTTTAGGGCAGCTGTATGGATTCAGCATGCAGGCCCTGGTGCTCGACCAAGCCGCCCTCTAAGGAGCCGGGTCTCATGGGCAGCATCTCCCCAAGATAATTCGATTACAAATTCAGCACTCATTCCAGCTCTCTGGCGTTAACCACCAAGGTCCACGGTAAGTACATTTTCCCCTGCAAAGAAAGACCCTCCCCTTGTGTGTAGAAATGCACCTAATCGCCTGATTGCTTTGTCTCGGATGCATCCATCACCCAAAAGCGCATCCAAGCCCCTTTGTGTTGCAAATTACATGCACACCTACAATTCCTCAGGATCCGCAGCCTCCCTCCCTCGAGGGCTGGGACTCGGCTTTGACGCACTTGATGACGCTTGAAGCCAGTTTCATCAGGATTCTACCTCTGCCCTTCCTGTCAAACAATTTAAAGAAAGAGGAGTAGGCGGCCCCAGTAGATTGCATTGTGCAACCTTCCACGCAGGCTGCAAAATAAGCCTTCTTATATTAAACTCTAACTCAAACAAAACTTCGATCTTGACCTCCGCCATCCGCTTCTAGAACCGAGCCTGGATGGACCTCGCCCCTCCCATAACCTGGGGAAGGGGTGTTTCAGTCCTTCTTCCTACAGGTCCCCTGTGGACTGACCGCCATGACCGGGCCAGCCCATGGAATGGCGCCAGGAGGGAACCAATCCCATCCCAGAGATGGAACAGATCTCTGGAGGATCCCGCCCAGCGGCCCCAACGGGAGGACGCCACGCCGACGCCTGGACGGTCCAAAGACCTCGATGACCTGTGGGGATGTCAAGGCAACCACCAGCCAAGCTTCGAGAGCTGCTATGCCAGCAAGGCTATCCCGACACCAGGGTCTCTGTGCTGCCATCTTTGCGATCATCACCGCCAACTTCGGCAGTCACCATTCTCTGCCTGCTCTGCTGCCTCCTGCCGGGTGGCAGTCGGCCACTCCCCTGATGAGCTTTGACCAGACCAACATCTGGGAGCAATTAAAACCGGCTGCCGCCGCCAGCGTTTTAGTCCTTCTGCCTGGGCCAGCTGGCTCAGAGGTTGGCGCTGTGTGGCTGCTCCTCATCTACAGCCGCCATTCTCTCACCCTCTCTGCCGCCCTGGCTGGAGTTTGAAGTTGCAGCCAGGAACATTCCTGATAAGTTAACCTTTGGAACTCTCCGCTGTTTCCAGCCACCTGATTGTTATCGAACATGCCTTCTCTCTCGCATTCTGCTCGTGAGAGTCACTGAACTTGCAATGCTAAAGACTATCAGTAGCTCTCTCTCTACGTTCTTGAGAAATCCATGGACTCTACCACCATCGCTCTAAAGGCTTTGGTGGCCAAACAGCAAGAGCCGTGCATTGGACAATTATGCAGCCATGGGCAGCCCCTTTCCTTTCATCACCTAGCCTTTGTATTGTTTAGCTATGTTTATTGTTTCCATCTACACTTGATGCCCTTTGGAGCCGACCTCCAAAGGAATTATTGGCACCAAACCCAGCTGATCATGGAAGTTATTGCATGCTTTAATTTTAGAAGTTATGTTATTTGTTGTTGTTGCATCCGTCTGTCGGAACTCTCTTCTGCTGCCGCCTCACCATCGTCCTGCCTCAGGCTCCACCCGAAGCCCAGCGCCACCGCCGCCCCTTCCCTTCGGCCCCCCTTTTGCCGGATGACGCTGCTGCTCTAGCCAAGGCGGAGTATGTTTCCTCGCGACTTCCCTTGTGAGAATCCCGGACTTATTTCCTGTAACACCAAGACTATCGGCCATTCTTGGCCTGTGCCCCGCGAAGTCCACCAATTCTAATCGTGCCGCCATTGATTGTTTGTCATTGTTGATTCATATGAAAGTGCATGAGTTGCCAGATACTGTACTACTGTTCAATTCTCTGCATTGGTTTGATTGTATGCTTTATTATTGGAGTTTGCCTTGCTCGATGCATATCTACTTTTGCCTGTAACGCGTGTGCAAGAAACCCTTTGACTTTCCCTTACATCGCATACTAAGTTCTAATGTTGCGCACAAGCAGCTCGGCCAGCTTGGCCAAACGGGCGGAGGAGGTGGAGCGGCCCCTTTAAACCTCAGCAATTCGCCTCCCTTCTAAATGTAAAGGGAGGAGATGTAGGGATGAGCTGCTGACCCAGCAGCGCCCGTAGAAATGGGCGGCTGGCACACCGGGCGCCTCTCACGGTCTTCTGGTCGCCACTGGCCTCCCCACTCCTCACCCCCCGATGAGTCACGGGTCATGAACTACCTGGCTCACAACCACTGGGTGTCCCAGACAAAGGGACAATGGTCTTGCCCCCAGGTGAGGATTAGGCCCAGACGCTGATGCTCCTCTCCGCGACGTAGCAGCCAGGTGAGATCATGCATCACATGATGATCCTCTCAGTCTCCCGCCTCCTCGCTCTCGGATTTCCCCTACTCTCTTCTACACGCCCCCGCTAGAATCATAATAAAAGATGCCAGGAACCAGCACGCGGTAGAGTCGCTAGGAACACGGACACCCGCGCTCCCGCTGCTGGCGCTCTCCACCAGATGAAACCTCCGCGTCTCGCCTCTTCCTTAGCGACGACCCTGCGGGGATGACTACAGGCAGTCCTGACACCAGCTCCTGTGCTCTGCTCCTGTACTCCCAAGCTCCACAGCCCCTCTCCCCACAAAAAGCAACACTACCAGGACTGCTACCACCCTCCCCAAAGGGCAGTGCAGCCAGACCCAGAGCAGCTTCCAGACTTCCTCCCACCTTTAAGGTGATGCTGCTGGGACCACCATGACTTCTGGCCTTCCTTTCCCAAGGGCAGAACTATCTGGCCCCGTGCAGCTCTTGGCATCCTCCAGCACCAACAGTTCAAAAGGTAAGCACATTTTTTAAAAAAGTTCAGGGTTTTCTGCAGAGCAAGAGGGTGCCCCAGGTCTTTAGAGAAAACTTGTTGGGGTTGAATGTGCCTCCTATTTATGGATTTAGATATCTGCAGGGAGGGGCCATATGTGGAAATTAAATATGAATGTATAAGGATGACCACAGTGTATAACCACAATATCAGAATGGCTGTATACAATTTGGATATTGCATATTTGACCAAAATGATATATTCAAAACAGTTTCTAATAGGAGCTTAGAATCTAAATATTTTCTTGAAAATTTGACTTTTGACATGTTTTAGATGAATAAATATGAAGAGGGTGCTCAACCTTATGTCTACTTTGAGCCAATAACATGTTTATATTAGAAAGTTTTTGATTAATTATTTTTAGAAATACATGTCCTTCCTTTAATTTGTGGTAATTATGTTTTTGGGGGAACATTTAGATATATTTTATTTGAGTCTTTTTTTTTGAGGGAGGATAGAAATGTATACATATTAGGTTTATTGAACGTATTGTATTACTTCTATTTTATAGTCTTCTTGAGTCAGTGATTTTTGAAGTACTTATTATTTGTAGCCTGCTTGACTCACTGATTTTTGAGATACTTGTTATTTATAATTCACTTGACTCGCTGATTATGTCAATATAATCATTTTAATAGTCTGAGTCTCTCTCCACTTCTTGATGTAGTGATTATTAACTAATAGCTCATATTCCTGTTTAGTTAATGTTTAATTATTTATGTAATTTATATGGGAAATTAATTTAAAAATTAAATATCCTTTCACCTTATTTTTCAGAGTTTCATTTTTTGACAAAAAAAGAACAATTAAATCTTGCATTGGAAAGAAAGTGATTAAAGTCTACAATGGATGGAAGTGTTGGTCCTTGTGGTCAGGAAAGAGAGGCTACAGGGCACAGTACTTAGAATCTCCACTGATTCCTGGATGTCATGCTCTTCCTACCAGAGTCTTACCTGAGTCTTCACCCTGTTCCATCAAGGGACATTTTCCCTTGGCCTTTGGGTTGTCCATGGCCCACCAAAATCAAATCTGGTCTACAATATACATGTTATTACATAATGATATGTAAGAATTAGCAGAAATCTAGGGGCAAAACTGCTGAGGAGGCAACATGACTCTAGTGATGATATAAATGCCACTTACACTGTTTAAGAGCATTTATCGAGCACAGAGGATTAAGCCGATGCTAGGGAGTCACAAAACAGAGTTACAAGGAGAGTGTTGCCACAAGCAAGGGGGAGGACACTGAAAGGGTAGCTAATGCCCCAGAGGGCAGGGTCAGAATTCAAAATGACCTTGTTAGAGAGTTGGACCAAAACAAACAAAATTAATTTCAACAGGGAGCAATATAAGGTAGTACACTTAGGCAGAAAAAAATGATATACACAGATACAAGATGGGTGATACCAGACATGACAATAGTTCATGAGAAAGGGATTTGGGTAGGTCAGTAGACCACAAGCTGAACATGAGTCAACAGTTTGATGCGGCAGCTAGGAAAGTCAATGTGATTCTGAGTTGCCTCAATAGGAGTATAGTGTTTAGATCAAGGTAAGTAATAGTGCCACACTATTCTGCATTCATTGGACTTCACCTGGTATACTGTGTCCACTTCAGGGCACCATAATTCAAGAAGGATATTGACAAGCTGGAGTGTGTCCAAGGAGGATGGCCAAAATAGTAAAAGGTCTGGAATCAATACCCCATGAGGAGAGACTTAGGGAGCTGGGTATGTTTAGTCTGAAGAAGAGAAGTTTAAAGTGTGACATGATAGTAATGTTTAAATATTTGAAGGGATGTCATGTTGAAGATGGAGTAAGCTTTTTTTCTGCTACTCCAGAAACCAGGACAATGAGTAATGGATTCAAACTATGAGAAAAGAGATTCCACCTAAATTCAACTAGGCTTGTAATTGCTACAGGGGGCAGAACACATGGTAAGAGCTCCAGAGGAGGAGCATGCGTGTCTCTGGGCTGGCCGGGCAGCTGCACTTACCACCCCAAAATGAGCGTGCTGGCGCACGTGGGCATAACAGGATGGAGAATGAGACCTATATAAGGCAGCACGCGGTGGCTTCAGCTCCTTTTCGATGCCTAGAAGCAAACTGACCCACCTGCCCTCCCTGAAGCAAGGGATGGGAATTTTAGCTTTATCGTCACAGCCCTTATGGGGCGGTTTTGGGCAGAGGCACACATCTTTTGGGGGGGGCGAGCTTGCGTGCCGGACCTCCCTGCTTATGGGGGACTCCATAAGAGGCTTGGGGCAGGGTGGGCTTGGGGCACATGCCGCAGAGGCCTCTGCTAGCAAACCCGACACCCCAGCAGGGTGGGGCCATGGAGTAGGGGTGGATGCCCTGTGGCCCAGTACCTCTCTGTGCTCCCCAATAAGTTTGGGGTTGAAGCTGATATCAGCCATGGATGCTCACCGCCAGATAAGATGCGCTCCTTTTGCTTGCCCAGCTTCGGTATAATAATTATATTAATAATTATATCGATAAAGGACTGTGGCCCATTTCAATCCAAGCCACGTCTATAGTTATTATAAAGTAGCCTCTGCACATCTGGCCGCAAATATTAGAAAGAACTTCCTTGGAGTGTGGTGCAGTCTCCTTCTGTGGGGAGACCATCTGTTGGGAGTGTTTTGATTGTGTGTTCATGCATGGCAGAAGGTTGGACTAAATGACCCTTGTGGTCTCTTCCAAATCTAGATTCAACTTTAATGTCTGAATTTACTACTTGCTTTATTTCTCTGATCACATTTTCTATAAATAGGTTAAATATTATGGTGGAAAATAAACACTCTTGATTAACCCTTCTAATTTTGGCTTTTTGTTAAAATATGATACACTAATTAAAGCTTCCTGAGATTTGTATAAATTATATATTATTCTGCTATTCTCATAGACTATTTCTGTCTTCTGTAATAAAGTCAACTTTTGGAATCAGTCAAGCTGTTAAAGCTTAATTCTAAGTCAATTAATGCTATGTAAGCATCCTCCCCAATTTCCTGTCTTTGTTCTGTTTGGAATGCAAGCCTTTTCCTCTTCATTTTTAAAAAGTAAATGAGCTTTCACTTGATTATTTAACTTATTGTCCAATCCTTCTTTGAATTTTTAATTGCTTTAGAAGCATGGCATTCCTAAAGACTTGCTGGTTTGCATTATGTTCCAATAATATTCTCATGTGAACCTACCTCCACTACTTGTTGGAGGCTCTGCTTTGTGTATCCCCACCATTCGAGACTAGAAGGATTGGCAACCTTTGAAAGTGCCTTCTGTAGTGCTGAACTCCCTCCTCAGAGAGATTTGTCTGTCTAACTCTATCTCTGTCTTCCTCCAGGAGATGAAGATTTGTGTCCGGTGTTGGTTTTCCTGGCCTCCCTGGACCCATCACTCCAGTAGACCAATCACTGCTGGTGACTCATCACTCACCCTGCTGCAGGACCAGTCCCTGGGCAGCAGGACAATGAAAGGTACCTCAGCTGTTGAACTTGGGACCCCTTGCAATCCTGGAGCCTACAGTGGCTGTATCCCTGTCCTCTGTGATGATGCAGGGTGTGTTGTTAGCATCCAGACCAAGTAGGGAGTCAACGGCCAGGGAGTGCAGCATAGAAGATGTGGCCTGAGCTGAAAGTTGGCCAATATTCCTCCCAGCCTGCAAAGCCAGACAAGGGAGGTTGACTACAGGGAGAGCTGGCCAGTGGCCTTCCAAGCAGGGTCATAGTGAGAAAGAGGAGGCCAGCTGGAGGGTGGGGGTGGGTTCAGCCAGCTGGAAAGCAGCGGGGTGAAGAACATGGGGCTATAAAAGAGGGGGGAAAGTCACCAAGAGGAGAGAAGTGAGTAAGCAGCCAAGAAACAGGGAGGAAGAAGGGGAGGAGAGAAGATAAAGTGAACAAGAAAGAAAGAGAGGAAGAGAGAGAGGACAGCAAGGAGAGCTGGTCTTGGACCTGTGGAATGAGTCACCATACAGAAATGGGGAGACTCAAGGAAGTCAGAGAGGTGGCAGAGGGTAAAGAGCCAGGATGAGCAAATGAGGAGTTCTACAACTTGTTTGGCATTCTCTCACTAACTCTTATTAGCCCTCCTCCTGCATGTGTTTTATAGATTTACATTTTTGTGCTTCTGTTATGTTTTGTTTCACTGTTTTAAATGTACAGATGCATACATACGTATACGTGTGTGTGTGCGCGCACATATGGGGTGTGTGTATTAATAATTTTTTTAATGCCTCAAATGTAATGCTTTAATATGATCCTGAATCTGGTGGAAAAGCAGCATAGACATGTTTTAAATAAAGAAATAATATGAGGTGATAGTTTGGCATTTAAAGGGTGCATCTGACTGGGCAGTCACAAACAGGGGATCAGACAGTTATTTTGTGCTTTATACGAATCAATCAGTTTCCTGACCGTGAATAATACATGCTTATTCTCTGTTAATTGAGGTCAGGCAGGGTAAAAACAGCTGCAATTTGCAGCAACCTTGTCCTATAGCACAAGCTCCTACTGTGCAAGTGTACAGTTGCTTGGCACTATGTTATATGTGAAGCAAACTTTGCCAAGAAATATCAAGGCAATCTGGTCAGGAGCACACCTCACATGTAACTAAGGGAATTCAAACAAGTGAAGTTTTCATGGCAATAATGTTTGAGTCAAAGTTCATAGCATGCCTACTACTAAGCAGTGCTATGTTGCTGCATTTCCTTTATCTTATCTGCATAAAACCGGGAGAGTCAAGAGTGCCTAATCCAACTAATACCCTTGGGATGAGGCAGTAAATAAAATTACAAAACGCTGACGTGTGACTTCTCATGCCTCATCTGGTAAGTTCTCACCAATCCCTTTACTACTCAATCAGCTAGAGATCAAGGGACAAGCCACTGATCCTCTTGAGACTCAACTCAAGAAAACCATCTTTGCGAGGTAGGATGCTCAAAAGATAAGTTTCTGAAAACAGTTAGTTTGGTAGTTGTTGCAATCCAGGCCAAAGTACTGGATTCAGATTGAAGCATTCTGAATTCAAAGACACCACATCATATATTTAAAACAATTAATTAAAATTATGCAAAAATATAATAAAAAGAATAGTGAGCAGTGAGGATAATATGACAAAGTTAAGGTTAGAAGACTTACTACACAGTTATAAGTACTGGTTCCCATATCCAGATGTTATCCAAAAGGCTGAGTAATTTCAGCAGTCAGAGTTCAAAGTGCAGGATCTGCTTTCCAGTCAGCAAGACTCAACAACAAGACTAGATGCCAGGCTCAAGTTATTTTCCCGGGCCAAAGCTCCAGACCATGTGAAACACAAAGACTAAGCAAGGTGCAAGGCAAAACTAGAATAAAAGAATCTAACTTTTATGCTCACTGCCTTGCATTGGCCTGATCCTGGATAGCCAATCAAATGTATGGTTGATAATGTTAGTTGGCCATTGAAGAGTGATGCTGGACATGTAACCCAGGGGGGTCAGAGGAATTTGCCCATGTGACAGGACTCTTTTAAGCCGATCTGGCCTCCTCAACAAAGCCTCACTTTTTTTAAGCTGAGCTTTGGATGTTAAATAGTTGCACATTCTCAACCTGGTGTCTTTGAGCTGATTATGCTTGGTGTGTGCACCTTGTTCTCATCCCCTCATCAAGGAAACTTCCACTTTACCTAGGCCTTAGCCTGAACCAGTTTTTGAACAAAACAAGAAACTGCAGTAAAACCCACCATTTTCCTGACAGAGAAGTATATTATTGATACTTGTTCAAATGACTTAAACTGAAGTAACTCTGGATTGCGCTATTTGATTAAATAGATTTTTTTTAAATCACATCTTGCTTGTTTCACAATCTCAGCTAGATTATTTGGAATCCATTTTTGTCTCTTTCTAGTGCTTTAATGCTCTGTCAAGTTCTGGAAGAAATAATTTGGCTACCTTTCCAATATATTATCTGCATACTCACTATGTGAAAAAAGTTTCTTGTTCTCGTCTAACAATTATTCTTGTTATCATCTCACCACTAAACCTTTTAAGTTACTATAATACATAAAATACAGCTGTAAATTACCATGGCTGCAATTGTCGCTCAGGGTGGGTTAGTGGAGCAGAACGGGCTGCAATTGCCCAGGCCAGGGCGGAGGCAGAGCCCTGGCCTATAGTCAGCAGGCCAGACGTCACTGGAGGTGGGCAGATCCAAGTCTTTAAATGACCAAGCCCTCCTTTGTGCCAGCCATGTGCTTTGGCCGGCCGACGATTTGCCCGCCCACCTCTCCCTAATTTTACAATGCATGTTCTTTTGTCATAGCCCTCGGAGGTTGGCGCATGGGTATTGATCTGAAAGGGCCAGGGAAAGGGAGCTAGGGAGCTATCTCTTCCCCCACTTCAAGTGGCCAATGGCCGCAAGAGGCAACAGCCCTGCTGGACAGGGCCAATGGGGAACACCTCTTGCCAGAAGCGCCCGCCCAGCAGAGCTACCCTGTGGAGCGAAGCTCCAGTACGAGGCATCCGCCTGCAGGAGCTTCGCCATGACGATCAGATCAAGACCCATGCTTCGCCTCACGCTTCTGTCTTTTGTATAATAAATGGCTATGGCCAATTGATTTATCCCAGCCAAGGTGTTCTGTGATTATTGGGAGAGGATCCACGAGAAGGTTCCACCCTAGGACAGCAATGAATTTTTCCTTAGCATCATACAATTCTTTGAGTTGTCCTTCTTTGACTTCCTTTGTTTCCTTGATAAACAGCAGTGCAATCCAAAGTAGAGTTGCAGTCTTCTAAGCCCACTGACTTCAACCAATTGAAAAGAGGCTGCAGAGCAGTCATAAATGAGCTTAATCCTTCTTGCGCATGCTTTATAGTGTGCTACTGTCCTGCTCATTCTCCTTAAGAGATTGTGGGATTCATCTGTTGCTTCAGGGTTAAACAAGTATTCTTGGGTTTTCCCTTAACTTGCCATTGGAGAGAGAATTTTTGCCTCCCTCACAGTTGTCAGGGGGGTGGGGTGGGGGTGCTAAGCTGGTCATAGACTTGTTAGGCTATAGTTTGGCACAAATAAGGCAGCTTATTCAGGATAGGCAGGAATAATGGCAAGTCCTGAGGCATGGTGAAGGGTCCGGCTTCCAACAGTCCATCGAGTATTTTACAACATGATGATTGGGAAGGAACACACATGGGGCTGAGTACATCCTTTAGTTATCTTATGGTACACTAGGAATGGAAGCTTGGTACCTCTTAATACATTTGATGGGCAGTCAAGGATAAACAAGCCTGGTGTAATTGCTGGCCAAATTTGGTACCATGGTGGATTTTCCCAAACAAGGACAGCTAAGGTGAGGTACCATAGCACAGCCCACTCTTAAGGTATGTTAACATATTTTTTTAGAATTATGAAATAGATCAATGAGTTAAAAAAACACCTTGTGAAAAACATTTATTGCCATGGATCTCTATTGGTGTGTGTGTATATGCCTAAAACAAACAGAATATTGGACTAAATAGACTATTGGTCTGATCTAATGTGACTGTTCTTATGACATGAATTGCCTGAGGAAACTGAAAACTTTAGAAAACTGTGCAACTCTGTTCACAATTTGTTAATCAAAAATATGTGGATGAACCCTGATGTTTTTGTTCCACTTTGGCTAAGACCATCTAACTAAGAATTCCAGTATCCAGGAAGAAATTTTTTTGAGACGAGTTGTGAACGTTTCATTAATCTGTGTTTGTTTTTATCTCTTTATTTTTATTTGATTTCTAGCTATTGTGTTAATTTATTTACTGTTGCCTGGTCTTTCCTGAACACATTTCTTTTATTAATTTACTTTTCAAATACATCTGCACATTTCATCCCAAAGAGCTTTCAAGGCAGTCTAGAAAATATTAAGGCATTATATAAAGCCATATTAACAATACAAACAGTAAAAAGACTAACAATAAACATCATCCCTCATACAGATGATACATATATTTAAGTGGCGTAACTCACATAGAGCGCTTGGTATTATTACTAAATAGAATTTTCTATAAAATTCCATCAGGCAATAGATGTCCTGTCTCATTTATTTTACCTATTGCAAATAATCCTGTTTCCCTCTCACCTTCAACATTGGCCTTCCAATCTCCCATTATTATTAAGGTATCTTTTCTCAATCAGTTCTTTAATTTGAAGTTGTACCAATCAGTTCTTCACATACAGACTAAAAAGATTATCAAGTAAAATCTTAAGCTGGTCTTTGGTATATTGAAGAGATCAGGCTTGTTAAATATCACATGGAAAGAGAGACAATTCTTATCTCAAGCAAAATGCTTTTGATTCTTTTCCTTTGAAAAAAATCTTTTCAATGTGGACACATCAGATGTATCAGGTCCAAACTTGATGAGACTCTAGTCCACTATCAGATATTCCCATTATTTTAGAAATAAAAAATACCAAATGCACAGGGACGAGGGAGTTTAACCCTTCCACCTACTCACAAAGTTGGAATTTTTCAGCACATTTTTGTGGGGTTTGACACTCCTGATGATACCAGCTGGGTTTTGTGAAGTTTGGTTCAAAGATATGGACCCCCCAAGGGGGTGCCCCCATCCCCCATTGTTTCCAATGGGAGCTAGTAGTAGATGGGGCTACATTTTGAGGGTCCATAACTTTGGACCCCTTGAGCCAAACTTCACCAAACCTGGGTGGTATCATCAGGAGGGTCTCCTAAAGATACTCTGAAATGTTGGTACTGCTAACATAAACATTTTCCCCAGATTCTCCCTTTAAATCACCTCCCCTTCTGAGTGGATTTAAAGGGAGAATCAGGGCTTACAGAGCTAGTTTACTGTTTTTCTTTGAAATAAATATTCAAAAACATTTGACCTACTGATGCCTCAATTAATGTAATTTTATTGGCATCTATTTTTATTTTTGAAATTTACCAATAGCTGCTGCATTTCCCACCCTCGATTTATATGCGAGTCAATACGTTTTCCCAGTTTTTTGTGGTAAAATTAGGTGTCTCAACTTCTATGTGGGTCAACTTATACATGAGTATATACGGTAATACTACTATTCAATGAGACATCACCAGGATCTATCCCCGATGTCACCAGAATCTGCCCCAGGAGTCTCTGGAGTTTGGGAAGCTTAAGAACTGGCAACTCCACTAGTCAACTAACTGGTGACCAACTTAGCTTTTTCAGTATAGATGTGAAGAATCTGCAGCACTTGCCCCACTCTTAGTGTTGCCTTTTGTACTAACTGAAATCCTTAACAATTGTCAATGGCAACCCCACATAAAGTGCATAGTGATGGTTTTATTTGACCTTAATTGGAATGACCATACTTCCCAAGAAAAGGCCACAGCTGGTTTATCACTCAAAGATGGCCAAAGGCATAATATGCCAAAGGGGAATCCTGTGTTTCTGTCTGTAGACATGGAACACATAACATCCTCATGCCACAAAAGAGCTCCTTTAGGAGCTATACAACCATGTAATCTAACTCCTCAATCCATGATTGCCAGTATTACTGAGCCATTAACCTCTTATCTTCATCTGCATGGCCTCTCTTTTTACTGGTCCTCATACAACCCAGTCTGTCTTTCTGATCCTAGTGTTTAACCTGACTCAGTTGAAGGGGAGAAAAAGTTATCATCATTAAGTTTGTCACCTCACTTGAAATCCCCCAGATCAGCAACCCTACTAACACTCTGTCATCACTGATTCAAGGCCATCAGTTAATATCATCATAATGAACACATGGATCAGAAGAACTGACAAGAGTTGACAATGCCAACTTTGAAACACATTCACATTGTTGTGCCTCAGAAAGCAAGGCTTCCAGGATTAAATTGTACAGGATGCTAATATTTGCCACAGACGAACATATTTAATAAGAGTGTTTGTAGATCTGTGACATTCATTTATAAATGAATAACCTTATTGCAGTTTTTTTTAAAAGAAAAGACAGTAGGCAAACGTAGAAATAGGGGTCAAACTCCTCCTGAGAAATCCACCTTGTAAAATTATCCAGAATGTAATAATGCAGTGCTATTGACTTAACCACCGTTTCTTGTGACGTGCTGGAGCTGACGTGTAATTTTTATCCTGCAAGTTGCCAGCAATAATAAAATAACACTTGTGAATGTAAATTAAGCTCACAAAGGGGACAGATTGTATGATTCTGGTTTCCCTCGGCCGCCTGTAGGCTATCACAGGTTCCATATGTGAAGTAATTATGTTCACTGAAGGAAAGAATAAATGCTGTCAAATTGTGTATAGAGAAGAAAAGCAACTATTATATTTCAGTAGGCACCAGAGCATTGCCACAGACACTGGTAAGATGAATCAGAAAATAAACCAGTACTGTACTGAATAAATAGCAACTTTAAACGAATAACTGCTTTTGAATATAAATTGCACCATTGGTAAAAACATTGGGGTTGTTTAGTTATATTCTTCCAGATTTTTAGTAGATGCAGACATTTGTCAAGAAGTCTTGATTTCATCATCCATGACTATGAATAATTTCCACTTGATTTTTCAAACACCAATTTTTAGGAATTATTTTAAGGTTTACCAGTTCCAACAATCAACGTATCTTATTTTTCCACCTTGAAGAACTGTGAAATGGCCCTTATGATTCTAGATACCAGAGTCTGATGGAGAAGACTACATAACAGTCACAGAAATTTCTTTTTGAATGCAGGGCATGAATGGTGCAGTGCAGTGCAGTGATAAGCAACTGGCGAAAATGGCAGATGGGGATTAGCCCAGGTCAAAGGTAAAGCAGATGAACAAGGTAGCAGGTTGCAGTTAGCATATGAGACCAGTCCAGCCTCCAGCCCACTCGTGCGACAGAGATTATGTTGGTCACACCCAGTTTATTTGCATAGACACCTGGATTAGGACAGGTCAGTGCTGCTGTTGTGACTTAATATTTCAGCAGTGTTCGACACGGTCAGTCATGATCTGTTGACCCACTTGCTGACATTAGACTACATGGAACAGTCCTTCAGTGGCTGATTCCATGGATCCAAGTTCAGAGACAGAGGGTGTTGCTAGTAAATGGGGTATCAACACAATACCCTTTGGTATTGTTATGTACCCCTTCCATCCCACATCTCAGATCATGCATCCAAGCCAGGATATTTATGAATACAAGGTATATGTGAGATATATTGCTGAGTGATATTAAGGCTAACAAATATATATGGTGTGGTGCATAATAAAATGGGCTAACTGCAAGCCCAAAGAGTAGCAAACAGTCAGTAGGAAATAAAACTACTAATTTGCTCCTTGATGTCCACACCCAAGCTAGAGCGACAGTCAATAGAGTTGTAAATGTGAACTATCCCTTGAATTGAGATGCTGCACCCTTCCTTCCCTTCAGCTGTTCCTAAAAGCTCCTAAATGCTCCCATCCCTGATTTAATCCCACTGCCTCAGCTAAATTACAATAGCCAGAGACTTGCTCTTCCGACCACCTATTCAAGGCGTTGCTAATATAATCAAGGAAACAATTGGCTACCAACCCCTGGGTTTAGGACAATAGATAGAGCTACTGATTAGCTCAGCCCCTGCAACCCAGCACAGCTGTAAGAAACGAAACCTAATGCAAAGGGTCTCCTTTCCCGCCAAACTAGTGATCCACCCTATAAAAGCCCTGCTCACCTTAAGCACATTGCTCATTTCTAATCTGAACCTCCCTTGGTCAAGTTGGTATGAGACATGATATCATCCTTCTCCGGAATCTCTGTGCTGGCATAGAGTCCCTGCCTTCTACTTCATCTGCTGCATTGGAACCATTAGGTAACGTATCACCCTGCTGCCTTCCCAATTCCCACTCTATCATCCAAACCTATTTTTCTCGCCTTTTTATATCTGTAGGAACTTGTGTGTATGTGCCTCCATATCTTCCTGTATGTGTGTTTGAAATCAAATTTATATAATCATTTTAAACTCAATTTGGACTCCTTGTGTTACTCTGCGGAACGCTCCATGCTATATTTCCCCGTATACATAGTCTAAAAGATCCCCTCCCAGTCTGCCTCTCGCATTGCTAAGTGAGCCATTTCCCCAAAGCATTGTCAAGCCAAGTTATTTTCCCCATCGCGATTTTAAGGACATTTGTGTGCTGTTACACTCTTAGCAGCTGGTGGAAATTCCCTTAAAAATACGTTCTTCTACTGTTAAACTGGGTAACAGTATATAAAGTATTGGGAGCAATCCTCCCTCAAGATTTTTAATATCTATATGTGTGCCCTTGCCCAGCTAGTCCAGAGCCTTGGGCTGGGATGCAAATGTTACCCATCTGCTGATGGAGGGCTCCAGCCAGGCTTCATCCCAGATGTCTGTCTGCTTGGCGACTATAATGAAATAGTTGAAGCAAAGTCATCTGAAACTGAATCCATCACAGACAGAAGTCTTGTAGCTGGATCAGGGAGGCCTGGATCAGGAATGTCAGCTGCCAGCTCTGGACAGAGTCCAACTGATGCCAGCTCCCACTGGTAACAGTTTGGGGTGACTCTGGATGCCTCCCTTGCTCTAGAGTCCCAGGTCACAAATACTGCTAGGAAGGCATTTTTCCATCTTTGCCAAGTCTGGCAGCTGACTTCCTGATCAGTGGCGTAGGAGGTTAAGAGCTCGTGGATCTAATCTGGAGGAAACGGGTTTGATTCCCAGCTCTGTCACTTAAGCTGTGGAGGCTTATCTGGGGAATTCAGATTAGCCTGTACACTCCCACACACGCTAGCTGGGTGACCTTGGGCGAGTCACAGCTTCTCGGAGCTCTCTCAGCCCCACCTACCTCACAGGGTGTTTGTTGTGAGGGGGGGAAGGGCAAGGAGATTGTATGCCCCTTTGAGTCTCCTGCAGGAGAGAAAGGGGGGAACTTTTATACCGCCCAGAGCCCCTAGAGGATGGGGCGGTATAAAAGTTTAATAAATAAATAAATAAATAATAAATACTAATTATTTAATAAATAAATAAATAAATAATAAATAAATAAATAATAAATAAATAAATAAATAATAATAATAATAAATAAATAAATAAATAAATAAATAAATAAAAAATAAATAAAATAAATCCAAACTCCTCCTCCGCCTCCTCCGCCTCCTCCTCCTCCTCCTCCTCTTCTTCTTCTTCTTCTTCTTCTTCTTCTTCTTCTTCTTCTTCTTCTTCTTCTTCTTCTTCTTCTTCTTCTTCTTCTTCTTCTTCTTCTTCTTCTTCTTCTTCTTCTTCTTCTTCTTCTTCTTCTTCTTCTTCTTCTTCTTCTTCTTCTTCTTCTTCTTCTTCTTCTTCTTCTTCTTCCTGTCTAGTACATAGGTAATCCATACAATGGTCAGATTAGACTACTGTAATTCACTCTACACTGGCCCCTGGTCTGGTGGGACTCTCTGTCCAGTGAAACCCATGCCCTGTGAGATTTGGCTCCATTCCACAGAACTTGTAAGATGGAGATGTTCTGCCAGGCCTATGGTTGAGGGCAGCAATGACATATATATCAGCTGACACAGGCTGGCAAGCAAAAGGAATGTTATAAAACATTCCTGGTTTATAGGAATCAGCAGAGTTCCATTTAAATAACTTAGCCTTCTTATGCAATCTGAGAAATTAGTACATCATCCGCCTGCTGGTAAAGTGGTGCTAGTACACTGGGACTGATTTTGCACTTTCTAAATGCTCCATGGCTTAGTCGGGGAGCGTACCAGCTGTGGGGCTTCTCGCCCTGCTTGTAGTTCCTCACTGCTGTCCAGCTCTTTCCTTCACTCTAGTCAGGATCAGTGAGGGAAGCCCCGAATGGTTCCCCACAAGCCCAGGGCTTTCCCATAAGCACTGCTTAAGCACCCTGAACTTTTCCATAGTCTCTTTCATGCATGCGCATGCAGCCTCCATTTCCTGCATTCAGACTGGTTGAATCTTGCCCCATTCCTCCCACTCACTTTCACTATTTAAGTTTTAAAAGACTCTGAACATAAAACAGATGCTGAGACTCAGCGCCCTTCCCCCATCTAAAATCCTTGCGTGTGCAACGAGATTGCCATACTCCACCCCACTCCATCTGAAATGTAAATCTAAAATCATTGTGTGTGCAAGAGAATCTCCACCCTCATGTTTGCGGTGCCTGCACACACCGCTTTTCTGCCCAAGATTTCTCTCTCCTTTCTAAAAACCAAGGTTTCTCCCTCCACTTCTCACTGCCTGTCCTTTGGTAGGATGGGCCAGAGCAGCGAGGTGGGAAAATTGACCCTGTTTCTGCTATAATGGAGTTTTGCACGGCAGTGGAAGCTTCCGGAGCAACAAAGGGGCATTTTCTAAAGAACCTCCACCTTTGTGGTCCAGGAAATTCATGGAGCAAAGCCAGTGCCATGGGGCAGCTCTGGGGGAGAAACATGGCAGCCATACTACAGCACCGGGGGCAGTACAAAACTCTTGACTGCATAGGGGCATTCCCCATGCCAACAGAGGGGCAATTTTAGCGTGGAAAATCAGCCTGGAAGGCCCTGAGACTTTTGAGGTGATAGGTGAATTCAGGGTCAACTTCGACCTAAAGAATTATATCAAGACATGCAATTCAGAATACTAAAGGACAGCTCAATACAGTTCTGTCTCACAAAAGAAGGGTCAGTGATTCCACCAATTTTCCCTTTTCCTGCAGTCATTCTGGGGACACTGACTCCTCCTCTCCCTGAAACAGAGGCCCTTTCTGCAAATGGGCGGAAACGAGCCTCCACTGTCATAATTTATGCCAATGGAGGCTCTGGGACTCTTTGCACGTTAGTGTGCGAGCAGCCCACGCTCCCCCCCAGCCAAAGAGGCGGCTCCGCACAGAGCCGCTTCTCGGTCAGCCCCCTCCATTCACCATCCGTAGCCTTCAGTCATGATTCTCTAAACCCATGTGGCAGCTAATATGATCAAAAAGATAAAAGGAATGTTTAAATGAAATTATATTGTACTTCCAAGTTACCGGTAGTTTAATTTGCATAAACATAATATCTGAACCATCATGTCCAGCGTTGCCCTGGAGGGCTGCAGGGGTCGGAGGGCAGTGTGGGCGGGTCCCTGCAGCCATCTAGGGCGACGCTGGACATGACGGTGAGTGGAGGCGACAGGGAAAGCAGCGTCTTTCCAGCGGTGCGGTTTGCACGCTGCCACTGGGAAGATGCTCCTTTGCAAAAACATCGCTTGTTCTCGCCGCTTTCGAGCAGCCAGGACGGTTATGTGAACAGCCGCCCAGGGATGGAGTTTTTGCCATCCCTGGGCCACGGTATATTGCCCATGCGGAAAGGGCCAGAATTTGAGCGAGGTTGGTAAACTGCACTAGGAAGGGCAAATTGGAAAATCCCATTCTAAAAGCAGATCTCATTGAATAAAAGTCAAGAGATCCATGGCTACCGTTTCTGTATTTTTTAAGAACTCTAAAACCATTCACAGAAGCAGGATTTGTTTGCTTGTTGTTTGTTTATTCATAGTTGTTGTTTGTTATTCATAGTCTGCCTTTCTCACTTGGACTCAAGGTGGATTATGTCAAGTGAGTCAATATAACCAACAGGATGAGATATTCAATGCAATAGGATTAGGGCTGTAGAACCAACTAGAAATCTAAAAGCAGAACTGAAACAAAACCTAAGTATTAACACAACACATTAAATTTTCCAAAATTCCATAACAGGATTCTAGTTTCAGCAAGCTATACGCAGTATATTAAACCACAGTTTTCTACATAACTTTGTGTATTACCTCTGTCTGTGGAGCTAAGGTGCTTCTAATTAAATTCTCCCCTACCCAATGGGGTGAAAATACCAGGATACCAGGGTATTATTTTATTCCCCTACAGGACAAACAGCAGTTCTGTGGGGAGGAGGGGACTGAAATCAGAAAAATGGCATGGAAGTGTTTCCTCAAAATTTGGATCTCACTCCAAATGTTGCACACTCACTGCTCCTCATGCCAAAATTGACCTGTACACAACTAGTCTTCTCCTTGATCGGGACTGACGTTTACAGTTGCTATGTTCTGAAACTTGAGTGGAGCAATAACTTTATAAGTCCACCAAAATAGTGGACTCCGTAGCCTTCAGTCATGATTCTCTAAACCCATGTGGCAGCTAATATGATCAAAAAGATAAAAGGAATGTTTAAATGAAATTATATTGTACTTCCAAGTTACCGGTAGTTTAATTTGCATAAACATAATATCTGAACCATTAATAATTAGAAGCAGATGGGTAATGCTACTTTGCTGGGTCAAATGTTTCAAAAATCATTTATTTGCTGTTCCTTTAAGCATCTGTTTCATCAGTATTTGCTTTAATATGAAGTACAAAGTAAAGGTTGGAAATGGCAAAACTTATTGGATGGTAAATGTCTCAAGTCATGATACACCTGTTTAGTGTGAAAGTCTCAACTTTACAGAAGTCACAGCCCCAAACGCTGTTAGAAAAGATGTTCCTTCAATTAGTGGGCTGAGTGGTGATCAAAAGAGCATTTTATTTGCTGGTAAGGTACGTTTTAGTTAAGTATAATGAACTGGCAACACAAAGACACATGAGATGTGCTCAGCCAATAGGTCTCTTAAAAACCTTCATGCCAAAGAGGAGCCATGGCAAAATAAAAGACTGGTGGAAAATGTAACAATGTCAAGAAGAAAGTTCTGATTATAGCCCTTTAGCAGAAAGGCAAATTCAATTGTTCTAGTCTGCGGCATTTGATTTCTTTGAACAGGCAGGTTTCATCTGTGCCCTGTTAGTATTAATCTTGGACAATGCATGCCTGCAGTATAAAGAAGAAGCAGCAGCAGCAACCAGGGCAGCATCTTCTTTTACAGCTTAGCCGCTCATCCATGCCTCTCAGCTCTACCTACAGCCCCTGACTGTCAGCTGCTGTCAGAGAATCTGTTATTAGCACTGCTGTGGGTAGCAGGAACAGATGTTTCGGCCAGCAGGATTTACTACTGTAATGTTTAGTACACACCCAGGACTCTGCCTGAACAGACTGAATGTACAACAACACTACTGCTGTTATTAACTGCTTCAGGGTTGAATTTCAGCAAAACTCCAGAATACTGTCTATGCTGTGCTAGATGCTCTCTTTGACGTGTACGGGGCTGATTTCCTTCCTAATGCCAAGAGTTTAAGGACTCAGGAGTGCAATAAAAGCCCTGCAGGATCAGACCAAGAGTCCATTCCATTCAGCATCCTTTGTTCCAACAGTGCACTGTCTCATGATTCCAGAAAGTACAGGATGAAAGCGTGTACCCAGTATTTAAACACATAAACACACAAGGCATACCATTGGTCTATCAAGGTGAGAATTGTCTCCCGCCCTCCTAGACTTGGTGCTAGTTAAACTGAGAATTCACGACACAAAGAGATAATCTGATCTAAGACTTGTACAAAACTATTTGTCACCTGACGACCTTAAATATCGGGTGACCTCCACTCCCTACCTATATTTTTTCGAAAACAAAAACCAAAGGAGGATGCTACCATTAGCCAGAAGCAACACCCTGCCCTCTGTGGTTTTGGAAGGCAAGTATAAGGAAATTCCTTACAACCAAAGGCTGTGTGCCTGTTCCTTAAACGAAGTGGATACTTCATAAATTCCTAAGATGTCCTATATATAATAAGTTCAGAGATAAAATATTAGTATCTATATTGGCTGGCTGAGCAGTTAAAAATAACAAATGGAGAATGGATCATTTACTTCTGGGTAAGGACCAGCAGGTTTCTAGATCCATAGCACAGTTTTGCCTTTTGGTAAACAAATTCAGAAAATCAGGACGATAGGAGGATAGAGGACTTCCGACCTATGCTATTAAGTACTATGATATTGACTACTCTTTTTATCTTTTTATCTACTTAAAAACCGCTGGAACTTTCTATTTTAAACTTTTCTATTGTTGTTTTATGTTGATTGTTGACTGCAAATAAATATTCATTCAGGTCAGAATTGTCTATTCTGACTAGCAGGTGCTCTCCAGGTTTTAGGTAGGCAGGCCTTTCGCATCTGTCCTTTTAACTGGAAATGTCAGGAATTGAACCTGGGATCTTCTGCATGTCAAGAAGTTGCTCTAACACTGAGCCACAGTCCCTCCCCAGTGTTTGCTACCAGCAACTGATTTTCATAAGCATATTGCAATTCATATTCACAGACATTTTGTATTTGGCAAAAGCTAGAAATATAGCAACAGTGAATAATCTGTACAGCATACAGATCAAAAGAAAGCAAACAGCTCTTTCACATCCATGTACCATTGAAAGCCCAGGATCAATTAGTTCCAGAGACAGCAAAACATCGTTCTTCCGTTTCTGAATTGCTATCAGTCATCAAAGTCTCTCTCAGAACAACTATGTTTGACCCAGAGTAACAATCACACATGTTATTGTGTATGAGTGGAACAAACAAGCCATAAGTTTGAGAATATGTCACATTAGGTAGGGGAAGACCCATGATTGCACATGCAATTGGCACATGCTCAAAGAAGCCACCCATGCAATGTGCAACAATTAAAATCTGTTAAATGCTTTGTAGAAGGCTTTCACGGCCGGAATCACTTGGGTGCTGTGTGGTTTCCGGGCTGTATGGCCGTGTTCTAGCAGCATTCTCTCCTGACGTGGGAGCATCTAGTGGGAGCATTTCAGATGCTCCCACCAGTGACCTTGCTATCTCCATTGTTACTCCCATGCTATAGTCTTCATTGTTACTCATACTTCTATTCAGATGCCCTCAACTATTGACCTGGTTGCCCTCTTTGTTTCTCCACCCACCCTGGACACTCCAACAGAGATATATACTCCACTTGCTTTCCCAACATCAGATCCTCTGAAGATGCCAGCCACAGATGCAGGCGAAACGTCAGGAGAGAATGCTGCTAGAACACGGCCATACAGCCCGGAAACCACACAGCAACCAAAATCTGTTAAGTTCCACTTAGAGAGACACATGTGTTTTTCAAAAGGGAACATGGTGTGCAGTTGTGGATAATAATATACATGTGATGCAGAAGATGTATGAGGACTGGCATGGTTTGGGGGAATATTTGTCCCAAGTTTCTGGGCCTGTATGTGAAAGGCAGAAATATTTGTGAAAATAAAGGAGGTGGTTTTGCGCTTGCCTAGTTCTATGTCTGTACCAGTCCACTGCACAGTTGTGGGATTTGCAAACACCTGCCAAGTCTAGAAGGATGCCTCTCCATGGCCTGACCAGCATCCTGCATAGCATGTTATCAAGGCATCTGGAAAAATGTTGGGCATGCACAGATGGTCACCACATTACTGGGTTCATTTGACTACTAACACCATATGATGTCTCTTTTTCATGGTTCATCCTGCAGTGTTAATGAAAAGCTAGAGAGTTTTATGGTTTTTCATCTAACAAAGGTTGCATTCAGTGTAAAAATATTCCCTCCATGTTCATGAAATGAAAGAAGCCAGCAAATTCTAGTCACAGGACTTATGAAGACAGGCTTTAAAAAAAATCCTTTAAAATTTTCTTTTAAGTTGATCATGTTTCATTAGTTTTACTGGAATAAAGCACAGCTCAAAACTGGATTAAAAGGAGGGAAAGCATTTATTCACTGGGCTGCTAGTACCAAGGATTTTTTAAAAATATTCAAAAGAAATGCATTAACAAAAGACACAAATCTTCTGAATTACACCTTGTGTTGCCTTTAGAAGTTTCAGACAGACTTTCAAAATAAATAGCTGCTTTTCTTTTGCCATTTTCTCCCAATCAGATCTCAAGTGGGGGTGGGGTGGGGTTCAAGCTGTTTAGAGCTCATGTGTATCTAGGTCAGTGGTTCTTAACCTTCCTAATGCCACGACCCTTTAACACAGTTCCTCATGTTGTGGTGACCCCCAACTCCAACATTTATCCATTTTACAGATGGAGAACACTGATGCAGAGAGTCATAGGCGACCCCTGTGAAAGGGTTGTTCGACCCCTAAAGGCGTCCCGACCCCCAGGTTGGGACCTCTGATCTAGGTGGAAGTCACAACACAGATTCTGGATTGTCTGATAGCAAGTGAAGGAGGCAGAATTTTCTTCCAGGCCAGACAGCAAGCAATTTTACACTGTAGTGCTATGCAGAGTTACTCCAGTATAAGTTAATTGAAATCAATTACCTTTTCTGGAATGACTCCTTATAGGACTGCAGTGTTACTTTCCTAAGGTATATTGTTAACATCAGGGGGGGGAAGTGTACCGTAAAGAGCTGGTTCACACAATCAAAAAGCAGCTTGTTTATTCATATGATTTATGCGGGATCCTGTGGAGAGAAGTATTGTTAGAAGAACACAAATTCACTCTGTAGTGTTTCTCATCACTGAAATTATCCCCCACCCCAGCTATGTTTATGGTAATCTCTTTGGAGTGAATATATCATCACTATTACATGATACAACAATTGTTTCATGCTGCCTTGTGTTTAGGGATGGGAGAAATAAATTATGCCACATTGTGACTGTATGAACCTGCCTAAAAATGGAAAGTCTCATTAGAATGGCCAAGGGAAGATATGAGAAATGTATGAGATGGATACACATTATTTTTTCCTGTTTGTAGCCCACTTTTCTAACTGCTTACTCCCAAAACAGATCCTCTCCATAGTCTTATACTCTAAAAAAAATAAGATACACAAATGAAGAGGGATCAAAGAAAAAGGAAGGAAATCAGTTTGATGGTGATGTACAACTGGGCCAAGCTGATCTTGTTTGAGCAACAGTTGTGAAATTTTCTGGCACTTGCTCCTTTGGCTGGTGACAGAAGCCAGCATGTCTTTCCCCCTCTCTTCTGAAGTCTCAGACCAAAGGCTTTTCCTGTAACATTGATGCTTCATCAACAGCTGGTCAGAGATTTTAAATGATCTCAAGATGACAGAGACCAGAATACGATTGCTTTAGAGATTCATACTCTCATGAGATCTCCCTTCTTCAAACTCCACCTTCCCCAGGCTTCACTCCCAAATCTCCAGGAAGTTCTCAACCTGAACCTTGCAACCATGGCTGCTAGTGCTTCATCGTGGTCGCCAGGCATGTGACACACAAACCAGGGGAACAAGAACAGTCCTAACCATGGTAAGCAACAAGCTGGAACAGCATAACATTTTCCAGTGATTCCTCCTACTGGAAGTCAGTTATGCTGAGGAGAAGCCCATCTGAGGCATAATGGACAATGGTTTCTGCTGCTTCTAAATCAAGCTCAGGAAGATTATTTAGTGTACAGACTATTGCTACTAGCAGATGGATTATATCAGGGTGTCTTTGTTTGCAATTAAATGTTGTGTTACACAATGCACTTTCTGCTTTGGAAGGGATTTTTTTTGCAGTTGTTTTAGTATCTCCACCCCACCTCTAAAATGAAATCAACTGTCACTTCCCAACAATTCAAAACTGTTAAACAATTGCGAGCAAGGCAGCTTGTGTTCGATACGTGGGAGGTAGCATGTAATGTAGAAATGAGAGGTGGTTTCTAGTTCACAGCATTGACAGCAGCTGTAATGTATGACTCTTTCAGATGCACTGTGGCAGAAGCGGAGTGAAGATTGTCTTGTGTTATTCACCAGAGAAATTGTTACACACAGGAAAAAGGCAACAAAAGAACAAAAGACTGTAGATTAGGGAGGGCAGGGGAGAGAAAAGTGGCAGATACACATTTTGCTGACATTGATTTTTTTAATAAGAATTGTTGGGGTAGTGTTACATAAAGATAATGTACTTGAATATATTAATAACAAAACTCTCCATGTTAACTGACCTTTTACATATCACTGTTCTTTTCAGTTTACCAAAAAGGCATTTACTCCATAAAAGGAAGGCTTGATTCAATACTTTTCCATATCCGGTAGACTAAACTATATGCTAAATTGACATTTAGAATAATCTCAGAACCCCCTTTTTTAAAATGGAGGGGGAATGACAAATTGAACTATTTCTATGTAATTTAAATTTGAGATTCTAAAAATGCTTTTTTGAAACCATTTAAAATAATAGCCAGATATTCAGTGGATATTCAGGTTATCTGGTAATGATAATAGGACCTTTTTCAATGACTGAGTAATTACTTTCTCACTGTGCTCAGGGTGAGTTTGAACTATCTGTCTTGTTCACAATTTAAACCTGCAGTGTATGAGCAAAGGAGCATTCAGTCTGACATTTTACATTCCAAGCTAGCTTACTATAAAGGAAAGGAATACTGTGGTAGTTTTGTATTGCTAATCTTTGAAATAAAAAAAGGAGGAGCAGTCCAAAAATATATCAAAACATGGAACTGTGATGCAAGAACTGAAGTAATCTGATGCATATTAATTCATTGCTATGCTGTTTTTGAGAAGGGATCATTGATAGCCTTATACTTCCTGACCTTCTTGACTTTAAAACAGCACAAGATACCATAGTAAATAATGAAAACTAATGGCCTTCTGGCATACCTTTTTCAGCATAAAGATGACAGGAGATTTGAGGATTCATCCACCATTTCCTGGACTGTCTTTGTTCTAGAATGCTAAGTTTGAGTCCTGGTGCCTACCTAGTTCTGTCCTGAAGGCACTGGGACCCAAACAGAGCATTCTAGAACAAAGATGGTTCAGGAAATGGTGAATGAATTCTCAAATCTCCTGTCATCTTTATATTTAAAAAGGTATAGACTACCTAAGTATGTGAAGTACAGTTATTTGAAAGGACTTCATAAACACTTTTTGATATAGCACCTGTTTGTCAAGCTGAATTCTGGAAAAGTTGGAGAAGGAAAGAAGACAACAGAAAGAAGTAGTAAATTTGCCTGTGTGGATGGGCCAATCCCAGATTGAACACCAAAGATAGGGCTGTCACCTTTCCTGAAAAAAAAGGCTCAGGGGCAGCTGCAAAATGTATCCCCCAGAAGTGGCACCTGGGGCTTGAGACCCTCCCCCCAGATATGCTACTGAAAACTGCCAATATTGTAATCTATGTCAACCTATGGCTACCAATCTTGATCCTCCTTGATTTGAGATTGCAAATGCCTCAGCAAACCAGGTGCTTGGGAGCAGCAGCAGCAGAAGGCCATTGCTTTCACATCCTGTATGTGAGCACCCAAAGGCACCTGGTGGGCCGCTGCGAGTAGCAGAGTGGTGGACTAGCTGGACTCTGGTCTGATCCAGCAGGCTCTTTCTTATGTTCTTATGAATGATATGATAGACATGATAGAATTATACATTGGGAAAAGGGAATGGAGGAAGCTTTTTCTACTTCTACCATAGTATTCAGGGGCACCCAATAAAATTGTTGGAAAATAGGTTCAGGACAAAAAAAAGAGTTCTTCACCCAGTGAGTAATTAAACTTTGGAATTCACCACACATGGTTGTAGTGAGACACACAAGCATAGTAGCTTTAAAAGAGGCCCCTTCTGCACATGCAGAATAGTGCACTTTCAATCCACTTTCACAATTGTTTGAAAGTGGATTTTGCTATTCCACATAGTAAAATCCAGCGGCACAGTGGATTGAAAGTGGATTGAAAGTGCATTATTCTGCCTGTGCGGAATGGTCCAGATTCATGGAGGATAGGTCCATTAATGGCTACTAGACATGGTGATTGAAGGGAACTTCTGTATAGAGACGCACAAGTGCAGAAAGGCCCCGCTTCTGTGCAGTGCAACTGGTTGGCCACTGTATGAAACAGAAAGAACATTAATGGTTTCAATATTCAATTGAACAAGTTTACCAAATAAGTTTACCAAATTGAACAAGTTTACCAAATTACCAATAAGTCAAGCAAAATATTTTGCACAGAGATAAACATGCACAAGTCAAAATAACATCTGAAAAAGAATTCCATGCGTTTCCTTGTAAGAAGGAAAACATTTCTGGACAGAAAAATAAATGCATAGGAAGAATACTTCTGACTTATTTTCCAATGAATTTATTTAACTATACAGTGATTCAGGTAGCAAAACTTAGCTATGCAACTATTTTTGGCTACAGGTCCATTCTGTACCAGATGCAGCATGTAGCTCAAGTAAATCATTACACTTCTCTTCTCTCCTTCCCAAAAGTCTGAGCTAAAAAGTTCTGATGAATTGGTCCTATTACAATAGTAATCATAACCCATTGAAAAAGTGAGATTAAATGTAACAATTCTCTTTTCAATACAGAATGTGGTGAATGGTCGCTACGTTAGCAAATGCAACGCAATCTAGTCCTGGTTTAAGAGCCTAACATCTGGAGAGCATTATTACACAATCACCATTGTTTGGCCCATGCCCAGCACACGGTGGTGTTACGTTTTTTCTCTTGACAATCACTGTGGCCCTAATTAAGGCTTATATTTACAATTTTACTCATTTTGTTGTCTTTTCTTTTTAAGTGACTTATAGTGCTACAAAATGGAGATAAAGCAAAAACCAATAGGCTTCATTTTCACGCTGTGCAACATTGTCCCAAAACAAAAGACCTTTAAAAATATTTAATTTTAGCAAAGAAAACTTTGCTTATAAAAGTCCCAAGAAATGACAGCTGGTCCATCAATTTAAATAAAGCAGTTATTTCCACATTTTATTTCCAGGGTATGGTAGAAAAAAGTAACTTTGTGAGTAAATCAATTTGCATATCTACCAATTCCTATAAAAATGCGTACTGATAACCTCACTACAGTTATACCCAGCAATTATACATGCACTATAATTTGGTCTTTATTCTAGCTGCTGTGCTTGAAAATAACACTTTACTTATGAAGAACCTTTTCTCCCCTTAAATAATGAAAAAACACAGTTGTCAGCATAATATCTTGACATTTAGGATGCCAGCCTGTCTCTACTGGAGTCAGATGTGAAAATAAATAGATATTAAACTGTCAGTCAATGAAATTACAAAGTCAAGAAGAGCTCTTGCAGAGATCCTGTGTGTTCTCTTTGATGGACACAGGTGTTTGTTATGAAATCCAACCGGGCCTTCAAGTGAATAGCGCACCTTCCAGCCGTCTTGGATTAGCGACAACAGCTGTGATGAACTTCCCCCCCATTGCCCTGGGGCTTCAAAATAATCTTTATGACCAAAGTTTTTCCTGTGTTCTAAAACTTGAGGTGTCTAAATGTTTCTAGCACAGGATACCCTTGGGAACAAGTGCAGTGTCTCTCTTAAAGAATGAAGGATATGCCTGCTGGCCTCCCCTACTGATGTGATTGAGACCCTAGAAATCTGTATCATTTATTTATTATTCAACAGGCACTTAAAGTCAATCATCTTTCACTAATAAACATTAACACTATAAAAAATTAACGATCATCTTCCAGCCTGCTGAGACAGATCACTTTCTTCCCATTTGATGTGTATTGGACCAAAGGAGTTCACATTTGTTGGCACTGTTATCATTGCTGCTCTCCTTGTCAGACTATGTTAGCCCACAGCTACGCGGGCTGATAGCCACACCCTCCCTCCCTTGCTAAGGAATATGTTCTTATTACTATTACTTTCAAACGTAGCCATTGAACACTTCTTTATTTCCTCTGTTGATATAATAGCTGGGATTAGAGTGAGGAGTTTAGGGGGTACATCCAACCAGCTTTTCATCTGGTTAAACAAGGGAAAGGCTCCCCTCTGGATCAAACATGCTATGCTGGGGATTGTGGCACCTGCATGGACATCATTCTGCATGGCTTGTTTCATTTTCAGATTTACCTTCCCAGCTGCCACTGCAAATTCCTCTTCTCTCAAGTGAATGCTGAGGCCTGCCCAGTGACAGGAAAACTCCCACACACCTGCATTCTGGATCAGGCATGTACTCTTCCATGCTTGGTTTAGCTTCTTATTCTCTGTTGGACTTCAGGTGCCAGGATATATGAACAAAAGATAGGGAAATGTCCCATTTTGAACATTTTATGAGAATAACCTGGACTATGTGTGTACTGAATTTCATCTTTCTGTCAGATCTGGAAGTACTAGGAGTTCTGATGGCTACATTAGCCCAGAGTTGGTATGTATGTGTGTGTGTGTGTGTGTGTGTGTGTGTGTGTTTGTGTATATCAAATGCCATTTTTATTTTATTCTAAAATAAACACTCTCATTGATATGTGTAGTAGCACCATAAATATGTTCTAAATAATTGACCAATGATCATTTCATTGCTGTAACATAATAAACCTTATTTGTAATGCCTAGCTTAAAATTCAGCTGAATTATTTAATCAAGCTGAATAACACAGAGAATTCTGGCCACAGACAAGAAGAGCTTACAGAGTTCTTTATACCAAATTACTTTAGCCTGCAGTCTAAGTAATTTGAATCCAATATGTAAAACCAAACTAAGATTTAAGGTTTAGTTATTGACTATGTAACAGGGAAACTTGGCAGGCAATGAAAGGAATTAATCATCTTCTTGCAGGTTACAATATATTTCTGGGCCAAATGACTCTCCACAGAAACGGAATGACTGCTAGAACTAGGAAAAATGTGGGAAATTAATTAAAGTTGTCTCTCTCCCCCCCCCCCCACCTTTCCTTTGTGATGTGTTTCACATTAATTTGCCAGTTTGTAATTCAAGAGCAGAATGATGTGACCTAAAAAGACAGAAGTGCATTGGAATGTTTTTTGTTGCTTTTCACAGTTTACACTGCAAGATTGCATTCCTAGATTCTCTTATGTAGGAATAAGTCCCATAAAACTCAGTGGAACTTTCTTTTGAGTAAAAATGCAGAGAACCAGACTATAAATGTTTTAACAGCAGTAGGGGGTTAATAGTTCTTAGTAGGGATGTGTTCAGAAATTTTATTCATGTTTGGTTTACTTATGCTTTAAGAATGTGTTCAGGCTCTTTACTATCATTAGGCTATGTGTTGTACTCACGGTTGTATCCACATAGTGCTGGACATCACAATATGGTTGGGTTATAGCTGTACTTTGCAACTGGTTTTTTTCCTCCACATGGGAAAATCTGGGTGTGACCAATTGTCAGAGCATAGTGATAATGCAATATTCACAGGTGTGTGGATGCAACCCATGTTACAGCTATTTTTAAAAGAAACACACTCCTGCCTGTAAGCCCCTCACCGAGTGGGAAGAAATTCTTAAAGAATGTATTCTTGACCCAAGGGAGACTATGTTCCATATTTTTGGTAGATATCAAAAAGAAGCAATGAAAGGCAAAACACGAGCTAATGAGTCACAGAAGCATCCATTATGAATCTGAATGGTGTGAACATGCAAGAGTTGGAGTGCACACAGGAGCTAGGAATGGTAAGTCTCCTTTGGCCACCAGTGGGGGATGGGGGGTAGAGTTGCCAGATTCAGGTTGTGAAACTCCTACAGATTTGGAGATGAAACCTGAAAAGGACAGGAACCTCACTGAGGTACAATGCTATAAAGTCCATCCTCCAAAGCATCCATTTACTCCAGAGGAACTGATCTCTGTTGTCCGGAGATCAGCTGAAATTCTGGGGAATCCTTGGTACCACCTGGAGGTTGTCATACCCAGCAAGGGCAAGCTGGTCATTGTGCTTTATGGGAAAAGTTTCTGATGGTCTACTGGCAGCTTGAAAGTTGCTTGTAGCCATGAGCAAGCAGGGTCAAGCACCAGTCATTCTGCCAGCATCACACCAGTTACTCAGTTCTGATTGGTGAATGGCAGCAACAATGGTGATGCTTGCCTGTTGTCAACTGGCACAACTTCAAAAGTAGGTAATAGGTGAACCAACATCCATTGTTGGTATCTGCTATCCAGGTGTAAGTCAAGTGACCCCTGTAGCATTGGGTTGTGGCACTGCAGTGGCTACTTAGTCTGGCTTGCTCCAGGGCCAATCTGCTTCTGAGGGCATGTCTATCAGGGACATATCTGCTTGGCAAATTCTATACCTTGGGTCATAGAAGCAACTTTCCTGAGCTGAAGCAACTTTTCTGCTGAAGTGGTACGAACCTGCTGAATCCCACCACTGGAGGTAAGTTAGGCCAATAATTCATTATTGTCAAACACAAAAAGATTTGAATTGTGTCTGGAAATGTTGACAAAAGTTACGAACAGGCTTGTAATACACATTTAGACTTCTTCTAATACTTGTTATCACAGTTGCTTTTAATGAATAAGAATAAATAACAAAACTTAGTTTGAACAGATGTCACATTTTCAAATATGCATAGCAAACATGACTTGGACAAGGCAACTGAAGCTGGTAGCTGCTCTTCACGGATGCTCAGACCTTATGTGAATATTTTATTTCTTTTCTCAGACTCCATTCCCTTCTATCACCTGGAATTGATTTAGAATTTTCAGAAATGGAGCCATAATTTCCTTGACTCCATTTGCAATTCAGTCAGAAAAGTTAAAATGGCGCTTGTAAACAACCTATTGTTAAGTAATTTGAATCCCACCACCGGAACCGGTTGTTAAATTATTTGAATCCCATTACTGCTTACCTCATGTGGTTTACATTACAATACAAATAAATGCAAAAGGGGAATATTTACATTCTCTGAGCACCTTATTTATTTTGGGTTATTTGTTTATTTCATTTATATTCTGCCTTTTCCCTGGGGATACAATACAGTTTACATTGCTTTCCTCTCCATTTTATTTTCACAATACTGTGGGGTAGTTTAGGCTGAGTATGTGTGACAGGCCCAAGGTCACCCAACAAGCTTCCAATGGCAGAGTGGGGATTTAAACCTGGAGTCTCCCAGGTCATAGTCTGATACTCTAGGATATAAAGTTAATTATGTTGTGTAATAACAGCATTTTAATACAAGGAGTGATGCCAATGCCCTTTTCTCCATTGAGGAGAAAGGTAGGGTATAAGCAGATTAAATAATAAATAAATAAATAAATAAATAAATAAATAAATAAATAAATAAATAAATAAATAAATGACAACATATCCAATGCTTTATACACATTTTGAAAAGTATATTGCTAACTTTGTCTTTCTTACAAAGTATTCAGCCATTACTTTCATATCAAAAAACCTCTGATATGTTTCTTAGAAGGCCAGGGTTTATTGAAGCACTGTTTGAAAAGCATTGAAGCAGGCCAGTTAAACTAGAATGACATCCAATATTATCAAAGGCTTATTATGAATTCATTATGAAGAAGATTAGAATAGAACAAGGGGTCCGATGTGTCTCCTCCATGCACTTCTCTCATTCCCTCTCAGACAAATTTTCTGATTTGTTTTTGTTTCATGCATTGTTCATTGACTGTCATATTCAAATTATTTCTGTAAAAACCCAGGGAATTGCTGTCAAAAAAATGACATGTAAGAGCATCATTGTTCAAGCTTTAAAAAGACAACAATAAATAAAAATGTTAACAAGGTTTCCCTAAGGTGGAGCTGGACACCTCTGAGCCTTTTTTGTATCACCCTTCCATCTGCATGAAGAAACGCAGTCCTTAAAAATGTGGCAAACATTCCCTGGATTTACCTGTGAGAAGCCTGCACATGCTGACATCTTTCAAATTATCTTCAAATAAATAAAAAGAACATATGCAGAAAAAGAAAATTAATCCTAGGGATGTCACCAACATTGGCTTGGAATACAAATGTGCATATCTCACATGTGAACATATTCTGAACTGCATAGAGTTAGGCGGGGGCATACAAGCCATTTGTTTCAACCCCCTGCTCAATGCAGTGTAGTCCTAGAGAATCCCTGCTCAATACAGTCTAGTCCTAGAGAATCCCTGCTACTTAAAGACTGCCGATGAGGGGGAGCTCACCTCCTCCCTAGGTAGCTGATTCCACTGCTACATGATTCTTATTGAAAAAAAAAATCCCCCAATTTCTGCCTCTAATTTATTATTTTATTTTATTTGGCTTACTACCCTGCCCTTTCCCAGTTTATGGCTGGGTTCAGAGTGGCTAACATACATAGTTAAAACAATATCCAAAACAGTTCAATATCCAATTAAAACAACAATATCCAATTAAAACAACAAAATTAACATTAAAACATCTATATCAATGTTATCAATGATGGCAGCTAATAATTTGAAACAACTAATAGGTTGCCAACAAAAACATCCCAATATAAACATCATAATATTCCCCAGTCCAATTATAATTTGAATTTACAACAAATGCTGGAGGGGGGGGGGGCAGATCAGGAGACCAGCAAGTTGGAAAAAGCATGGCTGCCTCAAGCAAAGCCCGGCAGAAAAACTCCATCTATGGAACTGAAACAAGTCTCTCAGGGCCACAAACTCAGCTGGTAGAGAGTTCCACCAGGTCAGGGACAGGATCAAAAAGCCCTGGCCTTAATTGAGACCAGTTGGACATTCTTGGGTGCAGCCAGAAGGTTACTACTGACAGAGTGAATTGCCCTCGGAGGGGCAATATGGGGAACAGTGGTGACACAGATACAACAGTTCCAGACCAATCAAGGCTTTAAATGTCAATGCTTTTACCTTGAACGTGACCCAGAATTCAGCTGGTAGCCAGTGCAGTTGGTGGAGCACAGACTGAATACACACTTTTAACAGGGGCTTTGTAAGAACCTTCACCACTGCATTCTGGACCAGTTGTAATTTCTGGAGCAGTCTCAAGGACGGGCCAGCAAAGAGTGCGTTATAGTTATCTAGCCTTAAGGTGACCATGGCATGGATCACTGTGGCTAGGGCCCCTTCCGCACATGCAAAATAATGCTTTTTCAAACCACTCACAACTGTTTGCAAGTGAATTTTGGTATTCCACACAGCTTCAAAGAGCACTGAAAGCAGTTTGAAAGTGCATTATTCTGCATGTGCGGAATGAGCCTAGGTCTGAGAGAGATATGTAGAGGGCCAACTGTCTAACCCAGGGGTAGGGAACCTGCGGCTCTCCAGATGTTCAGGAACTACAATTCCCATCAGCCTCTGTCAGCATGGCCATTTGGCCATGCTGGTAGGGGCTGATGGGAATTGTAGTTCCTGAACATCTGGAGAGCCGCAGGTTCCCTACCCCTGGTCTAACCTGACAGAAAGGAGGTTTCCAGGAACACACCCAGGCTTTTGATGGAGGCAGGTGTTAACGCCATTCCATCTAATTTTGGCAGTTGGAAACTCCACTCCAATCCCCCCCACAGCCACAGGACCACCACCACCTTTAGCTTCAGTCTGCTCTGTTTCAACCAAAGTGTCATGGCCTCCAGACACCTAATCAAAACATCAAGGTGGTGGCCAGATGGCTCTCCATCAACAGAAAAAAAAACTGGGTGTCATCACTGTACTGATGGCAGCCCAACCCAAAGCTCCAAACCAGCTGTGCCAGGGATTGCATGTAGATGTTAAACAACACTGGAGAGAGGGTTGCCCCTTGTTGCACCCTGCAAAGCAAAAGATGTTGCCAGGACTCTCTCTCCAAAAGTGTAGCCTGCTATCCTCAACTGTGCAGAAATGTGGCCACCAATGTAAGGCTGTATTACTATGATCCAGGGTTATCAGTAAGCAGCTGGTAACTGTTGAAAGTCTGGAATGGCCAGGAGATGGGGAGCAACATCAAGCAATAGAAAAACCCAAAAGTCATGTCACATCACGCTAGAAATCACTGGAACCTCAGTTTCCATAGATTCCTAAAGCAGGGTGATGTTACTTCTAGGTTTCCTGCATAAGTGATGATCAACAGAACCTCAGCCTTGTCTTGACTGAAGCCTTATTTATCCCATGATCATCTACAGACATTTGTTGAGGATTCTCATACCTCCATGTGGCTCAGCTGTTAAGGAGAAATAGAGGTAGGAGTGGAGGATCCATGGCTTAGTCTGAGAAACTCAGGGATTGCACAATGCCTTTTCCCAAGGATCTAGAGCTTTTCTTGACTTGCCTATAATTCCTTGGGATCTTATCTCTTTTTGAGTTTGAGCTGTAATAAAAATCCCTAACGTGATCACAAAGTAGATTTGAACAAACCAAACATATATGCATGCCATTTCATATTAGAAATCAATTTAGAAATTGTGAATAAAAATTAGGGGATTTTTTTTCCAGCATTAATTGTGCAATTCTAAGCTGAGTGGTGATTGTTTGCCCATTACAAGCTAACCCAGCTTCCCTAGCCAATGTCTCTTTTAATGGTAAAATATTTCAAGAAGAGGATTTGCTTTGATTCCCATTTTTAGGCTCACAGCTTGCAACTGTTTTACATTTGTTGTTTTGCATTATGTTATGCAAATCTTTTCATTTCTGACTTGGATAGCAAGACCATTCTGCCTCAAAGCGTATGTGGCATTAAAGCAGTGGCTGTATCAATACCCACACAATATGACATTTCTATGCGGTCCCTGGGTCATTGAGCATAATTAGTGGCTCCAGTATTACTGTGATTGCCAGACTCAAACACAGGCCGTCACCCTTTTCCTTTTTTAAATTGTGACCTCATTTCAGATTTCCACATCCTTGTCATCTGAAAGCTGCTTGTCTAAGTAGCTTTTTTTACTCTGTGTGTGTTTGCAGGCTGTGCAGCTACATACCACTCAGTTGGGATCTGTCTCTATGATTCATTGGCTCAGATTTCCTATGGCGTTTACATGATGCCTACTAACCCCATACAGTTCTGTATCCATTTACAAGGCCAAACTAGCAAGGAAGCGCGTCAGGAAGCCAAGCGTCTTGCTAAGAATAGCCCCCCTGTCTCTCTGCTTCCTTCCACAACAAAATGAACAATGGTTACTTTTTGTATGCTAGTGCTGCATGTTGAAGAGAAATGATAGGAACTTGCCTGAGTTAAATAAAGGAAGGAACATTTAGAGAAAGCTTCTTTCAAACGAGTGGTTCGATAACTACTTTACCAGGACCAAGGCACATGGCTAATGAGAGAATAAAGAATTATTCTTGTCAAGTGGGGAAAAGCTGTTGCCCTGGTTTGGTGCTAAATAATTACATTCATTATGGTTCAAACAGCCCTGCAAGTGGTCTTTTGCACTAGTAAATTCATTAGCAAAGCTAATGGGCAAACTACTATAGGGGCAAATTTAAACAATTCCAATAGAATAAATGGCAGAAACAGGTAAAGGCAGCATAGAACCCTGACAGCCAAAGCCAGTTTTCAGTGTAATTGAATTTATTGTCTCATCAGCTTTAAGGGCTCCCTCCTTCTGGGCCTGAAACAAGAAGAGGGAAAGTCAAAGTATATTCGCTCAATTAGATTTGCAGTTATTTTCCTCAGTTTATCAAGCTGTCTGGCCTGAACTTCTGGCACAGTGGTGTTAAATTGTCAAAGCAACTAACTCAAAGATACAACCAAATTCATGTGCCACATATAAATCAGGGTAAGAGCTGAAACGTGTTTGCTGGTCTCAGGTTTGTGAAACAAAGTAAGGAAGGGCCAAAGTCTGTACATCTATACTTAAATCTACAGCAACACTATATAAGCAGCAGTTCATGTGATTTCTGTATTGTTAGACTGCACCATTTTAGGCTGCAGGACAGGAGTCTGAATGCTTGAATGCTCCCTTCACACATACAGAAAACCCTCTACAGATACAAACATATGTTAGGGAGAAGGCTCTTGTTTAGTACTTTTCTTAACATGCTATCTTCAGATTTGGAGTTTTCTTCCTTCAACAAGAGGAGACATTTGATCCCCACACAAACAACCCTGCAGTCTGAAGTGGTGTACAGGCCTGCAGTAAATTTGTATCTGATGAATGTTTAGCTCCTGTGTTTCACATTGGATTTTGGAACAGCTGATAAAATGCAGGAACATCTACTCCATAGCAAAGAGATTCAACAGGATAGCCAAAGGCAATATGGAAAAATTTTGCCAAAAAGTCTTCCTCTGCTGGAAGGGGGCAGATGATTCTCCCTGGGGAGATAGTTACATGTAGGGTGGTAAGAACCACAAAGGATTGTGAAGAGCTCCAAGCAGACCTTTATAAATTAGATGAGTGGGCTAAGGAATGGCAAATACAGTTCAATGTAGCAAAATGTAAAGTGATGCACATAGGGGCAAAAAATCCAAACTTCACATACATGCTACAGGGGTCAGTGCTGCAGACCAGGAAAGGGATTGGGCATCTTAGTTGATAGTTCCATGGGAACGTCAACTCAATGCATGGCAGCTGTGACAAAGGCAAACTCTATGCTGGGGATCATTAGGAAAGGAATTGACAATAAAACTGCAAAGATTGTCATGCCCTTATATAAAGCAGCAGTGTGACCACACTGTGTTCAGTTCTGGTTGCCCCATCTCAAAAAGGATATTGAAGAGATGGAAAAAGTGCAGAGCAGGGCAACGAGGATGATTGAGGGACTGGAGCACCTTCCTTATGAGGAGAGGCTGCAGCGTTTGGGACTCTTTAGTTTGGAGAGGAGACGTCTGAGGGAGGATATGAGTGAAGTCTAAAATTATGCATGGGGAAGAAAATGTTGACAGAGAGAAATTTTTCTCTCTCACACAACACTACAACTTGGGGGCATACGTTGAAAATGCTGGGGGGAAGAATTAGGACTAATAAAAGGAAACATTTCTTCATGCAACGCGTAATTGGTGTTTGGAATATGCTGCCACAGGAGGTGGGGATGGCCACTAACCTAGATAGCTTTAAAAGGGGCTTGGACAGATTTATGGAGGAGAAGTCAATCTATGACTACCAATCTTGATCTTCCTTGATCTGAGATTGCAATTGCCTTAGCAGACCAGGTGCTCGGGAGCAGCAGCAGCAGCAGATCATTGCTTTCTGCATGTGAGCTGAGCTCCCAAAGGCATCTAGTGGGCCACTGAAAGGAGTAGAGTGTTGGGACTAGATTAACTCTGGTCTGATCTAGCAGCAGGCTCCTGCTTATGTTCTTGTGTTCTTACAGTTTTGGTAGTACAACTATGGGACAAATGGTCCTGTGTGTTTGGGAAAAACAAATAGATAGCAATGTCTACTTTAGATTATAAGGCAAAGAAGCCAGGGTCAAGAGGTCAGGGTTGGAAGCTCAAAAATGCTTTTGTTGCAAGTATACATAACAGACAAGTGGTGATTATCAAGCCGGAATAGATAAGTTATACCTTTGAATAGGGTTTGTGTTCTTTGTCTAATTTGGCCAATTATCTGTCTAGTTAGAAACTATTTTACCTTATATGGAGTTACCAATAAGTTTTAGCCTCAGCTTTCTAGATGGTAGAGGAAAAAAAATGTGTAAAGGAATGTCTTTGTTTTTTCTCTTTAGGTACATGCAATGCTTATTTGGGTGTCTCCGCTATTATTGCAATAAAGCTACTTTATGAGGCAAACTGCTGTTTGGACAAGCCTTTTATTTATCTAACACAACCAATAAGGCTGCTACCCATCTAATCTTAGAAGGGAAAAGCACTGGCAGAACTTGTGGGATTCAAGAGTGCTGCTTTGGGGGAGGGGGCAGGCAGCCCAGAGCTCTCACCCCTGCAGTGGTGGTGTTATGCAGAGAAGGCTCTTCTGAATAATAATTTTTATTTTTTTCCTCACAAGAAAAAACAAACACATATATAGATACCAACAACAACAAAACACAAGTTAAAACATAACAAAATACAACCTATTACACACCCTACAGTGACTTCCATTTATTGTCGAAGGCTTTCATGGCCGGAATCACTGGGGGGTTGTATGGTTTTCAGGCTGTATGGTCATGTTCTAGTAGCATTTTCTCAAGAAAATACTACTAGAACACAGCCATACAACCCAGAAACCACAAAACAGCCCAGACTTCCATCTATCTCATATTTGATTGAAAGTTAACTTTAGATTTGTGCATATAATTTTTTTAAATTTAGTTATTTTTAATTGTTCTAATATACTAATATATTTTGCTGTTTTCTTTTAGATTTCAAATCCTGCTATTGTTTCTCTGTTTGAATAGGCTTTCAAAAGGCATTGCCTAAAAGGTTTCCAGTTTTCTGAGAAATTGTCCATATTATTGTCCCTTAATAGAGATGTCAGCTTTGCCATTTCTGAATATCCAGTCCTCCTTCGTTGGTATTTTATTTTCTCTCCATTTTTGTGCATATGCAGTCCTTGCTGCAGTAGTCATATACATAAAAAACAGTCTGTATTGATTTGAAATTTCATTTCTCATGAGTCTCAACAAAAAAGCCTCAGTTTTTTCACAATTGATGTATTTAGAAACTGTTGTATTTCTATTAATATCATGTCCCCAAAAGAATGTAACTTCTTTACATATTCACCATATATGAAAGACCCCTCCCGTTGTTGGCATTTCCAGCATTTGTTAGATGTACCTTTATACAGTTTTGCAATTTTTTTTGGTGTCAAATACCATATATACATCATTTTATAATAATTTTCCCCCAGGTTATAAACACTGTGAACTTTAAATCTTTCTTCCACAGTTTCTCCCACTGTTCCATCTGCATGTTTCTACTAACATTTGTAGCCCATTTAGTCATTACAGACTTAATCATCACATCTTCTGTATCCCATTTCAGTAACATCTTATACATTTTAGTAATCAGTTTATCATCATCGTTTACACATAAGTTACACATTTATGTGGTAAAAATCAACATTTTTATCAGCTTTCAATGTTTCTAGAAGTTCATAACGATCGAACAAGTTTTTAAGTATACCTTTTACGTCATTTATAGGCTTAAGTTCACATTTGTCATCTTGGAAATTCATCAATTCTCTTAAGTAGGCCATTTTTCTTGCATATTTACTTCTTTTCTAGTAAAAGCTTTAATTGGAGACAACCATAAAGGAGTTACACTTGCTATAAACCTTTTATATTTCAACCATATCCAAAGAAGACTCCTAATATAGTGATTAGAAAAATCTTTATGCATTTTCCCCTTATCATACCAGAAATATCCGTGCCATCTAAATTTCTTGTCAAAACCCTCAAGGTCCAAGATTCTACTATTCTTCAACATCACCCATTCCCTTATCCATGCCAATGTAGTAGCTTTAAATTTGGCACCAGGAACCCCCCCCCCCCCGCCCTCTCTTTTGCATCCTGGATATTTTTATATTTAATTCTTGGTTTCTTACTTTGCTGAATAAAGTTACTTATATCTTTTTGCCATTGTTTAAAACATAATGCAGAGTTGATTATTGGCCTGAAACAAAAATAGCTTACTTGGTAATGCATTCATTTTTATCACTGATATTCTCCCTAGAAAAGATAAATTCATTCTATTCCATCTAATGAAATGTGTCTTCACATCATTCCACACTTTAACACAATTAGTCTGGTACAACACACAATTCTTATTGGTCAGCACACTCCCAAATATTTTAATTTTTTACTGCCATAAATCCAGATACTTGAGTTACTCTCATTAGTGATTTTTGATTTGTATTTCTAGCTAGTATTTTGGTTTTCCTTTTGTTCAGTTTAAACCCCAGCAGATCTCCAAACTCTTTTCTTGTACACAACAGTCTTTCCACTTTTCCTTATTTTGAATTGGTACTTCCAATGTAATCACCAAATTATCCGCAAAATCACTCAATTTGTATGACTGCCTAATTTCAGGCCCCCTTTTTGGTCACCCCTTCTTATTGAGTATCTTTAAAAAAACAGTATGGAAAGCAATAGTGAGCAATTCCCTTTTGTATCTCATATTTTTCAGATAAATCACTATTTCAATTATTTTAGCATACTGTTTAGTACAAATGTTTCTATATCTTTCAAAGAATTATTTCCAAAGTTCATTTTTTCTAATGCATTTAACTTAAATGACCAAGAGACATTGTCAAATGCTTTTTCTACATCCAAAAAGATCAATGCTGCTTGTTTGTCACTGTGTTTCTCCTAATACTCCACCTCATCTAAAATTGTTCTGACATCATGTCTCAAACGGCTTTTTGGCAGTCATTCTGGTCCTCATGTATAAGAGTTCTTAAGACACCTTTTAACCTGATTGCCAAAAACACATAAAGCCACAATCTTTTTTTCTTCCCTAAAGCTTTCAGTTCTCTATTTATCTTACCCTTCTGGTCTATGATTCTTCTGCTGTCAGCTGTTTTCTGCATAGGGCTCTGACATAAATAAATTCTCAAATGTTTTTGACTCTCTGCTCTTTATTTCCTTGTCTCAGGGGACTTATGTCATAACATCAAATACTTGATCTTCCCATTCACTCTGTATCTTTGACTCCCTCCCTTCCTGGAAGCTGCTAGGATTTCACAACACAGCAATACACAGCTCCAAAATCTCACCTCCTTCTCAGGTCCTCTAGTTAGCTGGCTGGCTCTTTAGATTACATACATAAATATTGTACAACAACAACCAGCCAAATCATCAAATTCTTATTAATTCAAGACCAAGTTTATCTCTCCTTTATCTTCTCACAGATGGAATTTTAACAATAGTTTAGCAATATTTTCTATCTTTTAATGTCCAGTGTTTATTGTTGGTATCCTTTTACTTCATTTTTAGAGTTCTCCAATTATAAACTCACAGTTAGTGCATGGATCTTTCAACCTATCTTTTTCCACAAAACAGCCAGCAGTTTGCACTTCATGGTCACGTCAAATTCTGAGATAAGCTTCTTTTTTCCCCTCTTAGGTCTGAATGTTCCAGGTACTAGAAACCTGGTTTGGAACATCTTTATTCTTCAAGATTCTGCAGTAAGGTTTAGCAAAGATGGCAGTTTGTTTCCCAGGGCTATGACTCTAGGGCAAGGAAATGACTTGTGTCCCTCCCAAGCAAACCTCTTTCTAGAAAATTGTGGGAAATCTTAGGTCTGTCTCCTTGATCTGGAGATGACAAGTCAGGTCTGAGGTAGCCCCCGGCACTGAAAACTCCCTGCTCAGTTCTCCCTGATCTCACATAGAAGATGCAGCTAGTCCCAAAACCAAACCAGAAGTCCCACAGGGAAGGCTTTTCAATGAGCAGGCATGCTGCCTCAGCTGCTTTCTGATACTTGGATGGACTTTCTCACCCCCTCTTCCCCAGCCAGGCAGAGTCAGACAGCAGGCTGATTGAATGCCAGGCACACAGCCTGATTAGAGCTGTGCCCCTGGGCCAGTTCTTCCATGCGGTGCATGCTTATCTGCACCACACAGAAGAGGAGCCTGGCTGCCTGCCTAGAAAGCCCAAGACACACATGCTCAAGTGCTGACAGCTTGTCTTGCCTGGAATATCTTGATTTTTTAGGGGAGTCCACCATGACAAAGGGCACCTGGGAACACCAGAGCCCTCCCTATAGAAAGAGCCTTCCATGTATCCTGCTCTGAGGACAAAGTCTGGGTCAGTGCATGGAGATGGCTTGCAGGGAAGGCAAATAAAAAGGCAGTCCTGCCAGAGGGAGAAGCCAGGACCAAAGAAAATTGTTGTTGTTGTTGTTGTTGTTGTTATTATTATTGTTATTATTATTTATTATGATTGGTCTTGATAGACCCTGAAGGGCTCTGGGTGGTATAAAATAAAATATAAAACAAATACAATACAAAATATCATAAATACAATATACCAGTAAAACATTAAAGTACATTATAGCAGCAATTCCAAAAATAGATATATGCACAGATGGTGCCCAAACCAAAGGCCAGGAGGACCAGCATTGCCCAGAGGTAGATGGAATCAACAATCAGGCAATGCCGGAGATGGCAGTCATGTGTGTGAGTGGAAAGAGGGAATTAAGCCTTTACATTTTAATTAGTTCTATGTTGTCTTTCCCATTGGTCTTACTCCTGAGTAGTTCTGCTTAGGCTTGCTCCCTCAGCATTCCAGGGCTCTTAATTAACTGGCATTTCATTACAGATTAGATTAACGATTGTGGCCTAAGATGCAGTCGTGTCATAAGGTTGCCAGGTCCATGTTTGGAAAGCAGTCATTTCTTCCAGGAAGACTAAACTGTGTCACCTTGGAGATCAGTTGTAATTGCAGGAAATCTCCAGGGTCCCTTGGAAGGCAAGATGCATAGAATTGTTTCAACATTTATATTCCATGTTTCCCCATGGCACAAAGTGGTTTACCATTTATAATGAAAAAACTATCAAAAGGTAGCCTTATTAGTCTGTAGTAGAACTTGAGCCTAGCATCATCTTAGAGACCAACAAGATTTACCGGGTCTGGTCAGGCAAGCCTGGACCAATTAAGGTCAGTTAACCTTTATTTTATTTATATATTTGTACCATGCTGTCCTCATGGTTCAAGACTCAGCTGTGTGGTTGAAGGTTCAACAGTGTGAGAAATTAGGGTTGCCAGCTTCAGGTTGGGAAGAACCTGGTAGCTGGGGGTGGGACCTGAAGACACCAGGGTTAGGGGAGGGACTTCAGCAGGATATAATGCCTTAGAGTCAGCCTTCCAAAGCAGCCATTTCTTCCAGGAGAACTGGTCTCTGTTGCCTGGAGATCCACCTGGACATCTCCAGGTTCCTCCTGCAGACTGGCAGCCCTTTGTGAGATGCTGATTATTCTCTGAATGGTGCTCCTACTTTCCCCCCTCTATAAAAATGACAGAAATGAAGATAAAAATCTGGTGCATGGTGGCCCAGTTCTCATCAAGAACACAGCACAAGGGAAGGGAGAAGGCCAGCTTTTCTTCCCTCCAATTCCTAAGGGGTTTTTCCAGCCCCAGAGAAACAATGGTCCTTTCTGCACAACCAAAATATGATATCCTGGGGGGCTTAAAAACTCATATCCTCATTTCTAGTCTAGACAGGACAAATAAAGCATCTGAGGTGAGAGCAAGTTTTTATTCCTGCCAGTTTCTATTCCTGCCTCTTACTTTTTTTTATTCCTGCCTCTTACTTTCATTTTTGCTGGTGCCCGTTTTTTCCTGCTGCTTGAAACCTCCGTTGCACCAGTCATTTGCTGAACATGCCCTGGATGTTTGCTCTGCATGCATTGTGCCCAGGTTTCTTTTCAGTAAATAAACTACATGAATCAACTCAGCTGTTCCTGCTGATTCTGGCAATATGTATTTTTCCTGGGTTTTTTTTTTTAATTTTCAATGTGCTATTTTCAAAGACATGATATACAATATGAGAATTAGCTGTGATATAAAAACCAAACGAATCCCTTTTTAAAACAATTGCAAATGTTTGGAAAATGTCTTCAGTTGCTGTGTGATCTATTGACTACATTTCCCATGCTTCTCTGCTTCCCTGAACATCTTCATTGGCACCATTCTGAGCTCATTCAGTTCCCCCTTCCCTGTTATTTTCAGCATTTCTCTGTTCTTTTATATTCAAGGGGCCAACCTTTGAAGCATCAAGTATATGAGTATAGAATGCAGCACGAGGCCATGAAGCATTAAATATTGAAGCATCGATTCAACAACTTAAAAAAAGTGTTACAAGGGGCTGAGTGCGAACAAAAGAAAATTGAAAACATTTTACAAACATTTTAGAAGATTTGTGCAGAAAGGGCCATTAAAACATTAGACAAATGAAAAAAGCTAGTCAGCTTGGCTCCTGAGCCAGATGTTTGAGGGGTCCCAATTTCAGTGCTTGCTCTAGGGGCCATTATCTGTAGCTACGCCCCTGGGGAAGAGCATCCAAAGTAAAAGATGACTGCAGTGGTCAGGTAGGGTCATAACAAAATAGGCAGTATGCCTGAGATCTGTGTGTCATATGCATATATCATAAAGTGCAGCTTTTCACGTCTAATTTTTTTTTACTTCTGGCTTGGGAATATTTCATGATAATGTTCTAGACTTCATAGGTTGATTATAGGTTAAGAACCACTGCTGTAATCATAGTCTGCTGATGGTTCATTCAAAGTTGTATGACATTCAAGGAACAGTTTCTTCATTGACTTATTTACTCAGAAAAAAATGTGAGTTTTTGTCACAGAATCCCAAAATGTTGGAAAGGATACTGGAGTATAGATTAGGACAATATCTTAGGCAATAGGCCAGGTGGTTAACATCAGACAGCAGATTCTGATGTAGCATTGCTGAGGAGAAAAAGCCTAAGAAATGGTTGCTTGGGAGGGGATGCCACAACTACTGAACTGAGTACCTGCTGTCACCTTCCAAGACAGTATGCCCCCCTCATTTCCAGTAAGCTTGAAGATGCAGAGAAAAATAAACTTAAGGATGGGGATTTCATTTCAAAAAGCCAGCAATGCAATCCTAATCATATAGAAGGAAATCTACTATTCCCCAGTATGCGTTTTTAAGATTGCAGCCTGAGTGACATGTAATGAATATTACTGTATTTAAATTTTGTGCATCGGTACATTGTTTTTGTCATTCTTTCCCCTTTCTCTTTTTCTCTGTTCTTGTTTAAATATACCTTTTTGCTTCCACCCTACATGCTAAACATGAAGGAGTAAATGGATCCAATATCAGATACCCTGAACAACTCAGAGAAGAAAGTTCCATAAGATAATTATATAACTTGTGTGAAGAACTTCTTCCTTTCATCTGTCAGAAATCTACTGTCCATCAATTTCATTGAGTGACTCAAATTGTAGAATGATGGGAGAGGGAGAAAATTTCTCTTGGCTGTTTCTCTGTACCAGTACTGGATTAAACAGCACTGAATCAATTCCATTACAAACCTTGTACTAACTAGACGGTTCCACTGCCACTCCAGCTCAGAGTAATTCTTGCCACTCCAGCTCAGAGTAATTCAGTATTCCCCCTAATTACACTGAATAGTGAAAGCAATGAACAGCAGATGCAGAATGGTCGATTCAGCTGTGAATGTCATAGGGAGTTGTGTTAAAGGGCTTCCATGCGTATCTCATGTCAGAAGTTTTCTGCTAGGATAAAGCTGAAAGAAGGCTCAAAAAGCCACGGCCCCTTGCTTTATTTCACCATGATCTTCTCTATGAAGAATGTGGGCAGCAAAATAATTGGTGATGGAGCCACAGTCAAGGGATGTGTTATTGAACACAGGATAACCTGATCGTCACGTGAGATTTGGCCTCTGCTACTTTCCAGCACTTTACAGTTTCTCACAATTTTTTAAGAACATTTTTCCCCCGACCATTATTTTATTTAGGTGTTGTTTTCATGGAACCTAAATTGGGTTTTCTTTGTTTTTCTAAGTTTGAGGCTTTTGTACAATTGTCTTGCATTCTGTGGTTAATGACTGCTTTTTGTCAATGCAAAGCACTAAAACTATTTTTGTATATGCCACTTAAGGAGCTCTGTCTTCCAGAACTCGGTATAAATATGAAGGGCAAAACTGCACCATTAAGCATATGAATCTTCCCCATACTGAGTCAGAGAACTGGTTGATCTAGTTTAGTATTTAGGGTTGTTACACCTAACTTGGGAAATTCCTAGAGATTTGAGGGTGGTCCTGGGCAGAGCAGAGTCGAGCATGGGAGAGAGTTCAGCAGGGACATGATGCCATGGAATCCACCCCTCTAGAGCTGCCATTTCCTCCAGGGGACCTGGTATCTGTCATCTGGCCACTGGAGACCAGTTGTAATTCTAATCTGTAACTCCAAGCCCTGTCTAGAGGTTAGCAACCCTATCAGTATTTGATGGACAGTAAGCTTGACATAAAATGGTCTTTCCCAGCACCTTTTATCGGAGATCCTTTCATTAAAAAGCCACAAATTGAACTGTGGGACTTTAGGTTGTTCTGGGTAGGAAAATTTCTGGAGTTTAGGGGTGGAGTCTGGGGGGGGGACCTCAGCAGGGTATCATGCCATACAGTCAACCATATAAAGCAGCCATTTTCTCCAGAAGAACTGATCTTTGTACTCAGCTATAATTCTGGAAGATCTCTACGTCCCACCTAGAGATTGACCACTCAACATACAAAGCATATGGTTTGCCACTGGACTGCAGCTCCTACATTTTAATTACAACTGCTATCAAACATAAAACTTATTCTATCGAGAAGGAAATCAGAAAGAGTGGAATTCAAGATGAGGAAAAAGCACATCGCTTACATGCATAGGCTTAGATTCTGGAGAATCTCCAGGAGCAAAGAATTTCAGAGCTACAGAAGGACCTTGAGAATTACAGTCCAAGGCCTTGTTTCTGCATTAACTCTGAGACATGACTGTAGCCTCCCTGTGGCCAGCAGCATATACTCAGTAGCAGTAACGGTGAAAAAGTGAACTGTATGCTGGAGATTACTAAAAAAAGAGACTGGAAATTAAATGGTTGGTATTGCAACATCCATTTACAGAGCATTGGTGCCTCTGCGTTTGGAATACTGTGTACAGTTCTGGGAAAAACAAAAAAGAGGGCAACAAAGGTGATTAAGGAGTTGGAACACCTTTCCTACAAAAATCTTCAGTCTTTCCTTTCCTCCCTTCACAGAATTGTTGAGATCTAAGGTCTCAGAAAAAAGTGAGTACCTCCTGTTTTTCCTCAAGTAGGGAAGATGTATGAGTTGTGAGGAAACAATAAAGTTCAGTGGTCAGAGAGTTATCATTCTATATTTGAACAATATGATCAGAAAGAGAGTTACACCATTCCAAGCATATTAACTTCAATGGTTTTAAAGCTCTATTTAAAACTGCACTGTAAATCTGCTTTCTTTATGTTTTCCCATGTACTGTACACTTGGAGTGGGTTTGAATTATGGGTGTTTTTTTCCTATTCTCTATTTACCAACCAGTTCCTGTGAATCAAACCATCCCAGAGCTGGATGTTCTATCCTGAGATTATACAGACTCAGCAAACAAACTGCAAAAATGTTGTGTGAACAGACCATCTTGTTCACCATCCTGGTTCCTACAAGTGCTAATGGAAAGTCAAAATTCTTTAGCAAGGAGGCCCAGGCTTCACCCTAATTTTGCCCAAAATGGTTTAAACCCCTCTACTATGAAACTCATGGAATGAACCTTGGGCCACAGACTGTCTCTCAGACTAATCTACTTCTCAGTACTGTTGTGAGGAAAAAAGTTAGTACCACCCAAAGTTCTTCAGGTAAAGAGTGGGACAAAAGGTACCAACTAGCTCAGGGGTCAGCAACCTTTAACATCCAAAGAGCCATTTGGACCCATTTTCCACAGAAAAGAAAACACTTGGAGCCGCAAATACTTTTTGACATCTAAAATGAAGATAACACTGTATATATTCTCATGCAGGGAGAAGTTCCCCCCTTTGGGGCCCATTTTTACCCATCAAAGCAAAAGGGAGGTGGGGTTAAAAAGCCTGTTGTTTTGTACATGATTCAAATGACCAGCACTAGAACCCCCGTTTCCCACATTTCTCTTTTTTTGTGTTGAAAGACACTGATTATGCCCCCCCCCCACCAAAGAACCTCCTCAAATTCCACTTGGATGGTGGGTCAAAATTGGTGCCTTTAATGGGGTTGTCAACTTTCAGGGGGGAAGTTGAACTTCTCCCCCCTGAGAAAATGTCTGCCATGGAGGGTGGACTCGGCAGCCGTATTCCTGACTGAGCATGGCCCCCGCCCTGGTCCCAAAAGCCACAGTTTCTGAGAATCTAACCCCAAATGTCCTGGGATTTTCCCTCCAGGAGTTGGCAACCCACGACAACCATGCCTGAGGATTATCTCGGCCTTCCTCCCTTCCATGATCTACAAGCTTACCCTCCATTGCTTACTCTGAAGTAAACCTTCCAAGATCCACGTGCAAGGCTTTCCCCATGTGCTCCTGCCCTCTTTGGCAATGCAGAAGCAAACAATTCCCACCCACCCCCGCCTCCCCACCACACAGCCCCGACGAGTGCAACCTTGCAGGGCTGTAGGTAATAACTACTTTAAAACCTGACATTGTATTTCTCACCTGGACTCAGCCAGGCTGCCATCCACCATGAAAGCCCAAAGAGCTCAGCAGGATTCCTGGGGGGTCTGCAACCCAAGGTGGCGCTGCTGGGGTCCCCCATGTGGTCCCACCCCCCAAGAAGGACATGGGGGAGGGGAAAATGTGGCCACCAAAAGCAGGGTTGACCCCTGACCCCCATTCAAGGGGGACAGACTGAGGTTAGGATTGCACTAAAAATCTGCGCTCCTGCAACTCCTTCCCTCTGCCCCCGCCCCGCGCCGTCATCACTGGCATGAGCCAACCAGGCAGCTGGGACAGGGAAGTCGGAAGTGGTTTGGGTTAGCCATCTCAGGCTGTGCCTCTCTAGGAACTGGGACTTTCCCTATTAACCCTTAGGGCAACTCTCCAAAGGAGGCTGAGAGGACCCAAGCCACGTGGAGCCGCAGTGCAAGGATGAAAGAGCTGCATGTGGCTGCGGAGCCGCAGGTTGCAGACCCCTGAACTAGCTAGATAAACTCACTGTTCTTGAAGTTAATCCCACTTAATTGAATGGGACTTTGTTTCAAAACAAATAACCAGGATTAGGATACCAACTGGGATGACAGTGAATTGAAAAGGATGACCTTTGTTTTCTCAGCTTTATTCTCATTATTAGAGTGATAAAAAAGAATGGTCCATGATAGTGGTTTCATGTGATTGCTGTAATTATCATGTGATAAAACTAATGTGTAAACTCATCCTGAATTCATAGTGTTTTCACAAAGAGGGCTCAGTAAAAAAATTGTGGCTTTGTTAGAGACCCACCTAAGAGTTCCATTCTCATAAATTAGAGTTGCATTTCAGTATGCTTGGATGCTGCATTGCTCCAAAATTCCTCCCTTAGCAACCTTACAAATCATTTTCATTCCATTATACATTGGTGGATCCTTACCAGCGATTTTAGAAACAGCTGCTTCCTCTGGATATGTTGTGCCTGTTGACCTCCTCCCAATAATCAGACTCAGGTTCACTGAAATCAATTTGTTGCATCAGAGTAAACAAACAGGTCCACTCCAGAGTTTCTTTGCTGGATCTAACTGTTTCACACTAAGCAGCAGCCTATATTCCTGACTATGCACCTCTCCCTGTAATGGTTGTTGTGGGTTTTCCGGGATGTGTGGTCGTGGTCTGGTAGATCTTGTTCCTAATGTTTCGCCTGCATCTGTGGATGGTATTTTCAGAGGTGTATCACAGCAAGAAGTCTGTTACACACTGTGTCTAGTGAGAAGGAAATGTTTAGTGGGATATATTGTCCGTGCCCCAGGGTGGGGAGCCAATCAGTAAGTGTTTGGGTGGAACTTGCTATGCAAAGGTATGGATGAATGCATTGTATTGCAGGTGGGGTTATCAGTCCATTTACATTTGTAGTCGCATTTGCATTCCTGGATGACGCATCGGCCTTCGATCCCTTCCAGTCCGGCTTCCGTGCTGGGCATGGGACGGAGACTGCTCTTGTCGCCATCACGGATACGCTCCGTATGCAACTTGACCGAGGCGGATCGGCGCTGCTGGTTCTGTTAGATCTTACCGCAGCGTTTGATATGGTCGATCACGACCTTTTGACCCACCGCCTGGCCACTTCCGGGGTACGGGGCACAGTCCTTCAGTGGATTGCCTCGTTTCTCCGGGACCGGAGTCAGCGGTGTGGAAGCGGAGATGAAGCCTCCCGTAAGTGCCAGCTTCAGTAGCGGAGTACCTCAGGGGCTGCTATCTCCTTCAATGCAATTAACTTTATCTATATGGAGCCACTTTCGCTCAGTTGAGTACGGAGCTTTTGGCTGATCTGCCATCAATATGCTGATGACACTCAGCTCATTCTGTTGATGGATGGGGGGGCGGTTGCAGCCCCTGCGGCTCTACAGCATTGTTTGGAGGCGGTAGCTGGTTGGTTGCAGCAGAGCAGGCTGCAGCTGAATCCATCGAAGACGGAGATCCTCTGGCTGAACCGCAAAGGGGTGGGGATTTCCAGCCGCCGGTGTGGGAGGAGTTTCATTGGTGCCGACCCCCCTCCGTTTACAGTCTCCTGGATTCGTCTCTTTCAATGGAGACCCAGGTGAAGCCCATACAAGCCGGACTGCTTTCTTCCATCTTCGCCAGGCCCGGTGGCTGGCTCCTTCCTCTCCCAGGCAGATCCTGGCCACTGTGATCCATGCAGCGGTCACCTCCAGGCTGGACTATTATGGCCGGCGTTCCCGCTTGCGTTTGATTCAGAAGTTAAAACTGGTCCGTAAGGCAGCACTGCTCACAGAAGCGGCGCCTTCAGAGAACACATCCAACCTGTGTTGCGGCAGCTGCGGTAGTGGCTCCCAGTTGAATTCGAATCATCTTCAAGGTGTGGGTTTTGACCTTTAAGGCTCTGTGCGGCCTGGGACCCTCGTACCGCCGGGACGCATCACCCCATATATGTTCCAACTTTCGGCCTCTACGTTCTGCAGAGGCCAACTGGTAGGTCCGGCCCCTCTATGATGCGGTATCCGGGCCAGGACCTTTTCACGGCACTGGCCCCGGCCTGGTGCCTTCCTCCATCTGTATCCGGGCCCTCGCGAAGGCCAGGTGAGTTCAGGGCCTGGCAAGACTGTGTTGTTTCACGGGGCCTTTGGAGTGTCTAGCTGCTGATTGGTGCCCCAGCCATTGCTCTGCGCCTGAAGTGGTTCCATCAGGGTCCCCTCATATTGAGGGCCTCGGTCGGACACCTCTTGTTGTGCTCTTATTTTTATTCTGGTAGCATGTTACTATGTATTGTGGGTTCGCTGTTTTTATGAATTTTAAGTTATTTTATGATGGAGCCTGTGTATTTATATTTTTGTGATTGCTCCTATTGATGTTTGGATATCGTTGTCCACCGCCCGGAGCCCTTCGGGGATCGGGCGGTATATAAATTTAAGAAATAAATAAAAATAAATAAAATAAATAAATTCCCTGCAGCAGCAGCAGTATTGGTGAATGCAAATCCTGTGTCTGGATGGAGTCCATTGTCCATGATCTTAACATGCCCTTGGCCTTTGATTCTGGTGTTTTTAAATACTGGTAGCCAAGCTTTGTTAATTTTCAGAATATCTTCTTTCTTATTGAAGCTGTCTTGATGTTTGTGAATTTCAATGGCCTCCCTATGCAGTCTGACATCATAACTTTCTGAATTGTCCAGAATTTCAGTGTTTTCAATAAAATGTTATGTCCAGTTTTGTTTAGAACATGTTCTGCTACTGCAGATTTTTCAGGATGGTTAAGCCGACAGTGTCTTTTGTGCTCCTTAATACGAGTCTGAATGCTGCATTTTATGGCTTCTATGTAGACCTTTCCACAGCTTCAGGGTATGCAACAGACTCTCGCAGAAGTGAGGGGGTTTCGTCCATTGCTGAGCGTAGCATCTGCTGTATTTTCCTGGTAGGTTTGAAGACAGTTTGTAGGTTAAAACCAATTTTTTTGCAGTATTTTATGAAATGCAGATAACCAATAGTCCATGTTGCATTCCTGCCCCCAGAACATGCAACTCTGGGCAGTTAAGCATACAGAATTTATGTGCATAATGCAAACAGCATTAATTGCATTTGCACAATAATGTTCCTGGAGGTGGATGAGCATGCTTTGAAACACATTTTCTTTGTGTTTTTCTGTCAAGAGAGTAAAAAAGAATACTGGAGTTTTTAAGCTGATGATTAGTAGCTAACTGTGTACCTGCAAAGTGCAACTGAGAAATAAATTACCTTCCTAGTAGACAAATGCTTAGGTTAATTGGGTAATCATTACATAAAGAATATATAGCATCTATTATGGCATGCATTTGTTTTCAAGAAAAGGAGCATGTTCCCTTCCCATTTTGCCATGGCTTGATTTTTAGAAAGAATGAAAGCACAATACCGTCGCAACTGTTGCCAAATGTATGATGACTTAATATAACTTGTTCTGAAAGGAGGCCCAATTGTTGTTTACCACATTTATTGACAATCTGTGAAAAGAGACTAGGAATCAGTCTAATTACCAGAGTGCCAGTTGTGCTTGTTAACACCAGCTTTGCGACCAAATGTTACTCTGCAGTTGTCACATCACACGGAGGTTTCATTACCAACATAATAGTGAACAAGATCACTTGCCTAGCTATTGACTGATCTGCCATACAAAAGAAGAACAAAGTTGTATCTATTAGAATCAGTCTCAGCTTTGACAACATTGTATGCACCAGCATGCACACAAACCATTGTTCTTGTTAGATAAAAACTAGCCATGGTGTTTCCCAGTCTCCTGGCTCAGCCAATTAAAATCTTATTATGATTTACACACCTCATCACTGCAAAAAAAAAAAAGAAAAAAGGAAGGAACATTGCATGGCAACTTCCTCTTTAATCTTCAAAGAACAATTATTGATTACTCCTCTGGAACCAGCGCCAACAAAGGCAAAGGGGTTTTATTTTTTGTTGGCTTTCAAAAACTATCGTTTCCTGCAAATCAAATACATGTCTTCATAGATCTCCACTGCAATTAGGCAATGCTGCAAAGGCAGCAGCACACAAACCATTACAATTTGACTACCGTATTCTTCCATCACAGAAATATTTCACTAATAAGCATCCTTCAACCCACCCCCCACCCTTCCCGAAAGGAATAAAATGAATGACCCTAAAAATATCGCTTCCTGCTTTCTACCTATGCATAAAAACAAGTAACAGTTCTTAGGCCTGCTGCTATTATTTTTTAAAAATAAACAGGCTTATTTATTTTTCAATGAACTCCATGAATATTAAAGTGCAAAAGTGGATTTGTTTATCATTGGGAGCATGAAGGAAAACAAGCACGCCTCATCATCTTATCCAGTGATGAATGATTTATCAGGCAGAGCATGAATCTGCTTCTAACTGAGTCTATTTTCCTGTTTACGCTTGTAGAACAGATACAATTTAATGAAGAATATAAAGTACTTAAAAATCTGTCTACCATTAATAGTTTAATTAAACTGACATATACTTCAAAAACCAGACAGAAACATTAATTTGGATTATAAAAGGGCATGGCATTATTAAAGCACAATTAAAGACAACACTCACAATTAAGGCTACAACAATTTAATTATTTCACATGTGATTGGTACTCTGGGCTTCCTTCAACACCCTAAGGTGAGCAAGTTCTTCACACGAGCTGTAAAACTGGAACATATTTCTGCAAAGACCTGATTAACAGCTACAGAGACCTGTGACAAGTCTTTTTTTCCCTACTGAGGGGATTCACACAGCCTCCTAAGATTTTGGAGATCTAGGTTTGTTTTGAACTGTGAATCTTCCCCTTCGTTTCCAGGTGTTGTACAGGTAGTAAGTGTTATAAGGTTTGGGTTAGCTGCTGTGTGGTAAAATTTGTGATCCACAAGGAGATTATTGAGATCACTGAAGCTGGATTAATATATAAACTACTAAAAAGGTTTATTTAGTCACAGGTTGGTTTTAAAAGAACAACCCAGCAGCACAAAGTAGACAAAGTAAATACCTGACTGAGGCACAATTTTTTATAAATGGTTTATGACTTCAGAGCATAGTGAGACTTTTACACAATGCTTTCTGATACAAACAAATTTTTATTGACTAGCCACAAGGTTGAATCTTTTCTCGCATGCAGGATTTCACCCACACCAGCCTGCTTTTTTCCCAGAGTCAGACTAATTGAATAAGGGATGCACATCACAGGGAGACAGGTTTAAGAATTGAGCATGCACTTCTCTCCCAGAGATAGAGCTAAACCACACTGCCATGCTACCAGGCAGACAGTGGTGGGATTCAAAAATTTTAACAACAGGTTCCGATGGTGGTGGGATTCAAATAGTTGCACAGTGCCAACGAAGCAGGGTGGTGCACAACATGGCGGGGGCATGGTCTGGGCACTCTGGGTGCGGGGATTTCCAGAGCAGGATGGGTGGTTCTGCAGCAGGGGCACTGGGCAAAATCTCCCCACTCCGCCCCGATGCCACCTGGGTAGACAGTTTTGCAAAACGGAGCCAAGCACTGAGCAAACTCTGCCCTCCCCAACCCCATGGCACCAGGATAGAAAGTTTTGCCAGCAGAAACCAAGTGTGGGGCAAACTCTGCCCTCCCCATCCCCATGGCACCAGGATAGAAAGTTTTGCCAGCAGAAACCAAGCACAGGGCAAACTCTGCCCTCCCCATCCCCATGGCATCAGAATAGAAAGTTTTGCCAGCAGAAACCAAGCACGGGGCAAACTCTCCCCACCCCATCCCCATGGCACCAGGATAGAAAGTTTTGCCAGCAGAAACCAAGCACGGGACAAACTCTCCCCACCCCATCCCCATGGCACCAGGATAGAAAGTTTTGCCAGCAGAAACCAAGCGCGGGGCAAACTCTCCCCACCCCATCCCCATGGCACCAGGATAGAAAGTTTTGCCAGCAGAAACCAAGCGCGGGACAAACTCTGCCCTCCCCATCCCCATGGCACCAGGATAGAAAGTTTAACAAAACGCAGTTACTTACTTTAATAGCCAGGAGGAACCAGCTCAATAATCTCCTGGTTGTCTTGCCTCTGACCCACTCCTCTCTCAACTGAGGCTTTGTATGCCCCTCCTCCAAGGGATTTCATTGGATACTTTTTAAAACAGTGCCTCACACCACTAACTCCCATGGAGAGAGGGGGGATTAATCATTAACAGATATGCCGGGTCAGTTGAAGTTGAAGTTAATCATTAACAAGCAGTTTGCAAAACTGAGGAAAATTTATCAAAGTTGTTGAAGTTAATCTTTAACAACTGGTTCCCTGAACAGAAGAAAATGTAACAAGCGGTTCCATCGAACCATTGCGAACCGGCTGAATCCCACCTCTGCAGGCAGAGCTACTCTTTGCTCTGTCTGTTCTTTTTCCTCAGTGAGACCTGAATTGTTACTGCTCCCTCCCTGAGGCAGACCTCAACTCCCTCTCCTATGTTCCCTCCAGCATCTCATCCTCTTTCTCAAAGATCATTGGGTATTGGAGCAGCACTCTTAAGGGCTCATCTGAGTGGCTGATTTTCCCTTCAGAGAAGGACAGACTCTTATCCATCACAAGATGGACCTTTAGGTTGAATCCTGCTCTGAGCCTAATAAAACTCAAAAACCTACACTTTTTCCACAGCAAGAATAAGCCTGAAAAGGCGTAGACATGCCCCATGTACATGTAATTTTTCTTTCTTTTCTTTTTTCCTCAGAAGATGGCTGTTCTCTTATGATGATTGCAAAGGGTAAACTGTATTAGTTTACTGTAGCAAAATGAAAGGGAAAAGCTTATGGCATCTTAAAGACGAAGTTCATGTTAGGCTTTGATGTGCCATATTATATTCTCTTATGACAGAAAAGCCTGCATGGTGTAGTGGTTAAGGTGGTTAATAGAGGTTCTTGTTTTTCCCCACAAATGTTGCTTGAGTTAGGGAGAAACAAGGGTGATATCCTCACTGGCAATTAATCCTGGGATAGTCACCCGAAATATCCAGGTTCCCTCAAGATCTCCTCACAGCCGAACCGTGGAACACAGATCAGTCCCATTTCTGGGACTTCCCTTTAATGGTGGCAGCAGAGTAAAAAAAGAAGATCCCTGAACATTAGCCTGGGATATTTTGGGTGGCAAAGGGGGAACCTTGATTGTAGACCACCCGTCCCGTTACAATTGGTGGCTAGTGGTAGGAAAATAGCTCTCACTTGCCTGGAATATTGACCCCGTTCCACCTGCTTTTTGAAAAAAAACACTCAAATCAGAGCTAATAGGAGACGGGGGCTACACATTTGAGGGTCCATAACTTTGGCCCCCATGAACCAAACTTCACCAAACCTGGGTGGTATTATCAGTAGGGTCTCCTAAATATACTCTGAAATATTGGTGCTGCTAGCTTAACAATTGCACCCCTGACATCAGGCCAAAGGGCAGGCCTAGATGTCTTCACTAGAAACATGCTGCAGAGAGAATGTTGGAACCTGGATGAAAAGGTGTCGATTCTTTTGAAACTTGGTTGTATCTAGATTAAATTTTCAGTGGGAATTTGGCCAAGGATTCCACATGGGGCAAATATAACGAGTGTAGAGACTCTCCACAGAGTGTAGAGACTCTCCACAGAAGAGAGCACCCAGTGTGATTAGGAAGAATGCTTCAGCCTAGGACTTTTCAGTTAAGAAAAAGATGATTAAGGGGAAATGTGGCAGATTTTCATAAAATGTTATGCATGTAGTGAAACAATTGGACTGAAATGACATTTTCTCCTGCTATTATACTACTAGAACTTGAGGCTATCAATGAAGTTGATAGGCAATAGGTTCAGGACAGACAAAAGAAAATGCTTGTGGAATGTAGTGATGGTGGTCCCAAGCATAGTAGGCTTGAAAAGGAATGAGGCAGATTTATGAAGGATAAGTCCATCAATAGCTAATAGTCATGGTGAGGAAAGGGAACTTCTATCAGTGATCACAAACCTTTGAGCAACAATGCTGGGAGGCAGTATCAAGGAAAGGCCTTGGCTCGTATGTGTGTGGGATAACTGGTTGGTCATGGTGTGAGCCAGTATACTGGACTAGATGGCCCACAGTTCTGATCCAGAAGGGCTCATTGTAGGTCCTTATATTTGATATATACCATGCTATATGATTTTAGAAGCATAGAATGATGTTGAGCAAGTGGACTGTGAAGGAAGGGAGCTGCTACAGGGCATTGAGTTGAGGTGTTGTCCATGTAATCTGTCCATCCCAGGGGATTTTATTGTTCAAATATCTGTTGAGTAATGCAAGATCCAGTCCTAGAGAAGCTGCAGCCATGCTGGTATATGACTCAGTCTGGAGTTAAGTACTGCCATGGAACAAACTACTTGGAGCTAGCCATACTAAAGAAGATTGGTGAACAACTTGTTTGGGTGCCATTGGGCAACAGTGTTACATCACTTCCAAGGAAAACCCATAAGTGACATCACACTTCTCCAAGAATTACCCATTTCCAGTGATTCCTAGAGCAGGCTGACATAGTTTCCAGGTTTTCCCCACAAGTGTCATCACACCATCATTCAAAATGCAGAAGGAGCAGAGGGGAAAAGTAGATGTGGGGAGGCAATCCCCTACCCCCAGCAGTAAACTGGCAAACCTTTTATAATATATAGTCTGAGCCTAATTCTTTCAGTGAAACATAAATTGAAAAACCAGCAAATAAGTCAAAAGCCTGAAGTTCTGGCTCATCGTAGTAGAGCTGAGTTAATACTGAAAAATCCTATAAAGAGATATCAATGCTTGCATGGTATTTAAAGCCAAGCAGGTAGAATGACGATTCTCTCTATTTTCCCTCTCAGACATCTATCTTGTTTGTCTAGTATGTTCATCTTGTTTGTCTAGTATGTGTATCACTTGTAAATTGCCAGACACATCTCTAATCAGATGTTTTCATCTACAGAACACTGTGATAGGAAAATGCAGGTGTTTTATGAAATACTGTACACAATCAGAGAATATGTGCAGCATCCCCATGTTTAACGATATTTTGCCTGATAAAAAATTAAGAGCTTGCAAAGCATTCCTCCCCCGCCCTACTGAGTTCAGGCTTCTATTTGCAGTAGCGTACTTAAAAGTTGTTTTGTTTTTTTAAAAAAAACTCGAGCCTGTGTGCCATCACTAAAATTGTCATTTATGAAACTAAGGCTGGAGCTCTTTGTTTTTAGAAGTGGAATATCACAATAGAAGGCTATCAGGTGCTAATTAAGGCTTGTTCACTCTACATAGTTCCAGTGAAATGCGTTGGTGGCCTTCTCTGACACCAAACCAGTCCTTCAGAAGGAACATCAATAAAGAATCCAGTCACATCAATGGCTGCGCTATTGAAATGAAGGCCTTGGCTGTGGATTGCATTGTTATTCTGATCACTCACTGAGCTTCAAATACATAGTTCATTTTTTCTGTGTAGTTGTGTGGGTTAGTCAAACATTCTGACTGTTTTTTGAGTCTAACATAACGGGCTGTTTGCATTAAGGAGAAGCTGTCACTGTAAAACACACATATGGGTATATTTTTAAAAACTGGTTTTGCTACACAGAATATATTATCAGGAAGATATGAAACTGAACATATTAGATCCAGAAATCTGTAAAAGATTCACACTTGTTAGGATTGTCATTTTTCTAGTGGAGTCTGGAATTCTCCTGGAATTACAACTGATCTCCAAACAGAAGAACGTTCAGTGGTGGGATTCAGATGGTTTGGTACCTAGTTTTTTGTTGAGTTCTGCAACCTGGTTGTTAAAAGCGGTTTTCAGAGCCCTGGAGCAACTGGTGCTAAAAGCCCTGTTGCCTCCTCTCCCAAGGGAGTGAGGGGGCTTTCAGAGCAGTAGCAGCAACGCCCCATTGCCCCCCTCCATGCCACAGCAGGTAAGTGGGGGGTCGCAGCAGGGGGGGCAACCGGTTGTTAAATTATTAGAATCCCACCACTGAGTATATTCTCCTGGAAAAAATGGAAACTTCAGAGCGAAAACTCAGTGATATACCATACATTCTAGGTAAAATTCCACCCCAAATTTCTCCTCCACAGGAATCACTTCACATCACCATGAATTCCCAGGTTGGCAACCCTAGGTCCTTTCTGCAGGGGTCCTGCTGGCCCAGCAGCTGGCGGTCCGCCCTCCGCATGGGCCGCACTGCTCCCGGTTCTCTTTTACCTCCTGCCATAGTGATGCCTCCAGGGTCCTCTATGCCTCCATAGAGCACCCAGAGCCAGCAGGAGGTAAAAGGGCACTGGGAGCAGCATGGGGAAAACGCTGACTTCCACATGATGTCGTTCGCACAGCATCGGATAGAAGCCAGTATTTTCAAAAAGACTCACTCAATGAACGAGTTGAGAAAATGTCGTTGTTGGGGGAAACGCCGCCACTGCCGCTGCAGCAGTGTGATCTTCTCCCCCATCACGGCATTTTTACTGGCCCCACACCAGTCTAAATGGCCCTTGCGGAATGGGCCCTAGTCAAGGGTAAGTACTCTTCTGCATCTGTGCAAAACAAGAGCATGGTAGACCATTTTGGTAAGCTGATTCTTGAGCTAAGCAACTGAGGTGAGCTCCAAAGGTGCTGGATGTACCACTGGAGGCAGCAGTGGGGGAGAAGGCACTGTGAATGTCATGCACGTCATCACCTCTGGTACATTCATGGCTTTTAGGCAGGTCCAAGGTGAGTCTCTCAAGTACGAGCAGGGTTCAGTTTTCTCCCAATTCATCTGATAAAGTACAGCTGCTGCCTTGCTCTCCTATTTCTGTGGAATCCTAAACAGAGTTATACCCTTCTAAGCCTAATGACTTCAATTGACTTGGAAGTGTGATCAGGACAGCACTGTCAGTTTCTTGGCACAATGTCTTCTTAGGGAGGTGTGGCATTCCCCCCCCCCAAAGACCTTGGGATAAAAAGATGGTCTTCATTTGAGCTAGTAGATTGCACTTTCCTATCTGCCCAAGAAACAGTAAGTACAACCAGTGCTGATAGCACCACAAATATGTTTAAAAAGGGCTTGGAAACCTTATGCAAACCCCTCCTATTTCCCAAGTTCGTAGTATTTCCCATTTGTTTGCTGCTGCGGCGGTGGCGGCTGCTGGATCCTATATAAGTGGACTGTAGTAAAACATTAAATATTTTCTAAATGTGGGTTTTGAAAATATTGACAGAAATGTGATTTTTCCCCCTAGCTTTACTCAATGTCAGTCTTCAGGAATGTATTCATTTGAGTAAAATAAAAATAGCACTAAATAGACAAAAATAATGGTCAGCTTACTGAGTGGAAAAATTCATGTGTAGAGTAAGACCAGGATGCATTCCATTCTGTTCCACCTAAGAACCCAGTCTTAAGATTCAGTGGAATTCTGGACTAACTGAGAGGGGCTGGAAAAACAAAACAAGAATGCCTTAAACGTGGACTTGCCTTTTTGTATTCCAGGCAGTGGCTTCAATAAAGAAATTTCCTGAGCCATAACACAATAACTTTGAGACTAGACTATATACATGGAGCTGCCCTTGAAAACAACTACAATTAGTATACAACAAGGTGGTCTGCTTGTTCACAATGTATGTTATTTATTTCTTTTCTTTAATTTATTTTAAGATTGTTCCATTGGCTATCTTTTTCTGAAATTGTGTAATGGACAAGAAGAAATAGAAATTCAAAATACTTCATAGATAAACAAAATTAAGCAGAGAGATAAGAGGACAGATAAACAGCAACTTCCACCAGTGTAAAACTACAGACAGAAAACCTCTCAATCTATTTATAGAAAACAATCCACATCTGATAAATTTGACTGACAACAAGCATATTTTCCTACAGACTGAGAATTTTCTCATATTGAAAAAGTTATTATGAATATAATATAATGTCTGTGATGGAAATTCCACATAACTAGTGATGGAAGTTTCAAACAACCAGGTTAACTGCAACGATAGAATGAAATCTACAGATCAGTTCAAATGTTCAGGTTTTTAAAAGATATTCTCTTATGTTCATACAACTTCACACATTCTGCTTTTCATAGGGAAGGAAGGTGGTTATTTGTGTACACTTTTAATACTTTGCCCTACTTTTGGAACACTTTTCAAACCAGCAGCCAGCCACCTGTGAAATCTGACACAGGAAATCATAGCCAAGGTCTATGCTAACCCAGGGACTAACTGTTAAACTGGTCCAGAATATGTTTATATGTATGCATCAGGGCTGGGTCTACGTTGTTTTTAAAAGGGGGCAAAAGTACAAAATGAATGCTTTCCGTATATTATATACATATTTTTCTGTATGTGTATTTATATACTCAACATATGCAATCAACAACTCTTCTAAATGATAGAATAAATTATGTTGACCTCTATAAACAGTTAATTAATAATTATATTTTATCTATAATGTTGGAACATTCCATCAACCACTCTGCAAACAAAAAAAATTAAATCCAAGGAGAAACTTTTTCAGTCTATCTTTTTCTTGAACATTTTTTACATCATGCATAATTTTGACATGGGAAACACCAAACACAGTTTATGCCCTTTTGCAGCCTGATAAAGAACAGCCCAAGGAAAGCTTTTTCTGATAATTATGCTGCTAGAAGCTAAAATGACTAAACTGAACCTACTTTACTGTAGTTACTGGAAAAGACTTGCTGGAAAAGACTGACTAGAAAAGACAATATTGCTAGGAAACATTGAAGACAATAGGAAAAGATCAAGGCCTTCCATGAGATGCATTCAACTCAATAAAGGAAGCTATGGCCCTTCGTTTGCATGACCTAAGCAAGTGTGTTAACAAGAAAGTCCTTGATGAAAAAATCTGAAGCGACTTGATGAAACATGACATAGATGAACAGGTCCTCTGTTCTTGTCCCCCGCCCCCCAGCATTTCCAAAGTATAAAATCAGGCTCTTTGGGGCAGGTCTACTTGTGGCCTTTGGCAAAGCCAAACACAACACAGCTTCCAATTTTAAAATTGCAGGGGGGGGGGGCAAGATAAGATCCTGCCCTCATTCCCTCGACACTATTTGACTTCAGACTGCCCCAAGGCTTGCAGCACCTCATCAGAGTGTTAGATAGGGGAATAAGAAAGAGGGGCAAATCAGTTATTCTAAACTATTAATGGTACCATTCCCCTCCCAAGCTCTTCTCCCCTTGTGAGTGTTTAGAATGCACCCTATGCCCCCCCCCCTGAAATCTTGCATGCCCAAAGTCCACTACAGTCACTATTAACACAAGGTCATTGAAAGGGGAGGCAGGAAGACAAAGAATGTGATGGTCCTATGGGTGAAAAAGTGGAGAGTGCCTTGGCCAGAGGAAGGAGGGAGAATAGCAAAGCCAAGGAAAGTCTCTCACAGCTTAGAACTTGACATCTCCTCAGAAATCTTTAAATCCCTCTGCTCTTCACTCAACATAGTCTTGCCTGACTAACAGTGGCAGCTTCTGCCTTACCAAGAGCTGCAACTCCATTCTGAGGCCCGGGTCTCCCTTTTCCTTCCCCATACCTCCTAGCAGCAGCCTAATCAGGGTAACTGGTCAGTCACACATGCTGCAGAATGAGCCATCTCTTCCATGCACTTGATTCTCCCCCACTTCCTCCTGCTGTCCCCTCTTTGCTCATTACCTGGAGCATCTAGCCCCCCCTCACCCCCTAGAACTGGTCCTAGCATTCAAAGAGATGGAAATCATAGCAGCATAACATTAATCAACTTATTCAGAAACAGGATTCAGTGTAGTAAGCGGAGCCTCATTGCACTCTCAAAATCTTTGCCAAAAGAGAGTGAGAACCCCTTGACAAGTCTTTGACTTGAGCCATTTTTGCAATCCACCCACTCTCACATATAAGCTTTTAGACATTAGCTGCAGGACCCAAGACTGAAATCTTGGAAAAGACGTTTGCTACATAAATTTATAGAATTAGGGTGGAAAATGGACTGGTTAAAATATAACATTATATTCATAGCTGCAAAATGATTGGATTCATGCCTCATCAAAATTGCATTGTAGAAATTGAATGTAGTATGATTAGGCATTATTTTAGCCACTACATTACAATACAATTTAAAATAAAATGGCTCTTCATATCATACTGATATCGGTGTTTTAAATAACAAAGGAGATCTATTTAAATAAAGGAAAGGATTAGCATTTAGTTTGATTCAGTATGAGCAATGCAATACCATTTGGTGTCTCAAAGATTCACGATTTTATTAATATTCCAGAGATGCATTTGTGTTGCCTCTGGGTACACTGAAAAGCCACTTAAACTGCACTTAAAGCAGCACTACAGGATCAAATTGATGTGCATCAACCATTTACAATAAAACTTGATTATTATAAAGGCATACATATTTGCATAATTACATGTTTGATTTTTTTTTATAATGCACCATACACTACAAAATGTTGCCTCATGTAGAAAGACATCATCAAAAAGCACCATCTGCTGTGGCTCTGAATGCACTGCAATGTTTGAAAAATTCTGGAGGTAGCATTTGGAGGATCAAAGGAAAACACAAGAGTTTTGTTTGAACAGGAGGCATGGTGCTGGCTGGCGGCTGGATTGTGGTGGGCTTGGGAGGAGGGGGCTGTTGCAGGCGGAGCTCAACTGTGTTTAAACAACATTTGCAAAGGGGAAAAAAGAGGGGGGAAGCAAAATCTTTCACCATAGTACAAAATATTTAGGCTTCGACGCTGGAGAGCACATTTTACATAGGAAATTTTAATTGGCGTTATTGAGGAAAGAATAGCGTTTGGCAGCTGAATCCTAGGAAAAGCTGGAGCAACAAAGTAGACAGTTGTGATTGCTGCAGCTAAAATAAAACCTTATTGCTGGCATATACAGCTGGGCTGTGTCTGAGCCCCAATTCCCACAAAAAATATTTTAATAAGCATGTAACAGTTAATTTGCTTTCTTTCCTCTCCCCACTGTCTTTCTCCCTTTTTTTGTACCATGTCAGTAAAGACTGTAAGCCACGGTTATGTATACAGATGTATACAGATATACTTATACAGTATATGTATACAAATATACTTATAGCAAAAGTCAATGAAAGAATAAGATTTGCCTCACTGGGTCAGAGCATGTCCCATTAAGTCCAGCATTGAGTCTTCTGCAGCAGCCAGCCTGACATCCAGGGAATATTACAAGCATGGCTGGTAGCAATCCTCTGTTGTTCATTTCTAGAATCATGAACACACTGCCTTGAAACATGGGATTTCTGTTCTTCGTTGTGGTAGTTTTTGAGGCTGATAAACATGAGTATGTCTCATTCATTTTTGTAATCATCTCCACATCTTCTAATAAATTATGTAAGCTTAGTCCAGAGTAAGCTTAGTCCAGCTTTCTTCAGGGTTGCTTCTGAAATTCACTTCTTCTGAATTGCTCCTTTATTTTTTTCCAAATTACCAGGTTTTGTTTGTAAAGTGGAATCCGCATATTAAAAATCCCCAGTTATATCATTTTTATTGTCCAGATTAAAGTTCCTGAAGTTCCCTTGGTACTTTTGCCCCTCTTTGAGTAATCGATGTATACATGTAAAGCATTGATAAAATGCTTCAAAAAAGTAATGAATATGTTTTTGTGCTTATGATGGTATCAAGATTCTTTTTGTGCAATGCTTTACTTAGGTGTATGTGGCAACAGGAAAATTCTACACACAAATGCACAAAAAGAATCTATATTCATTCATATAAGGATCACATCAAGCGTGCCTTTTTTGCAGAGCTTGTATCAATAACGTGGGTGAAGGAAAGATACAAATTAACTGAGGGAATCAAAACCTCTCCAGTTCAATTCCTGAATGAATTTTTAAAATTATCATAGTGAAACTGGAGTTATGTGAAACACAGCAGACAAAAAATCTGGACTAATAAAATAATGGAATGGGGAATATCTGCTCATCCATCAAATTTCAATGTCCCTTTAAGGTTTCCATTTTTTAAAGCATGTTCCTCCTTTGATTTAGATTGCATTATTACCCCTAGTACAATCCAACAGGGCCCAGTTCCAGGTTGTGAGGGATCCTGGGCAGATAGTTCCCAGAGGCCTTGCATGTTCTCTATGAGCCTCCCTCCCTCCCCCGCAATATCTTTCTGTCCACCTACCAGTATGCCTTCAATTTTTTTCAGTTCATAAGCCTTCCAACTGTCCATGCTCAGTTGTTTGTATCCCCTGCACCCCCCCTCCCCAAAAGCACTGGCCAGTGCATGGAGCTGGTAATGCTAATGTCATGGCCACCAATAGCATCTTCTCTGTGCACCCATATGATTCCCCCCACCCAAAGATGTTGGGCAACTGCAAGCATGAGTAGCAGACCACTTCAAGGAAAAAATGGTGAAGGACATGCAGACGAGTGATAGGAGAAGAGTGGGGATGGGTGTCAGAAACAGTGGACCCCTCCAGGGCCCCTGACCCCTGGCAGCTTCCCATTTCAGGTGATGCTGACATCAGCCCTGCAATCTGCTCTGTCTTTTCCATGCCTTTCAATACAACAGTGTATTTAGAGATGAAGGATTTCCATGCATACGTTTGAGACAGAGCATGGACTCAGTAGCCTACTGAAATGCAGGGCAAGTCTACTCACCCTGATTGTAAGACAGGGAGTAATATATTTGAGTAGGGGTATGCACAGAAAAAATAGATTGTAATCATGGATCTGTGATTTGGAGTGGAATTGTTTTCTGTTATCCTGGATTTTCGGGTAGGCCATTGTGTGTCTGTCAGTAAAGTGCTGTCAAGCTGCAGCCAACCTAGGAAAACCACAGCAAGGGGTTTTCAAAGCAAGTGAGAAGCAGAGGTGGTTTGACATTGCCTTCCTCTGTGGAGCCTTCCTTAAAAGTCTCCCTCCAAGTATTGGCCCTGCTTAGCTCCAGAGACATGATGACATCAAGCTATACCATCCTGCCTTCCCACCCAGATAGGCAATTACAATACCATACACCTTTTCTAGGTACTTTTTTTGTGGCTTCCAAAATTCTGGGATAATTTTTCCCCATGGAAGGTATCAATTAGGGTTCCTGGGACGGCTATTTTCAAAGGTATTGGCACCAGATTTGCAAAAGATGTAGTTCTTCCCCTACATTAACCCCTCCCCCGCTCCAGGTTTCATGGATTTTTTAAAAAAGAGATCCAGTTGTACAGACCACTGAAGAATATGCCTTCCCCACCACATCCCTGCCTCCACTGTTTAAAGAACCATAAAGGAACACAAATATTTTTGGTACTTCCACTTCAAACACTAACCTTATGCTTCAGAATGTAATAAAGAAATCCTGAAGTCAATTCTCTCCTTCCATGCAAGTATGGCACCCTGTCCAAGAAACTAATAGAGGGAACATATATATATATTTTAAAAAACACCAATGCTTCAAGTCCAAACTGCCTCATGCAAAAAGCAAAACAAACAAGCAAACAACTAGGAACTGTAAGACAAAAATAATAACCAAACATAAAAATGAAGTATGTCCTCTTATTTTGTCTCTAATTCAGTTAACTTCATATCATATGTACACTTTTGGATCGATTTGATTGCCATCTATAATAGATAAAGTTTTAGTGTAATTTTTCCCTGGCACTGAATTTGCTTACTCGGGACACTTTTGTTCATGCAAAATACTGCACTTTCAATCCACTTTCAATGCACTTTACAGCTGGATTTTACCATGTGAAATAGCAAAATTCACTTGCAAACAATTGTGAAAGTGGATTGAAAGTGTATTATTCTGCATCTGCGGAACTGGCCTCAGAATTCATTGATCACTCAGAGACACTTGTGGAGTCTGAAATCTCACAGTGTCTTTATGAATTGTCAACACAAGGGCTCAACAGTGCATCTGTCATCTTTGCAGAATATTACATTTTACCATATACAGCAGGCAACCAAGTGGCTGTAGACAAAGATGAAAAAGGTAGTTCATACTGTTGTCAGACAATAGATGAACAAGAGGACAATCTTCATGAACACTGTATCATTACTGATACATAAGGATTGGTTCAGAAAAAGTAGTAATATATACATCGATAAGAGGAAATCGAGAGAATAAAAAAGGAAGATCTGGAAAGAACAAAGAAAAACAACACACAAGAAAAAGATTCCTTATTTTTTGTGGAGTCTCCTTTGTCTCATATATTTCTCAGAACCTCTTTCAATGTTTGCAAGAAGACTCAAGTCAAAAGAAGACTCAACTGAGGATGCATAAGAGATATCTTTGATCTCCCCACATTTTTGGATTTTTTTAATAGGAAAGATGTATATCTTCCTTAGATGGCAATAGAATATTTATTTTTTCTCCTGGGGATGAACTGCTTACAGTCCAATACAGATGAGGTGTGGGAATGGTGCTGGACTGTGCCAATAGCTGTTGGAATGGGGCTGACCTGAGCTGATGAATTAGCCCCCTCCACCAATGCAAAGGCATCCCTATTGTTGGAAAGGGCAAATACACTAGCAGCCAAATGCTCATAGCTTCGTGGCAGTGAACCCAAAAGTGAACGCCACCACAAAGCAACACTGATGTCCAAGTGGATGCCCACAGAGTGGTGGGGGATGGGCCAGGGTATTCCTGGGGTGGAGTCACCTGTAGTGAATTTCCACCAGCAATCCAGCTGGGAATGCTGCAGTCAGAGCCCTCATACCCTCAGAGACTTACTCTATTTTGGCTATGGAGCAATTTGAGCAGCAGGAGTGTTTTTGAATTACTCTCCTTTCCACACTGCCCAAAGGCATGGTGCTTCCTTTGCTTCACCATCCTTGGCCATTTCTATGCTTCCCCCCCCTCCCCCCTAAATCAGGATTGCATTGTTAGGCATCATTCTTAAACTTATAGCCATCTTGGTTGGAATTAATCATCACATACCCACAAAAGTCACTTCATATCTCCCAGGTTCGTGCTGTAGTATGAACCAATGTTAAGTCAGAGACTGGAAAAGCAATTTTAAACCCTGGGATAATTTCTGTATTAATTAAACCCATTCTAAAAAGTATTCATGAAGCTGAATCACCCATATCTGGATGAACTGTTCAAATTACAAGATACTGGTTTCCCTTTCATCTTTTACTTTTTACAGTGGCCCTATGACAATAATGCAATTATTTGTACCCTAAACTCTCTCCTGTACCACAGTTCATCTCCTTGTTCTAATCAAAGTTACAAAACCAAATTTAAAAACCCTCCATAAATCTGCTGCCACTCTTAGATATTTAAAGATCTCCATAGGTTCTTGATAAAGCCTTTATAAAAGAACAAAGTAACCCCAATATTATTTAGGTTTAATCTGGATAATATGAATATAAAACATTTCAGGCATCAAATTATACTGAAAAATACTGTATTTAAAAATTCAGAAGTTCCATGACATTAAAAGGCATAAATAATAAAAGAACAGATTTTTTTTTTTTAAAAGACCTGACATTATCACATGGCAGGTAGCAGGCCCTAAACCAGACAAGTCAGAAACTTGCTTGAGTTATAAATAAGTCTTTCTTTAGTACATTTTTAAAAGATGAAAATAATTTTATCCCATTCAAAGAAATAAAGAGAAAGAAGAAGTTCATCTCAAGCTTAGTGTGTCAACTGACAGCTGGCAGGTAGCTGGAAAAAAACCCGCAGAAAATAGAACTAATTCCTATTAGGCATTGTATAAGACACAAATTCATCAGATCAGAATTCACAATGGTCTTTTATGCGCAGCAGAAATATAACGTTTTGAGGATATTATGAAAAGCATTATAGCGAAGATGTTCACACATCTCTCACCCCCTCCAAAACATTTGCAGAGTTTTATTTCTCTCAACCTGGGTTTTTCAAAACTCATTAAACTAGCAATTTTTTTTCCTGAAGACAGTTTGAAGATGTCTCCTGCTTGCCTTTGCGAACAAAAGCAGGCAGGAAACACTTTATTTCTCTCTTTCCCCAGCTCTTACTTTCATTTTCGCTGCAGTTGCACCCGCCATTTTGTGTGTTGCTGCAGAGATTCTCCTGCTCAATTATTTGGTGAAGGTTTCCCCTGGAGATTTCCTCTGCTTGCAGCTCTTCCGCACACAACTTCACTGTAAAAAGTACATGAATAAAGTTTGTTTTGCCTGGCGATCTTGCACACGTGTCATTTTTACTTTATTCTTGTTTTGACGAGGATGTCTGTGAAGCCATAGCTTCGCAGCCATCCCCCTAAAAACAACCAAAAAAGGAAAAAATGACACATGTGCAAGATCGCCAGGCAAAACAAAAAGCCCTTATTCCAGCACAAGTGCCATTTATGCTGGCACACACGTCATGCCACCTCCTGAATTGTTTTGACCTCCCCCAGGATTGCACTGTGAGGCCTTGATGAAAATCAGGTTTTGAAACTTCACGTAAATGTAAGAAAATACCTCAGGAGTCAATATGGCCTTTTATCCATATTTCACTGTCTGAATGGGCAGGAAATGCTCCTCAGACTGGCTGTTGAGAAGGGGGCAAGGTAAGTTTTCAAACACTTGACAAAATGAAGCTGTTCAAGTTGGTTGATCATACATTGAACCTTCAGCCAAGACAGGTCATTTCCAGCACAGACTCCATTTTCTATATTATGCTCAAAACTTAACATAGTATGACAGGCTCAAGTTATTATTTTTAGCGACATGAGCAATATTTCATGTCATCTTTGGATATAAATTTTGACCCTTCTGTTATAAGAAAAGGTTTTTGATCATTTGCTTCTATAACATGAGAGCAAGTTATAAAAACAGAATTATGCAACCAAATAAATGCAACCAAATGCAACCAATAGCCAAAATAAACGTAGCATACAAAGATCTACCAGAAATATTTCAACAAAAAGTATCTTGGCATCTGAATTATACCACTGATACCATTAATGAAGGATGATTTCCAATGGATTTTCCCCTCACTTTCAAATATTAACGTACTTCCCATTTCTAAATTTCAATGGCAGCACTTCCTAGGAGACTTATATTTTACTTACCAAAATACAGGATGAGTACTGGTGGATGCAAAGAGACACTTCAGAGGACAGCTGAATCTCTGTCCCAAATCTGTTTCCTAGAAAGGTCAAGGAGACAGGGACTGCTTCATTCTATCTCTCTCTCTCTTTGCTCAACTAAAAACTCCTATTTTCCAAACTCAGAGACACACACACTAGAAAGGGTCAAGTCCTCCAAACTCTAATGGATGTTTCAACAAAGCTACTAGAGAACCATTTTCTAAGGATTAAAGCCATTCAGAAGCACTAGTGTATCATTCTGAACCATTCACCTAACAAAGGAATGGTCAGCTAGGGTATATAGCTCTAAAGGATTCCGAATCAAATGGAAATATAGTAGATCAGATTGACCAAAATATGTTATAGATTTTTTTCTTCCCTTCATCATGATTACTTAAATTGCCTTAAAGCAAGTAATAATAATCTCAAATCAATACACAATACTCAAATCAATACACAAATGTGTGGAGCCATTATATGTAAAGCAATCCCAATACATTATGCATATTATTTGATATATAATGGACAAATGCAGGTATGCTAAATCTGCATATTGAATAAAAAAATTAACATGGATCTATATAGATAATTGTCTTAACTAATGTTTTTATAAACCAGGATCTCTTGATTTAAAACTTCCACTTTCATCTATCCAGAATAAAAGAGAAACTCCGGCTCATTCCGCACATGCAGAATAAGGCACTTTCAAACTGCTTTCAGTGCTCTTTGAAGCTGTGCGGAATGGCAAAATCCACTTGCAAACAGTTGTGAAAGTGGTTTGAAAACGCATTATTTTGCGTGTGCGGAAGGGGCCTCTTATATTTGGGGACTTTTTTATAGTGGAATATTGAAGAGCCTCCATTGAAGTCTTACTGCAAAATGAACAGGGATAATGGAGGTGCCGTGAATAACCTTGATTTTCCACCCTCTGGGTGAAAAATCCACATCCTCTGTTGTTACTAAATGTCCTGAACTGGCAAGCTCTTTGCACATGTGTTGCAGAGCTGTTATTTAAATCTCAACAATATATCTTAGAGAAATGTCTGTACTTTTGAATGGTGATCATACCTTTAAGTCTACTGCCAATCATAATGGACATCCCTTGAAAAACAACAATTTCGGCACATTCAGTTTTGTCTATTTTGTTGCCTTTCTCCTGTGCATCTCAGGAACCAAGGTGGGCAACAACAATTTAATACATTAAAACCATATTAAAAACCAACCTAGAAACACCTTAATGGTCCACGAGGAGGATATTCTTTCTTTGCCTATGCTCCATCTGGTAACTGTCTGTATCATAGGATGGCAATGCATGTAAAGATGGAATTATCCAGTTTGGTTTGCAAATCTCATTTAGGGAGCAAATAATAAGCAAATATGGACTAACAATAAAAAATTCAGAAACTCCAGAAGGGAATGCACAGTTTTTTAAAAAGGCAAGAAAGGTGAAGGAGTAAACAAAAGCTCCTGGGTGGGCACTGTGATGTTGAGACATAGGGGAAACACCTTGAGCAAAACATCTTGAGCTCCACAGGACATAATTGCAACTCTATGCTATGCAAAGTGCAAGCACCCTATCAAAAACTATTGGCCCCATTGATTTTGAAGTAATCTTGAGATGGGTGACACCTGAAAATACTTGAAATGGGATCTCATTAGGTAATAGACATCCATACACCTCACAGCACACCTTTCCAATCGAACTGGATCCAGCCATATTAGTATCTGTATTCCCTAGGGAATCAATTTGTGTGGCCCACAATGGGACTGTAAAGGTGGCTCAGGCTGAAACTTCATATTATTGCTCAAGCTTTTGCAGAAAAAGAACACTCAATCCCAGTGTCTGATGAAGACAGTTAGCACCAACAAATCTGTATGTGATTTAACATATACATTTGGCAAATATTACGAACTAGCAATAAAGCCTACTGTGCAAAACAATACAATGGGGTCTAGAAAACTGTTGGTGGTGGGCACAGCAGGGAACCAGGATCTCCCCAAATCAGGCATCAATTTATGTGCATGTTTTATTCAAAATTTCCATATAGTAGCAAAGTGGCCTGCCTTCTGCTGGGCTTATGTGGTTGTTGTTGTTTTAAAGGGTTGTTGTTGTTTTAAAGGGAAAAGATAGCCAAAGATAGCATTGAGTGCTCAGCTGTTTGGTTTTTTATCTGAAGACAGGATAAAGCAGTGTGGGTCTGTTCCCAAGTCTCTCCCACTCTTCTCATGCACTGAGGTGCAAAGTAGATGCACCTCTCCAGCTGACCCCGCCTGGCCTTTTCCACCCCCTTCACCCTTCAGGCATTTAATGATGTTGTTGATTCAATCAAGTTGTGGACAGCAATACTGTAAATCTGTTGGCAATGGCCCCCCCTTCTGTTTGTAAACAAACCAGCAGCCTTTATTCTTCAAGTCACAGAGGCTGATAGGAACTGAAATACATTTCCATCCAGAAGGCTTGGACCCCTGCTGCACCTCCCAGATGGTAACGTAGTACAATTCCCAGCAGCCCTTGCGACTTGAAGAACTGAGTGGAGCAGTTGCACATGCTCAGTTGTGTCTCCAAAGAAGGAACTAATAGGAAGTGTAGCCCTTGAGTGTCCAGGAGGTATGGGCATACAGCCCTCCTGGATGCTCATGGACTACATTTCCCATTAGCCCCTACTTCAAAAAGTGAGTCATTTGAAACACATTGAGTTTTTATATAGTAGGATTCTTGGTGGACTCATGCACCCTTAAAACCATACAGTTTTGCAGATTACACATAGCTGTATCTCCAATAAAATATTTACAGTAGCATAGTGTATTGTTAATAGCATTGACTATTCTTCACCCAAGTGTTGGTGAAATAAAAAATTAACCAAAAAAAGGATATAAAACAGGTATGTTATATTCAACTCCAGCCTAGTTCCTGAGCATACAGAACATCTCTGTCCTTCAAGCTGTAGACATAGCACAGCGAAGAAGGCACTATAGCTGAATTCTTGACAGGAGAACAAAACAAAAGATCACTTTCAAGTCCAATAGTGGAGGAGCTGCATGCAAATGCAGAGAGGTTTAAATTAGTAATGTTGAAGATCTAGTTAAAATGGACAGTATACACACTGTGGCGAACATTTTAATGAAAGCTAAGAAAAACAGAAGTTACAGGTTCACATATTCAGTGCAGTGGAATCCTGGAAAGTTCATCATTATATGCAACTTAATTTTTTTCATATTTATACATTTTTTAACAGGCTGTGGATATGCTTCATGTCACTGGCTTCAAACTTTTTTTTTCACAAGACATCTGTTTGGTCTTAGCTGCAGCGAAGAATTTTGGTTTCAACGTTAACCAGCTCAGGTCCTAAACAAATAACAACAGTTCCCAACTATCATTTACCTAAGAGTGTAAGAAGGCAAAACAGGTTTCCACATGAATATCCTTAGCCAGGTGAGGGAAAGGGAAGAAAGCATGGTATATTCTGATCTCAGCAGATTTTGCCGGGTCAGTTCTTGGAAAGAAGACATTTAAGGAAAACTCTACAAAGGAAGACAATGGCAAACAACTTTCACTTAATCACTTGCCTTGAAGACCCCTTGCTGGGGTTGCCAAGATATGGCTGTGAGTTGACAGCACACACACAACTGGTTGAGGAGCTGTATTTTATATTGTGGGAATAGCAGACACAATCTGAGACTTTTTTGTGCTTAATAATAAACCAGGAATTCTAGAACTTCATCAACATGGTAATCAGGTAAACTTACCTTGATAGAACTTCCTCACTTACACATAAGGTGAACACCTGATAGGATGCTTGGATGTTTTCTATAGTAATTCATCTCAAGTTCTGTGATGAGCAGTACTGGAGCTACAGGACCAGGTTGTGGTTTGGTTCAGAAGTTTTTAAAAACGTTACAGTTTACAATGACTTTTGTAATGGACAATCCTCAAAATAATTATTCTTAGTCATTGAAGAAAAGACACATATCTGTTGGGGTCATGGTCAGGTTATCAAACCATCCTATTTGTCATGCATGAAAGCACTCATATTTCATCCTTTTTTTGAGCCTGTGTGGTCAGATGCATCCTGCACAGCAGGGGGCGTGGGGGTAGAAAATCATTCTTGCAATCACTTTAAATAGATACCACTGGCTATTTGGAGTGCATCTGACTGTACAGCAGTAGCGTAGATTCAAGGGGATAGGGGGTGTTGCACAGGGCATGCGCCTGGCGGGTGGAAAAATCATCCCACCCTGCCCACTTTCCTTTGATGTGCTTCTAAACAATATTATCTTAGAGATGGTTCCTAGTAGCACTCTGAAAATAATATAGGAAGATTTATGGGGGCCATAAAATCCTCATTCCTGATTCTGCTTTTTAAAAATTCTCTGTTTTATTGTTACTAAAGCAAGGTCTGGCAGGGCAGGGTTGGTGGGTGTCTGGCAAGACAGGATAGATTACACAATTGCCCATTCTGGAACTATGCTTGCCCCTCCCTGTAATGAAGTCTTGTTATGGACCCACTAATATTATGGACTGTTGGTTTCATCATCATTCATAATGTTCTTGGTGGATCTAGAATTCATATGAAGAGGACTTTGGAGATCATCTGTCTCCCACCACTTCCCTCCACATCTGATGATCCAGCAATTGGATACAAACTATTTGTTTGACATGACATGAACAACAATTTCAGGTATTCGGATGACTGATCACTTAAAGAAGAAACTCGACTGTTGTGCCTCAGACGTTCTCTCAGACCCACAGGGTAACAGTATTCAGAAAGCACTCAGACACAGTTCATAGAATCTATTGTTGCCAGCACCATATTGTCAGCTTATCTACTGGTTTGGTTATTGTTAAATGCCTGAAAACAATTCTAGTTAAAATGGGAATGTAAATATATTCCTATGTTCTTGGGAGACATACACAGACAAAAATATGGACAATCTTGTAACACCTTGAATGTGAATGGTCCCAACCTATCTCTCATAATACACATTTCTGAAATATCTACCTGCCATATACCAAATAACTTTACTACCAAATGCAAGCCTAGAAATATGGATGGAGATAATAGCTGTTTATGATACTTGTATAGTTATAATTACAACCACATTTGACATCCATGAGCTATTTTCACAAGCCTGACTTCAAGGGTACATTTAGAACAGAATTCAATAACTTGTAAACATCCCTCATGGAACTTCTAATACAAGAAGGAAAACATAGATTTCTCAGCTCCGAATATCTGCAAAACAATAACCTTTCCTTGTTCCTCTCTAATTTACTGATTACACAAATGTATGAATTTTGCCAATAAGTATGCCAGCTTCACAGCACTTAAAAGTTCCAACACACCACTCATTATCAATAACTTCAGGGTCAATAGTGATGGAAGAAAACTCTCCTGCTAATCAGTCAGGAAAATTTCATTTGTCTTTGTAGGAACAAGGAAGGGAGATGAGAAATGACTGGTTATTCGTGCAGAAAATATAGTGTTTTACACCTTTTTTTCTTCTTTGTAAACACTCCTGCACAGAATAATTTTTTATCATTAAAACCTTTTAAAGACAGAAAAAAGCCACAGACAATAATAAAACCACACCACAGGAGGGGAAGAGGAAAGGAGGGCTCCAAACTTCCTCTGTGCCAAATATAAATACAGTTTTAAAAATTACCATGTGATCTCTAGTTACAACTATAAAATTAATTATTAATTACTAATACTAATAAGATTCACACTTTTCTCTATTATGTGAATTTTCTTGTTCTTCTACCTTGTTCCTCAAATCCACGAATCATCATTACTTTTTTTTCTGTTCTAAGGAAAAAATCTACCAGGGGGTTTCCAATTATTAATGAATTTTAGGTAAGTGTTTTTTCTCTAATCAAAGAAGTAAGCTTAGCCATTTTTACCCATTCCAAACCATTCTTCTATTGTAAGTACCAATTAAGTTTTCCATTTTTGTCCATAGAATATTCTTGCTGCCGCTGTCATATATAAAAACAAAGTTCTATCCCCTTTTTTTTCCAAACTGTCCATAGACTGTAAGATCCCAAAGAAAAGCCTCTAGGTTCATTTGTATATTAGTCTTTAAAACCTTCTGGATTGTTGAGTGTATTTGTAACCAAAAATGTTTAGCTTTATTACAAGTTCACCATAAATGATAGAAAAACTCTTCATGATGTTCACACCCATTTGAAATATTTTTATACCAAATCCAAATCCAAGTGCCAAGTGCCAAGAATTTCAAATACAATAAAAAGATCATTATTGCTCAACTTGCAGTACACAGAGTAAAAATATAGCAACAGCTTCAGCGATTTCAACATTAGAGTTATTTAGAAGCTTAGCCATTTTTATTTTATCAAAAAGGAGCATAAATCCTGTTAATATTTTTATACATCTTTGCCAATTTCTCCAGTGAAAGTATCAATGATATCAAACTGGGACTTAATGTAAATAAGACTGGGATTTAGTGAAGATATAAGACCTTTTTATCACATGTTCTCCCATTATTCCATTTGCTTACTGCATCCAAAGTTAATGGCCCATTTCATGATACAATCTAGGGGTGGCCATTCAGTAAATGCAAACCAGAAAAAAATGACAAAGGACTTGGGGGGGGGGGGCGTTCATCCAAAAAAGACAGCAACAAACGGGAGCCAACAAATCAGATCTGAAAAAATGCTGAACCTTTTTGGCATTTTTGGGCCTGTTCATGGACTTTGGAGGTGGAATGAACAGTTCAACACTTGACTCAGCCAGGCCAAATCCACAGTTCAACTCTGGGCTTAGCCTGTCCAGGTCCAAATTTAAACTGCAGGCTTTGCCTCCAAAATCAATGTGAACTTTGGAGGCGGAGCCAGCGGTATAAAGCTGGACCTTATTGGGCTGAGTCTAGTGTACAAATCTACTTCTGCCTCTGAACTCTATGTGGGTCTCAGAGGCAGGCATATTTTTCAAGTTAATAATCCAAAAATTACAAGGACAAAACCCAAAAAGCCAATTTATAATACTGACTTTTTTTTTCTGATTTTTCAAAAATGTCTGGGTTTATTAAACTTGAACCTGAAATGTATTGTCAAAGGCTTTCACGGCTGGATTCAACTGGTTGTGGTGTGTACAGTGTGTAACAGACTTCCTGTGTGACAGGCACACTGGACATAGTGTGTAACAGACTTCCCTCTGTGATAGACCTCTGAAGATGCCAGCCATAGATGTAGGCGAAACATTAGGAACAAAACCCACCAGACCATGGCCACACAGCCTGGAAAGCCCACCACAACCAGTCGAACCTGAAAAATACTGAAAAAAGATGACTATCTCTTATACAATCTTTTACTCTTTCTGTTTCAAATCTGAACAACAGCTTATACATTTTGACAATAACACAATCATCATTCATACACAATTCTACCGCACTGTTAAGACTATTCACAAGCATAACATATTTTATTTGTTTTAAACAGTTCTAATAATTGTTCATAGAAGATCCAATGACAAGTATTCACTTCTACCACTAATTCTTCTCTTGGTTTCATTTTACATTCCCCTTGTAAGAAGTCCACAATATTACAATACGTTACCCATCTGTTTTTAAATAATTTCTTGCCTAAAAAGGCTTATTGTGGTGAGAGTCACATTGATGCTTTATAATATAGTCTAGGCCTAAATTTATCTCATATTCTCAAAATGGCATGTCTAATATAATGATTATTAAAATCCTTACTAAGTTTGACCTTACCGTTTCATAAATAGGTATTCCATCTATTTCTCAAATTATGTCCTTCTAAATCAAACAATTTTCTATTTCTCTATATAGCCCGTTCTTTCAACCAAACCAAAGAAGATCAAAATATAACTTCAGATCAGGCAAACCCAGGAAAGGTGTTGGTGAGCACCATGGCACCCACAGAACCATATTGGGTATCCCTGCATGATAGTACTGGATTGGCTTGCCATTGCAGGAAAACAGAGTTGCAAGCAAATGTTATAATATAACATTCTTCTGCAATGGTTAGGTTGGTGTTCCATTCACATGATTCAGGAACCTGCCATCTACACCTGGGGGAAGTACAATACATGTGATCACTATATGGTGCTATAAGAACAATGTGTGGATTTTTTAATGTGGGTACAAGTTTCACGCATGTGAACAAGAACCTAATTAACACAAAAGGATGGTCATGCATTGCAGGAAACTGCATGCTTCTGAAATGCTTGGCTGGTAGGCTTTGTATTGCACGAAGAGAACATCAGCATAACATCTGTAGAGAGCTGTTGATAGCACAGCCCGGCCTTGGCCAAGGAGGGCAAGATATAAATTTAATAAAATAAAAAAATAAATAAAAATGTATCACTTCAAAAGTCTTCTGGGGGAAAACTAGTAATATCTGAGACTTTTTGCATTAATAACCTTTCTAGATTTGGACTTCTACATGCGAAGAATATTATGTACTGCCTCGTTTTGACTGTACACTTGTGGAAAGTGAAGCCGCCAGCATTTCATAGCTTTTTCATTCTGGCTGCCTTCCAAGATATAGTTTTTGCTCCTGACAGGAAAATAAACAAACCAGAGGCAACTTCTGCTTCTCTGCCTTTACCATCCCAATTCCCTAGCCTATGAGAAAAAATGTACACTGCACTATACTTCTGTGCAACATTTTCTGCTTAATGCTCCCCTACAGAATTTGGATTATTTGGAAAGAAAGTGTGTTGAATCAAGCTATTGGGCCTGTTTATTTATATAATATTGTAATTGCTCTCGGTAACTGATAAAACAAATACAGTTTGGGGCATTTTCCAGGCTTTCCTACTAAAAATGCTGAAGAGTAACATAATAGTCTTACAAAACTCAAAGGCCTTTTCTCTTTTTTGTGTTCAGATTTTAACTGGGTGTGTTGCTAGGTGCAGCTGAACATTTTTAGAAAGATAAATACATATGGCAAGACAGAAAACTTAAAAAAAACTTGTTCCTTGGATATGTGCCTGAATTCATTTACAATTGTTGCTGTTTTAAACACTTCAGGCAGAATAAGTGGATGGCACTAAACAGCTTAGCTGCAATTATTATGGAATGTCTGAGGTATAATTTCCCCTGTGGTTTTGTTAGGCGTACAAAATTCATAATTCTGATTTGTGGCAGGTACTTATTACCCATCACAGGTGGGGATATGCAAATATTATTCTAGTAGGGGTGAACAGCCTTTATTTCAGCATTCAGCTATTAACGAGATTTGTGAGTCTGCTACTCTGGGGCCATTTAATTAATTAGATGGTACAGATAAAATATAAATTGTTTTGCATGCTACAGAATTTGAGTTTTCAAAGATGTGAAATACTGTTAAATGAACTTAGCGTGGACTGATTTCTTCACTTTGGCTCACTGTAGATGCAAATTCTGCCTATTAAATTTGGCCCATAATAACCCCCCTCCAGATCGAAATGCTGCCACAGCATTTATAAATGGGGTGTTAATGTTCAGAGCATCTATCACTTCATCTTTTTGCTATGTAATCTGAATGAAAGGGTTTTTTTTGACACTTCTATAACTTGTGACTTTATGGCAGCAGATCTGTTCTACATTTTCTCATCTAAAGTAGTAGACTGTCCATACACAGCTGTATGGGTAAAATCTCACCTGTAATCTTTACTAACCGGGCAGCTGGTGCTTATTAGTCAACTTCATTCTCTAGGCATGAGCACAAGGTGACAGCTCAAAAGATTTCTTCTGCATTGTGGCTCAACACCACATGAAATAACTCTTTGTTTACCTCATTTACATCCTGCCCTTCTCCTTTAATGGGGGCCAAGAAGCTTACATGGTTTTCCTTGTCTTGATTTACCTTCACAACAACCCTGTAAAGTAGGTTAAGCTAAGAGTCATGTCTGGCCCAAGATCACTCAACAAGTTTATGTGCCAGAGGGGGGATTTACACCTGGGTCTCCCAGATCCTAGTCTGATATTCTAATCATTACACCACAAGATACAGTATGATGTCGCAATAACACTTTAAAAGCAACTAACGTGCAGTTTTAACTTAAGTTATGGTCTATGGCAGTGGTTTTTAACCTTCCTAGACACACTGAGCTGCAAATGTGACAGTAAGCAAGGGCAGTTTCAACGATTCTGGGACCCTTGGCAAAATTCAAGGATGTGGACTCAGAATCACTTGGGGAGGTGCGGCCTGGCCTTACAATCTGTCCCCACTCTCATGTCAGTTCCTTCATTTGTGCGTATGGCAACCAGGTTGAATCCAATCGTCTTTCTCAATGGTCTGTCAATCACAGAGTTACCTTCTTGTCCTATGCCTTTGGATCTCATGTACCACAAAACAAGATCTCAGCTTCATTCAACTTATTCACTGCAAATTATGAAAGCAGCTGTGCTGGCTGATGAAATAAACAAATATCCCTCATTGATCTCCATTTCACTGCTTCTCCATAAGAATTATTTTTCTCTCAATGGTGTTCCAAACTTCCTCTAAAGAGCTCTAGGCAGCTTACTTATGGCTCACAGGTGGTCTCTCATCCAGGCTCCCTTAGTAGATGGGCATGATGTGCCCTCAGACCATTCTCTGATCTTTTGGATTTATTTATTTTTATTTTATTTTGTCTTGAGGGTTGCTTGCTTTCTTCATTCTGTATGTTTTTGTGATTGGGTGCACATCTGGGAAGGTACACTCTTCAGGCAGAATTCAGTGTAAACTTTCTTCCTCAAAACTTTCTTCCTGCAATGTTGTTTTACTTGGAATCATTGTGAGAAGCATCTAAACCCAGACCAGAAGACACTGGCATTTTTCTTTCAGGTCTGACATTCTCATTTGGGATGCTGCATTGTCCCGCAACCTATAGTAGTCCTGCACAGTTACCATGAGGTTGTTAATTGGTTTTTAAAAATGGGGAGCTGCCATTTTTCCACATAGTGAAATTGGATATACTTAGTTCATTGTCAAAGTATCAACGACAACAACAACCTTTATAATGCATTTAAAATAAGCTCTAGAGTGTTACCAGTCAAAGTATCACACATGTCACTAGGGTCTTCAGAAAGTAACTTTAGTAAGTCTATAACTAGTGCCAAATGTCAATCAGGAATCCCATCATTAGTATTTTCCCTCCACTGGTGTAAGGACAGTGTTTGCCATTATATCACTTGAAAACTCAGGCATCTAGCTTTTACTCTTGCTATATGCTTGTGTTGGTTTTCTGCCATTAACCTTATAAAATCTAAATTTCTCACTCCAAGAATTGTTCAGAAAAAGCACAACATGTATTTCTATTTCAGAATGCGTTGTTGTGTGTGGAAATTTCATGCTTGTGTTTAAAGTCCCTGCCCATTAAAAGCTAGCCTACCAGGGAGCCTAGCTTTCATCATATTCTGCAGGATTTCTATGTACAAGAAGGGATGAATGCCAGAATCTTCGACACAGCAATAATCATACAGACATACTTAGAGGCAAGCATATTTTCATCTATAGTGACAATCACTCATTATAGTTCTGTCTATTAGGAAAGCTATTGGTGTTCCAAATGACTGGGAACTAGATAACTCCATCTTGGCTATTAAAGCCAGATTAATAATAGATAATGACAGCCAAGTAAGTCTCACATTTCTGACATAATAGCTTTTTCTACTGTTTGGGGGTGCATAGCCATAGCTGACCTTTCAGAAAAAATGGATCCAATGGAGCATTGCATTAGTGCAGCAACAGTTCCTCTGAAAGAACAACTTTTCTACTTGTGGAGGAAGCTCATGCATGCTTTGTTGCTATTGTGTTTCTTCTTTACAAGGTGGGAGGAATAGGAGCTTCAGTTACCTGTCTCTAGAGCTCTGTCTCTAGGGCCGTTTCCGCACGGCCACAGTGGAGGTTGGGTCGGCTCCATAAAATTTCCCCTTTGGTCCAATTCACTTGAAACTTAGGAAGTCTTTGTTGGACAAACAGCATTAGGTTCACTGTAATTTTGGTGTCATTTGGTTGAACAACAACCATTTGGGACCCCTGAAATAACAGCCATTACAGGCCCCATAGTGAATTATAGAACCCCATAATTCTAAAATTCCAAAAACATTTGAAAAAAACTCAAATCTTGAAACCGTATCAGAGGATCCAAATGTTTCAAAACACAAGGTATATGCCTTTCCCAAAATCTGAATCTGGAAAATACCAGCCCCCCCCCCCCTTCCCGGTACACATCCATATGCAATTCTGCTCTAAGCCAAAATCGTGTTTGGAACTGGGGATTATAGACATTCAGTAGTGGGGATTATTAGGATTCATCAGTGATTGTAAACATTTGCTAGAAACACAGTAGGTTGGATCCTAATCACTGTAAGCACAAGGAGCTTGAAGATATTGATCTTCCCTATCAGATCTCTCAGATCCTTGAAAACTCTTTTGCTGATGTTCCTGGAATCCTCCTGAATGAAATGCCATGTGGCACCAGTTAGTGGAGAGAGGGTGTTTACAGTAACAAAGGGCAACAGGCAAAATCGCTTGCTATTTCGAATTTCATTATCAATTGAAGATAGAGCAAGCTCTCCATTCACAAAATAGTGAGTAGTTTTTCTTAACCCCCTCCCCCCTTATTTAAGCCCTTAGTACTGCACAGAATGTAGTTTAGGAGTGCCATATAACCTTTGGGTGGGGCGGGGAGGACTAGAAGCAACTGAGGGCTACTGAAGGAAAGTGGTAAAATATCTGCCAACGTGGACAGTTTGTGCCTGCTGCAATTAAAACTATTGCCTCAACTACTTTATGGAGTCCCAGTTTGGGGGAGTTAAAACCACTTCCAATTTAGAGAGTGTTCAATCTCTTTTTCCCCCATTGTCTACTGGGACTTCCAAATTCTGTAACTGGGCAGAAGGGGTTCCCTGCTCGGCGCAGCCTGCTCCCGCAATGCAAGAACAGGCCACTGCTGCTGCCACCGCCTCCCCCTCTGCCCGAGGAAGAAGGCAAGCACCTCCTCCCTCAGGCAGAGGGGGTTCCCTGCTCCACGCTGCAGGCTCCCGCACCGCAAGAGCAGGTGGTCCCAAGCAGGTTGCAGCTGTCATTCCCCCTCTGCCTGAGGGAGAAGGTGGCTGCCTTCTCCCTTGGGCAGAGGGGGAATGGCGGCAGCGACCTGCTTGGGGGAGGGGGAGATCTGAGCACTCGCATGCCCTGTGAGAGGCCTCGTGGCACGCATGCCATAGGTTCGCCATCATGGGCTCAGTTTATTTGGGGATTTTGTTGGATACGGAGGTGGGCACTTCCTCCCTCCCCACAGAGAAGTTGGCCGCCCCCTTGGGGCTGCTTAAACTTACCATTCTGAAGAAAAGTGTAGGTTGCAGGAAATCCAGTCCCTGTTGGGACATTTGAATTTTGTTTGTAGGGTAATTTCCCCGGGGAGAGCCTTTTGCGCCCATTTGTTTCATTCTATGGCGGGTCATTTTGCCCCACATCATTGGATCAGGATCATGGCAGATCTGCAAGAGGATCAAAGGGTTTGGCTTATTTTCTTGTCTAATTATAATGGGGTTACCCTTTGGCAAACCCCTCTTACCCTGGAAAGAGAGTTTCAGGTCCACATGGATGCTGCGAGGAGTGCAGGTTTTGGGGTCTATTTCAATGGTAGCTGGTCTTAGGGTCTTGGGCCTCCCTCCTGGACGGCTTCTGGAATTATTAGGGAAATGACCTTTCTGGAATTTTTCCCATTGGTCATTGTGGTTCACCTCTGGAAGGATAATTTTCAGGACCATTCTGTTCACTTCTGGTGCAATAATCAGGCAATTGTCCGAGTGGTCAAGAGGCAGTCCAGCCGCTTGAGCAGGGTGATGCGGTTAGTGAGAGAGCCGGTTTCATTATGCCTGAAGAATATCTCCTTTCATGCTGTTTTTATCCCAGGAACAGAGAATAACATTGCTGATGCTTTGTCCCACCGCCAGGTGGATCGCTGCTACACCCTGGCCCCAGAGGCCGGCCCACACCCGGAGACCTTCCCAGAGCGGCTGTGGAGCCTTGGTGATTACAGAAGGTCTCCTACTTCGCACTTGAATTAGCAGGACTTTGCCCCAGGTCCATGTGGGTGCACATGGCTGCCCTGTCCTTCTTCTACAAGACCATGGGGGCCCCAAATCCCATAACGTCCTACCTGGTGCGTAGAATGCTGGCAGGTTGACGCCATGCCAGCCTACATATGGGGGACACTAGGCAGCTTATATCTAAGGAAATACTTCAGTCCCTTGTGGACAGGGCATCCATCTTCTGTGATTCCCCCTTTGAAGTTTCTTTATTTCACGCAGCTTTCATGCTGGCATTCTTTGAGGCCTTCAGGGCTAGTGAGTTGGTCCCCCACTCTAGGTATTGCACAGGCTATCAGGCTTTATTTGTCCCCAATGTAACAGTCGGGGATGGTGGCATTTACATCTGGCTGACTGTGGTGGGGTACGCGGGTTTTCCCTCCCCAGGGCCCCTGGTAAATTTTGCATGGTGGCCATAACCCTGGCCTACATGGCCAAGCGCCTGCCAGTACAAAGCTTATTCCTGGTGCATCAGGACGGCAGCCCATTGGCCCGCTTTCAACTGGCCTTTGTTTTATGCATGGGAATTGGTGGGCTTGGCCTCCCTTCAGGGGAGTTTAGCCTTCATTCATTCAGGATTGGTGCCACCACTTCAGCGGCCTGCGATGGCTAATCCCCAGGAAAAATCCAGGCAGTGGGTCGTTGGCAGTCGTTAGCTTACAGAACATACATGAGACGTCACCTGTTGTTTAATGTTTACCCAGAGCCACAAAGCAGGTGGACCCAGATTTGGATCATCGTGCACAGTATCGTCCACTGGGCAGGCCAGTACGCACTCTCTTCTGGCTGGGGTGCAGACTTGGACCTGGAAAAGGACGTGGATGTCATTTGGCTCGGCCAGCATGGTATGCGCTGGGAGTCACTGCTGTGCGCTATCTGGGATGCCCTTCTGAGGTTCGGTGTGCCTCAAGGATTGTTATCCACCTCGGTGAGAATGACCTCCCAGCGTTGAAGGGCCTGGAACTGTCCTTATGGATGGCGGCCAGCCTCCGTGAGGTAATGGAGCTTCTACTGGAAGTTAAATTATTTTGGTCTTGGCTTCTCCCATGGCTCCTGTGGATAGGTGCCAGGAACTGAGAAAAGTGGGTTTGGCATGCCAAAAAGTGTGCAAGGCGGCAGCGCAGGTGGTCTGGGAGCTCAGCGGTAGCATTATCCCACACCCTGATATAACCACTCAAGAGCATGTGCTCTTTCGTTCGAATGGTGAGCACCTATCTGAATGGGGCATTGGACTGGCTGGAGAGCTCTGTAGCAGTTTGGGCAGAGGAGCCATTCTTGTGGGGAGGCTGAGCTGGCGCGATGGACCTTCCCACAGTTGGGGGCAGTGGTGGGATCCAAAAATTTTTAATAACAGGTTCCAATGGTGGTGGGATTCAAACAGTGGCGCCGCCGCACACACACACCTCCAGTCCCTATTGGGCAGGGAGGTTGCTTTAGTAACCCCTTTTCGGCACTCAGAAAAAATTAGTAACCACTTCTAGAGAAGTGGTGAGAACTGGTTAAATCCCACCTCTGGTTGGGGGCCTCCATAAGAGGCTTGGGGTGGGACGGGCTCATGGCGCATGCCGCAGAGGCCTCTGCAATTCAATCCTGACACCCCAGCAGTTAGGGGGCAACAAAGGGCAGGAGTCCTGGTGGCCCAGTACCTCTCTGTCCTCCCCAATAGGGATTGGGGTTGTTGCCGGGGTCAGCCAGGGGTGCTGACTGGCTGCTGGATGGATGTGCTCCTCTTGCTTGCCCAGCTTCTGCCTCAATAAAAAGGGCTGCAGCCCATTTTAATTCCAAGACGTGTCCTGTGGTTATTCACCAGATGAAACCTCTGCACATCTAGGCACAAATGGAATAAACACCAATGCAAGTACAATAATAATAGAAAACCTGGACATGCAAGCCCCCAATTTAAAAACCATATATATCTAATCTATCTACTGAGTTTAGCAAAAAAAATGAACTAAATAAATGAACAGGTTTACAAGGGTTATCCCTTGGTCTTTTTACCGTCAAGATTTTGCCATTAATGCTTCAATGAAGCACAGAAAATGTGACAGAACATAAACCTCACTTATGATTTAAGACATGTCAACAAGATGCAGTTGCTTTCAACTTAAATGAAGTCTATCACAAATCCCCAATCTGTACCTGCTGCAAGTTTGTAATTGCTTCTGGGGTATAATGGTATGATGTACCAGCCCGTGAGGACCGCTCCAACCCCCTGAACACTCATCATGTTTCTATTAAAACATACTGGCTCTTTTGAAGTGTCTGGTGTACTAGAAAGGATGGCCTTGTTTGTGTGCTGTGGTGAATAAAGTGGGGGAAGAACAACCAAGAGATGTTGGCTCCTGTTTCCAATGTGTTTCCTTGGTAAGAAGCAATTTTTTTTCCATGTGATTTACTGAGAATGCAAGGCAAATCAACCAAAAGGAGACTGTTTAAGGGAAACATTATTTTTCACATTCAGGTTCACAAGTCAGACCACCCTAGAGAATTGGTTGAATACAACTGACAGCTCTCAACTAAAATCTGCCAGTAGATTTACATAACCAGGTGTATAGGCAAGAGATTCAGGATGATTTCAGACAGGTAATAGATATTACTGGAGCGACTTGTTTCACTTCTATTGCTGGGGCTAGAAGCACAGTTTCACTCATCCTCCAAGTAAATAAAGTTCACCAGAGAATACATCTATAGTCCACTGTATCTATGAAAGCAGATTTCCTGATGTGCATAAAACTACCTCTTTCCAATGTACTTCAAAACGGCTTTATGGTAAGCTTCAAATAATGTATAGATTCTTTCTTAACATTGTGCTGATATGCATGGCTAACAATATTCCTGGCAAAGGTCTTTAAAATGGTTGAAAAATTGCTCCACAATTGGGCAGTGATGCTTTGGTGACCACTGGCAGTAACCTTAACTGCCTATTGCTGCTTATGTGCTGAAGCTTTGTTAGTTGGGAATGCAGCAGAGACTAATGAGAGTGATGTCTTGTATGATCTGCTGAAGAATCCATCAGTTCCATCATTCAGTGTATAGAATGAAAAATTTGGCCATGATTTCACCTATTCCACAATTTCCAAAAATTCCACAATGTGCACAGTGATAACTGGGTGTTTTATTCTTGTTCAAAGTGCTTGGTTGCAAATAAGGGTGTGGTTCTTTGACTTCCTCATGGCTCCAGAATCATTATGCCCCTGAAGAACACTTACAAATCAACCCTGTGTTCTACAAAAATTACATTTGTACTTCAACCTGAAACATCAGATACTCTGTGCCTATATTCTAATAATCCAAGCTTTGTAGAAGTACAATCCTTCAGGCACTGGCTCTTTAAAAAGGCAATTGATCCCAAAGTAAAGAATATACCACATGGATTCTGATGTCCATGTTATTGGTATGATATGAACCTTTCTTTCATCACACCATCTTTTTCTGTTACATCTGTTCAGTGTTAGCCATCAGAAGCAGTTCATGGTGCTGCAAAGGGATATTTCCACACCTTTATACCCAGAGACGTAGTTGTGCAAAATATGTTGATGATGTTGCTAACATCCAGTCTGACTTGAATGCAATATTTACAGGAGTGTTGCAGCCAAAGTTATTCTTAGCATGAGTCTGTTGTTTGTTGTTTGTTGTTCATTTAACTGGTTTCTTCCTCAGCTGCTGAGAGGCACATACAACCAAGAAGAGGCTGTATAGTTAGAGAGCTATGCCTATCCATAGGTATTCTGGATGCTTCATGGCTAGTGAAGGCTAGCCAGAGTAAAATGGTGGGTTATATTACTGAAGTCTCCCTCAGTGAGACAGTCATTAGATTTAATTTTCAATGCTTGAGACTGATGCCAGTGAGACGTCACAATCTGGTTGCTTTTATTGAGAGACTAAAACAAAGTTGCACTTACCTGTAACAGTTGTTCATCAAGTGTCTTCTGTACAGGCTCGCACGGGACTACACAGGACCAGGCCAGCTGTGGAGAACTAATTAGAAGGCTTCTAGAAGTTTCAAAATGCTTGGAGTGCTCCCTCTGGAACTGAGGGCAGGCTGATTTCCCACTCAAACAGCCATGGGATGTAGACAGATAAGGTGCTCCTCCCTTAGTTCTCCCTTTGCCACTATAGAAGAGTACAGAACAGCAGTGACATAGTGATTAAGAGCAGGTGCACTCTAATCTGGACAACCAGGTTTGAATCTCTGCTCTGCCACTTGAGCTGTGGAGGCTTATCTGGGGAACTAGATTAGCCTGTGCACACCAGCTGGGTGACTTTGGGCTAGTCAAAGCTCTAGCCCCACCCACCTTACAGGGTGTTTGTGGGGAGGGAAGGGAAAGGAGATTGTTGGGAGGGAAGGGGAAGGAGATTGTAAGTCCTTTTGAGTCTCCTACAGGAGAGAAAGGGGGGTATAAATCCAAAGTCATCCTCCTCCTCCTCCTCCTCTTCTTCTACTACCACCACTACTACTACTACTAAAAAGGTAAAGTTTCCCCTTCAGTCGTATCCGACCCTGGGGTACCACTGTAAGCAGTGATTTTATAGGCAAGCTGCTTACTACTACTACCACCACCAACAACAACAACAACCACAACAGCCTTTGAAACATCTTCGAATTGACAAAATTAACATCTGTCAAAGCCCTGCTGGGATCCGCACGAATACTACACCGATACATTATGACTTCCTAGGTCTCTGGGTGAGGCTCTAATTGTAATGAATGACCAACAACCAGTGAAAGATCTGGCAGCAGAGGCGTAGCTGGGCCAGAGTGTGCCGGTGCTCACTCTGGCTTTTTCGCGCGCCCTCCAGCACCTATCTCTCCACGGCGCCCCCCCCACCCCTCACCCCCACCCCTTACTTCCCACCACTTACTTTAGGAAACTGAGCAGGCTGGAGGCCTGTGTGGGAATTACATTACCCAGGAACATAGTAATTCTTTCAAACCTCAGTTCAAGGAAGACTACAACAATGTGTTTCATGGTTGCGCGCAAGAATAACATTTTCTGATTCTTCAACATGAATAGCCATTTGGGACTGGAGCCCCTTGAGGTTCCTCACCCCACCATCCTCACCTGCAGACTGACCCTCCTCCTCTTCTCCCTCCCTCTTCTTTCCCTAGTAGCTAGATCCTAGGTCACATTTTCACTGACTGGGGGTCACTGCTTCAATAAAAGGAGCTTTTGTCTTGCAGAAGAAGATTGTTCTGCTGGAGGAAGGTTGGCTCCATCAGATGAAGGCTTTCTTGGAATCCTAGGATCTAACCTAAGGATTATTTGTACATCTGTGCTGAATTGCCTGCTGTCACACTTGGCTTTGTAACAGTGAAACTTGTTTCTATGTTTTAATTTGGTGAGATTGCAATGTCAGAAGCAACGTTCTCAGCAAGGTTTAAAGGTTTGCCATTTGATATATTCAAGTTTGATAGTACAGTCCTAAACAGTTATGCCTTTTAAGACCATTGACTTCAATGGATTCAGAAGGTTGTAATACAGTTTAGGATTATGCTGTAAATTTACAGACTGTGTATAACAGTGATTGCTTTTATGTCCATAACAATTATCAGAACACTGATCAATCAATTCCCATCTCTATCTGTCTCTCTCTGTGTGTGTTAGAGTCATTTAAAAATAACCATAGTAACTACCATAATAACTCAACCTACAAAACTAGAGTGTTTGCCAGAAATATAGGTGTACTTTAGAATAATTGCATGTAATCTGAAATACAGGAAAGTCCTAGAATCCTAACAGTGTGGCACCATAGATGGGTTAAATAGAGAGAATAAAAGCAGAAAAGCAGACCTTAATCATACAAGCATCACAGATATTTGTCACTTTTATTACCAACATTTATGCACATTTGATGAAGTCACATAGTTTACTCACAGAATATTGCATTCATGCAATGTGCAGTAAAATTCTCTTATATCCCTTTAATGCCATCCTTTAAAAAAAATAATAACCAGTGGTACAAGATGTCATTGCCTATTTGCATCTAACATTGCTGTTCCATTATAGCAGAAATGTCATTTTTTGCCAACAGCAAAAAAAGAAAAACGTTAGCATACCCAAAAGATTATCAGATATAACAAAAGATTATATCAGAAGCTGATACTCGTCCCCATAACACTACATTGTTCAGATGCATAATGGAGTTGACCTCCCACCCTTCCCATACCCACCCCACGATCATAAATACTATTACTTGAGCTGTAGATCACATACATATATCTTTCTTTGAGAACAACCCAGGTTCAAATGCTAAATATTCTATATTCACGTAAAAAAAAACTTTACACCACTACAGAAATGGATAGGTTAACAGTTTGCCTTCAGTTACAGTTGGGTCTCATTGCTAAAATAATAATCTTATATTCTATTAGTAAAGTTGGTCAATCTTTGGATACTTAAATCTGGTGACTAGAGATGGAACTAGTTTTCCAAGGTAGATGCTGCAGGGGTGGGAGAGGGGAGATTGGAAACTTAAGACAGAGGGGCAGATAATGGAAGGATGGCTATTAGGTGGGAAGGAAATGAGTTTACCAACTCCAGGTTGGGAAATTCCTGATTTGAGAGCTAGAGCCTGGGGAGGGGGTGTTGAGGAGAAGGACCTCAAAAAGGTATAATGCCACTGATTCTGCCCTCCAAAGAAACCATTTCCTCCAGGGCAATTAAGGTTGCCAACCTCCAGGTAAGGGCTGGAGATCACCTGGAATTACAACTGCTCTCCAGATTATACAGATCAGTTTCGCTGGAGAAACAGGGTAGGCTGTATGGCATACACTAATATTATTTGCTAAAACACAAACATCAAAATGGCTAAAAGCTGGTGCGAACGTCACCCAGAGAAAGTAATGGAAAATGTGAAGGTTAAGATCATCATCAACAACAATAACAACAACAATAATAATATGCCGTCATCAGGTACACCAAAGGAATCATAAACTGGACACAGTCTGATATGGATACATTGGATAGAAAAACTCAGAAGCATATAACGTTGCACTATGCCTTACACCCATGTAGTGAAACTGATAGAGCATACCTTTCCTAGAGATTGGTGGCAGAAGGTTACTGCAAGTAAAGCAAAAAGTGGAGGAGGAGAAACATGTGCTGGCTGATTTTTTCCCCCACAAACTTTGGAGGATCCACCAAGTTGGCAGGAAAATGTTTGCACTTTGTACATTTTACCGATCTGCAGATGGGCCCATTTTGAGAATTAGAAATACTGATGTATTCCAGAATATTTAGGGTTTTTTTTTCCAATGCAAACCTATGCAAGTTACTCCAGTCTAAGCCAATTTAAATAATCTGTGAGGGATTGATGTCATATAGGGCACTTATGATATATGAACTTCTCATGGCCCCAAGATCACGCAGAATGTCTTGTTTCATGTATAATCAACAGCCACAGTGACACCCAGAAGGACCTTTTCCACTGTGGATAACTTTAAATCAGACTCCTCCCTCAAGAAGATTACCAAGGTTCATCATAATAACCTTTTAGGAATTTGGAATGACCTCCTTATTACCACATATAAACCAACTGTGAAATGGCCATATTATTGTCATTGCCGCCCTTATCCAGTTTTAGAAGTGTGCTAATTTGGGTTAAGTTAAAAGAGTCCTACCCAGGTCTATTAAATGGAGCTTACTCCCAGAAAAAAATGTATCATGAATGATCCATATCATACCAGCCTCAGAATGCTGCTGTTAGGAAACCAAGTGTTTTTTTTCTTTTGTGAGACATCTCTGGCTCTTCATGGAAGAGAGATTTGCCCCTCCTTCTTCTCCAAACTTGTTAAAAGGACAGCTGTCAATAGTGAGTACTACACAGAATTGATGTGTTTCATATTCCTTAACTTAAGGAGTATTGTTGTGTAACGTGAACTCATTTTTGAACCTCATTAAAACCATTTAAACCTTCTTTCCTTCACACTGTTTTTGTATTGTCGGACTAGAGCCCCTATCTAGCCTCAGTTATGTTTTAGGAAAACTGGTAGAAAAAAAACAAACCAAAAATCAGGCTTTAAAAGAAAAGAGATATTTTGTACTGTGTAGAGTACAGGGTGGTCTCTCTAAAAGAGAGTCACACCCAACCAGACAAAGACCTTCATATTTTATAGGTACAAAGAACACATGTGTCATCATTCATAATCATACCCATATACATACATACCCCATATGATCATATTTCTCCCAGATATGCCTTCATTTCTTAAAATCAAATTGGCTAGTCTGGCTCTTACACAAAAGCTGGAAAGTTCTGTCCTTCTCTGCCCTAGACTACATATTCCCTCCCATAGGCAAAGGGGGCAATCAACTGAATTCTATACTTCTGGTTTCAATAAAGATAAACAGTTCCCAATATTCCTAAGGGAGAGGTATTCCCATGGAGATACATCTTCAAGGTGAAAAGATTTCACATACATCTTATTCACTTTAAAAGGTTAAAAATGATTATGACAATTATAATATGTGATTCTAGTAGAATACATGTAATATATCTACTTTTCATACATTTCACTACCATTTCAGTGTTCATTAAAATATAGAAAAACACATTTTTAATTATCTTATCAGATTCATCTCTCTTCTAACCTTTGATCTCTTCATTTCTGTGTGTATTCACATAGTCCATCTTATCTAGCTAGTTATGCCTTAAAAACCTATAAGATGTGCTCTCTGTCACATTCCACATTCCTTAGTGATATGATCTTTCTTGCTGACCAGTTGGTCTAAAGAGAGAAAAAGAACCATTTTGATTTTAAATAGTGGTTCTTTATCAAATATAATTTTCAGGCCTCATCTCCTGTCCCACATTATGCTGGAAGTCACTCTGACCATGTGCCAGACTTCTGGGCATATCATAACAGGGATAAGCCAGAAACCTCTGTGTAAAAAATAAAGGGGAAACAGGTTGCTGTTATTGTTAGGGATGCATGCAAGTATATGACTATTCACCACGCCATTTGATAGCATTCACTGGGTAGCTTCACAAGGAACACAACAGCATGCACTTATGCACAGATGCAGAATCAGAGGTTTAAAGCCTATGCAGTTTAGCAAAGGACCATGGAAACTGCAGTTAATATCTTACTCTCTTACAAATATCTTACAAAGTTAATATCTTACTCTCCTCTTCCTTCATATCACAAACATCCTGCATCATTCATAAATGCTTCTGGCATGGCCCAGGAGGTACTGAGCACTTCTAGTAATTTTTTTTAAAAAAAATACATATGTAATGATTTAAAATGTTGTGTCTGTGTTTGTGTTTTTTTTAAATGAGAGGTAAGTTGCAGAAGGAAGGCGTGAATGGGGGAATAAGATAATAAGGTGATTGGTTATCACTGGACAGTGACTGTGAGGAGTCTGTGCTGTACTGTGAAGAGTCTGTGCTGTACAGAGAGAGAGAGAGAGAGAGCTTATAGTGAGAAGGGGGCTTGATTATGTTAACAGTCTAGTGTTATATGAAGTGTAGAACTGCCCAAAGAAATAGGTCAGAACACTGAAAGTAGAAATGGAGTCAAATCCTAATATGGTCTCAGAGATGTAAAGGCGTGAGAGAGTGGATTGAAGTGAAGTGAAGAAGTTAACTCAGCAGAAGTTATTGCTCAGCAAAAGTTGTTAAACCAGTAGAAGATGGTTTAATTTATTGTAAATGATTTCTTGAAATTAAGTTAAAGAATGTATATGAATAAATTTTGAATTTGTTATAGTTAACCTGGAATCTTTCACTAGTCATTTCCTCACAGCCACATCACCCTTCAAAGCTGCTTTGGGAGGAAATAAAAAAGAGTTTGACATTAAATCCTGGTGGCCTGTGATATGTAGTTAATGGAAAGAAATAAACAAAGAAACATTATTTTGCACCCATCATATTGATTTACAAAGAATTAAGAGAGTGGTCATCATAACATGCTTACCCAAGCAAAATGAAAGGGAACAAGGGAATGGGCATGGAGTAGCCTTTGCCATTCAAGCCTATTAAATGGGCAGGGTTTTGCAACGTAACTCCCTAGTAACCATGATCCTTTCATCCACTTGACAATGAATGACTGGAAAGAAGAGGCATAAAAACAACACAGCCCCCCCCCCACACACACACACACCCCTGCCTTGCCAGTGCCTCTGAAAACCATTTCCCCTGCTTCTGGCTCAGCACTCCAACAAGGAGACTACTAAAGGAAAGTGTTGCTATGCAGAGAAGCCCACAGTTATACACCAAGCATATAGCACTAAACCATACATAGGACATGACCCTAATCTTAATTGCACTTGCACGTTGCCATGTCCCATGCCTTAGGGAGTATGTCTCTACTTTGTCGTATACATCCTTTAAGTCTCATTCAATTGAAATGAATTGATTTAGAGATCTTTCTATTCAAAGTCCAAAAGAAATCAATGCATCAAATGCTATGTCAAGCAGACTGCCTGTACTAATCATATGATTTATTTAGCTTTTACTGCCAACCACAGTTTCCCTGTGCCACTTCACTTGTAAATGGCAAAGCTAAACGAAGCACTGTGCACTAAAATTTGTTTCAGCCCTCCTAAAATAAATGCTACTTTATGCTATGCAATTTAGAAGCTAATTGGGTCTTTTCCTTAAATCTGACAAAATGCTTTAAAGCTGAGGTTATGTTGATTCAGAAAGCTGCTCTGCTAAAACAAAACAAAACTCCTTCCAGAGTACTTTCTACTGAACAATAGACACTATGTGCCAAATGATGCTGTCGTGTCAATTAAAATAAAAGATGATTAAGGCTGCAGTCATAAAAACTCACAGTTGTGTGATGTAATTTCTGAAATGAAAATGGAAAACTTACTAGTGGCCTGATTCAGATACTTACCTGGGACAAGAATCTGCACCCAAGGTAAAAGAGAAAACAGGTGTACCATACTCAGAATATGACATATGATGTATTTTATTTCACATGGAAATCCAAATGGGCACAGTCCTACACCATGCGATATTTTCTTCTCAAAAAAGGAGGGATAAGGAGCATGTGATTCTGCCTTCTGTGCACACAGATGTCCATGTTAAAAATCCACGTCAGAGACTGCATTATGATTAAGATGGAGTGGTGTATGTTTGGGCATACCTGTTTTCTTCCATGGGGATAGCATTTTCAACCCAGTTACACATTTTAATTGGCATTAAACCTAAGCTTACAATTCCAGTCCATTACAGTGGCACCTATTCACATCTCAGTCACATCCTTAAATAGTAAGCAAACTCAGTTTAAGTGATATAAGATGCCTGATAATGTCAAAGTCGTACTGTTGTTGGGAAATGAGCATTAATATCACGGTGTCATCACTGTGGCTGCACAGGATCAGATGTGGCTAACATCCACCAAACTTTCACCCAGAGAAGATGGTCAGAGGGATGACAAAAGAGCGGGAAAGAGAAGCCCTGTTCAATCATTTTAATTCTGGCAATGTAACCACGTGCTATGATCATGCTATAAACAATCATGCTATGAATAGTGCACATCTTTGCCCTTTTGTGTGAACGTATATGCCATCCACCTTCAGAACAGGCAACTGGACACCCATATGTTTGAGGATATGTGTTAGCATTCACTGAATCTGGAAAGTACACAAATTACCACTTATTAGAAGGATCATGGGTAGCATTCACTCCTGGTATGCAAGGTTGGAGTGCCAAAATTGTAACAACTTAACAGGACTATTGAGAGAGAGAAATGCTTTGCAGCCCTCTATTTCTCCAACCCTATTTTAAGGGTAGATATAAAAATGGCACCATCACCTAATTACAGAAATAACGACTACCTTTTCATTTGAATGTACAGAACATACATTATCATACTTAGGAATAATTGGAATCATTCTTGCAACAAAATTTATTTTTCTGACATCCTGGAAGCTTTACAATAATGTCCCAGTGCATCTGCAAGTCTGTCATTCTTCTCTTCCTGGACTGATTTAGTCAGGTGGACAGGACAGGGGACATCAGATTGCTTCCATGGGGATGTGAGATGTGATTGTGTTTGGATAAGCTGTGACCATGAATGCTAAGAATCATTTGTTAGTGCCACTAGTATCTGTCTTCCAACAGGAGTAACATTTGAAGTGCCTCACTATCATCTGATGAAGTAAATTCTGGCTCACAAAAGCTTATGCTGGAATAAAGTGCCACATGACTCCTGTGTTATTTTGCAGCTACAAACTGGCATGACTGCCCCTCTGGACTTATCACCATTGCTGGTTTTGTTCCAAGGAAACTCTGCTCTAAATGTAGTGTTCTCTAAAAGCAGCAGCTCCTCACTTTCACCCTCGTCTCACCAGAACCTTAACTTGTAATACAAAAAGCTTCTTGCTGGACCCTTGAGGGAATTTGGCGAGCTAATATTTGTGGAAGAGAAAGCTCCACAATCAGGATGAGAGCAACAGGGCTAGGCAGCACAATCCTCCATGGACTTGAAAGAAACAGCAGCAGATTGCTGGATCAGGGGACTCTTGTCTTCTGGCTGCATATTCAATTATTCTTCCTTGCCGAGCATGCTTGAAAATGCAGAGACATCATAATCCAATCACAGTCCTACTCCCTAGTGCCGCACTTTTCAAAACAGAGGAAATAACAGCATTATAAGGGTGAAGAATCAAATTCATTATTTGGAAATAAGGTTAAAAATTTCCAAATGTCCAAAGACTACATGGACAGCCGGTCTTCGTCTCTCTCCCCCACCTCCCTTTGTCACATACTTCTTCTCTTGCTTTCTCTTTGAAAAAGCGACTCTCATATTTTAGTCACTCGTTTTCATACTGAATTGCTGAGCAGTTGTTGCCACTAATGGATAACTGGAGATCCAAACTTGCATAGTTCAGCAGACCATGAGGAAAGGAGCTGGACTCTGCTGTATGATGAGGAGAAAAGGCAGTGGTGTGCTCCAAGAAGAAGAAGAAGAAGAGTTTGGATTTATATCCCCCCTTTCTCTCCTGTAGGAGACTCAAAGGGGCTTACAATCTCCTTGCCCTTCCCCCCTCACAACAAACACCCTGTGAGGTGGGTGGGGCTGAGAGAGCTTCGAAAAGCTGTGACTAGCCAAAGGTCACCCAGCTGGCGTGTGTGGGAGTGCACAGGCTAATCTGAATTCCCCAGACAAGCCTCCACAACTCAAGCAGCAGAGCTGGGAATCAAACCTGGTTCATCCAGATCAGAGTGCACCTGCTCTCAGCTACTACGCCACTGCTGCTCTATGAAGCAGTGGAAGAGCATGGAAATGCCTGCACATACTGATGGTGCTCCTCATGCCTTCCTCTAACCTAACTTTGCTCCCCCTCTCTTCCTACATATGACATTCTCAATATATTCAGCGTTGTTTTATTGGTATTTTAGGCATGATGGCTTTGCTTTTCATCTCCTGTCCTTTCTACTCCTCTACATTTCTTTTTTTTTAAAAAAAAAATCCTAGCTGCTTTCTTTTGAAATCATCTCTTTGCTGATATATGTAAAGACTGATGTTTAATCACAGGATTGTTTTTAATACTCTTGGTACAAGCAAGGCAATGGGGAGGCTTATTATTTCTACCACCATTTCATGACTCATAATTCACACTTATAAGCAAGAAGGTAGTGTCATACCCAGGTAGATGGCGGGATTATTAAATGGGCTTCTTGACAAACAGGTCAATTACAAGAATTCCAACAAAGGTGTAGCAAGTTATTTTTATTTTGTTGCTCTTTTTGAGATAAATGTGTCACAGAGATTTTTGATTATCCTTCTTTTGGCCAAGGTTTTGAAATAGTGTGGCCCCCAATTTCTGTGTGGCTTAATTTTTAGTGTAAAGATTGTCAGCGGGGGTGGGGGGAATCCTGTTTTTTTCATACCAGTTCACCAGCATAATTTCCATGATCAGCTGCTTTTATCTGTAATGGGTTTTTCATTGCACGACCCCAGGCACTGAATGATCCCCATGGAGAAAATGATAATTTCATGGTGCAACATAGCTCACCTGTGATTACATCAATGAGGGCAAATGAATATATTTTCTCTGAATGGGGAGGAACAGGAGGTGTATCTTCTTTAGTCAGGCTGATGCTACCAAGCTCAAATCCACAGTGTTGTTTTCATCACTTGCTAGAGCTGTGTGGCAAGGTTTTGACTCCTAATCCCACAAGGTTAATCTTTGAAGCAGAATGTGGATTGTTTTCCAGCCTTAACTAGTCTTTGTTTCTGCAGGTACAGTGTGACACCCCCCCACACACACACACACAAAATAACTGCTTATCTGAAGGATGAGTTCCCAGGCAGGCTTAATTAAATCGTGCATTTCAGCTGAGAGTTTCTGTTGGGAGGGGCTATTTGCTCATTTCCAGGGAGTTTCCATGAAGACAGCCCTATGACTATTCGTGAAGGGTCACCAGGTAATGACCAGCATTTTCCGTAGGAGTGCTATTGCAAGAACTGTGTACAAATTTCAGGACATATGGAGAACTCTGCCACTGTAGGAATTCAGTAGCTAGCTTGCTATTTTCTTTGCATCCTGTTATTACCGAATTATGGTTTCTTTTGTTTTAACCTTCTAAATTTCTTAAATAAAGCTTTATTTTGCCTATAATTCAGTGTGAGTTTACTGATAAAACCCAGAAGTGCTCGGTTGTGTAACTGTGCAGCAGCTGGCCTGCCACTAAAGACATGTTCTCTCTTCTCATAACACCTATCCCTTCTAAATATTTTTGTTCTCTTTTGCAAAGATGTGTGCAAAAGAGGAGCACCGTTTGTAAAAGTAGGGTATATTGAGGCACAGCAACTTATACACAAATAGCTAACCCCTCCATTTAGCTTCAACGTTACTTTGTCGAATTGTCCTAGTGCAGGAACCTATCAAAGATTTATTGTCTTTCTGCAGCCTTTTATAACAGCTGCCAATAGCAGGTGAAGCAGGTTGTGTAAAAAAGGAAAATCTAATGAAAGGGAGATAGTATTGCCTAAAGGACAAACTTGCAGGAAACAAACTTCTATTCCTTCTCCCAGAAGAAAAAAAAAAGAATGAAAGGTTATTGCTACTACAGAACAGTCATAATACCCTTAATATTCTCTCCTTTTGAATAGCTAAATCTTTCTCAGATGGAGAGTGCTTTTGCTCTCTGAAACATCAAATCTTTCCTTTTTTTCCTGTTAACAACAAAAATATGTACAGTAGATTATAGCACAGCACAGTCTCCATGATGTTAACATACTCAGCTTTGATTTCCTGTCCCATTTATGTGCAGCTGATGATTAAGTATCTCAGGACGGGGGGGGGGGGGGGGGGGGTGCCAGCAGCTAACTCTAAGGGATATCAAGTAGTTTGTTTTTAATCTGTCAGAAGTCACCCTGTCAACCATTGCATCACTGAAGAATTACATTTTAATTCCTTTTCATGCTGTGTGTGTGGCGGCCATTTGGATTAAGAGTAAGTAATGATATGCCTATAGTGCGCCACTATCTATTTAAAATCAGAAATTACTGGTGTAATCGCCTATTCTGAAGGTGGTCAGAAAGTGTTCAAAGACAGGAGAGTGACCTGCTTAATAGGAAACCATCCTGTGGTTCATCAGCAAACCTTTTCTTCCCCCTCTACCACCCAACTCCCTAACACTTTTGTTATGTATAATATGAAAATCATTATGCAGTTTAGAAAACAGCAGATGAAGTGAAAGAGGAAGATCAGGGACCTGGGATGCATTAATATTCCACCAGCGTCAAAGATATTTCCCTTGAGGGGCTTCCACAAGCCACTCTGTTATTACAGTGCCTATCCATTATCTTCTGCTGTACTTGGTATTAAGACAATAATGGAGAGAATAGGATTATGTGCAGATGATAGGAAATGTGGAGGCAATTCAGAAAGATAGGAAATGAATGGAGACATGATTTCTTTCGTTGGAGGCAAGTTTTGCATAGGCTACGAGAGAAGATAAGTGAGCCAAAATGAAACCTTTCACAGGTTAGGCAGACAGGATTTATAAGAAAAGGAATGTTTACATATAATCTTGAGAGTCTAACCTTTCTAATAGAGGATATCACTGCATCTTCTTTTAATAGGTAGGTAGCTAAGCCCCCAGAGAAGATCTGTTTTGTTCTAAACTCACAGAAGGAAGAAGACCAGCACTAGCTTGACAGAGGTGGCCTTGAGTAGTAAATAACCTTTAAACTCACTCAGAGATGAGAATAGTTCTGATAGCTATTTCAGGTTGCTGCAGATGAGGCACTACAATGACAACTCGACTCTCTCGGCCCTTAAGAAAACTGTGGACAATTACCGGTATATATATATATATATATATTAAAAAAAACCTGACAATGTATCATGTTGCTATGAACAACAACAATATATGCATGTATAAGTACAAGCTCCTTAAGTTACATGGTGATTTACATGAATAAAAGATCAGGTTCTCTTGTGAGGAATTTACAATGTAAATTTCAGTAATGGAGAAAGGAAAGATAGCAAACAGAGGTGTATCATGGGAAACAGCAGGGAAACAAACAACAGAGAGAGGGCAAGAGTAACAATGGACAAAAGACAAACAAGTGGAATTATAGGCACTGATATGTTGTTGCTGGGAGGGGGGAAGCAGCATGGTATAGTCCTGCATCGCAGGGCAGGGGGGCGTGTCCCCAGGCCTCCCCGATATTGACAGCCGCGGAGGCGGGGGGGGCAGGTAAGTGCAGGAGGAGTGGGGAGGGAAGCGCTGCGTTAGGAAGCTTCCAGCGGCGTTCCAAAACCAGCGGGGGAAGCGTGGTTTGGAAACGCCGGCTTGGCGCCGGTCGGGCGGCCCGAGGGCGGCATGGCTGCAAAGCAGCTGCGCCCCCTGTGCGAATGGCGGCCTGGGGACAGCGTTTTTGCCGTCCCCAGGCCGCCATATTCCGCCCGTGCGGAAACGGTCTCTCTCTCTCTCTCTCTCTCTCTCTCTCTGTGTGTGTGTGTGTGTGTGTGTGTGTGTGTGTGTGTGTGTGTGTGTGTGTGTGTGTGTGTGTGTGTGTGTGTGTGTGTGTTCACCTGGGTCACATAGGGGGGCACATTTTGGGTCACATAGGGGGCCCACCTGACCCCTTCCCCCTGCAGACCAGGCCAGGCCAGGTCAGGCTAGCCTGTGGAGGACTGGAGGGCATGGCAGTTGAGCAGAGACTAGGCCAGTTTGCTGGTACTCCAAGCATGACCAGGCCTAGGGGTGTGGTTCTTGTGTGAGGGATTTTGAATGAAGAAAATGCATTCTTTGGGCAGGAGCCTGGTTGGTTTCTAAAGGCCCCACATGCGGATTTTTCACTTGCAGAAGTGTGATTGGGTGGTGTGCTTCCCTTCACCCAGGCTCTTCAGCTCCAAAACATCCTTCCATTGCACCTGTACACGAAAGCTGCAGGGCGCAAAGCCCCCTCATCTGATAATGAAAGCGTCTGGCCCCAGGGAGCAGTATCTACAGCACCAGGTTCATACCATACATGCCGAACCAGTCGTGCCAGTCCTAAATGTGTTGATTGAAGCCCAAATTCAGTGGGGCAGAGCAGAAGGTTTTTTGAAGCTAATGTGCCCAACGAAACAAGTTTCTGTCTCTCAGGAAATCTGCAAGCCCAGGATAGTCTGGAACAGGTTTCAGAGGTGAAGAGCAAGAGCCAATCCAATCTGTAAAGCAGCTGCACCTGCAATGTGACAGACTACAAGAGATCTGCAAATGCTGGGGCTAAAGCCAGAGTAGGATGGTTCCCCCCAAAATTAGCTTGAAATACTTTTCAGCCCCAACCCCAGACAGCTCTTTTGCCAGGAAAGGAGATGTTTTGGGCATTTTTTTCATCAGTTCCCCTGCCCAACAGAGGTGCAGGTAAAGCCCGGCTGGACATACTCCAAGGTGGCCAGACAAGAGCCCCTCCCCACCACTGAGGCAGTTCTGTTGGGGTGACGCTACAGAAATTAACCCCCAGGGGGTGCAATTCCAGTGTTCATCCCAGGCACCATTTTCTCTAGTTTTGCTTGTGGTTGCAACTTGATGGCACTTATGTTCATATACATTGTTGCGAGTGGGAATGATGTTAGACCAAAGGCTTCATAGAAAAGATAGGCTTTGAAAATATGGTTCCATTGACAAGATGAAAAAGCATTGTTTAATTAAGCTAAGTGCAGTTAGTGTGAGTGTCTGAATTCATGCCACTTCTCAAGCTAGAGTTAGTTAAACCAGGATCTTAAATGATACTTTGAAGATGATTTATTAATAGGGTTGACAACACTCAGTGGCACCTGAAGATCTCCTGCTATTAGAATTGATTTTCCAGAAAGCTAAGATTAGTTCCTGAGGGAAAAAATGGCAGCTTTGGAGGTTAAATTATATGGCATTATACCCTGCTAGGGTCCCTCCCCTCCCCTCCCCTGTCCAAGCTCCATTCCCCAAAATCTCCAGGTATTTTCCCACCCTACTTATTCACCATAATTAATCTTAGCTATGATTTTGTATGATGTACCAACGCAATCCTAGCTTATTCTCCGCTGCCAGACTCATTCACTGTCTGCTACAGGGACACCTTGCCAGTATAAAGGCAATGAACCAGCATTCATCAAAACAAACCAGGATTTCAGTGATCATCTGCAAGCAGAATCCTGGTTTCACAAACTAACCATAGTAAACCATGATTTGTTATTATGTCTGAACTGTGTCACTGTTCATGTGTAGAAGGAGCCCATAGATGTAATATGTTTTTGGAATCAGAGCATTCGGACCTGTGTCAGAAACAGGAACAGATGGAAAAGCCCCCAAAATTTTAAAACATGCAAAATAACCAAATTATCCAATCTGCAGTGTCATGTGGTACACTGTTTTGCTTCACCTTAATTCCATTTTTAATGTTCTTCTACATGAAAAAAAAAACTTCCTACACATATAATGGCAGAACATCACTAAGAAAGCAAATCTATCATCCTGAATATCAGTTTTCTATGTGTAATAGTGTTTTCCTATCAGGCAGGATGCAAATGGTTTTATCTACCTAATCGGAAGTGGTACCGTCCAACAAAAATTGGAATCTGCAATTCTGCTAATGTCACTCAGCTCTCAAGTGGCTTTTTAAAAAGTTCCTGGGACTTTCTGTTCTTAGCAGCCTGAAACTATTTCTGATTGTTGCAAAAATAAACATTCTGAAATGTCACTGTGTTACATGAATTAAAAAATGACCAGAAACTAATAAGGTTTTCCTGAGAGTGGGGGTTTGGGGAAGGACATCTTACGATGCGATAAACAAAGGCAGAACCAGATTGTGTCATTTACCAATGTTTTTTAGGCTTACATCTCCCTTACTTTTTAATTAGAACAAAAACAGGCACATTTACTGACAAGCAGTACTATGCCTACAGACGCAGTTTCTCACACAGCAGTGTTTTGTTTTAATGGTGCTCATTCCTGACTTTAATTATATTCGAGTGCAACCAAACTGAGATGAACAGTGTGATAGAATTCTAAAAACAAAACAGAAGGAAGAAACACACACCAGATATTTTACAAAGGGCATATTTATGTGATAAGCATGTGACAATGGATTTAGCTTAGTGGAATGCTGAAGGGTATGTTCTATATTCAAAACGAAGTCTCTTACACTACTGAGTTTCATATATGAAGTACAGCTATAGAATATTTTTCAGGTGGTGAAAATTTCCTCCAAATAAAAACCCCTCTCAGGAGTCTTTTTGGAGAAAGTGAATATTGCAAATCATAGCAAGCATGCTCTATATGTCATACCAGCAAGGTTTGTAAACTTGCATTAGGTATGGGATCAGACTTCAGCAGAATGGGAAATTGGAATGCCATCAGCTGGGCCTCTTCATTCCTTCCTGTTCAATGTTTGATATTACTTTCCGGCCCTCCTTTTCAAAGATGGCTCCACACTGCTCTCTACTGTTTTTTTTGGTAACACTGGCCCAGTTGATGCTGAGAAATTTTCTTGTGTCCTCAAGCTCTCTGACATTTACCCATACTAGTTTAGTTTCTGGCATTATTCAGTCAATTCTAACTCTAGTTAAATCATAAAATAATTGATCCTGACTATTAATACTATTTGATTACAGGGTTTCTCTCCCCCGCCCCCACCTCCAATTATTCTCTAACCCTTGAATAGGGCTGGCAGATATGTCTTAAGAAAGTTTTCTGGTTTTTAAGAAATGATTCCCATTATTCTAGACCATCACAGCCCCATTATAATATGATGAATGGCTTACCTTTGGAACAGCTCAGCAGTATCATGTAGAACACACACTACACTGCCACATCAACTCACCATTTGGAATTTTAATTGAAGATTCCAAGATTCTGTTAAATCTAGCTATCAATGTCTTCACATCAAATTGGCTCAGCAGAATGAGACAGTTTTTTAAACAAAATTTTCCCCACATTTATAAATGTTCCATTCCTGCTCAACTTCAGAAATTCCTGGATGATTAGATTATTTAGACTTCCATCCTGGTTTGAGGACTGCAGCTATCTGGTCCACTGTGACTTTACTATGAGACGCACAAGTTGAGAATGACCTCATTTTCATATACTCAGCACTTTTCAGTGCTATTGATCAAGATATCTTTCTCAACTATTGACTGGGATGATCCCATTCTTAGGTAATAGGTTGGTTCTAGAAGATTAAGAATCTTCTGCTCTGTGCTGGCAGCAGTCTTGATGAGGGTGAATAATCTAAACCTGTTGATAGGCGAACAAGTTGGCCTTGGTGATAGCATTCCACTTGCTCACACTGGGGTTGCACTCACTTCCTAAGGTTTGGGAGTGTCTATGGCTCCCCTGACTCCTACCATGTATTCTCTACTTTGCCTGGTGCACGATGTGATATAATGTCCAGCTTAAATTGCTACAATGCGTTATGTGTATGGAAGACCCATGAAAAGCATTTGAAAACATTTAGCCAGTTAAGAATACAGTAGACTGATTATTAAATGGTATCTCAACATGTTTTATCCATTTGCAATCTACACTGGATGTCAGGTTTTTTTGGGCACAACTGAAGCTGTTTAGAACAATTTAGCTTAGGGCCAGGACATTTGAAGAAATTTGGGGCAGGGGGGCGGGGGCAATACTACTGGTAATAGCATGACTGCAGTCCCAGGAAAAAAACAAAAATGATTTCATGTCAATTTAACTAAATTTCATGGTAAAATCACAAAATTTCTGGCATTTTTTCTCCATCCCCCCCCCCTTCAGCCTAAGGAGTGGCAACAGGAAACAAGAGCCGGAGGCAGGATATCCCCTGATCCAGCAGGAAATGGGAGCCCTGATGGATTAAGTGGGTGATAATGAACCATCTAGTGAAAGGACTTTCTCATAGAACCTACAAAAGTACCCCATTGCAAAATTCTTCTACAACCATGAGATACAGCGGAATTGAGAAGATACATTTAATAGGATTAAGTAATCCTTAAAATCTAGGATATCACTATCCTACATTTATTATCCTACCATTTATCCTACAATTATACACAATACTTGAAGATTCAGCCGTAACATACACTCACCAAGAATGGTGATGTTGGTTCTGTCAATATTCTGCCTAGTTGAGTCTGCTATTCTGAGAACAAAGAACAGGAAGTTGAAGATCAAAAATAGTTAGGAATTGCAGAAAGAATTCAAGTTACAAATGTCTCCAAGGACAAAAGGAGCATGGATGTTCAGAACAAAAGCAACAATAATGTATAATGTCAGCAGTTCGTAGATACTTGGTCTCTGATTCCCAGAGTGCTTTGTGAACAAAGATGATCACCTGTACTGGCTGTGTTATGATTGTTTGGTCCTACCCAAAAGAGATGGATTATCTTATAGATTTTTGAGGAATTATCAGTGAAACAGCAACACGAAGCTGCAATTTTTTCTTTGCGCTCAGATGTGCAGAAGTTCCATCTGGTGAATGACCACAGGACACATCTTGGAATTAAAATGGGCCACAGCCCTTTTTATTGAGGCAGAAGCTGGGCAAGCAAGAGCAGCACATCCAAGCAGCCAGTCAGCATCCATAGTTGACCCCGGCACCAACCCCAATCCATACTGGGGGGGACAGAGAAGTACTGGGCCACCTGGGTGCCCGCCCATTGTGGCCTCCTTCCTGTTGGGATGTCAGGCTTGATTGCAGAGGCCTCCGCGTCATGCGCTATGAGCCCGCCCCACTCCAAGCCTCTTATGGAGGCCCCCAACGCAGGGAGGTCCAGCACGCAAGCTCAGCCTCTCCATAAGAATGTGCTCCTCTGCTCAAACTGCAACAGAGCTGACCCTTCAGCTCCTGCCACAGCTTTGCAAGCCTCATAGCCAGTCCAAGAGCACCTGCCATATGGCATGCAGCCAAATGTCCATGCCCCAGTTGGACAGGTGCACACCATCTGAAAGAGCACATGCTCCTGGGTGGTTATATCAGGGTGTGGGATAACACTACCACCGAGCTCCCAGGCCACCTGCGCTGCCGCCTTACACACTTTATGGCGTGCCATACTTTCTTTGGCTCCCTGGCATTCTTCCACAGGGGCCTTGGGAGGAGACGGGACCCAAATAATTTAATGTCCGGAATCAGTTCCAGGACCTCACAGAGGCCGGCTGCCATCCATAAGTACAGTTCCAGGCCCTTCAAAGCTGGGAGATAATTCTCATCCAGGTGGATGACAATCCCCTGAGGCGCACCAAACCTCTGAAGTACCTCCCAGATAGCAGGCAACAAAGACTCCCAGTGCTTACCCCGCTGGCCAAGCCAAACTACATACACACCCTTTCCAAGGTCAGGTCTGCGCCCCAAGCAGTTGAGGACGCGTACAGGCCAGCCCAGTGGATGATACTGTGTCCGATGATCCATATCTGGGTCCGGCATTCCTGCAGCTCTTCATAACATTAAAACAACAGGTGATGTCTTATGTTTTGTAGGCTAATGAGCGCCAATGACCCACCATCCAATTTGCTCAGGGGAACAGCCATCGCAGGCCACAGAGGTGGCGGCTCCAATCCTGAACGAATGAAGACCAAACTCCCCTGGAGGGAGACCAAGCCCGCCAATGCCTATGGGTAAAAAAGAGGCCAGTTGAAAGCAGGTCCTGATGCACCAGGAATAAGCCCTGTACTGGCGAGCGCTCAGCCATGTAGGCCAGGATTATGGCCACAGGGCAAAATTCCCCAGGAGCCCCGGGGGAAAGAAAAACTCGGGTACCCCAGCGAAGCTGATCTGTCTTAGAGGAAGTTAGACAAATGTAAACACCTCTGTCTCCAACCGTTACGTCAGAGGACTGTAATGCCCGGTGGCTCATGCGATGCCTGGAGGGGACAACCAATTTGCTAGCCCTAAATGCTCAAAGAACGCCAGCATAAAAGCTGAGCGAAATAGGGAGCCTTCAAAGGGGGATCACAGAGAGTGGGTGCCCTATCCACAAGGAACTGAAGTAGTTCTCTAGATATAGGCAGCTTGGTATCCCCCATACAAGGGCTGGTGCGAAGCCAACTTACCAGCGTTCTACACGCCAAAAAGGATGTTGTAGGATCTGGGACCCCCATTGTCTTGCAGAAGAAGGACAAGGTGGCCATATGCACCCGAATAGACCTGGGGGCAAAGCCCTGCGAATTCAAGTGCGCCAAATAGCAAAGCAGGAGACCTTCTGTAATCGCCTGCCCAGGGGTCAGGCCTTCCCGGAAACCGAAATTCAGAAAGGAGGCAACTGCCCCCTCATATGCTTGGTGTGTGGCTGGAGTGAGGGACCGCAGAAATCCCTCCACTATGGATCGTTGCCAAGGTTCTACAGCTGCTCCAGGAAGGTCTCTGGGTGCGGAGTGCCCCCTGGGGCCAGGGCATGGAAGCAATCCACCTGGCAAAGAATCAGCAATGTTATTCTCTGCTCCTGGGATAACAATGGCATGAAAGGAAATGTTATCCCTTAGGCATAAAAGGACCAGCTCTCTCAATAACCGCATGACCCTGCCCGAGCAGCTAGACCAGGGGTTAGTAACCTTTACCTCCCAAAGAGCCATTTGGACCAATTTTCCATGGGCCTGAAGATCTACCGAGCCGTGCCTCTGGTTCGGCCTCTCCATTCACCTTTCCTTCTAGCGCTGGGAGGTGGAGACACCGGGCAGGGAAACCCCATCTGCCCGATGGAGCAGGCAGCCACCTGCTGCGTGGGGCAGAGGCGGGATGGTGGCTGAGGCCTGCCTGGAGCCGCTGCCTCTTGCACTGGGCAGGGAAACCCCCTCTGCCTGACAGAGCAGGCAGCCATCTGCTCCATGGGGCGGGGGGGTGGCTGCGGGGATGGCAGAGGGGGATGGCGGCTGCTCTGGAGGGACATGCTCACACTACCCTCTGACATCCAGGGGTCGGGGGAAACATGGGTGTGTCCCTCTAGCCCTCCAGAGCAAAGGTGGAAGGAGAGGTGAGTGGAGGGGATGTGAAAAGTGGCGCCTTCACACACAGAGTCCTCTCCCGTTCGGCCCCTCCACTCACCTTTCCTTCCAGTGCTGCTCTGGAGGGCTGGAGGAACATACCTATGCTTGCCTCTGACCTCCAGGCCACGCGGAGTCTCAGTATAAGGCTGAAAGAGCCGCATGTGGCTCCGGAGCCGCAGGTTGCAGACCCCTGAGCTAGACTGTTAGTTAACAACTCTGACAACAGCCTGATTATTGCATCAAAAGTGAACAGAATGGTCCTGAAAACTGTCCTTCCAGAGATGAACCGCGACCAGCAATGGGAACAGTTCCAGGAAAGTCTTGTCCCTCAGGATGCCAGAAAACGACCAGGAGGAAGGCCAGAGCCCCCAAGATCACCGCTCATTGAACTAAATGTCAAAATCCACGCCCCCTGCAGCATCCATGTAGACCTAAAATTCTCTCCCCAGGTGAAGAGGGGTTTGCCAAAGGGTAACCCTGTTATAGTAAGTCAAAAAATGAAGCCACACACCAAGGTCCTCACATAGGCCAGCAGTAATTCTGATCCAGTGATGGGGAGGTGAAGCTACCTGCCATGAAATGAGCCAGGCGGGAGCAAAAGGCCCTTCCCAGGGAAATCACCCTACAAGCATAATTCAGATTCTCCAACAGGGACTGAATTTTCTGCAACCTCCACTTCTTCTTCAGAATGGTAAGCCTAAGCAACCCCAGGAAGGCTACCAACTTCTCTGCAAGGAGGGAGGAGGTGCCTGTCTCTGTGTCCAACAAAACCTCCAAATAAACTAAGCTAACAGAAGGGCCCTAAGTCTTGTCTGCCACCAAAGGAACACCGAGGTCGGCCGCTAAGCACTGAAAGGTGCATAGGGCCTCTGAGCAATCATTGGTGCTGCACGCCCCCACAAATAAAAAAGTCGTCCAGATCGTAGGTAATTTTTGCCTCTGGGAACCGAGGTTTTGCAGCCCACTCCAAAAAGGAGCTGAAAATCTCAAACACGGCAGATGCCACTGAGCACCCCATTGGCATGGCCTTGTCGAAGTACCACCCCCCTGCAAACCCCTAAAACTCTCTAAAACTGGAGTACTGTTCTTGGATTAGGAATTACAGATTTAAGTAGTTCTGCTGGAAGAGGCAGCCCCTGTGGAATCAGATTCAGAGCCACAACCAGGAACCAGCACTGAGGCTCCTGAGCCCTCCCCCAGCACCAGGCCAGCCACAGGGAGCCCAGTTTGCTTCTCTCGCCTCCATCCCCTGAATCATGTGAGTGTTGCAGAAGAAGGTTGTGTACTATCTTGTACCACCCCATCCTCAGCAGTGAAGACAAGTTCTTGCAGGAGATGGGCTGATGCAATGGCCAGGTGCAAGCTATTTCTAGCTGCTTGAGTGGTGTCCTATTTAAAAGAGGTAGAGAGAAAGAGAGAAGTTCATTAGAAGGAAGAGTCAGATCTCTTCAGGAAATCTGGAGATTATTTAAAGCTGCAGTGCCTAACTGGAATGTATACCATTGACTAAGGATGACACATGTTTTTGCAACAATGCAAGGAACAAGACCAATACCAAAATCAAGCCAGCAAGGTTGCTATCTCCAGATCAGAAAATTCCTGGAAATTAGTGTGTGGAGCCTAGGATCGGCAGAGTTTGGGGAGGAACTTCAACAGGGAATAATGCCACAGAGTCTACTCTCAAAGTAGTAATGTTACCAGTGGAAATTATCTCTATTGGCATCAGATCAGTTGTAATTCCAGTAGATGTACAGGTGCTACCTGGAGGCTGGCAACCCTAATTCCAAGTACAGGTCAGCAGAGTTAGTGATTCATGTCATGAAAAATACAAAAAGCAGGCAGGGCCCCTTTAAAAAGTGGAAGTGAAAGTCTAACTCAGATGAACGAAACTGGGGGAGCAAAAACTCTGGTAAAAGAAAGGCAAGAGAGCAATAAGATACAAATATGAGGACTGCAGTGTTACAAACATTGGAACAAATAACAAATATTAAAATCAGCAAGGGAAGCTATAAGGCCATTTGAAGATGCAAGAGGGCACAAGAAAACTGAATCAGCTGAAAGGGCAGTGAAAAACTGAATCAGCTGAAAGGGCAGTGGAAAACTGAATCAGCTGAAGGAAGTCTTTGTATGTCTTCACTGTGCAAGATATTGGGCAAGATTTTCAGGAAGGAAGCAGAAAGCACTGAGTCAAACACAGGTATCCAAAGTAGTTGTTTTATGACTGACAAATTGCATAGGCATGTAAATACTGTCAAGTTGCAGATGATACGACGACTCCAGCAAAGGGTTTTCAGGGAACTTGAAAAACAGAGATGGTTTGCCTTTGCCTTCCTATGCAGAGCCCTCCTTGGTGGTCTCTGAACCATGTACCCACCCTGCTTAGCTTCTGAGAGCTGATGAGTTTGGGCTGTAGCATGCCACCTTTTCTACCCAACTAACACATTAGAAATTTACAAATGCTTTGGTCAATACACTCAAAAATATGTAAAGAACTCAAAATTGAAGTTACTGATCTTAAAACAAAAATTGTCATAGGATATATGTACAATGTCTTCCCAACATTCAGTTCCACATCTTCAGCATGACCATATTCAGCCAGCATGGTGTAGTGGTTAAAAGCAGGTGGACTCTAATCTGCAGAATGAGGTTTGATTCCACACCTACACATAAGCAACAAACTCTTATCTGGTGATCCAGATTTGTTTCACCACTCCTGCATTCTTGCTGGGTGACCTTGGGCTAGTCATAGTTATCTCTGAACTCTCTCAGCCCCAACTACTCACAAGGTGTCTGTTTGTGGGGACAGGAAGGGAAAGGAGTTTATAAGCCTCCTTGAATCTCCTTACAGGAGAGAAAGACAGGGTATAACCCCAAACACTTCTTCTTCTTCTGAACTGAACTACTTCTTCTGAACTGTGTCTCCTTTGAGCCACAAGAAAATATTTTAGTAAATTAACTGAAAGAATAAACAAATAAGAAAAACATAGTTTTCTTGTCAGTGTTTCTGGCTCTTGGATTTCCCATTAGATCTGTTACAACAGTACACTTATTTCACAGGCTCATAAGCAAATAAGGTATCCCATCTTTAATTTCTTAGGCTGCTTTTCTCCCAAAATAGTGCTTTTTAAAACCAAAAATGTGCTAGAAGGGTAGTCCCATGTATTATTTTTCTGTGTGCGTGTGCGTGTGTGCAGGGTGGAAATGCCATTACCACTGTGCTTCTGGATGTGGACAATTATTCCAGCTTTTCTGCTGTGGTTTTGTTTTCCTTTTTCTTTTCTTCTGCAGTCCAAACACTCTCTTGTTTGTCCAACTAATGAGGGCAGAGCTGCCCCTAATGGGTGAACTCTGCATACAGCATCATGTCTCTGAAAGATGTTTAAACAATGAACTCCCTCAAGCATGTAACACATTCAAAGAGGATTACAGCCATTCATACTGTTTACAAGAACATAACATGTTCAGGAAGAGGCATGGAATCAAAGCAGAGTCCACAGTAATTGGCATTACTGAAAACTAACGAGGTTTCCTCATGCCAAAGTTAAACTGCCTCATAAGAATAAGTGACAAAAAATAGCTGTGCCTTTCCATTTTAGTGTTTTCCTCAGAATTCAGGTAAGTAGCCAAATAGCTTGAGAAAATGGGCTGCTTCGTTTCTTATTTAGCATCTTGACTTGACCATGAGTATTTTAGACAACACCTACATGGATTGGAATTATGTATTTTTCCTTTTAAAAAATGTTTTATTTATTCCGCTGAAATTAAAGCTAAGGAGCAGCAGTGGCGTAGGAGGTTAAGAGCTCATGTATCTAATCTGGAGGAACCGGGTTTGATTCCCAGCTCTGCCGCCTGAGCTGTGGAGGCTTATCTGGGGAATTCAGATTAGTCTGTACATTCCCCCACACACCAGCTGGGTGACCTTGGGCTAGTCACAGCTTCTCGGAGCTCTCTCAGCCCCACCTACTTCACAGGGTGTTTGTTGTGAGGGGGGAAGGGCAAGGAGATTATAAGCCCCTTTGAGTCTCCTACAGGAGAGAAAGGGGGGATATAAATCCAAACTCTTCTTCTTCTAATTAAGTCACAATAAAGTTCAAGTCACTACTGATACTCTTAATAGAAGACTTATATCCTGATCCAAAACACGTTACTTGAATGTGAATTCAACTGATTCCAAGATATATTTCTAAGTGACATTGTCCAAATTAGAGTTATAAATTCAAAATTCCAGCTGCAGAGAGCTCTGGTGGGCCAGACCTGAAGGTCCACCTGCATGTAAACATTAGTGCTTTGCAAATGATGGAGAAATAGATGGAAGGATAAAAGACTGTCTGCTGTTCTTAAGCACTGAGATGAGACTGTGGGAGAGTCATGGTGAGAAACCTGATCTCAGATGCCTACCTCTTCAGGGGACAGAAGGTATTCTGGAAAATGACACAGTCCTAGGATCAGTAAGTGTTGAATGCTCAGAGGCACGTGCAGTTGGAAAAGAAACCAGTGATTGCATATGATGGGGATGAACAGAGGGCACAGCACACATAGATCTGAGCAGAACAAAAACATGGAGAGTAGACTAAGAGGACTGCCAGCTGTAATCTCTGAGGTGAAATTTTCTTTTCTCTTTCCGTTTTCTAGAACAAAGCCTGGGCATGGCTACTTGTGAGTCCCTTGTCTCATGGCCTTGGATGAGCTGCCTCATTGGCTCCAGAGACAATCTAAGATATAATTAGTTATTTTTTATTTGTATTTTTTTCTGTAGTAATAAACTGCTGAAGTCCCTACAGAGAAAAGCAGGAAGTAAATATTTAACTAACTGGCCACATTGATTCGAAATCAGCTAAATTTTACACACTGACTGAAATTTATCAGTTCAACCACTTGTTGTCAAACTACTCTTTTTCTAACCTAAAGGTTTTACTTTTATGAAGTACAAAGCATATCATTTGGGGCAGTAAACCCAGTTTCTTTGTCTGCAGAAGATGATGGCAGATGCAATGACATCATTGTTAGTATTCTCTCTTGTCCTAAGAAGAATCTTATTGCACTTCTGTATCTGAACTGAAGCTCCAAGGTAAACTAAGGATGCCACTCAATTAAATACTTTTGTTGCTCAGTTAAAAATGTGTGTGGGGGGGTATGGCTCAGTGGCAGAGCATCTGCTTTGTATGCAGAAGGTCCGAGGTTCTGTACCTGGCATCTCTACTTACAAAAGGCCTGGCAGTAGGTGATGTGAAAGACCTCTTACTGAAGCACTGGAGAGCCACTGCCAGTCTGAGTAGACAACACTGTCCACTGAAGTATTCTAATGGTCTAATTCACTATAAGGCAGCATAAATTTCAAATAGGACAAAAGTAGCAGCTCTGATGAAAAACAAGGTTTTCTTTCATTTTTGGAATGATGCCTGCATATGTCAGAGCCAGCACCATCCCAGTAGGTGCATTCTTCTACGTGTGTGTGAGAAAGAGAGAGACCCTATATATACTTACATTTGTATGGGTATAAACTAGAAATAGTGAACATTTTGAAACAGATCAGCTGCCTAACAAAGTAAAAACAATAACTAATTGATTGACAAAACTCTTGACATTGCCAATTCAACTCTCACTGCTTCCCCAAAGCAGAGGCGGAGCTACCAGGGGACAGGGAGGTGCTCATTGCACCAGACACATATCTGGGGGGGATGGAAAATTGCCCCCACCCCCACCCCCACACTTACCTTAGTTCAGCCTGAAAGTGCAGGCTGGAAAAGCACCTGTTCACTTAAGGGTGAAAAAGGCCTGGTGGGAACTGCACTTCCCAGGAGACCTTCCAAGCTCCAAGGTCTCCTGGGAAGTGAAGTTCCCACCAGACCGTTTTCACCCTCAGGGGAACAAGCTGCTTTTCCCAGCCTGCACTTTCAGGCTGAGTGCTGTGGGTGTGTGGGTGTGGAAAATGCAGAGTGCGCATTGGGCGCAGTATAGCCCAGCTACACCTCTGCCCCAAAGAAACTTGGGAGTTGAGCAATCCAATCCGGGGTGTGTGTGTGAATCCCCCTCTGGAGGTGATGCGGGCTTATGCCAGCAGGTTCGCCCTCTCTGGGGCACTTATGTTGCTGAGGGGCAAATCCGCCAGCACGCATCTGCTGCAGTACCCTGCAACAATCCGCTGCAGTGCTGCGCCTCGCGTTGGCAGTCCTTTGCCACCACCAGCTACGTCAGTATGGTAGGGGCATGGATCAGCTCCCAGAAGTGGAGCCAATCTTAGTTGGTTTCCACTGCCAGGACAGCAGCAGTGGGAAGAGAACTGCATCCACACACACCCATTCCCAAGCAGCGTAGTGTTATCACCACTCTTGCCTTCCCTATCATTGCATACGCCCCCAATTTCCTTTACTTTCCTTTTCCAGCCAAGCTGTGCTATAACAGACAAGAAAACTTGGGTAGGAAGGTCCACCCAACAGCTGCTCCATGTTATTTTGAACTAAACACGAAGGGAAGCAAATATTATTCCATTAAACAAATTGTATATACCGTGTTTCCCTGAAAATAAGACTTTTGCTCCCAAAGATGTGCTATGTCTTATTTTCAGGGGATGTCTTATATTTCTGTATTCTGTTCGTCAGGCATGCTTCCAAACAAAAACTTTGCTACGTCTTACTTTCGGGGGATGCCTTATATTTCGCACTTCAGCAAAACCTCTACTACGTCCTATTTTCAGGGGATGTCTTATATTCAGGAAAACAGGGTATGACCAAATAAAGATGCTTATGAACATTACTTTTGAGTCTAATTTCTTTATATATAGTAACTGGACTTATTATTAACATCGATCATGTGTATGGCAAAGGTCAGGTTTATGCCTCAGATCAAAAAAATGTCCAACAAAAAACGATGCAACTGGATTTTTTCAGTATAAAGAATACCAGTACGAATGTGTATTTTCTTAAAGAATGAAAAGAATTTTGCACTAATTCAACAGTTGAATATTGTAATAGAATAGTATTTGGTACAGTTTGCTCTTAATTGTTTACCTTAAATCCTGTACCAATCCCCAAGTTAGTGCTTTGTCATGTCATTTTGAAAGCAGAGAGTAGCTTCCCCTGCCCATAGTGACATGAGAGAGAGCAGAGCACCCACAGAGATTCCACTTTGGATCAGAACACAGACAGCCTATTTTCAACCTAGTTCAACGAAGAAAGCTCAGACCGCAGAATATCAGGAGTCATGCTCTAAATGAGGGAGACTGTGTGTGGACATTCCCCTCAAATGCAAGGGCTTCCTGCTTTCCACATGAAGTAATATCCTTTCTTGGGAGCAGACATACACACTATGCCAAGTTGCTATTCAGTAACTTGTTTTTTGTGTGTCAATTTGATGTGTTTCTTAGATTTATCTGTTCAATGAACATTTCTGACTACTAGTCTTTCTCTCCTGCTTCAACTGATACTGGCTTCACGATTGTTATTCCTTGATACTTTGGCAAACTTATCATGCCATGGGGGATTTTTGAAAATGATACTCTCATTTATAAAACACACAATGCTGATATATACGTGGAACTTCAATTTAAACCATTATTGTGTACCATCTTCCCCTCCTCCCGTTTATAATAATCCATTAAATGCTTTCAAGTATGGATAAGGAATAGCAACCTGTAGATCTGAATGGAACCCAGATGACCTATAAAATACGTACTGCCTTGCTGCCTGAGTTGTTATAGCTCTCATCTCTAATGGATGGTATTGTTATTTTACCATCTAGACAACCACACACATCAATTATACATTATTCTATGTTGTGAATCTGTTTTTTAAAGCAACCTTCCTTTCTGTTACAATATATACTTTTCCCCTCTGTGTAAGCATAGCCCATTTTTTAGATTTATTTAAAAAAAAAAGAAGTGTATTCGGGTTCTTATTCTCCAAGTCTCCAAGAAGATATATTATATCTTTTTGGGAGGAGGGAGGTTCCCTTGAAAAAGAGGGCAGAGTTCCTTCACAAAAAGGGATATTGCTTCCTCCCTGGCTGCATTAGAAAGTGTGAGAAGGGACCATAGCCCACAATTTTTAAAAAACCAACAAATTTAATTATGTCAAATGCACAGCAAATGCTGAACACTTCATAGAATATAGATCTGTGGCAGAAAGAGAGGAAAAGGATAGGACATTCCAAGGAATCCATTGTGCCCTTCTCCCTCACATGTGTGGTAAAGCAGAAGCTTTCAGACAAAGAGGTCTCATGGAATTTTTGTGGTGGTGAAACTGCCTTCAAGGAGCTGCAGAAACAAAGTATTATTTCTTATAAGAAATTATCTTTTCTTTTATGGCGCTGGAATCTAAATCCCAAATGGTTTTGTTACACCCCTCTACATTCATCAGAGTCAATGTGATTCTGTTTAGGATTGCACTGTGGGTCATACCTTAGCACCCTACCCCAAAGGCACAAGGCAAAAGGGCTGAGTCTGTGGAGTGTTCAGTGCTGAGGAGATGTGAATCACAACCAGACTGCTGAATGCCTGTTAAACAATTCAAAGACCTTCTAGCATCTTGTAAATGGTTCCCTAAAGCAGCGTATCAATGCCCCCAACTGCACTATTCCATCAGAGGTCTGGGGAAACCACTTTAAAGCTCTATTCGCAGACAGTCACAGTAATGAGTTAGATGTTGGTTTCTAAGTTAAGGGCATTCTTTGTACAACCCCCCATTGGAATCCAGTACAGGTAGAGGAAGCAGCAGAGTTAACTGATCAACTAAAAAATGGTGAAGAGCCTGCAATTAGTCTATTGCCCATACTGGACAAATTTTATGCCTGCTGACTCTTTAACAGTGTGTTTGGCTATCTAAATGAAAATCATACAATTCCGGGTGCTCAAGCTGCATTTAGAAAAATCACTCTACCATAGATCACTGCCTGATTCTTGACAATTTGGATGAGAAATATTCCAGGCTAATGTATGGCAAACTATTTGCAGCCTTTATGGATCTTAGGGTTGCATTTTATTCCATCTCTAGGGCTAAGCTATGGGGGACATTAAAGGCAGTCTCAAGTGATAAAAGACTTCTCTATCTCACTAAAGTGTTACACTTGCAAAACAAGTTGCAGGTAAGAAATGTTCCCCAAGAGCAACTAGAAAAATACATATGCTAAAGGGAGTAATGCAAGATTGCATCCTGGCCCCTACTCTTTTTATTATATTCATAAGTAATCTTGAAGCAACCTTGTTGGATGACAATGGCCATCTTCCTCGCTTAGGCCTTAAGGACGCGTAGCCGTCTCCAGGCAGCCGACCATTATACACTGAGGGCAGCAGCAGCCTGCAATGCAGCCGTGCCACCCTCACGCCGCCCTCCCGGCCTGAAGCCAGCGTTTCCCCAGAGTGCTTCCCAGCGCTCTTTTTGGGGAAACGCCGCAGTGAAACCGCTGCTGAGCGAACGGCAGCAGCTTCACGCCGCCTCCCCCACCCGGCACTCACCTTGACCCCGGGCCTCCGGTGCGTCGCTGAGGCCTGGGGACCGCCCCCCTGCCCTCGCCCGCTGGAGCGAGGCTTAGGCGCCAGAACCAGAAGGCGTGCCCCGAAGCCTCGGCGATGCGCGCCCGAACTTTCGGGGACTATGCGAGGCTCGGCCGGGCACCGGCTCGATGGCGCCGGCTGCCCAGCTGTTCGAGGACCGTCCATCGCCCGGGACAGTCCAACAGTGTCGTCAGTGCGATGCGTCATAAAGCGCCCGACCCGGCCGTTATTCCACCTTCGCGATCGGCGGAAAGCGGGACAAAGTTTCTTGGTCACAGCAATGAAAATGATCTCTGAATTAATTACACAAAATCCAAAATCCTGGAGTTTGAAAAAGGATTTGTACAGCAGCAATGGCTCATTCATAGCCATATGTTGGAGCAAGTCAGGAAATTTCAGTTATTTGGGCCTAAGTTTATTTCATTTAGGCTCCTGGTCTATGCAGTTAGCCCTGAAGAAAGCCAATACTGACCTAATTTCTATCTTTTGCTCTCACTCCACAACAGGAGGTCATTATGTTCCCCCATCCTAAAAGTGTTTAAAGGTGATGGCTCAATTGCTATATGCTGCTGCAGTTTGGATTAGTGGAGTGTGTCAGGAGATCAATAGACAATTCTGAAAGTTCACAATTGTGTCTCTAATGTGTTTCTATTGGAAATGGAAGAAGATCCCCTGACCATTAAGATGTGGGTGGCAGCCCTAAGCATCTGACTGAGGGTCAAGAACTTTGACAAGTTACAGGCTTATTAGGATTCCTAGTCCAACATGATCATTCTAGTGGATGGATGTAAATGGCTGCTTGAAAAGCTGCCTCAGTTGTTCTCTCTGCCCCTTTTGGGATAGCTCTTCAATCACTAGAGCAGAGACTATGGGATATTACATTGGCAGATCAGTTGCTGATCAATATGTTCTTCGAGGGCTTAACAGGAGAAACAGTTCCATAGGTATGCCAGTCTCAGACCATTTAGGGCTTTGTAGGTTACTACAAGAACCTCGAATTTGATCTGGTACTCCACCCGAAGCTAGTGCAGCTGGTGGAGGACAGGTTGAATATGAGTCCGCCACAAGGAACCTGTAAGGGTTCATGCTGCTGCATTCTTTATGAGTTAGAGCCTCCGGAGCAGATCCAAGTGTAGCTCTATGTAGAGTGAATTGCAATAGTTTAGCTTAGAGGTAGATCACAGTGGCAAGATCAGTCAGAGATTGGGTGTCAGCTGCTTATCTGGCACAGATGAAAAACACTACCTGAGTGGTGTGCACTAGCTGGGCCTCCATTGTCAAGGAAGCACCAAGGACTCTTGACAATCAGTGCAGCTGTCAGCTGCATGCTGTTCAGGGTCAGCAGTGGGCATTCCCAATCAATTCCCTCCAATCCAGCCACATGATTTCCATGTTCACTGGATTCAGCTTCAACCAGCTCACTTTCATCCATTCCATCACAGCTCCCCAAAAACTGGCTGAACAATATCAGTGAGAATGATGCTGAATAATATCAGTGAGAGAATCGCCCCATATCAGATGCAGCACACCAATGGATGGCACTTAGAAATTCTCTCACTTATTGAAATCCTCTGTCCCTGGCCATAGAGAAAGGAGTACAGCCATTCCAATACAGGTAGACCCCTGTATTCCCATACGAACAAGGCAGTTGGTCAAAATGTTGTAATTGACTGTTGATAGATCTAAGACAGGGGTCTGCAACCTGCAGCTCTCCAGATGTTGGCCATGGTGGCAGGGGCTGATGGGAATTGTAGTCCATGAACATCTGGAGAGCTGCAGGTTGCAGAGCCCTGATCTAAGAGATTCAGCAATGCTTGGTCTAGGTATTCACGATGGTGGCCAGTGCCATTTCCATCCCATGGCCAGCATTCAGGGCTGATGTCTCATCCAGAAAAGTTTGGAGCTGCTTCACACTGCTCCTGCAATTACCTTGCCTAGAACAGGAAAGTTCAAAACCAGGCAGTAACTGGATAGATCACAAGAATCTAAATATGGCTTCTTCAAGTGCTGTCTCACCATGACCTCTTTCAATTCCTCAGAGAAGGTCCCTAAACTCAGGGACAAGTTGATAATATTCCCTAAGGGCATCAGCACCACATCCCTGCTGGACTTCACCAACCAGGATGGGCACAGATCCAAGAGGCATGTGGTGGGTTTTGCAGCCCTTATAATTCTGTGCACATAGTCCTGAGAGAGTTGGCAGAAGTAGTTCAAAACAGGATGAGAAGATGGAAAGATGGCCCCCAGTCCCAGATTGCAGATCCTTGTAAGAACCAGAAGAACAAGCAAGCCAACCATAGAACATCTATGCAGAGATCTTATGTTATGAATCTTCATATATGAACATCTTCAGAAGATACAAATGAATCCAGCACAAATTACTTATTGGAAGATCAGAAAATAAAAAGCAACCAGTCCCTGGTTCAAGATCTCTAACCTTCCAAAATCCTGTGTCAGCCATGAAACTCACAGGATAATCTCAAAGATGTCTTTGTCTTTAAGACTAACCTTATGGGATAGTTGCAAATTTATAAAATGGATGCTATGCAAAGGGTGGAATGAAAAATGTGACAGATCAATAAAGGGCAATGATTACAAAAGTGGTTGTTTCAAGTCAGGAAATTCATCACACCCAGCTCTCTAATGAGCAAATGAAAAGATGAAAGTGAGAAGCCACAGATCTGGGTTGGATGGAGCTGAATGAGTTGCTATTATTTTAATACAGGGAAATGTTTGTTTTGGATTCTTTAAAGATTTAACTTATAAGCAAGTCTATATAAATGCAAATGCCGTTTCTGTAGATATAATTTCATAAAGCAAAACTACTCACTATCTTTAGTAGAAAAATTCAAGTGGCAAGTGTGACAAGCAAAGAAAAATGAATGCAGTTAACTTCAGCCATCCTGGCTCATCTGAAAGCTTATGTCAGTTTCTAAATAAGCTTTTCATTTTTTTATTCAGTCGGATGATCTCTGTTGATTTACAGCATGAATGAGCATGGCACATTGCAACTTGTATAGTATATTTTTACCCCCTCAATAATAAAACATTTATTGCAGACACATCAAGCTTGCTAGTGGTTTTGACTTATTATAGCAATGAAGTGCCATGTTAAACAACTCATTTACATTGTGGCAGAAGACTCTGTATAAGCACTCTAAGTAATTTAGTTCTATCTCAGAAAGAAGGCTTCCAAAATATATTTAACACTGATAATAAACCATAATTGGATGCAATTTGCTCTAACCAGCCGCTTCTCCCAGGTGGGAAAAGTTTCCATTCAGGCTCCACCAACACAGAAAAAGAAGAGAAATGTATAAGGTTCCCCAAGAACAGTGTTTCAAGATCCTTCGTTCCCAAGTGGTGAGTTGTACAAAGCTGACTATAAGAGAGAGAAAGAGATTTGAGGATTTAGTTTCTTTTACAAACATTCATTCATTTTCAAATGTACAGATGGAGCAGATATTACAGCAACAAGAAGGATACATGCAGTGCTGATGCAAAAGCTCAACTCAACAAAGGACTTGCGGGGAAGACAACAATCCTTCAGAGGAAGACAACCATCCTTCAGAGGCAGTCCTCAGCACAGTATCTTAGTGCAATCCAAGACAATTTATCACAGATTAATAAAAGAAAGGTGAAAACTCCACAATACAGCAGTTAAAATATGTGAAGTGAGTTCCAGAGAATAAGTCTTTGTAAAGGGCTGCTTTTCCAACTTCTGGCAACATTTACAGATCATGCCCTGTCTGTTGAAGCCCTGATTGTAGGTGTTGGGAAATTTAACAAGTAATTAGCAAATTAAACAGCTACAGACCTGTCTATAATCAGGTCCACACAGAAGCCATGTTTTTCTATCTTGTCTGCTTCTAACAAGGCATATTTACCCAACAAAGATCATCGCTAAATATTTGCTTTGCTAAGATAAGAGTTACTGCTTAAACAGGACCCCCAAAACAACATGGCCTAAGGAGAAAATATCATGACAACTTTTAGCAAGTTACAGTAACCATATTCTTTAAAAAATCATTGACAATCTTTAAGCTAACTCCCAATTTTGGGGAGTTAGCCTTGAAATGCAGCTCCGTGTGTAATTTATTTAATCCCAAATTCTTGTAAGTGCCTCTGGGACACATCCTGATAAGGATTTCTCTCCTTTGTATGTTTACACTACAAATTAATTTTGAAAGACAATTTTTCCATGTTTGTATCCGTCTGCCCTGGCCCTGACTGAATGGACTTCCACGATTGTAGAATTTTCCCTTCATAGGCAAGCAGTCACATTTGCAAAGGTGAGATGCCAAGAGGCAAAATAGTAGGAGTAGGCAAATACGTTTATATATATTGTTTTTTGTATTCAGGTTTATTAAACCCAGATTTTTTCAAAAAACCAAAAATTGCCAATATGCCAATTTAAGCTTTTCTGAAAATGTTTTAAGTTATTAAAACTGAACCCCAAAAATATACCTGCCTCCATACTCCACGCGGGTCTGGGAGCAGCAGGCAGCACAGAGCTGAACCCACACTGCCTGCTGCCTCTGAGACCCACATGAACTTCAGAGGTAGGTGCAGAGCTTAAATTTGGACCTGGCCAGGCTGAACCCAGTGTTGAATTGCACGCTCAGCCTGGCCAGGGCTCTGCCTCCCATGTGCCTGTGACCTTCAGAGGCAGAGAAGCAGTAGAAAGCTGGACCCAGCCAGGCCAAGCCTGCAGTTAAGTGCTGGGCTCAGCCTGGCCAGGTCCAACTTTAAACTGCAGGCTTCAAAGCTGGAGCTTACACTTTAAAGATGGACCTGGCCAGGCCAAGGCCAGCACACTGCGGCTTAGCCTGGCCAGGTCAAGTGTTCAACTGTGTATGCTACTTCTGAAGTCTATGTGGACTTTGGAGGCAGAGCCCATAGTTGAACACTGGGCCCAGCCAGGCATCCAATGAGGGAGAGGGGAGGGGCTCTCTCTCTCTCTCTCTCTCTCAGGTGATGGACTGAATTGGTCCAAAAATACTGAAATTTTTCAGCATTTTTAGGAATCTGATTTTTTAGCTCCCTTTTATTGCTGCCTTTTTTGATGAAAAAAAAAACCTCCTGAAAAATACTGGCAAGGTATATTTTCCAGAGGGTTTTTTTGGTTCGGGTTTACCAAATGCTCATTCCTAAGTACATGCATCATTTTGGTATCCTCAGATACTTTCATGTATGAACTTGAAGATGTATTGAACTTGTTGGAGGAGATTGGTGCCACCACCTCTACATTAAGGTCCATTTTGGGGCCCTTGCTGGGGCTCATTCATCTTTTTCTTGGCCACAGCTAGATGGGGGAGGGTGTTACCTAGCTTAACAGTTATGAATATATGTTTCAAAATAGCGATGGGGAAAATAACTCAGCTTGGCAGTGCGAGAGGCAGGCTAGGTGGGATCTTTTAGACAGCTATACCAGAATTGGCTTTTGAAACGTTCTACAGAGAATGCAAAAGAGACCAAATTGTATTTTAAAGTGTTTTTATATAAATTTTGGTTGCAAGCAATCACACAGTGAGACATTAAGGCTCATACACACAGTTCCTAAGTATATAAACAGGGATGAAAAGATAGATTTTGGATGATAGAATAGGAGGGGAAGCAGGGGACTTATACATAACCTAAATTCTGCAGAGAAGATCTTGGAGAAAGCAAGGATTCCTATGCCAGCATAGGGATCCATTGCGAAGGACGATACCGCATCTCAAACCAATGTGACCAAGAGAGGTTCAGGCTAGTATTGAGCACTGAGGCTCGGGTGTGCAGTGTTTTTATACCCCCTTGTGCAGGTAAGGCGGGAAATTCAAACTTAGGTTTCGTTTCTCTGCAACTGCTTGGGGTTTTCTCGCTGGACTTGCGGGGTTGAGCAAATTAGCAGCTCTATCTATTGTTTCTACTTCCCGGGACAATGAGGCCAATTGGTCCTCGAGTACATCAGTGAAACCTTAAATGGTTTATGCAGAGATACTTCCTAAAGTCTCTGCCCAGAGTATTCAAATTTGGCTGAGGTGTTTGTTATCAGGAAGGGATCATTTGTTAGAGAGAAAATACAAAGAGATACTACAATCTTAGGGTAGGATGTTCCTGTACTATTTGCATAGCTGCAACCATGGCAAGGTGTGGTATCCAGGAGTTCTACAGATTCAATTATGTTAACAGAGTGCTCTGGCAGGGTGTGATAATCAAGATGCATGTCCTTGTGTCATGAGATGTCCAGATTGTATCACTGGAGTAACTCATAGATCTAATCTTTGCAAACAGATTGTTTCGCTTTAGGCTTGCTTTCAGCTTGGACACTCTGCTATTCACCCATACAAACATGGAAACTGGCATTTTGTAGTACACAGTATAAGAAATAATATGAAAATCCAATATTTCAAAAGGCAGAGGATAAAGGGCAGAGTTACAAGGGTGTTGCTCACCCGTGTACTCTTTCTGGAGTATACTGGAAGCAGACATGTGGTCTATGTATCACTGACTATTCACATGCCCCTATCCCCTTGCAAAGTGCATGGCAAGTCACATACACCCAGTGGAAGGTTCCTACCTCTTTCAAAAGTTCCTGTTCTCACATAATTTTGGGTTCCTGGTCCATTTCAACTAGTAGTTCCCTGTGGTTGCTGTTCAACTGTGGGAACATCTTTATTTTTGGAGTTTCCCCTATCACAATGGAAGCCACAAGACAAGAGTGGATGCATCTCCATTCCCAAACAGACCCACTGGATTCTATATTTTAGATATTAGTATTCTGGAGAGAGATTTAATATATACAATACTGGAGAGAGATTTATTAACCTTTAGAAAATGATCATAATTACTTTCTACCAGTTTAGTAGAGGTGATCATGTTGGTAGATATTTATATGTGTTAAATACAATTATCATTTGGCAGCTGAGTCATTTTTAAGTGTCTGCTTCTAAGCTAAAAGAAAAGTAGGGAAGTAGTTGGAATCAACCAACCAAGATGCCTGCGAGGATCATGACTAACTTAAGCTACATTCATTTCAATAGGATTTAGCTATTATAACTTTAGCTGGATAGGGGACAGCTTGTCTATCCTTCTCTGAGCCTCTTGCTATCCTACTTTGATTAGATTCCCAGGAATTATTTGAACAGGATATAATATTGCAAAACCAATGGTCATATTGCAGTCAGTAGTGTGACCCAAGCCCCAGAGAAGCTCACCAAATTTACAAGCTTTTAGGCTTTGATTCTTCAAGCCTTTAAGTTCCTTCACTTTATGGAGCCCTTTTAGCTGGCCTGATTTTATTCTTCCATTGTTTTAAAAGGCTTTTCCTGATTTTAGGCTCATTTTTAAGGTTTTTAAGGTCTTCCAAATTTTAACTGATTATTTTATTTTTTAAATAAAAATATCTCCTGCTTAAAATGCTTGATTGTTATTTATATTATTTATTTTAAACTACCTCATAGATAATGGGGTACTGTGTGGTTTCCGGGCTGTATGGCCGTGTTCTAGCAGCATTCTCTCCTGACGTTTCACCTGCATCTGTGGCTGGCATCTTCAGAGGATCTGAATGCCAGCCACAGATGCAGGCAAAAGGAGAGAATGCTGCTAGAACATGACCATACAGCCTGGAAACCACACAGCACCCCAGTGATTCCAGCCTTGAAAGCCTTCGACAATACCTCATAGATATTTTTAAGGGAACAAAATATAAATGCAATAAATGAAATAATAAATAAAACCGGTTCTGCAGGCCAACCTTCACAACTAGTAATGGTGTACTACTAAATGATACTTTTTTTTACCTTGAGAAGTTTACATAATATATTAACATCGTAAGAAAACTGAAACCTTTAATGGCATCCAGATAGCAACAATAATACATGCTTTTAAAAATACAAATTTATAAAAGAACATATAACAAAATAGGGATCATATTAAAAATCCTCTAAAATGATGATTTAAAAACTGAATAAAATGTTTCAAAAGTTACTTTAAGAGCACCTTGCAAATACAATACAGAGGAACCTGGAAGTCAACTCTAAGACTTCTCTTGGGCCATTGTCCAGAAGGAAGAGGGTTTTCTGTTGGTCTGCGAGAATGCTGTTGTCAATCAACAGAGGAGCCAGGAACTTCCTCCTAGCTGCATTATATAAAGGACAATGGATCAGGAGATGATGAACTGACTCTTCACAATTCATATTACAAATGCAAAGCCTTTTATGGCATGGTATTTTCATCTCCCTACCAGATCTCAGGGAAGATGGCATGAGGTTACATCTTGCCAATGAGATTGCACATTGCAGTTTGGGTTCAGGAAGTAAATTTAAATAGTTGGATATATTTGTTTTCCCCAAAGAAATGCCAAGATACAACAGTGGGCAGAATCTACTAGCCTGATCAATCAGACTCTGGTACTCGCAATCATAAAGTCTGTCTCTGATTCTGCTGAACACTTCATTACAGGACAGTATAAGTAAGGAGTTTACCGGAAGTCCCATCCTTCCTAGTTGGCCCTCAATATAGGTCCACCATTCCAAGGAATGTAAGAAAACAGTCTACATGATAGCTGATCTGTGATTGCCATTCTGCAGAATCTCCGCTTATCCAGAAATTTTACAGCGCAATCTTAAGAACATTTTCCTGGGAATAAACCCAACTGAATAGGATTCTGTGTAGATCTGTTTATGATAGCTCTCTTTACGTAGTTCCAGATTTGTTATGAAAAAGTTATGCTATTTTATTTGCTGCTTTAAAATTCTGATAGCTGACAAATCAGCACCAGTATTAAAAAGTAAATAAATAAAAAGATTACAAGCAGCATTTATTTATCTAATGGAATTTACATGTGAATAGTTTTTCTTAGTTTTATATTAATTACTTATATTTAGAAAATCATCAGAATACAATAATGAAAGGTAATTAAATAAAAAGATATAAGATATAACAAGATTGTTACTGCGTAGCATGTTACAAATTTCAGATATGAATAACATCAAACAATATGCCCACCAAGCCATGTCACCCAGTGTTCTCAAGGTAATCTTATAAGATAGATCCATTATTTATCCATAGAAATCCATAGTATTTAAATTAGTATCTTATATTGTTTTACCCTTGTGGAGGGGAAGGCTTGTCATAAAACAGCATGTGTGTCAGGGATGAGAGAGAATGCAAGAGAGAGAAATAAATAAGTGATAGGTAAGTAAAAAAGTAAGCCCTGCAGTAGAAGCCCTGACCTCTGCTTTCCCATCCAACTCAGCTCCTCCACAATGCTAACTGCTTGTGTGGAAACCCAGTTTAGACAAATTGGGGAAAGAAATCATCCCACCACGCAGTGCCATGGGGCAACATGACATTAAGGATCACACTACTCACTTTTTTTTTGAAGTGGAAGGAACGTCACATGAAGCTACCTTATACTTCATCAGACCATTGATCTATCAAGGCCAGTAGTCAACTCTGACTGGCTACACCTCTTCAGAGGCTCAGGCAAATGTTTTCAAACTATATACTACCTGACTCTTTTTACTAGTGATACCAGGGACTGAACCTGGGACTTTCTGCATGCAAAGCAGATGCGCTGAGGAAGGTTCACAGAAAGGCCTTACCCCTCAAAACAAAAAATAAAAGGCAGGAGATGACATGATTTCATAATCTTTGAAGGTCTCCAGACAAGAAATCCACATCCTTTGCTTCATTTCTCAAAGGTGACCTATTCCCTAGCTGCAGTGTCAATAAATAATGCAAGATGTGAGCCTGAATTTCTGGTCCTTTAGGATTACTCTTTTAGTCAAAGATTCTGCTATCCCTTTATATTGGCATAAATCAGATGTTTTTTAAAAAGTTTATGTGTTTACATACGGTAGCCTTGCATTACACTGAAACACATGTAAACATCTTCATCTTAGTAATGCAACTGCCTCTTTAACATGATTATCCATTTTTCATAGAAAATTTTGTTGCAACTTTTGCTCTATAATATGTATACGTATATTGTCAGAATAGCCCTCCTTTCATACAGGTGCTACTCATTCTCTTAGCTCTAAAGGGAGAAGAAGGTGATGACTGGAAAGTCACTTATAAAGAAGAAAACATAAGTGATTGGTCTGGGTGATCTTCAAATAGTCAGAAATCAGGTATGCCTTGTCTGATCCTTGCCCTTTTGCCTCTGGCCAGACTTCTGCTCAAGTTTAACAGGTTTCCTTTTGCTAAGGGTTTGGCCACAGTCATATTGAGGATACTCTCTCCTCTGAAACTGTCCATGTCTAAAGTGCCTCCTGTAAGGCCGCTAGGACCACTGACAGGTGGTCCTCAGCTTCTGCTGCGTTGAGGTGGAAGGCAATGCCCAATAGGATTTCACAGTCTTTCTATTCTCTGCAATTTTAGAGAGAACCTCATCAGTCTTAGCAGAAAACAGTGACTCCTCTTCAAATGGTAAGTCCTCAACACACTGTTTGGAAGGACCATACTTCACAGCCAGGCATGTCTTCACATCACCACTGAAGGCCATGGACTGGCCATATAGTTCTGCAGCCTCTGCCTTGTCACTATCCAGCAATTTGGCAAATAGCTTATTAGTACCAACTGATACCCTGACATGATAGCCATATAATTGTCAATCCTCAAGTGCCGTCATGCCAAAGTATATGACTTGCATCCCAAGGAATCCAATTTTTCTTATCAAAAGACACTGAATGTTTATTCCCACTTCGAGGATGTATCTCCTCAGTTACCAACAAAGAAGGTGAGGGGGGTGAATGCCTAAAAATTTACAGTTGTCCTGCTGTACCTTGCCCTGCTGCACCTTCTCTAGCTTCCTAACTGTAGATGGAGATGATGAAGACTTCATCCACAATTCCAGCAGAGATTCCAAGAACTCCTCTAGCATAGGAAAAGCTACCACCGCTGCAGACTCTGAAAATAAATGAGACAAAATCTTGTCTTTAGGTTTAGATGCTGCCATGTCAATGAAAATGTCCACTGCCTCAGCCATCTGATGCATCTGCTCTGTATACAGCTGCAAGTCTTCCAACAGTGTAATCACAGGGGATTCTGCCACTGTATCATACCCTCCGAAGTTATGTCAGAATTGGCCTCTGATCTGACTAAACTACCCTCCTCCACAGCAAATTCACTGGTAGGATCAGTAGGGTAATGGAGATTCAGACTCCCCCCCTCCCTTGGAACAGGAGGAGGAATCAGAACCAACCCCAAACTACCTGCATCATTTTCGCTTCATGCCACTGAAAAATTGGGGATGATAGAAGTTGGATCCAGATCTGTTGAATCAGAGCAGCCACATCATCTGCGTTTTGCATGACTGCTGGCCTCAGAACTGTCCTCCGTTCCAATGGAGCCAACTTCTGCTGTTCCGCTCCTGCCAGAGCACATGTGTCATCACTGATAGAGAGATCACCAGGAACACAAACCCCACCAAAGTTGTCCATGGCAAAAGAGACGACCCTCTAATTGAGTGCTCCAGCTCTCTCAGTGGACTGTTGTCTCATTCCGAATGCTTGGTCTTTGACTTAGCTTTTTTGGTCAGTACTGCCTTGCTATGCAGAATCGATGAAGACTGTTCCCTCTGTTTTCCCTTCAGATCCAAGTGGGAACCTGAATAGACTGACTTGGCTGACTTCTCTGACAGAGCTTTTCCATCCACAGCTGTTTGCTGCCCTATCAGCTGTGCCAAATAATGATTTCTCATACAGTGCAGTCTTAAGCTTAGGCACCCAATCTGACCTGGTCTTCATTGTAAACTGATGACATATTTTACAGGGCACAACAAGTCATCTTTGCATGACACACTTTGCATTTTTTGAAAGGCCCTTGCTGAGTTATGCCTATCCGTCTGCTACCACCACCAGACTCAGAGTGGAGAAACATGAAAGACCAAAACATAGGACAAAGCTCTAAAAAACCCTTTCCCAACACGGGAAAAAAGGAACTGAGGGGAGAGAGCAGTGGCCATTGGTCAGGTGGTCATTTAAGAGGAAGCATACATGAGACCAATGGCAGTAATAGCACCCTCAAGTGTTGAAGCTCTATAACATAACCAAAGGCTATCATTGATCTAAGCACTCCCAATCTGGGGATGCATAGAAGACCGATGATGAATCATTTGTTGCAGCTGAGGACTCCCAGTTGGGAAAGATGATCTGCTCATTCCAGTTGGAATGGGGCAACTTGCTCCAAGCCTGGAAGATTCGGTTAGAGCAGTCCAAGTGTTGTTTGTGGAAGGTCACCAGACTTTGGCCAGCATTTCCATTCAGTGCACCAGTTGGTCATCCCATCCTTTTCCCCCTTCCCCCATGTTACTGCCAAGGAGAATGTTGTTTTATGCTTCACACCTAATGCCCCAAGAACAAGTAAGCTGTCTAGACCAGGGGTAGGGAACCTGCGGCTCTCCAGATGTTCAGGAACTACAATTCCCATCAACCTCTGTCAGAATGACCAATTGGCCATGCTGGTAGGGGCTGATGGGAATTGTAGTTCCTGAACATCTGGAGAGCCGCAGGTTCCCTACCCCTGGTCTAGACCTTCAGTAAGTATTTAGAGAGTTAGCGTCGTTATTTTCTGAGCATCTTGTTAATGCTAAACTGTATTCTGTTTGATTTTTAAACATATTTTAAAATGTTCTTTAATAAAGCTTTATTTGCTTTTAAACTGGTGTGAGTTTACTGGTCAAACTCTGGTGCATGCAGATGTACATGCACTTGGTTACTGACAGCAGCAGGCCTTGAACTACAACCGGATACAAGAACATCCAGAGTATCCTGCCACATTAGATCAAAGATTAAGCTAATACATCATTTCTAACAGTAGCTTAACACAAGCTTCAGGCAAACTCACAAACAAAACAATACTATTCTTCTTGTTCCTGTGCAGAGACCGTGTAATATAGAGTTAGAATATTAGGCTGGGATCAGGGAGACCTAGAATTGAATCCTTACTCTACCATATAAGGCAGGAAAACCTGTATAGCATGGTTAGGAGACTGCCTAAGGCTGCCACAAATAGTAAAGAGGGCAAAAGGTCAGCAACAAGTGCTAATGCAAAATATATCCTTTCTTTGGTGAATGCTAATACAGAGAGTGGCTAAAGGGACAGATGTTAATCAATTAATGTTCTTGATTAACAACCTGATGGTCAGATATGGGTAACGGTAATTCCACTAGCTAATGGGATGAGGACGGATCCCACTTGTGCGTGTGCCATCAAGTTACTTCTAACTTATGGCAACCTTTTGAATTTATGTCCTCTAAAATTTTTCTATTGTTAACAGCCTTGCTTAAGTCTTGCAAACTAAGGGTGTGACTTCCTTTATAGTATCAATCCATCTCATGTTGGGTCTTCTTCTTTTCCTGCTGCCCTCAACTTTTCCTAGAAGACTCTTGTCTTTTCATAACGTAGCCAAAGAAGGATAGGCTCAGTTTAGTTCTTGTAGCTCCTAGGCAGATTTCAGGCTTGATTTGATTTAGAACCCACTTATTTGTCTGTTTGGTGATCACAGTATCTGTAAAACTCCTCTCCAAAACCATATTTCAAATGCATCAACTTTCTTCCAGTCAGCTTTCTCACTGTCTAACTTTTATACCCTTCCATTTTTATACCCATACATAGTAATGAGGAATACAATGGCATGAATTAATTTGATCTTGGTCACCAGCACACATCCTTACATTTAAGGATCTTTTCTAGTTTCTTCACGGTTGCCTGTGCCAGTCTGAAACTCCTGATTTTTTCATTGCAGTCTCTCTTTTGGTTGAAGGATCCCACTTAACTCTGTCTTTTGCCCTGGAAATGGTCAGAAAATTGGCCCATCATGACATTCAGAGAAGAACTGATCCCAGCCTCAGGTTGAGGAGAAGAACACATGAACTGAAATGGAAGAATACTGACAAGAGCAGCTCTGAACTTGAAGGAAACTTGGAAAAATACACTGAAGTGGTAAGGACAAACCTCCCATTTTGCACGTTTTGGGGGGTTATACTTTCCCTCAGCTTCACTTATAACTAGTGGAATGCTGCAGAAATTCTACATAATCTATATCTCTGGACATATAATGCCAAATGAAAAGCTGCTTTGATTATAACGTACTGTAGAAAAACATCCTAGGATGACTGAAACAAATGGTTTTTTTAAAAAAAAGAAAGCTATTGCCTTATCTGGATTTCATTCTGTCCCCAGTAAAGCACTTGTTTGTATTCAATGCTTATTGAAAATGCTCTTTCTGGGACACTCTGACCCATCTAACTCTGAGTCTTTATCAACAGAACTACTTATTTCCTCTACAGCTGCCAAGTTGTTGAGCTTCATAGTCATCCTCCCAGGAGACAAGAACAAAAGCTGAATATATGATAGGTTTAAAGAAGCTGGACTACAAAAGAAACCCTTAGAGGGTCCAAATAGCTGGCCATATGTGAAATCAAATGGGCAAGCCATCAGCATCACCAGTGAACATATTGTACCAACTGGGAATGAAAATAAAACATTCAACAACCAACTGTTATAATCTGTCAATTGTCAAACTAATTCCTGTGGGTTGCAAAAATAGACATGAATGGGAAACTCATCAGGTCCCCATTGTACGATTCACAGGTAATGCAACTGAGGCTTGTTGTTTATCAAATCCTAAGCGGAATCTCATCTGAAATACAGTCCTCATATATTCAATCAAGAATAACTGATTCCTGAAGAACTGAAATGCTGAATAACAACATGGTAAATTTTCCCTGATGCAGCTTTTCTCTCAAAGAACCTTGAAAATTCCCCCCAAAAAGAGAAGCAGTTGGCAGCATGCCCTAGAAAACACCAAGGCTGCAATCTCACATCATTGGATATTTGCACAATTGTAATACTATGACAATAATTTCCAACTGAATTATTGTGTTGTAGAATATTGCTATAGAGCAGTGACCATTCCAAGTTCAATTATGTAAGTACCAAACTACAGATAATTTATGCTATAGCCTTAAAATATGCCCCAGGTCACTATTTGCTTCATATTTAATAATCAGTGGTGTAGCGCCCATGGGGAAGGGGGGCGTAATGCCTGGGCAGAGCCATGGAGGAGGCATGGCCAGGCTGTGGAGAGGGCATTCCGGGGCAGGGGGGTAGGGGCGGAGGGCACTGCAGCAGGACATGGGCATGCCCCAGGCGCAGTTTTTCCTTGCTCTGCCCCGATAACAATGCTATAAAAAGATGAAGACACGTCGCAACAGGCACTGTGCATTACCATTATCAATGAAATATCAGACACTAGATGTTTACCACCAGGGAAAACAAATGTCATTTTAGAGATTTTTAAAATTTTTATCCCACCTTTCCACCCAATAGGGTCTTCAAAATAGTGAATGTTTTGTCTGGTTTCAATCAGACACGTATATTGTTTCTTGGTGGTGGCAAGGGGAGGGTCCGCTGCAGGAGAGTGCCAACAGGGCTGGGGGGGGGGCGCAATGTCCCAGGCAGAGCAGTGGAGGGGGCATGGCTGGGCTGCGGAGGGGGCATGGCTGGGGTGTGGCGTGGCGTGGCATTCCAGGGGCATTCCAGGACCATGTAGAGGTAGACAACACCATAGCAGGTGCACAGGGTGCGGGCATGCCCCAGTGCACAGGATGCAGGCACGCCCTGGGCCCCTCGCTCCACCTCTGAATGCATGTCAGGGGAATGGTATCTATGTGATTGAAATGCATTCCAATCTCATTGTAACTGCTTAAATTCTACAAGTAACTGCTGCTAAAAGATATATGTAACCAGCCTGCTATGTGTTACTACTGTCATCTGGGGTATTCTTTCCTTGATCTTTACTTTATGACTTCACATGCTTTGTAGATAGCTAGGCTTTCCTCTGACACCTTGGTCCCATGGGAAGCAGAGCTGATTCTTCTATCTCATGGGGGTAGGATGCCAGATGGTTCTCTCTCTTACTATCTGCCACCAACCTTGGAGCGCCTCAAGCTCCAGGGATTGTTTTTCACCACTTCTTGGGAATTTGGGAGCGGGGAATCTGTGGGGAATAAAGAGAATGTCAAAAACCAGGCTTGCCAGAACTGGCTTTGCCAGGCATTGGTGCTCTGACACTTATCAATAAACGCTACTGATCAACAACACAAAGCCCATTTATTGGCATAAAGTTCGAGACCTAACAATTGTCTTGTTGGTTCAAGAAATCAAGAAATCAAGGCAAGAAATCAAGTGGTTTGATAGTTCAGTTTAGGGGCCATCTAGTCTGTATTCACTAGAAGCCAGTTATATGTGTAAGCTCACAAATCTTCTATATATATAAAAAGCTAACAGTGACTTTGTTAGTCACGCCCTAATGCCAAAACGGCTAGACGGATCGCCTCCAAATTTTCACATGATGTTCCTCCCTGTTATGGGCAGGTAATCGGACCTTCAAATCACCGAAAGTCCATACCTGAGCCAGGTAAAATGTCTTTTTCCTGGCGTACCAGACCATGAAGCTGGCTGTGTTTAACTGTCACCCTTAGAATGTTCGTGCAGCCTGTCTGTCTGTAGCCTGTGGGCTTGGTATGACGGCTTAGAATGTTCGTGAAGATGGGCAGAGATGAGCAGTGAAACCAGTAAATAGGTAATACTGTTAGGTAAAATGAGTGGAAGTGAAACACATACATTTTGCCGTGTGAGACGTCAGGTGGGATTTCCCCCCACACGCAGGTAACTTTCACTCTCTGTGCCTCACCCACTGCTATTACACAATACGCATCCAGCTCATCCTCACGCACCTCACTGTGCCCTCCATCACATCCAACCACCACTTACCCACTTCTTCACCCATATTCACTACAGCTCTCTTTTACTAAAAGCGAGCTGGAGTTTCCCTTTTTCTTCTAAGAAAATCCACGGGGCGGGGGCGAACCAACACTACTTGCTCCGCTTCTTTTGCACGTGGCCCTTCAAGAACCCAGAGAGCTGGCCTCGTTCTGAGCGCCTCACCACCCTGCCTCTGCTGCCTGACTGGGATAGGCTTCTTGCCCCAGTTCTGCCTTACCCAAGCCAGGACTGTGCGTGTCAACTAGCCTCATAGACAACAGAATTCGCACTCTGGACAGCTCCATTGTGGAATGGAAAGGGTTACATTATACTAAAAAAACAAGGCACCACCAAATGACAATGTGAATTGAAAAGGGAAAGAGGGATTCCATTTGACCACCCCAAAAGGCTATGCTGCGGATCATTGGACCTGCATGGACATCTGTGTGGGTTGCGGACTGTGATGAGAAGGACAATTGCCACAGCAACGCGTGGCCGGGCCCCGCTAGTAAAGTATGAAAATGATGGCAATTGTCTGTCCTTTGTCCCAGAATGCAGCATTCCAACATAGGCAGCTCCTGTATAGATAGTTCATTTTACTATCATAAGTAACTGACAGCTATCCTTGATTAATTTGTCTAATACAGCAGAAATTGACCTATGCTCCATTAATTCATTATTGCCCAGGCTTTGAAAAATATTTTCAAGGTTTTATGTGCTTTGCTATAGTTACAAATAGACCCCCTGTCACATCTTTTAAGTGGCTACAAATAACGTTAGAAATAGAGTTCTTCTTTCCCTCCCCAAACCCAAACAGGTCTTTCCTCTGAATGGAAGCGCTCTGATCTCTCAAACACATCCCATTTGTATGCTTTTGCCTTCTCCTTCCAATCAGGTATGATATGAAAATTTTGGACATAAAAATGTGGTCAAAACAACATAATCTCCTCTGGCCTCATATTCCTATTTGGTATAATATTCATAACAGGAATTTATGACAAAAAGAAAATATGGAAGCGATTAAACAGGACAAATTTGTAAAGAATATCTTGTATCATAGAAGGGCTGATATAGTCAGCTGATGGCTAAAACATACTGTTGATCTTAGAGGTCATAAGCTCCTCAATATGAGGACTTAGTGAAGTTTGGCAGAGAATGTGCAAAAACCTCAGTATTGTCAACAAGAGCTGCCAGCCCCGTCTCCCGTCCTAGTGCTGCAATTTCAGATTTCCCGCAGGCAGAGTGCTGAAGATTCACAGAATGACATGAATGACACAGCCCCACTGAGGGAGAAGGGGTATTTTACACAATTAAATATTACTCTTCACAACCCATAGTAACTATGAGCAGTCTGGAACCCCCATACCTGCATCACCCCATATTGTACGTGGAGGACACTCCAATCTGCTGATAAAAACCTATTGGTGGTTCCTGTCCCCAAGGATTCATGGTTAGCCTCAGCCAGAGCCAGGGCTTTTTCTGCCCTGACTCCAGCCTAATCAAACTCTGTATCAATGGATGCCAGGGCTTTGCAGGATCTTTAAAACAACAGAGATGTTCCACTGGGCTTTTGGTTGAGGTCATGCATATATTCCACTGCCACCATCCTGCCAAACTAACCACCAATGTGCTATTGTGGCATCACTTCCTCTGTTAAATTTTTCCCGTACCCAGACGAGGGTGTTGGGTTGAAATGAGTTAGATGGTTCCGGTAGGTTTAGGTTGTTGATTCACCATCTGTTTTCTGGTTAATCACTAATGATTTGATTTTATAAATGATTTTATATATTGTTTTTAAATATGTATGGGTGCCACCCTAAGCCCAGACCCAGTTTGGAAGGGTGGGATAGAAATGTAAATAAATAAAAATAAATATTGCACATGGTATAGTCAATCCCCTCCTTTTAAAGTGTTCTGAGCTTTTTGTATACATACTAAGCAGGGGTGTAGGGGGGAAATGGCACGTGGGGCAAAATGACAACTGGGCCCCACCCCCTGCAGAGCCCTCTGTGGAGCCCTCCCCCCACACAGAGCCCTATCCCCCACCCACTTACTTTAGTTCAGCTGGCAGTCGGCTGAAAAAAACAGCCTGCTCCAGCTGCCAGGGCCTGGCTGGTGGAGCGGGGGAAGTAGGGGGAGGGGGAAGGGGTGGGGGTGCCTCCCCCATGAAGCCCTGCCCCCCATGGAGACCCATCCCCCACCTACTTATTTTATTTCAGCTGGCAGCCGGCTGAAAAAACAGCCTGCTCCAGCTGCCGGGTCCTGGCTGGTGGGGCGGGGAGGGGTGATTTCTGCCCCTCACGTGACCCCAATGGCACGTGCCTGGGGCAAGGCACCCCACCCCGCCCCATTATTGCTACACCACCGATATTAAGTATAATGTCATGTATCTATTTATAAACAATAGTCAGTTTGAAGAGTCCCAGCATGTGTACTAGCCAGACAAGGACCTGGGGACCTGAGCTTGAATTCCAGTCTCTCATGGAAGGTTGCTGGTTGCTTTTGGGCTTGTAGTCTCTCTCAGCCTAACCATTCTCACAGGATGGTTTATTGTGGGAATAATTAATGTAATTTTGTAATACAATGTTAGTATACTGTGGGTTATATGTGTTATACTTTTTGGATTATTACAAACTCGTGCAATCTTCTTTGAATCTCAGTGAGAAAGGTGCTCTAGAAATTAAGTAACTAGTTGCATTCATCGAATCATTAACATATTTATATTCGGCCTTTTTTGTTTCTCAAGCAGCTTTTCTGTGTCATCAAGTAACAGCTGACTTATGGTGATGTTCAGAAATGGTTTGCCACTGCCAGTCTCCATTTCATGACTCTTGTATTCCTTGTATTCCCATCCAAATACTAGCCAGGGTCAGAGCATGATTGGCCCAAGGTCCCAGAGCAAGCTTCCATGGCATGAGTGGATCGGAACCTGGGTTCCCCAAGTCCTAGCACTACAACACCTTAACCGCTACACCATGCTGTCTCTCCAAAGCAGTTTGCAAATCATAATAAAAATATCACAATTTAAAATCATCAAAATAAAACCCCAAAAAACTCTCCTCTCTAAAAGCTATCTGTAGTTTACACCCCATCAAAAGCCGTACCAGACAAAATGGACTTTTGGAGCCTCATGAAAGCTTCTGAACTATGGTACGACAGTGGAAAAGACAGGGGTTCTGGTTGATGACAGGCAGGTGACCTTCAGTGGAAGGTAATATGGGGGGAGGCAGTTCTTTAGATATTGTGTCTTAGGCTATGAAGGCCATTAAAGTCCCTTAAAGGTCATAACTTGCACCTTGAATTACACTTGGAAACAAATCAGCAGCCAATGTAGCTGCTTTAAAATGGGGAATATATGTTCCCATAAGTAAAGCCATTGCATTTTGAAGCAGCTGCATTTTCCAGGTTGACATCAAAGGCAGCCCAATGTAGAGTAACCCAACCATAAGGTTACAAAAATATGAATGAACATGGCAGACTGGCAAGTCTGAGAAAGGAAAGGATGAACCAGGTGCAGATGATAGAAGACACCCTGCTTGTCAAACAGCAAGGCTGGGCCCATGAGCACCCAAGCTCTTAGCCTTTCTTTTCCAAACCCAACTCTACTCCTCCCAACATGAGTGGATCCAGTCCCTCTAAAACATCAGTTAGCATCATGTCTGTCTTGCCTGGATTTAGCTTCAGCTTATTCTAGTTGAGCCACCTAACTACGGCCTCAAAGCACTGGACAGAAATATCTGTATACTAATGGCTCCCAAACTTGGAGCTGTGGATGATTTGTTTCAAATAAATAACCTCATAGTGTCTGAAATACCAGGTGGGGGAATCCCCTTATTTAAATGACAGGCATAGCCTCACTGCAGATCCTGCTGGCAACACTGGAAGATTTCCATTTTTTCCTCCATGTGTCAACAGGGTTGCAGGTGCCTGTGGCACCTGAATGCCCCTGAAATGCTCATTGTCAAGAGGGAATACAGTCTGTGTCATAATCTCTTGCCCCTGTGCTTTTTCCGTCTTAAACCAGCACATTCTGGCTACTTTTGTGTGCCTGTATTTTCTCTCTTTCTTCCCACTCACTTTGGTATCCCTCATGAAAAGATTTTTGTCTAGATTTCTTTCTTCCTCTTCTTAAAAAAAATATTTTGGGGTCTTCATTTTACAGTTGCCGCATTCTCTCCTGAAGCAGCAAATCGACACTTTGGAAGGCAGCAGCCTTGGAGTGAGTGACTAGGGCTGTTGCTTTCAGAAGATGTCAATTTAGTGCAGTCGGGGATGGTGTCACTGCTGTAGAAGAAGAGGCTTTATTTTATGCTTAGAAAAACAATTGTAAAAATGTCAGATGGGAGACAGGCTATTCGAAAAAAGAAGGGGGTTAAAGAAAGGCACAGGAAATGGGAGAAAAGGGTGAGAAAAAAGAAATACATGGGAGGCAAAAAGGAATAGTGGCAGCAAAAAAAAGTGCAAGAAAGATAAAATTGGGCTAAAAGCTTCACTACAATACTGCGGATTACAAACACAGCTCAGCAGTCTTTACTACCATTCAGTTCCTGCTAATTAGCTGTTTGTATTTGTTTGAAGGGAGCTCAAGTCACAAAAACGAGGTACAAATTTCAAGTCTAAGGACTTTTTTGTAACAGATACTGTTCAAATGAAGATGGAAAAATGGGCCAAGAAGGCAACATGCTATTTCCTCACTGGTGAGACTACGTAGTTCTAATTCAAAATATAATGCAATTCTTATGAGTCTGTTCTTGTGCATTCAGTCCATGCCTGGGTGACACTGAACTTTTCATATTTAGTACTGGATGGCTTGCCTTTCATATTGATAAAGCCTCTGTCTGGACCTGCTTGAAAATATCTTGTGCATATATGTACACACATACATTTTCGCGGGCCCTCCAGCAAAGCCTGACAGCACATATTCCAATTAGTGTATCTACCATTCAAATCATGCAGCTGTTTAGTAACAAACATTTTTATAGGATAACATCACCTGCTATGTAACAATATTAAAACAAAGCATAAACTACTTTTCCAGTATTTTCCTAATACGTTCAGCTGTGTCCCCCTCTCCAAAAAAGATCAGTTCCCCTTTTCACTTCCTTTTTTTTGCATAGCTTTAATTGCCTTTTTAAAAATCACATTGCAAGCAGATAATCAAATAGTACAAACCTTTTCACTGCATGATTCCCATTTGGGCAGGATTATGCATGTGACTAAAATCAAGGGAAGAAGATAGAGCAGATGGAGTGGGGGAGGGAATGGCATTCAAAAATCTGCAGCCAAGGAAGACAATGGCATTGATAAAGATAAAACATTTTAAAAAGAGATACAGAAACACCTTGCTATCTTATTTACATAAAAGTACAAAAAGGATTCAGCAACTGAAGGGAGGAGTATATAGAAAGAATACATACTGAGAAGTTCATACCTGAACACAGGGATATTCTGAACCAAGCAATTGACAGGCAGGCAGGCAGGCAGGCAGGCAGGCAGGCAGGCAGACACCTTTATTGGCATTATAATGCCAATCAAGCAATTACCATTCAAAAAATGTCAAAAGCCATAAAGAAATTGAAGAAAAAAAAGAAAAAGAACCAGGCCAAAGTGGACGTATAGCAATATTATAAGTGCTTGGAAGAAAATATAATACTATCATTGGAGAAAATTATGAATGAAATAAGCAAAAAGAAAACATGTCCTCACCATTGCAAGAAACTTATATTACATTGATACATAAAAAAGCAATGATCCAACAGCACCACAGTCTTACAGATCTATCTCAATATTGAATGTACATTACAAACTTGTTACCTCAATAATTTCAGAGAGGCTAAGGAAATACATAACAAAACTAATTTGTACAGATCAGACTGGTTTGTACCAAAGAGACTTATGAAAGGCAATGTATGTTTTCTGATTAAAGCAACAAAATTTGTTTAAAAAAGGAGAAAGCAGAGTTTATGTTCCTAGAAGCTGAAAAAGCATTTGACTATATAGTTTGGACTTTTTTTTTACTGAAAATGCTTGGAAGTCTAAATTGTGGCTCAAAATTCATTAACTGGATACAAAATATTTCAACAAAACAGCAAGCAAAGATTTTAATAAATTGAGTGTTAACTGATGCATTTCAAATTGAAAAAGGAACATGTCAAAGCTTTCCATTATTGCTACTTTATTTTTGCATTAGAAGTGCTGGCTACTAAAATTAGACAAAACCCTAGAATTAAAAGACTGAATGCAGATGGAAGTAGATTTGGAAGGTTTAAATAATTACCTATGGACTAAAAATCAACTAAAAATAAAAGTACAATGCAAAATAGAATCCATGTAATTAGAGATCAACTACTCAGAATTTACCTGAGGAAAAGTTAGTCCTCCAGTATCCCCATTAATAGAGACACACTATGATAATGGGAGAAGAAATAATATGATAAACACTCAAGAAGAGATCACGTCCTGGCGAAAAAGTACGACGACAACTATATTTTCAAAAAGTTTCAAGATTTTAAAAGGACATCCAGACCATTTACGCACATGTGTTCTGTCTTGCAGCCAGCTTATCTTTCCTTCATAGCAGACTTTCCTTTATGCATTTGTGACAGACTACAGAGAAAAAGCGTGTTTGTTTAAGTGCAGGTCTGTCAGGGGCCATTGTTGCTTACAAGCAGAGAGAGGCATAGAGGCCTAGGAACAGGGAAGACAACTGATTGGCTGAGCCAACCCTGCACTCTGATTGGAAAAAAAGATCTGATGACACTGAGAGGGGGGATGATATCTCCCTGTGGAAAACAATTTGAAAAGAGGATATCTCCCTTGGAGAACAATTTGAAAAGTTCCTGAAGAAAAAAGTTATTAGCCTTTGCTGTGACAAAACATAATAACACTGGAGAAAGCAGAGGCAGACAGTGTATGAGTCTGCCTTGCCCTACTGTGTGACAGCCCTGTGTGCTGTAGTGTAAAACAAATAATACAAAGACTGGGTGTACTGATGATTGGGTTACTGAGGGGTCCAGGCTGAGGGGCCAAATATATAACAAGTGAGAGGCTTTTCAGGAAGAGGGAAGAAAAATCTCTAGGACCAGTTAGTCTGTAGTATTGGATTTTTGAAAACAGCAACACAAGAAGAGCTTTCTCATTGGCCAGATGTAATTATCTTCCCTCCTCGCTGTTAGAGGGGAAATACAAGAAAATCCCTTATGAAAAGAGGCTCTGCCCCTGCCCTCTAGGCGAAATAGATACATTAGAACACATGTTATTTAGATGTCCCACTTTTGAAAAGCCCCGAAAGGAAATCCTCAGCCCAGCCATGACAGGTCTAATAGGCCTAAACTACAAAGATGTACTGGCCTACATATTGACAGGTAGGGACCAGAAAATTACACGGGCAATGGCCCGTTTTTGTTCTTTAATCTACAAACACAATAAGAGACATCTGCCGGTTGAATAGTTTAGGGAGGGAAAGACTGAAGAAACTGTGATCTCTAGAAGATATGGTCGGAGGCCGGAGTTTTCTAGTAATGTCACTATAGGTTTTAGCAAGACTGCACAGGCACTTTACAAGTGTAGTTATATTAACTTTTTAATCTTTTGACATAATCAAATGTATTTTATCTACTACTTGCTTTTTCGTGAGTTGACCTTTTAGTAAACGGTCACTGACTGTGTATAAGTGCACTTCTCAGTTTGTATTATTATGTGCTGGTCTGACTGCAATAAAGAAAGATTGATTGATTGGTATTGGATTTTGCTATTATTTGCCTCGGGAAAGTGTTTTATGTTTTAATGGGGGGGGGGTTCTATCTGTGAGAGCTGAGTGAAGATTTTGAAGGAGTGTACCAAGCCTGATAGGACCCAGTGTGATACCATCTGAAGTACAAGGAAGTGTACCATCTAAGGAAACAACTTATTACATCGAAGCTTACTGAAATTGAACAAACTTATCTTACCCTGTGCCTGAAACCAAACACTGCTAATCTGCCAAAACTCTGTTTTGTAAATATATATTATTTCTGCTGTGTCCTCCATTCCATCATCCAAGTTATCTTCCATTCCCATCTTCTCTCTTTGTCTTTTATTCTGTTTACATCTGCATTATTTTGTGTGCCTTATATAAAGGCATTTGCCTAGAAAAGGTCTAAGTCAATGGGCACCCCTCAACTTCTGGGTCACTTAAATGACTGAGGGAAAGTCCTTTTATTATACCATATGCTACCATTTCTGAAGCACTTCAGTCCCTGAATGGAAAAGACAAGAAAAATCTGACAAGCTGGATCAGTGTGTGGTTTCCCTGTCTGAAGAAGTTGAGAAGGTGTAGGGGTCCATCACAGCATTTTTTTTTTTTTGCCATTTCTGAAGCCACTCTGGGGCAGAGCAGAGAAGCTGTGCAGTTTACAGATGCTGGCAAAATGTGACCTTTCTTGTCGCTTTGTTTTTCCCTGCAAGTAAAACAGCTGAACAGGAAGTGTAATTCTTTGTCTAGGTTTTGTTGCTCTTTCCTCACGATTAGAAGGGATTTGTTTTGTGTCTGTGTGTTTATATTTTAAAAATGCTGCTGGTCTAATCCTGGAGTAAGGTATCTGTCTGACATTGGAACAAGAGACCTGAGGGTGGGGGGTGGGGAAGGAGTTTGCAGGAAAAGAACAAGGCATGCAGGATTTAAACGTTTGCCCCTGTTGGACTGGCAGGAGTACTTTAGGTAAGAAAAAGCACTCTTTGAAAATCAAACAGTATAGGGAAAGGGGTTCTGCTTGGGTGGCTCATTTACTGTGTACGTATGTGTAGAATAGAAGAATCTGCTCCTTTCTATTATCGGTATCTGTGCAATTTAGTTTGGTCCTATTGGGTGGAGCTCTTGGTTTCAGTTTCTAGTTCTCCATGCTGATAAAAGCTGCAAATAATTCTCCTTGCAAATAAAAGCTGTTGTTATAGACCAGCTTGTCTCTGCTGAATAGACCTGAGAATTTTGTGAGTACACTAGCCTAATCTCTTGTACAAACAGAAAACTTCAGGAAAACCTCCTTATGAAGCAAACAATCTCAAGGCAAGCAAAGTGCACAAAAACCCTCATACAGCAAGAGGAGCAATAAGGGAGGTGATTGAATTTGAAAAACTGATAATGCAGCAAAAAGACAATTTACTAGAATGAATTTAAAAACTATTACTTCAATCTAACAAGAAACAAAAAAGGTGGAACAGGTATGCTAAAATGGATTCATAATTTTGAGGAAAAATATTTTTCCAACAATGGAATACCTTATGGACAAAAGGTATAAAATGTAAAGCCAGTCAGGCATTAACATAGCAGTTCTGAGAGTGCAGGCCAAAACTCCTCGGAAGTTGGCATGATCCAAAGCATGTGTTGATGCTATTCAGTGGCATAGTGCCCACAGGGTGGGGGTCCAATGCCAGGGGCAGAGGCATGGCCTGACCATGGAGGAGGCATGGCAGGGGGGTTCTGGGGTGGGGGTGGGTGGCGCCGCGGCAGGGGCGCAAGGCGCTTATGCACCCCAGGCGCAGTTTTCCCTCACTCCACCTCTGATGTCATTTGGGCCAGTGTAAGGGCCATTCCTCAGGTACTAGGGCCATCATAGCACCAATGCTCCTCCAGTGCATAATGCTCCTCTTATGTCCCTAAGAATGTCCCCCGGCACCAAAGGGAACATTCTTAGGGACATGGTTAGCTTTAGTTGGCTTCCTGGGCCCTTTTAATCTGGGAACACCCCCCATTTACTGACATAGACTTAAGCTGGCAAAAAGGTGGGCACAGCACAGGGAGCTGCACAGAGCAGTTCCACAGGGGTATGTCCCTGTTGACTTGCCAGCCACAGCAAAGCAAGCCTCTGTGGAGGCAGTGTGACTGCACCGTGGCTGTGCCATCCTCAGCTGTGGTGCAACTGTTTTAGGATGCGCTGCCCAAGAAAACTAGAATAAGATGTTTAATCAGTAGTAGATTACTCCAAAAGGATGCTGAGAAGATGGACAAGAATTATAAAGGGAAATGTTGGAAATGTAAAGAGATGGGTGGCAGTCTGTGGTGGATGTGCAAAAAGAAAAAAATTAGAGAGCAATACATGCCAAAATTTAATTTTTTAAAATTAAATTTACCATGGAATCTAAGATTATGGTCTTGAGTATTTTGCCAAAGAATATACCCAAAAATTCAAAATACTTTTTAGATATATAATATGTTAGAATACTGAAGGTTTCAGTATTACATATTGTGGTCTAAATCTCTGAGTCAGCAAGGTCACAAGATAAAGTGGACTGTTCCCCAGGTGTTTCAGGTTGCATCGTCCAGATGGTGATTGGCTGGCTCAGAGCCTAGAAGCCCCGGCCTGGTGGAATGCTCTCCCTCCAACTGTCCGGACCCTGCAGGACCTCAGTGAGTTCCGCAGGGCCTGTAAGACGGAGCTGTTCCGCCGGGCCATTCGAGGAACCGGCCGCTGATGGTGCCCCCTTCCCCTTCTCCTGGCCCTTTACACCTGGGCCGTTTGTCATCCAACAGAACTCGCCATTCCTCCCTCCTGGGGAGAGGACTTTGAATATGGAGCTGCTGGACGCCATTTATATTTACGCTAGTATTTATTGTATTGTATTTATTAGATTTAGTTTTTATTGTTTTATCACTGCTTTTAAAGGTTTAGCCATCTTATGTTATACAATGTTTATTGTTGTACACCGCCCGGAGCCCCCTGGGGAGGAGGAGGAGGAGGAGGAGGAGGAGGAGGAGGAGGAGGATAATAATAAAGGGTGGAGGTGAAACAGTTATGGTGTGGTGGTGGTGTAGAAAGACGTTTACTGTGTGTATGCTACTTTTGGAAAAAGGAGATAAACAAACCAGCCATGTCCATGTGATTATGTACTCCTGGTGGCAACTGGGTGCTCCTGCGTGTATTTTCTTCTGACATGGTAGTGGTGACCAGAGTTATATTTGCAACAAAACAGAAAGCAGATACCTTCTGGTGTCCATGCCAGGAGGACTGGGATGATAAATTAGCTGAATATGCACTAGTGTCAAAATTAACTAATTATGCGAATAAAAGATCAATCAAAGAATTCTAAGACAAATGGAAAGGATACTACTTATATTTTTCTTTTAAAATGGGAAGCAGAAAAAAAGGTTGTTGAAATGTTATATATGCATTGCTGATTATCCTTTTGACATATAGTATTTAAAATATGTTAAAGGATAGGAATTTTTAAATATATCATGGATAGATGATAAGATGTGAGCTAAATTTTCAATATTTAGGAAGTGTTTTTAGAAATTTATAATGGTAATCATCACTGCAAGTTTTTTATCTATTTTATCTCATTACAGTTCATATTATCTAATATTATAACAATGTATCACATATTACACAGGGTAGCTTATTGTTTATGCTAAGATTTATTAGGATGATAATCACCATTTAATTCTCATAATTACATCATTATTTATGGCTCATAATTGTTGCTATTATATATTGTCTACTGCTTATTAGATCATTGTTTATTATACTATACATATACTTTTTCTTCTCTTTTTATTTTGATGTAATTGTAATTGTGATACCATTTCTATTTTTTTCTATTCTGTTTGTCTTTATAAAAAATCAAATTGTAAGAAAAAGAAAAACAGCTGGAATAAAACATGTTTGCCTTGTTGCACTTTCAATAAAAGCAATGTTAGGTGGCCCAGAGAAATACATGATTTCACTTGCTCTGATAGGTGCACAAGAAAATAATGACAATTAATGTGTTCATTTATACCTGTGGTAAAAGAGGTATCATTTTCAGCTTTGACGATATTTATTTTAAATACTTTGACATTTGTATTTGATTGTAGCACATTCAGATCAGTCTGACCTCCTGTAATTATATGTAGGGCCAATGTATAAGAAAGCTTTAACCTTTTTGCTTTTCATCCCATAATCATCTGACCCTCTCTAATCTCCAGTAAATGAATGTAAGTAAATTTTAAAAAAACTGAGACGATATTGAGAAATATTTAATTTTTATAGCTATGCAAAATAATAGTATCTAGCCTTCCAGCAAGTATTTTTTTAATATAGAAAAGTTCAGCGAGCAATGATGAAGGTGGATAGATTATCATAAGTGCTTGGTCAAATTAAGATACATTTAATTTTCTAAGTATGCTGGCCACACCTAGCAAGGGCCTCAGTTAGGCATACTCAGGTACTTTAGATGATTTGCTAATTCAGAGGAAGTGTTTGGATTTTATTTTATTTTATTTGCTTTATTTATATTCTGCCTTTTTAACTAGTACTTAAAGCAGATTACATAGTGTAAATCAGTGTCATCCAAAGGGTGAGCTCTAATAAACAATGTAACAGGACTAAGATTACAGAAATCTGAAATAAAGCAAAAAACAATCAGATATGAAAAATTACCCAATGCGGAAAATGGTTTATGTAATGTAGTGAAAGCAGGATAATATAAGCAGTAAATTAACAATACACTGGAAATGAAGAATAGTTGGCTTTTACACCCTGCTTTTCTCTTCCTCAAGGAAATTCAAATAGGTTTACAATCATAATCCCTTCCTCTCTGTACAATTGGTATGAAGTGAAGTAGGTGGGGCTCAGAGAGTTCTAAGAGAATTATGGCCCCTTCTGCACAGGCCAATAAACACGCTAAAAACTAGAACTAGAAAACTAGAGAAAAAACTTGGGGGGGGGGCTTTGCACAGATCCTGCCCCCAAAACAAGTCTGACTGATGTTATTTCCCCCAAACCAGGTTTTTTAAAATATTGCAAAACAATGCGTTTTCCCCACAGCCAAAACATCCTGGGGAAAGCTGGGATGATACATACCGGGATGTTTCCATCTCGGTTCCTCCCTCCGCATGGCAGCCCGTCAGCATGTTCAGACCGGGAGGAAGAACTCCAGGAGATTACCCATGGCTCCCAGTTTACTTTCATTTTCCTCACCGGCGATGCCACGCATGCGTGAACTATCCTGTTTTTCTGGCGTTCTGATTGGCTGCAGCCGGCAAGGCGGGAAAAATAAACTGGCCCATCTCTTGCAGTGTTTGCATGGGAGCAGGAGTGGTGCAGTTTTTTTAAAAAAGAACCACCAATTTTATCATTTTTTTGAAAGGCGCGTGATATGGGAAATCTTGCGGGGCGGGCCGAGTTAGACCCGGAAGCCATGCGGAAATCATGCCAAACCAGGATGGTTCACTTCCTTATCCCAGGATATATTGGCAGTGGGGAAAATGCCCAAGAGAGTCTTTTCAAAAATCCCGGGTTGCAGTTGCTCACTCGCAAACGGCCAAACAGTAGGTGCTTTATTTGCCTCCCTTTTCCTTTTTTTTTTCTTTTGAGGCTTGCATCTGCATAATTATGCAGGTATAGATGATCATATTGTGGGACATCAGCATGGCTGTGGCTCATTTATGCATGCCTGTGTAGCTACACATGGTTGGGAAGTAATTAAAAAATAAATAGAAGGGTCTCCATGCAAAGGTGTGACAGCAACCTGGATTGTTTCCGTGGGCTCCGCTCACTGCCTGCATAGATGCATGCGAATGCGAAAACAGGAAAACAGGTTCCTTTATCCCAACTGCAACCCGTTATACATTTGCTGTGGGGAAGGGGTCTGTGACTGGCCCAAGATTACCAAGCAGGCTTATTTGGAGGAGTGGAAAATCAAACCCAGTTCTCCAGATTAGAGCCTGCCACTCTTAAACACTACACCACACTGGCTGTCATGCAGTTCTATAGAAATGCAGTGCTATAGTTCACATCCCTGTTCCCATTATAACAGACAATTCCTGAACCATTTAATTATAATATAATCCTATGTCCTTTATAAAATTGTCCTCCTGAACAATTCTGTTTTACATAGCTTGAAAACAAATACAGCAAATGCTATTTCTAGAACAATGGAAGTAATTTCCCACTACTGTGCTCTTGCCTTGATCCAAATCAATAGGTAGAAAACTGTAATGAATAGGAAAAGAATCTTATTATGGAGGGGAAGGCTGTTGTCTCTGTTTACCTGTTTCTGAAGTATTAGTTCTAGTTTTCTGATTTCCAAAGACCTTATAGAGTTTTGAAATTTACTAAACTGGATCTTTGAGTCTAATCAAATTTAATCCCAATGGAAGATGGGGAGGAGGACAGAAAATGTTTCTGAATGTGATGTATAAGGGTAACATTTCACTCTGTGGTTATATATGGATGTGAAGGAGTAGGAAGCCCTGGACTATGTACTTGTTTCTTTTTAAAAGATTGCACAAATGTTTGTGCAGATGAGTGATATACATATCCAGCACAATATTAAAAGGAAAAAAAAATACAAAAGCTCAAATGCTATAGGCACTTGCCATATGGCTGTCACAAGAACTTGTTGGATCCAGCAGGTACCTGTGATGACATTCATATACAAACTTATCACAGAACTGCTTTACTGCAACTGGGAGCTATTTTTAGCTGTTCCCAATTACTGCTTCAAGCTTTACAGAAATCTGCAAGTTTGACCAGAAACAGTGGCAAGACAAGAAAAAAAACTTAACATTCAAGTCACAACAGTTCAACTATTCCATCTCCTCGAGTCTGAACAGGACTAGATTGGAGAGCAAGTTGGCACCTGGCTACTGAACAGTCAAAACATTATTTTCAGCCTGTTACTTCTTTAGATTTCCTAATGCTTCTTTGTTCTGTTTAATTATTTAAATGATGTGCAGCTCGTCAAAGGCCCTTTCTTTTCTGTGCTGATTTATGTAGCACACCTCTATATATTGCTTCTTATGTAATTTCAGCATCCTCCACATGTATAATTGTGTTCATTTATATATCTACCTTGTTTGCACAGAATATAAATGTATTGTGGTCAGCAATGTTATGAATACTCTCAGTCACCTGCTCTATCAGGCTCTCAATAGACTCTCTTTAACCTGCCCTATCAGATTCAGGAGAAACAAATAATCAAAACCAGTGGTCAGAATTCAAAGCAGCCTTAATTATAAAGAGAGCCGAGCAGCTGGTGTTTCCTATTCTACTCAAAACAGCATAGAGATTACAGCAGTATATATTTCCCTTATCTCCCGTAATGCAATGATCCTGCTTCCTCTTTCCATTTACCAAGGAAATCAGGGGGTACAACTTTCTGGAATGCCTATTACATATCAAGACCCCTACCCCACATGTAGCAGGCCCCCTCCCCATTAATATACAATCCCATGATCATTATCAATGCCCCTTATTTATAGTTGGGCGTAAAAGTTAATATGCATTAGCTAATTACGCATGCTTCTTTTACATGACCTCCTGCACTCTGCTTGCAGTTTATGTCTAAGCAGCTGTGTAAGTTTCGTTATAACTCACACACTTGTTTTAGCCTATTCACACCATTTTTATCATCAATTTTCATCTTGCAGTTGGGTTTTTCTATCCCATAAACTCTGCACAAACATCTTTTTATCATCTGTTCTTATCTTGTGGTTGCTAAACTCTTGAACAAACATTAGCCTGTTAAAAAATTTTAATCCTTTTATAACAGCAGTGGCCTGTAAGGCACAAATAGCAATGGCCTGTGAGGCACAAGCAAAATCGTTAATTTTGCAATGTGAAGCTGTGGGGAACTCTTACTACCATTTAGGAAGCATAAGCTCCCAAAGACATCAATATTATTTTTAAATAAACAATATTATAAATATCAATTTTTCTGACTAAAATTAAAACAACTTCATTTTCTGACTGTAAATTATAAAGAAACAAAAAGTCAGTGTGGGAAAAAAAAGGGTTAGCAACTTGGATATAGGACTTTGCAGCCTGAGGTTCAGGCCTGGTTTTGCTATGAAGTTCACTGTGACTCTAATGTCTGTCAGCTAAAAGTACCTCACCAGGGCAGGATGGGGGTGGGGGACTTGGAGGCAAAAAAGTGGGATTATCCATACCAACTTGAGCTGTTTGGAGGAAGGGTAATATATACATATAGCAAACTTTTGAAAAGCAATGCCAAATTTAAAGTGTACTTCTCAGTGCTTAATTTTCATTGCTGTGCTATGTTCCTTATTCATCTTTGCCCTAACCCTCATTTGTAAGCAATTTTATTGAGCCTTATTGGCTAATATAACTTGCAAGTTTCTTTAATAATGTCTATATGTTTGCTAAAATAATATCACAGAAACTCATGAACAAAATCTTGTGGGTTAACGAGGCTGAGAGGATTAAACAGTTAAGTGGGCAAATGAAACTGAGGACAAACAAGGCAGAGAAGACCTAACACAAAGCTTGGAATAATTCCAAGGAGAAAAGCGGCACTGAATAGCATCAAATAAATGAGAATGTTTTGTAAAATTAATATTTTTCGCTAATGACTTTGTATTAAAAATATGTTACTTTTTAAAAGTATATTTTTAAGTATACAGCAAAATTACAATAAAACAATGTTCTGAAATAATTACTGCATTCATTGGTGAAATTTCATACAAGGCAGGAAAATGTGTTTTAAAATACAGATTAACCTATACAGATTTAAAATAGTGTTAACCTATTGATTGCCTCAAGAACGTTAAAGAAAGCTCAAAAGGAAGCCAGTGGCAAATTCTCAAGACTTGTAACTAGACTTATACAAAGGGCAAGCCTGTCAGGTCCTTTTACTTCCAAGATGACTTATACTGCTCCCCTTCCCCCCTTCAGATTAAAAAGCAAGAAACAGGCAATCCAGACAGCAGATGAAGGAAAATCAATAGGCATGTAAAGTGAACTGAGATACTAGGTGCAGATTGGGGGAAAGGCATCGTTTTTTGAAAGTAGTATTCAGGTGGGATGCTCTCTTCAAAAGAAATTTCCGTTCAGTTCTTCAGGAGTAACAACAGGAGTAGCCACATTCAGAGGCATTGCGGGAATCTCACAACCAAACAGAGAACAGGTTCTGCTTTAGTGAAAATCCATCATGTGTTTTCAGTTTTCAGGCCATTTCTACTCTCTCTTCCCTCGACGAACAAAACAAAGCTACAATGATATATGGCACCATTTAGAAAAGGCCATTTTTCATCCAGAGAGGCATGTAGAAAAATTGTACTGTGGGAAACATGCCTGCTTAGGAACTTATAAAGCTGTATTATGCAGAATTCACCTGTTGTCCCCAATGGCACCTAATGCAAGTGGCAGCACATCTCCAGGGTTTCAGGCTCCCCAACCAACTACTTGAACTCAGTCACTGAACAAGTGGTCCATGCTGAGTTCCACAACTTGCTGATGTCTGCAAAGCTCAACATTACCATGGTAGGTAATTCTGATCCAGAAGTGGGTGATGCTGGTGTGCTATGATAGCCTTACTCAAACATTACATCAACATGTGGAATCCTTGATGTTGAGTCACTACAGACTCCCCAGACAAAGATTTCCTTGGAGCCCTTCTTAATACGTGACACTGTGATGTCACTTGCGGGCATTATCATGGAATCACACAATGCCACCATCACCCATTTGGGATCCTGACACTTTACTGATATAATACAATGTTGGAATGAGCAACTTCTGCATGCCTGGACACTGGGGGATGCTGTGTGTCTCACTCTATGTTGTTGGCTCTCTTGCCTCCCCTCCTTGTATGGACCAGGAGACCATCCACTAACTTCCTTTCTTCTCCATGGTGCAGTCACATTTCTCCTGTCCTTTGTCCTGAGCGCATGGACAACGGCTCTCTGCCTCTGTGGACCTTTTTCACAGAAGCAATTCTCACTTCCACACACGTGATGGCGCATTAGGGCACCCACTTGTCCTAAGGAAAGTAATTCCTCAGATTAGGGTTTCTTTCTATCTACCTCTTACCTGAAACAAAGCTGTGAACTGAATAAATGTAAGTTTGTTTCTTTTACATTTATTTCTTGGGAAGTTTCTATAATTGCACTCATACTCAGGACTGGGCTGATCCATAATTAACTAAATCCAGTATACAATGTATTTATTGTAGTCTACTGCCCTAATTACAACACAACGCAACAGCCAATCAGGATAGCCTCTGAGCGGATTCCGTGTTCAATCCACCTCCATGGGGAATCATTTGTTGCTGCTGCATTTCTGGGAACAAGGATCATTTGTGGGGCAGAAGCTGCAGTGGGGATACTGAAACCGTGCTGAAAAGGTCCTGGTTTTTCCCAAACCGGTTTGTATCTACATTCATTTTTTCGGTGGGGAATCGACCAATACTAGAACCAGGGGGCATACATTGAAAATGCTGGGGGGAAGAATTAGGACTAATAAAAGGAAACATTTCTTCATGCAATGCATGATTGGTGTTTGGAATATGCTGCCACAGGAGGTGATGATGGCCACTAACCTGGACAGCTTTAAAAAGAGCTTGGACAGATTTATGGAGAAGTCAATCCATGGCTACTAATCTTGATTGTCCTTGATCTGAGACTGCAAATGCCTTAGCAGACCAGGTGCTCAGGAGCAGCAGCAGCAGAAAGCCATTGCTTTCACATTCTGCATGTGAGCTCCCAAAGGCACCTGGTGTGCCACTGCGAGTAGCAGAGTAGCTGGACTAAATGGACTCTGGTCTGATCCAGCAGGCTCTTTCTTATGTTGTTATAAGGTTGCCCACTGCAACAGGCAGCTTGGTGGTGCAGGAGCTGATGGAAGTTGAGGAATCTTGGTGAGAAACCTCATGTTTAAATAAGAAGTGTGATCTTCTTAGAGGTGTGCCAAGCATGTCAAGCTTCCCTGATTGTCACCATTACAACAACTACATGCGGAACCAGGCAGTAATATGACTTTACTAAAGGCATCCACAGAAATTCCATGCCTCATCCAGAATCTGGTGGCCATTTTAGAAGTGAAGGAATTAACTGAGCCTTCTACAGAAAGTGAAATTGCTGTGTTTTTCATGACATCAGCAAATCTCTAATAGAGGCGTCTTGGTGAGTTTCGAACAAGCTAATAATTATTTCTCCTTGTGTGTACAATACACTTTCCCCATTCCATTCTTGACATTTATATGTCACTCTTCCACTAACGCAGTGGTGGCGAACCTTTGGCACTCCAGATGTTATGGACTACAATTCCACCCCCCCCCCCCCCCACCCTCACCCCCCACCCCCCCCCCTCCCCCCCCATCCCCTTTTTCCCCCCCTCACCCCCCCGCAACCCCCACCACCCCCCCCCCCCCCCCCCCCCCCCCCCCCCCCCCCCCCCCCCCCCCCACCCCCACCCCCCCCCACCCCCCCCCCCCCCCCCCCCCCCCCCCCCCCACCCCCCCCCCCCCCCACCCCCCCCCCCCCCCACCCCCCCCCCCCCCCACCCCCCCCCCCCCCCACCCCCCCCCCCCCCCACCCCCCCCCCCCCCCACCCCCCCCCCCCCCCACCCCCCCCCCCCCCCACCCCCCCCCCCCCCCACCCCCCCCCCCCCCCACCCCCCCCCCCCCCCACCCCCCCCCCCCCCCACCCCCCCCCCCCCCCACCCCCCCCCCCCCCCACCCCCCCCCCCCCCCACCCCCCCCCCCCCCCACCCCCCCCCCCCCCCACCCCCCCCCCCCCCCACCCCCCCCCCCCCCCACCCCCCCCCCCCCCCACCCCCCCCCCCCCCCACCCCCCCCCCCCCCCACCCCCCCCCCCCCCCACCCCCCCCCCCCCCCACCCCCCCCCCCCCCCACCCCCCCCCCCCCCCACCCCCCCCCCCCCCCACCCCCCCCCCCCCCCACCCCCCCCCCCCCCCACCCCCCCCCCCCCCCACCCCCCCCCCCCCCCACCCCCCCCCCCCCCCACCCCCCCCCCCCCCCACCCCCCCCCCCCCCCACCCCCCCCCCCCCCCACCCCCCCCCCCCCCCACCCCCCCCCCCCCCCACCCCCCCCCCCCCCCACCCCCCCCCCCCCCCACCCCCCCCCCCCCCCACCCCCCCCCCCCCCCACCCCCCCCCCCCCCCACCCCCCCCCCCCCCCACCCCCCCCCCCCCCCACCCCCCCCCCCCCCCACCCCCCCCCCCCCCCACCCCCCCCCCCCCCCACCCCCCCCCCCCCCCACCCCCCCCCCCCCCCACCCCCCCCCCCCCCCACCCCCCCCCCCCCCCACCCCCCCCCCCCCCCACCCCCCCCCCCCCCCACCCCCCCCCCCCCCCACCCCCCCCCCCCCCCACCCCCCCCCCCCCCCACCCCCCCCCCCCCCCACCCCCCCCCCCCCCCACCCCCCCCCCCCCCCACCCCCCCCCCCCCCCACCCCCCCCCCCCCCCACCCCCCCCCCCCCCCACCCCCCCCCCCCCCCACCCCCCCCCCCCCCCACCCCCCCCCCCCCCCACCCCCCCCCCCCCCCACCCCCCCCCCCCCCCACCCCCCCCCCCCCCCACCCCCCCCCCCCCCCACCCCCCCCCCCCCCCACCCCCCCCCCCCCCCACCCCCCCCCCCCCCCACCCCCCCCCCCCCCCACCCCCCCCCCCCCCCACCCCCCCCCCCCCCCACCCCCCCCCCCCCCCACCCCCCCCCCCCCCCACCCCCCCCCCCCCCCACCCCCCCCCCCCCCCACCCCCCCCCCCCCCCACCCCCCCCCCCCCCCACCCCCCCCCCCCCCCACCCCCCCCCCCCCCCACCCCCCCCCCCCCCCACCCCCCCCCCCCCCCACCCCCCCCCCCCCCCACCCCCCCCCCCCCCCACCCCCCCCCCCCCCCACCCCCCCCCCCCCCCACCCCCCCCCCCCCCCACCCCCCCCCCCCCCCACCCCCCCCCCCCCCCACCCCCCCCCCCCCCCACCCCCCCCCCCCCCCACCCCCCCCCCCCCCCACCCCCCCCCCCCCCCACCCCCCCCCCCCCCCACCCCCCCCCCCCCCCACCCCCCCCCCCCCCCACCCCCCCCCCCCCCCACCCCCCCCCCCCCCCACCCCCCCCCCCCCCCACCCCCCCCCCCCCCCACCCCCCCCCCCCCCCACCCCCCCCCCCCCCCACCCCCCCCCCCCCCCACCCCCCCCCCCCCCCACCCCCCCCCCCCCCCACCCCCCCCCCCCCCCACCCCCCCCCCCCCCCACCCCCCCCCCCCCCCACCCCCCCCCCCCCCCACCCCCCCCCCCCCCCACCCCCCCCCCCCCCCACCCCCCCCCCCCCCCACCCCCCCCCCCCCCCACCCCCCCCCCCCCCCACCCCCCCCCCCCCCCACCCCCCCCCCCCCCCACCCCCCCCCCCCCCCACCCCCCCCCCCCCCCACCCCCCCCCCCCCCCACCCCCCCCCCCCCCCACCCCCCCCCCCCCCCACCCCCCCCCCCCCCCACCCCCCCCCCCCCCCACCCCCCCCCCCCCCCACCCCCCCCCCCCCCCACCCCCCCCCCCCCCCACCCCCCCCCCCCCCCACCCCCCCCCCCCCCCACCCCCCCCCCCCCCCACCCCCCCCCCCCCCCACCCCCCCCCCCCCCCACCCCCCCCCCCCCCCACCCCCCCCCCCCCCCACCCCCCCCCCCCCCCACCCCCCCCCCCCCCCACCCCCCCCCCCCCCCACCCCCCCCCCCCCCCACCCCCCCCCCCCCCCACCCCCCCCCCCCCCCACCCCCCCCCCCCCCCACCCCCCCCCCCCCCCACCCCCCCCCCCCCCCACCCCCCCCCCCCCCCACCCCCCCCCCCCCCCACCCCCCCCCCCCCCCACCCCCCCCCCCCCCCACCCCCCCCCCCCCCCACCCCCCCCCCCCCCCACCCCCCCCCCCCCCCACCCCCCCCCCCCCCCACCCCCCCCCCCCCCCACCCCCCCCCCCCCCCACCCCCCCCCCCCCCCACCCCCCCCCCCCCCCACCCCCCCCCCCCCCCACCCCCCCCCCCCCCCACCCCCCCCCCCCCCCACCCCCCCCCCCCCCCACCCCCCCCCCCCCCCACCCCCCCCCCCCCCCACCCCCCCCCCCCCCCACCCCCCCCCCCCCCCACCCCCCCCCCCCCCCACCCCCCCCCCCCCCCACCCCCCCCCCCCCCCACCCCCCCCCCCCCCCACCCCCCCCCCCCCCCACCCCCCCCCCCCCCCACCCCCCCCCCCCCCCACCCCCCCCCCCCCCCACCCCCCCCCCCCCCCACCCCCCCCCCCCCCCACCCCCCCCCCCCCCCACCCCCCCCCCCCCCCACCCCCCCCCCCCCCCACCCCCCCCCCCCCCCACCCCCCCCCCCCCCCACCCCCCCCCCCCCCCACCCCCCCCCCCCCCCACCCCCCCCCCCCCCCACCCCCCCCCCCCCCCACCCCCCCCCCCCCCCACCCCCCCCCCCCCCCACCCCCCCCCCCCCCCACCCCCCCCCCCCCCCACCCCCCCCCCCCCCCACCCCCCCCCCCCCCCACCCCCCCCCCCCCCCACCCCCCCCCCCCCCCACCCCCCCCCCCCCCCACCCCCCCCCCCCCCCACCCCCCCCCCCCCCCACCCCCCCCCCCCCCCACCCCCCCCCCCCCCCACCCCCCCCCCCCCCCACCCCCCCCCCCCCCCACCCCCCCCCCCCCCCACCCCCCCCCCCCCCCACCCCCCCCCCCCCCCACCCCCCCCCCCCCCCACCCCCCCCCCCCCCCACCCCCCCCCCCCCCCACCCCCCCCCCCCCCCACCCCCCCCCCCCCCCACCCCCCCCCCCCCCCACCCCCCCCCCCCCCCACCCCCCCCCCCCCCCACCCCCCCCCCCCCCCACCCCCCCCCCCCCCCACCCCCCCCCCCCCCCACCCCCCCCCCCCCCCACCCCCCCCCCCCCCCACCCCCCCCCCCCCCCACCCCCCCCCCCCCCCACCCCCCCCCCCCCCCACCCCCCCCCCCCCCCACCCCCCCCCCCCCCCACCCCCCCCCCCCCCCACCCCCCCCCCCCCCCACCCCCCCCCCCCCCCACCCCCCCCCCCCCCCACCCCCCCCCCCCCCCACCCCCCCCCCCCCCCACCCCCCCCCCCCCCCACCCCCCCCCCCCCCCACCCCCCCCCCCCCCCACCCCCCCCCCCCCCCACCCCCCCCCCCCCCCACCCCCCCCCCCCCCCACCCCCCCCCCCCCCCACCCCCCCCCCCCCCCACCCCCCCCCCCCCCCACCCCCCCCCCCCCCCACCCCCCCCCCCCCCCACCCCCCCCCCCCCCCACCCCCCCCCCCCCCCACCCCCCCCCCCCCCCACCCCCCCCCCCCCCCACCCCCCCCCCCCCCCACCCCCCCCCCCCCCCACCCCCCCCCCCCCCCACCCCCCCCCCCCCCCACCCCCCCCCCCCCCCACCCCCCCCCCCCCCCACCCCCCCCCCCCCCCACCCCCCCCCCCCCCCACCCCCCCCCCCCCCCACCCCCCCCCCCCCCCACCCCCCCCCCCCCCCACCCCCCCCCCCCCCCACCCCCCCCCCCCCCCACCCCCCCCCCCCCCCACCCCCCCCCCCCCCCACCCCCCCCCCCCCCCACCCCCCCCCCCCCCCACCCCCCCCCCCCCCCACCCCCCCCCCCCCCCACCCCCCCCCCCCCCCACCCCCCCCCCCCCCCACCCCCCCCCCCCCCCACCCCCCCCCCCCCCCACCCCCCCCCCCCCCCACCCCCCCCCCCCCCCACCCCCCCCCCCCCCCACCCCCCCCCCCCCCCACCCCCCCCCCCCCCCACCCCCCCCCCCCCCCACCCCCCCCCCCCCCCACCCCCCCCCCCCCCCACCCCCCCCCCCCCCCACCCCCCCCCCCCCCCACCCCCCCCCCCCCCCACCCCCCCCCCCCCCCACCCCCCCCCCCCCCCACCCCCCCCCCCCCCCACCCCCCCCCCCCCCCACCCCCCCCCCCCCCCACCCCCCCCCCCCCCCACCCCCCCCCCCCCCCACCCCCCCCCCCCCCCACCCCCCCCCCCCCCCACCCCCCCCCCCCCCCACCCCCCCCCCCCCCCACCCCCCCCCCCCCCCACCCCCCCCCCCCCCCACCCCCCCCCCCCCCCACCCCCCCCCCCCCCCACCCCCCCCCCCCCCCACCCCCCCCCCCCCCCACCCCCCCCCCCCCCCACCCCCCCCCCCCCCCACCCCCCCCCCCCCCCACCCCCCCCCCCCCCCACCCCCCCCCCCCCCCACCCCCCCCCCCCCCCACCCCCCCCCCCCCCCACCCCCCCCCCCCCCCACCCCCCCCCCCCCCCACCCCCCCCCCCCCCCACCCCCCCCCCCCCCCACCCCCCCCCCCCCCCACCCCCCCCCCCCCCCACCCCCCCCCCCCCCCACCCCCCCCCCCCCCCACCCCCCCCCCCCCCCACCCCCCCCCCCCCCCACCCCCCCCCCCCCCCACCCCCCCCCCCCCCCACCCCCCCCCCCCCCCACCCCCCCCCCCCCCCACCCCCCCCCCCCCCCACCCCCCCCCCCCCCCACCCCCCCCCCCCCCCACCCCCCCCCCCCCCCACCCCCCCCCCCCCCCACCCCCCCCCCCCCCCACCCCCCCCCCCCCCCACCCCCCCCCCCCCCCACCCCCCCCCCCCCCCACCCCCCCCCCCCCCCACCCCCCCCCCCCCCCACCCCCCCCCCCCCCCACCCCCCCCCCCCCCCACCCCCCCCCCCCCCCACCCCCCCCCCCCCCCACCCCCCCCCCCCCCCACCCCCCCCCCCCCCCACCCCCCCCCCCCCCCACCCCCCCCCCCCCCCACCCCCCCCCCCCCCCACCCCCCCCCCCCCCCACCCCCCCCCCCCCCCACCCCCCCCCCCCCCCACCCCCCCCCCCCCCCACCCCCCCCCCCCCCCACCCCCCCCCCCCCCCACCCCCCCCCCCCCCCACCCCCCCCCCCCCCCACCCCCCCCCCCCCCCACCCCCCCCCCCCCCCACCCCCCCCCCCCCCCACCCCCCCCCCCCCCCACCCCCCCCCCCCCCCACCCCCCCCCCCCCCCACCCCCCCCCCCCCCCACCCCCCCCCCCCCCCACCCCCCCCCCCCCCCACCCCCCCCCCCCCCCACCCCCCCCCCCCCCCACCCCCCCCCCCCCCCACCCCCCCCCCCCCCCACCCCCCCCCCCCCCCACCCCCCCCCCCCCCCACCCCCCCCCCCCCCCACCCCCCCCCCCCCCCACCCCCCCCCCCCCCCACCCCCCCCCCCCCCCACCCCCCCCCCCCCCCACCCCCCCCCCCCCCCACCCCCCCCCCCCCCCACCCCCCCCCCCCCCCACCCCCCCCCCCCCCCACCCCCCCCCCCCCCCACCCCCCCCCCCCCCCACCCCCCCCCCCCCCCACCCCCCCCCCCCCCCACCCCCCCCCCCCCCCACCCCCCCCCCCCCCCACCCCCCCCCCCCCCCACCCCCCCCCCCCCCCACCCCCCCCCCCCCCCACCCCCCCCCCCCCCCACCCCCCCCCCCCCCCACCCCCCCCCCCCCCCACCCCCCCCCCCCCCCACCCCCCCCCCCCCCCACCCCCCCCCCCCCCCACCCCCCCCCCCCCCCACCCCCCCCCCCCCCCACCCCCCCCCCCCCCCACCCCCCCCCCCCCCCACCCCCCCCCCCCCCCACCCCCCCCCCCCCCCACCCCCCCCCCCCCCCACCCCCCCCCCCCCCCACCCCCCCCCCCCCCCACCCCCCCCCCCCCCCACCCCCCCCCCCCCCCACCCCCCCCCCCCCCCACCCCCCCCCCCCCCCACCCCCCCCCCCCCCCACCCCCCCCCCCCCCCACCCCCCCCCCCCCCCACCCCCCCCCCCCCCCACCCCCCCCCCCCCCCACCCCCCCCCCCCCCCACCCCCCCCCCCCCCCACCCCCCCCCCCCCCCACCCCCCCCCCCCCCCACCCCCCCCCCCCCCCACCCCCCCCCCCCCCCACCCCCCCCCCCCCCCACCCCCCCCCCCCCCCACCCCCCCCCCCCCCCACCCCCCCCCCCCCCCACCCCCCCCCCCCCCCACCCCCCCCCCCCCCCACCCCCCCCCCCCCCCACCCCCCCCCCCCCCCACCCCCCCCCCCCCCCACCCCCCCCCCCCCCCACCCCCCCCCCCCCCCACCCCCCCCCCCCCCCACCCCCCCCCCCCCCCACCCCCCCCCCCCCCCACCCCCCCCCCCCCCCACCCCCCCCCCCCCCCACCCCCCCCCCCCCCCACCCCCCCCCCCCCCCACCCCCCCCCCCCCCCACCCCCCCCCCCCCCCACCCCCCCCCCCCCCCACCCCCCCCCCCCCCCACCCCCCCCCCCCCCCACCCCCCCCCCCCCCCACCCCCCCCCCCCCCCACCCCCCCCCCCCCCCACCCCCCCCCCCCCCCACCCCCCCCCCCCCCCACCCCCCCCCCCCCCCACCCCCCCCCCCCCCCACCCCCCCCCCCCCCCACCCCCCCCCCCCCCCACCCCCCCCCCCCCCCACCCCCCCCCCCCCCCACCCCCCCCCCCCCCCACCCCCCCCCCCCCCCACCCCCCCCCCCCCCCACCCCCCCCCCCCCCCACCCCCCCCCCCCCCCACCCCCCCCCCCCCCCACCCCCCCCCCCCCCCACCCCCCCCCCCCCCCACCCCCCCCCCCCCCCACCCCCCCCCCCCCCCACCCCCCCCCCCCCCCACCCCCCCCCCCCCCCACCCCCCCCCCCCCCCACCCCCCCCCCCCCCCACCCCCCCCCCCCCCCACCCCCCCCCCCCCCCACCCCCCCCCCCCCCCACCCCCCCCCCCCCCCACCCCCCCCCCCCCCCACCCCCCCCCCCCCCCACCCCCCCCCCCCCCCACCCCCCCCCCCCCCCACCCCCCCCCCCCCCCACCCCCCCCCCCCCCCACCCCCCCCCCCCCCCACCCCCCCCCCCCCCCACCCCCCCCCCCCCCCACCCCCCCCCCCCCCCACCCCCCCCCCCCCCCACCCCCCCCCCCCCCCACCCCCCCCCCCCCCCACCCCCCCCCCCCCCCACCCCCCCCCCCCCCCACCCCCCCCCCCCCCCACCCCCCCCCCCCCCCACCCCCCCCCCCCCCCACCCCCCCCCCCCCCCACCCCCCCCCCCCCCCACCCCCCCCCCCCCCCACCCCCCCCCCCCCCCACCCCCCCCCCCCCCCACCCCCCCCCCCCCCCACCCCCCCCCCCCCCCACCCCCCCCCCCCCCCACCCCCCCCCCCCCCCACCCCCCCCCCCCCCCACCCCCCCCCCCCCCCACCCCCCCCCCCCCCCACCCCCCCCCCCCCCCACCCCCCCCCCCCCCCACCCCCCCCCCCCCCCACCCCCCCCCCCCCCCACCCCCCCCCCCCCCCACCCCCCCCCCCCCCCACCCCCCCCCCCCCCCACCCCCCCCCCCCCCCACCCCCCCCCCCCCCCACCCCCCCCCCCCCCCACCCCCCCCCCCCCCCACCCCCCCCCCCCCCCACCCCCCCCCCCCCCCACCCCCCCCCCCCCCCACCCCCCCCCCCCCCCACCCCCCCCCCCCCCCACCCCCCCCCCCCCCCACCCCCCCCCCCCCCCACCCCCCCCCCCCCCCACCCCCCCCCCCCCCCACCCCCCCCCCCCCCCACCCCCCCCCCCCCCCACCCCCCCCCCCCCCCACCCCCCCCCCCCCCCACCCCCCCCCCCCCCCACCCCCCCCCCCCCCCACCCCCCCCCCCCCCCACCCCCCCCCCCCCCCACCCCCCCCCCCCCCCACCCCCCCCCCCCCCCACCCCCCCCCCCCCCCACCCCCCCCCCCCCCCACCCCCCCCCCCCCCCACCCCCCCCCCCCCCCACCCCCCCCCCCCCCCACCCCCCCCCCCCCCCACCCCCCCCCCCCCCCACCCCCCCCCCCCCCCACCCCCCCCCCCCCCCACCCCCCCCCCCCCCCACCCCCCCCCCCCCCCACCCCCCCCCCCCCCCACCCCCCCCCCCCCCCACCCCCCCCCCCCCCCACCCCCCCCCCCCCCCACCCCCCCCCCCCCCCACCCCCCCCCCCCCCCACCCCCCCCCCCCCCCACCCCCCCCCCCCCCCACCCCCCCCCCCCCCCACCCCCCCCCCCCCCCACCCCCCCCCCCCCCCACCCCCCCCCCCCCCCACCCCCCCCCCCCCCCACCCCCCCCCCCCCCCACCCCCCCCCCCCCCCACCCCCCCCCCCCCCCACCCCCCCCCCCCCCCACCCCCCCCCCCCCCCACCCCCCCCCCCCCCCACCCCCCCCCCCCCCCACCCCCCCCCCCCCCCACCCCCCCCCCCCCCCACCCCCCCCCCCCCCCACCCCCCCCCCCCCCCACCCCCCCCCCCCCCCACCCCCCCCCCCCCCCACCCCCCCCCCCCCCCACCCCCCCCCCCCCCCACCCCCCCCCCCCCCCACCCCCCCCCCCCCCCACCCCCCCCCCCCCCCACCCCCCCCCCCCCCCACCCCCCCCCCCCCCCACCCCCCCCCCCCCCCACCCCCCCCCCCCCCCACCCCCCCCCCCCCCCACCCCCCCCCCCCCCCACCCCCCCCCCCCCCCACCCCCCCCCCCCCCCACCCCCCCCCCCCCCCACCCCCCCCCCCCCCCACCCCCCCCCCCCCCCACCCCCCCCCCCCCCCACCCCCCCCCCCCCCCACCCCCCCCCCCCCCCACCCCCCCCCCCCCCCACCCCCCCCCCCCCCCACCCCCCCCCCCCCCCACCCCCCCCCCCCCCCACCCCCCCCCCCCCCCACCCCCCCCCCCCCCCACCCCCCCCCCCCCCCACCCCCCCCCCCCCCCACCCCCCCCCCCCCCCACCCCCCCCCCCCCCCACCCCCCCCCCCCCCCACCCCCCCCCCCCCCCACCCCCCCCCCCCCCCACCCCCCCCCCCCCCCACCCCCCCCCCCCCCCACCCCCCCCCCCCCCCACCCCCCCCCCCCCCCACCCCCCCCCCCCCCCACCCCCCCCCCCCCCCACCCCCCCCCCCCCCCACCCCCCCCCCCCCCCACCCCCCCCCCCCCCCACCCCCCCCCCCCCCCACCCCCCCCCCCCCCCACCCCCCCCCCCCCCCACCCCCCCCCCCCCCCACCCCCCCCCCCCCCCACCCCCCCCCCCCCCCACCCCCCCCCCCCCCCACCCCCCCCCCCCCCCACCCCCCCCCCCCCCCACCCCCCCCCCCCCCCACCCCCCCCCCCCCCCACCCCCCCCCCCCCCCACCCCCCCCCCCCCCCACCCCCCCCCCCCCCCACCCCCCCCCCCCCCCACCCCCCCCCCCCCCCACCCCCCCCCCCCCCCACCCCCCCCCCCCCCCACCCCCCCCCCCCCCCACCCCCCCCCCCCCCCACCCCCCCCCCCCCCCACCCCCCCCCCCCCCCACCCCCCCCCCCCCCCACCCCCCCCCCCCCCCACCCCCCCCCCCCCCCACCCCCCCCCCCCCCCACCCCCCCCCCCCCCCACCCCCCCCCCCCCCCACCCCCCCCCCCCCCCACCCCCCCCCCCCCCCACCCCCCCCCCCCCCCACCCCCCCCCCCCCCCACCCCCCCCCCCCCCCACCCCCCCCCCCCCCCACCCCCCCCCCCCCCCACCCCCCCCCCCCCCCACCCCCCCCCCCCCCCACCCCCCCCCCCCCCCACCCCCCCCCCCCCCCACCCCCCCCCCCCCCCACCCCCCCCCCCCCCCACCCCCCCCCCCCCCCACCCCCCCCCCCCCCCACCCCCCCCCCCCCCCACCCCCCCCCCCCCCCACCCCCCCCCCCCCCCACCCCCCCCCCCCCCCACCCCCCCCCCCCCCCACCCCCCCCCCCCCCCACCCCCCCCCCCCCCCACCCCCCCCCCCCCCCACCCCCCCCCCCCCCCACCCCCCCCCCCCCCCACCCCCCCCCCCCCCCACCCCCCCCCCCCCCCACCCCCCCCCCCCCCCACCCCCCCCCCCCCCCACCCCCCCCCCCCCCCACCCCCCCCCCCCCCCACCCCCCCCCCCCCCCACCCCCCCCCCCCCCCACCCCCCCCCCCCCCCACCCCCCCCCCCCCCCACCCCCCCCCCCCCCCACCCCCCCCCCCCCCCACCCCCCCCCCCCCCCACCCCCCCCCCCCCCCACCCCCCCCCCCCCCCACCCCCCCCCCCCCCCACCCCCCCCCCCCCCCACCCCCCCCCCCCCCCACCCCCCCCCCCCCCCACCCCCCCCCCCCCCCACCCCCCCCCCCCCCCACCCCCCCCCCCCCCCACCCCCCCCCCCCCCCACCCCCCCCCCCCCCCACCCCCCCCCCCCCCCACCCCCCCCCCCCCCCACCCCCCCCCCCCCCCACCCCCCCCCCCCCCCACCCCCCCCCCCCCCCACCCCCCCCCCCCCCCACCCCCCCCCCCCCCCACCCCCCCCCCCCCCCACCCCCCCCCCCCCCCACCCCCCCCCCCCCCCACCCCCCCCCCCCCCCACCCCCCCCCCCCCCCACCCCCCCCCCCCCCCACCCCCCCCCCCCCCCACCCCCCCCCCCCCCCACCCCCCCCCCCCCCCACCCCCCCCCCCCCCCACCCCCCCCCCCCCCCACCCCCCCCCCCCCCCACCCCCCCCCCCCCCCACCCCCCCCCCCCCCCACCCCCCCCCCCCCCCACCCCCCCCCCCCCCCACCCCCCCCCCCCCCCACCCCCCCCCCCCCCCACCCCCCCCCCCCCCCACCCCCCCCCCCCCCCACCCCCCCCCCCCCCCACCCCCCCCCCCCCCCACCCCCCCCCCCCCCCACCCCCCCCCCCCCCCACCCCCCCCCCCCCCCACCCCCCCCCCCCCCCACCCCCCCCCCCCCCCACCCCCCCCCCCCCCCACCCCCCCCCCCCCCCACCCCCCCCCCCCCCCACCCCCCCCCCCCCCCACCCCCCCCCCCCCCCACCCCCCCCCCCCCCCACCCCCCCCCCCCCCCACCCCCCCCCCCCCCCACCCCCCCCCCCCCCCACCCCCCCCCCCCCCCACCCCCCCCCCCCCCCACCCCCCCCCCCCCCCACCCCCCCCCCCCCCCACCCCCCCCCCCCCCCACCCCCCCCCCCCCCCACCCCCCCCCCCCCCCACCCCCCCCCCCCCCCACCCCCCCCCCCCCCCACCCCCCCCCCCCCCCACCCCCCCCCCCCCCCACCCCCCCCCCCCCCCACCCCCCCCCCCCCCCACCCCCCCCCCCCCCCACCCCCCCCCCCCCCCACCCCCCCCCCCCCCCACCCCCCCCCCCCCCCACCCCCCCCCCCCCCCACCCCCCCCCCCCCCCACCCCCCCCCCCCCCCACCCCCCCCCCCCCCCACCCCCCCCCCCCCCCACCCCCCCCCCCCCCCACCCCCCCCCCCCCCCACCCCCCCCCCCCCCCACCCCCCCCCCCCCCCACCCCCCCCCCCCCCCACCCCCCCCCCCCCCCACCCCCCCCCCCCCCCACCCCCCCCCCCCCCCACCCCCCCCCCCCCCCACCCCCCCCCCCCCCCACCCCCCCCCCCCCCCACCCCCCCCCCCCCCCACCCCCCCCCCCCCCCACCCCCCCCCCCCCCCACCCCCCCCCCCCCCCACCCCCCCCCCCCCCCACCCCCCCCCCCCCCCACCCCCCCCCCCCCCCACCCCCCCCCCCCCCCACCCCCCCCCCCCCCCACCCCCCCCCCCCCCCACCCCCCCCCCCCCCCACCCCCCCCCCCCCCCACCCCCCCCCCCCCCCACCCCCCCCCCCCCCCACCCCCCCCCCCCCCCACCCCCCCCCCCCCCCACCCCCCCCCCCCCCCACCCCCCCCCCCCCCCACCCCCCCCCCCCCCCACCCCCCCCCCCCCCCACCCCCCCCCCCCCCCACCCCCCCCCCCCCCCACCCCCCCCCCCCCCCACCCCCCCCCCCCCCCACCCCCCCCCCCCCCCACCCCCCCCCCCCCCCACCCCCCCCCCCCCCCACCCCCCCCCCCCCCCACCCCCCCCCCCCCCCACCCCCCCCCCCCCCCACCCCCCCCCCCCCCCACCCCCCCCCCCCCCCACCCCCCCCCCCCCCCACCCCCCCCCCCCCCCACCCCCCCCCCCCCCCACCCCCCCCCCCCCCCACCCCCCCCCCCCCCCACCCCCCCCCCCCCCCACCCCCCCCCCCCCCCACCCCCCCCCCCCCCCACCCCCCCCCCCCCCCACCCCCCCCCCCCCCCACCCCCCCCCCCCCCCACCCCCCCCCCCCCCCACCCCCCCCCCCCCCCACCCCCCCCCCCCCCCACCCCCCCCCCCCCCCACCCCCCCCCCCCCCCACCCCCCCCCCCCCCCACCCCCCCCCCCCCCCACCCCCCCCCCCCCCCACCCCCCCCCCCCCCCACCCCCCCCCCCCCCCACCCCCCCCCCCCCCCACCCCCCCCCCCCCCCACCCCCCCCCCCCCCCACCCCCCCCCCCCCCCACCCCCCCCCCCCCCCACCCCCCCCCCCCCCCACCCCCCCCCCCCCCCACCCCCCCCCCCCCCCACCCCCCCCCCCCCCCACCCCCCCCCCCCCCCACCCCCCCCCCCCCCCACCCCCCCCCCCCCCCACCCCCCCCCCCCCCCACCCCCCCCCCCCCCCACCCCCCCCCCCCCCCACCCCCCCCCCCCCCCACCCCCCCCCCCCCCCACCCCCCCCCCCCCCCACCCCCCCCCCCCCCCACCCCCCCCCCCCCCCACCCCCCCCCCCCCCCACCCCCCCCCCCCCCCACCCCCCCCCCCCCCCACCCCCCCCCCCCCCCACCCCCCCCCCCCCCCACCCCCCCCCCCCCCCACCCCCCCCCCCCCCCACCCCCCCCCCCCCCCACCCCCCCCCCCCCCCACCCCCCCCCCCCCCCACCCCCCCCCCCCCCCACCCCCCCCCCCCCCCACCCCCCCCCCCCCCCACCCCCCCCCCCCCCCACCCCCCCCCCCCCCCACCCCCCCCCCCCCCCACCCCCCCCCCCCCCCACCCCCCCCCCCCCCCACCCCCCCCCCCCCCCACCCCCCCCCCCCCCCACCCCCCCCCCCCCCCACCCCCCCCCCCCCCCACCCCCCCCCCCCCCCACCCCCCCCCCCCCCCACCCCCCCCCCCCCCCACCCCCCCCCCCCCCCACCCCCCCCCCCCCCCACCCCCCCCCCCCCCCACCCCCCCCCCCCCCCACCCCCCCCCCCCCCCACCCCCCCCCCCCCCCACCCCCCCCCCCCCCCACCCCCCCCCCCCCCCACCCCCCCCCCCCCCCACCCCCCCCCCCCCCCACCCCCCCCCCCCCCCACCCCCCCCCCCCCCCACCCCCCCCCCCCCCCACCCCCCCCCCCCCCCACCCCCCCCCCCCCCCACCCCCCCCCCCCCCCACCCCCCCCCCCCCCCACCCCCCCCCCCCCCCACCCCCCCCCCCCCCCACCCCCCCCCCCCCCCACCCCCCCCCCCCCCCACCCCCCCCCCCCCCCACCCCCCCCCCCCCCCACCCCCCCCCCCCCCCACCCCCCCCCCCCCCCACCCCCCCCCCCCCCCACCCCCCCCCCCCCCCACCCCCCCCCCCCCCCACCCCCCCCCCCCCCCACCCCCCCCCCCCCCCACCCCCCCCCCCCCCCACCCCCCCCCCCCCCCACCCCCCCCCCCCCCCACCCCCCCCCCCCCCCACCCCCCCCCCCCCCCACCCCCCCCCCCCCCCACCCCCCCCCCCCCCCACCCCCCCCCCCCCCCACCCCCCCCCCCCCCCACCCCCCCCCCCCCCCACCCCCCCCCCCCCCCACCCCCCCCCCCCCCCACCCCCCCCCCCCCCCACCCCCCCCCCCCCCCACCCCCCCCCCCCCCCACCCCCCCCCCCCCCCACCCCCCCCCCCCCCCACCCCCCCCCCCCCCCACCCCCCCCCCCCCCCACCCCCCCCCCCCCCCACCCCCCCCCCCCCCCACCCCCCCCCCCCCCCACCCCCCCCCCCCCCCACCCCCCCCCCCCCCCACCCCCCCCCCCCCCCACCCCCCCCCCCCCCCACCCCCCCCCCCCCCCACCCCCCCCCCCCCCCACCCCCCCCCCCCCCCACCCCCCCCCCCCCCCACCCCCCCCCCCCCCCACCCCCCCCCCCCCCCACCCCCCCCCCCCCCCACCCCCCCCCCCCCCCACCCCCCCCCCCCCCCACCCCCCCCCCCCCCCACCCCCCCCCCCCCCCACCCCCCCCCCCCCCCACCCCCCCCCCCCCCCACCCCCCCCCCCCCCCACCCCCCCCCCCCCCCACCCCCCCCCCCCCCCACCCCCCCCCCCCCCCACCCCCCCCCCCCCCCACCCCCCCCCCCCCCCACCCCCCCCCCCCCCCACCCCCCCCCCCCCCCACCCCCCCCCCCCCCCACCCCCCCCCCCCCCCACCCCCCCCCCCCCCCACCCCCCCCCCCCCCCACCCCCCCCCCCCCCCACCCCCCCCCCCCCCCACCCCCCCCCCCCCCCACCCCCCCCCCCCCCCACCCCCCCCCCCCCCCACCCCCCCCCCCCCCCACCCCCCCCCCCCCCCACCCCCCCCCCCCCCCACCCCCCCCCCCCCCCACCCCCCCCCCCCCCCACCCCCCCCCCCCCCCACCCCCCCCCCCCCCCACCCCCCCCCCCCCCCACCCCCCCCCCCCCCCACCCCCCCCCCCCCCCACCCCCCCCCCCCCCCACCCCCCCCCCCCCCCACCCCCCCCCCCCCCCACCCCCCCCCCCCCCCACCCCCCCCCCCCCCCACCCCCCCCCCCCCCCACCCCCCCCCCCCCCCACCCCCCCCCCCCCCCACCCCCCCCCCCCCCCACCCCCCCCCCCCCCCACCCCCCCCCCCCCCCACCCCCCCCCCCCCCCACCCCCCCCCCCCCCCACCCCCCCCCCCCCCCACCCCCCCCCCCCCCCACCCCCCCCCCCCCCCACCCCCCCCCCCCCCCACCCCCCCCCCCCCCCACCCCCCCCCCCCCCCACCCCCCCCCCCCCCCACCCCCCCCCCCCCCCACCCCCCCCCCCCCCCACCCCCCCCCCCCCCCACCCCCCCCCCCCCCCACCCCCCCCCCCCCCCACCCCCCCCCCCCCCCACCCCCCCCCCCCCCCACCCCCCCCCCCCCCCACCCCCCCCCCCCCCCACCCCCCCCCCCCCCCACCCCCCCCCCCCCCCACCCCCCCCCCCCCCCACCCCCCCCCCCCCCCACCCCCCCCCCCCCCCACCCCCCCCCCCCCCCACCCCCCCCCCCCCCCACCCCCCCCCCCCCCCACCCCCCCCCCCCCCCACCCCCCCCCCCCCCCACCCCCCCCCCCCCCCACCCCCCCCCCCCCCCACCCCCCCCCCCCCCCACCCCCCCCCCCCCCCACCCCCCCCCCCCCCCACCCCCCCCCCCCCCCACCCCCCCCCCCCCCCACCCCCCCCCCCCCCCACCCCCCCCCCCCCCCACCCCCCCCCCCCCCCACCCCCCCCCCCCCCCACCCCCCCCCCCCCCCACCCCCCCCCCCCCCCACCCCCCCCCCCCCCCACCCCCCCCCCCCCCCACCCCCCCCCCCCCCCACCCCCCCCCCCCCCCACCCCCCCCCCCCCCCACCCCCCCCCCCCCCCACCCCCCCCCCCCCCCACCCCCCCCCCCCCCCACCCCCCCCCCCCCCCACCCCCCCCCCCCCCCACCCCCCCCCCCCCCCACCCCCCCCCCCCCCCACCCCCCCCCCCCCCCACCCCCCCCCCCCCCCACCCCCCCCCCCCCCCACCCCCCCCCCCCCCCACCCCCCCCCCCCCCCACCCCCCCCCCCCCCCACCCCCCCCCCCCCCCACCCCCCCCCCCCCCCACCCCCCCCCCCCCCCACCCCCCCCCCCCCCCACCCCCCCCCCCCCCCACCCCCCCCCCCCCCCACCCCCCCCCCCCCCCACCCCCCCCCCCCCCCACCCCCCCCCCCCCCCACCCCCCCCCCCCCCCACCCCCCCCCCCCCCCACCCCCCCCCCCCCCCACCCCCCCCCCCCCCCACCCCCCCCCCCCCCCACCCCCCCCCCCCCCCACCCCCCCCCCCCCCCACCCCCCCCCCCCCCCACCCCCCCCCCCCCCCACCCCCCCCCCCCCCCACCCCCCCCCCCCCCCACCCCCCCCCCCCCCCACCCCCCCCCCCCCCCACCCCCCCCCCCCCCCACCCCCCCCCCCCCCCACCCCCCCCCCCCCCCACCCCCCCCCCCCCCCACCCCCCCCCCCCCCCACCCCCCCCCCCCCCCACCCCCCCCCCCCCCCACCCCCCCCCCCCCCCACCCCCCCCCCCCCCCACCCCCCCCCCCCCCCACCCCCCCCCCCCCCCACCCCCCCCCCCCCCCACCCCCCCCCCCCCCCACCCCCCCCCCCCCCCACCCCCCCCCCCCCCCACCCCCCCCCCCCCCCACCCCCCCCCCCCCCCACCCCCCCCCCCCCCCACCCCCCCCCCCCCCCACCCCCCCCCCCCCCCACCCCCCCCCCCCCCCACCCCCCCCCCCCCCCACCCCCCCCCCCCCCCACCCCCCCCCCCCCCCACCCCCCCCCCCCCCCACCCCCCCCCCCCCCCACCCCCCCCCCCCCCCACCCCCCCCCCCCCCCACCCCCCCCCCCCCCCACCCCCCCCCCCCCCCACCCCCCCCCCCCCCCACCCCCCCCCCCCCCCACCCCCCCCCCCCCCCACCCCCCCCCCCCCCCACCCCCCCCCCCCCCCACCCCCCCCCCCCCCCACCCCCCCCCCCCCCCACCCCCCCCCCCCCCCACCCCCCCCCCCCCCCACCCCCCCCCCCCCCCACCCCCCCCCCCCCCCACCCCCCCCCCCCCCCACCCCCCCCCCCCCCCACCCCCCCCCCCCCCCACCCCCCCCCCCCCCCACCCCCCCCCCCCCCCACCCCCCCCCCCCCCCACCCCCCCCCCCCCCCACCCCCCCCCCCCCCCACCCCCCCCCCCCCCCACCCCCCCCCCCCCCCACCCCCCCCCCCCCCCACCCCCCCCCCCCCCCACCCCCCCCCCCCCCCACCCCCCCCCCCCCCCACCCCCCCCCCCCCCCACCCCCCCCCCCCCCCACCCCCCCCCCCCCCCACCCCCCCCCCCCCCCACCCCCCCCCCCCCCCACCCCCCCCCCCCCCCACCCCCCCCCCCCCCCACCCCCCCCCCCCCCCACCCCCCCCCCCCCCCACCCCCCCCCCCCCCCACCCCCCCCCCCCCCCACCCCCCCCCCCCCCCACCCCCCCCCCCCCCCACCCCCCCCCCCCCCCACCCCCCCCCCCCCCCACCCCCCCCCCCCCCCACCCCCCCCCCCCCCCACCCCCCCCCCCCCCCACCCCCCCCCCCCCCCACCCCCCCCCCCCCCCACCCCCCCCCCCCCCCACCCCCCCCCCCCCCCACCCCCCCCCCCCCCCACCCCCCCCCCCCCCCACCCCCCCCCCCCCCCACCCCCCCCCCCCCCCACCCCCCCCCCCCCCCACCCCCCCCCCCCCCCACCCCCCCCCCCCCCCACCCCCCCCCCCCCCCACCCCCCCCCCCCCCCACCCCCCCCCCCCCCCACCCCCCCCCCCCCCCACCCCCCCCCCCCCCCACCCCCCCCCCCCCCCACCCCCCCCCCCCCCCACCCCCCCCCCCCCCCACCCCCCCCCCCCCCCACCCCCCCCCCCCCCCACCCCCCCCCCCCCCCACCCCCCCCCCCCCCCACCCCCCCCCCCCCCCACCCCCCCCCCCCCCCACCCCCCCCCCCCCCCACCCCCCCCCCCCCCCACCCCCCCCCCCCCCCACCCCCCCCCCCCCCCACCCCCCCCCCCCCCCACCCCCCCCCCCCCCCACCCCCCCCCCCCCCCACCCCCCCCCCCCCCCACCCCCCCCCCCCCCCACCCCCCCCCCCCCCCACCCCCCCCCCCCCCCACCCCCCCCCCCCCCCACCCCCCCCCCCCCCCACCCCCCCCCCCCCCCACCCCCCCCCCCCCCCACCCCCCCCCCCCCCCACCCCCCCCCCCCCCCACCCCCCCCCCCCCCCACCCCCCCCCCCCCCCACCCCCCCCCCCCCCCACCCCCCCCCCCCCCCACCCCCCCCCCCCCCCACCCCCCCCCCCCCCCACCCCCCCCCCCCCCCACCCCCCCCCCCCCCCACCCCCCCCCCCCCCCACCCCCCCCCCCCCCCACCCCCCCCCCCCCCCACCCCCCCCCCCCCCCACCCCCCCCCCCCCCCACCCCCCCCCCCCCCCACCCCCCCCCCCCCCCACCCCCCCCCCCCCCCACCCCCCCCCCCCCCCACCCCCCCCCCCCCCCACCCCCCCCCCCCCCCACCCCCCCCCCCCCCCACCCCCCCCCCCCCCCACCCCCCCCCCCCCCCACCCCCCCCCCCCCCCACCCCCCCCCCCCCCCACCCCCCCCCCCCCCCACCCCCCCCCCCCCCCACCCCCCCCCCCCCCCACCCCCCCCCCCCCCCACCCCCCCCCCCCCCCACCCCCCCCCCCCCCCACCCCCCCCCCCCCCCACCCCCCCCCCCCCCCACCCCCCCCCCCCCCCACCCCCCCCCCCCCCCACCCCCCCCCCCCCCCACCCCCCCCCCCCCCCACCCCCCCCCCCCCCCACCCCCCCCCCCCCCCACCCCCCCCCCCCCCCACCCCCCCCCCCCCCCACCCCCCCCCCCCCCCACCCCCCCCCCCCCCCACCCCCCCCCCCCCCCACCCCCCCCCCCCCCCACCCCCCCCCCCCCCCACCCCCCCCCCCCCCCACCCCCCCCCCCCCCCACCCCCCCCCCCCCCCACCCCCCCCCCCCCCCACCCCCCCCCCCCCCCACCCCCCCCCCCCCCCACCCCCCCCCCCCCCCACCCCCCCCCCCCCCCACCCCCCCCCCCCCCCACCCCCCCCCCCCCCCACCCCCCCCCCCCCCCACCCCCCCCCCCCCCCACCCCCCCCCCCCCCCACCCCCCCCCCCCCCCACCCCCCCCCCCCCCCACCCCCCCCCCCCCCCACCCCCCCCCCCCCCCACCCCCCCCCCCCCCCACCCCCCCCCCCCCCCACCCCCCCCCCCCCCCACCCCCCCCCCCCCCCACCCCCCCCCCCCCCCACCCCCCCCCCCCCCCACCCCCCCCCCCCCCCACCCCCCCCCCCCCCCACCCCCCCCCCCCCCCACCCCCCCCCCCCCCCACCCCCCCCCCCCCCCACCCCCCCCCCCCCCCACCCCCCCCCCCCCCCACCCCCCCCCCCCCCCACCCCCCCCCCCCCCCACCCCCCCCCCCCCCCACCCCCCCCCCCCCCCACCCCCCCCCCCCCCCACCCCCCCCCCCCCCCACCCCCCCCCCCCCCCACCCCCCCCCCCCCCCACCCCCCCCCCCCCCCACCCCCCCCCCCCCCCACCCCCCCCCCCCCCCACCCCCCCCCCCCCCCACCCCCCCCCCCCCCCACCCCCCGCCCCCCCCACCCCCCCCCGCGGACCCCCACCCCCCCCCCCCAGAATTGTAGTCCATAACATCTGGAGTGCCAAAGGTTCGCCACCACTGTCCTAGACCAACCCTCTAACTATGGTGCCAAACTAGCTATCTTAGGTAGGAAAAAATGAAAACTGGAAATAGTCTTTAATAGAAACAATGGGATATTTATTTATTTATTTATTTATTTATTTATTTATATTTGTACCCCACCCTGAACTAGGTGGCTTAAAAAGGTTAAAAACAATGAAAACAACAATAAAACATCATGAATAAAGTATTACAATTTAAACAACAATAAAAATCACATTAAAATGACCCCCCTCTCCTGACCAGTAGCTGTAGAGGGGGTTTTCAGGGATGATAACCAAATGCCTGTGCAAAAAGGAAGGTCTTCACCAAGAACCTAAACCCATAAAGGATAGGTACATGGTGAATCTCCAAGGGGAGACTATTCCAGAGCCTGGGGTCAATCACAGAGAAAGCCCTCCCACATACCCCCACAGGAGGTACCACCAGGATTGCCTTCCCCTGTGACCTCAGTGCCCATGCAAGTACATACAGGCGCTGGTGCTCCTTTAGGTAGGTAGGGCTCAAACGTCAACATCAACTCCTTGAATTGGGCCTGGGAGTGAACCAGGAGCCAGTGCAGTTCTTAAGAATCACTATGACCTCCATCTGGCCAGATGACCATTGAACAGCCTAGCTGCTGCATGCTGCACCAACTCCAGCTTCTGGACTATCTTCAAGGGTAGCCCCATGTACAGTGCATAATACAAGTCCAATTGAAAGGCTACCAGAGCATGTTACACTGTGGCCAAGTCCCTTTTGTTCAAGAATGGTTGGAGCTTGTGAACCAAACAGAGCTTCTGGAAGGCCCTCATGATGAGAACTTATATTTATAATGTTGAAAAGTCCAAACTCTTTAATAGAGTACTATCATTATGCAAATTATAATTTATTACTTTTGGATAAAAGTAGTCACATGTAATCAATAAATATATGCTATATATAGTATATCTATATTTATATATATCTATATATAGTATATCTATAAATGCAAAATACTACTCACTGACTCACTGACTGACTCATCAACAGAACTCAAAAACCACTGAAGCCACACACATGAAATTTGGCACACTTGTTCCTTATGTACTCCAGGTGCTTACTAAGAAAGGATTTCCCAAAATATTCACTTTCACTCAATTTATTACCTATTTACTGTTTTAACTGCTCATCTCTGGCCATCTGGATGAACGTTCTAAGGGCAAACCAACCGCTCAGTCCACAGACATGCTGCATGAACATTCTAAGGGTGACAGTTCAACACCACCAGCTTCATGTCTTTCACTAACTGCACTCCACCACGACCCTCCACAACGCACGTGAACCTATTTGAAAACAAACCCATCAGTTCACAGACAGGCTGTGAGGAAATATGCTGCATGTCACCCCAAAGTTCACAAACAGGCTGCAAAGAAGTATGCTGGATGTCACCCCGAAGTTACAGACAGGCTGTGAAAAAGTACTCCACCCACCCTCATGTTAACAACACAGCCAAATACTATCAAAATAGATTACAAACCACACTATCACCTTGGACTACTGAACATTTGTTGGGTTTTGCATATGGACATCAGATTGATTACTGTGGAGACAAGTTTATTGGTCTTGACCTCCGATCACCCTGTGCTTGGTGTCGTGCTCTGAAGTGGCGGGATGAGTCCCCAGGAATGTGCTGCAGTGGTGTACAGTCCAGCTCCCTGCCCTTCAACCCTACCCTGAACCTCTTCACAGCCTTCTCATTCATCAGCATCCAATGGCAGAACACTTCCTTTCTGCATCCCGAAAATACAACGGCTGCTTCCACAAGGCATCTTTTGGAGCCCACCAGGTGAAAGAGAGCAATAACACATTGCATTAGAAAAAGACAACTACAGGAAGCTACGTGCAACTTTTAAAAAAACAAACCCATCAGTCCACAGACAGGCTGTGAGGAAATATGCTGCATGTCACCCCAAAGTTCACAAACAGGCTGTAAAGAAGTATGCTGAATGTCACCCCGAAATTCATAGAGAGCCTGTGATGAAGTATGCGTAGCGAAACACGGGTGCCCTGCTAGTATGAAGTATATAGGAATGAATGATCATTCTGTAATGCTATAGATTGTCTCATATCTAAATCTTCATATTACAGATTTTGAGTGTGAAACCTAGTCTGAGAAAATGTTTAATTAATTACAAAATAGAATATATTTTATAGGGTTTTTTTCAGCGCTACCCTGAAATATCCTCTGGAAATAGCCTTTATATCCTGAATTTTCTATTCTTTTTTTTCTGGGCCTACCCATCTTTTGCTTAAGAGAATATTCACCAAATGAACTGGTACATGTTAGTATTTTCACAGCCTTGAGGGTTATGATATTCCTATAGACTTACTTCCTATGGAGCCCATTCCATACGCTTCTCTTTCCTCCTCTGTAGAATCTCACAGGGCTTTCCTTTCTGCTTCCCAGCAATTTGGCTGCAGGGAAAGGATTGCTAGATATTCTCAGTAGTTCCAAATTGCTAGTATCTCAGCTGCAGGCTGATCTGCTCCTCAATGAACGCTATCATTTCAGGTTCTCTTTTTCTTCTTGTGGACCTTCCATTTGCAAAGGAGTGATAAACAAAACATTGTATCCTTTTTAGGCCTTTTGAGACACAATCACAAACAGTAAAATGTTGGGAATTTCACTTTACCTCTCCTCCATTTCCCTTTCTTTTGTGACACAATCACAAATACTAAAATAATGTAGATGTTAATGTGGATGTTAATGAGAACATTGTCTGTCTGTCTGTCTGCCTGTCTGTCTGTCATGTCTTTAATTTCCCATTTCTGAATCTGTTCTAAATCTTGTACAATAAACCAACAGTTCTCTATGTGTGAATTGGTGTACTTTGGGAAGATACATAGAGTTCTGGAAGGAAGTTTGCTTAACCCTCTCACCCCCTTTTAAACACATTGGCCATTTCTACATGGGTCGAAATCACCAATTTGAGCCTGGCAAAACACCGTTGGGGGGAAGCCTTCACACAGGCACTGCCGCCAAATCGATGCAGTGTCGTTTTCTCCCCCCCCCCCAAAAAACAGTGTTTTTAAACCTCGCTCCCCGAGGGAGGTTTTTGGAAAACGCTGGCTTCCATCCAGTGCCGAGTGAATGGCACCAGGTGGAAGCCGGCATATTTCCTAGTCTGTGATCTGCTGAGGATGCCTCCAATAGCCTACAATCTATCTTAGGCAATACTATCAAAAGACATTTTGTAATCTACATAGAGCGTCATGTGGGGTCTGGTAATGTATTTCATTGCAACATGATATAAAATCAGGCATTGTTCCAGAGTACAGCGACAGGACCGAAAACCCACTTCCTCCTTGATTATGATGTTCTCTTGATCTCCAAAACTTCCAAACAGAACGCAGAAATAGAAAATGGCTCAGTGAGGGGAAGTTTGCTGTTTTGCTGCCAGAATACAATGTTAGAGGGGAATAAACAAGAACTCCCCTCCCCTCCTTCCACCCCACAATTTGGGGTTGTCAAAAGAGCCCAAACATAAACCACATTGAATGGCCACTATGACAGTACTAGCCTTGCCCAGTCTCCCACTAGGCAAATCTACACTTTTCCAGCTAGCACCTAAAATGCTGATGGGGAAGAAAATAGAAGGGGATTGGATAGCTGCCAGCATCACATCAATACATCGATGTCACTTCTAGTAAAACCTGAAAGTGACATCATGGATGATCTAGAACTTTCAAAAACTCTTATCACAGGAGAATACTAAACTATCCAGTGATGTCACGGCAGTTTTTACTGGAAGTCCCATTAGTGCCTGCTGATTTTTGTGCCCTAATGATTCTGTCAGCTTTGAAAAGAGTGTTAAATGAAGGCTATTCTTATTTTCCATAGTCAGTCATTGAAATACTTTACAACTCTTTTAATTTATTCTCATATTCTCAATAATCCTTCATACTCTATTTACACACACAGACATATTTGCACAAGCATAACTTGTGCACAATTATAATAAATTCTACATGTAAAACTCCCCTTTATAATGTGTTTCAATGCACGTGCACATGCTCATACACACAAACACACTGTGTGCATCCACCCTTTGGATCTGCAATTAACCTCATGCTTTGGCATCAGCTAAAATTATGTTTTTGATCAATATTTAATAGTGATGTTATAAGTGTGTGGGCATGACCGTTAAAACAGTGTGGTAGAAAGGAAAGGATGCATTTTAATAGGGAATTAGCAAATATGGCCCCAGGGCAGGAGGTATTTGCTTTGGAGAATCACTGCTGTTTAAATAGGGAACTTGAAAGGAATATATTAAAAATGTATTTGAAGTTTAAATTCTGTCCTTTTTTGAAAAGAAAGAAATAATACTGGACACTCTTGAAAGATTTAGCCTGTTAATGATTTCAACACATATTATGTTCAACTTGGGGTGATGGAGATGGTGGTGCAGAGTCCCAAAAAGTCTTTCTTGTGGTATTTGGGGATCCATGGGGAATAGTGATAGAACAATTTGGAAATCTTTCCAAGCCTCCACATATCGTTTCCATGATTCTATAAGGTTTTCTTTTTTGGGGGGTGGTGATAGAACAATCTGAAAATCTTCCCAATCTTCCAGGCTTTTCTTCCATGATTCAGTAAGGGTTTTTTTTTATTGGGGTGGGTGGGTAAGTAGAATAGAATAATTTAGAAATCTTCCTAATCCTCCCAACTTATTTTCCTTGATTTCAATATGGGGGTTTTTTGGTGGGGGATGGTGATAGAACTTGGGGGGTGGGGGCGGGCAGGGTGGGGGGTGGGAAAGAACAATTTGGAAATCTTCCCAATCTTCCAAACTTTCTTTCCATGATTCTATAAGTTTTTTTTGGGGGGGGGGGGGAGGACTGAACAAACTAATTTACACTTTCCACTTCAAACCAGTTTTTCTGGAGCATATTTAGATCCCATCAGGCCATTTTGGTGTGTTTCTCCATTTTCTTTTTGCTAATTTGGAAAGTTACATTTTCATGCATACCTGAAGAATATACTGAGTATGGAGAGACTCCTATCTTATCTGTGCGTGGTCTGTTTTGCTGATTTCAGCTATAAGGAATGATGGTGTCATGTCTGGATGACTAACCATGTTTTAGTGTCAATATTGTCACTCTTCACTAACCCCCTTTTCCCATCATATGAAAGAGGACTGTTTATTGCCAGACTCCAGGAGTCTGCCAGTTAGGCAGGAAGACTCAGCTGGAAAGCCAAAAGCCAATCTTGGGGAAATTACACAGATGCTCTGAAGTCTAGAATGGCAGGAGAACACAATAGCTGTAGACATTGTTATAAATGTAACCCTTTGAATCCCCAAGGGCCAGGTTAAAAATCTAGCGTAATTCAAAATATAAATCCAATTTATTAAACTACAAAATAAAGGATTTGTGGGAACATTCTCAAAAAGATTAACACAGATTCACTAACCATCTTCTTATAGCAGAATCCTCTTCACAGCACTGTGTGTTCTTCTTGAGACCAGTTCTGGAGTAGAGTCCCAAGAGATCCTTCTTGCCACAGCAGGAATTCTTCCTGGAAAGATACTGGATGAATCTTTGAGCTTAGTTATTGCCATGGGAGAAGTTTCCTTTTTCTCCTGGCAAGAGGGGGAGGGGGGGAGCTCTGTATTAGGGTGCTTCAGAGCAGTTCTTCAAGGAATTCAGCTGTGGCAAATCCTGTTGCTTTCTCTTTCCCGTTACTGTTGCTCTGAAGAAGGATGCCCCAGCTCTTCCCAGATACTGCAGTTCAGCTAATCAGCTTTTTCTGTTCGGTCCTTTTTCGCTCCAAAGCTTGTAAAAGATGCTTTGCCCTTCAGTGCTTTCTGAATTCACACCCTTTTGTTGTTTTAGCTACCCCAGTCCTCTTTTTGACCACCTTTTAGTATTATGGTACTACTTTCAACAGCATATCCATTAGCCTTTGCTAAATATGCAGCTTACCAGAAGCATATACACATATCAGCTATCTGCTAGTCAGTTCTGGCCTCAAGTCTATCAAAATATCTGTGATCTACTAATCAGACCTAAACCTAAACCTCTTTGTTTTTCAGAACAGGCTACAGGTAGATCATAAGGATATTGTATCTTTTAATTGTCATTGTTTGGACCTCTTCAGCTCCAGTGGTTTTGGAGAGTGGCTGAAATAGGCAGCGTTTCCTGTTACTGCTTTTAGTTGTTGTTAACCCAGAAGGGCAACTTGGGGCTGCCTACTCAGGCTCCCGGCTGGGGAAAGGGGGCAGGATGAATTCCAGGAGACAAGAGATGTTTGAATAAATTTAATTTTATTCAATCGGACATCATGCCTTTTAGCAGAGAAGGAGGACTGGCTAACAGAGAAATCATACTCTTTTTATAATCAATCTGTGGGAATCAAAAACTTTTTGAAACATTGAAAATGGTGCAGGCATACGTCATACAATGACTGACATCCTCCTGAGAATTACCTTCTAGTCAGAAAAATATTTCTTTGGCGTAGGTCATCTGCAATAGAACCATACAACAATGGAATCATTGAAAGAGCTAACTTTCCCTACAAAATGCTGCTTATGGACAATGTTTCAATTTCAGTTTTCTTAGCTTATATGTTTTTAAGAATTGGGACTTGAATCCTAATACATATGATGATGATGTTATCCATTCAGTCGTTCTTGACCCTTGGCGACCCTATATGCAAGCTCTTTCCGCATTTTTCGATTAAGTACTGCTTCCTTCAGCTGGTTGATGTTCATGCCTGTATCAGCTTTTATGGTATCTAGCCATCGTATTCTTTGGCGTCCAGGTCTTCTCCTGCCATTGACAAGTTCAAGCATCATAGATTTTTCTAGCGAATATGATTGCATCACATGACCAAAGTATGTAAGTCTGAGCCTGGTTATTTTCCCTTCTAGTGATGTATCTGGTTTTATGAGGCTCAAGACTTCTGCATTTGTCACCCAAGCTTTCCATGGTATGCGCAGTAGTTTTTGCCAACACCACAACTCGAAAGTGTCTATTCTTCTTCTGTCAGTTTTCTTTATAGTCCAGCTTTCACACCCATACATGGTTATGGGGAAGATGATGGCTTGGACTAGCCTGTGCTTAGTTTTAATGCTGATGTCTCTGCTTTTCCAAATTTTATCCATGCTCAGCATTGCACTACGCCCTAATGCTATTTTCCGCTTTATCTCAGGAGTTACTTCTCCATTACAGTCAATTTTTGAGCCTAGGAAGATGAAGTCTTGGATGCACTAATACATATACTTATGACAATACAGAAATTGCACACAGGCTAATGATTGATTTCTTATACATCATGTTCATGTAAAAGTATATTGTATTATACTGATTTGCTTGTTTTGTTAAAATAGCATCATTTCTTTATGTTTGACCCAGTTCTAACATTCTGGATAGCAGTTTGTCACAGAGAGTTAGCTTCCAAAACTGTTACAGGCGTTTTCCCCATGGCCAATATATCCTGGGATAAGGAACGGAACCATCTCGGTTTGGGCATGAATTCTGCAAGGCTTCCATGCCTAAATTGGGCCCGCCCCGTGAGATTTGCCTTATCCTGTGGCTTTCAAAAGATGATGAAATTGGCTGTTCTTTTGAAAAATTGCGCACTGATCCCACGCCCATGCAAACACCATGGGAGATGGGCTGGTTTATTTTTCTGGCATCGCCGCCTGCTCTCCCCACCCCTTAGCTGCAGCCAATCAGAACGTCGGGAAAACGGAATCTAAACATACGCAAACTACGTAAACGACACGAACAACGTAAACTTAAACATTCATGTGGAAAATGAAAATAAACTGGGGCTCATGCATAATTTACTGGAGTTCTTCCTTCCAGCCTTATTGCACTGATGGGCAGCCGTGCGAAGGGAGGAACCAGAATAAAAACACTCTGGGATATGTGATCCCAGGTCTATCCCAGGATATTTTGTCTGTGGGGAATATGCCAAAGTGTCTGTCTGTTTGTGCAGCTCTCCACATTCTAGGCTTCTACCAACCTTGGTTGGGTTCTCATGCTGTAAAAGCTGTTTTAGATCTGTGATCTAAACTGGAATTTTTAGCAAAGTAGTAAAGGAGCAAAGGCTCCTGGGCTTTTTAGTAAAAGGCCAAAGGTAATCTGATTTTGTTATTGATTGTATCATTACAGCTTTTTCCCCTGTTGAGGACCACCAGGACAAAGGTTCCTCAAAACAATCACAGGGAAGTGGAAGATGGAGGTGGTATTTTTGGAAAAAAACAGAATTGTACTTTACCTGGGCTGGTAAGGAGCATGCAGGTCCTTCAAGAATCATGATAGGGTCACCCACCAGAGAATTCATTTCTGTTTGCACAGAATGAAGGACCAAAGCAGTATTTTGAAAACCCTGTTCGAACAGTAAGTTCTAGAAAATATACACCATACTGTGGGAAAAGTACATGAAGGAAGGTTTTGTACCAGGGATGAGTTTCTCTGACCAGATGATTTTTAATGGCACATGGTTAACAGCTAGCTGGGCAAGCAAAATTCAGAACTGGGTAGTCAGATAAGGTCTGGTATTGTTTGTTACCGCCCAATCAAGAATCATGAAGCAAAAATATGTTTAAAGGAAATATCAATTAAAGTTATCCCAATCAAGAATCATGAAGCAAAAATATGTTTAAAGGAAATATTTTTATTTTGAGCATGAGTAACCTCATTCAGTGGTGAGAGGGAAAGGCACATTTTACAGGCAGAAGCCTAACATCTTTATAGAGCTTGAAAACAAAATCATCCGACTTTGAGGCTGTCATTATGACATCTCAAATGCATTGAAACGTTTTCATCAAGGTTTTCTTTCAGATATGCTAACTTTGCTTTCCCCTCCCTTCTGCTGACTCAACTTATTATTGGTTACCTTCAAATGTTTCTATATGAACCATAAGTAAATTCAACAGAAGAAAAATTGTATTGTCATGAAATTAATTTTAGTTTGCTAGTTTACTTTCTTAAAAATCCTCTCTCTTCTGTTATAATACATAACTGAATAAAATGGAAACAAAGTTATTTGGGGTTCTGTGTTGTTCTTATCTTGTTTCTGGGAGTTCTGCCAAATTCTGTAGCTTCTGTATTTTTCTACAAAGACCTTTGTCTCCCCCTGTGAAAACAGGGGGAGATGTCAGGCCTGCATCTATTTTCCTTTAGCTAAATACCAGTCAAAAGAGAATAATTCTTACTCTATATTAATAATATCTAATATATATAATATATCTAATCTAATAATAAATATTAATCACATAATATAGTTTTCTGGGTTACAGTATCTTTGCAGATCTGGAACAGTGACACCAAAAGAACAGAGTTCCTTTTATTGGGAATGTATGACTTTCTGGCCCGTTGTACCACAAATAAAATGCAGTCCCTTTTCTGACAACAGGAGAATTGATTCAGGGTTGATTCAGGGTATTGATTTGATTCAGGGTATTAGGAAAGAAAATTCTGACATGTTACTACTCTGGGGTTAGAACCAATTTCCCTAGGCAAAAGGAATTCTTGTAACAAGGCCATCCAAGGTAAAATGGATGACATTGGTCCCTCCCATGTACCATTTAAATCTTTCCAAACATAACCACATGCCCCATGGGGATAAACAGACATTTGTAAGGTACCGTGAGTCAGAAACTATAAGATAATTAGAATGAGACTTTCCCATGGCAGGTAAATATGAAAAAGAACCTGAAGGTGGGACCCACTGGGATTTATCTAAGATCAGGATGGCTTTGCAGGTGGTTACAGGTAAAGATCCATAATCAAAGCGTAGTTTCTAGCAACAAATAAATTTGTTCACTGCTTTTCTAGAGAATGAATTTCATATTATAAAAAAGGTGCTGAAAAAATGTATCAACTATGGGTGTAGAGATAGGCCAAGCATTTACTTTTGTCCTGCAGCTCGAAAATCGAGTAGCGGTAGCGGGAAGACAGGACTAGTGGATCCCGGGTCCACTGGCAATCTACCGCCTAAGGAAACTTTAACAAAAATGGGGAATAAAGCAAGACACAGAATAAACATCAATATATTAAACAGGTTCTCTGGTACCAATACACCAAGGCGGATTCTGCATGGGTGATAAACAGCGCCCCTGGAACAATAAAAACACTGTTCCAGGGGCGCAGTTTGCATGATGAGTGAGGCATTTGGAAAATAGTGTTTCCCTGCTGGCGCTGTGGGAATAGCACTAGCTTGGAGGTGCTGCTTTTCAGCCCCTCCGGTTTTCCCCACACTACGGAGCTCGGCAGGGATGGGGAGGGATGCCCACGCTGCCCTTCGACCCTCTGGGTGAATGTGGGGAAAGGAAATGGAGCGGCTGCTCTGGGTCCACTCGCACTTCAGCATGTGAACGGCCCCTGGGCCCACTGGCATCATTTATGCTGCTGGAACGCTGCTGCCCCCCGCCTGTGCGGAATCCACCCAAGATTGACAAAAAAGTTGATTGAAGAGTTTCAGTTTGATCCTGAAGAATTCTGAAAATCTGAAGAAGATTGCTCAAAGTTCTTAGTCCAAAATCTGTTTAAGTTCCAAAGGGTTCAACAAAGTTCTGCAGTTAGGGCTCCAACCAATGGCACAGCTGGGGAGCCTTGTTTACGGAAAAGCAGTTTAAGTCCCAAACCAGGCTCAGCATTCCAGATGTTGACTGGAGTAACTGCTTCTCTGCAAGCTTCTTCCACAGGGGGGCGGAGGGGCAACTTTCAGTCAGGCATAATGCACCCAAGATTTAACTCCTTCAAGCTTGATCGACTAGCAAGTGGACAACAAAACCTGATATGGACCCTTCCAGTGGGCTGCAAGCAGGGTCTTATTCTAGGTTTTCAGATAAACCCAATCTCCAGGTACAAAAAGATGCAGAGGCACTGTTAATCCATATGATCTGGCCCCAACCAGGTCTCTGTGGAGGTTGGTGACAGTGGATGCTAGCTAATGCAAATGCATTAAAACCTTTCTAAATTCATCAGCATCTTCCAATCCCTGCTGCGATACGGAAAAAAAATCTGGCAACCATTCCACTGAACTGATGGTGCCAAGCGCTACACAGTTTTCAGGAGTGCTTGGGCTATCTCATGAGCTATTACAACACAAAAAAATATATAGTTTTAATCTGAGGAGTCTCTTTAATAAATTGACTCTTTTCTGGAGGACTGCTTTTAGTTGTGTGTTGAGACAGTATAGTTATTCTTAAGGTCTGCTTAGCTTCCTTGTGAAGCCTGCTAGGTCACCTTGGGTCAGTCACGTTTCTCTCAGAACTCTCCTGGCCTATGCAGAGGCAGGCAATGGCAAACCAGCTATGAATGCTAGGAAGTATGTTTAGCTAGTCTGATGTATTTATTCTCTGAAACACTCTGCAGCACTGGTGCCCTGCTTCAGCCAGGCTAAACTATGACTGGTGTAGGAGAGGGAGGAGGGATTGCCCCTTGCAAGTTTCCAGACTCCCCACTTGTTATATGTGTGTGTGTGTGTGTGTTTCTTTTCCTTTAGGCATGCAGCTCACAAGGTTAAACAAAATGAGAAGTTAACTTTTAACATAACACTAAAGAAAGTAAAGTTGAAGCTTCAAAGTTTTGTTTCCATTGTGGCTCTGTTCTTGCAACTGGGATCCTTTGGTTACAAATGGATTGTTTTCAGCCGTTTCTCAGCAGCTCTATTGCAGTTTCCCTCAGTTAGACATCCTCCTTTTCCCTCTCAACTTCCCACTGCCAGCTTCCAACTGCTAATCTAACTATGTTTTCCAACAATCATTCCCAGCATTCTGTCAACTAACATTGGTGTTCTCGGGGAGAAGCAAAACCTACTCCCGTCATTACAGATCCTTTTGTGGAAATGATGTATTGATGTAATAATTGTTTGATTGGTTGATTGTGCAATATTACAAATCCTGAACTATGTATTTTCCACATTTTTATAGATATATCTGACTACCTAATAGGAGACATATGAAATTGGGTGAAATTTAATTTTAGTGCCATCACTTATGCTGTATATTCCTGTTTAATTGCATGCTAATTTGAATTCTCTGGCAGTAGAAAGGAGCAGGTGTTTGTGGCCAGAAAGCAAGCAGTGGTTCTATCTTCTTTCCCCATCTGATTTTCCCCATCTGAAGGTTAATCTGTTGGTATTTGTGTACTTCACAGCCTCAACCCTTTAACACAATGTCTCTGTTTTGGGGAGTAGGAGGAATTGCAGACTTTGAGCAAATGTCCTTAAGCAAGAAAACAATACAAAGGAACAACATAAATTGGGAGTTTATTTATGCAGAGGAAAGCCAAGGTAACATATGTGTGATCTATTGTAAGCAAACCCTTTACAGTTTAGTATGGCTCTCCAAGATTGATAAACACAAAAAAGCTTGATTTTTTTCGGTATCTCCATAATAGTTTAGCCTGTTCCTCCCAGTGATTTTGAAAAGGACAATGGCAACAAGCGCTCTGCTGTACTTCTGTACTTCTGTACAGCTTTTCATTAGTAGGAAAACAGATATTGAATAAGTATCAGATCTACTTACGATATCAAAAATTGAGGTAGTGGAGCTATGGAAATGTTTTGGTTCCCCAAAGGTAGAAGAATGCATGGGCAGACTAGATTGGCCAAACAAATCTTATTACGCTATAGGATGGAGAAAGGAGGATAGACAATTTTTCATGCAAAGTGGTCTTGCTTAGTGGAATGATTGCACTGAAATTAATCCCAGTATATTGTTCAGTAAATTGCACTGGTTGTTATAATCATCCTGAAATTCTCTTTTGCCCATGATTTATGAAACTGAATTGAACTTTGGCTGGTGGAATTAAGAGTAGTTGATGCTTTATATTTTAATTCAGCAGGAAATGTGAATGTTTTTCTTACTTTCTTTTGGTATGAAACATGTTAAAGTATTTATTTTTAGAAGAGAAAGACAATGCTTCATAGAGATGGAGTGTAGTAATTTAATCTCTTTTGATAACCCTTCAGGTTGTAGAGGATTTGGTGCATTTATGTCAGCTGACATTACCTCTCTTTCTACTTGACACCTGCAAACTCTCCCCTTTTTAAAGTCAGCTTCCAAGCCAATTTCCCATGAGTGTGTGATCATGTTGAAATGATCTTTATTTCTCTGCCCAACTGAACACCTGGTCCTTATCCATGCTCCCATGTAGTCACCCAACTTCTCCTTCAGCCAGAGGCTTATCTAGGGAAAATGGAGCCCAGGCCAAAATCTGAGTTGTCTACCCCCACCCCATTTCCCCCACATTTTCTGTCCCTGTCCCCATGCAGGCCTTGCCCCCCTCACTCTCCTAGTGGACCCTGAGGGGAGCCCCCATCCCCACAGCAGATTGCCAGGCCCGGGAGCGCCTGAAGATTTGCCTCCCAGGAAGGCTCTGCAGGCCTTCCCCAGCCTTGAGCCCAGGCCTGCAGAGCCATCACCTGGCAGCCCCTGCCTGTGCCCTGTCCCACTTGCCTGGAGTCCAGCACCTGCTCCAGCAGGGCCAGCTGGCTGTGACAGACAAAAGCGTGCAGTGGGAAGCAACCCTCAGGGCTGGGCTGGCTGGGGGGGATCCCCCCCCCCCCCCCCCCCCCCCCCCCTCCCCCCCCCCCCCCCCCCCCCCCCCCCCCCGCCCCCCCCCCCCCCCCCCCCCCCCCCCCCCCCCCCCCCCGCCCCCCCCCCCACCCCCCCCCCCCCCCCCCCCCCCCCCCCCCCCACCACGCCCCCCTCCCCCCCCTCCCCCACCCCCCCCTCCCCCAACCCCCCCTGCCCCCCACCACCCCCCCCCCCCAACACCCCCCCCCCCCCCCCACCCCCCCCCCCCCCCACCCCCCCCCCCCCCCACCCCCCCCCCCCCCCCCCCCCCCCCCCCCCCACCCCCCCCCCCCCCCACCCCCCCCCCCCCCCACCCCCCCCCCCCCCCACCCCCCCCCCCCCCCACCCCCCCCCCCCCCCACCCCCCCCCCCCCCCACCCCCCCCCATGGCACTCCAGATGTTATGGACTACAATTCCCATCAGCCCCTGCCAGTATGGCCAATTGACCATGCTGGCAGGGGCTGATGGGAATTGTAGTACATAACATCTGGAGTGCCAAAGGTTCGCCACCACGTGTCTAGGATCTGGGAAAGCCAGGTTTGAATCCCTGCCATAGAAACTTGCTGGGGGACCATGGGTCCATGTTATATCCCTGGGCACCCTAGCCTTTGAGGAGAAGGGGTGGAACAGGGACACTGCTCTAAGCATACCACCACCAGCACAGTAACAGGGCAAAAGCGCATCTGTAAGGGCATAGGAAGAACTCACAGAAGGAAGGACAGCCTTGGCTCAAGGGAGAAATGGCCTACACAGGAGTCACCACCAGGCAGTAAGAACCAAGTTGGGCCAGGAGAAAAAGGATAAGAAGGCCCCAAATTTTAAAAAAATCAGTTAAGAAATAGTAGGGAAAATCCTGTGAGGATTTGGGGATGGAACCTGAGTATGGCATGGTTTGGGAAAGGGAGCAACCTCAGTAAGTTGTAATGCCACAAAGTCCATCTTCCAAATCAGCCATTTTTCCAGGGGAACTGATCCCTGTAGTCTGGATATCAGTTGTAATTATGGGAGATCTCCAGGCCCTGGAGTATGCCAAACTTAGGCTCATTCCGCACACGTAAAATAATGCACTTTCAAGCTGCTTTCACAACTGTTTTTGCCATTCCGCACAGCTTCAAAGAACCCTGAAAGCAGCTTGAAAGTGCATTATTCTGCGTGTGCGGAATGAGCCTTAGATATAGTTGACTGGAACCAGTTAGGAATAGTGATGGGAGAGTAGCCAGCCATATACAATTGGTATACACACAGGACCACCTCCCACACAGGCCAGGAGCATGGTATTTTTGGTCAAGAGGCCACTAGCCCAGGCCTAGCTGATGCAGGTATTAACCTTGCTACAAGATGAGGTGGCCAGAAGCTAGGAGCCATCAAGACATGGGGAATGACCTCAGAAAGGGAAGCAGACCTAGAACTTGGGTGAAAGCAGGTGGAGACAATAAGGGATAAACCAGGCAGGCTGCAAGGTGACTTAACCTTGGAAAGCAGTGATTAGTATTGAGCTAAGCAATAAAAAGGGTAACCTTGGCATCCCTTGCATTTTCTCTCATCTTTGACAACACCATCATGAATTCCTAGGGGAATGAAGCTCTGGCACCAGGGACAACCCAGGGAGTTAGTTCCAAGCACTCAGCCTAACCTACCTCACAGAGTTGTTGTAAGGCTAAAGTGGAGAATGGGAGGGTAAGCTACTTTGGATCCCAAATGGTATAAATGAAGTAAATAAATGAAGTAGCACAAGGTTCAGCAGTTTAAAGCTGTCTCTCATGTCTTGGGTATACGCACAATATTGTCCTATTGTTCTCAAACTCTTTTTTCTGCCCTGACAATTTCTGTTGCTTTGCTGATCTGAGACTAAGGGGATAAGACAGGATATAAATATTTTAAATAAACAGATAAATACAGAACATGTGTTGTATAACTTAGCAAATAACACTGTCGAACAAACCTTAAGCTGAGTTGCACCTTTGTAGGCCTATGGACTTCAGTGAATTCAGAAGTCCTCAATTATGCTTTAGATGCACAGTCAGCTCAACTGGAGCAATGCCTTAGGCCAATTCATGATTCCAGCACAGCTATACATAGCATTGATGTTTTCTGACTGCTGTTTCCTGGATAGAACACCAGTTTGTCGGAACGAGCCATGACTGTTCTAAATTCCCCTGACCACCATCTTATCAAGGAGCCTCTTTTTATAACCATGAAACAATGCCACATTGTTCTTTCCTGGGAGGCTGAAAATAAGTGTTGTTAAATGCCTAAGAGGTTTTTTTTTATTACAACCTGTAACAAAATCACAACTATAACAGTGATTAATTTTTTTTAATAATCACATCGCTTCAAACTGGTTATAATAATAGGGCAATCATGCATCACAGTTGTGTTCCAACAGAACTATTAGTCTCTGTATTATGTTAGTATAATTACAGCCTAATGCTTTACACTATTAGAGCAGTACTAAATATTTCACTAAACCAAATGCAGTACATAAAAATTAATTTAAATGGCCCCAGGCTTTGAAACAATGCATTCAGCAATGCAAATATGCCTAATTTTGTTTTCTTTTGCGTAAAGGGAGGGGGGGATTCAACATTGAAAGTTCCCCCCCCCCCCTTGTTCTCTATTACTACTAAGGCAGGCACAATGTAATATAAATCCTAACAGAAAATATTCTTATTTTGGATAATTTTTGATTTAACAAACACATTTGACTAATACAATGAAAAGGATTTAGTAGAATAAAGGTTTTATCCAAAATTAATTCAAGTTTTTTTTTTAAGTGTTGTGATTCAGGCATAAAAACAGTTACTACTTATATTTATGTAAGCCCTCTTATATAAGTCTACCCTGCCAGCTGGTGCTTGGCAGCTTTCAAAAACACAATATATACTAACCACTCTTTACATAAAGTAGGACAACTATGCTAAAATAAATATGTTTTGGGTATCCATTATTAGAACCTCTTTAAAAACAGTGGTGAACTCAATTCCATCATTGTTTCCTTCCTCCCATTCTGTCCAATATGCACTATTCTATTAGCCAAAGTTACCAGAAGAAATTGTATTAATAGCTGCGCCAGAATCCATACCAACCCAATTCTCACTTACCAGTCACAAAAAGACATACTTCAATGTGCCTATATGGAAGTATCCAATCAAAACACACCAAGGCCAGTAATCCTTCTTAATATCATCTACATACAGAACTGCAAGGACAAGTTTTGCACAATCAATCCAAAATCTTGGCAGAAGCTTTCCTGCTAGGACATCCAAGCTATTCTGTGCATAAGTCAGTACTCTGCACCATGTCTGGAGTCCATCCTAGCCTCTACCCCTGTTGGGTGGCTGCCTGCTAAAAGCCTGAAGAACACAAAGACAGTTATGAATAATATTTCGTTGTAGAAGCAGAAGACAGCAAGGCAATAGGTATCATAAGTGTTTGGCTCGCAGTAACAAAAGTTAGAGTTATATGGCTGGCCCAATCACAGTAGTTTGGCTCCTTGCACCCTGCCACTACAAGAGGGGTTATACTGACATGATACTGCACTAGCAGCACACTAAGGTACTACCAGCTGGAGTGTTTCTATGTTGTACATACCAATGCTGCTAGCAACTTTGAAGGAAAGGGCTGTTGAAGCAATACACAGAGTAGGTGCATGTACATGCCATATAAAATATTTGCAATAGTCAAATCTGAAAACTATAAACACCACAACAAAAGGACTATCATCCATTAGCATGATAGTGGCAACTCCAAAATAGCAGCAGACATTTGAAAACTTGGCTTTTAATACAGCCAAGGCCTATTTTGTTCAGGTGTACGTCTTTCAAAAGATTTCCTACAACAGACTTTTTTTATCACAGAAATTTAGCAGAAGACAATTATTGTTTCCAACTTGGTGGAAGAAACTCACTGAATGTAAACCTGTGCTTTAATTACAAAAAAGAGTGATCTAGTAGTATGAAGCATAAATTCCAGCTAATCAACCAGCATATAAATATCCATATATAATTAAACAAAAAAAATCAAATGAGTAAAAACAGATCCAGATATAATCAAGTCTTTGAAACATGAATTTATAAATCACAGCTTTAGGTTCATCCAGTCTTAGAAGTCAGTTTGATCTAATAAAAGCGAACAGATGTATTTCAAAGGCCATCTTTATCTGCAGCTGTTATGCTTCATACAGACTTCAATTCATCCTCTTTAATGCATATTTATGAAAAAAAATCAGCTATATCTTCTTCACCTGCAGAAAAAAAGGTGCTCAAGTGATGCTTCAAATTACTAAAACCTGAAGACTCCAGTGGTATATATAAAGCTATTATATTAAAGGTTCCTTGCTGAGAACATGCTCTGAAAACACTTACCCTTTGGATCTGAGAGCCATTCTGATCAAGAACATTTCCAATATTTTAAAGCAGCTTTTATTGGACCAAGCTGACTTCTAAGATTTTGCAATATGCTTAATATATGAATATTATTATAAAGATCACTTATTAGATTGAATTTATGTACACATTTTTAGAAGTAAGATTTAGTCCTTATTTAATTTTAGAAAACTAGTCAACATTTTTCTACGCAGGAATTAAAACTAGATTTTTTAGAAAATCTAATTGTTATTTTAAGGTACAATTTTGACACGCATACTCCTTGCACTGTTACTCCTTAAACAGCACAACATGGGTTCATAAAAATTATGAGGTATAATAACTCCATGACAAAATGCAATTGAATTGAATGTTACAGTTGCTCTCCTTCCTCATCAACAAAACACTGTGACATTTCAAAGACTACCAGATTTACTGTGTCAAATTACTGGCAGAAAATAGTGAAGGCTTGAAACAATTCCTGATCAAGGTTAAAGCAGAAATTGCCAAAGCAGGTTTCAGAGGCGTAGTTGGGCCAGAGTGCTCCCGGTGTGCACTCTGTGTTTTCTGACTCCCCTTCACAGTGCCCTGCCCCCCCCCGCCCCCTTACTTTACTTCAGCCTAGAAAAGCGGCCTTTTCCCTTCAGGCTGAAAACGACCTGATGAGAACTACACTTCCCATGAGACCCTGGGGCTCGCAACATCTCCTGGGAACTGTAGTTCCCACCAGGCCATTTTCAGCCTGAAAGGAACAGGCCACTTCTCCAACCTGCAATGTTTCACTAAGGTAAGTGTGCGGGGAGGGGCACCATGGGGAGGAAGGGGGTGATTTTCCACCCCCCAGGTGCATGCCCGGTGCAACGCGCACGCCCCCTGCCCCCTGGTTGCTCCGCTTCTGGCAGGATTACACCTGAACATCAAAAAGACAAAAGTAATGAATGCTGGGGAATTACACAACTTTAAGGATGATGATGAAGAAACTAAAAATGTTCAAGACTTTCCATTCCTAGGCTCCATCATGAACTAAAAGGGAGACTGCAGCCAAGAAATCAGAAAAAGACTGAGACTGGGAAGGGCTGCCACAAAAAGATCCTTAAGTGTAAGGACATGTCACTGGGACCAAGGTTAAAATTGATACTATAGTATTTCCCATTACTGTGTATGGGTATAAAAGTTGGACAATGAGGAAAGCTGCTGGGAAGGACGTTCATTCATTTGAAATGTGATGTTGGAGGAGAGTTTTGTGGATATCATAGACAGATAAAAAGACCAATAGAGTGAGCTAGATCAATGATCTTTTTCAAACTGGTATTTGAAAATGAAGGTTTTGCCAGAGTAGCCCCTTTGTGTCCAAAAACAGATGTTTGTTGGAGGTTTTTCCCCTCTTGTTTGCTAGCTAGGATGCTGAGAGGAAATGGTTTGTGTAACAGAGATATGGCTAGAAGAAAATTATGTCGTGTGTCTGTCCCATCTAACACCACCTGGCTATGTAATCCTCCATCGGCCACATACAGTCCGCTAGGGAAAAGTTGTGGCCATTATCCTCCATTCTTCAAATTTCACAGACTTCCAGTGAGAAAAAATGCATGTTCCTCACATCAGGGACTAAGGATAGACTGGGCATTCTGCTTATTTACCAACTGCAGTGCATCTTGTCTGAACTGGCAGAGGTGGTCTTGGATATAGTGCTGGAGACACCCAGACTCATCATTCAGGAAGATTTCAACATTCATGCTAAAGATATCTCAGCTCAAAATTTTACAGCTTCTCTGTCTGGTTTAAGTCTCTCTCAAATAGTGACCAGCCCATCACATGAAAGAGGTTATGCCTATATCTAATATTCTGCACCAAATCTTTGAGGGAAGGTTTAATTTCAAGGTTGGAGGTTTGCCCTGAACCATGGTCTGACCACTACCTATTCAAACGAAGGTCAATATGGCATCAACACTCCAAAGAAGAGAGGTCCTGGTTAAAATGGTCCACCGTTGGAAGCTCACTAATCCTACAGGATTTCTAGAAGAACTGTCTCATATACTGCCTGTTTTAATTATGGACCACTTTAACCCTGTTTCCATGATGGTTGTTGACAAACTCCTGGGATCAGTGAAGGTCCCTACTTGTGCCCTGAACCCTTGTGCATCCTGGTTTCCAAAATCATGTAAAGACCACTTCAATGTATCCTTAGCGGCTATTATAAATTGATCACTAATTCAGGGCCCCTTCCCTTGATCACTCCAAGAGGCAGTCAAAAACCATCCCTACAGGAAAACGATACAGCCAATTCTCACCCTGTCTCTAATTTGCCCTTTCTAGGCAAAATGATTGACAGAGCAGAAGCTAACACAAGGTCTTTTTGGATAACTCATCTGGCCTAGACCCTTTAAAGTCTGGTTTCAGACTGGGCTACAGGATGTAAATGGCTCTGGTGGCTTTAGCCAGTGGTTTCCATCTTAATGTAGACAAAGGTCCTCATTGCTCCTATTGAATCTATCTGCTGCTTTTGACATAGTGGACCATGCCATCTTGTTCAGGTGCATAGAGGCAGAAGTAGACATCAGTCCTTGTGCATTGGACTGGATCAAATAATTTCTCATAGACTGGGACCAAAGAACTGCCATCCTTAACAGTTCTGGGGTTGGCTGTCATCAATATGCAGATGATACACAGCAATATATATCTTTATTCAAATATCCTAGTGATGCAGTAGAGGTCCTAACTGCTGTGGTTAAATGGCTAAGAGTGAACAAATTGAAACAGCGTCCAGCTCTAGAACAGAGGGGAGAATATCACTGAGCTGGATTGGGGAAGCCAGTCCTGGTGAATTAGAGGAGAGCGTTAGAGAGCAAAGTTGACCTGATAGGGCCAGACTATGGTCTAAGGGGGAGAGGACAAGGGAGGGAGAAAGAGGGAGGGTCTATGAGGGAAATAAGGTTGGCAGATGGTTAAGGCAGGAGTAAAAGGAGAGGGAGGAGCCAGAAACAAGAGGATGATATAAAAGAAGAGCTCCAAGACCAGGCCAAGGAAGAAGAGAGACCTGACCAAGGACTGAGCCTAGGCCAAGGACTCAATGCTCCTAGGATGATGGAGAAAGACATAAGGTACTCTAAATCGCCTCTCCTCTTCCCCTTTCTGAGGATGGTGGAGACTCACGTTGCTGGGCACAATGGACAAGGGCAAGGGGATCATGTCAGCACACATTTAGTTTGGGTCATAAAAAACAGTCTGTACAAAACACCTTGAATGTTCAAGCTCCCCACAAAGGGTACTTTCTTGTTTTTTTGATTTTGCCATCTGTTTTTTTTACATCTGTAAGACCATTTCTTTCTATAAAGAAAAATCCTTTCTTTCTATAAAGAAAAATCCTGTTTCATGAAACATGCAACAAGTGACACAAACCAGCCCTGAATTACAAAAGTTGTATTAGTGATATGGTTCATGCACTACTCTAGAGCTGCTGTTATCTGAAGCACAAATGTGATCATTTCCTGTGAAATTCTAGTATTAGCATTGCCAGCTGCAGAATCTAAAAGGCCCATAGAGCTTTAAGGCAGATAGCCACCATGAAGGACTGCTGCAAACTGCAATTAAACTATAGCTCTGAGAAAATCCCCCTTGGCAACAAGTGTAAATTATTTTTATTCACAGTAACCATAATTAAAATGCTCCCTAGCAATAAATAATTCAATTAGAATCTGAGTTATGAGCTACAAAAAGATACAGATGGCAGAGTTCCAGAAAAATGGTAAAAGAAGCCAGGACCATGAACTGTTTCAGAAGACAGACAGCTTCAATGGAGCCTCTGTCCTGCAAACTTAATCCTTTCAATAAATGTATTCAACCTTGAACTTCTTGGCCCTGATCCATCAGATGTGTCACATTAATAGTGGATGAAGACATTGGGGTGGTAATGTATTTTCTCCTCTGCACTGTAAAATAAATGGAAAGAACAATTCCATGTACTTTCTGCAGGGCCAATGAAGAATCACATTCGATGCAACAGATACGCACATCCAGGCTGTACATGCAGTTCCAGAATGTGCAAAGCTATCACCTGTTTGTTTGGCTAGATCTCATCTATAAAACATTTATCATATGCAGGAGAAATCAATCCACAGAAGCAAACTTCTGCATGGGTGTTTGATGCCAGTGAACATTGAGATCCACCAAACTCATGGCACCATCAGGACCGGGAGGCATATCTTTGCTGAGATCATCAGTTTGATTTTTGAGTAAACATAATAAAATAGTTCTGTACATCTGACATAGGGGATGTCCTATTTGCATAAATCATTGTCTTTACCACTATGCTTACAGTAGTCTAGAATCCAGAAAGGAATTTACACAATATTCAAAAGACAATTTAATAAATCTTATGATGCTTAAGTTGAAATAAGCACTGTACAGTAATTAGTATGAGAGAAATTCCAACTTCATTTCCATACACAGTGCACTGATGTACTTAGTATAATATTTAATATTAAAATGTTATTGCTATTTAAAGCTGCTCATTTACAAATTGAATAAAATGATGGTTTTTAAAGAGCGTGCTAATTCTGTCCAGATTTTTGCACATTTACAAAATTAGGCTGTTACCAAGCAAGAAATACAAACTTGTAAGCTCAGGGGAAAGTTAAGATAAGAGGGAAACAGGCTATACTTAAAAGTAATGTATGTGTTCTAATTAGATAAATAGGGTTCCAATTAAATTAATAAAATTTGGCTGGTGCATTGGGGAAAAGGTAGTTTCAAGATGGGCACTGTTCAGTAAACAATTTTCTCCTTCTAAAACGTATACGTCAAATAGAAAATTGAAAGTTGAAAATATTTGTCTCAGCCCTAGTTTAAATATTATAATGAAAGCAGACATACAGTGACATCCTCAACAGAATTATGCCCCTTTAAAGTCAACAGGCTTAAAAGGGTGTAACTCTGTTTAGGATAGCACTGTAAGGCTGGGCTTGATGAGGACATGGCATCTTAATACTGTCATCCAACCTAATGGCTGGAAAGTGGTTTTGAAGAAAACCAAAATGGCTCCCAGTTTTTTGAATATATTAAGCTTGTGATTAATGTTAATTAATTTAGTTGGTACATTACTTACATAAAAAAATTAATTGCTGCATGAGGAGCGGAGGATGAGCTTGAGGGTGCAAAAAAGACAACACAGACAACCACCTTGTGTGGAATAAAATGTGGATTGTTTGACTACTCTCTTGGAAACACCTCTGTTTTGGACTCTCCCTGTTTCATTGGCTTGACTGGACTGTTTGACAACACCTTGAACCTCACCCCACTCCACTGCCCAATGCCTGGAGTGCAGCCTGCAACAGTCCAGCAGATACGATGGTCCCGGATTGTTAAGGGCTTTGAAGATTAGTACTAAAAGCTTTGTACCTGAACCTGATTTGTTACTCCAACTGGAGCCAGTGTAGCTGGCAGAGCACTGGTCAAATATGTGTCCACTACAAGGCACCATAAGGACTTGGACTGCTGTATTCTGGACCAACTGGAGTTTCTGAAGAAATCTCAAGGGTAGCCCTGCATAGAGTAAGTAACAGTAGTCTAACATGGACTATATTATAAACTTTTCTGTTGACCTATGACAAACTTGTCAAAAAGGCTGGCCACTACTTAACTAGTTGTAAGTCAGTTTTGAGATTTAGAAACAGCACATGATTCAGATCTGGGCAGGAACACTGCCCTACCATCAACGAATGGCTTCCCTGTGTCCCGCTGTTTTCATAAGGCAAGATCATCCATCATTTGGGCAATCTCTGAAGATTTCATCTTTTTAAAAAAGCAGGCATCAGTTTGTTGGAAATAATAAGTATTGCACTGAGTGATAGACATGATAAGCAATATCCACAAATAATAAGAAAAGTTCACAGTGAATTATCTGACTTTTGAATAAAGCAGACCACCTGTGCTCTGAAATGTTTGTCATTTATTTTTTGTTTTTCTTTTATCAGATATAATCTCTTTTTAATAAACTGTGCAGGCACATGTGCACGTACATTCTTTAAAAAACCAAGGATCTATTCATAGGTTACTATCTTTGCTGACTGATGTATGCTAGCTTGTTCAGGGAGTTTGCTCTGGGCCATATGTCACAACTTCTTTTTTATCAGTCTAAGAATTCTAGTTTCACTTTATTGAGACCTCTAAGCAACATGTTCTACATTTGCCTTTCCATCCCATACCTTATATTTCTACAAGTTCTGACACTACTAATGAATAGATTGCATGGAGGAGTTTAGTCCATTCCTATGGGAATCAATTCAGTGTCCCACAGAACTGGATCCAGACAAGTGGAAAGAAGTCTTAGATGGAAAAGGAACAGAGGTTTCCCCTACCTTCTGAACTCCTTCCTTACCTTTCACACACAGAGAAATGCTTGTGCTCCTTGGACATTTCCTTTTCCCTACCAGGCCTTGTCTTCTCCTTCCATGAGTAAGCCTTTTCCTGCTAACCCCTCACCAGCTGGCATCTGAAGAACAAAAATGGGGAACATTTAACTAGTACTCCTGAAGCACCCACTACCAGATAGAAGTGGAATGATGGGGGGGGGAGTATTCATTCTGTCTTGTGACCCCTAAGCCCACAATAAATGCTTCTTCCTACACTACAGAGGCAAAATAAACCATAGGCATCATCTCTCCAATGGTCCTCCAACACCATCCAATAACAGATGCAGAAAAGAGGAAATGATGCCTGCTGCTCTACAATAGTTGGAAGAATGGGGGAAGGGGAACTGAGAGCCTATCCCTGGCTTGGAATCATTGCAAGGCCCAGGAGAACAGCATAGCAATCCTGAGGCATGAGAGTTTGGGCTTTTACGCACATGCTAGTCTCCTTCACAGTTACACATTCCCTTTGGGCTTGATTCTCTGATAGGCACACATTTTGCACTCTTCAGCAGTCACTCCCCTGTCACATCAGTAAATCTCCCTGGTTTCCAAAACCTGTTTGAGTGGAACTTTTCCTCTCCCTTCACTTGGAAAATAAAGGAGGTCTTCAGATTTTCTCACGTCTCCCCACCATTCCCTGCCCACACCACAGCAGTTCTTCCCACTCTACAAGCCACCATTTCAAAATGATTAGCAGGGCTTTAAAAAGTTATTGATGGTTACATGCGCTCACTATCATTCCTGAGAATCTTATAAACATGAGTCCAGATGTGGCACTTGGAATAGTAACACAATTATAAAGAATAAGGAAAATGCAAGGGTTGTGTGCTGTGAAATGCGAACCATAGATTGGATAAGTTCAGAAACAGACTATAACTATACCAATATATCAAAACCATTCATTCCTACAGCTTTCTTCTGTGTCGAGTTGTACAGTTTTCAGGCTTGTCACCTTGCATTCCAAAATCACTGGGGTTTCAATACTACAGCTCCCTACAGCCCATTTATATTAAGAGGTTTGATGTATGCACAGAGGTCATGTTGTGCTAGCCCTCTTTGTAGGGTTGCCAACTCCAGGTTGAGAAATTCCATGAGTTTTGGAGATGTTATCTTGCAAGAGTGGGATTTGGAAGGATACAGTTCCATAAAGTCCATTCTTCAAAGCAGCAATATTCTTCAGGGGATCTGATCTCTGTAGTCTAGAGATCAGTTGTAATTCTGGGAGTCCCTCCAGACCTTACTGGGAGGTTAGTAACTGTACCAGTGTGTGCATGCCTGAAGTGAACTGCCAAATCCAGTGCAAGAATCTACCCAAAAGAAAGATGGTTTATGGTGAGTTGAATCTTTCAGGGAGACATATTCCACAAGGGCTAGAACTGTAAAGGTCCCATACAAAGGCCCTTGATGAGATACTGGAATCCCTGACTAGAAGACTGTGAAAAGGGTGTTCCAGATTATCTCAAAGGATGTTGGTACCCATACAAGAAAAGATTATTCCTTAAATGTGGTAAGGCAGTATGAGGCTTACGTTAAAAACAAGCACTGAATTGGGCGAGCAAGTGCAATTCACAAAGACACAATACATTTAAAAACTTTTGCTCATATTGCCATTTTACAGTCATCATAAATGTCCTTGTGCATTTCAAACAAGAAGTTAGAAGTAATTATGCAAGTAATTTCAATGTTTTTATAGAAGGCCAAATTAAGGATAACAATTTCAGTTTATTAAAATAGGCATATTATTTCTGAATATTTGGGGAAACAGTTATATTACATTTCCCTTGCAGTAAATTATGAAATGAGGATAATGGTTATGAGATACCTGAAGCATGCCAGTGGCTCATTATCCAATGACTTGATATGAATAAATTGGATAAATCAGCCTGGTTGACAGATAGTTTTCTTCCCAGAAGAAGAAGGAGGACTAAGAGACAGGGGAAAGAAGTTCCAAATAATATCAATGGAGACATTTTACAGCTGTGCGTCTTAGCGCAGTCATAACCAGTAAATTCTGGAATCAGTTATACTCTGTCTCACCAAAAGAAAAGAAGTAACTTCATTCATCATGTGCTGGGACGTCTTTGCTTTAGAATGCTCTGTTTGGGTCCTAGTACCTACCTAACAGAACTAGGTAGGCACTAGGACCCAAACAGAGCATTCTAAAGCAAAGACAGTCCAGGATGTGGTGAATAAAGTTACTTTTTTTTTCTTTTGGTGAGAAAGAGTTTTATAGTGTGATTCATCTTTCAGCTGTTCTGCCTGTTCACTAATGAAATAAACAAGCTTAACTTACTTCTCTGAGGCAGTGTATTGGTTAGAGTGCTTGTCTATGACCTGAGCAATTGCTGTTTCAAGTCCCCACACAAAGGCACTGTGCAGGGATGCATCGGCATAAACAATGCTGACACACCCCTCCGGGACCATTCGCACAGTAGGGGCACAGGGGAAGCATTTATTCTCCTAACAGTTCATTCCTCTGAATATTGACTGCAAAAAATGAAAACCTTCAACACCAAGATCCAAAGATAATTATGGAAAATTTAGGAATTTGACATGAAAATTGAACACATTCCTGAAAATAACAATGTAGGTTTGGATTTTCATATCAGGAAGGACAGACTGACTCTTGTGTACTATCACGTACAGAACAATTAACATGTAGATTTTCTAGTACATGATGTAACTGAAAGTTTCTTGTGGCTGTTTTCTTTGGGATTCCCCAATAAAGTGACCTTCTATGAAATGATGTTTTTCTTGTCCAGTCTTGGGAGGAAAAGATATGGAGACATACATTTTATGTCAGGGTTTGGGCTCCACACTTGGTTTTATAACATTTATTTTTTCCTAGGAATGGAAGATAGGTAAGATGGGGAAGTCAATTGCTTCCAAATATTGCTGATCGTGCTAATGGCTTTAGCAAGTACAAAGCCATCAAAACTGTGCAAATGCAAATAGCATCAAGGTCTGAAACAATGGAAAAAAAACGGAATCTGACACCAAAATGGTGATTGAGATGTGGAATGCAGGGAACTAGATAGGATCTTCCTGGATTAGAGAACTTGCCTTAGAATAAAACCAACTAGGACATGCATAGAATTGTTGGGCAGAGGTTTGTGAATTTGCACCCTTTCTTTGTATTCCTTGTTAAATCCCTTGCTCATTAGAGTAGGTATATGGCATTTTTCCTTTTAATAAATACTATTTTATATGTTGGTAGTTGTTCTATTCCAATGGACAATGGGTGGCAGGGGAAGAAAGGCAGTTGGTTGCTAGGTCACTAATTCCCCACAGGTGGACAAATGCACTGCTATCCCTGTGGTAACCAGTTACTATGTAGTGGGAGCCATGAAAACTAGGCAGATCCTTTCACTGGTGTTAACCAGCTGTGTACTACAGCTAAAGTACAAGATAATTCTCTCAGAGATGGGCAAGCCCAGAGAATGGCACATGACAACTGGTGCCTAGACAAATTGAAGCAGGACTACAGGGCCATTCTGCCACAGTTAAAAATGAGAGTTGAGATACCCCCACTGGCTTGTAAACCTTATAAATCTTACAAACCTACTGAGTAGTTCTGGCTAAAATATTATTTCTCAGTGGCTCCCAATCCTTGTTTCTTTCTTCCTTCCATAAGCCTAAAGGATCAACTTTATACTAGCTCCACTCAAGCTATTCAAGTCTGCTTGATATGCTACACAGGAGGCAGACAAGAGGCTTTAAGGTCTGAAACACCTCTTTCCCTTTTTACTTCCCTAAAAAACCCCTTTAGCCTAATTGAGAGTGTCCACAATGCAAACTTTTGCTAACTTTATTATTATTATTTTGTTTAGTCCTAGGTAATAACAACTTTCATTTTGGACGAACACAAACCAGCCATCTCTTCTTTTAAGGAGAACTAGATTAAAAAGAATAGTGGTCTTTTCTTCTTTGATCCTAGTCACATTTTTCTACAACGTCGTAACTAAATTATGTTAGGTTTTATTAAGGAGGTGTAAGACAGCAGAAAACCTAGGGCAATGACAATCATCCTATTTTTTGTAAAATTTGTCACAAAGTGAAGTCCAAAGCCTCTTTAATACACATTAGCTGTTCCCTACAGACTGGTGCAGTTTTGCTTCTAGGTACTGAGCCACAGGGCAGTTAGCAAGATAGTAGAAAGAGCACAGGCCTGCCCCATATAGGCATTTTCCCTATAGAAGCCTGGTGTCATTGCAGCTGATGCATTTTCCCAGCCTCAGTCCCCATGGCAGCCATTTCCCCCACCCATTTTTTTCTGAGGTGGCATGCAAAAAAGAGAGGAGTGGGGACAGGGACAGGGGAAAATGGCTGCTTTGAGTATGGAACCAAGAAAATCCAAACTTTTCCATGCATACCATAGTCAGACCAGCTGTATTGCAGTCTTTCCCAATTTCAGCAAAGCAAGGGAAGGATCACAGACAAGTCAAGGAAAACTCAGGTAGTACATGATATTGAGGGGAAGCAGGAAAAAAATCAACAGCATCAAATTAGGGACAGACTACCTGTGTGGAAACAGCCATAGTCAGGCCCACTGGTCTTTCGTGTCCTGTCTAGGAATGCTTCAAATCCTTGCTGTCTGTGCTATGTATAAATCCTATGTATAAATCCTATTTAAACATAGGAGTTGGTCACCCATGATGCGATCTGAGTGGCTTGAATATATATGTTATGACATGAAATGAAATCTATTCTAATTCTATTAACCTTTGACAGAATAAAACTGCAGTGCAAGATTATATCAACGTTTCTTTTGTTGACAGTGCAATCCTAAGAGCAGTTAATGTTCTTTTTAAGACCATTAACTTCATTGGGGTTGGAAGGATATAACTGTTTAAGACTGCACTGGTAAGAACACAACAAAAAGAAAGATTACTCCTGAATGTCCACATCTATTGGATACCAAAGAATCCTTATAAGGAAGAGAACCAATGAGGAGAAAGTACAAGCTGATAATCTGTATGTAATTGGCAATTTTTGAAAGGTGGTACAGAAACCATATACAGTTCAACACAGAAATCACAAAGAAGAACCAACGGTTGTAACATTAGAAAACCAGAGATTTCCTTGGCAATCCCAGTAAGCAAAATATCACTTGATCGTTTCAATTACAGTAGTTGAGGAACTTGATACTGAGGCAGGAGCAAATGGTGGCCATGAAGGAAAAGCACAGAGAAAATCTCCTTTGCATTCTCAGTATCAGTGACAGCAAAATGGGAAACTTCCCACATATCCAAGCACCTAGGTGGAAAAGAGCCAGTTAAGTCCATTTCATTCCTACTTTCAAGGACTGAATGTCATCGTGGACTGGAGCCATACAATCTAGACAAAGTATTTCAGGCCAGATAGGAAGATGACACCTTGACTTTCAGCTATAAATGCTAAGAAAGCACTCAGCCCCTGAGCAACTTTCCAACAAATAAAATTGGAAACCTTGGGCCATTTAATCAGAGGGCACTTTAAATTGTGCCTTTGCAATTAAACACAGAGTACTTATGCAGCTGTAATTCATTGCATCACTCTTGTGCCATGCTGTCCTGCAGACAAAAGCTGTCTGGTGCCTAAAAGTGAAGAAATAGAAAAGCATGATGTTCTAGGAGCCTGTAGGTCTATGTAATGCTTTACGATGCTGAAAATACCCTTGGGACCTGTTCAGCTATCTTGTAATTATGCACACATAGCCTGATTTATGTTGCATGTCTCCCAGCTCTACCGGCATGCACTCTGATGCCTTGCCCTATTTGTGCATAAACTACTTGGTGCCATAATGTCATAAAATAGGGTAGAGGCTCATTGCACAAGTTACTATGAAATTCATGTGAGCAAGGGGTATAATAATCTAATGATCCTTTTCAGCTAGGATAAATATGCACAATTTAGCTTTAGACACAGAGTCACAGCCAAGCCATTTTGACTAGTGCCTTTGAGAAATGTCACTTTGTATGAAAGATTGTTACTGCCTCTTTCATGTGGTGATTATAGGTTTGGGGTTCAGAAGACAAAGTATAAACGCAAGAAATAGAAATCAAGACTCAGGAATACCCACTGAGGCAAATTTGTGGAAAGTCAGTTACATCTAGTGTGTAGCAGGTTGTCTCTTGGGCTTCAGAGATCAAGACCCAATTTCTGTATTACAAAAGTATCCCATGAAATATTTCCAGAAGTCACATTGAGGAAAAGAAACCTCACATGAAAATGAACACATTTGCCACCACCTACATCAGGTAAAAGAATCTGTGGTTGTCTCCTTGGAAAGTGATTCACTCCATGGTATCCCATATGAGTGCATGTTACTGGATAATCTCAGCATATCATGTGAACCCTTTTATAAATATGTGATTAGAAATACTCGTGTAGTCATAGGTTTTTTTCCTGAATGGCTTTTGAACCAACTATATGTACATCACAATTCTCTATCTATAAAATGGGTATAGCACTAAAATAGTAGGAAATAATTAATTGCCTTGAAGGACAAAGGCAAAATGACTGTATGAAGCACCCAGCCTAGGATCTTGTTAAGGACTATTTTTTTCTGGAAAAAAATTCCTCTGTATGGAAAATGACTCTAAGCTGCTTTTTTTTTTCTCATCATATCATGTGAATCCCTTTTATAAATATAGGATCCCCAACGCTTGCATAACCATAGTTCTCATTTCTGAATGGTCTTTGTACTATATATGTAAGTTACAATTCCCAACCTATAGATAGGTATAGCACTAAAACATAGGAAACAATGGATTGCCCTGAAAGATATTGATAAGGCAAAATGACTGGACTAACTGTTAAGCTATTTATGGAGCACCCAACCAGGGGTCTTGTAAAGAAGTGCGTTTTTTTCTGAAAAAATGTCTCTGTATGGAAAAAGACCTTAATCTGCTATTTGTGCAGGTCTCCATTAAATTCAAGGCAGTCCAAAAATAATGGCCATTTATGCACTTGTGTTTGCCTCACAGGCAGCTTACCTCCATTGTTGACTTTCCCTCATGCTTTGTTTTTTTTTTTGCCCCTCCTCAAGCCACCATACAGTGTGCAGAGCAGAGAAAGAGCTTCCTAATGGTGGCAAAATGTCACCTTTCCTATTGTTGTTCTTCAAATGTTTTCTTGGAGGTTAAAGGTTAAACTCTTCTGGCCAACATTTCCCAATGATCAGAAGGCCAGAAGAGTTTAGCTGTTTTGCTTCCAGGGAAAAAGTGAAGCAACAGGAAAGGTCACATTTTGCCACCATTTGGAAACCAAGACACCAAGAAAAAAGAGGGGGAGGTAGCCTCCCCAAATGGACTCTTCTGACTACCATTTCTGAATGAGAGCTTTAGGGTTTTTTTGCATTTTTTAAAAAAATGCTGCCAGTCTAACATTGGAGCAAAGAACTGGTCTATCAAATGCCAGGAAACAAAGTGGTGATGGGGGAGGGGGGAATTTGCAGGAAAACAACAAGGCATGGAGGCTTTAAACTGTTGCCCCTGTTAGACAGGCAGGAGTACTTTAGTTAAGAAGAAAATGACCATTTTAAAATGCAAATAGTGTAGGCAAAAGGGGCTCTGCTATTGTGATACATTGTGTATGTATGTATAGAATAGAAGATTCTGCTCCTCCCCTATTATCTGTGTGATTTAGTTTGGTCCTACTGGGTGGCACTCTTGTTTTCACTTTCTAGTTCTTGTGGCTAATGCTGATGGTTGTAAGAGGTGCCTTCCTTGCAAATAAAAGTGGTTCTTACAGATCTGTCTCTGCTGAATGGACCTGAGAATTGTAACTGAGAATCAAATATAATCCAACATGTTGTTCCCCCTTCCTTGCTGATGACCAGAGGAGGCATATTAAGGTGAAGATGAAAGGGGGGAAATGCTTTTTTGTAATGTTGTACCTTCTAAATTCCTTTATATATTGCACATCATGTCCTGGATCCATACCGTCACTACTATATATGGCACAAATCTTCATGGAAAGTCAGTCAGGAGATCAGTCCAAATATACCAGTCACTAGGAGAGCCACTTACAATCTAGCATATTGATACTGGAAATATCCACAGTGGTTTTTCTGACATCTTACATGATTTCAATGTACCCTATTCCCTTCATGAACCATTCTTATCTCACTAGCATTATAGCACAGCTTTGCTAATTTTTGCTCCACAATTCACTGCTAATCTTTTTTCAGATCAGAGGAAAAAAGAAAACACTCAAGGAGTTGTTCATCTCATTATACCTACACTGACTAGTCCAGATTAAAATAATTACAAATCCCATGATACTGTGTGCCTTAGTCAGGGCAACTTCAAGTTTTTTCATTCCCTAGGCAAACTATGACTTGGGCACACACACCCCCCTCCCAATTTAATAGAGAAAAGGATAAGAAGTATAGAATGACTGTTTTAATTATTGGGTATTTAAAATGAGCAATGTAAAAATAAAAATAGATAAAAGGTCTTCAAAATCTCTCCACAGCTGGAAGACATCCTTTCATGGCAGCTAGAAGACATCCTTTCAATCCGGTTGAGTAGGCTCCTCTCACCTTTTTAGTGTTCCTCAAAGACTATCTCCTTAGGCAACAACCTAGATTTGCCGTGGTTTTAGTAGAAGTCCATGTGCATATAGATCCACTATATTCTAAAGCAGATCTCTATACACTAACTACAATCCAAAAAGAATAACTCTGAGGAAGGTCCCACTATGCATAATCTACTGTGACTGATCTATTAAAAAGCATTAAAATTGCTATGTAACCATGCTTAATAATTGTAATGCATGAAGCCAGGAAATTGGCCAATGAGGAATTTATCTTTAACACAAAAATGTATTTCTTCTTTCCATTTAACATAGCTCACACTTAAAAGAGACTGAACACACACACAAACGTGTCTGCAATGTTTAATGAAATGACGGTTCACACAGGAAATATGGAAAGTGCCAGAGTTTTTCATGTATAACAATTTCTCACATTTACTAACTTTGTTTTTAAAATTATGAATAGATTAACTTTTAAAACATATGAATGAACAAGTGCTAGTTCATGGAACAGGGTTAAAACAAAGGTTAACAAAGTCCTTCAGCAGTTCATTTTTTGTATCTCATGCAAAGGTCAAATTGATAGCAGCATGGATTGGTTTAGTTAATAAATGCACGGGGGAATCACTTTTCTGATGAAGTAAAAGTAAATGGAAAACAAACTTTGTAATAAACTTGTGATGATATATTGTCATTTTTGCTTATTGTGAGGTGTCCAACTAGGTTGCAACCATTGCATGACAGGTGCACCTGGAAAAGGTGCACCTTCACGCACTAACAGTCAATCAAAGCCCACTGTCTCTCTCCACACCAAGATGCAGCCATTCTCAGTGCACCACGATCATGCTTTGTCTTAGTAGACTTGCCAGCCTTGAACTGCAAAAGCCTTATTTTGGTTCCTACGATCAAATATTACAGCAATTTGTTTTAAAAATCCATAAACTAGTCCTCTATCTACTGTCTACCACAGGCATTTTGCTTTCCCATCAGACATGCTTTCCCACTAGGGCAGAAGTCATGGGTGTGCCCTCGCTGCAATGAGCTCCTGGCACTCAAGGAACGTGTGCATTCTCTTGAAGCCAAGGTGGCAGACCTGGCGAAGCTGAGAGAGGCAGAGAGGGCAACAAACGAGGTTTTCAGGGACCTAGCAGCCGGGTCCCACTCCCAAGGTGACATCTCTTCAGATGTCATGGAGAATGAGAGTCTGGGCGACGGAGGGTGCCAGTCTGAGGTGGTGGAAGATGCTCCCTTAGATGGGACCCCTTCCTTAGCTGGTGGTCAGATATCCTCTCACACTGAGGATACCCCTCGGGGAGGTGGGGGCTCCTTGTAGTGGGTGATTCGATCATTAGGAGTATAGAGAGTTGGGTTTGTGAGAGGCGTGATGACCGCAGTGGTGACTTGCCTGCCTGGTCGCGAAGGTTGCGGATGTCGCACGCTTCATCTAGACAAAACGGTAGACAGTGCTGGAGTGGAGTCAGCAGTTGTGGTCCCACATTGGTACCAATGACATTGGGAAATGTAGCGGGGAGGTTGTGGAAGCTAAATTTAGGCTGCTAGGAAAAAGGTTAAAATCCAGGACCCCACAAAGATTTGGCATTCTCCGAAATGCTACCTGTTTATTCCATGGCGCAGAGGCGAGCCTAGACAAGCAGGAATACAGGGACTCAATGCGTGGATGAGAAGGTGAGGGTGTAAAGGCAGAGGGTTTCAGCTTTGTCAGGAACTTTGGGGAACCTTTTGGGATAAGGCAGGCCTGTTACAAAAGGGATGAGCTTCATCTTAACCAAAGAGGAACCAGGCTGCTGTCTCTCAGCGTTAAAAAGGTGGCAGAACAGCTTTTAAACTGATCACTGGGGAAAAGCACGACCAGGAGCTGAGGTGACTTCGGTTCCGGAATACAGAGTCCATGGGGATGCAGACAGAGAGGGAGGTTTTTCTAAATCCAACCACATACAAAGCGAGGAGCATAACAATGTGATAAAGTGATAGTGTCTACAAAAGGCTAGAAGACAAATCACATAATAAATCCCAGGTTAGGGACAAAGACAGAGTATACAGGTGTCTCTATGCTAATAGTAGAAGCGATGCGACCTAAAATGGGGGGAGCTGGAGTACAGAGTTTTGAAGGAGGACATTGATATAGTAGGTATCACAGAGACATGGTGGAATGAGGAGAACCAGTAGGAATGCTGTTATCCCGGAGTTACAGGCTCTACAGGAAAGGATGGGGCAAGAGCGTATTGGGGTGGGGGTGACCCTCTACATCAAAGAGAGCATAGTGTCCTGCATAAAATAGACAATGCAGGGGGAGCTATTGATTCCTCTACAGAAGCACTGTGGATATCAATACCAGGGGTGAAGCATAGTTTAACAGTAGGAATATGTATAGATCCCTGACCAAAGTGCACAGGAGGATTCTGAGATGGAAAAAAAAAATTAGAGAGGCCAACAAAAGCAAAATAATAGGTAATGAAGTACGATTTTAACTATCCCCACATAAACTGGAAAAAATGCATGTTCGGGTCATAGTAAAGGGAGAGAACATTCCTGGATATGCTAAATGATGACTTTGTGGCTTAAGAGCAGATGGTTGTAGAACCAACCAGGGGAGAAGTGATCCTAGATCTAATTCTATGTGGGACCCAGGACCTAGTGCAGGAAGTCAGTGTTGTTGAGCCGATAGGGAACAGCGACCACAATGCTGTCAGATTCAGTATCTCTGCATCGCGAACAAGTGACAACTACTAATGTAGTTACATTAAGCCTTCCAGAAAGGAAAATTTCTCAAAGATGAGGGGGATGAGTGCGCAGGAAGCTGAAAGGGAAAATCAAGAGAGTCCAAAATGACCAAGGTGCTTGGAGGTTATTTAAAAACACAGTCTTAAAAGCTCGAAAGCTGGAGAATGTGTTCCGCCAGGTTAGAAAAGGCAAGCGCCCAGTCCAAAAGAAAGCCACCATGGTTTAACAAGGGAGGTTGAGGGAAAATTATTAAGGAAAAAAAGATGTCTTTTAGAAAATGGAGATCCCAACTTAACTGATGAAAAGAATACCAGAGAGAACACAAATGGTGCCACGAGAGAAGCAAGTTAGCTATGAGGGGAGGCAAAAAAGGATTATGCAGGAAGGCATGAAGCAGCGAACATCAGGAACTACATGGCAGCAAACGGTTCTTCAAGTACATCAAAAGCAGGAAGCCAGCAAGGGAAGTGGTAGGCCCGTTGGAGATGATGGAAAAGGAACAAAAGGTGTGCTAAAAGATGACAAAGGAGATTGCAGAGAGAAGCTGAATGAATTCTTTGCATCTGTCTTCACCCAAGAGGAGGTAGAGGAACATTCCTGCACCTCAACCAAGCTAACAGGAGTTGAATCCAAGGAACTAGCGAAGATAGTGGTGAATAAGGAAGAAACAGCGGCCATTGGTAAGCTAAATGCTACCAAATCCCCTGGCCCAGATTGCATTCATCCAAGAGTTCTTAAAGAGCTCAAGCATGAAATACTGATGTTCTCACATTAATATGCAACTTATCCCTGAAATCAGGCTCCATCCCTGAAGACTGGAAGATGGCCAATGTCACACCAATCTTTAAGAAAGGGTCTAGGGGGGACCCAGGAAATTACAGGCCAGTCAGTTTGACATCTGTTCCTGGTAAGGTAGTAGAATCTATCATTAAGAAAAAAAAATTATTAAACATGTGAAAAAAGCAAGACCTGCTGAGGAAAGGAGTCAGCATGGCTTTTGTAGAAACAAGAATCCTGTCTTACAAACTTACTGGGAATTCTTTGAGGGTGTAAACAGACATGTTGATAAAGGAGAACCAGTGGACATTGTCTACTTGGATTTCCAAAAGGCTTTTGACAAGAAGTTCCTCACCAGGAACTGTTGAGAAAACTCAGCAATATGAAGAAGGAATAAGAGGGGAAGTCCTCCTATGGATTAAAAGCTTGGTTGAGGAACAGGAAACAAAGGGTGGGTATAAATGGGAAGTTCTCTAATGGAGAGATAATGAGAATGGTAGTCCCCCAAGGATCCGTTTTGGGACCAGTGCTCTTTAACCTATTCATAAATAACCTGGAAGTAGGGGTGGAGTAGTGATGTGGTGAAGCTAAGTTGCCAGATGATACCAAATTACGTAGGGTGGTAAGAACCACAAAGGATTGCTTGAAGAGCTCCAAGTGGACCTTGATAAATTAGGTGAGTGGGCTAAGAAATGGCAAATGCAGTTCAATGTAGCTAAATGTAAAATTGATGCACATAGGGCCAAAATCCAAACTTCACATACTGCGCTACAGGGGTCCGAAGTGCTATCAGTCACAGAACCAGGAAAGGGATTTGGAAGTCTTAGTTGATAGTTCAATAAGGAATCTCAAGAGTCAATGCATGGCAGCTGTAAAAAAAAGGCAAACTCTATGCTGAGGGATCATTAGGAAAAGAGGAGTTGATAATAAAACTGCAAGGATTGTCGTACCCATATATAAAAGCAGTGGTGCGACCCGTGCCGGAGTACTGTGTTCAGTTCTAGTCAGCCACATCTCGAGATCGAAGAGATAGAAAAAAGTGCAGAGACGGGCAATGAGGATGCTTGAAGGATTGGAGCACTGTCGTGATGGGGAGAGGCTGCAGGGTTTGGGACTCTTTAGTTTGGAGAGGAGATGTCTGAGGGAGGGATATGATTGAAGTCTATAGAATTATGCATGGGGTAGAAAATGTTGACAGAGAGAAATTTTTCTCTCTTTCTCACAATATTAGAATCAGGGGGCATTCATTGAAAATGCTGGGGGGAAGAATTAGAACTAATAAAAGGAAACACTTCTTCACGCAACGTGTGATTGGTGTTTGGAATATGCTGCCACAGGAGGTGGTGATGGCCACTAACCTGGATAGCTTTAAAAAGGGCTTGGACAGATTTATGGAGGAGAAGTCAATCTATGGCTACCAATCTTGATCCTCCTTGATCTCAGATTGCAAATGCCTTAGCAGACCAGGTGCTCGGGAGCAGCAGCAGCAGCAGAAGGCCATTGCTTTCACATCCTGCATGTGAGCTCCCAAAGGCACCTGGTGGGCCACTGCGAGTAGCAGAATGCTGGACTAGATGGACTCTGGTCTGATCCAGCAGGCTAGTTCTTATGTTCTTATGTTCTTATGGATAGCCACTAGAAAACATATTAATTAAACAAGTGAGTATTTTTTCCTTCATATCATAGATTGGACAAAGTTTGGACAGAAAGGGGAACCATTCAGATATTGCTGTTGTTATGCACAACCCAGTAAACATAATTTCTCAGCATACTCTGTTGTTACAGCAATCTGTACAATGTACACAATAATCCATCCAGCTCTATTCATAGATGGCAGATCTATTACATGTAAGTGGAATCACATAGAGGCAGTGAAGAACTTTTACTGCTCAAGTGCAACCTATGAACTTTATGCTGCCTACCCCAGAGCATGGAAACAAACTATTTCAAGATATTATGGAAAGGAACCAAACATTGGATAACTTTCATATATGCATCCCCATTTGAGTAGCTTTGTAAGCACGAAAGGTCATCAACCTCCAAGTGGCATCTGGAGATCTGCCATTACAATGGCTCTCTAGATAACCACAATTGGCTCTTTTGGAAAAAATGGCTGCTTCCTGCTGAGGCACAACCTCCAAACCTCCCAGTTCATACATTGTGTGAATACACAAACATGAAATGGCTACATAAAATGGCCAAAGAAATAGGATGATGATGATGATAACAACAACAATAATAATGATAACAATATACTTAACATTTCAGGAGATAACAGCAAAAAATATATCTCAACTTGAGTAACTGTAAAGCAACATTTTTGCCATAGATTAAAGAATCTGCAAAGGAAAAGAAACTTTAGATTTTATAGGCTGACGAAAGAATCATTAGCAAGGAGACAGAAAATAGAAAAAAGCAATAAGAGAAAGTTACAGAAGGATACCCAATGTAATAGATAAGACCAAGAGGCAATATATTATATCACTAGAATTAATAATAATATGTCTCAATAGCTCAGGCAATGTCACACTGTTCTCTCCTTCCTCCCGTCTCCCTCCGCTTTTGGTGCCAAAGCTGTAATATGCATAGTATATATTTTCAGTAATTCTACATTTTAACAGTCACAGTGAATCAAGTCACAAAATCACCCGGGATACATTCCTTCAAGTCAGCCTTAATGGCTAAAGTAGCAACTTGAACATAAAGATGGTATTATGCGGCACATTTGAAACTCTTTTAATTCTTTAAATAAATGAAAGTTACTGAAAATAGGTTCCTAAACTTGAACTCGATTCATCCACAATTGCTGCTTCAGTAAGTAATAAAATTGAAAGCACAACAATGATTCACATTTAAAATGGCTAAATTTGCCAAATCAAAGTAAGATTTAAACCTATATTGTACTCCAAATAGTTCTTTGGGGATGTGTGTATAAGAAGGTAGTGAGGTTATTGTTATATGAGAAAATAAGGAATAAGCATATAAAGAATAATAAATACATGGACAATCTGAACCTGAGTCATGAATAAATGGAAAACTGATGCATTAAAAGAACTTTCAGGACTGCATCTATCATTCCCACAGGTCAAGTAACACAATGCTAGTAAACAACTGGCATAACCAATAGTAGATGTGATTTCATTTGTCACTAGTTGTGTTCCAATTACAAGGGTGATAACTCAGGATCAGCCCTTTCTCTTGCCCGCAAACTTCTGGAAAAGAACAGCTCTGGAGAAGAGCAGCATGTGTTACTGCAAGGACTATTTGTGGGAGCAATCTTGAGTAAGGTAACACTGTACAAGGTCATTTTTTTCATGTTTTATACCTATAAATGTGTAGCATTACTGAGCAACCAACCATTTCATTTTTTTTTCACCATCAAGTCACATCTGACTTATAGCGACCCCTGGTGGGTTTTTAAGGTAAAAGACATTCATAGGTGATTTGCCATTGCCTTCCTCTGTGTCACAATCCCACTATCATTCTAGCCTTCTAACCCATTATGTAGATTGGTTTTATGTACCCCTGGGGGTATGTGTACCCCAGGTTGGGAACTACTGATCTAATGTACCAGCCTAGCAAAATTAAATGAAAGTTTGCTGGAACCGTCCATCTTGCTGAACCGTCAAACATTTATGTCTAGTTCAATTACAAGTTTAGAAGCTGACCTACTATGCCAGCAAATCTGAGTTTAGGATAGCACTCAATAACTTTTTAACCCATCAGGCTTCACCAGTCAAGTAAGATTGTTATGGCAACATTGCTGAGCAAGTCAACATCACTATCCCAGAAGAAGCTAAGCACACTAGAGAGATTACCAGTGTCCTGTAAAGTTTTTTAAAAAATTTTTTTGCAGAATTCTACACAAGAAGAAGAGTAGAAGAAGAGTTTGGATTTATATCCCCCCTTTCTCTCCTGCAGGAGACTCAAAGGGGCTGACAATCTCCTTGCCCTTCCCCCCTCACAACAAACACCCTGTGAGGTGGGTGGGGGTGAAAGAGCTCCAAGAAGTTGTGACTAGCCCAAGGTCACCCAGCTGGCATGTGTTGAAGTGCACAAGCAAATCTGGTTCCCCAGATAAGCCTCCACAGCTTAACCCGGTTCCTCCAGATCAGAGTGCACCTGCTCTTAGCCACTTAGCCACTGCTGCTCCCAGTGATGCATGATCCAAGGAGAAATAGAACAGGCAATGTTAAGCATAATAGCATCAGGTTTAATACCTCTGAACAGAGAACATCAGATGGTAACACTGAAAGTGTTCAAGTTATAATCTCTGCAGGTCTACAAACCTATCTTCTTACTGTAGTGCTCTGCAAGATACCATTTTGCATCATCTCATCTGCAGCATATTTCAGCACAAATGCTTCTCTCCACTCCAGAATGATTTTTAATCTAAATTTTCAATCAGATTTCATTATGTTACTCAGAGTGTTTCTTCAAATGGAACGACTTGTAGGTTGGTTAATGCTTGAAACATGCATTCCAGGTGTTTACGAATATTTTGTATCAGCACACACTTTAAAAAAAACTGCTCTTTGAAACACAATAATTGTTTTCTGATGGTGAAAATCCACAAATCAAAGGCTATTTTTGGTATACTCATCAACAAACACTTTAGCCATAGCATCCAATCTGCCTTGTTTCATAATGATTTTTTTCCAAGACTACTTACTGAATTTATACTCCCAAAATAGGCACAAATTGATCAAGAGTGGCCTCTACCCAAACACCCAGACACACTGTCTCACAAATATAAGAACACTTAACAGTCCCATGCAAACCCAGATGCGGTGGGATGTGGCACAAGTGGAGCGCCACCCCGCAGTCTCCTATAGGGATTTCCAGCAGCACAGGGAGCTCAGAAAAGGGCCCAAACTCTCCTGCTGCTGTGTTTAAAGGACATATGCCACCAAAAGGATGGCGTAAGTCTGAGGGTTAATGTGCCATGCAACGAGCCTTAAACCCTGGAAAGGAGCCAACTAACGTCAGCTTTGTCCCCAGGAACACACACACACATGCTGGTGTTCGAGCAGGACACTAGTGCAGCTCTGTTACAGCTCAGACTTCTGGGTTTTGTGGTGGTGGGGCTGTGAGATGCATAGCCACCAGCACTTCTACCACCTATGCTGGGGTAAGTGCCCTCGGAGGACAAATGCACCAGTGCAAGGTTGTTTAATTTCCGATCTTTCCATCCCCCCACTATTTGGACTGGACTGTAAGTTTTATTGGAGGAGACAATTTCCATCCACTGCCCCAATTTGTTGCAGTCAACTGAATGCCTTTACCAAGGTGGCAACCAGAAACAACCCAAGAGAGTACCTTTACCATGGAATAGGACTTTCATAATGAAACAGAATGGTGGTCCTTCAATAAGTATTGCAGCTATCCCCTGTTGCATTGTCTTTGTAATTCTACTCTATATGGGTTGTGGTGGGTTTTCTGGGCTGTGTGGCCATCGTCTGGTAGATCTTGTTCCTAACATTTCACCTGCATCTGTGGCTGGCATCTTCAGAGGTGTATCACAGAGAAAAGTCTGTTTCACACTGTGTCTAGTGAGAAGGGAAAGTTTAGTGGGGTATATTGTCCATTTCATTTAAACTCTTCTCCATCTACTCTTCGTCTTTTAACTCTTGAGTCTTAATAATCTTATTAGCCAGTACTTCTTACAGAAAGTTAAATAACAGTGGTGATAGTGGCCATCCTTGGCCTTTTCTGCTAAGAACACTTGAAAACTTAAAAGCGAGGTCCAGGATTTTTAGACTGTAGACAAAGTATTTGTGTAAATGTCAGGGGGAAGTTATCTGTGTGATTAAGATGTGTTCCCCATTCTATGTAACTGCCTAAAATAACTTATCAATACTGCTTGAAAGATATATGTAACCAGTTTGCTATAAATAACCACTACCATTTGTGCATTCTTTCATTGATCTCTACTGAATGGCTTCACATGCTTTGTAGGAAACTAGGGTTCTCCTGGTACCTCTGTCCCATGATAAAAGAATTACATCCGTGAGCTCATGGGGCAGGAAGCCAGGTGGCTCTCTCAATATCTCCTGCAAACCTTGGGGCACCTCAGCTCCAAAGAATGTTTTTTCACAAATGCTTGGGAAACTGGGAGGGGAGTTTTCAGCAGGGAATAAAGGGGACTGTGGATGCCAGTTTCATCAGAACTGTCTTAGCAAAGTGTGGTGCTTCAACTCCTTATCAATAAACGCTGCTGATCAATACCCCAGAGTCCGTTTATTGGCTTAAGGTTCCGAGATCTAACAGTAAAACAACATGCAAAGATCTTAGACAATGGAGTTTAACTGAAAGAATACAAATGATCTTAATCAATGGAGTTTAACTGAAAGAATACAAATTGAGAAAGAAACATGCCAATAAAATAGTAGATTTAACAGGAAATGTCTGGGAGAATGCAGTGCATGTACTTGCTAAACAATTTATAACCATCAAATGTCAAAAGAAGTTGTAAGAAACACAATAAAAGACACAGAGTAATCAGGAGGACTTCTCTGGGAACTTTTGCTGCAGGAGTTCCCCAAAATATAAAAGTGTCCCAAGAGGAGCTTACTGAAGCTGGGATAAAAAACTAGAGAGTCAAACTGTATATTTTTCTGTCTGGCAGGATCAAGACTCAGGTGGGTCTTGGATGAGCCAAATGGAGAAGCCAAACAACCTCTACAAAGAAAGTAAGAACCTTTTTTAATGTTATTTTCTAATGTAGACTATTCTGCGTGGAAAGGAGGGGGCAGTACAATTTCACTCTGGACACAAAGTTTCCGAGCTGCAGTACACACATGTAAAGTATGTGCAATCCTATTTAGAACACTAGATAAAAAGCAAACTTTTCTGACTGTTGAAGGATACTGTTCATAATTGGTGGTCAAAGGTTTACCTCCAGTATCTAACATTATCAACAACTATAGGTGTCCTTTTCAGTATCATAGCAATAGAATGGAATGAGCCTATAGTAAAGCAAGTTCCACAGCAGTATTACAATGTTTAAAAGGTGTAAAGGTCTGGACTGTATTAAAACATTGGTACAAAAGGGTATATGCTTAGCAACAGATAAGAAGCTGAATAATTTATCTTTGCTAATTAACAAAATCTCTGCTAAAATTTTACTTTTCTTAAAACAGGGCAAAATCTTGTCTAAAACATTTCCACTCAATCTATACAAAATTGCAGCCTAAAAACTTGAAAGAAAGCAGTGATAACTTACCTTCTATCCTACTAGTTCTTTACTCACTAGCCTACCCAATCTCTGAAGATCACTTCAGTACTGCTGTCATGCTATATCAGCCCATATATCCCAAAGTTCCACTGTAGTTATTCAGCTTGTCTCTTGTCTTCTGGTGTGAAGAATCAATCATAATTAATTGTAATTTGGGTGCTGTGTGGTTTCCGGGCTGTATGGCCGTGTTCTAGCAGCATTCTCTCCTGACGTTCAGAGATCCTCTGAAGATGCCAGCCACAGATGCAGGCGAAATGTCAGGAGAGAATGCTGCTAGAACACGGCCATACAGCCCGGAAACCACACAGCACCCAAGTGATTCCGGCCGGGAAAGCCTTCGACAATACATTAATTGTAATGTTTTAAAGCAAGGGCTAGTGGCTAAAGATCAATGCATCAGTGAATGCATCAGTGAATATCTCTGAGCTACCAGTAGTAACCTTTGAACCTTGATAAAAAAAAGTAATAACTTAGTTATGACAATCTGGTTGTCTAAATCCTAGTTAAACTATGAAATAAAATATGTAAGATATATTTACAAAGCAAACCTATACAGTTACTCTAGTCTATGCCCATTTCAGCAATCATTAGTCATGTGACATCATATACAATCAGCATCTCATATGAACCAAGCCATGAATTACTACTTGATGCGTAATTGTTGTGTTCAGACATGTGGCCAGGGGTTTGGGCTATGATTTGATGCTGATTTGGGGGGGAGGGGGTTAGGGTTAGGGTCCATGTTTTCCAAGCAGGTTTTTGCACCACTGTGGCACCATGGAGCATGGGATGTATGATAGTTGGTTCAGACATGTTGCCATGGGCATGAGCTGTGATGTGCTGGTGATTTTGGGGTGACCAAGTGCAAAAATCATAAGGATTCATGAGGATCTGTGCTTTTTTACCACATATTTCTGCCACTTCAGTGCCAAGGAGCATGGGATGTGTGATTATTATGTTCAGGCATGTGGCCAGGGGCATGAGCTGTGATGAGATGGTGATTTTGGGATGACCAAGTGGAAAAATTATGAGGATCCATAAGGATCCATGTTTTCCAAACAGATTTTTGTGCTACAGCGGCACCACAAAGCATGGGATGTGTGATTATTATGTTCAGATATGTGGCCAGGGGCTTGAAATATGATTTGGTGCTGATGTGGGGGGGAAAAAACTCATGAGGATCATGAGGATCCATGTTTTTCAAGCAGGTTTTTGTGCCACTGCGGTGCCACAGAGCATGGGATGTTTTTATGCTGCCTGAAAACTAAGGTCCTTTCCACATGGGCCATATACAGTGCCCTAGGGACAGCAAAAACGCCGTCCCTAGGGAGCTGTTCGCATGGGGGGTGCAGCTGCTTCAAAGCCGCGCCGCCCTTGCTCCTCCCCAGTGGTGCGAAGCCGCCATTTTCCCACCTCACTCCCCAAGCAAGGTTTTTGGAAAACAGCGGCTGGAAGGCACCATCCCTCCCCCCTTTCCCGATCGACTTACCTTCCCTGCGACCGTCCAGCGTGTCGCCGAGGCCTGGGGACATGCCCCCCCCGCCTGTGACTCCGGAGCGGTCACGCAGGGCAGGGGGACGTGTCCCCTGGCCTTGGCGATGCGCCGGACGGTCAAAGGGAAGATACGTCGATCGGGCGATACGTCTTTCCTGTCGTTCCCGGGACCGTTCGTGCGAACCGGTGATCCCGGGGGGTTAGTGCGGCATCATGTATGCGGTAACCCCTAACATAACCCGTGCTGAAAGTGGCGGGTATGTTCTATAATTTCATTATGGTTTCATTTCGTTCCAATGCAAAAATCATATAAATTCATGAGGATCTGTTTAAAATCATCTGGATCCAGCTTCTAACCAGAGTTGTGAATTGGGACATGTTCTATAATGTGATGGTGACTGACATGACCTGGTGCAAAAAAACCCCCTTTATTTGGTCGTGGTTGGAGAGGGTGACCGCCAATACGGGGGAGGGGGGGCAGAAAACTCAGATTTTGCCCCAGGCTCCATTTCCCCCAGCTACTCTTGTTCTCACCCTCCCTTCTCCTCTCCACTGGCTCCCAAGTCCACATTGGCATGGAAAATGGCAGTAGGAGGGGGGAGATTTTAAAAAGTTTTAAAAATCAAATGTTATTTCTGAATGACTTTTTAAAATACACCTGGTTTTAAATGAGTAAATGAGACCCCCTCCCCCCCCCCCCCAAAAAAAGCTGATTTTGCTTTTTTAGGACATGGAAATCTGTCTTTCTTCTTCCAAACTCTGAAGATTCTGAGATGGAAAAAGCAAGATTTAAATGGTTTAAACAAATACTGCTTCTCAAAAGTGTGTGGGATTGCAATTCATAAAGGTAAGTGGACCTATGCATAAAAAAAACCCCAGTTCTGGTGAGCCGTTTTATGTTGGGATACATTAGCTCCGTGGTGGCGAACCTTTGGCACTCCAGATGTTATGGACTACAATTCCCACCAGCCCCTGCCAGCATGGCTAATTGGCCATGCTGGCAGGGGCTGATGGGAATTGTAGTCCATAACATCTGGAGTGCCAAAGGTTCGCCACCACTGCTAGCTGTTGCTCCTTTGCTATGTCACAAATGTTGTTCTTTCAGCACTGCTGCAAATCCACTTGGGTCACCAAAACAGGAAGTGTTGGTTTTTATACCCTGCTTTTGCCGTCTGAGGGTGGAGCTTTTGGGGGGCAAGTTCTCTAACCATAAACCACACTGCACTCCTTTTGGCTGGGGTAAATCAATCAGCCATAGCCGTATTTATTAATAACAAAAAACAGAAGCGTGAGGTGCAGCATGGGTCTTGATTTGATCGTATCAGCATCACCGCAGAGCGCCAGTGGGCGGATGCCTCATGCTGGAGCTCAGCCACACCGTGGGGCTCTGCCGGGCAGACGCTCCTGGCAAGAGCTTTTCCTTAGATGCCCTGGTCGGTAGGGCGGGCACCTCTTGCCGTTGTCTGCCATCCCTATGGGAGGGGTAGCTCCCTAGCTCCCCCCTTTTTGCCCTTCCAAATCAATACCCATGCGTGAAAACCGCCACAAGAAAATCAGACTCTGCCCTTCCCACCCCTAGCAGCAATAGTGGCCCGTGGTGATTCACAGCCTTCCTTTCTCTACCTTCAAGGAGTTTCAAAGCAGCTGACAATCACCTTTCCTTCTCCTCCCCACAATAGACACCTTGTGAGATAGGTAGGGCTGAGAGAGTTTGGGAAGAACTATGACTAGTCTAAGGTCAATCTGCAAGCTTCACAAGTAGGAGTGGGTTCACCAGATTAGAGTGTGCTGCTCATGTGGAGGAACGGGAAATAAAACCTGGTTAGAGTCTGCTGCTTTTAACCACTACACCACACTGGCTCTTAGGAAGTACATCACTGGCATTGTAGCAGAACTCATGCCGATCATATGGACACACCTCTTGGTAAGTTTGTTCATGGGTAGGTGGGAATGGAATGCAGGCAGCAAACCTAAAGGACGGCCAAACATATCAAGCCATCCAAGCTCAGAATATTGCTACTACCCACTACAAAAGTGGGCAATGTGGCTGTTTGGATTTGGCTCTGTAGATAAGCCACTCCAAAACATGCTATGCAACTGTGCACATTCTCCCTATCCAGGTATCCAATATATTTCCCCATTTTTTCAGCATATTCACTTTCTTCTTAGTATACAAAAGGTGGTGGTGGTTGTTTTTTTTTTAAAAAAAGGAAAATTCAGTCTCAAAACTGTGAACTTCATTCAATTTCCTTAAGATTTCAAATGCACAGATAACCTCCTGCAGCTCATTTTGGTTTCGAAGTTACAATATCCTGTAGCACTACAGAGATAATTAACTACTCCCAAAGTTACACTATCTGGTATTAACACTATAACCATCAAGCCACTATATATTAAAAGTCATCAAGTGTCCTTTAAGCAAAGCTATTACACAGGCAAGCTGTGATAACAGCACACACCAAATGGAAATTTACAAAATGTCAGCACATCACTGTCTGGTCATTTTTTAATGATAGTGCTCAGGTAGCAAATTAGATGACCTAAGATTATTTTTTAGGTGCACTGTATACTTTGGGTAGGAGTAGATTTGCTTTAAACATGTGTACTGCATATCTTCTTTAGTCTTACATCTGTTAAACACTAGCGTTCACCATGGGAGGATTGTCAGCAAACAATTTTTTTTATTCTGGACTGCACATTTGAATATTGAGAGATTTAAGTCTACCTACACAGTAGTTAGGAAAATTTCTGCGTCTTGGATAGCCTTTTTCAGCATGCTCTAATTTCTACAAGTCACAGAGTACTTATGTGCAGATTACACATTGATTTCCCAGTAGTAGTCTATACACAGACTGCTTGGGGTAGAAAGTGCTGTCAAGTCACAGGCTTATAGCAACCTGGATTAGGACCTGGGAAACAAGGTTCAAATCCCCACTTGTGCCATGAAAGACCTTAGCCCAGTCCCACCTTCTCAGCCCTGACCCTGGATGGAAGACTCCCAGAGAATACTAGGTATATGACATGGAGACAGACAATGTCAAACCACCTCTGAACTTCTCTTGCCTTGAAAGCCCTATGGGGTCACCATAAATCAACTGTCAGTTGATGACAAAAATGGGGGTAGGAATTCAAGACAAGAGACATGCAGAGGAGGTTTGCCATTGCATGCCTCTGATCTTCCTTAGTAGTCTCCCATCCAACCCTGTTTAGCTTCTGAGATCTGACGAGATCAAGATATCCTGGGTCATCCAAATCCGGAAACTGACAGTATAGGAATGACTACTTGCTGAGGTAAAAATACCGCAGCTTCACTTTTATGCCTCAGTATCTGTGATGTTCAGCTACATGCTAGGACAAAGGCACAACACAGCTTCAGCATATAGGCTGTAGATGCAATGAAACAAGGGAATGAACCTCAGACCTACAAACCGGTTCATTCATTTACCACCTCTAATGTGAAGCGGGGCTTCTGTGTACTGATGCCTATTCAAATAGGTCCAACTGAAAACACCCTATGCACTAAACTAAAGTAAGCGGCCCAAATTTAACCACACAAAAGCCCCAATTAAATGTAAATGTGCAATTGTGAACATAAATTTCACCTCACTTCTAAGCCAGATCTCAAGCTCCCAGACCCCCCATGCAATTCTACTCACCCTGTGTCAAGTTTATAAGCAACGCAACTTTTTAAAAATCAGCCTTTGGGTAGCACTGTTATAAGCATGTTCATGATTATCTCCGGTTATTTAATTTCCAATTGATTACATTGTGAGTATTTTTATTGTTAGATATTTTTGATATTTGTAAGTGCTTTTAAACATAAGCAAAAAGAAAGGATTTAAAATATCAAGGGAAAGGACAATTAAACACGTTGAACCTATTTCTGGACAGGGAAAATCACAGGGTTGGTGCAAGCAACATAACCCAACATGATATAAAAACCCACTGAGTATGCCTCCCAAAACTTTTGCATTTGTTACACATCAAGCTGTGCACCAAACAAGAAGCTGGGGAAGCTCTTGAGCATACATACCCTAAGAATTGTGTTTTCAGATTTTTGGGGCATGATGGTGTTATATCTCCTTTGTTAAGAAGCAGAAAAAGCAACACAGACTATATCTTGCTTGAAAAGAAATCCTTATCTTATCTCTGCTCTCCTCCTTACCCACACATACATAAACACACCAAAAAAGAATCCTCTTACAAAGTCTTCTTCCGTTGAAAACTTGAGAAATTGTCAGGGGGTTGTGGCTGGATTTTCTGGCTCTTAAAACATATGTTGTCCTGTTATGTCCTAAAAAAAAAAAAATGAAGCATCCTTTTCAAATTTGCAGCATTGTTGACACTTCCAACAAGTGCTTTGGTATTGGATTTGGTCTTATCTGTTTCTAACAGACAGTCGCATGCGTTGGAATGTTGACCTGAAATAAAAATTCAGCCCCAAGTATCTGCTGTCAATTGTGCAGAAAATAGGAGATGACAGCAAAGTCACTTCTGCATGCTGAATTAGATCTCTTCCCAACATCTTCTAATGTCATTATTAGCACTCAAATACACTATGTCAAAATGTGTCTGCATAGGGAGATGGACCGGGAGCTATCACATTTATCTTTTAGTCTAAATGACAAGTTGCTTTTCATTCCAAGTTCTGAACAGAGAGACTATTCCCCCCCCCCCCCGCCCATTCCCACACTTTGCTATGAAGGCTTGTTTATGAACAAACTTTTTTAAAGCTTTTAAAAAGAGGTCAGCTCTCTTTCTGGGCTCATGGAATCTTTACCATCATCAGTACTGATAGGGACAGACTAAGCAAACAATAGGAGAGCAAATATCATTCTCAGCCCACTTGAACTCACTTCTGCGAGGCTGAAATAACTGAAGTGATTTGTCCATTGCAATAATGATTCTCCATCTCTAGATGAAGCTGGCACTTAAGGGGTTGTTTGTGGTTCTTGGGGTTTTTTTAATCTATTGAAATACCACAATCTAGTTGCTCCCATGTGCAAGAAAATATTTTTTTGCATGTCTGGACTCTAATGTACATGTGGGGGCTGCCTCCACTTTCCTCTATGACTCAGGGAACATATGCATGTATGCACTGAAGACATTTCTTTATGTAAAGCAGTGGTTCCTAGCAGTTCTGCATTTGGGTAAGAAAAATCAAATTGTCTTGGCAGTAGCATGTGCAAAAAGGATTGAGGGATCTTAATCCACTATATACTGGACATGAATCAGCAATGTGGTGCAGTAACTAAAAAGGCAAATTCAATTTTTGACTTTATCAGAAATATAATGTTCAGATCACATGACGTGATTGTATCACTTTACTCTGCTCTGGTTAGACCTCACCTAGAGTACTGTGCTCAGTTTTGGGCACAGAATTTAAGATATAAGTAAATGGAACATCTCCACAGGAGGGCAATGAAGATAGTTAGGTGTCTGGAGACAAAGTCTTATGAGGAAAGATTGAAGGAGCTCAGTACGTTTAACCTGAAGAGGACACAACTGAGAGATGATTTGATAACCATGGAGCAGGGATCACTAGGGATGTGGGGTGAAGGTGAAGGTGAATGTTCTGCATTATGCAGGAATTTGGACTACATGATTCTTGAGGTCCCTTCCAACTGTGTTTCTATTACTCTCCCTCCCTCCCTCCCTCTTTTTCAACCTCCTTTGTGAGAACAGGGTCCTTTTCCAGGGTACTTTTTCTTCCCAGTCCACACCCCTGCAAATAGGGTAGGTGTGGACAACTTTTTCAGGGCCCTGTAGAATTGGACTCTATGGTCCAGTTTTCTTGAAACTTGGGGGTGGGGGAGAGAGAGATGTTTAACCAAAAAAAACAAACAAAAGAGGAACAAGTTTCAAATTAGAAATCTACCAAATCTACATTCATAGTATAGGAAAAAATGGCATGCAATTTTATACATATACACAATAACATTTCTTCCTGTATATTCTATCCCAGTTTCACCTTCTGAAAATGTTTTATGCATTATAAGTATCATTTTATTGCAATTTCATTCTAATACTGGGCATGGCCCAGCCAAATTTAAGTATTTGCATGTACGGTTCATTTCAGTCAAGTATTACCAGTATGTGTCATCTTTTTTCACTGAAACTAAATTATCCTAACTGTAACTTAACATGTTCATAGCTTCATGGCAGTAGACTCTTCAATGTGCCATGAGGTGAATGGGGAGTGGTTATAAAACAGAGATCAGCAGACAAATATCAAAATGGTATATGAAAGAAAAAATAAATTAAAACGGAAAGAGAAAAGTAATTCCCAAATTATAACTGATAGATTTTTTACTGTATGACAGAGGGAATCAACTTAACCAGGATAAATAACCATTCCTAAATGTCAGTGTAGCATTCGTGACGCTAATGCAAAACACAGCAGTCTCATAAGGCTCCTAATGTTACTTTGCAAAATCCCATGAGTACAATCCAGTGAATGTTAAGCACTTTTGAAACCTGTTGATTTCAGTGGGATAAAGTTTTAATCATATTGTTAACTCTCCTTTGGAAGTTAATAGGACTTAGAAGTACTTACCATTGGCTTGTTCTTGCCCCACAAAGAAAGAGAGGGAGAGGGAGAGGGAGAGGGAGAGGGAGAGGGAGAGGGAGAGAGGGAGAGGGAGAGAGACAGAGACAGAGACAGAGACACAGAGTGGTCAAGTCACAATTGATTTATGGCAACTCCACAGGGTTTTCTTGGCAAGAGAAGTATGGAGGTATTTTGCATGCCTCTGCATTACATTCCTTGAAGTTTTCCATCCAAAGTCTGACCAGGGCCGACCCTCCTCAGCTTTTGAGATCTGAGGAGATCAGTCTCAGGGAGCCCACTGCAAACTTGCTTGAAGTATTCATCCTGCCAGGACAAATTCCTGTTCTGACATTTAATGTATGCCACTGCTTCTAGCACTTTATCCCATTTTTCACCTGACTGTAAACTGTACTCCTCTACCTCTATCATTTTCAGCTACCGAAGAGGCTTCCAGTTCTGTTAACTGCCATCCCCCTTTTCCCTTTATGCTTGGAATTCTCGCCCTCAACACCAAAGCTATGTGATACACTGGGTATCTCTTCCCTTCTGCTTCCTAACCTACCTCTTACATGAAACGTCTGGCTTTCAACCTCCAGTGTGTATCACTGAATTTGTTCATATTCATCAATTGCTTTCATTTTCTTTCCTCCTGAAATAATTTAGATTAGAAATGTATGCTTTTTGAGGTAACACCTCTTTGGCTTATAAAAATCACTAACACTACTATAAGCATTTATATAAATAAACGTTATTAGTACCTTTATTACATTGGAAACATGCCGAAGAAGCAAAAACCTCCCTCCCCCACCACACACACACACACAAATACATTTATGAAGGTTAATTCTAATGCTGAGAGCAGCCACCACCAGCATTTACTATCATCCTAGATTCGGATGGAAAAGTCCTCGGGAATATATGAAAAAGTCATCCACTGCAGCCCAAGGATTCCATCCTAAGGATTCATTCCAATACTGGATATACTTTCCTCTGATGTCAACTTCTTTGCATCAAGGGAAAGCTCCTTGGGTGAAGAGACAAAGCAGCTGTTAACAGAATGCATCAGTGGGATTCAACCAAATATTTCTGTTATTGGTTTGCCATATTTTGGTGCTCAGTAGCTAATGCTAAACAGAAAAAATATATTATCATTTCTTTCCTTTTCAACTACAGAAAAATAAGAGGTCAGAAAAAAACAGAACTAAATACAACATTGTGTGTATGTATATAGAGAGCATAAATGATTTACAAATATTAGTAATCTTCCTATACTCACAACTCAATTCAGGTATCATTGAGACTTGTATCAGAACTCACTAACAGTGTCCTAATTATGAAATGAGCCAGGAAAGGGACGACTGTCCTGGTGTAATTTTCATTCATTTGGCTGCTACCCAGCATTCTAACAGCTGACAAGTGGCAATGGAAGAGATCCTGTCAAAGAAGGGAACAAATTAACTGTTTATGAAGCAGAGCAGATGCATTAATATGTAAGCAGTTAGAAAGATTTCCTACTAAAAGGCAGACAGAAAGTTCAAGGATATACATCTTCTTTCTAAAATTGTCATGGTCAAGGGTGCCATTTAGGGAACAGGGTAGGAATCTCACAGTAAAATCCTGAACAGAGCTATACACTTGTATATTCACTGAAACCAATGGATGTAGAAGGACAGAATTTGTTTATGTACACAATTTATATCCTGTCTTTCTTTTAGCTGCCAATGCAGCTAAAAATTTAAAACATACATGACAAAAATTTCATTATAACACTGTTAAAATCAATTCCCCTCGCAAACACACAACATCAAGAGAACTTTTTAAAAATTAAAAACAAAGTTAAAATACATACAAAAGATAAAAATCTTGATTAGGAAGGAGGGATCATTGAGGGATTGCCAAATGAAACAAAGAAGTCTTAATCCACTGACAGAAGACAACAACAGAAGGGGATAATTGATGAATCTCCCTGGAGAGACAGTTCCAGAGCTTTGCTGCCATGACTAAAAAGGGCATATCCCAGGTGCCACCTTCTTTATCTCAGAAAATGGGGACACTTGAAGCATGGCCTGTCATGCCCTCACAGAGGCTTTTGTTATTTCCCCATTAAGCTTCAGTTTCCCCACAGTTAGCATAGGTTTAGGTCATTGTAAAATCTTCTAAGGGAGGGAATTTTAGTTAGCTCCTGTCCCTTTAAGACATTTCCCAAGAGGCAGTCTTCCTTCTTTACCCAGCAATCCCCTCTTTTAGCTCTAGCCAGTCAGTCAGAGCAAGGTGCCAAGGATAGCTGGAGACTGGAATATTCGTGACGTATATGGTGGTCCATAGTAGTCTATTGTGATATGCAGAGCACAAGTTAAGGTTAACAGCAATTAGAATCAGACAAAGACTGAAGGATCTAAAAGGAAGCAAGACACAGTGGACTTTCTTGAAAGCAACCAAGAGAAGACACAGTCTACAGCTTCAAATCTGCTCAAGACAAGCAAGTATTTTGATTATGGCAAATGCAGTTCAATGTAGCAAAATGCAAAGTGATGCACATAGGGGCAAAAAATCCAAACTTCACATACACGCTACAGGGGTCAGTGCTATCAGTCACAGACCAGGAAAGGGATTTGGGCATCTCAGTTGATAGTTCCATGGGAATGTCAACTCAATGCATGGCATCTGTAAAAAAGGCAAACTCTATGCTGGGGATAATTAGGAAAGGAGTGGATAATAAAACTGCAAAGATTGTCATGCCCTTATATAAAGCTGTGGTGCTACCGCACTTGGAGTACTGTGTTCAGTTCTGGTCGCCATATCTCAAAAAGGATATTGAAGAGATATAAAAAGTGCAGAGAAGGGCAACGAGGATGATTGAGGGACTAGAGCACCTTCCTTATGAGGAGAGGCTGCAGCGTTTGGGACTCTTTAGTTTGGAGAGGAGACGTCTGAGGTGGGATATGATTGAAGTCTATAAAATTATGCATGGGGTAGAAAATGTTGACAAAGAGAATTTTTTCTCTCTTTTTCACAATATTAGAATCAGGGGGCATTCATTGAAAATGCTGGGGGGAAGAATTAGGACTAATAAAAGGAAACGCTTCTTCATGCAATGTGTGATTGGTGTTTGGAATATGCTGCCACAGGAGGTGGTGATGGCCACCAGCCTGGATAGCTTTAAAAAGGCCTTGGACAGATTTATGGAAGAGAAGTCGATCTATGGCTACCAATCTTGATCCTCCTTGATCTCAGATTGCAAATGCCTTAGCAGACCAGGTGCTCAGGAGCAGCAGCAGCAGAAGGCCATTGCTTTCACATCCTGCATGTGAGCTCCCAAAGGCACCTGGTGGGCCACTGCGAATAGCAGAGTGCTGGGCTAGATGGACTCTGGTCTGATCCAGCAGGCTAGTTCTTATGTTCTTATTAGGCAGACCCAAGGGAGGAGTTAGGGTCTTAATTCTCCTAAGTAATAAACCTATTGTTCAACTGTTGAACCTGGTTTGTTTCCCCCACTCTGTCCTAGCCAAGTACAGGGCACCAAAAACAGATTCACTTGGGGGGGGGGGGCGGGTAGAACAGGGCCTCTAAGATTGTAACAGGCAGGTTCATAAGTATGTGGTCCTTTAGGTATGTTGGTCACAAAGCATATAAAGAATTCCACTGAAGGTCAAGACCTGGCACCTTGACTTCTGTTTGAAAACAAGCCAGGGTAGGTGTGCTAGGACTGGAGTGATATTATCCCTATGGCACATTCCAATCAGCATCCTGGCTGCAGTGCTCCATACCATTTGAAGTTTGCAGATCCTTTTCAATGGCAGTCTCACAAAAAGCACTTTGCAGTCATCTATTCTGAATGTAACTAGGGCAAGCACTACATTGGCCAGACCTTTTCTGTCCAGGAAAGGCTGCAGCTGGCTAACTTGTCAAAGCTGGTGAAAGACCCTCTTGGCCACAGCTGCCATATGCTTATCAGGCAGTAGGTCTGGGTTCAAGAGCAGCCCCAGATTATGGACTTGTTTCTTTAAGGGGAATGCGAACCCATCCAGAATCTCAGGTGAGACCTTCTGACTACCAATAGCACTTCTGTCTTGTTGGGAGGAAGCTTCAGTTTATTACACTGTCAGACACCTTATGTGATAAGTAGTTAGCTCTCCATCTTGAATGGTACACCTAAGATGTTTGAAAAGCACAGTTATGAGAAACAGTACTAACTGACAGTGCAGAGATCAGCTTCAAAGTCAATCCTGTTTATTCTGGACTTCCCAGAATTCAACGGAGAAGAATATATGTCATTATTTGACAGTAAAAAATGCTACTGAAAATTCAAAAGTCTAGTACTGCTACACTTATTTCACATACTTTGATTCAGGGCTTTGAAGGACTGCCCTGGGACATGGACAATATACCACACTAAACTTTCCCTTCTCACTTAGACACAGTGTGAAACAGACTTTTCTCTGTGATACACCTCTGAAGATGCCAGCCACAGATGCAGGCGAAACATTAGGAACAAAATCCACCAGACCACAGCCACACAGCCCAGAAAACCCACCAGAACCAACCGACTGATCTTCTGTATTCCTCCATTTGTTTGTCTCCTGTTCAACATCCCAGAGTATGTTTCATCATACATTTGTAATGAAATATACAAGCTGGAAATTGGTCCCAGGAATGTCCCAGTTGACTTTCATCAATGATGTCAAAATTTGATTGAGTGACTGAACCAACTTTGGGATATGCCTGGACCGCTTTCCAGCTTGGTCTATTACAATCAACACAAAGAAATGGACTGTAGGATACTCTGGAAGAGAATAACTAGATAATGAAAGACAACTGCCCTTCAACATGTGAAATGATGTGTTTGGCAAATGCCATTAGACACTAATATCGATGCCATTATCATTTTAGCATTCTGGAGGATTCCACAGGTGCCAACCTACGAGACAGCAGGGCTGAGGGGCAATTAAGCACCATAATTTAAGCAGTAGTGATGTTTTTGCCAGCATGAGTTTAAAATATGTGGTGCAAGATAAGTAGCTCTGCATGGAGCAGCAGTGATTAGAATCAAATAAACTATGAATCATTCAGCTATAAGGTGGGAAAAGGGAAGACTGGGGCTTTATATGAGCTGTGACTGCTGCTTTATGTAGATCAAACTGAAGCTCAAAGCACTGAGCTAGATCAAGTCATGCAGGAGAGAATGATCTGGAAGAGTTACCTCAGTGTATGCCTTCAGCTACCAATATACTCAGTTACTATGCCAGCTATTGCTAAGAGCCATCATTCAAGTGACTTGTGAAATTTGCAAGCAGAGCAAGTGGCCAAAGAACAGAGCTTAAGCACAGCATGACTCAAAAACTTTGCTGGTGATTCTCTAAGCACAGAGATCTTGTTGCTAGAATGTTCTTTAAATTGGTGAAATGGACATCGTTTGCTGTGTCCACATGCACAGACGATTGAAGGAAACAGACTTGGCAGTTTGGAAGTAACCTGACTTATTTGGCAATCACAATCAATATGTAGTCCAGGACACTAAAAACACAATGTTGCTTTAATACAGCGTTATTAATTCCACAGGTTGCAAAAAGCCACATTCCCATTTCCCATTGACTAAAAAAGCCACATGACTATTGTGTGCTTGTTGTGTCACCTCAACCAAACAAACACCAACAATAATATAAGATATATCTATTGATATTAAACATATCACTATAACCAATTTAATTACCAGAGTACCTCTACACATGTAAAGAGTTGCCTCCCCACTTCTGCCCTCTCATTGTAGCCTCACAAGAACCCTGTGAGGTAAACTGAGTTGAGAGGACCACTCAGTGATGCTGGCCCAGCCCTGGACAACAGGTGATGCCCTGCCCCGAGGCCCCAATGCAGCCCGGGCCCTGTTGAGGCGTTGGCAGAGCCAGACGGGGCCAGCAGCTGTGGGGACTTCTGTGTGTGCCAGGGTGCCTTCCCGGGCCTAACCTTTTCCCACACTACTGCTGCTGCCACTGCTGGCTGGTGCATGCTGGGTTGGTTGGGCAAGCAGGAAAGGCCTTGCTGGCCAGGAAGGGGAGGGGGCAGACAGGTTCGGGTCCTCTTCCTCCTCCTGGGAGATGCCTGGTCAGGGGGACTGGTCTCTGTTGGAGGGCCAAACTGTGGGTGGAAGGAGGAGGGATGTGGGGGGTGATTTTCTGCCCCCCCATGACTCAAATGACCTGCACCCAAGACATGTGACCTGTGGACCCTATGCCTCTGCTGCCAATACAAAAATAATACAAAAACCCCACAAAGGCTATAGTATTTTCTCCTCATGGAGAAACTGACTTTATAAAAAGCTACCCTGGAACTGACTACTCAGAAAAGTTAGGAGCGCAAATGACTCCACTATTCACACAGGCCAGATCTCTAAAATATCAATAGGTACTGTCAATACAGGTTGTCAACACAGCTCATGAAAAGTAATATGCAGCATGAAGTTCTTATGTTCCCACTTGTACAAAGACATCTTGTTAAAATAACCTGGGCAATTAAAAATCAGGTTGAATGACACACAGAAGCTGCAGAAAGTTTCCTCAATCTGGTGAGGCCAGAAGAATTCTGGCTTGACTAAGGGAATGTAATTCATTTTTTCCAAACACCATCTGATAAGAATTTTTTTATGAACTTAACTCTATGGAAACTTCTACAATCACTAACAAATGCATGTAAGTTCTATAACATATACTTGGGAAACTCATAAAAGTAAGTGTAGCCTGGACAGCTGAATTTATAGTGATTCAAATGTCCTCTCAGCAGTGCTCTTGTTTGTGATGGATAAGTTGAGATCAAACATTTTTTTAAAGATTATTTATAGTTTTATTAAGTAAGATCAACTGGTTAAAACAGGAAGTAGTTACAGTATTTCTCTCATTCCAGACTTTCCAAACTTGGTTAAAAGATATGTCACTATTAACAATAAATACTCAGCATGGGTGCACCAGATACCTTAGGCATAATCGGCCTGAATCAGAATCAGAACAGTAATCAAGTAAAAGTATGAAATGTTGGGCAAAGAATAATAAGATTATATTGTGCACAGTGGTGGGATTCAAAAATTTTAACAACAGGTTCCGATGGTGGTGGGGCCAATGGGGCCAGTTGGGGTGTGACGCGGTGGGGGCATGGCCTGGGCGTTCTAGGGGCAGGGCGTTCCAGAGCAGGGTGGGCAGTGCTGCGGCAGGGCCGCAGGTTCTGTGCACCCCAGGTGCAGTTACCCCTTGCTCCGCCTCTGGATTTAAATAATGACCATTTACAGTATTAAAAAAGCTATATGCCAAAGGTAGTGTATTATTTCTTTTTTTATATATATAATTATATTGATTGATTTTATATGATAATATAAGGAGAGAAACCAAAAACTGTTTACAATTGTTAACATATTACAAACATATCTAATTGTCTATCTCTTTGAACTCCCCCAATTAAAACATCACCAAAAATACAGTTGCCCTGCTATTTCGCCTCCCTCCTTCCCATATATATATATTTTCTCTTCTCCCTGTAACCCTTTCTACTTACTGCATCTTCAGATCCCTATAGGCAACCACTTTTATCTATTCCCTTTGAAAGAAAATCCAACAGAAAGATCCAAAATCCCTTAATCTAAAGAGAGAGTAGGGTTTAAAGCTCCTCTCTTTCCAATCTATATTTCCCAAGAAGCAAAAAGAAAAATGGAAACTCCTTTTACCTATAATACATTGGGTCCCAAAATTTATAACAAAAAATAGAAACAAATAAACAAAAAAAAGAAAAACTGGTGAATTATCAAACCCCATTTCTCTGTAAACGTACCATTCCACCATCTTAACCATCACTATTACACCATGCTGGCTCTCTTCATCACAGACACAGTTTCCAACCCTATGGCAACCAAGAGGACAGGACTAACAGATGCAGTTTGCCATAGAGTGTTTTCCCTGACCTTAGGAATAAAATGGCAAGTCTAGACTTCTCTTGACACAAATTACTCAGGCTAGGCAGAGACCAGGAAAAACGAGCCTTAAAACAGAGAGTGGAAGATATTAAGAGACAGTTAGTGGGGTATAAATTTTTTAAAATAAAACATTCCCTTCTCACAGGACACAGTGTGTAACAGACTTCCCTCTGTGATACACCTCTGAAGATGCCAGCCACAGATGCATGTGAAACATTAGGAACAAGATCCACCAGACCACAGCCACACAGCCTGGAAAACTCACCATAACCAGTGGAAATTAACTGTTTTGCCAGGCTATTAGTTGAGGAGAATCTACCATATAAAGTTGCCATTTTCTCCTGGTGAACTGATCTCTGTGCTTGGAAATCAGTTGCAATTCCAGGAGATCTCCAGCCACCACCTGGAGGTTGGAACAATATATGACTTGTACTCCTTAGTTATCTATGAACTTATTTTAAGAGGCACAATATTGTAAAATCACATACATGTACCTGCATAATTGTTTTAACTAAATGGGTTATGCAACTCCATTTAATAGCACAGTATAAAAAACTACTAATTAAAACGTTGCAGGTTCAATTGTTCATGACTGAATGCATTCTAGCATCTCTCTTCTGCAGCCGATAGCTTTTGCCCTTAACAAAAATGGCTGCAGTAACAGCGACGAGATAGGTCTGAAAATTCTGGAGGTAGGTTTTAAAACTGCATTATGCAAACAGCACACAAGCAGCAATTTATAAAGCTTAGAGATTAAGAATCTGAAGTTTACAATTAATCTCATAGATGCTAGTTAGGGATTGTTTGCCAATTCCTATCTCGCTCTGAAATGAAGGTAAGTGTGTAGGGGTGGGGGTGGGTGCCATGAGGTGGGGGTGCCATGAGGGCAGGGAGGCCGCAAGAGGCCCGGGGGGCGATTTTGCATCTCCCACTTGATGAGATTTCTTTGTTGTACCCAGGGACAGAGATTACCCCCTTGTCCCTAGTGGAGTTAATCATTAATAACCGGTTCTCCGAACTGAGAAAATTCCAATAACCAGTTCTACCGAATAGGTGTGAATAGGCTGCATCCCACCTCTGATTGTGCTTGCCTGCATAGCCTTTACTTCCAAATGCTTTTTTCTAGTGCTGTGACAACAGAAAGATAACTTACTTTGGTACTTTGCATTCCATGCATCTGCTGATGATTCATTATTTGTTTCCCCCTCTCACACAAAACAAGGAGGTTCTGGCTGACTCTCAAATGGTGGGGAGGGGGGAATAAAACCTGGTGAAACACCTGAGCATTAGACACATACTGGGAAGGCTGTTGATCCATCTGCAAAACAAGCTAGCTAGCTACTTGATCTTGGGTGTTGTGAGGAAAAGAAGCGGGAGAGAGAACAGCCTCTGGTACCTTTCCCTCTCCTCTCAGACTAAGAAAGAGGCTAATTGGTATGTTATCAGCTCATTATGTGTGTTTGTGCCTACTGAGGCATTTTTAGAAAGCTTGAAAGAGACTTTTAATGTCATTTGGAAGAGATTTTATGCAATTGGGAAGAACCCTTAGAATGCTATTTTTTCATCTGAATTTTATGCTCTATGCTGCTGTCATTTTCTCACTGAGGTAAAAAGGAACACATTATTGCAGCAGTTTGTGGGTACAAATACAGGTGCAGAGACATCAAAAGAGAAAGTAGAATTGCAGAAGAGTATTAGAAACTAAATAGACACCTTAATCAGTGTGATTTCCGATTCAGTGGGAGATTATGTTGTGTTCCATTCCATTATAAACTCAGCTTTGGCATGCAAAATGAACCATTTGTAGCCCAAAGCAAAATGTTTTAAAAATTGAATCTATATAAATCAACTTATTTTACATAAAAGCTTAATTTTTCAGCATATTACTCAAGAGTGTACATACATGACACTTACTGTACTGGCACATTCCTCTTTGGAGTAAGATACTAAGCAAAACCTTGTGCCTCTATTTCACAGGAACTTCCTTCTTCAAACATTGTTTTCACATACAAGAACTGTTGTAGTTTTAATGAAAAGCAGATTGGGCTGTAAATCAGAACCCCTGGATCACATTTCATTTCTCCCACAAAACTCATAGGTAGCCTTAGGCTAGCCACTATCTCAGCCTCGATTCCCACTTCACCTAATAATACTGACCGACAGTTAAGAGGAAGATAACAAGATAATAGATTCAATCCTATGCAGTGCCAACAGAAGACCTCAGCAGCCCCCTCTAATGCTGAACAAGTGAAGCCAGGAATTACCAGCTCTAATAAAAAGACATGCAACATGGATGATGGCAGTGAGGAAGAGGAAGGTTGGCAACTGACCTTTTCCTGTAACCTAAAGGTGTTCCTGGCTTAACAATGGGGCTAGCTCACACTATGGTGATTTAATTAAGCACTCCAAAATGACCAATACTCATGTATCTGCACTCATTCCTTTAATCAATCAGCATTCTCTTGGGACCTAATGACCCACAAAGACTTTCCCAGCACTTTACCAAAACCCCAGAAAAGCAGCGTGCGTGCGTGCGTGCGTGCGTGCATGTGTGTGTTGGATCTGTACACCCTGCCCCACTTGTGTGGTGGCCTTTATTCTTCACTCCCCAAAATGCTGGTTGTTCTCCTTCTCAGTGCTGCTCTAGTAGATGTCCCTTCAAAACTGGTAATTTTCATCCTTCCCCAAAGCTTTTCAACCTCCTCCCTTTTTCTCTAAGGCCCACTCCGCATGGGCCAACAACACTGGTGCAGGGCCAGTGTCTGGGTACGGGGGTAGCCCCAACCCCCTCCCTGGCCTTAGGAGCAGCTGCGCAGCCGCCAGACTCCCCGACGGCGCGGGGGGCTGCGGGACAAGACCAGCCCCGCCGCCGTGACGACAGCTCGGGGGATCGCCCCGCTTCCCCTGCGGTCGGTGGGGCGCACGGAGGCTCCGCCGGCAAAGGACGCTGCGTTGGTCGGCCGGCGGAGAAGCCGGACAACGAAGAGCCCCGCCGCCGCGGCAGTGAGGCGGAGATCGCGCCGGGCGAGTGGGGCCAGCTGAGCCCTCTCGGGCTAATGAGGAGCGGCGGCCGAAGGCCCGGAGGGAGGGAGGCGGGGTTTTCAACCCCCGATTCAAGGAGTGAGGGGATAAAGGGGGAGGAAGCAAGCAAGCCAAGAGAAAAGGACGGGGAAGAGGAAAGGAGTGGGAGTGCGGGTGTGCGGGACGAGCCGGCGAGGGTTGTGGAAAGGCAGAGGGGAGCCAAGGAGGAGAGCTCTCTAAGGGGGAAGGAGGCATGGAGGCCGGAGGGAAGGGACGGAGTAAGGATGAGGAGGGGCGGAAGGGCAGAACGGCCCGAAGCCAGCGGGGAGGAAGAGGCTGCCAAGGCAGGGGCAGGCAGGGAGGCTTCCCTGCTTGCCTGGCCTAGTATTCTGCGGGCCCTGGGCCACCCGTGGGTGGCAGGGGCATCCTGTGGCTGAGACGGCTGTCTCAGTTAGTCCACTCCCCGGAGAACGGGAGTGAGGCCGGTGGTTCCAGCAGCCGGGCAGGGGAAGGTGGATTGGCAACAGGGGTCCCGGAGGGGACCCCGCCCCGGGCGCAGGACAACCAGTTAAAACATTGGTTGGGGGGAGAACTTTCCACGGCTGCCACCCCTGAAACGAGGCAGCAGCGTGCTTTTCCTCCCCAACTGGTGTTTTTGAAAACACTGATTTGTACCCCGGTGCCAAGCTAATGGCACCAGGTGGGAGGCGCCGCTTTTAGGCATGTCCCTTTTGTTAAAAATGTACCTTCTCTCCCTACATGGCTCCACAGAGATGAGGAGACATGTCCCTGTGGCCCAACCCCCAAGGTGTTGCTGTGGCTGCGGGGGTAGATCTCCTCGTCCCTGCGGAGCTGTGCAGGGAGAGAAGGTACTTTTTTCAAAAAGTACATGCCTCCATGCGGAGGCACCTCCGCAGGCCACAGCAGCTCCAGGGTCACCCACATGGAAGCATGTGAATGGCCCTGGGGCTGCATCAGGTATCTGGTGTGCAGTCACTTCACTGGCCTGTGTGGAGTGGACCTTAGTCATCTCTTGTGTGTTTTGTGTATGTGTCCTCATTGCTTGAAATGTATTTCTAATTTGTATTAATTTTGTTGTTGAAAAAAACCATTATAACCGTCCGCTTGTTTAAGAGTTCTCATCCAGGACAATCCTGGTATACATAGGTTACCAATTTCAGTTACTTCCTCTTTCTTTCTGTCTTCAGCTAATTCACCCAACTGAAGTGATGACTGCCTGCTCAGGGTAATACCATCAGTGCAGTCCTGGAGGAAGTCTTCTTACACCGGCAGGAAAGACTGCAAAGAATCCAACCTCCTGTAACCAACCTAAGGCCTGTAGCAGTGCGGAGGGTGAGAGAGTGGTCTTTCTCCTGGAATGCTGCCCTGTGTGACCTGGCATAACAGTGCCCTGAAACATAGGAGTCTCTTACACACACCCTTCATGGCTGGCACATACTCAGGAAACAGCATTTGAATATGGAAAACAGCACACCCTGGGCAAAGCCAGTTCTCTTTTGTCTATATTTGTTAAACCTTTCCTGCAACTCATCCCTGTCTGACCATATATGTCGCAATGTCCATTAAGGGTCGTTACCTGTATTGTTCAACAGCAGGCAAAACCCATTAAGATAATTGGTCAGCCATCAGCTCAATGGTCTGACACTCAAGACCATTACTTCACTTTGGAATAGCAGAAAAAATCCTCTCTGAAAAGGATTTCATTTGCCCTAAGACATGCCTTTCCCTATAAGAAGCATGTCTCAAACCCCAGTCAGTTGTTCAATATTATCATGCCACCATGGTGGTCTGTAATGTTGTTCCATCTGTGCAGATCATCCAGAGCCTAGCCATTAGGTCTTTGTTTCCTGGACATCCACAAGACTGGAAATAGAATCTTTGATATCCCATCCCTTCTCTCTCTATATCCAACACCTATCTTTCACCTCTAAATTATATCCTAGGAAATCTTGAATGCATGTGTTTTTACCCCAGTAACTGAGTGAGTGAGAATTTATTTTATTCCATTTGTTATTTTCCCAATAAAATCCTTTTAAAAAGATTGTTTTTCCTCTGATGGTTATATGTATATATATAAATAGCGATCAAGTTACACAACGCTCCTCAGCGATGCTAAGTGACCTTGTGCTCTGTAGTTAATTTCCCCAACCAAAAAGGGTTGTTGCGTCCCACCATTTTGGGTAACACTCCTCCACGTGAAATACCTTGAACACTATAAAGTATTGTATAATAATAGTAAGTATTATTTTCAAGCGTGTATTTTGTTCTGCTTTGATGTAACTCTAAATTGTTTTACAGAGGTCAGAATATCTGTACTACCTTTTAAAGAACAATGCAATGAGGGGGATTTTAATTTTATTACCTTATCTTGCTGAGCTTCAAGGATGTGTTCAGGGAATGCACCAAGTAGACATTCCTCCATACTATCATTTTATTTAGAAAGGAGGATTTTTTAATCTTCCCTTTGATGCAAGCAAACAAGGTGAGTCAACTCTGGAAGACTTATATATGAACAAGTGAACTGAATTCAGACATCATGTTAAATCATGTTTTACAATGCACAATTTGAGCAAACTCTGGTTGAATTAACATAGCCTGAGTAAAAAATAAATGCTAAACTAGAATTCTAACAATGCAAACTGAAATCAGGAAGTTTAGAATGCTGTGACTCTGCAAAGGATTGCCCTGTTAATCACAGTTTGCACCTGCCTTGTTAACTGTGCTTTGTGCTAACTGTGCTTTGATATTATATCTGGTTGCAGAAATTCTATTGATGTTTCTCTCAGCCTTCTACATGCAGAGTCAATTGCACAGAGCAACAGAAAAAAAATCTAACCACTCATCTGCATTGAGAAAAATACATTTTGCATAATCTAAAATTAATCTGCAGTTTTGCTCCTGCATATTCTTCTACTCTCAGTCTTTTAAGGGACTTTTTGTGTTCCATTTAGTGTTAGAAATTCATCTGGTTAGAAATTCATCTGATATTTTCACTTAGGTCAGTCACCCTTCCTAGGCCAGAGGCGGAAACTGATCTCAACCCTACCCAGCCCCACATTGTCTAGTCAAATCTGCCTGGCATGCTATACAGGTTGCAACAAGAGGCCTTAAACTCAGGATCTAAAACCATCCTCACTTTTAACTTTCAGCCTAGCCAAGAATTCTAGAGAATTCAGAAGCTTTAACACTAGCCATTTCTGGACGGTCAAAAAACAGCGCCCTGGGGATGGAAAAAAACACCATCCCTGGGGTGCTGTTTGCACAGGAGGCACTGCTGCATTGCAGCAACTCCATCCTCACCCCACCCACCCCCCAAGCGGCGCGAAGATGCTGCTTTCAAACCTCACTTGGGGAGCAAGGTTTTTTGGAATATGCCGGCTTCCACCTGTTGCCGAGCGAATGGCAGCGGGTGGAAGCTGGTGTATTACCTGCGCCACTCCCAAACAGGTTCTTACCTTCTCCTGACTTCCATTGCTCTGAGGGTGCCAGGGGACATGCCTCCTAGCCTCTGTCGCTGCAGCCGTTGCTCTGGCCATAGGGGTGTGTCCCCTGGCCTCCTCAGAGCGATGGAAGCCAGGAGAAGGTAAGAAGCCATTTGGGGGACTGTGCGGCTGTGTGGAGCTTGCTCCACCAGCTGTGTAGCCTGTGGGGCTGTTCATGCGAATCTGGCTGTGTGGAAAGAGCCACCGTTGTGTGTTCTTTTAGTTAGTTCCAGTGGTGGAATTCAATTAATTTAACAACCTGCAGAGGCTTTGCTGGCTGAACAAGCAGCCTGGCAGGGCGGGGCAACAACCAGTTCGGCAAACTAAATGAAAAATTAGGAAACGGTTCTGCCAAACTGGTCCAAACTGGCTGAATCCCACCTCCTGTTAGTTCTAATAAGAAGTATTCCTTGGCAAACCATTACCTTTTGAACCTTTGCTGGAAAGCATCTGTATTATCATGGAGCCAAGGCTACTTCTTAACAATGCCACCCTCTGGCTTTTATTATTATTATTATTATTATTATTATTATTATTATTATTCAAAAACAGTTATACACAGCAAACAAGATCAATATGCTGGATTTTGTATTACATCACACGTCGGACATTTCCCAAGCATCTAGGACTGTGTGATGTATCGACGAATAATGCGTGCAGAGCCTAGTAGGGTGGCCTTTTGCAGCTGACATATGGTGATTTTGTCAGCGCCAATTGTTTTTAAGTGCCGTTCAAGATCTTTAGGCACTGCACCCAGTGTGCCGATCACCACTGGGACCACCTTTACTGGTTTGTGCCAGAGTCTTTGTAGTTCAAATTATTATTATTATTATTATTATTATTATTATTATTATTATTATTATTATTATTATTATTATTATTATTATTATTATTAATTCAATTTGATAAACCGCCCTACCCCCGAAGGGCTCAGAACGGTGTACAACAAAACAACAACAAACATAATAAAACAAATCAAATAACCCCAGTTAAAATTACAAAACCTTAAAACTATAGCAACAGCATCCTTTAATAAATAATAATTAATAATAAGGGGCGTCTATCCAGCTGCTCATTGTCAGCTGGTACAATACACTGATTAGTGGAGAAGCACTAACTTTGTGACACTGGTATACTCCTACAGAGCCATCAGCTTTACCTTTGGAAAACAACTGTCCTTGGTAAGGAAGCTATTCTCAAGTCATGTGCAATGCTTTTATGCTTTGCTAAAAACCACACTTCATTTGGGCATGCTAATGCACCGATTGTGAGGATAAGTTCAGCATGTTAGTTCTGAATAGCAAAAGCAGCATCATGATTTAAGAGTCTTTATCTGAGACTTTTGACTTTCATAGTAAGGATGGAAAATAAGCTAAAAGCTCAAGTTATTGCCTTAATTGAGCAATTGCAAATTCTGTTTGCCTCTTTCAACTGTCAATCTAAACATGCTATCAAAAAGTTTTTAAAGGATGAAGCTATATTGGGGGGGGGGGGGGGAGAGCATCAAATAATTCTCTGCAGCCTACAAGCAAACGTCAAATATAAGCCTCTTGTGTACCTAACACTCCACTTAAGTTCTGCTTTTTACCATGATGTCTTCAAACTGATAATGGAAAGAATTTTTTTAGGATTTGCCATTTTCAGCATAAAGTGATAATCTGATGACAGACTTTACTTGCATCTATCCCTGAACATTTATTGTAGAACAGTTCAGTTCTTAGCTTTGTCTGCCAAAAGGAACAGGGGAGTACAGTAATACCCAATGGGAGGCAACATTTATTTAATATTAAGCCTTTTTGCAGAGTGGGGAGGAGAAGTGGCAGAATGCATAGTGTATCCTCAAAGGTATTTGTTGAACCATTAGAGTAATGGCTTAGAGCTATTAAATAAAATTGCAGTTCTGTTTGTAAGTTCCATTTATAAAGCATAAGCAAAGTGCATTCAATTTTTTATTTTATTTTTTCTTAAAAAGCACACATTAAAGTCTTGGCTATAAGACTGCGGATAGATATCGCATTAAGTAGCTCCTTACCATAACAGGTCAAAGTAATAAGTGAAATCCCATTTTTTTTTTCTGAGTTACAAAGTAGCATCTGATTTTATTTCAAAGTTGCACAGCTTCTATGAACTGATATACCTGAAGTTTCTTCCTCTAAACATTCAGTATCCATAGTGGCATTCAATAAACATAATTTCTTTCCCTTGACAGGTTGGTATATATTTCTTCAAGACGATGACTAATAACTTTTACAACTGAAGAACAGATTTTCAAAATTGTTGCATCGGTTGTGTGTAGCCTCTAAAATAGTCTCAAAGACTGAGCACAAATTATACTCAAATACCACCAAAACTGACATCTATATTATGAGTTCCCCAACCCACCCTAAGCTATTGCATGTACAATATCATCCTGTGTAGACTTCCACCATCATATGGAGTGATGTTGCACTCCTCTGCTAGATGTCCTTAGAAGTCAGGGGTAGCAGCATTCATATTTTCCACCTAATGGCAGCTACTCACTTAAGACGTAATGTTATTTGTTATTGTTGGGGGCATTTTGCCACAAGGATAATGTTGTGAGTGGCAAGTATAGCATTCACTTTGGCACTACAAACAACTTGGTAAACAACATCTCCCCATCCAAACACCCCTATCTTTTTAAGCATCGAATATGGTAACACTATGATCCTAAATCATGTTATAGTCTTCTACATCCAAATACTTAGAAGAGTGTAACTGTTGCACAAAGTAGTCCAAAAGAGCAGCATTCATCTTCTGCGACACCCTGCACAGAAGATGGGGGCATTAAAATGTTCATTCTCTTCCCCACACAAGATTAATCTCCTGATGTTTTTAATTATCTGCCCATCACCTGCCCTGCCTCTGAGGTCTCAGGGCATCACGTGATAAATAAGTTTGCTTTTTGTCTTTATTCCAACCAGTCAAGTGGTAATAAACAGACCTGCAGGAACAGTACTGTATGACTCCATTTCCTCTTCTCCAAAAGAAGCAATTTCTAGGATTAACACAAACAACCCTTCACACTGCTGAGAGAAGAGGGATTTATGGTACTATTGCTACACAGAACACTACCATTAGAACAAAAGGTCACAGCTGGGCATCACTACCTACCTACAGAACATGCCTGTCAATTTCAAATCACCTTTGTTCTTGTTTTCAGCTGAATCTTTAGATATCATTTGGTTCTGGATCTGGCACCTCCCCCCCCCCCATCCCGATTTAATTTATCCTTTGGGATGTTAATATTAAGTTAGCATCCATGGTAACACTATTTTTTCCCTTTAGAATCATTTAGCGGAAAACAACAGATTGAAATCCCACTGAGTAATTTTCACAGAAAGTAGATAAAATAAGAAATGATGCTAGCAAAGAAGCTTAGCCAAATGCCACAGCTTTCCAGAAGCTCTGTTACCATTTCTTTATCAAAAATATAGAGTCAGTTATAGGTCTAGGGCATACCAGGAGCCCAAGGGTTATAAATATTTAGTATTCAATTGCTAGTTTGTTTCCTGCCCTTTGATAACCAGGAACAAAATTGCTTTTCTGTTGCATAAAGTGTCTTTCAAATTCAATTGCTTATCTTCTCATTCATTCAAGAGAGAGAGACCTCTGATTTACAGCAACCAGAGCCCATGATACAAATATAGTATATTAAGCACACATAACAGTGTTCTGAAACCTAACCAAAACACAGTCTACTGATTTTAAACTTTTATATCAAGGTATTCTCCAGTGATCTCAATTGCATCCAAAGCTATGAGAAATTCCAATTATCTGAATTTCTATATATGGGATAAGCATTTAGTTATCAACATCCACCATAAAACATATTTTCAGTTGTTATTAAAGCACTATTACTATGTGGAATTGAATGAGTTTCTACTGAAAACCAAAATGTCATTGAAGCAGCTGAAACAGCATCCTCCATAAGAAATTCCCTCTGCAGTTATGAATAGTGTGTAGGCTCTGATAGTAGCCATGGGTTTGTCATCGCACAATACAAAAGGAGCCCCTGGAAAGATCCATTTGATGAGCCCTCTTGCTTTTTCCCTTAAAGAAGACACTATTTGAGCTTTCCTTTTTACATGCTATAATGAGCTACAATGATAATATTTGCCATACTAATTAATTGCTCTATTTGAAATTGCAGTAAATATCTAAGGAATAGTGTATCGCTTCTCTAAAAGACTGGCTTTAAAGAGAAAACGCTTTTTAAAAAGATGATGCCAAACAATCACTCAAAAATACTTTTGGCCTTTTAGAAATAAATGTATGTTCCAATTTTAATAAGAAAGCCAGACCTGGGACTTGACCTGAATTCCACACCATCCTGTCCCTTCCAGTTTCACTGACAGTGGCACATTACAAATATTTTTCTATCAACATTCAAAATAGAATCATAAATGTTATCAGACAGAAACAAAATGATACATTGGACTAGAAATCACATCCATCTTCTGAAGTATCTACTGGTATCAAGACCCTTACTTACACTCATCTTCTGACCTGACCCTGCTTGCCCTTTCCTTCTCTACATCAGTCTGTTCTCCAGTGCCTTACACATACTTCCAGCACAAAGCTCTCCTCAAAGTGAATATGTAATTCTAGTTCCTTCTCCTATCATGTGACTTTGATGTCAAGAGACTAGGTTTAGATTAAAGTTTGCTGAGGCCCTACACAATGTCAAGTTTAACAGGCCTTGTGATATCAGCAAGCATAACTTTTAGTACTTTTTTTTGTATTTAGAGGCCCCAAACTGTACTTTTCTTAGCTTGAACACCAATCCAACTCTGCATATGACTTGCTATCATATGTCTACAGCTCGGGGGGGGGGGGGGATCCATACCATGTAGAAAAAAAGTTAATGATAAAAGGAAATACAAAGGAAAGATAACCATGTCTTTGGGAATCCACATTGCCCAATATGTAGCCAGTTGTCATTACAGTTCAATAGAAATGGATGTATACTTTTTGCCCATGAGAAATGTGGTTGAGAGGTGGGGACAGAATTATCATCCCATCACTTTTCAGCTTCAGAGTACAGTAAGCTAGCCTTGAAATTCAGCAACCGCTGTCAGCAATAGGCAACTTACAGCCAGTACAAATTTGCCCAACTTCTCTCTCATTAACCTCAAAGGATGAAATGCATCTTTTCAAAACCTATCTGGGCTCGTTAGTGTAGATGCCCATTTAAAACCTTTAAGAAAATAGACATGATGTTTATAGTGTGGCAGTTGTGAGAGTGTCACAAAACTACATAACAGCAGAGTAGAACATGTTTTGCTACATTTCCATGGCACTGCCAAACAGAACCAGTGATAATCTTTCAACACATCTCAAAATGGACTGTAAGGACAATTTACTGCAATTCTCCTTCAGCGTGCTATAAAATGTGACTATGTTCACACACAATGTGGAATGTGTGTGTGTCTGTATCTTAATAAAGCAGTTTTGAAGGACAATTCAGCATCTACCATGGAAACAGATGTTGCCATAGTAAGAAGATGCTTGTTAGCGATCAACCCAAGAAGAACAGACTTTGTGCTTCTGCCATTTATTTGGTGATTAGTGACATTGGTGCAACTTCTCCTAGGATATGTCACTGTCATAAAAGAAAACAATATTTAAAAAGAGGCTGCTGTAAAAGTCTGTGTTCCTTAAAAATACAGCACAGTGTGCGCTTTCACGAACTTTGTATTTGTGTTTGGGTTAGAGAGTGCCAGATTGTCCATCAACACAGAAAGTGGACCCTCTTAATGACTCGACACCACCACCACCCCAACAAAAAAGCCTCTGCTTCTACAAGTCAGTGGAATCATTAAAAAGCACCATGCCATCTGTAATGGGGTTGCTTATATTCCTGGCGAGGGAGAGATATTATCCCACCACAATATTCCTGGTGAGGGAGAGATATTATCCCACCACAATTATTACAATCAAGGTTCCCACTAAACTGACCAGTGGGGTTTTCTTTGCCACCCAAAATATCCCAGGCTAGTGTTCAGGGATCTTCTTTTTACTCTGCTGCCACCATTAAAGAGAAGGAACCTGGAATCCCAAAACTGCTGCTGGCTGCCAAATATAATAAAGGATCCCACCTCACATTCGCTCTTGGTCTGAGGGGAATGTCCTTCAGAGTCCCACATACAAAAATGGAGGGAACTCAAAATTGGCTGGGATTCTAGCCTCTCAGACAGGCACTCTTCAACCTCTCACACACAAATGCAGGCTGGCATGAGGGTAACTTGAACACAACGAATTACATTTATTTTAAAAACAAAAGAGAGGCTTCTTAAACTGGCTGAGAGAGGTACTAACGCTTGATGGTTTCAGAGAGGTTCTTTACGCTTAAAAATTACAGCGTTTCAGATGTTACTTAGGTTGCACACACACAGAGACACACGCAGGTGTCTCTTCAGGAATGATTTTGCTTTAGAACTACTAACTTTCTTCACAGACAGACACTAGTCCTTTCTGATCCACAACCCACTGAATACACACACACACACACAGTCTATGACCTGTGAGATTCTGGCATACAAAGCCTCCCCCTCTCACACTAATCCCAAACTGGCCTCACTGCCACTGGATCGGGCCTTCCCAAGACTGGTGTTACACAGGGGTAGGGCAGACTCTAGATCTGGACAGTATTCACTATCAAACCATTGACTGGCGCATCACTTTGCACCAAACTCAGGGCCTCCTTTCTCTGATCAAGCCTCCACAGCTTGTAGAGTAACTGGACTTCTGTCAGGTTACACTGCTGAGACAGAATCCTTCAGTTCAGATCTGACAGACCGCTCTCTGTCAAACTCTGGCTCTTCCTGAATCTCTCTCCCAAACTTGACTCCTTTTTCTGACTAAACTCTGACAGGCACAGCACTGTCTATTTATACTGCTCGCACTTTAGCTCCCCCTAACTCTGGCCATAGGCAACTGTGCCTTTCTCGACCAATCAAATGGGGTCTAGGACAGTGGTGGCGAACCTATGGCACTCCAGGTGTACATGGACTACAATTCCCATCAGCCCTTGCCAGCATGGTGCTGGCAGGGGCTGATGGGAATTGTAGTCCACGAACATTGTTTCCAATGGGAGCTAATAGGATATGCGGGCTACACATTTGAGGGTCCAAAACTTTGGCCCCCATGAACCAAACTTCACCAAACCTGGGTGGTATCATCAGGAGGGTCTCCTAAAGACACTCTGAAATTTTGGTGCTGCTAGCTTAACAATTGCATCCCTGACACCAGGCCCCACCCCCCACCCCCGGGGCAGGCCTAGATGTCTTCACTAGAAACGTGCTGCAGTGAGGATGTTGGAACCTGGATGAAAAGGTTCTTTTGAAACTTGGTTGTTTCTAGATTAAATTTTCAGTGGGAATTTGGCCACTAAGTATACAGTAATGTGAATGCATGACAAAAGCTTAGATGCACTGGTGTAAACTTATTTTGTTCCGATATTTTTGATGAACTTGGCTTAAGGGTGACTCGTATATGTGTTTATATTAGAACACATTAGATTACTCAGGGTTTTTTTTATTATGTGTGATTCCAAGCATCCCATACAGAAAAAGCTTCATGATTGAAGGCACATCAGGTTTTATGAAAATTCCTTCGTAATGTTTGATGGTTGTATGGTGGGATCCAAGTGGTGGGATCCAAAATTTTTAATAACAGATTCCGATGGTGTTGGGATTTAGACAGTGGCCCCGCCACACACACACACCTCCAGTTTCTATTTGGCAGGGAGGTTGCTTTAGTAACCCCTTCTCAGCACTCAGAAAAAAATTAGTAACCACTTCTAGAGAAGTGGTGAGAGCTGGTTGGATCCCACCTCTGTTTTTGACCTATGCAAATTGAAAAGGAGGTGTAAAATATCCCACATTTCCTTTTACCCAAATATTCCCTAATTCTCTCATTCTCTCATCTTTACTGCTGGTCAACTTTCGTATATTTGTATATTTTTTTAAAAAAAAGTTCAACAAATAAAATAGAATTTTATTAGCAGTAGAAATCTATTATGATTCCTCCAGGAGAATAGGATAGGAGGAAATATTGGTAATAAGGAAAGAATCAATGTCATATACAGGTATGAAGATGTTCTTGATGTACAGCTCAGATGGTTTGCTGTTTAATATGATTTCATTTTGTCACAGAGTTCTTAATACTTTGAAATAAGGACTACTTCTTAGATTTTACACAGCTTCATTTTAGGCTTATACCCAGAGGTTCATGAGTTTACTTTTGTTAAGGAAAAGCGTATCCATCCAACTTTCTTTCCCTTCCGATTTCCCCAAACATTAGGGACACTTCACAGCATTTGAAGCAATTCCTCCTTAGAACTAGGGATGGGAATTCTTCTCCCACACACAGTGTAAAATTCTCCTCCTGATATGAGAATGGTCCCTGTCTTAAACCAGCTCTTACTTAGTTCCCTCAGTTCAGGGGTCTGCAACCTGCGGCTCCGGAGCCGCATGCGGCTCTTTCAGCCTTATACTGTGGCTCCACGCAGCCTGGAGGTCGGAGGGTAGCATGGGCATGTCCCTCCAGCCCTCCAGAGTAGTGCTGGAAGGAAAGGTGAGTGGAGGGGCTGAACCGGAGGCAGCTCTGTGTGTGAGGGCGCCATTTTCACATCCCCTCCACTCACCTCTCCTTCCAGAGTTGCTCTGGAGGAACATGCCCACACTGCCCTCCGACCCCTGGAGGTCGGAGGGTGGCATGGCCGTGTCCCTGCAGGATAGCCGCTATCCTCCCTCTGCCATCCCTGCAGCCAGCTGCTTGCTCTGTCGAGCAAAGTGGGTTTCCCTGCTCGGTGCTGCTGCCTCCTGCAGCGCAAGAGGCGGTGGCACCAGGCAGGTCGCAGCTGCCATCCCCTCTCTGCCCCACAGAGCAGGCAGCTGCCTGCTCCATCGGGCCGAGGGGGTTTCCCTGCCCAGCGCTGCTGCCTGCCCAGTGCCGCTGCCTCCCGCAGTGCAAGAGGAACCAGCACCGGGCAGGCCGCAGCCACCATCCCCCTCTGCCCCATGGAGCAGGCAGGCAGAGGGGGTTTCCCCGCCCGGCGCTGCTACCTCCTGCATTAAAGAGAATTTCATTTTGGAATATGTAAAAGAAGAGGTCAATAAGCCTTTCCTACACCAGTCCCACATGGTGAGACATCAGTATGCAGATATTCTCTCTCTCTCTCTCTCTCTCTCTCTCTCTCTCTCTCTCTCACATACACACACACACACACACACACACATATATATACACACACACAAAATGCCAGCCTGGGATGTTAACACAGGAAGTCAGTGAGGTGAATTTATATTTCATGATAATCGCTATGGTTATCCCAAACCAGTCACTGCTAACTGTAAGATCATGCACTACAGAATCCAGGTGTGGCCTTCCAGATGATCATGAACTACATGTGGCTGATGAGAATCGTAGTCCATGAACACCTGGGGGGGGGGCAAGTTTGACACCCCAGATAAAAGACTCTGCTATTACAATATTATGTACCCTCTACCCCTCCAGCCCTGCAATAATCGTTGTGGAGTGACTTGCCTCTTCCCTTGACAGGGATAGAAAACCTCTGAGGGGTTAGGAGCATGATTTTGAATTGACTGGTAGCTTCCAGACTAGAAATGTTACTGGCAGATCATCTCCCAAAAGTGTTCAAAACAATTAAATACTTGCAGCGTGTCATAATTTATCAGAATAGTAACGGTGTATTCAACAAATTACCAGAAACATTATTTCTTGAGTGGATTTCATATACATCATTTACTATGAACACAGTTCCAAAAATGGACAAAAAAGCACCAAATTCATGTAAAGCACTTTCAGTCCTGGATGTGCCCAAATGGAATTGGAATTGATGTGTTTCATCTAACTTATCAGTTAGGACAGTATTGATGCCCCAGAGTTACCATAATCTCTAAAGCACTGGACAAACAAGTCCATTTGTTTATCGCTTTCCTTACTAAGGAACTGTGTTTTTATTAAAGAGATCAATCACCTGCATACAGTTTAACAGCTCGGGCCATTCGTATAAGCCTGAGGTGGGGGTTGGGGTAGAAAACTGTTTTAACAGTACTCACAAAATATTGAAGGAAGTCATAAAATCTATGGTTTCTTTTAGGATAGTAAAATAAATGGATAATTTATAATAAATAATTCCTTAGAGTAAAAACACTTCCTATTCTATAATTTCAGAAGAAGGAATTAGTCCTCGAAAGAATCTAATTAATTATTGAATATTTTTCCTAATAGAGTCATGTTTTGAAAATAGCCTGCTTCTTGGTTAATGATAACAATGGTTGGAATTGATGCACCATTTTTATGCTCAAATGTTGTCATTTTTTGGTTGAGTGACAAACTAGACATAATGGGGGCAGCAATAATTTGTTAATTTAAATACCCATGCTATTCAAGAGGTGGGATCTGCTTTTCCATCTAACATGCATACAGGTGAGACAGTCTGAATTTTTCTCTGCCTACTTTCCCATGCTTTGTGTATGTGTGACAGTGTCTACACATCATTAGATACTGCAGCATCATAATGGGTGGCTTTTTATAATAGCATAACAGTCAACACTATGTGAATCCTACCCTTTTCACTTCAAGTACTATTTTCAATTCCAGTACCACAACAAGGGAGAAAGTGACTGAAACACAGTGAGCAGAGGATTCACTGGCGGATGACTTTTGACTCATAGTACAACCTATCCAACACACTACTCTAGTAATAGCTTATGCTGATAAGTCACCCCCCAAGTTATGAATCTGGTTTAAAACTTACATTTTATCATCCGCAACATCCTATGATGAAAGTGAGCCTGGAATATATGACTAGATCAAGATCAATTCATGACCATGTATATTTATTTTACCTTTGTAATAGAACATCTTTGTTGAGGCTTGGTCCAAAGCCTGCTCTGCTTATCCTACTGAAGTGTAGTACTTCAGAAACTTCCCACTGGTTGTTTATAAAATGTATCTGACCTCCAAAGCCTTTTTATGAGATCCCTGGAACAATGTGTAGTAATACTTTCTCTCCCTTTAAAATCTCACACTTCAATCTTCTACCTCTCTTCAAGCTTTCATTTGTAATATACTTGCAGTATAAGTACAGGTGTGTAAGGTGTAATGTTTGTCTGTAATCCTGCCCCGGAACACACAAGATTTCTAACTGCAAAGATTTTATGGATCGATGGAGCCAACTTATTCATAGCTTCTGATCACTCAAAAGCGTATCAATTTGTGGGAAAATATGCTTTCAGTCCCTGAATCTTTATGTGGAGAATAAAGTCCCCCACAAAAAACCCACCTATATTTTATGTCTGCATCCACCAAGTTCCACTTTCTTGTTTCTCTGCATTCAAGAGGAGGGCAATTTAAAATCTGGCATCCATAAAAAGCAATGTGGGAGAAAGTTCATATCAGTGTAGAGAATCTTCCTATAGAAGTTCCCTATATTTAACAAAAGTTGCAATGATACAGATACTTGTAACAGAAAAAAATGTATGAAATAATTATGCAAGGAAAGATAGGGATCTTCATTCAACATATATAACCTCAAATATACTGTTACTTAAAGTTTCCAGCAAACAGCTTACTTGCTCTGTTAACCAACAGAAGCCTATATAAAATGAATGCTGATGACCAACATACAAAAACCATACATTGATGAGCACCAGAGATAAACTTATTTCACAACTAAAGGGATAAAAAGAAGAGATTGTTGCAGCACCCTTCCTTCCAGAGCTAAAATGGGATTCTATTAGTACAATCTTAAACAGTTTATCTTCCAGAACTCACACTGTATTGTCTCACCAGTTTTGAAAACAGTATATTTAATTGTTACATTATAGTAGATCCATATTAGTAGCCTCTCACTAGCAGCATACACGGCAGTTTTTTGAAGGCTCTTTTTATGGTCTGGCTTTTTGCAAGGGATTTCGATGGCAAACCGGTCTGTTCCTACGTTCAGTTCAAATCACCAAATTTCTGACAGCTTGTGTGGTTAGAGCTAGATTGGCTCAAGCTTCCCTCCCCAGTGGAGAGAATGTTAAATTGATCCACAGACTTCTTGCAGATATTGAAAAACAGAGCATGATTCAGAGAAGAAGCCATCTTCATTCAGTGAGTCCTGTTGTTCCAGATTCTAGTAATATTTCACAGGAACGTATGGCAACAATTGCAGCCATCAAGCACATTGTGACACTAGGTCTCCACCAACTTGCCTTCCTGATTGTCATTAATTAGGACAAAGGCAGGCGATGTCAAAAATTCCAAGGTCCTTTTGCAAGGTTGGGACAATGACATTAATCATACAGCTTCTTTTTAACGTGTCTGCCTTTGTCAGTAAGATTTATTTATATAAAAAAGAAAGATTTTTTTTAAAAGCCACGCTACAATAGATCATTTAGTGCTGGGGAAGCCTGAGACAATAAGGAGGCAACATCTGAATTCTTTAAATTACCATTTTATGGTTCAGATCCTGAAGACAATCTGGCGCTATGAATCGGAGAAGCTGCTTTACAAGCAGCAAAGCTACAAAACAGTGTGAGATATAAAATTAAATGGGAAATCACCATGTTAGGTTGGAATTCTACTGCTTTATTCCATGCATTTTCTCACCTATATTTTCTAAAATGTATGGATAGTTTTCATGCAATAGGTTTCCACTGAGACAGGTAATGGAAGGATCTTGGAGATACCTTATTTTCCCAGTCAGACAATTCAGTTTTGCTGAGACTGCCTATGTGAGCTTGCTCTTTGGCAGTGCCAATCCCTGCAGAAGGGCAAGGGTCAATATAAAGCCCATCAGCACAAACTTCAGGTCTTACCCTTGAGCGGCATAAGAGTAGAAATGTGCCTTGCCTGTGCCATGAACAAAGACACACGGCAAACACATGCAAATCAGAACATAGAGGGTTTGTGCTTCTGTTTAGCTTCAGTTGATTTGGAAAAAACAGGGTTGTTAATAACCCTAGGCAGGTCCCAAAGGTCTCTCGGTATTACAATTAATCTCCAGACAGATCAGTTCCCCTAGGCCGTTTCCGCACGGAGGCGGAAGAGGCCGGGTCGGCGTCGAGTACGCCGACCCGATGACGCTGGGACCGTTCGCATGAACGGTGCCAGAAAGAGCCGGGACGACGGCGCTGCAGAGCACCGTTGCCCGACCGACCCGGCATGTCCCCGGGCCTCTGGCACGTTGCCGAGGCCTGAGGACACGACCCCTGGCCCTGCGCGCCTGCTCCAGCGTCGCAGGGCAGGGAGGCGTGTCCCCAGGCCTCGGCGACGCGCCGGAGCCCTGGGGACAAGGTAAGTGCAGGGAGGGAGTGGGGGGAGGTGCCGTTCGCATGGCAGCGGCTTCAAGCCGGCGTTTCCAGAAAAGTGCGCTTCCCAGCGCACTCTGGAAACGCCGGCTTCGCGTCCCCTGTGCGAACGGCGGCCTGGGGATGGCGTTTTTGCCATCCCCAGGCCGCCATATTCCGCCCGTGCGGAAACGGCCCTAGAGACAATGGCAGCTTTGGCACATGGATACTGTAACTACATACTGAGCCCTGCCCCCTGCCCAAACTCCACCCTGCCCAGGTTCCATCTCCCCAAATCTTCAGTTATTTTCCAGCCTTGAGTTGGCAACCTTCAAAAACCTGCTCATTACCTCATTGACTTTTACTTGGCGGCCAGCATTTCTCTGAACTTCTCTCTATACATTAAAAAATCAGCACTCTGACCAGAATGCCCATATCTCAGATAATAGGGTGTGCCACTTGGGGCTATACCACATAGCTCTGTTGGGGAGGGGGGTTGACAAATTGTCCTTTCCCCCAATCTTTTCTGCAGCTAGTCCTTACCATCACATATATTGTTTATAGACAGCAATTTTACAGATGTCAAGGAGTCATTATAAAACTCTCATTGCCTGTTCATTTTTTTTGCAGGTTTCTTCGAAAGTTCCAGCTGCACCCACATAAATGTGACCAAAGCAGTACATTTGTGTTGCAGGAACAAATTGGCTGGTGCCCATGTCCAGTAACTGAACATTACAATTACTAATCCAAAATATTTTTAGTCACAATAACTCAGCTGAACACACCCTGTGCAAAGGCTGCCTAATGGATATATAAGGTGCCAGAAAAACCATAAACATTTTTTCTTTGCACACCCCACATCTTCAACTTCCTCTGAAATTAATGGAACAGCCCAGAGCTTAGTGTAGAGAGAATGCTGGGCTGTAGACCAGGGATGGGGAGAAATGATAACATGTCCCAAAGAAGTTTATTAAAAACCGATTGTTGTATACTGTGTAGCACTGACATGAATTAAAAATGCATTAGAGGAAGGAAGGTAAGGCTTTGGAATATGTAACCAGTTTGAGGATGTAAAGACATTGGCAGTGCTGCATTCCCCTGCACAGTTGGAAGTGCTGAGCATTTTTATTCATGAGCTGGAAAGGAAGTTTAATGGAGGAGCTAACTTAAAACAAGTTGGCGCAGGATTACCTCTGAAGGACAGTGAGTAACTCCAGGGGGCACGAGAAAACACAAGTTCTGAACTTCTTCAGAATTTAGGCCCACCTCTAAACGAAATTGGGTAAGATGTCAGCAGATATGATTCAGTATATACAAGTGTGAAGGAGCACATATTTTAAAGTAACATTTGAAGTCCTTCACAGACTTGCTGAAAAGTTCCAATTAACAATGGCCTCACTGGAAAAAAAGAAATCTAGACATCCCCATGAACCAAGATACCTGCTCAAAGTGTTTGGCAAGACACAGTAAGATTTTGTAAAGAGGAGTCAAGGAATAAAATGGAAATTAAAGTGATGGATTCCATGAATAATTTAAGCTCCTACAGGAACAGGAACTGTTTGAACTACACTAAATCCCTAGTCTCACTTTTCAGAAATTGTTTGCATTAAGTTTTACACAGATGCACACATAGTTTTTACTGAAGTTTGAACTTGAAGAAAATAGTGTGGACAAAACAATCCAGCTTTTCACCTGTCTTCAAAACAAGGAAGAATTTATTTTTTGAGCCCTCAACTCTTGGCAGAGTAATCCAAGCATCCTGGGGTGGGAGAGGGAGTGGTCTATACCTATGTAACTTGTATGTATATCCATGTCTAAGTACTTTCTATATTATTTCAATCATAGGACTCCCTCCCTAAATAAAAACATAACCATCACAATGATCTTTTTACGTAGTAAAATGCATGATTCCACATTACACAGATAAAATATTTTCAAGTTCTGGTGAAATTCTAAATTAAGCAATAAATTTAACTTGAAATAACCTACCTTTACATTCTGTATACATTAAGATATCGTATATATGGCAAGTTACTCCAAACGAAGCTCATTGAATTGAATGGATTTAGGATGGCCATTAAAATTGCAACTCTAGGAGAATGAAGTTCATAAATTAAAACTGGCCTCAGTACAGAAAGGATTATAGGAGGCAAGTCCCTACATCCCTTTCCATTGCTTTCCATAGAATTTAATCACTACTAAATTTTGCTTGATTGGAAGCACTATGTTGCCCCATTAACCCACACACATATTCAGATTATGCAGCTGTGCAGACTATTAAACTGCATGAAGTGTACTGGTTGGCTGAAGGCAGTTTTGGACTCTGCTATAAGACTCAAGCAAATCTGACTTTTAAACTGACTGACTACATCAAGAAAAAGTAACAGCAGATGCCTACTGATGATAACCTGCTCACAATTTCAGCACAATTACTCTGGATAAACCTGTTTCATTGCTAAAGAAAAAAATTATGGGCCTCATGTCTGACTGGAAGTTATTCACCTTCAATCTCATCCCCTTCCCCAACTCAGGTTCTGAGGGCAGGCTGTGCTTAATGATGACCTAAAATGTAAAGGATCCCTCTTCATATGCTTAAAACTACTTTTTGTATTTTCATAGGTGCTTTGAGTCTCCGGATGTCAGGATGGAAAGCACAATATGAAGGCTTAAATAAATAAATAAATAAATAAATAAATAAATAAATAAATAAATACTTCCAGATTGCTCAGGCATCAAACATAGGTTCCAGGTCTCGCTCAGATGAATCAATGAGATTAAACAAAAAGGGAAGAATCCATTATTAAATAGATTAACCTTTTCTAAGAGTTAGTTACCTTCTGTCCTCTGGCCACAGATAATATCTTTTCCTTGAGCTCAGAAGAGGTCATTAAATTATAATCCAAATCTTCAGAAAAGGGCAAGAAATTCTTATCAGACTTACTAAAGGAAGACAATACTTCCACTTAACATTTTCAGTTCCCTGCAAACCTTTCTTAAAAAGACTAAAACTACATTTGGAGAAAAAGTCTTGGAACAAAATGAAGGATAAAATGTTAATACTGCGCTTTACTGCATTTCATATAAAATAACCACGTTTCTTGCTCAAACACAGTTAAAAATAATCTCTTGGAAATATAGTCACCCTCTGATAAGGTCATTAAAGATTATGTTTGCCCAATTATGAATTTACAGCTACCACTTTAAGTCTACTGCAGCATGATAAAAGTATTACGTGATATACTGTATTTGAAAGATTTGTGACTAATATATTGGCACAAGAAAGTCTGCCGATTGCTTCCAAAGTCTACTACAAATTGGTATCTTACTCTTGTATGTTCCAAACACCTTCATGCTACCTTGCATTTTGGAAGGAAAGAGTTACCTTATAAGATGCACATAGGTTGCTGCAGTGGTGGGATCCAAAAATTTTAATAACAGGTTCCAATGGTGGCGCCGCCGCACACACGCACCTCTAGCACCTATTGGGCAGGGAGGTTGCTTTAGTAACCCCTTCTCGGCACTCAGAAAAAATTAGTAACCACCTCTAGAGAAGTGGTGAGAACTGGTTGGATCGCACCTCTGGGTTGCTGCATATGAAAGTTCATGCCACAGTAAATTGGTTGGGTCTCTTACGGACTCTAAGGGACTTTCGTTGCAAGGTGGGAAGAAGACAGATCAAATTTTCAAGTTTTCAGAAGGATGAAAACAGTATGACAGGTCTTGTTGCCAGTGGTCTATGCATTCCTTTCATTTGTCCCATGGTTACTTCTGATCAAAGAAATTTTTGAATTACTACGAAAAAAATTACAAAGCCTATTTGTCAAATAAAACAGTGTTCATACCATGGGCAACAATACCCATGTTCATTTCAATTCTGGGAGGGGAAATTTTTTCTCTCCAATCATGGCTATCTTTTTAAGTTTGGCATATTTTCGGGGATATTCTATAGTTCTGTGATCCATGGTAGTTGTTTTAGCAATGTCAATTTGTGAGCACTGTTAGCTTGAATATTTTCAAGTGATCAGATTAATCTGAATGGACTCTCTCTTCAAATGCCAGCCACAGATGCAGGCGAAACGTTAGGAGAAAATACCACTGGAACATGGCCATACAACCCAGAAAATTCTAACCCACAACATTCTAATGATTCCAGCTGTGAAAGCCTTCAACAATACATTCTCTCTTTTCAATTTATTTTCATTACATTTGGAATGCATTACCAATCTTGCTTTGGTTTAATCTGAAACAGCAGTTTTACAAATTTCCTTTTCTAATTGGGCTGTTTTTCATACGTTAGCTGCCCTGGAAAGTGAAGTTTTTTTCTATGGCTGTTTCCACACGGGCAGAATACAGCGTCCCAGGGATGCTAAAAACAGCGTCCCTGGGGAAGGGTTCTCATGGGCATGTCTGCTGCATTGCAGCAGCAGCGGCCTCGCAATCCCCAAGCAAGGTATTTCGCTCCCTGAGCAAGGTATTTCGGAAACAGCGGCTTCCAACTGCTGCCGTGCATACGGCAGCGGCTGGAAGGCGCCATTCCCCACCCTCTCCCAAATGCCTACCTTGTCTCCTGGCTTCTGGCTTGTTGCAGAGGCCAGGGGACACGCCCCCTGGCCTGCGACTCCAGAGCCGTCGCTCCAGGCTGCGGGGGTGTGTCCCCTGGCTTCTGCAACAAGCTGGAAGCCAGGGGACAAGGTAGGCGTTCGGCGACGGCACAGCCTGTGTGAAGGCTGCGCCACCGCCTGCCGCCCTCCTGGGACTGTCCATGCGAACGGTCCCGGGGGGGTGCGTCGGCATTGTTTATGCTGATGCATCCCCGCACTGTTGCGGTGCGGAAAGGGCCTATGATGTGATCATTCACCTTCAGGTTCATTCCCACCTCCTTTTCTCTGATCCTTCTCAAATGTTATCAGCTTCAAAATTTTTGGAAAGATTGCAGTAAAACTGGGAGAATTGCTATGTGGGTGGGGACATTCAGATTTTTTTAAAATCCCATGTGGCTGGCATTTTTGCTGACACTACTTCTGCCATGCCTTGCAGAGGGCTTTTTAAAAAATCAGTAATTTCATATTGTTATGTAGATTGTAACAATAAGTGTAACAGGTTCTGTGAATTCTCAGCTTTTTTTTAAAAAAAAAGAAGCAAGTCTCTATCCCTTTCAATTGCAGTTTATCTCCTCAGCAGAAAGGGATAGAGACTTGCTTTTTAAAAAAAATGGAAAATGGGAATTCACATATCTGTAACATTATTTTGATATAACAATATTACACAATATTACAATATTTTTTCAGGGAATCTACAGAAGCCTGTCCCCAAATGGAAACCACTCTAACTTCTATTTACTCTTCTTCTCTATTTAGAAGAAGATTTGCATTGCCATAAAATTAAATCTTATCAATTGCTAAGGGGATGGCAGACATTTGTTTATCCACTTCTCAAAAAAACCTATTCTAGATCCAGGAAAGTTTAATAGCTACCATCTTATCTCAAATGTACCATTCTTGAATACGGTGATTGAAAAAGTGGTGTCTGGTCAAATTCAAGGATTCTGAAAGAAGTAGATTATTTGGAGCCATTCCAATATGGTTTCAGGCTTGAATGACATGCTCCAGGAGATGGATGGGGGAATGCAACTCTGTTCCTTTTCCTGGACCTCTTAGTGACTTTCAATACCAATTTCCATGGTATCCTTCAGGATTGCTTTTTAGGATTAAAATGGGGTGGCACTTTTCAGCTGTGGTTCTCGTCCTACCTCCAGGGTATATTTTACAGTATAGTGGTGGAAAACTGCTGCTTTTTTCCTTGGCCTCTGGCCTATGGAATTCTCCACGGTTTCATCTTGCTGTTCAATATATACATAAAGACCCTGGGAGAGGTCAACTGGAGATTTGGGCTGAGTTGTCACCAATATGTAAATAACACTCAGCTTTGTCTTATACTACAAGAAGATCCCAGGGAGGCTGTGGAAGCTGTGAACAGGTGTTTGAAGGCAGTTTTGGAGTGGATGAGGGCTAAGAAGCTAAAAATTATTCTCAAAAATTATAGGTACTCCTACTGGTGGGAAGATCTAATTGAGGAAATCGGTTATCCCCTGTTCTGGAGGGAATTGTACTCTCCCAAAGGAGAAGATTTGTAACTTGGAGATGTTTCTTGACCTGAGCCTTCTGTTAGATAAATGGGTGACAGCAGTGTCTAGGAGTGTCTTTTACCAGTTTTGGCTGATGAGCCAAGTGTGATCCTTCCTGGGTGGAAACGATCTTGTTGGTACATATCCTGGTGACATCTACTGTAATGCTTTGTACATGCCTTTGAAGAATTCCCAGTTGCTACAGTTGGTACAGAATGCTGTGGCCAGAGTGGGTCATAGGGACCACATCACTACAGTCTTCTTCCAGCTACAATGGGTTTCAATTTGTTTCTGGGCTCAATTCAAGGTGCTGGTATTGACCTTTAAAGTCCTCTATAACCTGTGACCAACAAACATAGTATAGGAACAGAAAATAGCCTGAATATTATATTTGAAATAGAAGAAAAAGGGATCAATATAAACTGAAAATCAAGAAGTCTCTCTCTCAGTAGTCAAAAGTAATTTGTCAGCAAAGGTACAAAGTAGGAAGATATTATCATATTACTAAGTAAATTATAACATCCTGAAACGGGACTCTAAAAACAGTATCTATTGGAGTCAGCTAAATAGGGAAACAGTTAATAAATACAGATGTCAAATACAAATGTTTAAAGGTTAGAAGACAGGTAAAATCTAATGAGATAATTAAAATGTGTTTTTCTATATTTTAATGAACTTTGAAAAGATAGTGAAATATATGAAAAGTATATATAACATTCTATTTTGAATCACATTATAAGAATGACTATAATCATTTTAACTGTTTTAGTGAATAAGATGTATGTGAAAGCAGTTAATCATGGAAGAGATTACTTTGAACCATAGTCTTCTTCAGGAATGTTGGGAACTGGTTAATGTGATTGAAATGCTGAAAATAGTTTTATTGCCAGACCTATGGAAAGAGCAAATAAACTATTGCATTTTGAAAAGTATAAGAATCGAGATCTGTGACTGGGAAATTGTGCCTCTGCCTAGAACACCCTGTTTAGAGACTGAATCTGAACAGTAAAAATATTCTTTAAAACCTAAGTCTGTGGAAATTTTCTTTCTGTCTTTTAAACGTAACTGATCTGGGCCAGAGAGCGGTTTTCTGGTCCAACAATACGTTGGGGACCACTTCTTCCATATGAACCTATCCATATACTTTAGTCATCTTTGAAGGTCCTGCTTCAGTTGCTCCCACCATGTTAGGTTAGATAGGTGGCAACCCGAGAAAGGGCTTTCTCAGTTGTGGCATAAAAACTTTGGAATTCCATTCCAATTAAGATTTGTCTGTCTCCCTCTGTTAGTTTCTTCTGCTAGCAGATGAAAGCTTAGTTTTGTTTCCTTTGGAATACCCCCAGTAAAGGTTACCAGCCCTCCTCTCTGGTTCTAATTTTGCTTGTTTTATGCATTTTATTGAATTGTTTTATAATTTTAAATGCTTTTAATTGTTCAAATGTTTTAATTCTTTTATGTTTGCCATTGTGAGGTCCTTGGTTGGGAGGAAAGGCAACATAAAAATGTTTTCAATAAATAAGCTTATAATCTTTTTCTTACTTATTCCTTTGTATTTTCTAGACCTACCACTTATATTTTTTCTTATTTTTTACTACTTCTGTTTGCTGCTTTTGTAATGCTGCTATGTACATTCACCATCTCCCAAGCATATTGGTTTGTTAAAATGTGTGTTTACTAGTACTTTAATATATATTATCCAGTGACTTATACTCAACATTTCAATCTTATCAAATGTAGCAATTTGCTTTCAGTATGACTTTGAGGAACCAGAATATTGTTATGCATAGATTGTTGCTCTAAAAAGCCCCACCAACTGATTTTAGCTGGAGTTCTGATTATCTCCATGTGGTAGATGCAAATAGTCAATTTTGCTCTATTTGCTATTCACTGAATTGCCACAGTCATCTTTTGCTTCTTGAGTAAATATGTGTCTTCACAACAGCTCATAGGATCAGGCTGTTAATCTGTTTTTAATTGGATATTATGGCTGAAATCCAAAGAGCTTCTTTAGGTGAGCCCAAGAGTTTGTACACACACAGTAGTGGGTTTTCTTTGAACAGCAAAGCCCCATGCTGCATCACAACTGTTTTTAAAAATTTACCTCAATTTCAGAAATATCTTGTGAAAGGAACAGAAGCTTAGGGTCCCCCTGGATATAATAAAACTGGTCTTTTTTTTTAATCTGGATGTGTACCAACAATAAACCAGAGAGATTAGGCAAAGCAGAAATTTAATTAATCCCAGCATTCAGTACAAGAGAAACTATAACAGATTGCAACATATTCTATATTTTTTCCAAATTAGGTTCCATTCCAGTAAAAAACAACACAATCCTAAACAGAGTTACAGTCATTTAAGCCCACTGAACTCAATGGACTTGGAAGAATATAAACACTGCTTAGCATTGCACCAATAATCTCTTTTCTACCACTAGACTGAATATTAAACAACTGTTATTTTGCTCAGTTTTAGTGCTGGATTTACTGAAGAATAATTAAACTGCAGAGAATTTTCACAGTTCTAAGTAACTGACAGTTTTAAATTTTGAATGCTTATGAATCCAATGTTTATTTGTTCCAATTCCTGCCCTCCCAAATCCACCAAGCTGACACATAGTTATAGAAGGAATAGATCACCTTTGCATTTTCTAAAACATATTTGTTAAAGCAACAAGCTTTTATCGGTCTAATTGAATTTCTGAGAAACTAAACATGCAATGTGCAAGCATTAATACATAAATGATTCCAGCCCAATGTGATTTGAAAAACCAAATGTGGCATGCTGCTAAAATAGTTGAAACAGTTATTTCCCACTTTCTTGTCACAAATATTCTTTTCTCTTCTATGCCAGAATACAAATTATGGATTGTCACTTTTTAAACTTTTTGTTTATATATAAGTTTAAAAAGTGACAATATATATATATATATATATATTTTAATAAAAGTGTAGGTGTTTCATGTTTCTTGGCATTTCGACAGCAACAGCAGGGCCTGAACTTAAGGTCAAACAAAAGGAACAGTGTGTGCTGTTTCCATGGAAACTGTACTGGTATAATATCAGGTACTAAGATACCAAGAATGAAGAAATAAAATCACTACATTATTTTAATAAACAAGTTCCATTGTAATAATTTAACTATATTTTATGGACAGTTTATTCAAGCACCACATTTTTAGTCACAATGTAGCAATAACAAAGAAGAAAAATACTTAACACTTGTTGAGACTTTAGGAGAGTGGTACATCTAAGAATGCTGCCCATCCATTAGGCCAAAGATACAATTTCCTTTCCATACGAGGGAAGTAAAGCACAGCAACTCCATGTGTGGTGGCCAAAAGAGAGGCAAACAAGGAGGAAATAATAGGCTAGATCAGCCTAATAAAGGTGTTCATTCAAATAGGCTAGGTCAGCAGGCCACTCTTCCCTTCTTCCTCTACCATTAGCAACTCATCAATTATGGTCAGATGTTGAGGGTCTCTCACACATGCAGGAGTTGCATGCATGAGATGGAAGTGGGAATAGGCCATGTCAGCTCATTCAGCTAACCAAAACTTCCAAGACTATGTGTCTCATCTTGGGACAGCAAGTGATACAGATCCCACTGGCAAGTACAGCGTTATATATGATTGTATAATGTTGGGAGAAACCTGGCAGATTCAAAAGCAGTTTATGACTAAATAGAGGAGTGCATGACCTGAGATACGGTGTGCTCAAACGGGAGGAGAGAAGGCCCTTGACTGTGCACACCCACCAGAGCAAGAGCTAGGTTTTATGAAGAGCAGGAATATACCCAATATGTTTAACTATCTGCAGTATTGCAAATCCTAAAACCCTAACACCTCACATGAACGTTTACTATTTTTCCATCATTATTAATGATCATTAACACAAACCACCACCACTATGTAATGATTCACTATGACCCTACACTGGTAGATTCAGGCTTTTATTATAAATTATAAAATATATTATTGTATCTCACTGAAACTGGTTTCAGAGTATTTCACTGAAACTGGTTTTCTAAAGGTACTCAGTGCTTCTTTATCTCACTCTCATGGTGCCAACCTAAGCACAGTTACATTTTTTAAAGGCCAGTGGAGTCAATTGCCTTAGTAACAAAGAAAAACAATTTGATAATTTCTATTATAATGTTAGGAGCATAATAATCTTTTTAAAATATTCACTCATTTAGCTTTTCTGTAATAGGCTAGGAGGGCAACCTTCTTAACCCTCAGGGATCAAACTCTCAGGAACGCCATTTTCTCAGATTCAGTATATTGAAGTTGTAGCAGTGGACAATCTATCCATAGCAAAGCAAGTGCTAGTCTCCTACTAGTAAAATAAATGTAGAAAACAGATTTTTTTAATTAATATTTTTCCCATTTCATTTTTTTCTTATCCCCCTAGAAAATCAAAACTGGTGGGAACCAAAAAGAATTGCATCTATCCTCCTCCTCCTCATGGTTTTGCAACTTAGCAGACATGTCTATTCATGCAAAAATCACACTATAGATCTTCAAACTGTGTGTAGATTTACAACTCAGATAAATCACTTGCTGTGTTCGCCATTCCTGTCCCTTTTCCTGATTTTCTTTGCTCTTTCACAGGTCACACCATAATATACTCAGCAAGATTCAGCTCTTTTTCACTCCACTCCTGGCTGATTCATCAGTGCTTTCTCTCAGTACATGAACTCACATAGTGAATTTTCATTGATGATGTAGTTGTGGGAATATTGATCCCTATGATAAACATCAGATCTAGATGAGCTCAAAATAAAATACATCTAACACATTTTTCTTAGATATTTTATGCTTTAAACACTTTTTCATCATGTCTGCTGTCTTCTGAAACTGGTCTCACTTCTCCTCATACTTTTTCAGAACACAGTTCTGAATTTAAAAATGAACAAGTAGTTCAGCAACTAACATGCTTCTTGTCAAGTAAACTCAGAATGTTTCGTCCCTCCTAAATCTTTGTACTAGATGCAAACTGGAAAATGTATCATTTGTTTTCCTTTTTAAAAACAATCTGATTTTCAATTGCACATTGTGACTCTACAAGACACAAGCTCACTTAGCTCTACCTCCAGTTTTTGTGACAAAAATGCAGACCATAATGATAGATGCAAGAAATCCACATGTTCTCAGAAATTATAACAAGAAACTCACTTGCCTCTTAAAGTGCAATCTCCAAAGTGACTTTCCTCTGATTCCAGATGTCCAGTTTTTGCATTGCCCTTACCATCTTAACTAAAAGGAGTTCTTAACAGGGCTCACACCCCTGCAGTGCTCTTGGTCATAAACAGTAACCAGTAATGCATGTTATATTATAAGGACGGCAGTGTTTAATGGGTTTACAGCAATCAAAGGACCTGAGACCTTGGATTCTAGGTACTTTCATTAATCTGAAACCCCTGCTAAATGTCTATGTAATGTGATTGAAAATCTCTGCATTTGCAGTGAACTTTCATGAGAAACATTAGAATTATCTTCCGTTCTACTCTGTTTCATCAAAGCTTCTCTACAGTTACAATACTGGATATCCTCAGGCTAACAAAAACTATTCGAACAGTAGGTGAAAAGCTTTATAGGGCTTCAGTACATATTCATAGCATTCACAAGAGCTATTCATATCACCAAATGCTTCTTATTACACCCAATGCATTACAGGCAGAGAGCAATCCTCACCCCATGGAAAACCATAGGGCAACAGGGGTCTGCATAAAAAGTTTTTTTGTGGGGGAGGTATGTGGGTACATGGACCCCAATATTAACATGGTATTTGGATCTGACTTTTATTTAGGACTCTGACACTATTTGGTTAATTGTAGCCTATGGGGAAGTTATTTTGGTACTCTTAGGCCGTTTTGAGGGACTTTTTTTAAAGCTAAGGCCATTTCCGCACGGGCATTTAATGGTGGCCTGGAGACGGCAAAAACGCCGTCTCCAGGCCGCCATTCGCACAAGGGGCGCAGGTGAATCGCAGCCGCGCCGCCCTCGCGCTGCCTGACCGCCGCAAAGTCGGCATTTCCCCAGAGCACTCAGAAGCGCTCTTGTTGGGGAAACGCCGCCTCGAAGCCGCTGCCGAGCGAACGGCAGCGGCTTCGAGACGCCTCCCCCACCCGGCACTTACCTTGTCCCCGGGCCTCCGGTGCGTCGCCGAGGCCTGGGGACACGGCTCCCTGCCCTGCGCCGCTGGAGCAGGCGCGCAGGGCCAGGGGGTGCATCCCCAGGCCTCGGCGACACGCCAGAGGCCCGGGGACATGCCGGGTCAGCCGGGCGCTCCGCGGCGCCGGCTGCCCGGCTCTTTCCAGGACCGTCCGTGCGGACTGTCCCAGCGATATTGATTGACGATAAAACACCGACCCAGCCGCTTCCGCATTTGTGCGGAAACAGCCTAAGAGTACCAAAATTGCAGCAGAGCTGTAGGAGGCTGTCCAAAGAAAACCTCAAGAAGATTGGTGTCAGGAATGTTCCCATCCATCCTCCCAAAAAAGGTGCCCCCCCTTCATCTTCTAGTAGGGAGAAAACAGCCTTTTTTTCTCCAGGAAAAAAGCAGAGGCATGCCTGCAGCAATGACAGGTCAATGCCTCCCATCCCAATAACAAACACAAGACCAACAGAACCAAAGTAGAACCCAGGAATCCCAGTAGAACCACAAACCAATGTGGCAATCCCAACAGAATCAATGTAAAACCAGGAAATCCCAGCAGAAAAAAATCAGAGGAGCACTTTGCAAGCCCAATAGAACCAATGTCTAACAGAGGAACCCACGGGAACCCAAGGCCAATGTACAGTGTGAGTCCAATAGAACCAATGTCAAACCAGAAAATTCTAGAACAGGGAGTCTGCAACCTGCGGCTCTCCAGATGTTCATGGACTACAAATCCCATCAGCCCCTGCCAGCATGCTTTAGTTTAGTTTCAGTCTTTAGTTCAGTCTCTGGAACCAGCAGAAAGGAGCAGCAGTCCCCCCCCCGCTCCTGAGGTGAGTCATTCAGTCTTTAGTTCAGTCTCTGGAACCAGCGGCGCGCGTCTAGCGGCGCGCGCAATTTCTTCTTCTTTTTTAAAAAATAAATAAATTAATTAATTAATAAGGACATTTTTTGAGGGATAGTAGGTACAGATAGCTCAAAGGGGCACTGACTAAAAGTTTAATATCTAAATATATAAACAAAAGCAGATATGAAGGCAGGAAGCCAGCAGGGGGATGGGGGCTTCCCAGTGTTTTGCACTGAGTGTCACATGTATGACTATCTGCCACTAGGCCAGAAGTCGTGGGTGTGCCCTCGCTGCAATGAGCTCCTGGCATACAAGGAACGTGTCCGTTCTCTTGAAGCCAAGGTGGCAGACCTGGAGAAGCTGAGAGAGGCAGAGAGGGCAACAAACAAGGCTTTCAGGGACCCAGCAGCCGGGTCCCACTCCCAAGGTGACATCTCTTCAGATGTCATGGAGAATGAGAGTCTGGGTGACAGAGGGTGCCAGTCTGCGGTGGGGGAAGATGTTCCCTTAGATGGGACCCCTTCCTTAGTTGGTGGTCAGATATCCTCTCGCACTGAGGATACCCCTCGGGGAGGTGGGGGGCTCCTTGTAGTGGGTGATTCGATCATCAGGAATATAGAGAGTTGGGTTTGTGACAGGCGTGATGACCGCATGGTGACTTGCCTGCCTGGTGCGAAGGTTGCGGATGTCACGCTACGTCTAGATAGGCTGTTAGACAGTGCTGGGGTGGAGTCAGCAGTTGTGGTCCACATTGGTACCAATGACATTGGGAAATGTAGCCGGGAGGTTCTGGAAGCTAAATTTAGGCTGCTAGGAAAAAGGTTAAAATCCAGGACCCCCAAGGTGGCATTCTCTGAAATGCTACCTGTTCCACGCGCAGGGCGAGCTAGGCAAGCGGAGATACAGGGTCTCAATGCGTGGATGAGAAGGTGGTGCAAGGCAGAGGGTTTCAGATTTGTCAGGAACTGGGGAACCTTTTGGGATAAGGCAGGCCTGTACAAAAGGGACGGGCTTCATCTTAACCAAAGAGGAACCAGGCTGCTGGCGCTCAACATTAAAAAGGTGGCAGAACAGCTTTTAAACTGATCCCTGGGGGAAAGCCGACAGGAGCTGAGGTGACTTCGGTTCGGAATACAGAGTCCATGGGGATGCAGACAGAGAAGGAGGTTTTTTTAAATCAACCACATACAAGTGAAGAGCACAGCAATGTGATAAGTGATAGTGTCTACAAAAGGCTAGAGGGCAAAACACATAAATCCCAGGTTAGGGACAGAGACAGAGTATACAAGTGTCTCTATGCTAATAGTAGAAGCATTCGACCTAAAATGGGGGAGCTGGAGTACAGAGTTTTGAAGGAGGACATTGATATAGTGGGCATCACAGAGACATGGTGGAATGAGGAGAACCAGTGGGATGCTGTTATCCCAGGTTACAGGCTCTACAGGAAGGATAGGACAGGGCGTATTGGGGGTGGGGTGGCCCTCTACATCAAAGAGAGCATAGTGTCACATAAAATAGACAATGCAGGGGGAGCTGATTCCCCTACAGAAGCACTGTGGATATCAATACCAGGGGTGAAGCATAGTTTAACATTAGGAATATATTATCGTCCCCCTGACCAAAGCGCACAAGAGGATTCTGAGATGGAAAAAGAAATTAGAGAGGCCAACCCACCCTCCACCCCCCCCCCCCCCCCCCCCCCCCCCCCCCCCCCCCCCCCCCCCCCCCCCCCCCCCCCCCCCCCCCCGCCACCCCCGCCCCCCCCCCCCCCCCCACCCCCCCCCCCCCCCCCCCTCCCACCCCCCCCCCCCCCCCCCCCCCCCCCCCCCCACCCCCCACCCTCCACCCTCCACCCACCCCCCCCCCCCCACCCCCCACCTCCCCACCCCCCCCACCCCCCACCCCCCGGCCCCCCCCCACCCCCCCCGCCCCCCCCCACCTCCCCCCTCCCCCCCCCCCACCCCCCCCCCCCCCCACCCCCCCCCCCCCCCACCCCCCCCCCCCCCCACCCCCCCCCCCCCCCACCCCCCCCCCCCCCCACCCCCCCCCCCCCCCACCCCCCCCCCCCCCCACCCCCCCCCCCCCCCACCCCCCCCCCCCCCCACCCCCCCCCCCCCCCACCCCCCCCCCCCCCCACCCCCCCCCCCCCCCACCCCCCCCCCCCCCCACCCCCCCCCCCCCCCACCCCCCCCCCCCCCCACCCCCCCCCCCCCCCACCCCCCCCCCCCCCCACCCCCCCCCCCCCCCACCCCCCCCCCCCCCCACCCCCCCCCCCCCCCACCCCCCCCCCCCCCCACCCCCCCCCCCCCCCACCCCCCCCCCCCCCCACCCCCCCCCCCCCCCACCCCCCCCCCCCCCCACCCCCCCCCCCCCCCACCCCCCCCCCCCCCCACCCCCCCCCCCCCCCACCCCCCCCCCCCCCCACCCCCCCCCCCCCCCACCCCCCCCCCCCCCCACCCCCCCCCCCCCCCACCCCCCCCCCCCCCCACCCCCCCCCCCCCCCACCCCCCCCCCCCCCCACCCCCCCCCCCCCCCACCCCCCCCCCCCCCCACCCCCCCCCCCCCCCACCCCCCCCCCCCCCCACCCCCCCCCCCCCCCACCCCCCCCCCCCCCCACCCCCCCCCCCCCCCACCCCCCCCCCCCCCCACCCCCCCCCCCCCCCACCCCCCCCCCCCCCCACCCCCCCCCCCCCCCACCCCCCCCCCCCCCCACCCCCCCCCCCCCCCACCCCCCCCCCCCCCCACCCCCCCCCCCCCCCACCCCCCCCCCCCCCCACCCCCCCCCCCCCCCACCCCCCCCCCCCCCCACCCCCCCCCCCCCCCACCCCCCCCCCCCCCCACCCCCCCCCCCCCCCACCCCCCCCCCCCCCCACCCCCCCCCCCCCCCACCCCCCCCCCCCCCCACCCCCCCCCCCCCCCACCCCCCCCCCCCCCCACCCCCCCCCCCCCCCACCCCCCCCCCCCCCCACCCCCCCCCCCCCCCACCCCCCCCCCCCCCCACCCCCCCCCCCCCCCACCCCCCCCCCCCCCCACCCCCCCCCCCCCCCACCCCCCCCCCCCCCCACCCCCCCCCCCCCCCACCCCCCCCCCCCCCCACCCCCCCCCCCCCCCACCCCCCCCCCCCCCCACCCCCCCCCCCCCCCACCCCCCCCCCCCCCCACCCCCCCCCCCCCCCACCCCCCCCCCCCCCCACCCCCCCCCCCCCCCACCCCCCCCCCCCCCCACCCCCCCCCCCCCCCACCCCCCCCCCCCCCCACCCCCCCCCCCCCCCACCCCCCCCCCCCCCCACCCCCCCCCCCCCCCACCCCCCCCCCCCCCCACCCCCCCCCCCCCCCACCCCCCCCCCCCCCCACCCCCCCCCCCCCCCACCCCCCCCCCCCCCCACCCCCCCCCCCCCCCACCCCCCCCCCCCCCCACCCCCCCCCCCCCCCACCCCCCCCCCCCCCCACCCCCCCCCCCCCCCACCCCCCCCCCCCCCCACCCCCCCCCCCCCCCACCCCCCCCCCCCCCCACCCCCCCCCCCCCCCACCCCCCCCCCCCCCCACCCCCCCCCCCCCCCACCCCCCCCCCCCCCCACCCCCCCCCCCCCCCACCCCCCCCCCCCCCCACCCCCCCCCCCCCCCACCCCCCCCCCCCCCCACCCCCCCCCCCCCCCACCCCCCCCCCCCCCCACCCCCCCCCCCCCCCACCCCCCCCCCCCCCCACCCCCCCCCCCCCCCACCCCCCCCCCCCCCCACCCCCCCCCCCCCCCACCCCCCCCCCCCCCCACCCCCCCCCCCCCCCACCCCCCCCCCCCCCCACCCCCCCCCCCCCCCACCCCCCCCCCCCCCCACCCCCCCCCCCCCCCACCCCCCCCCCCCCCCACCCCCCCCCCCCCCCACCCCCCCCCCCCCCCACCCCCCCCCCCCCCCACCCCCCCCCCCCCCCACCCCCCCCCCCCCCCACCCCCCCCCCCCCCCACCCCCCCCCCCCCCCACCCCCCCCCCCCCCCACCCCCCCCCCCCCCCACCCCCCCCCCCCCCCACCCCCCCCCCCCCCCACCCCCCCCCCCCCCCACCCCCCCCCCCCCCCACCCCCCCCCCCCCCCACCCCCCCCCCCCCCCACCCCCCCCCCCCCCCACCCCCCCCCCCCCCCACCCCCCCCCCCCCCCACCCCCCCCCCCCCCCACCCCCCCCCCCCCCCACCCCCCCCCCCCCCCACCCCCCCCCCCCCCCACCCCCCCCCCCCCCCACCCCCCCCCCCCCCCACCCCCCCCCCCCCCCACCCCCCCCCCCCCCCACCCCCCCCCCCCCCCACCCCCCCCCCCCCCCACCCCCCCCCCCCCCCACCCCCCCCCCCCCCCACCCCCCCCCCCCCCCACCCCCCCCCCCCCCCACCCCCCCCCCCCCCCACCCCCCCCCCCCCCCACCCCCCCCCCCCCCCACCCCCCCCCCCCCCCACCCCCCCCCCCCCCCACCCCCCCCCCCCCCCACCCCCCCCCCCCCCCACCCCCCCCCCCCCCCACCCCCCCCCCCCCCCACCCCCCCCCCCCCCCACCCCCCCCCCCCCCCACCCCCCCCCCCCCCCACCCCCCCCCCCCCCCACCCCCCCCCCCCCCCACCCCCCCCCCCCCCCACCCCCCCCCCCCCCCACCCCCCCCCCCCCCCACCCCCCCCCCCCCCCACCCCCCCCCCCCCCCACCCCCCCCCCCCCCCACCCCCCCCCCCCCCCACCCCCCCCCCCCCCCACCCCCCCCCCCCCCCACCCCCCCCCCCCCCCACCCCCCCCCCCCCCCACCCCCCCCCCCCCCCACCCCCCCCCCCCCCCACCCCCCCCCCCCCCCACCCCCCCCCCCCCCCACCCCCCCCCCCCCCCACCCCCCCCCCCCCCCACCCCCCCCCCCCCCCACCCCCCCCCCCCCCCACCCCCCCCCCCCCCCACCCCCCCCCCCCCCCACCCCCCCCCCCCCCCACCCCCCCCCCCCCCCACCCCCCCCCCCCCCCACCCCCCCCCCCCCCCACCCCCCCCCCCCCCCACCCCCCCCCCCCCCCACCCCCCCCCCCCCCCACCCCCCCCCCCCCCCACCCCCCCCCCCCCCCACCCCCCCCCCCCCCCACCCCCCCCCCCCCCCACCCCCCCCCCCCCCCACCCCCCCCCCCCCCCACCCCCCCCCCCCCCCACCCCCCCCCCCCCCCACCCCCCCCCCCCCCCACCCCCCCCCCCCCCCACCCCCCCCCCCCCCCACCCCCCCCCCCCCCCACCCCCCCCCCCCCCCACCCCCCCCCCCCCCCACCCCCCCCCCCCCCCACCCCCCCCCCCCCCCACCCCCCCCCCCCCCCACCCCCCCCCCCCCCCACCCCCCCCCCCCCCCACCCCCCCCCCCCCCCACCCCCCCCCCCCCCCACCCCCCCCCCCCCCCACCCCCCCCCCCCCCCACCCCCCCCCCCCCCCACCCCCCCCCCCCCCCACCCCCCCCCCCCCCCACCCCCCCCCCCCCCCACCCCCCCCCCCCCCCACCCCCCCCCCCCCCCACCCCCCCCCCCCCCCACCCCCCCCCCCCCCCACCCCCCCCCCCCCCCACCCCCCCCCCCCCCCACCCCCCCCCCCCCCCACCCCCCCCCCCCCCCACCCCCCCCCCCCCCCACCCCCCCCCCCCCCCACCCCCCCCCCCCCCCACCCCCCCCCCCCCCCACCCCCCCCCCCCCCCACCCCCCCCCCCCCCCACCCCCCCCCCCCCCCACCCCCCCCCCCCCCCACCCCCCCCCCCCCCCACCCCCCCCCCCCCCCACCCCCCCCCCCCCCCACCCCCCCCCCCCCCCACCCCCCCCCCCCCCCACCCCCCCCCCCCCCCACCCCCCCCCCCCCCCACCCCCCCCCCCCCCCACCCCCCCCCCCCCCCACCCCCCCCCCCCCCCACCCCCCCCCCCCCCCACCCCCCCCCCCCCCCACCCCCCCCCCCCCCCACCCCCCCCCCCCCCCACCCCCCCCCCCCCCCACCCCCCCCCCCCCCCACCCCCCCCCCCCCCCACCCCCCCCCCCCCCCACCCCCCCCCCCCCCCACCCCCCCCCCCCCCCACCCCCCCCCCCCCCCACCCCCCCCCCCCCCCACCCCCCCCCCCCCCCACCCCCCCCCCCCCCCACCCCCCCCCCCCCCCACCCCCCCCCCCCCCCACCCCCCCCCCCCCCCACCCCCCCCCCCCCCCACCCCCCCCCCCCCCCACCCCCCCCCCCCCCCACCCCCCCCCCCCCCCACCCCCCCCCCCCCCCACCCCCCCCCCCCCCCACCCCCCCCCCCCCCCACCCCCCCCCCCCCCCACCCCCCCCCCCCCCCACCCCCCCCCCCCCCCACCCCCCCCCCCCCCCACCCCCCCCCCCCCCCACCCCCCCCCCCCCCCACCCCCCCCCCCCCCCACCCCCCCCCCCCCCCACCCCCCCCCCCCCCCACCCCCCCCCCCCCCCACCCCCCCCCCCCCCCACCCCCCCCCCCCCCCACCCCCCCCCCCCCCCACCCCCCCCCCCCCCCACCCCCCCCCCCCCCCACCCCCCCCCCCCCCCACCCCCCCCCCCCCCCACCCCCCCCCCCCCCCACCCCCCCCCCCCCCCACCCCCCCCCCCCCCCACCCCCCCCCCCCCCCACCCCCCCCCCCCCCCACCCCCCCCCCCCCCCACCCCCCCCCCCCCCCACCCCCCCCCCCCCCCACCCCCCCCCCCCCCCACCCCCCCCCCCCCCCACCCCCCCCCCCCCCCACCCCCCCCCCCCCCCACCCCCCCCCCCCCCCACCCCCCCCCCCCCCCACCCCCCCCCCCCCCCACCCCCCCCCCCCCCCACCCCCCCCCCCCCCCACCCCCCCCCCCCCCCACCCCCCCCCCCCCCCACCCCCCCCCCCCCCCACCCCCCCCCCCCCCCACCCCCCCCCCCCCCCACCCCCCCCCCCCCCCACCCCCCCCCCCCCCCACCCCCCCCCCCCCCCACCCCCCCCCCCCCCCACCCCCCCCCCCCCCCACCCCCCCCCCCCCCCACCCCCCCCCCCCCCCACCCCCCCCCCCCCCCACCCCCCCCCCCCCCCACCCCCCCCCCCCCCCACCCCCCCCCCCCCCCACCCCCCCCCCCCCCCACCCCCCCCCCCCCCCACCCCCCCCCCCCCCCACCCCCCCCCCCCCCCACCCCCCCCCCCCCCCACCCCCCCCCCCCCCCACCCCCCCCCCCCCCCACCCCCCCCCCCCCCCACCCCCCCCCCCCCCCACCCCCCCCCCCCCCCACCCCCCCCCCCCCCCACCCCCCCCCCCCCCCACCCCCCCCCCCCCCCACCCCCCCCCCCCCCCACCCCCCCCCCCCCCCACCCCCCCCCCCCCCCACCCCCCCCCCCCCCCACCCCCCCCCCCCCCCACCCCCCCCCCCCCCCACCCCCCCCCCCCCCCACCCCCCCCCCCCCCCACCCCCCCCCCCCCCCACCCCCCCCCCCCCCCACCCCCCCCCCCCCCCACCCCCCCCCCCCCCCACCCCCCCCCCCCCCCACCCCCCCCCCCCCCCACCCCCCCCCCCCCCCACCCCCCCCCCCCCCCACCCCCCCCCCCCCCCACCCCCCCCCCCCCCCACCCCCCCCCCCCCCCACCCCCCCCCCCCCCCACCCCCCCCCCCCCCCACCCCCCCCCCCCCCCACCCCCCCCCCCCCCCACCCCCCCCCCCCCCCACCCCCCCCCCCCCCCACCCCCCCCCCCCCCCACCCCCCCCCCCCCCCACCCCCCCCCCCCCCCACCCCCCCCCCCCCCCACCCCCCCCCCCCCCCACCCCCCCCCCCCCCCACCCCCCCCCCCCCCCACCCCCCCCCCCCCCCACCCCCCCCCCCCCCCACCCCCCCCCCCCCCCACCCCCCCCCCCCCCCACCCCCCCCCCCCCCCACCCCCCCCCCCCCCCACCCCCCCCCCCCCCCACCCCCCCCCCCCCCCACCCCCCCCCCCCCCCACCCCCCCCCCCCCCCACCCCCCCCCCCCCCCACCCCCCCCCCCCCCCACCCCCCCCCCCCCCCACCCCCCCCCCCCCCCACCCCCCCCCCCCCCCACCCCCCCCCCCCCCCACCCCCCCCCCCCCCCACCCCCCCCCCCCCCCACCCCCCCCCCCCCCCACCCCCCCCCCCCCCCACCCCCCCCCCCCCCCACCCCCCCCCCCCCCCACCCCCCCCCCCCCCCACCCCCCCCCCCCCCCACCCCCCCCCCCCCCCACCCCCCCCCCCCCCCACCCCCCCCCCCCCCCACCCCCCCCCCCCCCCACCCCCCCCCCCCCCCACCCCCCCCCCCCCCCACCCCCCCCCCCCCCCACCCCCCCCCCCCCCCACCCCCCCCCCCCCCCACCCCCCCCCCCCCCCACCCCCCCCCCCCCCCACCCCCCCCCCCCCCCACCCCCCCCCCCCCCCACCCCCCCCCCCCCCCACCCCCCCCCCCCCCCACCCCCCCCCCCCCCCACCCCCCCCCCCCCCCACCCCCCCCCCCCCCCACCCCCCCCCCCCCCCACCCCCCCCCCCCCCCACCCCCCCCCCCCCCCACCCCCCCCCCCCCCCACCCCCCCCCCCCCCCACCCCCCCCCCCCCCCACCCCCCCCCCCCCCCACCCCCCCCCCCCCCCACCCCCCCCCCCCCCCACCCCCCCCCCCCCCCACCCCCCCCCCCCCCCACCCCCCCCCCCCCCCACCCCCCCCCCCCCCCACCCCCCCCCCCCCCCACCCCCCCCCCCCCCCACCCCCCCCCCCCCCCACCCCCCCCCCCCCCCACCCCCCCCCCCCCCCACCCCCCCCCCCCCCCACCCCCCCCCCCCCCCACCCCCCCCCCCCCCCACCCCCCCCCCCCCCCACCCCCCCCCCCCCCCACCCCCCCCCCCCCCCACCCCCCCCCCCCCCCACCCCCCCCCCCCCCCACCCCCCCCCCCCCCCACCCCCCCCCCCCCCCACCCCCCCCCCCCCCCACCCCCCCCCCCCCCCACCCCCCCCCCCCCCCACCCCCCCCCCCCCCCACCCCCCCCCCCCCCCACCCCCCCCCCCCCCCACCCCCCCCCCCCCCCACCCCCCCCCCCCCCCACCCCCCCCCCCCCCCACCCCCCCCCCCCCCCACCCCCCCCCCCCCCCACCCCCCCCCCCCCCCACCCCCCCCCCCCCCCACCCCCCCCCCCCCCCACCCCCCCCCCCCCCCACCCCCCCCCCCCCCCACCCCCCCCCCCCCCCACCCCCCCCCCCCCCCACCCCCCCCCCCCCCCACCCCCCCCCCCCCCCACCCCCCCCCCCCCCCACCCCCCCCCCCCCCCACCCCCCCCCCCCCCCACCCCCCCCCCCCCCCACCCCCCCCCCCCCCCACCCCCCCCCCCCCCCACCCCCCCCCCCCCCCACCCCCCCCCCCCCCCACCCCCCCCCCCCCCCACCCCCCCCCCCCCCCACCCCCCCCCCCCCCCACCCCCCCCCCCCCCCACCCCCCCCCCCCCCCACCCCCCCCCCCCCCCACCCCCCCCCCCCCCCACCCCCCCCCCCCCCCACCCCCCCCCCCCCCCACCCCCCCCCCCCCCCACCCCCCCCCCCCCCCACCCCCCCCCCCCCCCACCCCCCCCCCCCCCCACCCCCCCCCCCCCCCACCCCCCCCCCCCCCCACCCCCCCCCCCCCCCACCCCCCCCCCCCCCCACCCCCCCCCCCCCCCACCCCCCCCCCCCCCCACCCCCCCCCCCCCCCACCCCCCCCCCCCCCCACCCCCCCCCCCCCCCACCCCCCCCCCCCCCCACCCCCCCCCCCCCCCACCCCCCCCCCCCCCCACCCCCCCCCCCCCCCACCCCCCCCCCCCCCCACCCCCCCCCCCCCCCACCCCCCCCCCCCCCCACCCCCCCCCCCCCCCACCCCCCCCCCCCCCCACCCCCCCCCCCCCCCACCCCCCCCCCCCCCCACCCCCCCCCCCCCCCACCCCCCCCCCCCCCCACCCCCCCCCCCCCCCACCCCCCCCCCCCCCCACCCCCCCCCCCCCCCACCCCCCCCCCCCCCCACCCCCCCCCCCCCCCACCCCCCCCCCCCCCCACCCCCCCCCCCCCCCACCCCCCCCCCCCCCCACCCCCCCCCCCCCCCACCCCCCCCCCCCCCCACCCCCCCCCCCCCCCACCCCCCCCCCCCCCCACCCCCCCCCCCCCCCACCCCCCCCCCCCCCCACCCCCCCCCCCCCCCACCCCCCCCCCCCCCCACCCCCCCCCCCCCCCACCCCCCCCCCCCCCCACCCCCCCCCCCCCCCACCCCCCCCCCCCCCCACCCCCCCCCCCCCCCACCCCCCCCCCCCCCCACCCCCCCCCCCCCCCACCCCCCCCCCCCCCCACCCCCCCCCCCCCCCACCCCCCCCCCCCCCCACCCCCCCCCCCCCCCACCCCCCCCCCCCCCCACCCCCCCCCCCCCCCACCCCCCCCCCCCCCCACCCCCCCCCCCCCCCACCCCCCCCCCCCCCCACCCCCCCCCCCCCCCACCCCCCCCCCCCCCCACCCCCCCCCCCCCCCACCCCCCCCCCCCCCCACCCCCCCCCCCCCCCACCCCCCCCCCCCCCCACCCCCCCCCCCCCCCACCCCCCCCCCCCCCCACCCCCCCCCCCCCCCACCCCCCCCCCCCCCCACCCCCCCCCCCCCCCACCCCCCCCCCCCCCCACCCCCCCCCCCCCCCACCCCCCCCCCCCCCCACCCCCCCCCCCCCCCACCCCCCCCCCCCCCCACCCCCCCCCCCCCCCACCCCCCCCCCCCCCCACCCCCCCCCCCCCCCACCCCCCCCCCCCCCCACCCCCCCCCCCCCCCACCCCCCCCCCCCCCCACCCCCCCCCCCCCCCACCCCCCCCCCCCCCCACCCCCCCCCCCCCCCACCCCCCCCCCCCCCCACCCCCCCCCCCCCCCACCCCCCCCCCCCCCCACCCCCCCCCCCCCCCACCCCCCCCCCCCCCCACCCCCCCCCCCCCCCACCCCCCCCCCCCCCCACCCCCCCCCCCCCCCACCCCCCCCCCCCCCCACCCCCCCCCCCCCCCACCCCCCCCCCCCCCCACCCCCCCCCCCCCCCACCCCCCCCCCCCCCCACCCCCCCCCCCCCCCACCCCCCCCCCCCCCCACCCCCCCCCCCCCCCACCCCCCCCCCCCCCCACCCCCCCCCCCCCCCACCCCCCCCCCCCCCCACCCCCCCCCCCCCCCACCCCCCCCCCCCCCCACCCCCCCCCCCCCCCACCCCCCCCCCCCCCCACCCCCCCCCCCCCCCACCCCCCCCCCCCCCCACCCCCCCCCCCCCCCACCCCCCCCCCCCCCCACCCCCCCCCCCCCCCACCCCCCCCCCCCCCCACCCCCCCCCCCCCCCACCCCCCCCCCCCCCCACCCCCCCCCCCCCCCACCCCCCCCCCCCCCCACCCCCCCCCCCCCCCACCCCCCCCCCCCCCCACCCCCCCCCCCCCCCACCCCCCCCCCCCCCCACCCCCCCCCCCCCCCACCCCCCCCCCCCCCCACCCCCCCCCCCCCCCACCCCCCCCCCCCCCCACCCCCCCCCCCCCCCACCCCCCCCCCCCCCCACCCCCCCCCCCCCCCACCCCCCCCCCCCCCCACCCCCCCCCCCCCCCACCCCCCCCCCCCCCCACCCCCCCCCCCCCCCACCCCCCCCCCCCCCCACCCCCCCCCCCCCCCACCCCCCCCCCCCCCCACCCCCCCCCCCCCCCACCCCCCCCCCCCCATTTTCTCTCCGCTCCCTACAGGGAGAAAAGCGGCGCCCAGCTCAGGCCGGGTTGCTGCTGCTCGCTTCCCTGCAGGGGAGGGGAGAGAAAAGAGGCGCCCGGCTCAGGCCGGGTCGCTGTGCATGCTCCCCGTTCCAACGGGGAGCTTGAGGGATCCCCTCCGCAGGGGAGGGGAGAGGAAAGAGGCGCTGGTTCAGGCCGGGTCGCTGCTGCGCGCTCCCTGGTCCAACGGGGAGCTTGAGGGATCCCCTCCCCTGCAGGGGAGGGGAGAGAAAAGAGGCCTCCCGCCCCAGGCTGTCAGCTGTGCACGCCCCCCGCTCTGCAACTGGAGCGCTTCTTATAGGTTGGAGTGGAGAGAAAAGTGAAGCTGGCTCATGGCTCATGGATTCTTCAAGCAACACACTATAGTTGTTTGATACAAAGCGTAAAAAAAAAAAAACAAAATACGCAGTGTTATCTTCATTTTAAATGTCAAAAAGTATTTGCGGCTCCATGCGTTTTCTTTCCCTTGGAAAATGGGTCCAAATGGCTCTTTGAATGTGAAAGGTTCCCGACCCCTGCCCTAAGGTTTCATTTTCAAGCACTATACATAGTTCAGTTCAAGGGGCCATCCAAAATGCTCAGTGATCATTGGACAATCTATGCATTGGTTGCAAAGGAAGGAGGGGGGTCTTTAAATGCTATGCAGCAGCACCATGTTGAATATAAGAGTAGTATACTTTTTAACGACAGCTATATTCGTCCAACGATGACAGCTTGTGTCCTGATTGCATGTCACAATCATCATGGGATCTGAATGCTCACCAAGAAGTTTGACTTGCTGGCAAACAGCTCAAACCTGTCCAACAGAAAAAAGCCTCATCTTTGAATGTGCAGAAATGCAATCATCCAATCTTCCATAGCCAGTGCTTATTTAAAGAATTATAAAGACCACATTTGAAATAAGAAAGTGGGCTCCAGTCTGTGGAAGACAATGCTAGAATAAAATGTTGTTAGGGATAGCAGAGCATTTTAATAAATATGCATAAAGGGAGCATGGAATGAAAGGGTTGGCTCGCACACTGCCTGTGCATGGTTACTGTAACATGAACATAGTTTTAAAAGTCAGCAGTCCTAATAGGAATATCACTCACATTCACAATAATAGGTATAACTCACATTCTAGTGGCTACATAGGTGGAAAGTGAGGCAAATGTACTCATTTTGTCCCCATCCCCCTTTATGTGCATAGATTTCAATATGTGGGTTTTGTCTGAAGAGGGCTTCTGATGCCAGTGGTAGTCTCGCTAAAATGGTTGGGAAAGTGTCATATGCTTTAGAAAGACTGAGTCAGCCCTTTGATTGGTTCCTACAACCCAAGCACATTCTCTATCATTTCCAAAGTTCTCTGCAGTGGACCCCCACACCTTCTTTAACTCTTCAGACAGGAATACGACTCTCTGATCTGACTTGTCAGATATTTCCCACCTTTTCTCTTCAGGGATTGAGGCGCTTTAGAAATGTTAGTGTTTGATATAATAAAAGCACTTTCCCTCAGCCCTCTAACTGACCCAGAAAATGAAGGATGCCCATTGACTTAAAACCTTTCAAGGCAACCCCTTTATAATACACACAAAAATAAGTTGAACAGAATAAAAGCCTTATTAACAGAGAGGAGATAGGAAGGGGAGATGAATAACTTAGATATAACTAATGGATGAGGCAATTAAGGCAATTAGAGCTTGGCACAGAGATCCAGTATTGGTTTTTCCATCATAGACTTAATAATGCTTATTCATTTCAGTTCTCAATTACAGTTCAGCTTAGATGTTATATAGTTGATTCTTAGATGGTACAGTTACTTAAACTTAAGATGTTCTATCTAACGGCTTGTTCATACACACACACCAGGTTCTAACAGGCTTGGTACATATACTCAGTACCCTCACTCAGCCCTCTCAATTAGAAAAACACCCAACTACAACTTAAAACACTCTAGTGATGAAATACAAATCAAAACCCAATCCCCCAGATCAACTGGTACACTGGATTTTTTCCCTCACTGGAAATATTCCCAACTGGCTGGTATCTATGGCCTTCAGTGTGACTTTTTTTATAAACCTCTCCAACAGTTAGTCTATGTATGCTTATGCTTTCACCACAGGTCACAGGCTGATATCAGTAAATTCAGTCACATCTTGACTGAACTACTCCACCTCAGAGATGTTATGCTTTAAAGCTCAAGCATGATAGTCCAAAAACCTCTTCAAATGTTCTGTCAGGGAGTTAACATCCCCTCCCTCTGCATTATCTATCCATAAGGCCAATCAGAGTGCAGGATGCCACAGCCAATCATAAAACTTCCCCTTTTCTAGGTTTCTATGCATCACTCTGAATATAAACAATATTTTACTTGAGACAGACCTGCACTTTTGAAATTAACTTTTAAAACACGCATTTCTCTGCAATCCGTCACAATTTCAAATTGTTTTACAGAGCAATTCTGCAACTTTGTTTTTATGTAAAGTAGCCTGTATTGGAACTTCTGCAAGATTATTTCTCCAATTTCTGTTTTGCAGTAATAAAAACTATATTTTACTGTAGAGTAAGAGGATGCAGTTTCTCTAAAACTTCAGCAGTAATTTACAAACCGCAATGGTCTAGTATTTTTTAAGCCATGCATTTTTCAAAGAAATTTACAAATGCTCCCTTATACATTAAAACTGCTTAACTATTCAGGAACATCACCATTATTAAAATGATATATTAGTTTTCCATTAGTTTTTCAGATTACTCTGGCTCAGTGCAATCCCATATCATTACTACTATGTACTCCTAAATGGTGAAAATTACAGTTCTTGTCTTTAAAAAAGTCATTCTGAAAATAAATTCCTAGTAACTGACATAAGTATATTAGAACACTAAAGTACTGTGAAATACTGTAAATCTGAGACTGCATTTAATGTATAAAAATGCAATGAGAATTTTTTTTCTTTCTCTGAGATGGTATCCAATTTAGAACAAAGGAATCACTCCTTGTCAGTTCAAACCCATATGTAATGTGTACACTGTTCACTTTTAGAGCCTTTTGGAACCTTTGGATCTAGCATATCCCAGTGTTAGTGCAAGGCATAACTGTCATAGTTCTCTTGAAGGACACCAGGCTGAACAATCAGCAACTTTATTCTCTGGCAACAGTCCTCAGCTCTCTAAATTTACCTAACTTGTCCACTTCTGTCCTGCCCACAGCACAAAGACCCCCTTTTTAGATCCTACCTGAGTGTCAGTCCAAAGCTATGCCATTTCCTCTGGTCTTTGTTGTTCAGTTCACTACCCACTCTGTTCCATTTTCTCTAGCAACCAAATATGCTATTTTAATTGTGCTATTTAAATCCACTTGTAAACCTATTTTGAAAGCTCTTGTGTTCTCAGGATTCCAAGTAGAAGAAAGCCATGATAAAAATATAATAAATAAAATATCCTGCCAAAGCACTAGAAAGACTTCTAAGAACTGGCCAGCAATCATAGGGTAAAATGTCCACCCCAATGCACAAAAATAAACCAGGACTTGGGTACACAATGAGTGTTCTAATCCAACACACTTTCTCAAGCATATAAACATGATTGGAAGAGCACAAAGCTCCTAATTTTTTAATCAATAGGAGTTTCATCATGCTGCCCTCTGTTATCTGAAGAACTGGATCCCAAGGTAAATAACAGCAAATGCTTTCCTGTTGACAATTGTCAGATTTCATAACCAACTGCTGCTAGTGAAAAGTGTCCCTTTAAAATATAGTTAGCAAAGGGATATTGTTTGAACAGATATCTCTGTCTGAACTCATCTTGTCTTTCAACTGTTAAGTATTTCAGACTTTAATTACTGTGCTTTATAAAGACTATGACAGATATTTTTCACCCCTTCTACTTGATGGGCTTTTTGCCAAGATAAAGCATGAATTTCCTTCTGAAAAAATCAACTTAATTAATGCTACAGTTAACTCAACTGTGAGCCGCTTCCATAGTTCCATCACTTTTAGACTCCAAATACCCCTGCATAATTCAGTTTGGTTGATGTCTGACACAGTACAAAAAGGGAGATTTGTGATGTGGTTGCCAAGCTGACTTGCCAGACTAACAGCAAACTGACCATTGATCATTCATGCTCTTCTCAGACTGGTCACTCATTGTTTCCTCTTCCCTCAGCTGGGGAAAGTAACCAAACTATGCCACAGGTTGGTGCCTGGAATACAAAAGGGTAGGAAATCTTGTTACACTACTCTGGGCTCACAAGGTTGAAGGCTGCAACAATTGCATGAACCACTGTTGTCACAGCCTCTGCCATTTGTACAGTATCTTTGTGAGTGGTCACAATCATAGAAATGACAAAGATAGAATCAATTTATTGTCGAAGGCTTTCATGGACGGAATCTTGGGAATCACTTGGGAATAGAATCAATTGCTCTGTGGTGGCACTGGTTTTACAATCAGTGCCTCTGCACCATTCTTGCTAGTCTGCTGACCTCCTAGCAGCCCCATTCATGCCCACTAACCACATAACAATTACGTGTCCACTTAACTGTATGGGACAAGATATTTCAATTGATCTGGTTCAGCTTTAAACTTTCCCTCCTGTAAACTGCAATCCTGTCACTATGTATTTCCAAGGGGTCAAGAACATCTGTGCCATAAAGAACGTTAACTTAAACATTTTGGTACTGTCCAGAGCATGAATGGCATTTCAATTAAAATCTACATCACCTAGTGCACTAGAATATCTTTGTGAACAACATCTTTGTGAACAAAATTAGGTATCAGATATATCATGCAAATGAAAAGCAAGGGAAGATTCATTATAGGATTATTTCAACTATTCCTGAATTCCACCACCAATGCACCATTATAGACATGTACTCACATTACAACTGTTGTTCTGATTGGTTCTTAAGTGTTTCTGGTTCTTTTAGGGAGATACTTAGATGCTGCAGAGCAAATGCAGTTTCACTTAAATGACAGGTGTCTCTGTTTATGGTAAACCTTTTCCTCACAGTTCTGAACACTTCCCTAAAACACCCACACTTAACTCCAAAGGGATTCACACTGGTTTGGGACAGATTAAGCTCTGGGGTTTCTCTAAACCCTCACTTAACTCTGCCAGTTAAGCTAACACACTCCCATTAATTCTCCAGTTCAGTATCTAGATATGGTCTTCTCACAATAGCCAAGCCCTCTGTGTGGTCTTAGCAGTGTTTCTGTGAACTAAGTTTCCTTCTTGTTTTCCACCAACTCCTCCTAACCTCTGCTGAAAACAAGGATCATTCCTCTCAGTCTTTGAGATCTCTTTGAGAATACTGGCCCCCTAGCTGTTCTCACTCTGTCTCTCTCTGCCTTTAGACACGATCTCCAACTGACTGAATCTGAGGACTGACATGATCTGTGTGAGGACTGACACAATCTCTTGACACAATCTCTTAAAGAATCTGAGGACTGACACAATCTCTTAAACTTCCCTCTCTGACTGGCTTTCTCTGCTTTTACAAGGGAGAGGACGCCCTCTCTTTGGCTTCTGGCTACTGCATTTCAGCCAGCTAATTAGGTTGATTTCTGGTTAACACTTGGTGCTCCTGCTCTGGCTGAACTGCACCTTTTCAGATTAACCCTTTTAAAGCCTAATCCATCACACCATCACCTCTCTGCCAGGGTGCCAAAAGCTCCAGCCATGACATTTTTAGGACCCTTGATGGCTGACCCCTCCATTGAATCCAAGCTGGTAGAAGACTTCAGAGACAGTTCTGGGGCCAGACTCAGGTCATGGCACAGGGAGGGAGGTCCAGGGCTGTGCTCAGAGTCCCCATCAGCTGGCAAAGGAGCTGACTGGCAAGTCTTGAGCTGATTATGCTGTCCTTCAAAAAAGGATCTGTAAGGGAACTGGCCCCACCATCTGCACCTGTGTGGGGGACATGGGTGTCAATCAAAGTGGACAGAGGAGTGAGGGCCACAATGGCCCACTTACAATGGAAGACCTTAATGCCATGTCCCTGCATCCACCACCCAACAACTCATTCATCTGTCACATCCACCTTCTGCCAGCCCTTTCTGTATGGGTCATCATCTGGTGAAGAAGAAGATGGAGGATGGAGGACCTGCCAGTTTCAGGAGTGGATCAGTACCCTTTCCTTGTTGATCAGCATCTGCCTGGACCATTTCCAACTAGACAGGGTTGCCATACAATGAATGTACAGTGCCATACATTACAAGATTCATTGGTTCTCCTAACACATCATGGGCCAAATACACTTACTCACTTTCAGCTCCATTTTCTGTATTGAGGAGATTCTGACATTTGTTCAGAAAACTCAACCATGCCTCCTTTCCTCTTCCATTTCCTCCTATTAAATACACAGTAAAGGACTTTAGAATCCTATTTCTGTTCTTTTCAGGTCTCTTGTCAATAGTGTTTGCATATACTTGTGTCAGTTTGCAACTTGTCTTTAATAAATGCCCACTAGCTATTGTGTATGTGGGCTTTTACTGAATAATTAATATTTCTCTTATATTCAAATGCATGCAGGAAAGTATAAAAACGTGATGTTTCTTTACATGTATGTTCACTGATGATAATATGTGGCTCTGTGGGAGGGTGTTCATCTCTAATTCTTGCCCCATATGAGTGTTCCCTTACATTACTTCAAACAATTGTCCTCTTTTCAAATATCCTTTTTAATGTTCTATGAGCTTCCCAATTGTCTTTTACTTTTTTCCTTTTACAGGATTATTTCGCTCTATTGATAGAGAATAGAAAAAGTAATGTCTCTGACAAAAGAAGGTTTTGAACCCAGATCTTGAGTGCACAAATCCAATTAATTGTTCAATCGTTTTCTCTAATGCTTGTCACATTAAACATTAGTGGGGGGAGGGAGAAGAAAGAGAGTGAAAAGCACCATGTGGCTCAAAGTGAGCACAAGACGTAAAACTTATATAAGTTATTTGTTCAAGATCATAACATTTCCTCCCATGCACTTATTTTAGAACAGTATAGCAGAGCTTTTTTCCTTGCATTTTTAAACATATTTTCAGAAAAGAACAAAAAAAATCCAATAAGGTATTTCATTACATCGTTCAGTAGTTCTGTTGTAATGACAAAGAAATTGCTTAAAATGTGTTTAGTTCACATCACTTTGTGCAGTAGATTCTCTCAAGAAGTTCCAGCCTAACATGATAGAAATAATAGAAAAGAATATTAAAGACAAATGGGGACATAAAATCCACCTGGAAAAAAACAATATTGTTTTAGCTATTACCCACCCATTTCTCTGATTGAATCAGAATTGCACAAAGCACTTTTTCTCCTCATAATTCATTATCATTACCCTGTCCCTAAAGTCTTTATGGCTTTATTTAGTGCTCAACCAGACATCCTATCAAAAACTAAGCAAAATGGGGGAGAGAATACTGTAGGTCTAGCCCCACAGATCAGAACAACGTATCAGTATCCATTATCTGACATCTGCCCTGCTTTTTTCTGCAAAGCTCAGGCACAGTTCCATTGTTTTAGCTGACTGTACTTGACAGGAGAGATGACTGATTAAAGTGACAGACAGTATTTCAATAGAGAGAGTAGCCTGTTTTAGCTGGGGCCTGTCTACTCCAGTAAATCTTTGCTTTTATCAGCTCAGTGCAACTGGCTCATTTAGACCAGATCAGTGGCAGTCCATCTCTTTTCCAACCCCTTGTCAGTGACAGCCTTCAGGTGCCTAAGCTTGCCAGGTTTGATCTGAGTCAAACCCTAGTGTGAAAAGGGATTAACCTGTAAGATTGGGCTAGGCTCTCTCTTTAAGTGTCTTTTCGACAGTGACAAGAGAAGGCATAAACTCCATTACACTTAGGTAAACTTTCTTTGCATTTCACACTTCATTTGCATTCATTCCCAACAACCAAACCTGAGCACTTATTACGCTAGCAAAAAAGAAAAGTCTTAAATAGTGTAGCGAAGAGGAGTTTGTCCTTAAACAAAACATCAGTGAAATATGCTTCTTGGGAGAAAAAAAAATCTGTGCATCTTTGCAAAACATGAAATATTCATTGTTTATTCTAAAATATTGTGCAAAATAAACCTTCAAAAAGGCATTATATTTTAAAAGAGTTTCATATATCAGCAGAACTATGAAATAAAGTGAATTATTGGGAAGTAGACTACAGAGTCTCATACATTAAAACTATTAAGAGAAATCAATCAAAACTTTCTACTAATAAAAAAGATTGGATTAAGTGAATTTTGCTGGTCTGAAGGAAGTCTTCTGGGAGAATGTATGCATCCTTATTTACAGATTCCTAGCTACACAAAGTTGCTCATAAAATAACTTATTTATATTATGGTTACCAGTTTGTTTCTGGATACATTTGGGCATGTGAGCATTAGACACTATGCAGGCAACTCTTGCAGTGTCAATGTAAGCAGTTACATTCTTTGAAACCCACTGAAATCTATGGGCCTAGAAGGTGTAATGGTTTATGATGGTACTATTGGACCTCAAAATGCCCCTTTAATTGATTTGTCATTCCCAATAAGTGTTAAGTATATAGACAGGCTCCTCTGGGCCGTACAGCAGTTTGTCTCTTGAATGCAGGCACATGTGAAATAAGGGAAAGGATTCTACTTTTGCCTTTCTGTTGTCAGTCAGGAATGTACCCGTGCAGTCTGCCCATAATGGAAATAATTATCTCTCAGAAATCAAAGAACAAATTGTAACCAAATTGTATTCTATTTCCACATAAGTATAATAGTGAAGAAATCGAAGAGGTGAAACAGAATACAGATAGCAAAATAAAAGTGTGGATCCTTGTTACCTAAATTGTACAGGCGTTCATCCTTTTCCCTCTTTTGGGAACAGGTCACTTTTTCACAGCAGGCAATTAGGCTTGGCAAATGAGTCCCTGAGAAGCAGTAAATTTATTTTGGACCTGTCAGAAAGTGGAGTGTTCAAACTTTCATGCCAAAGGAGGACCAGTGTCATAGCCTCTTTGCACACCACATTTGCAGTGCTGACCACAAAGGAATCAAGCACGGTACATAAGGGAACCCATAGGTGCTGGAAGAGGGGAAACATGCCTACCCAAGATTTCTAAGTCCATCTTCGACATCCCTGCTTAGGGTGCTCCCACCAGATGGGTGGCAATGCAAGCAAGTGCTTTTTTTGGTCTTGGTGCCAAAACTTTGGAACACCCTCTCCTGCTTTGGAGACACTTGTCTGTCTCCTGCTATCATTCTTTTCCATCAATAAGTAAAGACTATTTTGTTTGCTTTGTTTGGCGTTTGCTCATTAACTCTTCCTAACCCTCCTCCCTGTTTTGTGTTTACATGAATTTGTGCATTTTGTTTCATTTAAAAAAATATTTTACATATATTTGTATTTTAAATATTTTATTTTAACGTGTATATATACGTTATAAACAGGGAGGAGGGTTAGGAACAGGGAGGAGGGTTAGGAAGAGTTAATGAACAAATGCCAAACAAAGCAAAAAAAATAGTCTAGAGTAAAACAAAACTAGAGTAAAAAAATTGTTGTTTATTATTATATATATATATATGTGTGTACGTGTGTATATAATACTCCAACTAGAGTAAAAACACGTTAAACCAAAAACCGTTTTGTTCAGAAAGTGATATAAAATTGCCACATGCATTCTTTAAGTCACAGAAAAGAAAATAATGCTGCTGCTTCAGCTGTCCCTCTGTTTGGTTCAATATCACTTGCATGTATTTTTCAGTGGGAGGGGGAGTCATTTCTATGTAACATGCATTTCAGTTTTTCAGTGTCCTTCTCCTTGCCTGGTTCCTTTGTTTTGCATGTCTGAACTGCTGACACATATAGCTGTTTCCTACAAATGTGGAATTGGATTAAGGACCACCTTTTCTGCAACTGTGAGTGGCTGTTGCTTAGCAACTTTGTCTTATTTTGTGGGGGTTCCTCTGTGTATGTTGCAAGTTGAAAGTGATAGGACTTTAAATTTCATATATTTGTTGCCAGCAGCACCTGACAGAGCAGTTCAGTAGTTAGACCTGCAGCAGGATGATTGAGAAGGAGAGGAAAATTCCCACTTGTCAACACCAAAAGGAGGTGCAGATAGGAGATGCCTCAGCACCATGTAAGAGGCAGCACCATCTGCAAGGGTAGTTGTCCTGCCTAATTGGTAACTGCATGCTTGTAACATGCTGCCTCCAATGCTGTTTCCCATTTCCTGCAGTTAAGGGTGCAAATTCCACTCTCATCTATATCTCTCAAGGCCAACTGCAGGCAGTCTCTCATGTCTACACCTACAATAACTTTTCTTTTATATTGCCATTTAGTACAAAGAAGTAGGAGAGAAAGCCAGTTTTCCTCACATCTTTCCTCAATGTCTTAAATTTGGAAGGAACAGAGGAGAGAAATGAACTTTAAAATATTCACTCTGAAGGGTGGCTACATATGTTACTAGGCTGCAGCAAAAGAGGATGTATAAATGAATACATGCTTTTTTGGATACTCATTAATGTCTCCCATAGGATGAGACATGAGATAGAGCCCTACATGAAAAGCCTACTCAAGGGAAATGTGTAACTCTCTCAGTCACATGTTATCCTGGAAGCACAAAAAGAGTAGGTATAACTTTGGCACCTGATAATGTGAAGAGCCAACTTCAAGCAACATACCTGCACTTTGAACATGCTTGTCAACAATGTTATAACACCTTGATATGGAATGTGCTTTCTATTAGCTTTCTTCTTTCCATCTTATTCCCAAGTCTTCCTCTTTATATATTATCCTTTCTTTTCTCTCAGCTGCTTAGAGTGATTTGACACATCTTGATTAGTACAATATAAATCCCCTTTCTGTGCGATAAAGCAGCTATAGAATTATAACTCAAGATAAGAAGGGCTACTCTTCAACACATGGTAAAACATTTGAAATGAGGCTGGGGAAGAAAAATAAAGAATGAGGAACACGTTTTTGCAAGCCGGGTTTCTGTAGCCAGCTAAATGAATCTAAAGTAGTGCTCACAGTTTGATAATTAGATAATGCTATTGTTCAAAATCAGACAATACCAGTTTACAGTTCAATAAACAATTTGTTACACTTGCTTGCTCAAAGTAAACCTCAGTGTCAATGCAAACAGTTAGTACAGAGGTAGTGAAATAAATTGGTCTCCTGAGTAACTATATTCACTACAATTCAGCGACTTTTCATTGGTCGAAGATGTTAATTTATAAAGGTTTTTAAGTGGTCTTTCATATGTGCTGACATTTCGAGAAATGTCTCAACTTTCTTCTGGCCTGGAGGAGGAGGAGAAAGAGAAGAAGGAGGAAGAGGAGTAGGAGTTTGGATTTATACCCCACCTTTCTCTCCTGTAAGGAGACTCAAGGTAGCTTACAAACTCCTTTCCCTTCCTCTCCCCACCATAGACACTTTGTGAGGTAGGTGGGGCTGAAGGAGTTCTGAATGAACTGTGACTAGCCAAAGGTCACCCAGCAGGGATGTAGGAGTGTGGAAACACATCTGGTTCACCAGTTAAGCCTCAGCCTCAGGCGGGGGAGTGGGGAATCAAACTCGGTTCTCCAGATTAGAATCCACCTGTTCTGAACTACTGTACCATGCTGGTTCTCCAGAACAGAAGTAGAAGGGGGCGGAGAAAGAGAAGTATTCTCAGGGTAGTGGAAATATGGCAGTGTGAAACACGTAAAAGGTAACAACAGGTTGGTCATTAACCCAATTAAGTCTAAAATTGTGGTTTTCTCCAATGTTTTTAGACCTTCAAGATGGTCTATCCAAGGTGCTGACATGGAGCAAGTTAAATTGTTCAAATACCTTGGGATAATATTCCATCATAAGTCAACCTGGACCACACACAGAGATAACACCCTTAAAGCCTGCAAAAATTTATCCGCTGCAGTACTGAAATTCTTTAATATCAATGGTGGTAGATTCATACCAGCAGCATTGAAGGTGTTTAACGCTAAGGTGGCCCAGCACCTTTTAGTATATGGGAATCCCCATCTGGATCCAAGCATGGGTAACTGCAGAAATTGGAACGCATCCAATCCAATTTCCTATATAAGATACTTTGGCACCCGCATTGTGTCCCCTTCTATGGTGTTCTTTTTTTTGTTGTTTGGAATCAAGGGCAACATTTATTAGAAACAAGGGCATGGGTTGTAACTTTTGAAGTTTTGGCTGCATCTTTGTTTCTGCACTGAGCTAGCCTAACAGTTTGTCCCAGTTAGAAATGAGATAGCTTCAGCTTTCAAAATGAGTGGCTACATATATTGAAAAAAAAGATCTTTTCCTTTGGGCTTCTCTTGGGAGGCCCTACAAATGCTCACCACTCCGGAGATTTACCATCGGCTTAAAGACTAGATTATTTGATCAAGAGTACCAATTTCTCACTGAGCAAAGCGCCAAAGCTCTTGCTCTCCAATATCTCTTTGGGATTATCCTCAGAAATCCTAGCCCTGCTATATACTTGCAACAATCCTTATTAATTACAATTGTACCCAGATTGGGTCATGACTAGAGCAAAGGTGTAACTCTTTTCCGTCAGTACATCTTCCAAGGTCGCTTCATCTGGTATTCCCACAAAATGAGAAGCCGTTAAGTAATGCCGATTTTGTCCTGATACAACTGATACACTTTCTCATGTTCTGCTTCATTGTTCAAAATACAACATCAGAACCGATTTGAGAACTGTGTTACCAACAGGATTTATGCTCCTTTCTGATAAAATAAAAATGGCTAAGCTTCTAAATAATTCTTATGTTGAAATCTCAGAAGCTGTTGCTAGATTTTTACTCTGTGTACTGCAAGTTGAGCAATAATGATCTTTTCATTGTATTTGAAATTCTTGGCACTGGTTTTATGCCTAATAAAGGTTTTGGATTTGGTAAAAGGTAACAGAATATCAGATCTTTGAAATACCTGATCAGAGGCAGGAGCAGAGATTTAAAGGCCTGAATAAGGCCATAGACCACTTGCTATACTAACAAGGCTTGGGAATGACTATGAATGCCCAGGTAGTGAGTGCCCAGTCTACCTAGCTAAATAGCAGTTCCACCTCTAGGCTCATTCTGCACATGCAGAATAATGCACTTTCAAACTGCTTTCAGTGCTCTTTGAAGCTGTGCGGAATAGCAAAATCCACTTGCAAACAGTTGTGAAAGCGGTTTGAAAACACATTATTTTGCGTGTGCAGAAGGGCCCCTAGACGGCTTTGCCTATTACATTCTACATTTATTTGCTTATTGCATTTTAATCCAATTCTTCCACTAAGGAGCTAGAGGCTTCTGCTTGCTTCCTATTTGCGTGCAGATGGAGGACTCGACTGGTGGGCCTGGTGCCTGTGCTCTGGGTGGCTGCTGCCCGAAGTGGGGGCAGAGGCAGAGGAGATGGAGATGCTAGAGAGGTGCAGAGTGGAGCCAACCATTTTTTCTAAACTAAAACCTCAGCATTCAGGTTAAATTGCTGTGTTGGCACTTTGCGATAAATAAGTGGGTTTTGGGTTGCAGTTTGGGCACTCGGTCTCGAAAAGGTTCGCTATCACTAGCATAGCTTTTTCTTGAAAAATCGCAAGACCTGCAATCCAGTTTCACCAATAATAGTGAATCACTATCTTTAGCAGGCTTGGGCACTTGACCGGTCAAAAAAGTTTTCACCAACTGACTAGTAAAATGTTAATAAACAAGGAACCACAAAAAAGATAATTTAATTGTCAATCAATTTCATATCATGCTTCAGTTACAAAAACCTCTTTGTTTACTGTTGTTGTAAAACAATACCATTAACCTTTAAAAAACTGAGTTTTCAGCAAGGTTTCCAAGAAACTTGAACAATTCATTGACTATTTCTTCTGTTTAGTTTTCATATTATAACATTAGGATCAGTCTACAATTGTAATTTAAAAAAAAAGAATGAAAGCACACTAATAGCAGCTTTTAAAAGCAAGTTTGTCTGAAGATACCTGCATTTCAGATCTAACACTGGACACTATTTAACTGCAGTCAAATGAGAATTGAGGACCAGCATGCCAAGTCTGAGTTAATTGATTTAATTTTTTTGATGGCATATAGACCACAGCACATATTTCTCAATAGTAAATTTATGTACAGCTCTGAGCAACCTACAGTAATAGCACAACAGGACTGTAATGCCAACAGGAAGAATCACAACTTGCGTCAGCACACTGGTTAATATACTCCATTCTAACCTTTATTTTAAAGACACAGCATAGGACAAGCAGGTTAGAGTCTCAACTATAATGTTTAAACAGACTAAAATAAGTAAATAAAATAATGGTTGCTTACAGTAGGAAACTTCAAAATGCAATAATCTCTATCAAGGTTTTAATGTCAATAGCAAGATTCAATGGTATTTCTACCGCACACTGAAATGATGGAAGAATGATAGATCACATTAACTTCCACTTTTCCCAAGACAGACAGCTCACAGTGTTGCTATTTTCCATGGAAAATATTTGCTTAGCCTTAAGTCATTGTTCTCCACTTTGGACCATTAATTCATGTACATCTAACAAAATCGGGGAAGGTTTGCGACAGCATTTATAAATTATAAATGACCAAGGAAATCATTACAAGACGAGGAGTCTGTCCTGCCATTTCCTGCATTGTTCCTAATACATTACACTGTGACATTTATAAAAATGAAAAACAAATAGAAATTAGATTTAAGTCTAAAATGATTAATCATATAAATACTATTGAACTATTTTTAAATTAACTGTTTAAAAATACATAATGTATTTGCTCTTAAAATGCCATTACTTTATTTTATGGCGAGTCATAAATTAACTATTGAACCAAAATGACTTTTTTGTTTCAGATTTCAATAATTTATTTAATGACTCGAAATAGATGTGCCCGGGATATTCCTTGCTGTTGCTGATACCTCCATCCACCCCCACTTCACCAATCTCAGTTTTGTCACCAGCCCTTTGTATATTCAATTTTTTTGCCAAATGTGATATAGTACAGGGCTCAGATGATCTGAGCATAGTCTGTTAAACTGGGCCCTTTTTCAGACCACTGGCCCATTCAAATTGGTACTATACATTCTGACTAGAAGTTGCCCTCCAAAGTCAAAGTCTTACACATCTTCTGCTACCAGATCTTTTAACTGGAGGTGCTGGAGATTAAATACAGGACTTACTGGATGCAAATTATGGACTCTGCCATGGAGCCTCAGACTTTTCCCTCAGACTACAGTTATCCTGCTAATATCCTCGATTATTTTATCACAGATGATAAAAACAGGCTAGAGCCCTTGTCTCTATTGACATAACAACCACACCATAATGAAAATTAATAACAACCGTTTAACACATAATAGATATTTATATCCTTAGGGTTCTCAGCTAACCTAATGACTGCATGTATAGAGATCCAAAGGAACAAAGCAGTTCTTTTGTTCAGCTGCTGTTTGAAAGAATTCCCACTTGGGGTCACATAGACAGAGAAGTCACCATAGAGGGCAAATAGTTGCTATTTTATCTTCTAGCAACAGTAGGTTGTTACAGAGTTCCAACATTCACAAGCTCCCCACAGGTAAAAGAAGAAAAGGAAGAGTTTAGATTTATATCCCCCCTTTCTCTCCTATAGCAGACTCAAAGGGACTTACAATCTCCTTGCCCTTCCCCCCTCACAACAAATACCCTGCGAGGTAGGTGGGGCTGAGAGAGCTCCGGAAAGCTGTGACTAGCCCAAGGTCACCCAGCTGGTGTGTGTGGGAGTGCACAGGCTAATCTGAATTCCCCAGATAAGCCTCCATAACTCAAGCGGGAGAGCTGGGAATCAAACCCGGTTCCTCCAGATCAGAGTGCACCTGCTCTTAGCCACTACACCACTGCATACCAGCAGTAGGACCCAATCCACAGTCGAAACAGCTAAAATTTACAGTGCAGTCCTAAAAACCCCAATGGGAGAGCCATACTGAATAGACCTAAGTAGGATTCTGAGTGTACTTGCATTGGACTGCTATTTTGAATGGACAATAGAAGATTGGAATAGGTCAGCTGAATAGCTAGCCAGGTTGTCATCACTCCTCTATGTTAAGTATTGGCCAGCTAGAGTGTTGTGGGGTTTCCGAGCTGTATTGGCCAGCTGGAATAATAACCAACTATAATAACCAACTGGAACCACCATGGTCAGATGCCGTAATCCTTTGATTGCGAATTTGGGCGGGGGGGGGGGGGCAATAGCAGAGTAAGGCTTTCAATCTTCTACTACCAACTATTTTAACTGGAGATACTATATAAACATATCAGAACAGGATAATTTTTGCCAGGTTCTCATCAGGGCAAGTTCATAAGGGGTAATGTCTCAGTGGGCTACCACATCGAGGACTTGAATGTGCAAACCACTCATCACAGAGAAATCATCATAGTAAGAGTTTTATTATCATATAAATTTAATAAATAATAACAATAACAATCTTTTGGGCTATTCTTTCCAATACAGTCATTTTGCACATTCCACTGTGAAAAATGAGTTGGGGATGTCAGAAGTCAGAAGACAAAGCAGGGACCAGTGAGGGAATGCTTCCATGTACTATTTATTTGTGTCCCTAAAATAAACAAAAAACCCTGAGAGGAAACAGCAGGTAGTATCATAAGAGACTAAGCAGGGATCAGTCAAGGAATTATACCATGAGTTTCTCACAGGTCTCTGCTCATTGTTTTCTAATTCTGTAATATGTCTTGAATCTCAATGGGAACTATGCATTATATAAATAAAGTGAGAAATTATTATTACATATTTCTGCATAGCAATGCTGGACTTCCTTAGTGGTCTCCAATCTAACCAGGGCCACCCCTGTTTATCTCCTGAGCTCTGAAGAGATCCGGCTAGCCTGGATTACAGCACGATCTTAATACTGACTATTTATTATAACATAATAATTTTGCCACATGGTTAAAGGTAAAGAGAAATTCCCACCACTTATTCATTTGTGTCCCTTAAATAAGCCAAAAACCGAGAAAAAAGTATACATTTAAAACAGCAGGTAGTATCATAGGAGACTAATTAAAATATGTAATGCCTATTGCCTTGGCTTTTGTAAAATCTACGGTTAAAACCCAATGAAGTTAGGAGAACCAATTAGAACACAAGTCACGTCTAACTATTTCATTATCCATGTCCTGCAGCACAGTAGCCCACTGAATACCTTTTTAAAGCTCTGCCGTGACAGCGGCAGGTTGAATATAATGAACAATGTTAAAAATGGGGATGCAAGACGACAAAGCTGGGGAGGAAGAAATCGCCTGGAAAACTGACTGGCTGTAATTACTGGATGCTGGTTCTGTCTCAGTTGGCTTTTGAACAAAGGTAGCCACCTTCAGTAAGTTATATTTTTAAATTAAAGCAGGAAAAGATGCAAATATTAGTGATATACAGACAGTCCTTAACCAAAATCATTGTCTGTTTCAATTACACTCATTTTTTTTCCTTTTAAGTTATAGAGCCTGTGATATTTGCAGAACAACCAAACTCATGCACAGCAGTGAATTGTCTTTCATGTCAGCTCTGTGAATCACTGGGATCTTATTAGGAAGAAAAAATTTTGAGGGCCTCTACCATACCAAATGCAGGCCAACAGTTATATATGCAGACCAGGGAATTTCTTGAATCTCCTGTTTTTGAAGCCTTTCTCAAACTGCAAAAACTGAGAGAGATGATATGTCAAGCTCCTGCAGGTCAGAGTGAACACCTGCTGAGCTGTTTTTGACTAAAGTTACCAGATGCTCTGCCATAGCAGGCAAGCTCCCAGACCTGGCTCCCAGACCGGACCATTGTTCTTCAGAAGCCAGTATGGTATAGTAATTAAGAGTGGCAGAATTTAATGCAGAGAACCAGGTTTGTTTCTCCACTTCTCCACAAAAAAAGCCTTCTGGGTGACCTTAGGCTAGTCACAGTTCTCTCAGAATTCTCTCAGTTCCACCTACCTCACAAAATACTGTTTTGAGACTCCTTATGATAGAGAAAAGCAGGGTATGAAAACCAACTCTTCTTCATCATTCCATTAGGAGAAAAATAGAGGGTTGGAACTGATGCTGTGTCATGCAGTGACATCATTTCTGACTGTAGCTGGATATGACATCACAGTGCTCGGGGAGGTTTCCGGTTCCGGTGATGAGCGTAAGCCTGTATGCTCTTTTACTCCTACATGCTTTTATCTTTTAATGTTTAAATATTTTTTTACTTCGGATTTTATTAAGCACAGTTGATACAGAGGACATCACAGTGCTCTGAAAATCCTCCAAATAGGATCAAAACCATTCTTAGATTTTGAAATATCCCTGAAGCCAAATTGCAATGTTATCCTCCCATCATCACCATTTTTGTCCCATTGGAGTGAGGAGGCTGGCTGGCAACCCTACCTAAATTTGCAATGCCATCCAACTACAGTTGTGCCCTCTAAGCCCAATGACCTCAACAGGCTTGGAAGGATGTACCTCTGCTTAAGACTGCTCTATTGGTCAATTCAAATTGTGCTGCCCCATGCTGAACCTAATGTTATTCCCCATTGCAAGCCATTCATTCAAGACATCACTAATAATGGGAACAGAAGTATTCCTCCTCATGACCAAAGTGTTGGTATTATGGGAAAAGACAAAATGAGTTTTGCTCATTCACAAACTCTTCAGTTTTTTCGCATTGGGAACATCTCCTGCAATAACTACACTTACACAAAGTAAAATTAACAGAGGAGATATCACAGGCGCTTATTAGCTTTTGTGTGTGAAACAGTTTGAAAGCTTTTACAATTGAAACTGTTTAAAAATTGAAAACTGTTGTAACAACAGCTGCATGCTCTGTGTAGAAAAGGACAAAAACTAGAGCAGTCCCTTCTGTAAAAATGTACATAAAAATAAGGAGGGTAAAGGAAATTAAAAAGGGATATGAGAGGATAAGCAGGAGGGAGCTAAAGAAAAATATTCAGTGAGAAAAAAAGACTCTAAAAAGTTTCTTTTTCAAAGTAAAAGATGCTAAAGTAATGTGGACATCATTTCAGCTGCTCTACATCCATCATAATATTTTTTCCTTTTGTGGATTTAAGTCCAAGAAGGAAAAGATTCTAGGCTTAAAGAAAATAGAGAATTAGCCTTTGTGCAACTATTTGTCACAGATTTGTTTGTTTTTAATTTGACCCATTTCTTGGACTTTGTCAGGATAGCACGAGGCACAGATTTGTAGAGGACAGCACATTCTGTTTTACACTTTATGGGGTTTTTTTTCCCCCTCATATTTTACTGTTTAACAAAATGACTTCAACCACCACCTGTTTCAATGTTTTATTCATAAATGTTTCATATTTGTACCAAAAAAAGATATACTTGAATTGCTTAGAGGTAGATAACTTAAGAGAAAAATGTGCTTGAATGTGTAAATTGGATTACAGATCCCCACTGCAGTTCCATTGTAGAAATATAATTTTATGATGTATGAGTTATATTTTTACCTTGAATTTCTCTGTATACAGAGGTACCAGATAAAAGGGAATATATAATAGCTAGGTATAACAATGTGAATAATCATTTGGTCAATTTCACCTATGTGATGGTAACCTCACAGATTGATTATAACAGAGATTTCTATCTAGGGCTAGCCTAAATTCTGCTAAATTTCCATAAGCAATGCTCCTGCCCATCTCCTGGTGTGAGGTGTACAGCAGGTACAGGACTCACATAATTGCTTGTTATAGTGGTTACCTGCTTGAAGAATCTACTTTTCTAGTATGAGTCCTCCTGCACCAGAGTAAGTCCAATGGAAGAAGTCAGAGAAAGACTTAGAAAAATAGAAAGATAGAATTGGAAAATACCTCAAGAATCATCCAGTCCACCCTCCTGCATAACATGTCCTCCCCCAGTGAATCTTTCTCTATGCCCAGAGGAAGGTAAAAAAGCTCCAGGATCCCTGGCTAATCTGGACTGCAGGAAAATTCATTTCTAATCCCACAGAAGTGATTGGAATTACCCTGGACTTTTAAGAAGGGCCACTAGAGTGGAGCATCCCTTCCTGCCATTTCTCTCTTGATCTGCCTAACTTCACAGAATCAGCATTGCTGTTAGATGGCCATCTACCCTTCACTTAAAAACTGCCAAAGAAGGAAACCCACCACCTCTCAAGCAAGCCAACTGTAAGCCCTCTGACCAATCCTATAAAAATATATATTTTATATAGCAGTATATTTTCCTTTAAAATATATTGGCAGAAGCTAAGTTTTCACAGAAACTCTCAGTGTAAGTAGTGGCATGTTCCAAAGGTCACAAGTTAACATGATCTAATTAGAATGAGTAACTCCTAAATGACTTGGAGGTCTCATCCTGTGTAAGGGCATGCTTGATTACCACACCTGGCAAAGATACTGTTAAGACAAAGAATATGGAAAGCCACCTCAGTATCAGATTCTGCATTTCCCTATCTCTTCTGGAAACCAAGTTAGCAACAAAGGGTTGCTTCTCTGCATCTACTCTACCTTTGTCATGACTCTCCTAAAACCACTCATTTTATCCTGATCTAAATGTCTCAGCTAAATCTGAATATCCTGGGCAGTGACTCTCGAGAGTTAATCTGCATGGAAGCCTTTCAGCGTTTCCTCGTTTATCTTAACAAAGCAATTTTGGCCCCATTGTCCCGGGTTTAGCAGTAGATGGAGAAAGCTGACTAATTTACCTCCAGCACCCCAAACCCAGCACAGATGTGAGAAACTTAGTTATTGATTGGTTCCTTTCCCACCAAGGAGGCGACCCACCTACCTTATAAAAGTTTAGTTCACCCTAACTCCACTGCTCTATACTAGCCTGTACCTCCCTTGGTCCTGGTCAGTTTGAGACACGATGTCGTCCTTCGCCTGGATTCAGATGCTGGTCATTTGAATCCTTGCCTTCTACAAGATCTTCTTCAGCTGAATTTAGGTAACGTATTATCCTGAAAACCCCCCTCCATTTCTATCCTCCAATCTATCTTTTAAAACCTTTATATATCTTAGGAACTTGAATGTATGTGCTCTTATGCCTTACTGTCTGTTTGTATTTTTAAACAAATTTATATAAAACGTTTAAATTCAATTTGGACTCTTGCTTCTCTGTGGAATATTTTTTGCCAGAATTCCTTCCCCGTATTATACAGTCTAAAAGATCTCCTCTTGGCCCCTCTTGCTGCCAACGTGAGTGCTCATTCCCCTTTGCTACTTTTAAAACCATATGTGTGCTGTTATACTGTCAGCAGCTGGTGGAGATTCCCTTTAATAAAGTCCTTACCCCTGTTAGGCCAGTAACACAACTCTCCAAGGAACCTCTATAATTATCCAGAAGTTCTTCCTAATGTTTAGCCAAAAACTCGTTGATTTCATTTCAACCTGCTGGTTCTGGTCTGACCTTTCAGGGCAACAGAAAACAGCTCTGCTCCATTCTCTGTATGACAAACTTTCAAATTCTTAAGGATGGCTATAATATTTTTATTTATTTTTTATTTATACTTTCAACTTTTATACCACCCCATCCCCAAGGGGCTCTGGGTGGTGCACAACATACAATAAGTACAATCATAAAACCATAATAAATTAGATAAAACCTATAAAAGCAGCGAGGACTAACTAAGTGTAAACTCTTAAATAAAGTTCCAAGTATAAATATGGGTGTAGATGGTGCCCCATAACCCGACATTGAATCCTTCCCCCAAGAGAGGAACGGCCGATCCCGTCAGATGGTACAGTCCCAAAGAGGAATAGGCCAGGGAAGAAGGAGGGGGCACCATCAGCTGAGCTGTGAAGATCCTCCAAAGGAAGCCCGGCCGGAACAGCTCCATCTTACAGACCCTCTGCGGAACTCCCTGAGGAGTCCCATGGCTGAGGCCTGAACGGGCAGCTGGTGGAAGAGGCGTTCCACCAGGCGGGGTTAGCCAGAGCCGTGAAGGCCCTGGCCCGTGTTGGAGGCAGCCAGCCGCATCATCGAGGGCCAGGGACCACCAATAGAATTGGCCTCCACTGAACGAAGAGGCCCGTGTAAAGGGACATATGGGGGGTGATCGCCGGTCTCGAGGAGATACAGAGGCCACTCAGGCCACGTAAGGCCTTAAAGGTCAATACCAGCACCTTGAAGGCGATCCACGCCAACTCTGCACAGGAGCCAATGCTTGGCTGGCTTTGCAGCACAGGCTGGATGTGGTCCCAACTGGCTGCTGCCTGTGAGCAGGCGCACCGCGCATGTTGGACCAGTTTCAGTCTCTCCAGATTGAGCGCATGGGAAGGCCACGGCGTGAGAAGCCCGAGTTACAATAGTCTAGCCTGGGTGACCCGTTTGCATGGATCACGAAGTGGCTATAGGTCCCACTTGGGGAGGAGGAAGGGGGCCAGCTGCCGGGCCTGGCGGAGGTGGAAAAAAGCAACCCGGGTTATATGGGCCACCTGGGTCTCCATAGAAAGAGACGAATCCAGGTGGACCCCCAGGTTGCGCACGGAGGGGGTCGGCGCCAATGTGACCCCCTCCCACACCGGCGGCTGGAAAGTCCCGTCCCCCCCTCGCAGCCAAGCCAGAGGATCTCCGTCTTCAATGGATTCAGCTTTAACCTGCTCTGTCGCAACCAACCAGCAACCACCTCCAAACAATGCTGTAGAGCCACAGGGGCGGTGGCTGCTCCCCTCTCCATCGACAGAATGAGCTGTGTGTCATCCACATACTGATGACAAACCAGCCCAAAATATCACATCTCTGTCATTCCATCTCTAGGCTAAACATACCCAACTCCTTCAAAATTTCCTCATAGGACTTGGCCACCAAACCCCTCATAAAGGTCAATTCCCCACTTACCATCTGCTGCACGCTACTCTTGCAAAGTAGCGGGGGGTCCAGCGGCACTCCCCACTACAAGGGCGGCGACAATGCAGCCACCCTGACTCTGCCGCTCTCGTGCCCCTCCAGAGCGCCGCGTCATTTCTGTAGTGCTCCTCAAGCGAAGCGAAGCACCTTTTGATGACCCAGCGCGCAGAGTCTTGGCGGGGCTTGAGTGAGGGAAACCGGGGAACCATGACCCCAGCGCCAGAAATGATCGATGATCTTGGCGCTGAGGAAGTATGCCGCGCAGCGAACGGTAAGTGGGGAATTGACCTATCTTAGTTGCCCTTTTCTGAACATGTTCTAGTTTGTCAACATCCTTCTTAAATTGCAGTACCCAAAACTGAACAAAATACTCTAAGTGAGATCTAACCACAGCAAAGAAAAGTGATACCATCTCTTTGTAAGATCTGGACTCTATACCTCTATGCAGTCCAAAATTTCATTTGCCTTTTTAGCTACCATGTCACACTGCTGACTCAAGTTCAGCATATGATCTTCCTAGATCCTTTTTGGATGCACTACTGCTAAGTCAAATCTACTCCAAACAAACAAACAAACCTCTCTTATATGCAGCCAGTTATTTCCAGAATTCTTCTCTCTCTTCTTAAGCCATGATCTTTGACAGGAAGAACTGATAAAATCACAACCTGTGCTCCCAGGTCCTTCATATTTTTGCTCAGAGCCTCATAGTCTCTTTTAATACATTCTGGGCTGTGCTGGACAGTATCATTTGTTATCACATCGGTGAGCCATAAGGGCTAATAATCCGTGGGTTAGTAGAGTCTTTCTGGCCTTTCTTAGCAGATGATAGTCACTGGATCCAATTCAGTGGAAGGGAGTCATTGGATTCAATGTTATATACATCTTTATTATCACTGTGTTTTTCTCTGTGCAAAATTTCCTTGAACTAGGAATGCCAGGTTCCCACTGGGAGCAGGGGATCTCCTGTCACAAGCTCATGTTGCCTGCAGACAGCAGCAGCAGCAAAATATTATAATCAGTGTAATAGTATTACATCATTTTTCTCAGAAGTGATATAACAGTGTTGCATCAGTGGCACCCCTCATGCCTCCACCTCCCAGACTCCCACTGGCAGGGCAGAGGTCATCTAGTCACATTGGGAGCAGAAAATCACACCCCACACCTGCTTGTGGTGGGGTTTCCGGACTGTGGGGCCATTTGTATTGTGGGTGGGGTTTTTCACTCCCTGGACTGAAAAACCCCACCTGCAATACTATACTATCAACTACACCTTTGCATAGCAAGTTCCACTCAAACACTTACTGATTGGTTCCCCACCCAGGGACATGACAATTTATACCCCACTAAAACATTCCCTTCTCACTAGACACAGTGTGTAACAGACTTCCCTCTGTGATACACCTCTGAAGATGCCAGCCACAGATGCAGGTGAAACGTTAGTTCGTAACGTTAGTTACAAAATCTACCAGACCACAGCCACACAGCCCAGAAAATCCACCACAACCAGTTGAATCCGGCTGTGAAAGCCTTCGACAATACATTACACCCCACGCCCCTCCTCCTTCCTCCTTGCTGTGGTGCCAGGAATAGTGGCCAAGGTGGCCAGAAGGGCGTGATTGGTGCTCAGCCCATCCCCTTCTAGCAAAGGGCCAGGCTTCCTTGGCCTGCCCCCACCGGACAGTGCTATGGCAATGGGAGCAGAGTGGGAGGCCACCAACAGCCGGCGGCCCGGGTCAGCAACACTCTGCTGATCTGGAGCCATCATGGCAGGTGACTGGCTGGGCCACCTCTGCTTCGGCTCAGGCAGGCAGGGGAGAATGGCGGCACCTTCTGCATGTACTCAGAGACCTTGGAGCGGAGGCATGTTTGGCCCAGGCCCGTTCTGCCGTGCCACCAACTGCTGGGTGGCAGGAGGAGCCATGTCCAGCATGCCTTGAAGTGCAGTACTGCAGCAGGAAGCTGGTGCCATGGGGCAAGAGCAGGCCAAAGGGTGGCCGTAATGCTTCCAGGCAGGAGCAGGGAGCGGCACCCCAGCATAATGCTGATGCTTCTGTACTTGTATCACAAGTAACATCATTGCAAAGGGACAACAATTGTGCCAGCGTCCCAGCAGTAAGTACCCACCTCCCCCACCCCATCTTCCACCTAATGCCAGGCAATGTCTGATAACCCTAGGCACATGATTTCATTGTTTCCCCAGTGAAAGCAGCTCCACAGAGAATATATCTTGACCAAACAAAAGCATGTGGACAAATTAATGCTGATTTCAGAATGGAGAAATAACAAAACTATCTACCACTGAAACATCCTCATAGTGCTTGAAAACCATCAACATATACAAGGGGAAAATAGATAGGACAATTGTTCTGAAATACAGCAGCCCCCCCTTGGTCGTATCTTTACAAAGGAATGGCCCAAACTTTGAGATGGACAAATGTAGTCCCCCTTGTTCTGGATCTCTGATGTTTGCTACAGAGAGTTGCTTGGGACATGGCCCCCTACTGGGGCACCATCTACCAAACTGCCATAATTGTGGCCTCTAATTCTATTTTTGCTGAAATTTTGTGAATTATCCATTAGCTGTGACTAGAAGTACGAAGTTTGATTTTCTTCAGTTTTTTAACATTACAATCCTAAACAGAGTAACACCTTTTTAATTGCACTGACTTCACTAGATTTAAATTGGTGTTAGGATTGCACAGTAAGTAATGATATTAAAAACTGCTGATTAGTAGAATATCATATCACCGCCATCACATTAAAAAAACATAATTACCTAAGATACACTATAAATCCAAATTATCTGCAAGTTAAAGTTGATGGTAGATGTGACTTAGCACCAAAAGGGTGGGGGGTGCACAATGCACCAGAGGTGCACTGCTGCAGGGGCATGGTGAGGGCATGGAAGGGGCATGGTGAGGGCATGGAAGGGGCATGGAGGGGCATTCCAGGCTGGGACAGGGGCAGACGGGGGCGTGGCAGGGTGCAGGGCGCACGTGTGCCCCGGGCGCAGTTCTCCCTCACTCTGCCCCTGATCTATTCAAAATACAAAATTAACTTTTGCCATTTTAAACAAATAGATAATGCAGGAGATATTATTATAAAATAAAGCAGCTCTCTCATACCAGCATTTGGAAACAGTTTTACAATATTAACAGGCAAATGATGCACTATTTCATTGAAAAGAAAATGAAACCAGGGACACATTTTCCTATGACAGACTGATTAATACAGTAGCAAGAAAATTACAAAAAGCTTTTGCATTGACCCTGATGTATTACTCAATATACAAGTGCACTGAGACTATCTTAGAGAATCAGCTGAGAAATTTAGATTAGCTTTTAACTTAGTACACAAATGCATATTCAGAAAATGGATGTAAAAGGCTGAAAATGGCTAGCATATGATGTTAACGAAATAGTTTTATTATGCTAACAAATGCAAAAGACTTACCATTTTAAGCTCTGAATATTCTGATTTAACCAATGAACATTTTAGCAACTAGTGATACTGAAACTTTTTGCTACAATTCTGTAATTCTAGTGGTGGTAGAATTCTTCTGGGCGTTATGATTAAAGAGGACTTGACCTGGGGCGTACAGACTGCCGCGGTGGTTAAGAAAGCCCAGCAAAGACTGTACTTTCTGAGACTTTTAAAGAAGCAACAACTGGATGGAAAACTTCTGGTGTCCTTTTACCGCTGTGCTATAGAGAGTGTCCTAACCTACTGCCTCTGTGTATGGTTCTCCAGTTGCACAGTGGCGAATAGGAAGGCGCTCCAAAGGGTGATCACTACTGCACAAAGGATTATCGGCTGCCCTCTTCCCTCCTTGGAAGAACTCTATAATTCCCAAAGCCTAAATAAAGCCCAAAATATTCTGAGGGACCCGTCTCATCCAGCACACTCTCTTTTTAAACTGTTACCATCTGGCAGACGATACAGGGCCCTCAGAACTAGGACAAAGAGGCTTAGAGACAGCTTCTACTCTAGAGCTGTGGCTATGCTAAACTCCTCTGCTTCATATTGATGTATTTGGGGCTGTGTAGGGATGGGTGGAAGAAGGGGAAAGTGAGGATGATGTATGAGTCTGAAATTGTGTGCATCGAGGAATGCTGCTGTAAATTTCGTTGTGCGTGCACAATGACAATAAAATGCTTATGCTTATGCTTATGCTTATGTGGTGGCAAATGCAATTAAGTCACAGCCAACTTATGGTGACCCTATGAGGTTTTTAAGGCAAGAGACATTCAGAGGTGGCTTGCTGTTGCCTGTCTCTACATAGCAGCCCTGAACTTCATTGGTGCTCTCCCAACCAAGTACTAATCTGGGCTGACTGATTAGCTTTCAATATCTGATTAGATCAAGCTAGCCTGGCCCTACAAGACAGGGCTTTGTAGTTCTAGGCTACTAGAAAATCTGGGGTAAATTGAAAATGTAGTGATAGCACACAATGAAAGCATCCATACTGTCAATTTGTTTACATGATGTAACTTCTGGGTATTTGCTGGAAGTGATTTTGTGCCCGTGGGGTGATGCCACCTTTGTGACAATTACTTTCTCTGAGATTCTCTGGGTTCTCCTTAGATATGAAGGATGGATGTTTACAGACAATCCCTGCAGGCTAAGAGGGAGGAGCTGGAGGCAATAAGGGTTAAAGAGCATTCAGGGAAAATACAAGAAGGCTGTTTCTTTGACAATGAATTATTACATTTACTTTAAAACTGGTGCGTCCCTCAGATGATTATCACACAAAGAGAAACCATTAATACTATTACTTTAATATGAAGTCAGAAAGTCAGAATTTATTTTAATGGATATCAAGCAGATAGGAATGGTTTTAAAAGTTACTCATATTTTAAAAAGGCATAAACGTGATGTTTGTGAACTATGTTTCGGAGAACCACAAATGTTTTTAGACACAATACAAGACATTCTTAGCATGTACAGTTCGCAAGTCTCATGTTTTTTAGACATGAAAGAAAACATTTTTAATGTGTACAATTCTTGATGTAGCTGAGGAGTTTTACTAATGATCTTCTGGCTGTAATACAGCTAATTGAGGCCAAACAGTCACAAGGTCTGAAACAAAATGAGCAACTCCCCCAGTTGTGGATAAACTGTTAATTTGATGGTTTTACTCGATGAATTGTTTAAAGAATAATTGCATGAGTTCCAATACTGTTCCTGTTTCCATAGCTAATGAATATATAAAATATTTACGAGCTGGCTCTCATAGAAATGGCTCTCGCATTATTCATAATATTTCTCACAAATTGCTCATGCTTCATTTTGTGTCATTTTTCTAGGCAACTGAACCTAATTTTCAACCACGAAGGACACAAGCATTTCTCAACTGATTGATTTTGCGCTGGTCAATTAAACCAGCTTTAATTCTTACTTGTCATTTTGGCATCATCTGAAATGTGCGCATTTTTAAAAAAACAGATTTTTAAAAACCACTGGCACCTGAAACTAACAAAGAATATAGTGCTGAGATTATTTTTCTATAAATTATTTTTCTATAAATCCCTCATCAAACAGTAGTTCAAATAAACAAAAATTTGTGACATACAGCTAAATTAAAGGTACTGAAATTCCAAGGTACGTCTAGTTTTTATTGGCACTGTTTTCCTTTCCACCCAGTTTTTTTACGTCTACCCAAAAAAAAAGACTCATTCTTAGGGCATTTTTAAAGTGTCACAACTGCTTAAAAGCTCATGGAGGATACAAAAAGTAATCAGAAAACACTATTTCATTATCTTTTTTCTGACATCATTTTAAGAAATTGCATTGTGAAACTGTGCCCATTGAAACCTTCTGTCAGTTGAATACTTCTGTATGATGCCCATTGTAGCCTTCTCACACGTGAACATTTGCAAAGTTTAAAGTAGGGAATCACTTTGCTTTATAAAGTATGCTTTTCTTTCATCCCTCCTTGAAGGAGTGGTATGATCTATATGGGTTCTGAAAAGAGCAGCGTTGGAATATATTGTAACAATCTTTGTTTTCATCCCTGGATGTTTGTACAAAGTGCCCTTCCTCTAAAGTTCCAGTCATCAAAGCTCCCTTGCAGTGGAGTGGGTTCTAAGTGTGCATTACATAAGGCCCAAAAAAGGTAGTAGCCCAATGCCAGAATCACATGAAATATTGATGCCCTTGCTAGGATTTATATAGGGAATCAGAAGAGCTGCAATTGGTTACAGATTTCATCAACATCCTAAAGTGCACTGTGGCTATATGGACATGTGGATATATTCTTCATAGACTTCAATGGGTCAATGTCACATCCAAGCCAGGTAAACAATTAAACTGGTATAGGTATTTAGCCTTTTTCAGTTTTTCTGAAAATTTTCAACTCCAATAAACCGGTTCCAGATTAATGCAGTCTATAGAAATAGAATGCAGTCTATTTCTTGCTAGTTTTCTGAGATGAATTGGATTCTATTAGAATAGTTTACAAACATCAGGGTTTAATCTACATTTATGAAGTCTGGGAAATAATGTGGCTGACCAGAGATCACTAGATCACCTTTGTAATCAGTTCATTTGTTTCTTCACCATTCTAATTTTTAAAAATTAAATTTGCCTAGTTATGCATTAACAGTATGTCTATTACCTGAAATGTTTCATGAAGGAAGAAAGGTGTATGCCGCCTGATTCAATAATGTATGGACCTTTGCTATTATTGTAAATATTTACAGAACTAATAATAGGGCAGGGGAACTTCAAGGTACTTTTAATGAAATTTCTTCAGTTAACTTTTTTTTGCTTTAAAACATTATCTGAAATGTGAGAATTACTGCTTCAAATAAAAGCAAAAGCAAGCCGAAAAGATTAAGTGTGGATATGATTTGCTTTTTTTAAAAAAAACTTCCAAACTTCCCTTTCTTTTTAAAAGTCTCACAAAGGAAAATAAGATTAATATGTAAAACAAAATACACATTAAATGAAAAACCATGATTAACTTATTAAAAACTATTAAGTATGTTATTAGAAGGATTCCATTACATTAAGATACCAATTTCTTTAGAGCCAGAAATAATACCTACTGAAACTTTAATTATTTAAACAAGAAGAGAAAAAGGCATGTTATCTTCCCTGACAAAGATTAAAATCAATTTAATTGGTTCTCCACTGCCTTGACATGATTCTCACTGTGAGTCAAGCAACCAAAAAAGGAAAATTAATATTGCAGCTGTTAATCAAGTGGTATTTGTGCACTCTATCTTATTAAAGCTAGAAGGGTGGGGAGAGAAAAACATCACTGTGGTTACTTATTTGTCCCAACGATACTAAACATGATATTTTCCCTTCAAAAATACAAACACTATATTTATCAGAAAGGCAGATTGCAAATGTGTTTTCTGTAAAGAATCACCTTGGTTGGTCCAAAGTGTTCAAAATGAGTTTAATTTGTTCTGAGTTAAAATTGGAAATCCCACCCCCCACCCCTCACCCCCATACACAAATAATGTGTTTTTATAGAAGTTGATAACCAGTGAGTGAATAGTCTGCAATATCTACACTCGGGAAACTAATGTATCTGATTGTTAAAAAGTAGCATTATGAAATATTTGTGAGTTCTGAAATACAAACTTGTATGGGGGCCTCATCATCTCTTATCAGCTTTTGTTACCTTTACAGATGATGAGAAACACCAGAATTAGCTTCATCAACATGGTTTCACACAGAATGCTCATTCTCAGGAATTTTTTAGTTCCTTCATGTCTCAAAAGTCCTATTTTAGGAGAACCATGGCCTATAAATGCTATAAATTATCAGACAAAGCTGACTGTCATGGTTTCATGCTAAAGGTTGAGATGTATTATCATAAACCAAAGCTGTTTCAAGTAAGATAGTAATTAATTGAGAGTCAGACAGGAGTAATAAGGAAAAGTCTTCATTAAACAAATCAACTTGTATCACCTGAACTTATGTCTGGGCTTCTCTTCTGAGTCATTTTCTATAGCTATTCACTCCCACTCTATCTTCCTGTGTGTCACTGAGTTGTTCCCTTTCCCTACTTTTCTAACTCACTCAATTCTACATGCATTGATACAGTATCTGTTAGAAGCTTGCAACCATTATTAGATCTCATAAATCTTAGCAAAGATAAGCAACTGGAAGAAGAAAAAAAGTCCTACAAATTTTTAATTCCATCTATGACAAAAGCAAGACAGGTGCTATGGTTGAAAATTCCTGGGGATTTGTGGGTGGAGGCTGGTGATAGCAAGGTTTGGAAGGGGAGGGTCCTCGGCAGGGTAAATTCTCCAATGCTGCCATTTTCTCTAGGGTCTCTATACTCTGGAGGTCAGTTTTAACCTCAGGAGATCCCCACCTGGAGGTTGGCAACTCCAACAGGTACCCAAAGAGCTGAGCAAGGAAGTAGAACAGCACCAGTATATCTGATCTAATCAAGCATCTTGTGTGTTCTTGTAAGTGTGAGGGAAAGCCCATGGTTGCTTTCAACATGCTTGTACATATAATTGCTAGAGTTGTCAACTCTCAGTTGAGAAAAATCCTCCGATTTTGAGGTGGAGACTGGACAGTGTGGGGTTTGGAGAGAGGAGGGAAGGGACCTCTGCATGATATAATGCCACAGAGATCTCCAAAACATCCATATTGGTTGCTTGGAGATCAACTATAATAGCAGGAAATCTCCATGTGTCACCTGGAGGTTGGCAGTCCTCATAATTGCAGAGATTATTCACAAAGAGCCACTTTCTTACAAGGTCAGAGACATGCAAAGAGCTTTTTGACCCCCTCCCTTAGGTACAAACAGCAACAAAGGCATGAGAATTCTTCCTTTATGTGCAGTGGCGTAGTGGTTAAGAGCAGGTGCATTCTAATCTGGAGGAACTGGGTTTGATTCCCTGCTCTGCCGCTTGAGCTGTGGAGGCTTATCTGGGGAATTCAGATTAGCCTGTGCACTCCCACACATGCCAGCTGGGTGACCTTGGGCTAGTCACAGCTTTTCAGAGCTCTCTCAGCCCCACCCACCTCACAGGGTGTTGGTTGTGATGGGGGAAGGGCAAGGAGCTTGTAAGCCTCTTTGAGTCTCCTACAGGAGAGAAAGGGGGGATATAAATCCAAACGAATACTCTTCTTCTTCTTCTTCTTCTTCTTCTTCTTCTTCTTCTTCTTCTTCTTCTTCTTCTTCTTCTTCTTCTTCTTCTCTACTGCTCTCTCTTTTGTTCATTCCATCAGGCAGGGAAATGGAAGTAAGCAACCGAGGGGTTTATAGAAAGGCTTCTGCCAAAGCTTGTGCTTTTGTTGAACTGGGAGAAAGGAATTTTTTAAAAGTGCTCTTTACCCATTTCATGGTTTGCATGTGAGCAAGTCAGTTCACACTAGAAAGCGCTAATGTTGCTAGTTGTCCCGTCCTTGCTCAGTTTAAAACAAGACACACGTCACCATGTTAAAAAAATTAGATAACATTGAAAAACAGCTATTTTAAATGATAGTATCAGAGTTTCTGTCTGAATAATTAGGGTTTTCTGCTATCTCTCCAGCTCAGATTCACAGATTCACAGAGAAATTATAGACACTACGGTAAGAAGACAATCTCCAGAGAGTTCTCTCATTCTACAGGGTCATGAGTTTTATGAGACAGTTAAACAGGAAGCAGACTTTTCTTGGAACTAAGCTTCAAACTTAGCAGTTTAATAGCAGTTTAACTGCTACAACTTCCCCGAAAGAACTTTGAAAATTGTAGTTTGGTGAGAGTGCTCTGAAGAAATCAATATGTACATAGAAAGAACCATGTGCAGTCCTCAGGCCTCTGTGGAAGATAGGTGATGAAAATGCAACAGACATACAGTTAAGGAATGGATATTAAACCAGTTTAAGTCTGCAGTATAATTAAACCAAAACCCAACATGGGGTAATGATTAAGATTGATGCACTCTAATCTGGATAATTCAGTTTGATTCCTGACTCTTCCACATGAAGCCTGCTGGGTGACTTTGAGCCATTCACAGACTCTCAGAACTCTCTCTGCCCATGCAGAGAGGCAAGCAATGGTAGACCACCTCCAAAAGTCTCTTGCTTTGAAAACCTTACAGGGTCGCCATAAGCCAGCTGTTATTTGACAGCACTTTTCACAACTATAAATGTACTACATCCGTCCCTGAATTAGAGCGGAACATCCACTTGCCCTGCATGACGTCACAGCACCATTCCAATTACACAATGTAATGTTTGGAAGCAAGATCCAACCCTTTATTTTGTGTGCATTTTATTGTGCTGGGGTTTGCCCCCCCCCCCCCCCACTTCAGAACGTGTCTGGATTCCATCTATTCGCCATCCAAACAGAAAGCTGCTAACACAGAATTTTTTATTGAGCTTTCCTTGTCCTTGAAGAGGCTTGAATAGCTTTTTAAATCAATTATGAAAGCTTATTGTGGCATGCTTAGTGAATTTTTATTCAACATGATAGGTTTGGGGGAAAACTCAGAATACAAAGCTTCTCCTTCTAGATTTATAACATGGCAACATGCCTGGTCCCACTGTAGTTCATTAGGACTACACACAGGTACATTTCATGCAAATTCTAAGTGTCTTATTTCAGGAAGGAAGGAGCTCCATCACTGCTTTATGATAGTGAGGCACACTACAAGCATCCTTCCTATCCCTCCTGGGGTTCCTTATTCTTCCCATTGCCTCCCCTAGCAGGTTCCTGGCTGAAACTTCCTTGTTTGTGAGGAAGGACAGCCCTTTAGTACTAGCAGTGGCATAGTGCCAACCAGAACACCACACCTCACTCTTTATCTCTGCCCCAGAACTCATTGTTTCCTTTTCTGCTTACAGTTCAATTCACTGTTCTCTAGAATGTTAGTCCCAAGGGTTACAGACTGTACACAAGGTCAAGCTATGCTATGGTGATATGACATTTTTCATGTGTAAAAAAAAAAAGCTTTACTATATGAATGTTACATTTAAATTCTATAAACTTACATACAGGCTCTAAGGAGATCTAACCAAAGAGCTGGCTGTTTTTCTTTTCTTGGTTCCTTCTAAATTTCAGGCTGCAGAGATTAGTGGAAGATTCATCCTTCTGGTAATGGAAACAGCCCAAGAAGACAAAAGGAACTTTGGGTAGATGTGGCTAAATATGGATATGTTTAAGCAAGTTAACAGTGAGTGGACACTCTTGAATGTTTAAGTTTGTCTCCCCCATGTCCCTGGTAAAGAGCAGCTAAGAGTTAGTGTGGCTGCCACTGCCGCCTGGAAAAAGGCATGGAAAAGAGGCTCCACTGCGCTTGCCCTAAAAAGGGCAGAAGGCAGGCGGTGGCTATGCCCATTATGGGCAAAGACGTCATGACACCTGGGTGGCATCATGACATCGTCATGAGAGGCTAGCAGGGAGCCTCGATAAGGCCTTGCCCAGCCCTGGCTCCCCCTTTTTGAGCGTGGTGGCAACATACTTCCCAAAGAGGTTTGGGGTGGAGCAAGCCATGAGTCGGGACGTCCACGCGGGGGCTACAGAGGCTTGCGCCCCTTAGCAATAAAACGGTTCTTCAGCAAGGGGCCTTCCACCAGCTGAGTTCCACTATTGCTGCGCAAGGTTAATGGTTGGTTTCACTAGGGGCAGTACTTGGGCTTCCCAGTGTACAGATCAGATCCCATGCTGTGCCTCACACTTCTTTTCATCCTTTGTCAATAAATATGGTTTGGCTATGGCCAGAATTTTTACCCCATGGACAAGAGTGTTTGTGCTGTAATTGTGGTTTGGGAACTCTGAGCAGTACTGGGAGAGGTTTTGTGAGTTTTTTGGTAATGAAGCAGCTCTGATCATTGGACAGAGGATCAAAAATCTTGGAGATTCAAAAGATGAGTGATCAGAATGGAGGTGGGCAGCAAGATGGAGGAATAAGGTTTTTTAAAAGGAAGAACATGACCAGAATAATCAACCTTGGTGGATCATTAAGATATTTGTGCCTTTCATGGATCAGTTTTAGCAGAGGCATACAGGGGCCAAATGGCGTCCAGAGGCAAAAAACCCTCCGGGCACCCCACACACTGCTTACTCGTAAGCAGGGCTACAGCCCCTTTTCCCAATCCAGCAGCCAGGATGCCAGTTTTTCTGGCACCCCAGCTGCTGAGCAAGAAGGGGAGTCAATGGCAGCCCCTCTTCCCCAGCCCAGCAGATGGCTGCAGCCTGCGCCCAGCTCAGATCCCGGCTGGATTCAAGTTGGGTGCAGGCTGCAGCTGCCCCCTCCCCACCTCCATCAGAGACCCCACGGGGTCTCCAATAAAGGTGGGGAAGACAAGCCCGGCTGCAGCCTGCACCAGAATCAGAGCCTGTGAGGTTCTGAGCCCGGCACAGGCTGCTGCCACCCCCTGCCCTTTCCCTTAGTCCAGCAGCAGGGATGCGCAGGGCAGAGCCGAGGGTCTTTGTCCTCCCTGCTTTGGCCATGGGATGACATGGGTGGTGCCAAGGGAGGGTTAGGGTTAGTCTGATGAGGCTCCATGCTCGTCAGACTTCCGCCTCCCTCGCCCGACTCTCTGGTCACATGGGGGACTGATTTTGTACCCCCACATACTGGAATAGTTGTGCCTGGGGACATGGGGTACCCCATGTCCCTAGGCAAATACCCATCTGGTTTTAGATCTAGGAAGAGGATTCAATTTATTGCACCTCTTAAAGTTTGTTTAATATCTTTGCTGGGGTCAGCAGTCTGAGATTATTATAAGCATCCAGTGAAAGTTTTGCAACTTATTTAAAAAGAACTAAGCATGGTAATCAGATGTCCATTTCACAGATAGTCACTGAAATTCACAATCCAACTGTAAGATAAAATTAAATGCCTTCATGAATAAGAAGTGGCCACCACATGTTGTTTAAGGTTAGACTACACTATTTCTTGAATGTAACAAACAGGATTAATTCCTATTAATAAAGCTTATTTGTCACACACAAAAGTCGAAGAATAACATGTGCAATAAGGTATGGGCTTTACTCAAAAGCTTTCAAGTGTGTGATGTCAGAAATGATGAAGGACACCCTAGATGAACAAAAGAGAAAAAAAGGTACACTAAATAACAGGCAATTACAGTCAACACAAATATATTTTGATGCACCTTTTTAGTGAGCAGTTGTGTGCAGTCTCCTAACAAGCATTCCTTGATTCCACTCTGCCTTCCTTCTTACTACAGATTAACACAACGTCTTGTCATTTCTTGTCAGATTAATATACTGTCTTCAATTCCTCTCCGCAATGGGGATCTCAATTCAGGCAGGGTTCTCTACAGGTTTCCCTGTCCCCTCCTCTAACTTTAAGTGGGAACAAAACCATATGACAAAACATAATGAAAATTTCCATGCTTGAGATGCTGCTAAGCAAAAGACATTTTTAATGCTCAGAGCACTGTAATTTAACTGTTAAACGCTTTCTTTTTTTAAAAAAGAAGGGTATTTTTTAGACCTTTTATGAGAATTCAGTTTTACCAAAACATGCTGGACTGACAGCTCGAAGTACTTTACCTGCTTACAAATGAGGTATCGCATAAGTAAAGATAGAAAAGGAAGATCATCCTTTCACATGAGGTACATCTGCGCGTTTGATCATTTTGCCCAAACCTGTAGGCATGTTGTTCTCTAACTGAGCATGTGTTATTGCCAGTTCCTAGTACCATGTCAATGAAATTTAGGTTCCATTTTGTGGTATAGTTAGTGGTTAGAATGCTGGGCTTGGATTTGTTCAAATACCCACTCTGCCATGGAAGCTTTCAATATGACTTGGGATCAGGGACACATACCTAGCCTATCTCTCAGGGTTGTTGAGAAGACAAAATGGAGAAGAGAGAGGGGTTAAAGCGCTAGCCCAAAAAGTAGCCTCTATAGACTCCCTGTAGATATGCTCTACCAAATGTGTTCAGATATGGCATCCTAGTCTGTGTTACAAAAACTTGAGGATATCTCCCTGGCAAATCTATGGTCTGCCTCAAACTCTTCTTCATGCTCACCAGTACAGTTTGGCATCAGAAATTATAATCTCTTTCTCCCAGAGAATTTCTTAAATAACTTAACAAATCATCGGTATCGCTGGGCATTCACAAAAGAGAACAATATAAACTGTTATGGGACCTCATTGGTGAAAAAGGTGGGGGATTAATGAAGTGCTTAAATAAATGTATCTTTAGGGAGGGGTTACGGCTTAGCTGCAGAACATCTGCTTTGCATGTAGAAGGTCCCACATTCAATTCCTGGCATTTCCAGTTAAAAGGACCAGGTATTACATGATGTGAAACAATGCCACCTGAGAGCCACTACCAGTTAGAGTAGGCAATATAAAGATAAAATGACTGAAAGGGAGGATGTGCAGCTATAACCACATAAGGCACAGGTAAGGACCGGTTGTTTGGTGGGGCAGAGAAATAAAGGCTGAATCAATATGACTGCACACTCAAGGGAAGCTTTCTCAAAAATGGACTGGGGAAAACATCGTGGGAAAAGTACTTGGGAAAACAACAGAAGGGAAAATGTGAGGAATTCCAAAGACAAAAGGTAGCATTCAATGAAAGGATACATTTGAATGTAGCAATGGCCTAAGAAGCAAAAGGAAAATTATATTTAAATAATTCTCTGTCTAAAACTCCTACAATCTGAATTGGTAGAACAGTAGAATTTTGTTATCTCAGTTTCATCCTTTTATGCATTGATATGCTTCTGGCATCGACCCAGTTAGTATGTAATGGCATGATCCACCCAAATATTATCTTAACAGCATTTCAAAGAGTATTTTGTGTTGCTGAAGGATGAGGAAGACATTAAATCTTTATTCCATGGGAGAAAACCTTACATACACAATAGTATGATAACTTATCTTGTGGCATAGTCTGCTTTATCAGATTGCTCCCCAATATCCTCTGCATCTCCATTCTTCCTTTGCCCCTTAGTTTACCAAGGAGCTTAAAAAACACGAAGAAGGAACTCAGATGAGCAGAGCAAGTTTGGCAGCATGCTCATGAGGAAGCCTCTAGCACATTATGGAGATGGTTTGAAAATCTATGAAGTGGCTGTGAAGAAATCTTTCTTCACTGCTTCTGTTGCATCTGCTAGTTCATACTCAGCTCAATTATTTAGGATAGTTTGGACAGTGACATCTCCTAAGCAGGACTCCCAAATTATTAGTCACCTAGTGCAAGCTTTTCTCAGATAAAATCTCTGAGCTCTGCTGCGATCGTCTCCAATTTTGATCCAAATAGTGTAATGGAGGCTTCATTGGCAGTATCTGGGTCCTTTTTGGGGGACCACCTGTCAGTTCACACTAACTGATGACAATACATTTCTGATTGCTGTAGGGGTGATAAATTGTCCTTGGATCCCTGTCCATTCTGGTTGGTTAAAGTCAGCAGAAGAATCAGGGATGTAGGTATAGATTTTTTTAAGGTGGGGGTTTGGGGGGCACACCCCCACCTGCCCCTAGGGCATGGCCACGCCTCCCCAAACCCCGCCCCCAGCCTAGCGCTTATAAAAGCAGCTCTACAAAGCCGGGGATGGCAGACTTCCCCGCCCTTCCCTCCCCTGCCCCCCACCAGCTGGGCTCCCAGCCGGCAGCTGGCAGTTCCTTCTGCCCTCCCCTCTGGGCAGAGGCATAGAGGGAAAATGGAGCCCGGTGCAAAATCTGAGTTTTGCACACACACACCTTGGGCAGCCTCTGTGATGCTGGAATCCACCCCAAAACAGCATCATTTTAATAGTGGCCCCTTCCGCACACGCAAAATAATGCATTTTCAAACCACTTTCGCAACTGTTTGCAAGTGGATTTTGCCATTCCGCACAGTTTCAAAGAACACTGAAAGCAGTTTGAAAGTGCATTATTCTGCATGTGCGGAATGAGCCGGTGTTTAAACTAGAGCCTAAATTCTCCTTTTAAATCCACTTTAAAGGGAGAATCTGGGGTCCCCAGTTAAACAACATTGAAAGTGATGCTGTTTTGGGGTGGATTATCCCCCACCCTGAAACAGCATCACTTTCAATGTGGCGTAGTGGTTAAGAGCAGGTGCATTCTAATCTGGAGGAGCCGGTTTTGATTCCCTGCTCTGCCTCTTGAGCTGCGAGGCTTATCTGGGGAATTCAGATTAGCCTGTGCACTTCCACACATGCCAGCTGGGTGACCTTGGGCTAGTCACAGCTTTTCAGAGCTCTCTCAGCCCCACCCACCTCACAGGGTGTTTGTTGTGAGGGGGGAAGGTCACGGAGATTGTAAACTCATTTGAGTCTCCTACAGGAGAGAAAGGGAGGATATAAATCCCAACTCTTCTTCTTCTTCTAAACTGAGGACCTCAGATTCTCCCTTTAAATCCATGCCGAAGGGGGTGGATTTAAAAGGAGAATCTGGGGAAATTTGGAGGGTGCCTGCTGTCAGGGATGCAATTGTTAAGCTAGCAGCACCAAAATTTTAGGGTAAGGCTGGCATTTTTCTATCTCTGCTGGGATCATCAGCTGTCCCCCTCCCTGTCATAGTCAGACTGGTCACGATAATAGCTGCTACAGTCACCTCCAGGTTGGACTATTCCAACTCACTCTGTGCAGGTCTGCCCTTGAGGACACTTTAGAAACTTCAGGTTATACAGGCAGTTGACCAACTCCAGCTGAGTCCAATACATCATGGTCATCCCATATTAAAACTGTATTTAAACCAGAGACGTAGCAAGGTGGAAAAGCGGCTGGTGCACTGGTGCATCCTCCACCCCACCTCGAAACACCCCCATCCCACCCCAAAATGCCCCCACTATGCCCCAGAATGCCCTCACCACGTCCTTGCCACACCCCCACAGGGCGGGTGCTCGGTGCATTGTGCAACCCTCCGTCCCCTTGCAGCTATGCCTCTGATTTAAGCAGTTGCATTGGTTGCCTATTGGCTTCTATATTAAGGTACTAGTTCTCACCTTTAAAGCCCTGAACAGTCTGGGACCTTCATACCTATTGGACAACCTCACCCTATATGTCCTCCCCAAGACTGTTTCGTTCTTCATCGCGTGGTATGCCGGTGGTACCCAGCTTAAAGGAGGCTCAACTGTCCTCAGTGCAGACACAGGTTTTTCAATGGTGGCCCCTAGATGGGGGAACTCTCTGCCTGATGACATCTGGGTTCTGTGGGATCTTTCTAGGTTCTGTAGGACCTGTAAGAAAGAGTTGTTCCACTAAGTGTTCCTTTTAGGATGATTGAGACCAGTTTTGTATCACCTATTAGCAGTGCTGCCTTTTTTTGTCAGCAGTCTGGGATGTTGGTTTTTGGGTGCCAAATGATCACGCTTTATTCTGATACCCAAGTTAGGATACTATTTTACAGATAGTAAATATTTTGTAACTCATGTAAGATTTTGTAAGTATGTTTTATCTCTGCTGACAGAATATAGAATATGGAATATAAATATAAATAGAGTATATATATTCTATTTATTCTTTATTAATTTATTTTAGATTTATACACTGCCCTTCCCTGGGGGCACAGGTCTTGGAGTGGCTCATACTATTCAGTAAAACAATCTGTCAGCAGAGATAAAACAGACAAAGGAATGCAGAGTTGCTTGGTTCTGCATTCCAGCCAAAGGGTTGCAGCAGGTGCCTTTTTGAGGTCACAAGGGAGTTGCCCCCACCTGCAGCATCCAATACCAAGCACTCTTACGCTGTGCCTCTTCACTTTGAAACAGATATAACAGGGATGCACACTTCCTGAATGCCCAGAGGATCACATTCATACATCAAATATACTCCTCTCAGTGGGTTACCCATCACTCTATTCTCAGATAAATAACATGAGCTTCAGATAATATGAAACTTTGTTTTATCTGTGACTGGTTTTCAGTCACTAGATGACATACATTTGAAAATTCCCATGGAACTATATTGCAAAACTAGCCTTCCAATTTACTGTAATTAGACCTCCTAAACATGCCATTTATTCCAAAGATTTTAACTCAGTAATTGGGGGAGGGGGAAAATAAAACCTTTATGGTGCCACCATGGTAAAATGGAAGCCAGCCTTTCTGAAAAGCAGGAAGTTGTTGTTTTCAGTTAATCTCTTTTTTAAAAAACCCTCACATTAGCTGCAGATTCAACTATGTTTGAACTTCTGAGCACTCCCAGAATCATTAAAAACATATTCATTTAAGCAGCGACTGATAGCAGATTCCCCATTCCGAGGCACTGTGTGACACTAGCAACAAAAGCTGAAATGAAATTTAATAAACATAATGTAATTCAGAGCAAGATGATGTAAAAATGGCCTTACCGCAGGGCTATGCATTGAACAGGCATTTAAATCTTATTATGCCTGATTGTATTGTACTGTTTGGGCATATTTATAAATAGCTATTTTTTAAAAAAAAAAACATTATGTCTAGTGCTGCTAATTCCCAATGCGTAGCAGATGTTTCCACTGTAGTAAGAAAGCAGGTTTCAGAGTCAGGCCCTTCACAGAAAGAGCCAACAGTGATATGGGACTGAGGGAATGGGGGGCGGGGGGAATGTGTGGAGAGAAGCACCTGGCTTTCAAAGAAGCACTCATGTTACCAGGAGAAACATACACCCAATTATAACGCTGCACAGATTTATCGGTACATTTGCAACAAGAAAAGGAGCCATAAAAAGATGTTCCTGATCTTTTTACTTCTGCCAAAAGGGAAAGAAAAGATGTATAGCAGGAAAGCAGGAAAGGGGAGAGACTCTATTCTATTCTGAATAAAAATATTTTATTAGGTAAAAATATCAGTAAACATCTTACCACCAATAATCCATACAAAAGTCCCAGACAACATAACATATGATCTACAATCCAGAGGGGCAAAATGACTCAGAAGAATAACTCTGTAAGAAATAAACTAGACAAGCAGGATAGTTAATCTAGCATAGAGTAAATCAGTGCTGGGGAAATCTCTTCCTTGTTCTTTTTGAAATGCGTTATTTTTTGTTCTGCCAGCAAGGAGGTGAAGAAAGTAGATTTATATGTTCACTAAATAAAGAGCAAATTGGGTGTATTATTTCTGGCCCTACAGATTGGATGGTACACTAGGTGGCCACTGCACAATAATCTGTAGGAGAGTATGGAGTAGCCTCAGGGTTTATATACAAGAAGTGCTCATGCAGCAGCACTGTTTGTATAACCACACATCCAAACGAGGAATTGTCCTGTCACAATCTGCACAATTGCAACAGCAAATGTTTATTAAGCACCATGATCTCATAAATCCCAACAGCCATGAGGACAACCCCTTGCGACAAAGCTGGTTCATGCAAATTGAATCTTTGCAAGAATTTGTCCTGGCTGTCTATCCCTTATGAACAACAGAAGCTCAAGGAGCCATTACAGAAGCATTAACGCCTTTTAAGAATAAATTACTGTGGAGTTTAATGAATGGGTACATACCATATAAGAATGGGTACATATTGAATATCAAGCAGATACCTCTAAAATGAGCATGGGAGAGAGAAACATCTGTCCTGGGATGCACGAGAAATTGCTGCTTGTGATCCATCGACTCAGTTTCATCATTTCATGGATTTATATCGCAAATACAATTGGAAAATCAGCTTTCTCTTGCAATGAAACTGCACCTCCTACCATTGTTACTATTTCATAGAACCATAGAATCATAAAGTTGGAAGAGACCCCAAGGGTCTCTTCCAAATCTATGGCTCTTTCTGCATGGGCGGAATACAGCGTCCCAGGGACGCTAAAAACAGCGTCCCTAGGGAGGGGTTCACACGGCCGCTGCCTCGCAGCCCCTGAGCGGCGTGAAGCCGCTGTTTCCGAACCTCGCTCCCCAAGCAAGGTTTTTCGGAAACAGCAGCTTCAAACCGCTGCCGTGTGAGCGACAGCAGCTGGAAGGCGCCATTCCCCCCTTTCCCAAACACCTACCTTGTCTCCTGGCTTCCGGCTTGTCGCAGAGGCCAGGGGACACGCCCCCCCCGGCCTGCAACTTCAGAGCTTCTCTCCAGGCTGCGGGGGCGTGTTGGCAATGGCGCAGCCTGTGCGAAGGCTGCGCCGCCGCCTGCCACCCTCCTGGGACCATCCAAGCGAACGGTCCCAGGGGGGGGTGCATCAGCATTGTTTATGCCAACTCACCCCCGCACCGTTGCAGTGCAGAAAGGGCCTCCAATTCCAACTCTATGATTCATGCTAAGTGCCATCTCATCTTGAGAAACAGGAAGAAAGAATGCTGAAATAGTTTGGACATCTTGATTTCTGATTGCAGTATCCAGTGTTTAGTGAATTCTCATTTCCTTTGTGGTGGTGAGGAGTAAGTGTACAGCAGGTGTACTGGATCTTCCAGCCAGGATAATGCAGCCATCAGTTTTAAACCTCACCAACCAACGTTCTAGTTGTATCCACAGAAAAGGTGGTTGTTTTTTACAGTGACTTTCAAATGGCAGCAGAATCATCCTCTAAAGCCTGTCAGCTTTCTATGCTTTTGCTACCTTTAGTATGTACTTTCTTAAACAGTATTTGATGACAGTCTTTCCAGGAAGAAGTTTTGGCAGTAAGGACCCCCATCCATATCTACACTATTTTCCTCCCTTAGTCCTCTCACAATTCACAACTTTTATGTCTCTGTCAGTAACAGCCCAAACTACAGGGCTCCAGTGGTCAGTGACAGCGCCACTGCTGGGCTGCTGCACCACCTCCAAAGAGCTTCCAGGCAACACGGAAAAAGCAGTGACCTTCAGAAACTCCCTGGTTACCTGAAAGCCCTCCATAATGCTAAATGTACTTATGCCACCCTTTCAGGTACTATAAATCGAAGACCTATGCCAAGGATGTCCCCAGCTCCAAAGCTGGGTGGAATGCCCCTAGCCCCAGAATGCCCCTAGCCCACCCCCAGCTGTGTTGGCCTACAGCTTTAGACCGGCGTGGCTCTGTGGGGTGCAAAATCTTCTAGGTCGAATGCAGCACCCATCCATTTCCCAGTTTGCCTACCCTGCCAGCATAAGTGCCACCTAAGGGAAGGTAAATTGCACAGTAAATTGCACAGTGGCAGATAGGAAGGCGCTCCATAGGGTGATTACTACTGCTCAAAGAATTATTGGATGCCTCTCCCCTCTTTGGAAGAACTCTATAATTTCTGGGGTGTGTGGTTTCCGGGCTGTGTGGCCGTGTTCTAGCAGCATTCTCTCCTGACGTTTCGCCTGCATCTGTGGCTGGCATCTTCAGAGGATCTGTTAGTTGGAAAGGAAAGCAAGTGGAGTATATATACCTGTGAGTAAAGGTCAATAGGTGAGGGCATCTGAATAGGAGTGGCCTGTCAAGTGAGTAACAATGAAGTGTAGCATGTGAGTAACAATGGAGATAGCAAGATCAATAGGTGAGGCATCTGAATAGAAGTGGTCTGGTCTTTGTTCCCTTTGGTTGTCTATAGTCATCCTGTGTCTGTGTGGAGCTGATTAGTCACTGTCTTGACTAGTGTTTTTCAAAACTGACAGCCAAATTCTGTTCATTTTCATGGTTTCTTCCTTTCTGTTGAAATTGTCCATGTGTTTGTGGATTTCAATGGCTTCTCTGTGTAGTCTGACATAGTGGTTGTCAGAGTGGTCCAGAATTTCTGTGTTTTCAAATAATATTCTGTGTCCAGGTTGGTTTATTATGTGTTCTGCTATTGCTGATTTTTCTGGCTGAAATAGTCTGCAGTGCCTTTCGTGTTCTTTGATTCGTGTCTGAGCGCTGCATTTGGTGGCCCTATATAGACTTGTCCACAGCTACATGGTATGCAGTAGACTCCTGCAGTAGCTAGAGGATCCCTCTTATCCTTTGCTGAACGTAGCATTTGTTGAAATTTTCTTAGTGGGTCTGTAGATTGTTTGTAGGTTGTACTTCTTCATCAGTTTTCCTATGCGGTCAGTGGTTCACTTGATGTATGGTAAGAATACTTTCCCTCTAGATGGCTCTTTATCTTTGTTCATGTGACTTGTTCTTGGTCTTGCAGCTCTTCTGATGTCTGTAGTAGAGTAACTGTTAGCCTGTCGAGCCCGGTTTAGGTGGTTCAATTCATCTTGAAGGAGGTGGGGTTCACAGATTCTGTTTGCATGATCTACCAAAGTTTTTATGGTGCTCCTTTTTTGCCCTGGATGATGATTGGAGTTTTTGTGTAGATATCTATCAGTGTGTTTTCTGTATACTCTGTGGCCCAATTGTTGGTTTGGTTTGTGGCTGACTAGGACATTTAGAAATGGCAGTTTTCCTTCATTTTCTTTCTCCATAGTAAATTGGATGTTTGGGTGGATCTTGTTGATATGGTCCAGGAACTTGTTTAGTTCTTCTTCTCCATGGCTCCAAATGGTGAATGTGTCATCTACATAACGGAACCATATGGTGGGCTTTTTTAGTGCTGTTTCCAGGGCTTGTTCCTCAAAGTGTTCCATATAAAAATATGCTATTACAGGGCTAAGAAGGCTACCCATGGCTACCCCATCTTTCTGTTCATAGAATTCATTATCCCTCTAGAAGTAGCTAGTAGTGAGGTTATGTTGAAACAGGACTGTGATGTCTTTGGGGAATTTCCGGTTGATGAGTGCCATGGTGTCTGCTATGGGGACCTTGGTGAATAGGGAAACCACATCAAAGCTGATCAGTTTGTCATTGGGGTTGAGTTTAAGATTGCTGATTTTTTCAATGAAGTGAGTTGAGTCCTTAATGTAATGTGTAGTAAGTCCAATATGGATTTGTAGTTGTGCAGCTAGGAATTTTGCCAAATCATATGTAGGAGATCCCATTGTACTCACAATGGGTCTGAGTGGAGTGGAGTCCTTGTGGATTTTTGGGAGTCCATAAAGTCTGGGAGGGTGAGCTTCAGATTTGCAGAGATGTTGGCGTATGATTGGATCAATTGAGGAGTTGGGGTGCTGTGTGGTTTCCGGGCTGTATGGCCGTGTTCTAGCAGCATTCTGCTAGAACACGGCCATACAGCCCGGAAACCACACAGCACCCCAGTGATTCCGGCCGTGAAAGCCTTCGACAATAAATTGAGGAGTTCTTAATCAAGGTATTGGTTTTTCTGGTGATTTTGTTGGTTGGGTCCTGTTTTAGCTTTTTGTATGTAGTGGGGTCCAAAAGTTGTCTGATTTTTTCTTTGTATTGTTCTGTTTTCATGATTACCGTGGCATTACCTTTGTCTGCTGGTAGAATGATGATTTCGGAATCAAAATTGAGGTCTTTGATGGCTTTTCTTTCTTTCCTTGTTATGTTACTGGAAGGAAGTTTTGCCTTTCTCAGAATCCTTTCCCCTCTTACTTCCTCTGTTTCTTCCTCAGGGAGATGATAAATCGCTGATTCTACATTAGCAATGATGTTTTCTACTGGAATTCTGGTGTGTGGTAACAAGAAAGTTACCTCCTTTTGCTAAGATGGATACTTCGTCATCAGAGAGTTGCCTCTCAGTCAGATTGATGATGGTTCGTGATGTATCCAGTTCAGGTTTCAACTGTTGTTTTTGGCATTTGTAGAATTTTTGTTTCTGTCTTTTAGTGCGGTAAGCCATGTCTTTCTCCATTTTACCGTAGGTGAAGTTGACAATTTTATCCCAGTCTTGGACACTCATCTTTTGGCTGGTGTTAATATGAAGGAATAATAGCTCCTGGTCTAAGTTTGCAAGTTCTTTGCAGGTCGTGTGAATTCTCTCACTTAAAAGCATACATTCTAAGCAGTTATAGATGTGGTGAGCCTGTGGTGTTTTGAAAGTCCTTTTGGCTGCAAGAAATGATGGAATAGTACCTGTGTCTCTGCAGCATTGAAGAAAGGTTAGAGAACACAGTAGGTGTGCTTTCCTGAGCCGTAGTTTTTCCAATCTCCGTGTGTCTTGGAACAATTTATAATTTATACACAATATCCGTGTGTCTTGGAACAATTTATAATTTATAACAATCTATAATTTCTGCTGCTTAAAGAAAGTTCAGAATATTCTGAAAGACCCGTCTCACCCTGCATACTCTTTTTTTGAAATATTGCCATCTGGCAGATGATATAGGATCATAAAAACAAGGACAACTAGGCTCAGTGACAGCTTCTATTCTAGAGCTGTGGCTATGCGGAACTCCATGGTGTCTCATTGAGGTGGCTGTGGCTGTGTAGGGATGGTTGGAAGGGGGTTTGTGGAAGATGGGGTGTGAGGACTGCAGAAGTGTGCATCGGGGATGTTTGTATTTTTGTTGTGCGTGCACAATGACATTACAGTTTATCTTATCTTATCTAAATGCACTGGCATGATCCCACACCAACTCCAAGAGCCCGTTCAACTCCTCCCCCTCCCCAATTGGACTATAAAGAGTTTTTAAGGGCTTTTTAAAAATGGTAATTGGTATTTCACTATAGCACAATAACATTATAACAATATGTTGCCATGATCTACTAGTTACTCTAAATTCCCAACTTCGGTGTTTGTTTGTTTTTTGTATCTCTAGCCTTTTTATTGTGGCTGATGGAGGAAAGTGCACACAAAATTCCTGCAGTGGCGTACTGCCCATGGGGACATGTGGGGTCAACATGTCCCGGGCGTAGGCCATTTAATCACATGGGGGGTGGAAAATCGCCCACACACAGCCACATCCCTCTGCACTCTGGGCTCCATTTTTCCTTTATATGCCTCTGCTCAGTGAGTCCTGGGGTGCGGCGGTGGTCCTCCCAGCACTGGGGCCCTATTCCTGCTTGCCCAGCCTTGGTACAAACAGGTCTCCTGCCCTCCTCTTTGGGAGCCCAGCAGTGCCAGGGCTGCCCCTTCTGTTTTCCATCTCCATGCAGAAAGGTCTCTACTTGCTGGGCTGGAGAACAATGCAGGGAATTCACCCCAGCTGGAACAATGCAGGGAATTCAACCCCCTGGCTCCATTTCCCCTTGATATGCCTCTGAATTCCTGTGCAGATATTCCATCACCAGCGTCACCTTGCATTTGTGGAAGGAATGACATGGAAATGGAGAATCCTAATTGTGTGGATTTAGCGTCTGTAAGTTTTGTGGGGTTTTATTTAAACAAAAAACATAGGAAAAGTCAAGGTTTTGTTATTTGGGCACAATGTAGCAATTCATCAAAGAGAAATGTATTCACGTTTTCTGATGGAAAAGTTGCATAAGTTAACCTTGTCCCTAAGAGCAGTGTAATGCACACTTGCATTCTAAATAGTTTTCAGTTGTCTTTCATTTAACTGTTTTTTCTGTCTACTTGGTTTATCTTTATCACACACACACACACACACACACACACACTTGCAATGAGCTGAATTCTAAACACTGGGCCTCTCTTTTTGACTAATGCTGCAGATTAATAGTTAATATGCCTTGCAGTGTTTGTTTGAGATTTTAAATTACTCTAGATAGAAGCAGATGAAGGAGCTTTATTATCTGTCCTTTTATGATCATGAGTGATTTCCATTCTAGGTCCACAGAGAATTCTGTTGGATACTCATATATAAGAATTGAAGATAAAGTTGGTGCTGCTTTAACTGGGAGAAATGATTGATTATTGGTCATTACTAAGGAGCATATAACTGGGCCACAGTTGTGTGATGTTTCCTCTGAAGTGCCATTTGCTTTTGGACAGTAGCCAGTTTCCTCGTGAAATCCAGATGTGACAATAACAAATGTGCATCTAAAACAGCTTTTGTCTTGCAATAACAAATTCCTAGAATTGGAACAGTTAAAAAGAATAAACTTTGATAGTGCTATTTTAGGAGAATTTAGAGCTACAAGAAAAACTATGACCTTAGAGCCTGGCAGTTCATTGTGCAACTGCTAAAAGATAGCACTGACACACATACACCCCATGTCAAGATTTAGGACCAAATTATATGTGAAAGAGGAGGAACAGGATCCATAAAATAAAATTGCATTTCATCTTAACAATGCACTTTTAAAAAGTAACCCAATTAGCAGCAGAAACACATTAAACCAGAAACTCCAAAGCTATAAAAGGTTATCAGAAAACTAAGAATAAATGTATAAAATCTGACCACTGACTAGATCTTAGGGGAAGGTATTCCACCATATTGTAAACTGATGATTCATCGATGCATGTAATACATACAAACTGCAGCAAAAGAAACAAATGCTTTGGGTGCAAAGCAGAAGACACCATTCCAGACGCCTTCCTATTATGCTAATGTCATCTTCTGCTCTTGCTGTTTGTGTCAAATCAAAGATGTTAGTCAAAGCAGTCAAGTCACTGATAGGTTGGGATCCACAAATGGGTTGCATCATTAGTATCACCATTATTTTATTTTTGTTTGTTTAAAAAGAAATATTAAACAAAAGTAAAGAGAAACAAAGGAAGCCTAAAAGTAAAAAAGAATACAATGTTTTTTATCCAGCCTGTTTTTCTGCTATTGAAAAGGCAGCAGCTAGGGAGGGGGGACTTTGACCAGCAAAAAAAGAACTATGTTGGGAATTGTGAGACAAAAAGTATGTGTGACAGAGCTATAGCAAGGAAAGAGATTACGTGAGACTAAGTGGGAAAGAGGGTGTATTTAACCTAGTACTGTTATCTGTACTAGTTGTCCAGATATTAGCTGTCCAGTTTCAGAAATCCTGAGATCCCAATTTGGATTTTAAAATGTCCACATTCCCTTCCCCTCCTTTGTCATTGGCACTCAGTATACACCAGACAGCCCCCTTTCAAAGTACATAGCAATCTGCTCATATCCCATGGAGATCTCCATCCTTTAGTATTCTCACAACAATACAGTTAAAGCCATGTCAGCTGCTATAATAAAGGAAAATGTTTGTAAAGGGCCACAAGTCTTCAGAGAATAGCACAAAACAGTATACAGAAATTCCTAGAAAGCTGAGGGGTGTCCATTTTTGCAGATGGATAAGAGATTGGGTTGCCCTTTGTTTTTTTTAACAGACACGTGGACACCCTGGAGTGCCTCATAGATCGACAGGGGTCCATGAGCCCCAATTTGAGAAATACTGGTGCAGAAGAAAATGTTGCTACAACTACTAGCTAACCATTCCTTATTAAATTAATGGGATAGTTGAGAGATTGTTCTTCAACAAGTGCTCATCCTTACAAGATGGTAAACTGAAAGTTCTGTGAACTATTCATTAGAGCTTGGAGAAGGTGACCCCTCCCAGTTGAGAGGAGGAAGGTTGGCCCTGACTGTTCTCTAGCTCTCCAACTCTCTGAAAGCTATGAAGTGAGGCTACCTATCCAGAACTCAAGTCAGAGCCTACCACCTGGCCATAAAACTCATAAACTGAGATATGAGCAGAAATCCAGGCAAGCCCTTTAATCTTAGGTGTGATGAAACACTTTCCATGTTTTAGAAACCAACATTGTCTCTCCTCTTCTGTCACTCTCACTGACTTTCATCAAAAGCTTTACTTTTGTATGTAAAGGCAGAATGATTTTCTGAGTGACATGAAATTTAGAACCAATGAATGTGTCTTTCACCTGAAGCACATGCCACCATTAGCAATGGCAAGGCTTTTTTTATTATCTCTACCATGACAGCATTTGCCAAAGTAAATTCAACTTGTCCTGTGCTTACTGTTGCAAACATTCCTTGTGAATTTTATAAACCAAAGCCTATTTCAGAGAAGAAAATTATCCACTCCTTATAGCATAATAAGAGAGGGACAAATTCACTCCTTCATGTAAAAACTCTTAAGAGCACAATCTATATCAAGTGAATCACTTTTAATTGTCTCTGGATTTTAGTGCGAGAGTTAAGCATGTGCTCAGCTTTCTTCTGTTGCAATCAATGGGACTTAGTTTGGCTGGATTGTGCCCTCAGCACTCGTACTTATCTATTCTGAAAAAGGGACTATTTACTGAATTGTTCTTTCCAGCAGGCTACTGAGAAATGAGACACAACTTGGGTGTATTTTAATATAATCTTGCATGCTAATGTTTACATCATTTTTCCCCTTAATGTTGCAATTATAAGCCCTGAAGTACTAGGTTGGGAAGGAAAAGCAGAATAAAAAATGTTCCTGTACCAAAATTAAAATGTAATATTGTGCATGAAAACTCCATGGAGGGTTTACAAATCACATTTTACCCTTGCTGAACGGTCTGGGCTTCAACAGCTGCTATATGATACGAAGCTGTCACCACTGTGAATAAATAAGTAGTGCTATAATGCAGCTGCCCCTAGTATCAGTATTGAGTTAAGGTCCTCAGTCGTAACCAGTGGCTAAAACAGAAATGCATTCTGACTGCATAAAAATGCATGGTCGTGTCACCAAATATTCCTGTCTGTGAGCATATGTGCCAAATGTGATCACTGCTTGCCCCAACCCCCATCTTCAGCACACATGAAGAGGAATAATACACTGGGGTTAATATGAGCTTTTCCTTGTCTCTGCCACAGAATCTTTCTAAACTAATATATCAGACTGGCATTTCTTTTTCTTTTCTTTTTTTTTTTTGAAGAATTTTTATTATTATTTTACCAACTATAAGGATACAAAAAAGAAAAGAAAGGACTAAGCAATTATAACTTGCACATAACAATCATGGAAATATTTCAGTCAAAATCAACTGCACGTTAGTGTTAAATATGAAATGAATCTGCATTCCTAATTATTACTCATAAAAAGGGTTACACTAATAAGTATTCTAGGTAGAAATATTTTTAACAATCATTTTAAAAGGTGACTATCTGATATTTTCATTTTTTCATTTCATTTAGCCTTTATTTGGCACAAAATCTGATATTTTATAAATTTGTTGAATACTTGTAATAATTGTAAATATCTGATTACATATACAAAGAGTATAAACAGTAAACAGTAAAGTATTATGCACGCTTGACTTGTACTTGACTTGTACCACAAGTAATCAAATATGTGAATCAAATATATGAACCAATGAATCTTTTTATCGAAACATATTGTTTAGGTAATGTGGTATAATACCTAAAATATAATTCCCATTTCTCATTAAAATTGTGTTTTGGTCTTCTATGTACATGCTTAGTCGGCTTACAGCCCCATCCACAGTCTGTGTCAGGACTGTCCAATGTACTGCAGTTTTATTTGATGTACTGTGAAATGTTAGAAGTCACCCTGGGTCCATGAGGGGAAGGGCGGCTTACTAAATTAATAGGACAAAACTTAAACTAAATTTAGGTTATAGTTCATTTTTTTAAAGAAGAATAGGATGGACAAAAGAAAATGACCTGCTCAAACTTCAAACACACACACACACACACAAAAAAGACCTGACACACTGATGGCTACTGAAAAAATAGAATAATTGAAAAAGAGTCAAAGGAGCACAATATACACAGAGTAATGATACAATAACAGAGCAAACTTCTAGAAGAAGCAGCGAATGCCTGGCCTTGAAATATCCGGGACTTCTAATTAGCCATTCTTGTATACTGACTAAATAAACCCATTTATGGGCAGGCTTAATAAGCTGAGCCACTGATGAAGCAGTCTTGAAACTGTAAAACAGGAAGAAGCTCTTTTTTTTTTGCTTCATTATAAGTTCATTACACTTGAAGATTTTTCCTCGTGTCAAAAAACCTTTCCATGTTTCATTTGCACTTACCTGTCTGAACAGTTATATCTGCTCTCCAACTGATAATTTTGCTTTCGTCCCTTCTCAGCACATTATTGTATTCTCTCCATCTATGGTTGTACTCCATCTCCATCTACAGCACACTCTCCATCTACAGTTGTTTGCTTTGTTATTGTGTTGTTACTTTGTGTACATTGTGCTCTCTTGACTCTTTTTCACCTATTATATTTTTTCAGTAGCCATCAGTGTGGTAGGTCTTTTGGAGTTTTTGTTATTTGTTTTGGGCTTTCCCCTCCACTCTGTTCTGTTTCTGCTCAAGCTTCAGACAGCTCACAGTATCCTGGAAGGTGTGAGACATGCAATCCTCTACCATAGATTCCATTCCCTCAACTCTTTTATATTTCATGAAGAAAGAAAAGCAAAAAAATCCTCTTTCCTGTAAGTTTTAGGGATAGAAAAGCAACATGAATACTCCCAAATGTTAGGACTCAGTGCAATAGGATAACTGTGCTAAAGCACTAGGCTCTTAAAGGCATTTTCCCCCCAGCCAATATATCCTGGGATAAGGAAGTGAAACATCCTGGTGTGGTCATTAATTCCGCATGGCTTCCAGCCCTAAATCGGGCCCACCCCGCGAGATTTGCCTTATCCCACAACTTTCAAAAAACAATGAAACTGGTGGTTCTTTTGAGCCCATGCTGATCCCACTCCCATGCAAACATCATGGGAGATAGGCCAGTTTATTTTTTTGGCTTTGCCACCTGCTCTCCCCGCCCCTTAGATGCAGCCAATCAGAACATAGGAAAAACAGAATCTACATAAACGTACGCAAACGACGTAACGATGTAAACGTTCATGTGGAAAATGAAAATAACCCGGGGGCTCATGCATAATTCACTGGAGTTCTTCCTCCCGTCCTGAATGTTCTGATGGGCAGCCATGTGAAGGGAGAAACTGGGATAAAAACACCCTGGGATATATTATCCCGGGTCTATCCCAGGATATTTTGTTCATGGGGAAAATGCCAAAGTTAGGGTCTGGTGAGCAGTTAAGGTCAGGTGAGCAGGAAATGGCCCATCATGCTCTAGATTTTGCGGAAATCTTGCTCTAGATATTTCGGACATCTTGCAATAGTTTGTTCTCTCCACAACAATTATTTGAGGGTGCACAGCTTGTGTGCAACAAGTCAGCTCCCAAAATTTAGGAGGATTAAAATGAAACCCCACAATGGGGCTTTCCAAAAGGGAACAGGAAAGATCTTTAGTGGCAGGAATCACAAAGGACAGAATGCCAGTTAGCTCCTGTCTGAAGCATGCATCTCTCTGTCAATGGTTGCCATATATGCCTGTGAGGACAAAAAATACATCACATGGAGTAAGGGCAATAGAGGCCCTCCAACCCTAACAGCAGATTATGTTACCTGCAATACGTTAAAAATATTCTTAACAATATATATATTTTAAAAAAACTGTTCTTGCACATTGCATCTTGCTAGGCAATTTGCTAGACATTAAGCAATGCCCCAAAGGAGCCTTGAACTCTAGTTTTCTCTTTCAAGTTGAGAGTTTTTATTCTGCTGCATGGTTAGCTAAATACAGAGACAGAACATATGCTTGGTGACGGTAGTAGTCCTTTAATTTAATCCATTTTTTTCTGCATCTCTTTGTAGACTTTATGTTAATATTGTTCTTGGAGGGGGAAAATTAGTGCATTGTGTTTATAGTCAGCAGGACTGCTGGTTTTAATAAAACACTATACAGAAAAACAGTCGAAGACCAGAAAGGAAGCTTCTGGGAAGATGAATGACAACTTTAAAATACATAAAATTATAATTAGTTTATTTTGAATATTAGAATGTGCTTCCCTTGAAAATGGAACATGTGCAAAGACTTATAAATTCAGATGGAACTAAACAAGGGAGGAAAGCAAGAAGGAAGAATAAGGACACAGGAGGAAGACAAAGACTGATGGAATCAGCACCAGGAAGTGACTCAGCACAATGGCAGGAGAAATGCATGGTAGAGAATTTCAGTTGGTTTAAGCCAGAATAACTCTGCATAAGATTGTACTGAATCCATATAATACATAGGAAAAAGGAGGGGGGGGGTGTTGTGCAACAACAGTTTTTTTAAAAAAAACTGTATGTTCCAGAACAATTTGCACAAATAATGGTTAGTAGTCAAAAGACTGAATATTTAACACTTAATCAATAATGTGAATAGAATCTACACCAGGGCTATGAATCATGTTATGCCCATGCACCATAGATTTGAATATATATAAGCTTCTCTTAGCTACTCCAAAAACCCACAGAAAAGCTCCAGCATAGATTCTATTCACATTGTTGATTCAGTAAAGTGTTAAAATATTCAGTCTTTTGATTGCTAGTCATTATTTGTGCAAATTGTTCTGGAACATACCGTAAGCAGCTTTGTATAATAACTGTTTTATAAATCTGAGTCCGTATTCCTCCTTAATTGGCAGAAAAACTTCTTGCAAGACACACAACCAATTAAGAATGTGGCATATCACAACCCAGTATTTTTAAACCCTTAAAACTGAAGCAGTTAATACTTGCTATCAGCCAGTATACAAACAAACACCCTGAGAAGCTGTGCTAGGAATCCTGAACAGCTTGCTTACCCTAGACAGAAGCCAAAGGAGAACAAAAGCTGCTCACGTCTTTCTACATCTGAGAGAAGCCTGAAGCAGTCTGTGATGGACGGCAGAGCAAAAGTTAATTTAAAAGTGCTGGTCTGTCAGAGGCATTATTGTTTACATCCAGAATGAGGTATAGAAGGCCTTAGGAACAGGAAGCACCACTTGACTGGATGTGGCATCCTGCAGTCTGATTGGCTAAAAAAACCTGATGATGCACAGAGGGAGGAGCATATCTCTCCCTGTGAAGAACTATCTGAGGGGCTTCTGAATTTTGGAGCTCCTGTAGTTAAGAACTATCTGCCTTAACTATACTTTAAAACATATCATCTCTGAGGAGAGTAGTTGCAGTTAGTATGTGGAAAACTGACTTGCTCATTGGTGTGACAGCTGGTGTGCTGTGTGAAAAGCAAAGTAATACTCAGATTGAGTGAATTGATGGAGGTTTATTGAGGGCCCCAAGCAAAGAGTGAGGCTTGTAAGGGTACTGTGGTAGACCCTAAGTTAGACCCTAAGTGTGTAATCCATTAGTCAAAACTTTACCATCTATGAAACAGCAATATAACATCTAAGCTAACTGTGAAACTGAACAAACTTAAGTCAGTGCTTAAACCAAATACTGAATTTTTCTGCCAAAGCTCTTTTGTAAATATATTTCTTTTGCCTTATCTTTTCCTTCCCTCCAAGTTATTTATCTCCATTCCCTTCTTATTTCTGTTCAATAAACTTTGATTCTGTTTTAGTTTAAAATATGCCTCACTATTATTTTGTGTGCCTTATTAAGGGGTTTGCCTAGAGATGTTATAATAACAGGTATCTTTCCCCTTCTGGGTCAATTAAAGGGCTGATGGAAAGTGCTTCAGTTTCACTATACACTACCATTTCTTAAACACCTCAGTCCCAGAAGGGGAAAAGGAAGGGAAAATCTGACAAGGCAGGTCAATGAGTGGTTTCCCTGCCTAAGTGTGCTGAGAAGGTCAGGGGAGCCCACCTCATGGTCCATACCCCTTTTCCATTTCTGCAAACCCTGTCAGAGTCAGTGGGGCTTGAAAGTCTATGAAAGAGGCATGCTTTTCCAAGCACTCTTCCCAATGGAGGATTGTGATATTATAGAGGCCTCTGGAGACAATCTCCCTTTTACTGTGGAAAGGGGCATCCATAGAGGCAGTGACACACAGGTTTTTTTAGTGTCACTGGTATCAACAGGGTTTATAAGAGTACCCAGAAATTGTGCGGTTTTCCTAATTTCATGCCACTAACAGCCAAGAGGGACCAGCAGAGGCTGGCATTACTGACCAGCTGCTTAGGCCCACAGTTTTGGAAGAGTCTGCCACTGGACAGCTGCCTTCTTTGTGGAATGACAGTCAGTCTGTCTATAGCATCAGTGATTAAGACACAGCAACATGATGCCATCAAAACACTGGATGGCAGCACCCAATTCACACAGGGTGGTGACACTAGGCCCCCTCTCTAGAAAGGACCATCCGTAGAAGGGTTTGCCCATTTCTACATCCTATCTTGGCATGCCTGTTGAAATTAGGGACACCTTCTCTTATTCTCCACCACCCCTTTTGCCAAATTGGCAAAAGACAGTCCGCAATGGTTGCAGCATACCCCTGTTCAGCCACCTGCCTAATCAAACAGGGATGGTTTCTAGAAGTAGCCACCACCACATGTCAGCAACAGCTGCCCCTTTAACCTAGTTGCTGATCAATGTTGATGAGAAGTAGCTGTCATTTGCTTTGCAGCCCTTTCTATCTGTGCTGAGTTAATACCACAACTAGGACAAAATCTGGAATTGGCCCTGGAGACTAGGGAAAAGCCATAACTTGGAGAGTTCAATTGTAGTGTAATTCCCTGCCTCGCCTTACATTAGGATATGATTGGGGCCTCACCTTCTTCCCCATCAAAATATCTGCTTGGTGCTTGAGATGGCAAGCAGTCTGATTAGCCACCTTCAGTGAATGCACTGGCAAGACAAAGATCCACTCTGAAGCATGAAGCAGATAACCATATCCCTTCTGTTGAGTAGATCCAGTGAATTGAAAGGGCTTCAGATCTTTCTAATTGTTATAGCCTTCACTCTGGTACAGTGGAATATAAATGTTTTATGTAAATCAATATAGTTTCCTGTGGAAAGCTGCAGGAAGGAAGGCCTTGGGTGCCAGAATGTACTGACAAGATCGTTCCTGTGCTGCTGTTTGTTTATGTGTGCACTGCAACATGCAACAAAGATGTACAGCAAAGTAACAAAGGACAAGGCAACATGTGCAGTATTTAGATGGTCAGACTAGGATCCGTGAGATCCAAGTTCAAATCCCAAGGCAGCCATGAAGTTGACTGAATAACCCTGGGCCCAAGACTCAGCCTATCTCTGTTGTAGGGCTGTTGTGAGGACAAAAAAAAGGAAGAGAATCCATTTGTGGTATCCAGGCCTTTCTTGGTAGATTTCCCAGATTTATATCTGACCTCCAGATGAGAGAGATCATCTCTCTCCTGTTCCCTACTAGCACCTCAAAGTTGTGGGGATTAGGGAAATGGAGTGGGCACACCAACACTGCAACAACGCAAATGTCATTTCCAGTGAAAAATGGATGTGATGTAGCGAAATCAGGGCTGACAATGCAAGCCATTCCAAAAACTCTATGATTTAACAATGGAATTTTGATGAGCCGTAAAGCATCCCCCCATGTCATGGCAAAATTTTCCCAGTTACTTCCTCAGATGCAGGTCAGGTAGAGTACAGATGTAATACAGGACTAAGTGAATATCTATCTGCTGAAGAATAGTAACTATTAGTTTTCCTTAGGCACTCACACACTTTGACATTTAATGGATCACACCGTGTTTTTAAAAAATGGACATACACAGTAAGTTATTGACAGCCATGATTTTTTTTTACCTCTGAAAGACATTTGCCAACAACTTTTTAAAAGCAAGACTTGCTTTGAAGGGGCACTCCTCTGATGTGAACTTGTCCATTGTCAAATTTAAACAGTCATCTGCTCACGCATTAATAGAGATTTCACTTGGAATCTTGGAACAAAATAATGAAAAGCAGACAAGCAGAAATAGTAAATTAGTACCTTCCAGCCAAGCAGAAGCCTCGCAGTCTCTCCCTTAACTCAGCTCTGTCTGAGGGGGGGGGGGGATCAATTCCTCCTTCACTTGCTATTCTTTAAGCTCCCTGAATGAATTACAACTCATGCATACACAAGAGCAAAGGTCTTGAGTTGCACAAAGTTTAATCACAGAGTAGAATAATTTCAGGTTTATGCAGAGGCACCAGCCCAATACTACTTAGCATTCTTATATAGGAGAGAGTTTTGAAGCACTTTAAAGACTAATACATATATTGTAACATGAGCTTTTATGGACTAAAGCTCACCTCATCAGATGCATGAGTAAATAGGACTAAAATATCACAAAATGTAAAGAAATGCTGTGACAAGCCTTTTTTTATGCTGAAGGGCATCCTAAGAATTTTTGGAATCTAGATTCATTCCCCTTAGTTTCCAGGCATGCTACAGGTAGCAAGTGTATAGGCTTTGAGTTCTCTGCTGTGAGATAAGTTTTGTGCTGCACAAGGAGATTATTGAGATCACTGAGGCTGAAATAATATATACGGTAAATAACTAAGAAGATTGATTTATTTGTAGTTGGTTTTAAAGGAATATACCAGAAGCACAAGTCTCCAGACAGACAAAGTAGAAACCTGGATGAGGCACAAAAGTTTAAACTGGCTTATGACTTCAGAAAGTAGTTCGACTTTTCTACAATGTTTACAGGCACAAATAGACTTTAATTGACTAACCACTTATTTGGATCCCCTCTCACACACAGGATTCCCCCTACACCATCCTGCCCTTTCCTCAGAGCCAGATTAAATTGTACAAAATCTGCTCATCACCAGAGACAGGAGTCAACCTTCTCTTCTGTGTTTCCGCCAACATCTCCCCCTTCTCATAGGTGATTGGATGCTGGAGAATCACTTGTATGGCTTCATCTGAGTGAATAATTTTCCCTTCAAGGGCAGGATAGTGATCTCCTGTCCATCTCAAGATTCCTTCTCAGAAATGATTGACACAGGTGAAATCTGTTTTGAGTGTCTGGCCTTTTTTGCACGAGCCATTTACTACACATCTTGCCACCATCTTGAAAGCCTCCAAAACTTCAATCAATTTCATGCCTCCTCTCATCACATTCACTAGCCAACCTACATTTATCTTCTCTCTGTCGACCATGTTCCTCCTTATCCTACCCATGACACCACAAAGTTGTCCTTGAAAAGCTCCTCCAGAGCCATTTTTCAATAGTTATGTCTTCAAGCTACATTTTATACATTTTGTGAGATCTGACATTTGTATTTAAGGTAGGAAAAAGAAGTCACCTCCTCTACCCAAACCAGCCTGATGCTTTCCACAATTAAAATTTGTGATTTTAGTGGAAGCTGGGAGTACAAAGTGTCCCTGCTTCAGCTACTGGTTTGTAAAACCAAGCAGATGGGTAGTTCTGACATAAGTTCCATTTTCATCCAAACTTCTGCCACTCAAGGGAATTTCAGTTGAAGTCTTATCAATCAGATTTAATTAAACACCAAGTTACTGCAGTAAAAGAATAAAGGAAGCAAGCAAAACAGAAATAGGGGCTACCTTTGTAGCCAAAATTATTCCATTTAAGACCAGAATGGCTGCCATTTGAAATTGGTCATACTAACTGAAGCTTTCTATTTGTGTCTGGTGAGAGTTAGGACAGCTATTATTTTCTTAAGACTGCACTTCATCTATATACTTTTACTAACCATTTCCCAATGATGTCCCCTATGTTTGAATGTGCATTTTTGTGTTTTCTGTGCAATGGGACTGACTTTATTCTGAAGCTGAGTTGTAATGAATGCCCAGTTAATATCTCCTTCTAATTCTTGTTTCATAAACAGCCTGTGTTATGCTACCGGTACTTTATTTTTCATTTTAAACTGGCTTCTTTGTGGTTCCTTTTCTTACATTACATGTAGCTGTTCTTTCTCACAAGGATATATTTCACAACACTGGGAGAAAGCCCCTTACAATAAAATAAAGTATAGGTCATGAGGTGATCTCAAATGACTAATAAAGACTTCCTAAGCTTTGGGGAGGTGTTCTATGATTCAAATTCTAACGTAAAGGGTCTTCCCCCTTTTCCTACAATACCTTTGTATGCCAAGAGGCTATTTATATAAAAGCAGGCAAACTGCTGAAAAAGTGTAGACACCTTTGGCAATGAGAAACATAGGTCAGGTTTTGGTTACAGGATATATTTCAAATCTTCTTTCCAACCCTCTCTTCATTTGACACTGCAGCAAAAACAGTCCTTAGTGGTCTATACAAATTTTACACTTATAAAACTGTAAAACAAAGAAATGACAGGAACAATGACAGGAACCTTCTGCCAATGAAGAATAATTGAAACAGAGAAACATGAGCATGTGTTAGGACACTTTATTGATTTCCTTTTAAAATAAATACACCCATAGCAATGTGAACCAGAATTACTGATAAACCAGTGGTTCTCAACCTTCCTAATGCCACAACCCTTTAATATAGTTCCTCATGTTGTGGGGATCCCCAACCCTAACCTTTATCCATTTTACAGATGGAGAACACTGATGCAGAGAGTCTTAGGCGACCCCTGTGAAAGGGTTGTTTGACCCACAAAGGGTCGCAACCCACTGGTTGAGAACCACTGTGATAAACAAAACCACCTCAAGATATTTTGTTGCCTATAGAGGAAAATTTAAATCTATACCTTCCATGTAAACATTTGAAATTGAGCAGGAGCAATGCAGAAATATGGGACTGTCTCTCCCCATCCCACTTGCAGTTACATTTGAACATCTCTCACTCTATTGTCCTTAGGGTACCCAGAATCCACCAGCTGAAGCAGCCATTTTATCTTACTTCCCAGTAAGTTTGTCCTGTGCCTTTGGTCCTGTGTCAGTCAGCAAACAGGGCACAACAAGGAAGATTACCAAAGATGTAAATTGTCAAGAGGAAGGAAAGGCCACATAAGATTCACACCACTGGTATATCTGGTGCACAATACAAAGAGAGAACTTAATAGAGAAGGTTTGAAAACAACAAATAAATAAGGAAGGAAGCTGGCAAAGGTGTATTGGATTATGTCAGAGCAGTGATGCATTGCTTTGTGCAATTTAAACCTAACATATGCCAACTTGTAACAGCCTATGGAGGTTGATTTCCAGGTCAAGCTTTCCTGGCTACTGTCCCACATTTCTGAAGTTTTCCTTTCTGTTTGTTCCCAGTCTGCTAAATTTTCTTCCTTCCAGACGGTATCTTAGGAAGCTATCAGACATAAGGCACTGCAGTTTTCCCTCCAAAGAGAGTTGTATAAGCTGGCTGGTTGGTGGACAACAGTGTATCAGATGCCAAATGACAGCTGTTGGATGTACTGCATTAGTTCTACCATATTCTTATTCTGAAATTGTCATCCCCATGTGAGAAGAGAAGTCACACCTTGAAAAGTTTTAAGATGAACTTTGATAATGAGAACAGGAGAAAATTGCTTTTACCTTTTAAAACTTGCATCATATTTAATCTTTTTGTTTTCTGTGGCATGTGATTTTCAAAATGCAATAATGTAGATGACTAGAAACAGACACCCCCAGACAGAGATACATACATATATACATATACATATATATACATATATATATATACACACACACACTAGATAGATAGATAGATAGAGAGAGAGAGAGAGAGAGAGAGAGAGACAGACAGACAGACAGACAGACAGACAGACAGACAGACAGACAGACAGACAGACAGACAGAGAGAGAGCAGGTATTTTCAGGATTCTACCAAGATGCTCTAAATTACTTGTAAGCTGCCCTTTGCTTGTTTAGATACACTGATTTAAAATACCTGCCTGGAATGTTCCTCGGAGCAGCTTGTCTTTCAAGGACATTAATCAGAGAATCACTGATACAGCATAGTTCAAAATTGTAATTATGATACTTGCTTGTGATATGAATTTTTGTCATCTATTGGAGCAATAGATACTGAGATTAGAATACTGTAGATACAATGTTTTTGTTTTTAAAAAAACATGAAATGAAAAGTCACTGTGAGACTCAATAGAGTACTTCATTTGACTGTAATGAGTGGTCCTCTTTTGTATTATGAGTAATGTTGCACAATGTACTAGGAACAGCATTTATTTTTTAGATACCATGGGCCCTCGAAGATTTGATGAGGTCTGGCAATTACAGTTGGCAAATCAGCCTAGTGAGATCTCATACTCTATCACAGGCACCTTCCACACACACAGAATGTGTTTTTAATCCACTTTCACAACTGTTTGCAAGTGGATTTTGCTATTCTGCACAACTTCAAAGCACATTGAAACCAGATTGAAAGCGCATTATTCTGCACGTGCGGAAGGTGCCAGTAAGTCTGAATGCATTGAATGTTATTTGAAGCTGATTACAATGGATATTTCAGCATATTGTGCACTATGTACAAGATCCTTATGATTCCATTCTTTGTCATTCTGTAAAACCTAGACAGGAGGAATGGAATTTGGTAGTAGTCTGCTAGGGGTACTTGGCAGCCACCTGACCAAACTTACAATATGTCATGATCAGTGCACCCCTCTGGTGATGCATGGTTTAAGATTTCCTGGTTGCCTTCTTTCTGCAGGCCATGGCAGAAAACTGACTGCATTAGACTCCTTCTCTCCCCCCCCCCCCGGCCCCGCCCACAAAAAAACCCTTTCTCTATTATAGCTCTATTATAGCAGGCAGGATATGGCACAATTCAGTGATCTAATTATGTCCAGAGCAGAATTCTGTCCAACCCACTTTTTGTCCTGTCTTGCCAAGTTTCTGACTATTAAGCATGACCTCCAGTGGGTCTGCTGAGACTCAATATCATGTTTTATTTATATTATCCATTAAAGTCTAGTCCAGTCAGCAACATAACTATCTGATCTTAACTGGCTATCTTATGTGGGTAGATGATATTTGTAAGGCAGTTTATTCGAATTCTGTCCTATTCTTTTTGAATTATCTCTTTTCTTTCCATAAGGTTCTGAAAGGAACATGAGAGACAAATCTATATAAGCTAGAAGTAGAAACAATACTTTAAAAATGCAGACTACAACTAACAATGTACATAAAAGGGACTTAAAAACAAGCCATTCTTTACCAACAGATATTGATTTTCAATAAAACCATTTGCACATTGTTGCCTGGGCTCCAAGTAACTGCCACTACTGATTTACTGACATTGTATCTCTTTCTAATGCTGTTGTATGTTATAAAAAATGAAATGCTTGTCAAGCTTCAGATAGGAAAATGTCCAAGCAAAGACTAAGAACGATATAAAATTCTTCTGCTTATTAACTGTTAGCATTATTAGTACAGTCGAAATAACCCATTATCAGAAAGCTTAAAGGAGCAAAAGAGGTTTGTTTTGAAACACAAGATAGGCTGATATTGACTTTTCATTGAAGTGGCTCCTAACAGACACAACACAGAAAATTAAGCAAAGACAGTCCTGGGGAAATGCTTAATGATTCATATTCCGAGAGAGTGACATTTTCCTCTCCACAAAATGTTGTTCCACTACAACACTTCATGTGGACTAGAAAGCTATCATAAGAGAGCAACAAAGTTGTGTGGATTAATTAAAGCTACAAGGCTGGCTGAGATGGAGGAAGTGGAAAATGACAGACCTTTTGAATTGCAATTACCTTAAGTCACCTAACAGGCTAGAACTGTTAGTGCAAAAGTAATAAAGAAAGTAAGTAATACAGTTACAGGGAAAATAGAAGATTCTATGTGGTCTGGTGATATTGGCTTTTCTTGTATGAAAATGTGGCAAGAGTAATTATAAATACAGACTAATATACAAAAATGATACATTCAAGTCTTCAGGAGTAACGAATAGTACTTTCAGACATTTGTAGATAATGCTAAATAGGAATGCCTCCTCAGTTTACCAGGGAGCCCCATTTGCACCCTTGGCATGGCAGGACTGCCAAGCCAAGAGCTGTTTCCCAGGGCTGTGTGGTCCCTGGGCGTTCCACTGCCAGCTGCCCAATCACATGGATGTAGGGATTGTCCTAGAACAGGGGTCGGGAACCCGCGGCTCGCGAGCCGCATGCGGCTCTTCCGCCGCTGTTCTGCGGCTCCATGAGCCGAGCTGCCAGGCCCATCTTCACCCGCCCTGCAAGCAGCAGGGCGGGCGCATCCCTCGCCCGCAGCTGGCCAGGCCACACCGCGGGCTTTGCCTGCTGCCCACCTCGCTCATTGCGAGGCGGGCGCTTTCCCAGCGGCCGGCCAGGCCGAGCCGCCAGGCCCATCTTCGCCTGCCCTGCAGGCGCGGGGGGGTGTGAGCGGGTGGGGGGCGCGAGCGAGCAAGTGGGCGGAGGGGGGGTGTGCGAGCAAGTGGGGGTGAGCGGGGGAGGGTGAGCCAAATGGCTCTTTGAGGGGGAAAGGTTCCCGACCCCTGTCCTAGAAGCAAGCAGACCTGAAGCAGTTACGCCTACTCCACATGGGCCAAAAACAGCACCCCTGGAACGGTAAAAACACCATTCCAGGGGTGTGCTTCACACAGCTGCCGCCTCTGCAACGAGGCAGCACGGTCCTTTTCCCCCAACAACCAGCAGGCAAATGCTGTTTTTGAATCTCGCCCAATGAGAGAGTCTTTTCAAAAACAGCGTTTTTAACCCAGTGCTGAGTGAATGGCACTGGGCTGGAGGGGTCACTTTTAGGCATCTCCATTTTGTTTGTAAACTTACCTTCTCTTCCCTCTGCAGTTCCATAGGGATGAGGGGACATACCTCCTGCCCTCCTACATTTGAGGCATTGCCATGGCCATGGCGGCATGACCCCTCGTCCCTGTGGAGCTGCGCAGGGAAGATAAGGTAAGTTTACAAACAGAACAGAGGCGCCTCTGTGTGAAGGTGCCTCCGTGGGCTGCAGCAGCTCCAGGACACAAGAGTGTACAAATGGTCCCAGGGCTCCACCGTCATCATATATGTCAGTGTGCCGCCACTTCCCAGGCCCATTGTTCTCATTTTGGTGTACCTGTTCTGCTGATAAGCAGCCCTCCCTCTGTCTCTCTTGGATACATTCTTCTGCAGTGATTTTCTCACCCAACCCACACTCCTTTAGTTTTATGGGTTTTCAGAGAATCTTTTTGGTCTTGGTATGATATACAACTGTTCAGTTTCTTAATTCATTTTGTCACAAATTGCTAAGTGGTTTTGGCATTGGGCTAGATCCTTTCTGAACAGAGATTGGCGCTGTAAGCCCATCACCCTGGGTAGAGCCCCATTAAGGAGCCTTGGGGATATGGGTTAAGGAGGCATAGCCCGTTTAGGGGCTGCTGGTCTCTCCTTGCCCCTAGGTGGCAGTGGGATCACACACTGGCTTGCACCCAGGTGTTCCCATATTGCTGCCATTTCAAGTCCTTCTACCCCTACAGGCTGGCTGAGAGACAGAATTTACAGATCTGGTGGCAGGCAGGTTGCCTTGGATCCATCCCCTATGCTAACCCAAGCCTTTGCAGTTGTAACCAATAAGAAGTTGTGGCCTGTTATACCTGGACATGGTATTGTCTAGCTTTTCTGCATGGCACCTGCTGAGACCACAAATTACTGGTACATTAATCTAAAAAAAAGTTCAAAAATTCAACTGGCATGAAGTGTTCAGAAGTTCATAGCCCTATTTTTATACTTTCACAACTACATTATATTACATGGAAACAACTATACACCATTCATTGTTCAATATTCTATCTTCATGAAGCCTGAACATTCATCATAAATTCAAGAGAGTTAGCCATTTGGTGCAGAGAATCAGTGTGGATAGTACTGTAATCTGGATGCATTTGGGTAAAATTGTCTGGTGAAAAACTGTAAAGTTAAAGATGTTTTAAACATGAGCCCTGATCTTGAAGGAGGAGGAGGAGGAGGAGGAGGAGGAGGAGTTTGGATATATACCCCACCTTTCTCTCCTGTAAGGAGACTCAAAGCAGCTTACAAACTCCCTTCCCTTCTTTTCCCCACAACAGATACCTTGTGAGGTATGTGGGGCTGAGAGTTATGAAGAACTAGCCCAGGGTCACCCAACAGGAATGTAGGAGTGTGGAAACACATCTGCCACTCAAGAGGAGGAGTGGGGAGTCAAACCTGGTTCTCCAGATTAGAATCCACCTGCTCTTAACCACTACATCACTCTGGCTCTCTTGAAAGTTCACAAATTTGTAAATGATTGAAAATCTAAAACATGCTTTTAATTTCTTTTCCCCCTCAAATTTACGTTATGTCAAAAATCTACAAAGTTTCAGTTGTCTGGCCCTAATTAGTTTGGCAAAAAATATGTGTTGCATATAAACTTAACAGATTTTAAAGCAAACATTTAAAACATTCATTGAAGTAAGTACAAGTTATGAGTGCATGCATGGTCAGTAAAAAATGACTTTCCAAAATAAAAATGACTACCTCAACACTAGCCAGACATAAAACAAGCAACCTGTGATCAGGAGCAAAATCTTTATAGCAAGAGACAGAAGTCAACAGAATTTTGACAAGGGTTTTTGTTTGTTTTTCTCTTACAATCAATGCACTTTAAAGGTATTTTTCTATGTTTTACAATTCTATAATACAAGAAGGGGATCCCACCTTCCTCTCCTTTGGCTTCAGACCTAGTGACAACCATGACAACGCTGAGATTGTACCAGATTGTATCAGGTCCCACATATCAAGCTAGCCACACACTGGATCTCATCTTTGTGATGGGGATGGACACGGTTTAACCACTTTACCCTGAAGACATCTGGGCCTTCCATCCCTTCTCCCCTGCATAGGCAGAGAGCAGATTTATGATCACCCACACAAACTTATGGAATCAACTGGCTTTCAGAAAGCTGTGCAGGATTCAATTTACCTTCCCTCACCCCCACCCCAATTCATTAGATGAGCTGATAGAAGACTGGCATCACAATTTTTCTGTAGTCATCAATAGGACCTTCCCCCACCTCCTCTTTGCCCCCATTCCAAAATGGCTCCCTGGTAAATCTCAAAGCTCAGGGAAAATTAACCACAACTTAGAAAGATAAAGCAAACTATGCAGTACCCTTGTGACAAAGCTACAAGAGCATCTTATAGAATGATTTTGAGATCCTATGGGGTGGCAGTGAAGAATACAAAGAAAGCTTACTGTGCGACTTCCAATGCATCTGCTAGCTCATGCCCAGAACAATTATTTAGAGAGGTTAGGTTACTTATGTCTCTTTCAGAGAACATTCAAATTGCTAGAGATTCAACCTTTTACTGTGAGCCTTGGAAGAGCAACTTTGCAGAGAGTCAGCAGGCTACAGTGATTAAGAGCAAGTGGACTAAACTGGAGAACCGGGTTTGATTCCCCACTCTTCCACATAAGCAGCGAACTCTTATCTTGTGGACCATATTTGTTTTCCCACTCCTACATTCCTGCTGGGTGACTTTAGGCTAGTCACAATTCATTCAGAACTCTCTCAGTCCCACCCACCTCACAAGGTGTCTATTGTGGGGAGAGGAAGGGAAAGGCATTTGTAAGCCACCTTGAGTCTCCTTACAGGAGAGAAAAGAAGGGTATAAATCCAAACTCTCCTTCAGATAATGTCTTGTCATTCCAGCGCAACCTCCCCACCTCTCTCCCTTTCTTCCCTCACTCTCTCCAACCACCAGTCAAACTAACATTATCTCCTCCCAATCCCGAACTTTAGCTTCCCATTCTTCCTTTCCCCTGGCAGACTCTACCTAGAAAAACAATGGCCTAGTTGTGTTGGCTAGCTTTTGGGTCAGGTTCTGTTGCCAAGTGGAGAACCTACAAGGATTTGCAGGGGGCACTTTATTTCCCCGGTATGCCCTTCTGAATACTTTTCCTCCTTTCCTCATTGCAACCCCTTATTCTCACCAAGGGCATGAACAGATGTTGCTGTCATATCTAGTCTGACCCTCAGAAACTTATTGTGAATAAACTTAGAAGGGAAACCCAAAGCACCTTGAATTCTTTCATAGAGTTTGCACTGAGGCCCTGAAGAGACCTACAAAACTACAGACAATAAAGATGCTGCACCACAAGTTCTGTCTGCTCAAAGCCTCTGAATTATTAAACTGTGAACACAAAACAAAACACCAGAGACACACACTGTTTCTCAGAACATTCTCCACTCCAGATAATCCCCACAAATAACACCTGCACAAGGTAATTCAAAGACTACTACTCCAAACACAAACTGCTGTACAGACCAAATACATTCAACTCAAGAGAATTCAGATCCCCTAGACACACAAAACTCCAAGAATTAAACCCCCAGGTATGTCCAATCACAGAAAACTGTAAGGAATCCTGTTCATTAGGCCTGTGGGGTCCTGAAGATTCCCTCTGAATTATGGTTTACAGATCTACCAAACACACAAGTTTTTTCTCTACCTATTGTCTAGTCTAGTGGAATACAACGCCCCCAGGTCACAGACTCCTCCCTCCTCAGAAGCAAAAGTGTTCTTACACAGCAAAAGTTTCATGCTGGGGAAGAAACAAACTGATTCACTGATCAGTTAGTATTAACTCCTATCACAATCTTAGGGACCCAGTTTTTCACATACAACCACTTAGATCAGCTTCTTGCCTGCCTCACTATCCAAGATATGATGGGGTTGGCTACAATACAAATCCTTTTCCACAATGGCACCACAACTCTGGAGTTACCTACCAAGTTATATCCACCTTGATATTTCATTTTCAGAGCTTTCTGGTTCCATAAGTCTCTGTGGGTGGTCATAATATGTTCTCCGTCTATGCAGGACGGAAGGGGTGGAAGGGCCAGATGGGCCTTCAGGGTAAAGTGGTTAGACAGTGGTCATTCCCATCACAAAGATCAGATCCAGTGTGTGGCTGGCTTGATGTGTAGGACCTGATACAATCTGGTACAGTCTCAGTTTTGCTATGGTTAATACTGTGACCAAAGCCAAAGAAGAGGAAGGTAGGGTCCCCTTCTTGTACTATAAAATTGTAAATCATTGTTTTTATTCTGTTGGAGCTGGTGTACTAACGTTTTTAAAGGATGGAAAGGGAGGGTTTAAAGGGGTAATAAATGTCCTATGGGGAACTGAGTCCATGTATCCAAACAGAGCCCATGACCAAAGATGGGACACAGCAAAAAAAAGTTCCCTTAGATAATACAGTCTCTCCTTAAGCCAGAGTGAAGCCACCTACTCCCTAATTGAAATGTTCTAATATCAAGGCAACCTGTAGTTAGCACATGTTCTTTACCTGTGGGCTGGCTGGAAAATGCTTTGATCAGAATTCAACCAATAATATTTAGGCATCACTGTTGAGTACAAAACTACTGGGATGACCTCCTGTGTTCTTCTGCTAAACAATCTAAAATGTTTCAGTTAACACATCCCACATACTGTTAACATTTGGGTGGGGGGAGGAAGTGGAGGAAATCCACTTAACATGCATGGCCAAACATATCAGGTACGTTTTCTGTTCTGCGCTATTAACCCAGCCAATCAGCAAAATAATGACAGGGAGCTGTGAACTTTATTTCCTAAGCTGCCCCACCCTTTGTAAGATATAGGTAGGTGATTGGTATAAAGCAATAAAGAAGCTCCCCCAAGGAGATGGGCATATGAGGGAACGAAAGAGAAGCGAGAGAAGTTTCAGAATAATCACAATGTGGGGTTTTTTCTGATTCTTTGGGTAAGCAAAGCTCAAGAAACCAGAACAAACCAAAAACACTCTTGGGAGGCAAGAATGAAATATATACCGTTGTTCTTCACCTTGCTGGAAGTCAGCAGTAGCAGACACCAATAGGTTTTCCCTCTCCCTCCTCCTGTTGCTCCATGGTTATTAATAGGAGAGTAGCAGGTTCCAGTTGAGGGTTTCAATCTATCAATCTGTTGCAGCCTCAGACTGATCATGAAAGGAAGTAGAACCTTATATCTCATTTGCAATTTGCATTCTTGGACTTAATTGCTAGCTGTACAATAAACAGGAAAGAAGCTGCTGTTTAATGGCATTATGCACAGATGCACTGTTTAGAAGGATATGTTGGGGGGGTTGATATTAGGTTTATTGGGCGCCTTTTACTTTTACTATATTACCACTGTTTTAAATGGGATTTTATCACTTATTTTAGTAATTTAAATTGTTGGAGCCTATGTAAACTGTTTTTATTGTTTGCTCCTCGTTAATAGTGTATTAGATTTTATGTTGTAAACCGCCCAGAGCCCCTTGGGGATAGGGCAGTATAAAAAACTAATTAATTAATTAATTAATTAATTAATTAATAGCCATCAAGCCACTTGAAAGGAGTATGTAGCATATAACTGAAACTGTTACAAGCTCAGTCCATCCATATTGACTACACATCATATCCACATTACCATTGTTTTAAAAAATAGCATAATTCCATGAACATTTAGATAGTGCTATGTTGGATTCACAGCTACTCACTATAAATACAATGCAGGGTAAGACAGCCAGGTGTTACAGATTCCCCGCCTTGTTTGGCAGCTCGAATTGCAGCAAAATAGACATGATTTCCCATGACATGGCCCATGGGTATTCTAAAAATGATCTGTGAACATTATATCCTCTCTAGCCTACATATCTGATGCTGCGAAAACATTACTAGGGTCAAGTAGAATTTCACACTTGAGATACTTTGTGTGATTGGATGTTGTCTGACTTCAGAAAATAGATTCCTTTTCTGCATTACTCTGGAGATGTACATACTTACTTGGCTAAAGTGTGGGAAAGCTCCTCCTCTCCTCTTAGTCTTATTTGTAATTTCTGGCCTTGTGCCACCATTCAGCTGCACAAATGGACTTTATACCATTATCTAATGGGGTGTTCACCATTTACAAATGTAAATGGACTGAAAACCCCACCCGCAATACAATGCAGTTAACCACACCTTTGCATAGCAAGTTCCACCCAAATACTTACTGATTGGTTCCCCACCCTGGGACATGAACAATATATACCCCACTAAACATTCCCTTCTCACTACTGGACACAGTGTGTAACAGACTTCTCTCTGTGATATACCTCTGAAGATGCCAGCCACAGATGCAGGCGAAAGGTTAGGAACAAGATCTACCAGACCATGGCCACACAGCCCGGAAAACCCACAACTAGCATAAATAAAATGAACTAAAATTATGTTTGTTGTTTGTCCTATCGAATACAGACCACAACAATATTTGTAATAGCTCTGCATGCACAAAGGGCCATACAGAACAGTGACTAGCCAAAGGGCAGTAATGAACTGGAGATGGGATTTAGAGCAATGATCATTACTGGCAGGGCTAGAATCCCACAGACCAGACAACATTAGAACAACAGATTCTATCACCAACAGACTTTTGGGCCAGATGTGTAGAGGCTACTGAAATAAGCACAGACACGGCTTGGATTGAATAGGGCTGCAGCCCTTTTTATTAATACAATGCTTAAACGAAGTTGGGTGATCAAGAGGAGCGCATCTTCCTGCTGATCAGCCTTCCTGACTGATCCAGCCTTCCCCCCATTCACTTGGGGAGGACAGAGGTTTTTGGGCCATGGGGCATCCACCCATTTTCTGTGGCCCTACTAGCTGGGGCATCAGGCTCGCCTGCAGAGGCCCTTAGAGGCATGCTCCCCAACCCCTCCCCACTTCCAACCTCTTAAGGAGGCCTCCCTAGGTGGGGAGGTCCGGCCTGCAAGCTCGGTCCTCCCCCAAAATGATGCGCTCCTCTGTCCAAACCGTCCCCATAGGACTGCGACGAATGAACTAAAATAATCCCATCCCTTCTCGGAGGGCGGGTGGGTCAGTTTGCCTCGATGCAGCAAAAAAGAGGCCGAGGCCACTGCATGCTGCCTTATATAGGTGGCTTGCTCTACCCAAATGCCCACGCTTGTCAGCGCGCAATTGCTGGGTGGTGAGGCTGGCTGTTCGGCTGCCCAGGGACACGCATACACCCTTTTTGTTTTTTTGTTTTTATTATTTTTAATGATTTTATTAGTTATATATTTGAGAATACAAAGTTTAGCAAAAAGATTGAGTTTCCTTTAAAGGAAGAGCAATTACAGACAATAAGTGTGTTGGTTGAATACCATTATGAAATGTAATTTAACAACTTTTTTTTCCATCTCAGGGGTAATACACACACCCTTTTTGGAGCGCTTACCGCGTGCCCTGCCCCCTGTCGCAATTACGGGCCTACATGATTCTAGTGCCATTATTTAGTATCGTATGATTCAGACAACAGAAGGTAAAATGCTATGATTGGTCAATACAGTGTAGAGTCATGGGAGGTGGAAGCATTCTTTAGTTTGAAACAACTGAGTGTAGAAGCCAGGAAGGGTTGTTTTTGATCATACTGACAGATGCCTGCTTAGAGAAGAACACAGCAGCAAGATCTCTGTTTGTCTCTTGCATTGCTACTGGATTGCCATGTCAGCTGCAACTTGATGGTACTTTATATACACACATTTACAGTGATTCATGGTTCTTTGGCTTTGCTGTTTATGTTTTTACCTTTTTGTAATATAGCGAGACCTGCTTCACACACTTGTAGAAATGGTCTGTAGTCCCCAAAAGGTTGTGCTGAAATAAAATCTTCTAAGGTGCCACAGGACTCCTGTTTATTTTTGCTACAGCATACAAGCATGCCTTTCTCTCTCCAATTGGAAGTCCTTGTTCATCATAGTGGCAAAGTTGTATGAGGGGTTCAAAACGTGTCAAGATTTGTGCATCCTGCTGTCTCTCTGATTTCCTTCATTGTGCTGGGAAATGTGTTGGTTCCTATTCTTCTGTATGTTAAATGGACTTACTTCTAAAGCCCTGAAAGAGCTCTTGTCAGTTTATACCTTGAACTGTCTCAGCAGTAGAGTACAGAAAGAGGAAGAGAGTGGCATGAAGCTTAAATTTAAGTCCCAGAAATCCCAGGTATATATTGATGCTGAAAGAATGGAAGCAGATGGCTTTTCTTAAATTAGAAATGAGAAAATAAAAGATTTGCAGGGATGGGGGGACATGAATGTCTTGCATTCAGCCTACTGTCTGAGTCTTAATACATAATGGTTAAACTGTTTTTTAAATAAATCACAAAGCAACATTTCGAAAGGCAATTCTCTTCCCCTTCTAAGGGCATTGAGTAAATTATTTTTGGCTGTTGAATGCGAACACAAATATCCAGAAAGGTTTTTTTAAGATACTTTTCTCCACTTGAGCTCTTCTATTTCACTATCGCTTATATGTGCCATATAATCCAATCCTACCATTTGCATTTGATTATGAAGGTGACTGCACTGTTTAAACTCTTGACCAAAACCATGATAGAAAGGTGGGATTTTGCTAATCCCAAGAGTTAATGCATCCTTTCCTCCTTTATGAAGATGTATGACAAGGGTCTGAGACAGATTTCTATTTATACATAGTAGGGTTTTGGATTCAAATTAAGGTCACAGCTGGGAGACATCATGTAATGGGGAATGGCAAGGGGAGAAAATGGCTGGAATGGCTGCTGGTCTCCCAAAGCCTGTTTACACAGGTAAGCATTGCTATGATGTTGTCCTCTGGTGCAGTTATTCTCTATAACTCTTCCTGTTGGGTTATTTCAATCCACCTGTGCCCCTCTGGGACCAAACCCACTTCCCTCCAAGGTTCTCGAGTACATTCATAAAGAAGTTCAGGAGGAGGCAGTGGACAGATGTACCATTACAGAAACATTACAAATTATACCAAATAGACACAAAAGAAGAACAGAGCCCATGTTAGTTTAATTTTAAAAAAGAAAACCCTTTCAATGACAACATTGTAAATGTTTGATGTCGTGTTTTAGTATGCTAGTACTGTTGGTCCATTGTTTGGTGCTACAGCTTTATCAGCAGAATGCGCAGCAGATGGCTCGGCATTTGCATTTGCCTCCTGGAAAAGGAATCTGCTTCCACCAACATAAACTGTAATCTTTTCTTTTCAAGTTTACAAGGAATTGGTCGGAATGGCATTTCTTTTCTTTTCTTCTTTCTTTTCTTTTCAAATTATCCCTGCTCTCTCAGATTCTCCTTTTCTTCTTGCTGAGCATAGAACAGTCCCACAGTAAGTGTGTCATCTGCACATTATATTTAGTTCCAAAAATGTTTCTTAAAATTATTTACGTATTATATTACGTACAAAGACTTCCAAACTCTTTTTTCTTGCCCTGTGGCAATACTCAGTTTTATTTGTCACTTGTTATATAGTAAAGTTATGTGAAGCTAAGAAATATTATTTGCTCTAGTCTCTATTCGATAATTTATTACATTAAAAAACCAATAATTTTTGACTATAATCAGATTTAAGGTTTTAATAAGATTCGTCCTCCTATTCACACTTGCTTAATTTAAGGATATTAAATCTACTCAGGAATGAGCTGCTTTTGAAAGCCATGTGTGCCTATTAAAGGATTTTAGTCCTGATGTGTTAATAGGATTTAATTATATTAGCTGTGTAGTCAAGCCATAATTGTCAAACTTGATAAAAATCAAACAAAACAAAGTACTGACCAGTCAGCCTTCAAGAGTAAGGCTTGATCATTTTAGTATTTTGTGATATAGGATTACTACCTACAGAAATGGAAGAGGCAGCACATGATTGTGTAAATTCAATAAAATATTTAAAATAAATTAACAAAAATCATTAAAGCATCTCAGTTTTTAAATTAACATTTTGTTCCACGATAAGGATTACTCTAGTGCAATAAGTAAACTTGTGTATAATCACTTGTTTTTTTGTATATGCCCAACATAACAGTTCCCACTGGCTGGCCCAGTGACCCTGGATGTTTCCATATAGGAATTCTTCCACATGCAGAAAGCAGGAAGACTGTGGGCTAAAAGGTATGACTTGTGCATATCCGGAGGACTTTCCCTTTAAAATGAATTCAAAATAACCGGTTTCAAAGTGGGGATCTGAAGAGTGGGCTGTAGAGGAATGACTGTGTGGGACACTCCATTGCCATTATAGGAAGGGGTGGAGCTAAATGTTATTTTCAAAATGGCATATTTTCAAAATGCTATTTGCAAAAACCATAAAAATATGTTGGGTGCTGTGTGGTTTCCGGGCTGTATGGCCGTGTTCTAGCAGCATTCTCTCCTGACGTTTCGCCTGCATCTGTGGCTGGCATCTTCAGAGGATCTGATGTTGGGAAAGCAAGTGGAGTATATATCTGTTGGAGTGTCCAGGGTGGGTGGAGAAACCTTGTCTGTGAGTAACAAAGAAGGCAACCAGGTCAGTTGAGGGCATCTGAATAGAAGTATGAGTAACAATGAAGACTATAGCATGGGCGTAACACTGGAGATAGCAAGGTCACTGGTGGGAGCATCTGAATAGAAGTATCCTGGCCTTTGTTTCTTTTGTCTATGGTCATCCTGTGTTTGTGTGGAGCTGGTTTGACACTGTCTTGACCCTAGTATTTTTCAACACTGGCAGCCAAGTTCTGTTCATTTTCATAGTTTCTTCCTTCCTGTTAAAATTGTCCATGTGCTTATGGATTTCAATTGCTTCTCTGTGTAGTCTGACGTAGTGGCTTTCAGAGTGGTCCAGAATTTCTGTTTTTTCAAATAATATTCTATGTCCAGGTTGGTTTATCATGTGTTCTGCTATTGCTGATTTTTCTATGTAGACTTGTCCACAGCTGCATGGTATGCGATAGACTCCTGCAGTAGCTAAAGGATCCCTCTTATCCTTTGCTGAACGTAGCATCTGTTGAATTTTCTTAGTGGGTCTGTAGATTGTTTGTAGGTTGTGCTTCTTCATCAGTTTTCCTATGCGATCAGTGGCTCCCTTGATGTATGGTAAGAACACTCCCTCTAGATGGCTCTTTATCTTTGTTCATGTGGCTTGTTCTTGGTCTTGCAGCCCTTCTGATTTCTGTATTAGAGTAACCATTAGCCTGTAGAGCCCTGTTTAGGTGATTCAATTCATCTTGTAGGAGGTGAGGTTCACAGATTCTGTTTGCACGATGTACCAAAGTTTTTATGGTGCTCCTTTTTTGCCCTTGATGGTGATTGGAGTTTTTGTGTAGATATCTGTCTGTGTGAGTGGGTTTTCTGTATACTGTGTGTCCCAATTGCAGGTTTGGTTTGCGGATGACTAAAACATCTAAAAATGGCAGTTTTCCTTCATTTTCTTTCTCCATAGTAAATTGGATGTTTGGGTGGATCTTGTTGATATGGTCCAGGAACTTGTTTAGTTCTTCTCCGTGGCTCCAAATGGTGAATGTGTCATCCACATAACGGAACCATATGGTGGGCTTTTTTGGTGCTGTTTTCAGGGCTTGTTTCTCAAAATGTTCCATATAAAAATTAGCTATTACAGGGCTAAGAGGGCTACCCATGGCTACCCCATCTTTCTGTTCATAGTATTCATTATCCCACTGGAAGTAGCTGGTAGTGAGACAATGTTGAAACAGGGCTGTGATGTCTTTTGGGAATTTCTGGTTAATGAGTGTCATGGTGTCTGCTATGGGGACCTTGGTGAATAGGGACACCACATCAAAACTGATCAGTTTGTCATTGGGGTTGAGTTTGAGTTTGCTGATTTTTTCAATGAAGTGAGTTGAGTCCTTAATGTAATGTGTAGTAAGTCCAATATGGATTTGCAGTTGTGTGGCCAGAAAATTTGCCAAATCATATGTAGGAGATCCAATTGCACTCACAATAGGTCTGAGTGGAGTGGAGTCCTTGTGGATTTTTGGGAGTTCATAGAGTCTAGGAGGGTGAGCTTCAGATTTGCAGAGACGTTTGCGAATGATTGGATCAATTGAGGAGTTTTTAATCAAGGTGTTGGTTTTCCTGGTGATTTTGTTGGTTGGGTCCTGTTTTAACTTTTTGTATGTTGTGGGGTCCAAAAGTTGTCTGATTTTTTCTTTGTATTGGTCTGTTTCCATGATAACTGTGGCATTACCTTTATCTGCTGGTAGAATGATGATTTCTGAAAATATGGTTTCTCCTTTTTCCCCTCTGAGCTGTGCTCTGCTGTACCATTACAGCATGGCTCCATATGGAAAGTTAAAGCAGAAAGAGATGGTTTCTATGTCAGGGACACTGAGGGACGGGTGTCCAGCAAAATTATTGTTGTCTGTGCTTTTCTGCAGGTGCAATGGGGGAGGATCACAAGGTAAGGGTGGCAGCAGGAGCAAGCAGCACAGGAATGAATGTGTGTGTAGCTGTCATTCCCTCGTATGCCTGAACTATTTGCTGCTGCTGCTGCTGCTGCCGCTGCCGCCGCCGCCGCCGCCACCATCGCTGCTGCTGCAAGGATATCTTCATCACCTGCATCATGCAGCCATTCATGGATAAATGCATACCCATGTACACATATAAAAACAAAGGGTACATATGTAATCTCCTTTGTAATTATTAATGAGAGACAAAATACAGATGTACAATCAAATGTACAGTCCACTCAAAATAAATGTTATTTTTCAAGCTGATTTAAACCCGGCTGATTGAACTCTCACATGCAAAGAATGCCCTAAGCCCCATTTTCTGAACTTACAATGCCCTGAACACCAGAGTAGATATTTATAGGTAGAGAAAAGGAGATAACTTGTCCTCTATCTCCTTAAATGCATTACTGCAGTGAAAAAGATTTGGTGGATAAATGATTTATTAGAATTCTGTGTTCAAGTAATTCCGGCACACATACCTATCACATCAGCAGACATCCTACATTCTTTCCAAACTGACTTCAGTACTAGACCTGGGACTGAAATTGCCTTGATAACCCTTGTGTGGATCAGTCTCTGTTGATTCATCTGGACCTCTCAGCAATTTTTGACCAAGGATGCATGGGCACCTGTTGGTTCAGCTTGTGCCCTGTACATTGGTTACAGAGGCCTGATTTTTGGACAAGTTTGATAGTTCATCAATCTGTGAGTGTTTAGCTGGTTGTTTCACTGTTTTCCTTAGTAACTATGCAGGAATTGCCTTTTCCTGGAGATCAGTTCTCATGGAGATCAGTTTCCTCCAGTCGCACCCCATCTCTATTGCATACTGTTCTGCTTAGTAGACAGTTGTTTAAATGGACAATTAGTACACTCACAAATCTTATAAATCTTTCCTCAATAAATGCTGTGTTTCAATAATATCCTGCCCTTCATTTTTCATCTAAGCAGCCCTTAACTAACGACTGCCAATTAGTTTGAATATGTAGCATCTTTGCACATGTGCAACTTTGGAAAAGGATAGTGTGAACCAGTTTGTCAGACATTTGTGGCTGACTGGAACAAACCAGGTCATTAGCTCACATCTGATTGCAATCTTTGTACATAGAAAACTATTGAATGTGTTCACAGCAAAATTCACAGAATCCTTATTATCAATCACATGTCAGTTCTGCACAGCATAATAATAGCGGGTTACATTTGGTATTTTAAAATCTGGGTCTATTTTATCCCGGTTTCTTCCTTCACATGGGTGCCATTTCCGTGAAGAAACCGAATTAAAACCGGAAGGAAACATTCCAATTTCTTTTGCATAAGCCTGGGGGTGGTGGTTGTTTTTACAACACAAACGTGGCAGCGCGTGCGTGACCATCCCTGGTGTGCTGAATTCTGATTGACTGTTCCTGTTGGGGGACAGCTTGAATTATCATTTCCATTCTGCCTTTTGATTTGCCGGTGGCCATGGGAAAACCAAGCAGGAACCCCTCCTTTTCTGAATGTATTGTTGAAGTCTGTGATACACCTCTGAAGATACCAGCCACAGATGCAGGCGAAACGTTAGGAACAAAATCCACCAGACTATGGCCACATAGCCCAGAAAATCCACCACAATCACTTTGGTGAGATGGCAGTTGGTCACTGCCAGGGGCAAAAAACATGCTTGGGGAACATTTTTGAAAGGGCACACTGCCACTTCGGTCAACGGCTCAGCATGAACAAAATTGACATCACAGGAGGCGGGGAGAACAGGCAGTGGGACGTGAAAAATAAACCAGTTGGGCGCCTGTGGTGTTCCCACAGAAGCGGGTTCAACCCAGGATTTGTGGGAAAAGATCCACATTTTTGCGGTTTTTGAAAAACCCACAATAAGGAAAATATTGCGAGACAATCCCGCTTCAGGACTGGGAGCCATGCGAAGTTCTTGCCCAAACCAGGATATTTTCCTTCGTCAACCCAGTATTTTTGTACTGTGTGGAATCAACCACAGTGTCCTTTTGTGGACTGTATTTCAGGGCTGGGAGGTACAATTCTGAATCGGTTTTGGTCATACCTGGAAGATAGGTATCAGAAGATGATGTTAGGGAACTTTGCTTGGTGTCAGAATGTCCTTAAACCAGTCAATTGAAACAGTTGTTGATGAACAATGGTTTCTTTATTGCAGGTAAGATTAGTCCAGTCCAGTACCAAAGACGTCTCTGGCTGCCCCAGCTAGGATGTATCTATTTTAAAGTAACCAGCATGCCCATTCCCCCTGTCCACCATACAATCATCCCACAGCTGCACTACAGACCAAAGTATCTGGCCTTCACTAGCTGAGCGGAGGAGAGATAAGCAGTCAGGAAGCAGCAGAAGAATAGTTTCACACAGCAGATTCACACAGACCAGAGTTCCCATGCCCCAGTACTCAAGTCACCCCGACACTTGGCCCACCAGCCTCTGGCTTATTAAGTTTCACGTTGGCCCCCTCCTCCACTTTTAAACATATATATGAAAATACAGGTGTTGATTCCTCACAGCAAATGTATAACCAGTTATAGTCGTGATACAGGAATCTGTTTTACTGTACACATGTGTTCTGTGCAGGCAGCAATTAGAGCCCACAGAAATTATCTGGGTTGTTTTTGCACCTTCACATGGAGACCTTTCTCTTTTTTAAAAAAAATGGCAAAACATGCAGCATGCAGAAATGAACCCCCACAGCTATGCTGATCATCCCACAATATGACAGGCTGCACCTCTGTAGCTACGCAGATGCAACCCGCAAAATTTTTAAAAAGGAAAAGGGACCTCCTTGCAATGGCTGGGCAATGGCAGGCGAATTCTCCCTGACCATGGATGGCACAATGGAAGGGAGGGAAATAAAGCACTTCCTACCAAGCCATTCTCACAAGATTTTTCAAAAGGATTGCTAGTGTAGTGATTTTTGAAAAACCTGGGTTTGGAGGAAATAAAATGGGGTAGGCTCCTTTTGGGGGCAGGACTTGTGAAAAGTCTCTTTTTTCCCTTTGCTCTTCTGTCCTCCTTTGAATATTTTTCTCATGGCTTTACATAGGTCAGCAGAAAGGATATATACAACATTATGCAAAGCAAGGGTATTGTCTTGGTTTCTTCCTTTCCTGGAAGTTGAAGACTGTCTGCAGTGGCACAGTTGGGCAGATGACAATGGGGGATAGGCCATAACAGCCTCTGTCTACACACTTCATCAATTTATTAACCAGCATCATTTGCAAGTGATCAGAAATGTTGGCTCTGGTCAAATTCGTATGACAGCTAAAATTGCAGCAGTCAGTTTCAAGGGTCTACAAACAATTCTGAGCTGGAGAAACACATATAGGCCATTTCCACACAAGTCACTGAAAACATTTGCAAAATGTCTGCAAAACATTTTAAATCCTCCGCTTGTCTGAACTCAGCCCCTCAAAAACACTTCCTGGCTACCATTTTGTGATTCTCCCATTTTATTTTAATGTCTCTGTGGATTTGTAGTTTTGATGCTTCAAAGCCTTCTGCTGTGATTCTTCATGGGTTGTATCTTCATACTTCAAAGATATCAAACTCCCCCCCCCCCCAATCTAAAAAATGATGGAAGTAAATAGGCGAGACGTCTAAGCAAGCTCAGAAAGGAAATCCAGGGACTGTAGACTGCAATAGGAAACATTTTAAAGACTTCCACAGAGCAAGAGAAAATGTGAAAATGTTTCACAAAAAGAATCACAAAAAGAATATAAAACAATTTGGCTAAAAACTACGTGGACCTCTTCGGAGGTAACATTTTATTTCCTGCCTCAACAGGTTTTATTTTGGTTGTGTGGAACGAATCAAAAAATCAAAAAAGAGAAGGAAAATAGCTGAAGCTATACATGCCACAAGGTGTTTCACTTCCAGGACTGGCCAGCAATATACAGAAGAAATGTAACATGATTCTTTGTGGCTGTTCTAGTTTAGTTAGTTATTTTCTAGTTTTGATTGCCAAGCTATGTACAGAAATTGACAGTAGAAGGCTAATGTTAGGAATCAAGAGAACTGTTCCCCCAAACAATCGCCTCTGTTAAAATGAAAGGTTGGAGCCTTCAAAAGAAAGTACACACTTCAAACTTGCATTGGTTTTATATAAGGTTGTCAATCTCCACGTGGGGCCTGAAGATCTTCAGTAGTTATAATGCATCTCCATGTGACAGAGATCATTTCCCCCAGAGAAAATGTTTGCTTTGACGGGTGGACTCCATGGCATTTTATGCTGCTAAGATGCCACCAAATTCCACCTTCCCTAGCTCCATCCCCAAAATCTTCAAGGATTTCCCAAGCCAGATTTAGCAAGTCCAGTCTTACATTAGTTTAATTTCACAGTTTCCCCCTAAAATCCTAGGACATGAGTTTTAGTGAGATCACTGAGGAGGCTCTGTTATGAGTTCCTCTGAAATTTACAGGGTGCTGCTGTGGGGAGGGGGATGCTACTGCAGCAGGCTGGGTCCTGCCTTCCAAGGGCCTGCCTGCTGCTACGGCACCTGCCTGGGCCGCCCGCTGCTGAACTCTGCCCGCCCTGACCTCCCTGGGGAAGGAAGGAGCCAGCCTGCAGGGAGGCTGGGGAGCGGGGCTCTGCGGTGTGCTGGCTCCTGCCTGAGAGCCAGCCTCCCTGTCAGCAGGGAGGGCAGAAGCTGGTCTCAAGTGCCTACCTGAGCTGCTTGTTGGTGAGCCGCGGCTGCAGGCCAGCTCCTGCCTGAGAGCCAGCCTGCAGCTGCAGCTCAAACAGGCACCTGAGGCTGTGAGGCAGGGAGGCCAGCTCTCAGGCAGGAATCAGCCTGCAGCCACAGCTCAACAACAAGCAACTCAGCTGGGCACTGCAGCCTCCCTACTGGCAAACTCATGTCAGGCACCCTCCTGAGCCACTCACCATTGCCTGGCTGGGCTCAGCAGCAGGCAGCTCAGGTGGGCCCCCTGGCTGCGGCTGGCCTCCCTGTTAGAAGGGAGGCTGGGGAGTGCAGGAGCTGGCCTGCAGCCACGGCACCAACCTGAGCAACATGGAGGGAACCACTGGGCATTGGTCGGGCCTTGCAAGGACTTGGCCGGTGCCCGGCTCACACCCCCCCACACTTGATTAAATGGCATGCGCCCGGGGACATGGGCTACCCCATGTCCCCATTAATGGTATGCCACTGCCTTTCTGCCTTTCTGTACTAGGATTTTTGAATATTGCTGGAATATACATAACAAACAGGGAGATGCTCCACTGGTACAGCATTTCTTAAAAATAATCACACTGATCGTGATTTCAGGGTCTGTGTTCAATACAAATTTGATAAAAGAAAATATAGAACAGCTAACATTAAAAAAAACTTTACTCCAGGCAGAAGCCAGATGGATATTTAAATTAAAAGCCGTCTTGAATTGGGATTTGAATAATTAAATGGATTTAACATGTTTCTTGTAAATGGTTTTTATTATACTGTTGTATATATGATGCTGTATGTGTTTAAGGTTTTTAATTTAATTGTGTCCTATCTTTTGGTAGTCACCATGAGCACCTGTAAAAGATACAAAGGGTTATACATCAACTTTATTCTATAGGTACATTTACTTTTAAGTGCAGCACAGCTGCAAGCAATTAATTGTACCACTTTAATGCAGAGCAATGCAACCACATAACATTATATCTGTATGTGACTTAGCCTGAGAAGGAACATAAATGACAGGTTTTTCCTGCATGTAAGTAATTATTATACATTGTGAATGTTATTTAAGCTTTTAATATATTAAGTTATTAGAAGCTTTTAGTGTATTTTTATATTTTCAGCAGTTGCTTATTATTGGTTTGTGGCAACTGAAATACAAATACGTCTACAGTATTCCACTGAAGAAAGATCTTGAAAATATCAGCATTTAATGAGGAGCACATTTTGGAATTCTGACTTTGATTACTTGAGTGTAAATTTGGAACTCTTTGTTTAATATTTCCTATTTTACTGGAGAGTTACTACAGAATCTCCTTTGGAGAACATATGCACATGGAAGTTGTTTTAAGGTGCGGTCTAGGAACTCTATTGCAGAATGGCAGCGTTTGTAACTGCTGCAGTGGTTTTCCACTGAACTTTCATATATCAAGTACTTTCATTGTTGCTGTTGAGTATATCATATAGGAATCTATAAGCAGTATTTGTATGTTTTACTGTCTCTTTGCACTTTATTCTTTATTAAATTGCACTATTCTTGCTATATCATCATGTTAGTAGCCAAGTGTGGTGATTCTCCTTTGTTCTATAATCATACTTGGTTTTGTGATTGTTGTAAGTCTATGAAGCCCAGTGGGGACTTCTAGACAGCGGGGATGCTTTCACACTTGTGAAGCTTTCCTGCACTGCCAAGAAGCCCTTTTGGGAACAGCGGGGTAGCACAGCCATGGCACCATGGCTGGCCACCTGGACTTGTGGATAGGGCTGCCTGTATCTTATGTAGGCATGCACCAAACTAGAATTTCAGGAAATCTTTTGCAGGGTCAGGTTTCTTGGAGCAGATAATACTGGAGATGTGCAGTTTCTTTGGCCTGGTTCTTGGAACATTTTCCTTGTAGTATAGTCCCTTACTGCTCTAGTAACATCTGGATAAGTGAAAAAAAAACCACAGAGACATGACAAATATTGAGTGGAACATAATTCCACTATGGTCCTGAGAGCTAGCAATATTTGCATGAAACTGTAAAAACATATGAATCTGTTCATGCAACATATTTGTGTTTATATACAACTTGACCAAGAATTATACAGATGTAGCCACAAGTATTTAACTCACAGTATGCCAGTTCAGGTTTCAAAAATCCAAATACCTACCAGTGACGTAGCTATAGATTTTTTATGGGGTGGGTTCGGGGGACTCCCCTGCCCCACCTGCCCTGCCCCCCCACCAGCTGGGCTCCCAGCTGGCAGCCAGCTGCCCCTTCTGCCCTACCCTCTGGGCAGAGGTGTAGCTAGGGGAAATGGATCCTGGTGCAGAATCTGAGTTATGTGTGCCCCCCCCATGGGCAGCAGCTGTGATGCTGGAATCCACCCCCAAACAGCATCACTTTCAATGGTGTTTAAACTAGGGAGCCCAGATTCTCCTTTTAAATCCACCTTAAAGGGAGAATGTGAGGTCCGCAGTTAAAACAACATTGAAAGTGATGCTGTTTTGGGGTGGATTATCCCCCACCCTGAAACTGCATCATTTTCAATTTTTAAACTGGGGACCTCACATTCTCCCTTTAAATCCATGCCAAAGGGGGTGGATTTAAAAGGAGAATCTGGGGAAATTTGGGAGGGTGCCTGCTATCAGGAATGCAATTGTTAAGCTAGCAGCAACAAACTTTCAGGGTATCTTTGGGAGACTCTCCTGATGATGCCACCCAGGTTTGGTGAAGTTTGGTTCAGGAGGTCCAAAGTTATGGACTCTCAAAGGTGTAGCCCCCATCTTCTATTAGCTCCTATTGGAAACAATGGAGGATGGGACACCCCCTTTGGGAGTCCATAACTTTGGACTCCCTGAACCAAACCTCATGAAACCTGGGTGGTATCATTGGGAGTGACTCCCAAAAACTTCCTGCAATTTTGATGCTCCTAGCCTAAAAGCTGCACCCCCTACAGGCCAAAAACCGAAAAAACACTAAAAATATAAAAAACCCACAAACGGGAGGCGGAGCTTCGGAGATGTAATGGGGGGGTTGAACCCAGGAACCCCCCCCTTACCTATGTCCTTGATACCTATGACAGAAGAGCTACTCAAATGACTGCTGCAGTACTTTTCAGGCTCTAACACCACCAAATAAAATCAGAATACACTTATCCCTTTGCATTTCTGATGGTAGAAGACAAAGCCATTTTAACAACTTTACACTGATCATTACTGATGACTTTCAGTGTGCTTTTCCATAACCAAAAGGAGAAGCAATTGCTTTACGTAACAATCATAGGCCCAAAAACTTGTGTCCTGAACAAGGACTTGTATGCAGAACTTGAACCTGTTGATTCTCCTTCTTCCCATCAGCAGTTCAACCTGATGTGTCAGTAGGATTCTAAATCTTTCCAAAACTCCTTCTAAAATAGCTTATCCAAAAGCACAATGTACTGGAGCCAGAATGTGTGTCTGTGTATAAGAATGATAAGAAGCACCGTGATCACAGAAGGCAGTATCATTCTATAATTTTGTTGTGATCCTAACACAAGAAGTAACTAGATTATTGCAAACAGCAGTTTTCCCTACCCACTTTCTTCTCTGTAAATAGATTAATTTAGGACTTCTGGGCCTTTTGCTGTAGTGTTTCTGCTGGCCTCTCTTCCCATCACTGCTTGGAGAAGCGGGAGGAGAAAAATAAACTGAAAAATTGCCATCTGGATTACTGCACAATGTTACTTCTGGGGAAAACCCAGGAATGATGTCAATCCTCTCTAGGAATTGCTGAGAACTCTTCAGTTTTACAGTACAGTAAATCAGATTCCTAGAGAGGCATGATATCACTTCTATATGTGATGTTACTCCCTCACAACAGCACCCTCCACCTGTTTTCCTTCTGGACGTCTGCTAGTTTCCAGTCTCTGCCTGACAATCCTGACAATGCATTCAGTGTGCACTGCAAGCTCTGTAGTGGAGATGAAAGCTGCTTACCAGCCTTGACTTTAAATGGCCTGGCTTCTAGCATACCCACATATACACAGTGCCAGTGAACCTGCTGCAGACTGGATGTTTGTCCATGTATGTCATCATGACAGGCACTCAGTTATTTCATTTAAACCCAACCATTTGTCCTAATGGGAACCCAAAGTGACTTACACTGTTCCCCTTTCTTTCATTTTATCCTCACAACAACTGTGTGAAGTAGGTTAAGATGGAAGCATGTGACAGGCTCAAGATCTCCCAGCAAGCTTCCATGGCAGAGTAGGGATTCAAACCTGGGACTCCCAGATACTTGCGTGACACTAACCAGTTGTCCATATTTTGCTGCTCTTATATTCAAATTCATTAACTGTGGAAAAAACTGTGTCACTTGATACAAGTTTAACTTTCTCACGTTTAGTGCCTTTTAATCTACATTGGGCATGTACATTCCTCTTATGTATTAAAGCTGAGTAACTTTTGCATACATTTACAAAGGGAACTTGGGCTGTTGCAGAAGAAAGCCCCATCATGGCTGACTCATTTCTTATCTCCCTCCCCCCTTAGTTTTGAAGCACAGAAAAAGAGTTGAAGTTGTTCCTTAACTGGATGACAGATTTTGTTCTAATTAATCTAGAGCACTGTGTATAGAAACGACTGCAAAGCAAACATGTCTATTAACAGAAAAGCAGTGATTACGGCTTGGCATTCATCCAGAGACTCTACATAAGCCATGAATTGATGCCTGAAACTGTCTCAGCGCCATATGGGTTCGGCTGTAGCAGTGAATTGGATCCAATGCAGGGTTAAGATGTGTCAGATTTAACTGAGGTTTAATTGATTCTGGTAAAGTATCTCTAAATAAAGGAACAGTGTGTGTGCTATTAGAAACAGGCTGTATGTTAGCCTCTCTCCCCTATTTTGTGGGCAACAAAACACTCACTCAGAGGAGTTTCCAAACTCTACTTCTTGAAATCCAATTCAAAGAAATCCAAACCAGACAAAAAGATAGATATAGATATATACTTCAGGTTAACAAGTTTACCAGCATTTAATTGACACGGAATGAAAACTCTAATCAGATTCCATGCTAATAGGTTTTGTGCACATTCATTAATCTCTGTGTAGAGGTGACTGTCATTTTGCCAAAAACAGAAATCAAACAAATACAGGGTTGGTTGGTAAGATCAGAAACCCTAGCATTCTGCCTACAACAGTGATTAGCCAGAAGGTCCAAGAATTTCATAGTCCCTCTGGAAAGGTGTAGTTGCTTTTCTTTAAAATCCTTCACAACTGGATCTCCACATACCTAAAGGACCTTCTCTATCGATATGAACCTGCACAGCAGCACAGCAATGCCTTGTGGTCATTCCTATTCATTCAAGGGTCTGTTTTGATTGTGGTCACTCACAGGCTTCTGCTGTGGCTACTTAAGTGTTGTGGAATAGCCTCCCAGAGGAAATTTAGATATCTGGAGATGTGGGCCACCCTTTAAATAGATATATTCATGATGCCTCTCTTGCACTTTAGAGGACTTGGAAAACAATGCTTTTAAGAGGAGCCTTGGGCTTATCAAGAAGATTGCTCTGTGGCTGTCTCGGTTAGACTTTATTTTTGAAATTCATTTTGTTACTTTCCTTGAGAGAGGGGGGGGGGGGCGGGGACTGACAACTGCTGGTGGGAGCCTCACCATAGGGATGGATGGACCAGAATCATTTTTGGCATGACCCATTGTTTCAACTGGGATGGGCAAAATGCAACTTTAAAAAAAACAAATCCAGATTCTACCTTGAATGAGAAAATATTTTTGGAACATTGTACATTAAGGAAAGAGGGAGTGCACAACTACTTGAAAACATTGATTTTTTCCCCCTGTAGCAATATACACATACACAATTGTTAAAAAAATAAAACTGAACATATTTCTGGCTAGGGTTTTTTTGGATTAAGAATCCATTAGACTGCCTAGCAGCCCTACTGCTAAAATAGAAAGTTACATGCTGTTATCAAATATATATAATTACAGGGAGAGATATGAGGCCAAGGAGACGGAAGCTTATTAACCAAGTGTCTTTCTTTGTTAAACTACTTTGGTGCCATGCTTTTATTAGCTATCTCCATTATTTAAGTAGCAAGAACACCTTGAAATGTGAATTCCTTCAGTAATTGCTGTTCTGCTGCTTCCTGAATCTGTACTATTAAAGTCAGCATTTGCAGCCAGTAGTTTAGATTTACATTCCTCCCTCATGTAGTAGCAACCCCTACATTTAAAAAATAATAATAATTTACTCTTTTCCCTGGTGTTCCATTCCTGCTACATGGCAGTACTTTTACCTGGTAACTTATCAGAATCTGCCCCTTTAATGAAACTTAATCTTGGGAGGGGGGTTATTTCTTTGTATTTCTTTCCCCTTTTGCCAGTAATAAACATTACAGAGTTTTCATGAATTTACAACTGTGTCCTTCCCTTTTGCTCCCTCTTGTATTACTTAGTTAGTTTTTCATGCTTTGTTTTAAAAACCCAATTGAATGATAGAAACATCAACTACTCTATTTTGTGAGCATAATGCATCAAAGTGTAATGTATCAGGCCAAGCAGCTGCAGAAGTCATTTCTGCAGAAGGGGAAATGTGTTTGGAGGAAAAGCAGAAAGGATTTCTTCAGTCATAATGGACAGGCATATATCAAGAAAGACAGGGACTGGACGAGGAAGGGGACCAAACTAGACTTAAGAAGGGGATCTTAATTCAGCAACCAAAGAAGGGGATCTTAATTCAGCAACCAAAGGAGCAGGCAGGAGAGGGGTGCCAAGCCCCTCTCCCTTCCTTTGTGTCCTCTGTCTGTTGCTCCTGACTCTTTACTCCATTCCCTTCTAGTACTGGAGATAGGAAAAATGACTGGAACGGAAGAAAGACATGGGAGAAAGGGGGTTTGGAGTCCTTTCCCCATGTATTCCTTTTGCTACTGAAGCAAGACCCACTCCCTTTTATACCAAGCTAGCAGGAAAAATTGGAGAAGAAGACCTTCCCCCTCATACTGCTACCACTGCATTTGCTTGGGGTGGCAAAACTTTTGACTTTAAGGGGGGAAGACTTGAAACTGCAATAAGGTAGGCATGGAAGTAGAGCAGAAGCAGTGGTGACAACCACCCTCAATGTTCCTCTTTAAGTTAGGGTGAGATAAAATGCCCTCCATGTTTCAGACAGAAGGAACTGCACAGTTGTCCAAGGTTTGTTTCTCACTGAGGGGAGAAAGGCATTTTAACATGGAAGGTGTAAAAGCATTACTTCAAGTGGGCATAAGGGTCGGGATTAAGCAGTAACCATCACTTGCTGTAGTATCCTTTAACCAAAGTTTGCTTTGCTCAGACATTTGTAATGTCAAATGAAGGTCAGTGCCGATGCCTGTAGTAGTTGCCTTGCTGAGGTCTTCAACTGACATCTGCTATGCTACAAATCCAATATGCAGTTATCTCCTGAGGGACAGGCTATTTCTGGGCATGATAAACCTGGATTATGCAGTCATTCAGCCATCTGCTCAAGGTGGACATAGATTCTCATTCTCAACACTGGGAGATGGAATCATACAAATAGATAATCAGATTTACTGCGTGTGTAATTGTCAGGGTTCTGTGTAGGTCCAGAGTATGCCAGGATTTTTTCCTCAAGGGAGGCAAGTCTTAAAGGGCAAGATGGAAGGTACACCTTTTGGGAAAGATGAATCTTCTGTTCTGCACCTTTTTCTATAGTTAGGGGTTAAGTCTGTTATCACTCCAAGAAAAAGAATGTATTGAGTTGGACAGAAGATATTCTTTCTTCACTTCAAAGATAAGAATGTCCCTCTACACTTGTTCCAGGAACAGCAGTATCCCCAAATGGGGTTTGAACTGAAAATGGTTCTTCAGGTAAGAAAATTAGATAAACTTCCTGTGGGGAGGAAAGATTATAATGTGAAGTTAGGCCTTGATTAGGATGATAAAGACTATGTAATTGTTGCTCTCTAAGGCCTCTACTAGAAATTTGGGTATAATAATAATAATAATAATAATAATAATAATAATAATAATAATAATAATAATAATAATAATAATAATAATAATAATTTTGCCCAGACTGAGTACAAACAGAGACACAACTCAGTGGCCAAGATGATCCACTGGAATTTATGCAAGAATTACAACATAAGGACAGCTAAGAACTGGTGGAAAAATTGTCCAGAGAAAGTAATGGAAAATGAGAAGGTCAAGATCCTGTGGGACTTTCGAATCCAAATGGACAAAGTGTTGAAACACAACACACCAGACATCACCATGATCGAGGACAAGAAAGTGACCATCATCAACATAGCAGTCCCTGGTGACAGCAGGGTCACTGAAAAAGAACACGAGAAGGTCACTAGATACCGCGATTTGAAAATTGAGCTTCAGCGTCTATGGCACAAACCAGCTGAGGTCGTCCCAGTGGTGGGCACCATCCCGAAAACACTAGGGCAGCACTTGAAACATCTTCGAATTGACAAAATTAACATCTGTCAAATTCAGAAGGCAGCCCTGCTGGGATCCACACGAATACTATGCCGATACATTACAACTTCCTAGGCCTCTGAGTGAGGCTCGAATTGTAATGAAGGCCAACAACCAGCTAAAGATCTGGCAGCTGTGAAATCTACAACAACAACAACAACAACAACCTTTATTAGACATTGAGAGACTAGGGTATTTCTATTAAGAAATGCCAGCACCTTTGGAACTGTTTGGGAAATTGAGGTCTAATGTTGTCTGCCAAGCTCTCTATTAATAAGAGATTTATTTTATGTATTTATTAAAGCATTTATACCCCATCTTTCCTGGTGGTTCAAGGTGGCTTACAATAATGGTTATAAGAATTTTCATTTTGAAAATGAAAATAAAATAACAGATCCCCCCCCCCCCACCTTTAAAGATGTCCTCAAAAGCCATGGCAAACAGGCAGGGCCTTCCAGTGCTTCCTGAACATCTCCAGTGAAGCCTCCCCTCTCCCTTCTTCAACTGAAACACGATGGAAAAAGCCAAGATGGTATTGGCACTATTGCCAGTGGCATATCTGCCTAAGGATGGGTGGTACCCACTGTCCCCAGGTGGCACTAATCTGGTCAGTGGGGGCACAAAATCAGCCCCCCACATGACCAGGAAAATGGCCCTCAGTCCTGCCCATGCTGTCATGCCCCCCCCGGCTCCCAGCCGGCAGCCAGCAGTCCCTTCTGCCGTCCCCTCTGGGGAAAGCAGAAGCAACTGAAAGGCTCCCTCCTTGGTTCCTCTGCTTTCATAAGCACAGGGGCAGGGCTTGGGGCGAGACTCCCAAGCAAAGGAGCCCAGGACGGGGCCTTTCAGTTGCTTCTGCTCTCCCCAAAGCCCTGACCCCAGGCATAGTGGGGGCACCTGGAGAATGGCTGTCTCTGGGTACCATTTTTCCACTATATGCCTCTAACTATTTCACAATTGTTGACCAGATGATTGATCACTTCCATCAAGCTGAGATGTTTCTCTAGTCATGAAGAAAGGTAGTGAGTTGAAGCAGCCATTCGTTATGGTGTCCTTGACCAAGTTCAGGGAATACCTGTAGATCCCTCCTTTTCCACCTCTAGGAGCTTATAGTCAAGCCTACCAGGTAAAAACATAAACTTTGATGTCATATTTTAGTTACACTTGATCCATATCTGCCTTCAGGCACTAGGTCTGAAACAGGACAGAGCAAGTTGCGTGCAAAAGGAGTGAAGAGAAAATCTCCTCTGGCTCCCCTCTGTCTATAGCTTTTTTTTACCTTAGTTTCTATTATGAAGTCATGGAGATTATTTTTTAAAAAATTCTCTCAAGGAAGAGAAAAGAAAGGTTCAGCTCAGAGTGCATGACCACAACCCATCCATTTAGCCATGGATTGCGTCTGGCCACAGCTAAGAATATCAACAAAGAGAAAAACCTTACTGCGTTCAGACTGACTTCTAAAGGATGTGCTCTGAAATAACCTGGAGGTGCTTTCCTTTGCTCTCAGCTGGGATCAGCTGGAACCATTTTCATGCTCCTCAAAATTTTAACAGATGTTTTAACCTTTTATACTTATTATAAGCTCTGTTTTTGTTTTAGGGATGTATTTGTCTGTTAGCTTTAATGGTTTTTAAGATGAGATTTTAACTTGGATGTGCTCAGTTGTTAGCTCTTTTGGTAGCCCTGTGGGGGCAGAAAGGTGGGGAAAACCTTGTTAATGAATTTTTTAACAAGGCTGGCAAATAGAGACATTGCTGCTAGGACCTATAGCCAGATGTAAGAATTCATGAGACCTCTTTAATATGAATTCTGACTTCACTCTGTTGGGTCCTTTAAGGAATTTATGGATATCAGGGTTTCAAATTACATTACAGAAGAGATAGCATGAAATCCTGCTTGACCAGTGTGGTCTTTATCACTACCTCCACCTGACAAACTGAACCTAAGCAGCTTCTAGAATACCTTGATTTTAGTAAGGCCTTTGACAAGGTGCCGATGATATTTTTGCAAGCAAGCTAGTAAAATGTAGGCTAGACAATGCCACTGTTAGATGGATTTGTAATTGGCTGGCTGACCAAACCCAAAGAATGCTCACCAATGGCTCAGCTTCATCCTGGAGAAGTGACTAGTGGGGTGCCACAGAGATAAATGTAAGATATTACACTTAGGCAGAAAAAATGAAATGCACAGATATAGGATGGGTGAGACCTGACTTGACAACAGTACATGTGAAAGGGATCGGGGAGACTTAGACCACAAAAGAACATGAGTCAGCAGTGTGATGAGGCAGCCAAAAAAAACAATGCAATTGAGGGCTGCATCTATAGGATTATAGTGTCTAGATCAAGGGACATGATAGTACCTCTCTATTTTGCATTGGTCAGAACTTACCTGGAATATTGTGTCCAGTTCTGGGCACCACAGCAGTCAGAAGTCTCTGAATCCACTGCTATCATATCTGCGTGCTTTGGGTTCTGCTTTTCCAATGTCAGACACTGACTTTTGAACTGCCCTAGCTGTCCAGGATCTATTCTTGTTGCCTGTGGATATAGATTGGGTATGGATATCTGCCTGAAAGCTAGGGATTGGGTCATGTTGCAGAAGAAGAGTTTGAATTTATACCCTGCTTTTGTCAACCATAAGGAGTCTTAAAGCGGCTTACAATCACCTCCCTTTCCTCCCCTATAACAGAACCTTGTGAGTTAGATGGGGCTGAGAGAGTTCAGAAAGAACTGTGATGAGCCCAGGGTCACCCAGTAGGATTCATGTGGAGGAGTGGGGAATCAAACCAAGTTCTCCAGATTAGAGTTCACCACTCTTAACCACTGCCCCACATTGACAGTTGTCACTTAAACATCTAACATTTCCATCCTGAATTTTGCATTGATTAGGAGAGGAGGGATGAAGATAGGGGGCTCTGAGAATTTTTTTGACTCCGGTGGCTGGTTGTGGTTTATTTCATTGCAACATAATTAATCCCTCAGCTACTGCTTTCCTCAACCAGACTGTGACTTCTGGGAAAGGAGACTTAGTGTATACTGCCTAGGCTCCTTCTATCCCCTCATGTCATTTCCTGGGAGCAAAAAGGTTTGGTTCTGCCTGATCCTGGGAGCCAGCAAACCTTTATTTGACCCAGAGTCAAATCTTGATTCAAAATCTTTCCCCCTCAATAACTCCACATTGATACTCAATATCTGAGATGGAAAAGCTTCTTCTCCCTCAAACTGAATTTCCTATCTGGAACTCTAGAAGATCTTCCCATTGCCTCATGTACAAAGGTTCTCCACTATCACACATCATAAGGAGATTCAGCTTTGCCTTTTCTTCCATGAAGGACAATTATCCAGTTGTGGAATCTTTTCTGACCCCATAATATTCTATTGCTGAAGCAAAAGACCCAAGAGGAGAGAAATTTTTTAAGTGTTTTGAAAGAAAAAGAAACTATGCAAGAGACTGGAAATTAAGGGGTGGTAGGAAGAAGAGTTCCTCTAAAAAATTGTGCTGGGGAGCTGGGTGACCCTCCCCAGTGAAAAATGGAAGTTAAAGATCTTGCTTCCTGAATCAAATAGGAAGAATCATAAGGTGTTCTTCCTTTCAGAGTAAGAAAAAGAATGACTGACATACTGTGTATACTAAGGGCTCACTCATAGAACTCTCAACAATCATGACAAAACTGTTGTTTTTGAAACAAGTCCTAAAATGTGTTATGTAACATATATACTCTGAGAATGTGTGTGCGTGTGCGCGCGCATGCGTGCGTGCGTGCGTGTGCATGTACAGCAAAATGGGCCACTAAATCCTATGTATCACAGAACACAGTTTCAAAGGGGGAATGTACTGTTGTATTTTTAATACTCCGTACTTGGAAACTGGTAGCTTGATTTTTCTCTCTCTCTGTCTTTTCAAAGAACAAGCATGCCGGAGAGACAAGATTGCCATGTTACTGCCAATCCTGTAATTCATAGCCTTGTACACTGAAAATCCGTATGGAACACTGCACTCCTGTAACTTTTTACAGCCTTTAAATTGCCCGTCTTCTGACTACATTTCTTCAAACAATATTGCCATCTGAGTGATATCAATCAAACCATACTGCCCTTTACTGTCAGGACTCAGAGAGTCAGACCACTTGACTGCATTCTGATTACCTCTGTATTCAGAGGAAAATAAATATGATTTTTTTAAAAGATCCTAGCCAAGAATTGTGAGTACTAATGAGATTAATGCTGAAAATATCACAGCAGGGAGCACAGGCATTTCTATAGGGAAGTTTCTTTGTCAAATGATGTGCACAGGGCTTTTCCTGAATCTCTTCAGCTTTTAGCCACAGAGCATCAAGATGATAATAAAAATGAAGCAATTTAACTTCTACTTTCAGTTCTGATCTGATAGCAGTTGAACCAGCTTATAAATCTTCAAGATGCTACTGGTTCTCCTGGGGAAGAGCTCAACTACTATCCACCCTTTACAATACTTTTCCACTATATTGTGATAGCTTCAATTCAATCACCCATATATATTTTCTTTCAGCTGAGCATTCAGTAAAACACAATTCAAAGCTAGGCACCCAAGTTCTGTTACAAAACCTGAAGCCCAAACCATCTGTTTAATGCAAAGTCATGTTAAGCTATCAGGCATCAAACTTTTATCAAGTTGGCTGGCTTGATATTATTATTATTACCCTTTTGTTTTCTCGGAATGTGTCTATGCATGCGAATTTAGTGGGGTATGGTGCATTACAACATGGAGGGAGATCTTTCCCTCATAAACTATTTTCAAGAATTTATTGGCTCGAGTGACAAGTCGTTAGAAAAATATTTTAGATACAAGATAAAGAATGTCAGAATGTGTACAGTTTCTCACCATTAAAAAAAATCCCACACATGTTCACTCTACTACAAATATAAAGTTACATCTTAAGTAGATGTTATCATTGAAAATTCAGCTCAGTTATGAAGTAGCAAACACATTGCAGATGCTATCAGCTATACCACTATAACTATAAATACAGCATCCAAGAGGTGCACCCAGAATCCCTCACAGTAGATACTGGTGCACTTCTCTGATTATGCCCTGCTTCACTGAAGGCACCAAGATTATTGTATATACTTGAATTCTTTATGCAAGTCTGGCACATTTACGTCAGTTATTTCTTTTCTCAACTGCCTTTGACACATGCACTTCACGTTTGTCAGACTGACCATAAGGTACAGCACATGTTGTGTGTGTTTTTTAAGTTTTCCGTCTATCTAGCAGTATGCAATATATATATATTTCATATTCAGTATATTGGAACCAAAAATATTGGTATTCCCAATATTTCCCAACTCCAATATCAATGTAATATTCAGATTCAGGTTTTTTCCAGGAATCTGAATTTTTTGGGGGGTCCATTATTCCCTAAAGGGAAATGTTTTTAATACAGGTACAAAAATTGCAGCAGAGCTGCTGGTGCCTGTCCTTTAAATGACTTCCAAACTTCAAGTAGATTGGACCAAAGGGCCCAATTCTATGGGCCCTGAACAGGGTGCCCCCAAGTCATCCTCCATTATTTCCTACTGGGGGTGGGGGTTCAAGCTGATTCCAAGCAAAAGTCATGCTGCAAGCAGCAATCACTGGTCACACTGGAATAACCAGCACCACAAGCCCATCAGAACATTGCAGAACCCAGCAATCTCAGTAGAACAACAAGCTACTGTGTTCAGCTGAAGAGAGCCAAAATCAAAACAGAGAGTTTCTTAAATTCCAGAGTGGGGGGGGGGGGGGGGCATCTTTGCAAGGCCAACAAAACCAGTGACAAAGTACTGATACCCAGGAGAAGCCAGCACCAGTCTTGTAGGGCAAGCTCAACATGCCAAACCTGAGAATAAATGGTTTCTGTAAGGCCAGCAGAATGAATGGCAATATTCAGAACGCCCAGCAGTACATAAGGGCACTCTGGCATGCAAGTTCAGTGGAACCAATGTCAAACTGTAGGATCACAACAGAACAAATTCCAGCAAGGCGGGGCGGGGGGGTTATAAGCCCAACAGAACAAATAATAGTGTACTGAATGTACAGAAGAATACAGTGCCACTGTGGCCATGCAATATCAACAGGACTAATGTGCATTCAAAGAATCGCAGACAGCAGGGGGGGGAAAGGGAGGGAATTTTGCAAGTCCAACACAACAAATGACTAAGTAAGTATCCAATGCCCAGCAGGCCCAGTGTCTCTGTGGCAGAGCAAGCTCAAAATAACTAATGTCAAACCAGAGAAGAACAAATCCAAGACCTGAGCAGTGAGCAACACTGTTGAAACTGCCACAGGAACACAAAACAACTCCAGCAAAAAAAAAAACACTCTTGAAACTGACAAAGAAACCTGAAACTGACAGAAGCAGACTGGCATGCCTGTAGAACTCCCTGAGACACAAAAACAAAGGGAGGAAACAGGGATGGGGAAAATAGTTCCCGAGACCCTGAAAATGCTGCCTCCTGAGCTTCCCAGTAAATCCTGAATATATTTGTGCAACCCCAGATACACCCAGAAAATACTGATAAGTGTTTTTAAAAAGTATATTTTCAGCTCAGATATGCCCCACCAACAGCAGCAGCCCATCGATCCATGTGGGGACTCCTGAGATCCACCCAAAATAATTTCCTACTCATGGGAAACCAGATGAATAGTATTCTCTAGCCTTCTCCATGGTGTGTCTTTTTATATGTTGGGAGGGGTTTTTTTCTTCTTCATATGCAGGAGCATCCAATCATGTGAGTCCACCTACCACCTTAAGTGATACTCTCTAAATCAGTTTTACTACCTCAGTCACTGCTGTATGTGAAAACGACAACAAAGGTTTAGGGTCACCAAATTATTTTACAATGAACAAACCAAAAACTTCTATTAGTGAACAGGACAAGAGACAGGAAAGTAGTAGATTACTCCAAGGGCCAGGGCCTGAACACACGTTTTTCCTCCTGTGTGGAGAGGAGTAATCTCAAATAATGATCAGAAAGGTAGAGAGAGATGGTTCATAATTGAAATTTACAAGCACCCACCCTTGGGAATTCTACCAATCTGTCTCCAGCTTTCAAGAAACAGTAGCTCTAGGCAGATCTCACAAAAGGTGGATGGATCAGGCAAGTCAACTGAAATCCAATCACCAGGAATCAGAGGCATACCGGGGGAAATGGCATCCCATGCAACATCTGCTTAGGGCACCCCTCACCGCCCCCGTATCCTCCCCCCTTACTCCTCACTTACCTTAGCCAGCAGGGCTGGGCCTTATGTCCCCATTAACGGGACGCCACTGCCAGGAATGCATGGCTTCCTTAGAGGAGGAGAAGATGGTAGAAGGTAGCCTACAGTGTGAAGAATAATTCAATTTTCTACTTTAAGAAAGCTGTTGAATACCCTATAGTAAGGTGAGAATATAGAATTAGAGACTAATAAAAAGCTCACTTTTTACTATTGATCCTGACTCAGCCACTGAATGTTCATGTACTACTGTCATAGACAGGAGTCTTACAACTCTGCATTCCTTATGTAATCAAACTCTTCTCAAGTTAGTTCAGGTCCTACAGGATGATTGAAATGTAGCTGTCACCCCAATGCTTTTCTAATGGCAGGCATTATATTTTTAAGCTTTTGCTAGTTGCATTCTGCCTCCAAGATTGCTACCAAATAACAGAGAGCCTTTGGTCACACTATAGCAGATTAACTCCTCCCTTATATAGTTCATTTTTCTCAGAATGACATATGTCACAAGGCATTTTGAATTCTCCAAACTCTCCTTTCTCTTCCCAGTCAGTAAATATATCTTTGTGCCCTTCGAGGCAACCTCCAATCCCTGCTGGGGCACAGAATTAATTTTCATCAAATCCATCTTCAGCGCCTGGTGTAACTAACTATGGTTTCCCCCATAAAGGTCATACCTCCTCAAAAACAATCACAATCATCTCTGATATGAAAAAAAATCAAAATGACTTTTTAAAAAATGAACCTCTTTTTAATTCCAGGTTTGCAAGGATATCATTATATCTTCAAAAAGGCAGTTTCTCTTTTCTAACTAAATTAATCAATTGTCTGTCATTTTTCCAGAAGCCGACAAAGTTTTATGAACATTGTGCAGTTTGGCTGTGTTGGTGTACATTAATTTCCTGTCTACAAATCATCTGGCACCTGCAGTGGAGCATGCATTTGTGCAACACAACTAACGGATTATGAAACTATCATATTTTTGGTAAACTGGATTTCTTATGTTGGGAGGAATCTCAGGCTATGCGGATCACTAAAGGTCAGCAGTCAAAGGGAGAAAATGGTAATCTTGATCAAAAGGACATGGAGGAATCCTGCACAAGGTTTTTCAAAGATGAATGAGGACATAAAGTTTCTGGTTTTCTGCACCAATGTATAGCTCAGTGCTGAATCACTGTGAAAACCCTCAAGTTGACATTGTCTATGTATCTCTCAAGTAATGTGTTTTTTTTTACTGGTGATTTACTAGCTAATTTCTGTTTTCTGGTTAAACAAAGAATTAAGAGAGATTGGAAAGAAAATATTTTAAAACTCTATAGCAGAACTAAATCTTGGGCCGTTTCCACACGGCCAAATAACAGAACCCTAGGGATTGAAAAAACGCCGCCCCTAGAGTGCTCTTTCCAAGCTGCGCGATAGTGGCGTCTTCCCACCGGAAAGTGGCGTCTTCTCATACAGCTTTCCATTACAGCTCTAACTGCATTCTACACCTTTTCACATTTCTTTGTACTGCCTGCTATGGCAAACCCTTCAACCCCCTAGATTTTTTCAGTGCAGAATAAGTTGCCCTATTGCGTTTCAACGCTGAATCTGTATTGAATTCTGATGCAGTTTTAGTAAACTGCCTTGCATTTATTTATTTATTTTATTTATTTCTTCGAATTTTCTACCGCCCACCCCCAGATTATAGTATAGTAATTTCATCTATTTCTCAAGTGTGGCCTTCATGTGTGGATGTCTAAATCTATGGATCTGAGCCATACTTATGCCAAACATATTTTTCTGCAAAAACTTGGGTGACTCACCCATTATCAGGTTTGCAGGAAAAAATGAAAATCTTCAGAAAATCTTCAGAAAATCTGAGTACAGGGAGGTGCACGGAAACAGGGCTTTGCTTTAATCGCCCATTTCTTCATCTCCGTGTAGAGTCGTTCTGCGCATGCTCGCGCAGACATGGATGCGCAAGGTTAAAAACAAAAAATCCTGCCCCAACACAATGCAGCAGCCAATCAAGATAGCCCTTGAGCAGATCGCTTGTTCACTCTGCCTCAGTGGGGAATCCTTCATTGCTGCTGCGTTTTCTGGGAACAAGGATCGTTTGTGGGGCAGAAGCTGCAGTGGGGATGCTGAAACCATGCTCAAAAGGTCCCAGTTTTTCCCAAACCAGTTAGTATCTACATTCATTTTTCTGGTGGGGAATCAATCATTTGTTTACTTGGTCAGAGCAGACTTGGTGTGTGAGAACTCTTTTTATTATATAGGTTTTATTTTTTGTCCACTATTCTAGATCCCAAGGCTATCAAATAATAAGATCTCAGATAAAGTTCAATAAGCCCTGAAGCGCCAAGATGAAAAACTAAAGCTGCTTTAAGAAAACCACACCTAGAGAAAATAAGACTAGAGTCACCAACTGAGCACATGAAGATTCAGGATAAGTCCCATAGAATTCTGTGGGATGTACAAGTAAATATTTGTATAAGCAGACTACGTGGGTGTAGTCAGCCAACACTTTCGACTAATCATTTCACCACGTGGTAGGTACTACAAGATTGTCACCCCTGAATTATGTCCCCTAGAGCCACTACTTTCCTTAGGCAAAAAGCACCATTTTGGGAGGGAAAGTTTGCAAAATGCTGTGGTTACTCAGTTTTGATGTGGCAGCTGTCTCTTTTGCTGCCTCTTTGGAATTAGTTTGTGTTTTGTAGCTGGACATTTTAAAGATGATAAATGAAGGGTATTTTTCTGTCAGTGCTCAAAATGGGTTTGTGATGTTTCCTGTCTATTCTTAAGTCTCTTTGACGGTCAACCTCCAAACAACTTCTCTGTCTGATTCTCAAACTAAATACTGCACTGCTCTAGCACTTTTAAAACTCTAGACTAGGTTATTACTTTTGTCCAGCCACCTAACTGTAATCCTTCAGACCCTGTCTTACATTTTCTTGATGAAATAAAATACAGTATTTAAATGAGCAATATTTTAATCATCGTTCATAGTGAGTCATTTTAAAGTTGAACATTTGCAAAGGATGGCAGAGAAACAGGTGGCACCTCAAATCTGCTAAGCATGAGAAGTATGCTTAAATGGAATTATTACAAAATGCATATGGACTATGGGGGTGGGTTTTCCAAGGCAATTACCAACCTACACAGCTCGCTCTACCAAGTACATTGGTAGCAGCTCCAGTGGAGGCTGTGGTAATGGCTGACTGTTGCAACCAGACTGAGAGGTACATAGATTCCATCAAAAACTCCATGAGATCCAACACTCACATTTATTTTTTTAAATCTACAGAAATTATATTAGCATAGTAATTGTGTGTTTCTTCCTAAATGCATGTTCCTATTCAGATTTGTACAGCACCAAGAAATCCGAGTAAAAGGGCAAAACTAGTGTTGCGGGTGTTACCATGGAGATTTAACTATATAGATGTAATTCCAGTTTTTACAAAATCTACAATGACAGATATTATCCCCAGCCTCTGAGAAATTATGCTATTGTTTAGTAATTTAAGATGTAATGCCTGCTTAAAAAAATCCAAGACTCACTAAATTTTGGATTATTTATTTCTTGTTATACAAACCTTTTCTTATGTAAATACTTCAACATTCCTTTGGTCCTCTACAGAACTTTTTCTCTTCATGCCTCCTGTTTGTGCCGTACTCCAGTATTTGTGTACCTACATTCCATTTTTACTTGTTTGCCATGGCTCATATGCATGCATACTATATAGAAGATTCCGGGGAATCTCCTTGAGCACCCACTCTCAATTGTTACTGTCGTGACAACTGAAAATATAGTCAACCTTAAAACACACTTAACATTTTCTTTTGAAACTGTGCAGTACATGTAACAATCAGTAGTGGAGCAGTAGAGCAATGACTACTCCACTTTCCCCAGGAAAACCCCAGCCTATCCCTCCTTCACTGGTGTCTAATCGGACACCAATGCAAGGCGGAACACCAGGTTGGGTACTGCAGACCTCTGTGGCACAAACCCATCTCCCAGATTGCCAATTTGCTGGCATAAGCTCACACCATCTCCAAAGAGAGATGGCTCCCGTCTATGGATGGGGCTATAGTATGAAATCTTGGGCAGGCTCATATGGGAGCAGGAGGTTCTCAGGGTAACCTGCTTCTGAATCAGAGCAAAACACTATAATTTCTTTATCAGTAGCTATCATGTAGAAGGATACTTAAGTCTTCCAAACAAAAAGTCAGCTCAACTCAATTGCTGCATTTTTTTTGGCTGCAAAAAAACCTGTGCGAACAGCAGAGGGATTTTTGGGCTTACCACCAGAGATTAATGTTGTGAACCAAAACCTGCACTTCAATTTACATTATAAAATCTAAACTAAGTAGATTGTGTCTTCAGTGAAATGAAGAAATGAACTGAAAAATGCAAAAAAAGGAAGAAAACTCTTGACTCTTTTGTGTTTCTCTCTGTGGCTTGGGAAATGCTTTGAGCACAACTGAAGAACCACTGCTATTGTAACCTCTATTTGTGGTTCTGCGGGGCAGAACTTGGAAGGAGTTGCAAAGAACTAAATTTAAAACAAAATGGTTTACTTCCTTAACAGATAACACTTTTAACATTTAACATCAACAATTTACAGTCCTTTTAGGCTGCATTTCAAGTCCTTATATTTACAGTTTACTGATAATGCCAAGTCAAATTCTTCTTTACTGGTGGTTGGCTTATGAAGACTTCAGAGGCATGGTGAACCGGATCCAAGATGATGAAGGTCCCCAAAAGAACTCCCATCAACTACATACATAGCAAGCCCTGAAACAATAAATTCTAACATTTACAATGCAGCAAAAATAAACAACTCCCTTCCCACTAGCTCCCAACAACTTTTCAGTTATCTTAGGCCGCGCTCAAGACTGCGTGAATCGCGCGCGACCAGACGATGCATGGGATCACGTCTGCTTACGCGGACAGTCCCGGGAAGAGGTGAGACGCCCGGCGCCGCTGAGCCGCCGGGCGCTCGGTCACCCGAGCATGTCCCAGGGCCTCCGAAGCGTCGCCGAGGCCTGAGGGACACGCCCCCCTGGCCCTTGGCGCGCCGGAGTGCGTCCAGGGACAAAGAGTACAGTGCCGGGCGGGGGAGGCAGCGATGAAGCCGCTGCCGTTCAGCTCGTGCAGCGTAAGCTTCACGGGCAGCGTATTCCTGAAAAGAAGCGCTAAAGCGCTCTGGGACATACGCCGGCTTCGGGCCGGCCGGGCGGCGAGCTGGCGGAGCGGCTGTGCTACAGCAGCTGGTAGCCATACTTCTGCGAATGGCGGCCTGGAGACGGCAGCTTTAATTACCGCCTCCAGGACGCGTCATTATTTCTGCCTCGATAAGGGAAACGGCCTTAAACAAGGTGTTAAGAGCTTGTAAATAATTAAATCAAGGTCCCAGCCTGGTAGCCTTGCTTCCTCCAACTTCACCAGTTTTGGCAGCCTTCTGCTGCTTTGAGTCTCCATCCCTTTCTGGGTCAACCCATTCTGAACAAATGGGTTACACTATCACAGGCGCTATCACACCAGCTGTTACATTGTAGGAACAACCTGGGTCATTTCCACGTGTATAGTTTACCATAGATTTTCCCAGTGGTCAAGCCTTGTGTTTTAGAAATGTTTTCTGTGAAATACCACATACTCCCCTCCTCCCCCCCCCCCAGTTGCCTTTGGAGTTTTCCCTTTGTCTCTTCAGCTTAATTTATTCCACATGCTATTTCTGAAAATGTGTTATTCCTGATGGTGGTGGGGTGTCATCCATGTTGCAAAAGTACAACCCTTCCCCTTACTTTTGTATTGTATGCAAGTGCTTTAGCTTTGCTGTGCAGTTAAATTTTGAAGTAGCAATTCAAAAATTTCTCACAGCCTCATCCACAGAGAATGGCTGGCTTAAGTCTGGATTGCTGCCAGCTGGCACAATGCTGGTAAAGGCCAGGAAGGAGCTGACAGCAGTGGAGGTACAAGGATACAGTCACAGTGTCCTACGCCATGTCCTGCTGCTTAGGGTGGGCAGCAGCAGCTGTATGGCGGGGGTTTGTCCTTCTGCCCAGGTTAGTGCCAATAGAGGGAAATCTGCTGGCTTGGCTGCTCTGCTACTCCCAGAGGTGTATCTCCCCCCCCTTGCTTTGGATGGAGCTTTCTGCCTCCATTTCTACCATGAGAACTACTAACCCAAAATGGAAGCCATTTCTACCATGAGAACCAACCCAAAACAACTCCTGGAGAAGGTGCCATTACCTGAAGGAGAAGGGGAAAAAATGAAATTTTCTTTTGAAAACAAAGGAGTGGGAGGAGAAGTGAAGTTGAGTAGTTGCATGAGGTGGTAGATAAGGGCCAAGTGTTTGCACAAAATGAAAGCCAAAAGAAAACTACTGTAGCAGGCACCATTATCTGAAGAAACATAAACTCATAGCCCACCCACCTCCCACAAAAACCCATATTTTTTTGGCCAAATTATAGGTGTAGTAACACCCAATTCTTACTGTAGCAGTGCCTTGTCAATTTTCTTCTGCAAAATCAATATCCCTTATCAATTTCAATCACTCCTAACCAGTGGTGGGATTCAAATAATTCCACAATCAGTTCTGGTGGTGGGATTCAAATAATTTAACAACTGGTTGTTTACAAGCACCATTTTAACAACCATTTCTGCCAAAGCGGTGCTAACCGGCTGAATCCCACTACTGCTCCTAACGTTAAAAGCAAAACACAGTGGTCAAGTTCAAGACAGTGGCAATTAATGGCGACGATGCCTGGAGACGGCGAAAACGCTTCGTCTGCCTGGTGGGCCGCCATTTGCAACAGGGGGCGAAGCTGCATCGCGAGCTGCGCCGCCCTCGCCGCCGCTTCTGGCTGCCGCCAGTTGCCGGGCGTTTCCCCAGAGCGCATGGAAGCGCGTTCTTGTTAGGGAAATACGCCGTTGCGTGAAGCCATACGCCGTCGAAAGCGAACGGCATGCGACTTCCATCGCCGCCTCCCCCACCTCGGCACTTACCTTGTTCCGGGCCTCCGCGCATCGCCGAGGCCTGGGGACACGCTTCTGCTCCTGGCGCCGCTGGAGCGAAGGCGCCAAGCTTAAGGGCCAGGTTGTGGGCGTGTCCCCAGGCCTAAAGCGTGGCGACGCGCCGAGGCCCGGGACATGCCGGGTATGGCCGGGCGCCCGGCACTCCCGTGGGGGGCTGGCTGCCCGGCTGTTTCCAGGACCGCCCGCGCGGACGCGTCCCAGCGTCGTCGAGATTACGGGCGCGACAATGCATCGGGACCTAGCCGTTTCCGCCTCCGTGCGGAAACGGCCAGTGTTTCTTTGCCTCAACATTACATCACTAATTCAAAATGAAATTGACAAAATTTATAAAATTGACACATCTTGTGTCTATGTACATCACTTAATGCTTCCTAATACCCAGTCCTTCTTGATCTAGATTGGGAAAGAGGTAAAAACTCTTTTGTTGAGTAAGTGAAAACACAAGTAAAATATGGTAGGAACCTGGTGGTAAAGTGCTACTTTGAAATGTGATCTGCCTTTTTTAAAAAAAAATCACAATCAAAAAGGCCAAGAGCTGAGGATGAGATTATTCCCTTTCCTAGGAATTGCAGCTAACAGCACTGTTACCTATTGCACCAAGATTCTATTTTGCTAGTCATTCAGATGAGTCATGATATGTCTGAGCATTAGTCAATGTGGAAATCACAAGACCATAGCAAAATGAAATAGAAATAAAGAAATCTAGTCTGTGAGGGAAATCTATAAAACGCCATTCTAAGATCAATGTGAGGCCACACTTCTACAATCCCTGAAGCATCAACATTTTCATATATTGTACAACCAGATCATATGAAATTTAAATTAATTACTGAGCCTCTATTTTATCTTCAGACAGAAAACATCTAAAGAATTGTCGAAGGCTTTCACGGCTGGATTCAACTGGTAAAGAATCATTAGTAAAAAGTCTAAAATCTAAATCTAAAGAATTGTTAGTAAAAAGTCAAAGTCAAAACACAAATCCTATTGTGTTTTTTCTTCCCTCACACTAACTGTCCAATAACAGAATTACACCTCATCACACAAATAAAGCTTTATAAATTCGGTATTTTCTTTTAACACAAAATACTGTCTTCACCACATCAGCTCTCAGATCTGGGCATCAGTTATCCTGATTTACTGCAAAAGGTTAACAGCTCACTTGTACACTCTGTTCTTTTTCCAACGTGTTGCTCAATGGAGATATTTGCTAAGAAGGGCATGATGCTTGACTTTTTTTCCCATTCACCTACAGTACTGCAATGCCATTTCATCATATTTGGGTGGGTGGCTGCTCTCTTCAACTCTTCCATGTTATTTCCATTATGACAGAAAAGTGATGAGGCAGTGGAAAAGACCCATAATCACAAAGCAGGCTGGTGATAGACCACCTAATACCATCAAGCAGAACCAAGCATTTCTTACAGTTCTGAGGAAAACTGAACCAGCACAGGCCAAAATACCCATAATTCAGCAGTATCTTAAAAAAAGAGATAGTACATAGAGACTGAAGAATAAAGCTTTTGACTATAACTAGGCAATTATTTTATTTTTTTACATTATACAACCTGCAATTTTTAGACTGGCTCTGTACACATTCTAGCAAAATAGTCAGAACAAATAAAAACCTGTAGATTCAAAAATAAATGAGGCTCTTGGTGAAGAGCAATAGCTGTGAGAAATCTCACAGGCTTCATGTACTACCATGCAATCTGCAATGACCAGCCTCCCTTAACTGTTGAGCTACTTAGGTGACCAACAGTGTGCTTTCACATGGTTTCACATAATAAAAGTCCAATGGCACCATAAAAACATGTATTTCAATATGAGCTTTCATGAGTCATAGCCCCAAATATGTGACAGAAAATCGTACTAGGTCCATGGTGGCGAACCTTTGGCACTCCAGATGTTATGGACTACAATTCCCATCAGCCCCTGCCAGCATGATCAATTGGCCATGCTGGCAGGGGCTGATGGGAATTGTAGTCCATAACATCTGGAGTGCCAAAGGTTCGCCACCACTGTACTAGGTGATCTTATGGGAAAGGTTGGATGGGAAGGCTTCAAGGCTTGGTATGAATTAAATCATAACTCTTTCAACTGTAAATCTAAGTGTAAAGGGGAAGGGAAGAAGTTGAAGTGAAAGATTAAGAGTGGGTCCCATAAAATATCAGCAGAATTAGCAGTTACACCTACTGGATGGTGTTGGGGATCAATGTGCCTGTTTGATGTCTGGAAATGCATGATGGTCTTTTCACTGACGACACCAAAACTGTGGAATGCCCTTTTTGAGAAAGATTACTCATTTGAAACCCTCTGTGATGGTTTTTAGAAAGTCAAAATACATCTTCTTTTGCTTTTGGTTTGCTTGACCTTATTTTGTGGCTTCTGAGGAGCATTTTCTGTGGCTATCCATTGTTTATGCCTTATGAATGTTTAATCATGACTTCTGGTTAGTTTTATATGTTGTTATGTCATTGCACTGTAATTGTTTTTTATGGTCCCTATTAATGTATTGCTATTTTGATTTTGCATCAGCTGCCTTGGAGATACATTCTATCAAAAGACACGGAAACAAATTTGGTATCCATGTCTTTAGTCACTAAAATTTGATAGGCTTATAATATCCTAAAGAAGCAAATTATTTTTGCATTATATTTTGCAAGCATTAAACCACAAGGGCTAGGCTAGCCTGATTTCATCAGATCTCGAAGCTAATCAGAGTCAGTCCTGGTTATCATTAGGATGGGAGGCCACCAAGGAAAACCAGGAGCAAAAGTGGTGCAGTGGTTAAGAGCAGGTGCATTCTAATTTGGAGGAACTGGGTTTGATTCCCTGCTCTGCTGCCTGAACTGTGGAGGGTTATCTGGGGAATTCAGATTAGCCTGTACACTCCCACACACGCCAGCTGGGTGACCTTGGGCTAGTCACAGTTCTTCTGAGCTCTCTCAGCCCCACCTACCTCACAGGGTGTTTGTTGTGAGGGGGAAAGGTAAGGAGATTGTAAGCCCCTTTGAGTCTCCTACAGGAGAGAAAGGGGGGACATAAATCTAAACTCCTCTTCCTCTTCTTCCTCTTCTTATGCAGAGGAAGGCAATGGCAAACCACCTCTATTAGTCTTTTGGCTTGAAAACCCTACTGATGTTGCCATAAGTTGGCTGCTACTTGACAGCACTTTACATACACTCAACCCCCCCAAGGATTTGCAGGAGGAATCCATTTTCCCCTCCCCCAATGTTTCCTCTTTTCCTTTCCTGAAAGGTCATGTAGCCTTTCTCCCTTTCCTGCTTCCTTCTCTCCTTCCCACCCAACAGCCAATCTACCTTTCTCTGTCCTGTCTTCAGCTATCCTTCTCCCCCCTCCCCTCTACCTCTACCTAGGAAAACTATGGCCCAATTATGTTGTGCCAGTCACTGGGTCAGATCAACCTGCATGGTATGGAACAGTCAAGGACTTCTGGAGGGTCACCTCACTTTCCCCTTCATCTCCATCCCTGACTATTCCCACTTTCTCTCATTCTGGCAGTTCCTACACCCTCTCTCCTTTCCCTGCCTCATGCTCTTCTTCCCATAGAAGATTCCTGTGGCAACTACCACCAGTTTAAAAGATAAGAGCATTATCTGAACATGTGCAAACAACACTATTTTTTCAAAGGGGAGAATTTAAACCCCCATTTTTTAAAGTTTTTAGATTTTTTTGCAAACCCCCAAGTTTGACCCAAGTTTTCAGAATAAATTATTTAGTTTCAGTGCGGTCCTGACCTATGTACTTAGGTATTCACAGTTGGGAATCACATGTTGCTATTAGTTGATTGTGATTATGCTTTGATTATTTGCACCTTGAGCTTCGATTGGAGTCTTGCAAGAGGAAGGCCAACTTACCTACCTTCCCATTTCTCCTCCAGAACATTGTTTTGGATATTAGATCCACAGGAACAGTGTGAGAGTCTGAAACAAGAAGGGAGAGAGATCAACAAAAATCACCCATCTATCCTCTGCTTATGGAAAAGTGATTCCACCAGTAGTTTCCACAGTACTGTTGGATCCAGACTTTAGTATTTGCATGTATAACCTCAACCTTCCCACCCCCACCCCCTGCAAAAAAAGTCTCTGTTCACACAACTTCTACAGTTACACAGTCACTGACAATTTTTGAAGTTAACTGGTTATGAAATTTTTAAAAAATATACCAGAATTCTTCCCTTTTTTCTTCCTTTCAGAAGCAATAAAACAATTAAAATTCAATACACAGAACAGCTCAGGTATTCTCCTTAGATGGCATATCCAGCATCTACTTTAGGATGCTTGTGTTTTTAACAGCATGTCAATAAACAGCATGTCAATACCTTGCTACCCCATCAGTTTCTCTGCACTTATCCTTTTCAACAAGAGATATTTAAAGGAGATGTAGTAAACCACAGCTAAATTTCAGCCTGCACACACACTTTTTTTAACCATTGGAAAGCAGTCAAACATTATCTAATTCTCAACATGTCCACATCTATGGATACTTAAATCCAGAGACCGGATCAATGAAAAAACAATGAAAAAACTAGACAGAGCTTCCTGCAAATGTAAGAAAAGTTCCAGGTTTGCAGAAAAATCTGAAATATTTTTTTAAAAAATACACTTGGGGTTCAAGTCCTTCCAAATAATAAAAGCTGCGCCTATACCTTTAACAAACAAAAGCCTTCAAGCCGTGGTTTCTGTCAGTGAAAAAGCAGGGGCAGAGTTCTTTGGGGGGCTGTTTTAACTTTTGAGGGAGGAGTCAGGAGGACTTAGCAGAGTTGTTCCTGGTAGCAATGTCTGGCAGGCCCAGCTGCTTGTTATTATTTAACAGCATCCACAACACAAAAGTCATTGGAGTTCAGTGATTAAAGTTTCAAACTAGCATTAGGGAGACCTAGGCTTGAATCCCTACTCTGCCATGAAAGTGCACGGCAAGACTTGGATTAGTCTCACACTATCAGCTTAACCTACTTGACAGGGTTGTTGCGATAATAAAAAGGAAGTAAGGAAAACAATGTCAAGGCAGGGTGTAAATGAGGTAACTAAATAATAAATAAAGCTAAAGTTGGGGGGAGATAAAACATAGTGTGGCTGGTAGGTTTGTAGAAGCAGAAAACGAGAACAGTCAAGGCAGAAGTGTTGAACTCATTTGTTATGAGGGCTGGATATGGCATAAATGTGACTTGGGGTGAGCCCCCAGAAAGCATGCCAGCCCAGATCAGCATGAGGGAGGGGTAGCTGCCTCAGCTGGCAAATCTGCAGCAGCCCAAATCAGCAGTGAAGGGTGGCTACCTCGGCTGGGGAACCTGCAGTGGGCTCGCCAACCCAAAATGGCACTGTGGGAGGTGGTTGGCACTAGGAATGCCTCAGCTGCAAGCCCTCAGCAGCTTGCAAGCCCAGATCTGCATTTGGGGGAGGTGGTCAGCACTAGGGAGATGGCTGCCTCAGCAGGTGAGCCTGCAGTGAGCTCGCCAGCCCAGATGTGCAGGGGGTGGCTTGATAGGTCAGATCAGGAGCAGGGGATGGGTAGGTATAAGGAACAAGGGGGTTGCCTCAGCTAGTTTGTTGGCCAGATAAACTCTCTCATGGGAATGGATCATATGTTCCGGGTCATATGTTTAACACCACTGATTTAAGGGCTGCCAGGAATAAGGAAAAAAGGAAATACTGGGAGACACCTACTATCCTCCCAGGCCAAGAGACACAGACACCCTTCAGCATGTTACCCTACAGCTTTTACAACAGTTTTGATTTTTTTATGATTTAGTAGTGTGTTGGTTGTTATGGTTTTCATTTTGGGGGAGGAGGTTATTGTTCCTTAACAAAGGCGAGTTTTACAGGAAATGTTAACTGCTGTTAACTGCCTTTTTGTACATGGCATTGTTTATTGAAGTAAAGTAATGTGTTTACCACATTTATTTATTTATTTATTTATTTATTTGTTTGTTTGTTTGTTTGTTTGTTTGTTTGTTTGTTTGTTTGTTTGTTTGTTTGTTTGTTTGTTTGTTTGTTTGTTTGTTTATTTATTAGGCTTATATACCGCCCTCCCCCGGAGGCTACATTTGTATGCATTTGTTGAGAGTGAAAAAGAACAAATGTGTTTTTCTCTGTTGTTAAAAGAGGCCCCTTCCACACATGCAGAATAATGCACTTTCAATCAACTCTCACAATTGTTTGCAAGTGGATTTTGCTATTCTGCACAGTCAAATCCAGCTGCAAAGTGCATTGAAAGTGGATTGAAAGTGCATTATTCTGCATGTGCAGAAAGGGCCAGAGTCTGAAGTGGAGTGAAGTGTGAGTGAGCAAAAACTGTAGCTGAGGAGTGGAAGGGGAAGAGCAGCATTGCCTGTTGGACTCTTCCGGCATGGGTCTTGAGCAGATTGCGTGCTGCGTCCTGTAAAAAGTGAGTCATCGGCAATATGAAGAGGGGTATTGAGTAGTGGACTCTCCCAACATGGGTGTAGAGTGGATTGTATTACATCTCCCTTAAGAAGTGAAGCCTTGACTTGCATATAGTTTTGGTTAGCTGCCCCTCTCCTCTTCCACACTTCCCCTTCTGTTCCTGTCCCTTCCAACTATATTTCCTACCAGGTTTTCACATGAGTCCCAGGGTTCAGTGTGCTGCTGCCATTACATTTTAAATTGGTTGCAAAGGTGCTCCTGCCTCCATATTTTCCTTTGAAGAAGTGTGGCCATGCAGCCAGCCACCTGCTTTCATTTCCTTGTGCTGCCGCATTTGGGGATGGTTTGGCTACTGTCCTGCTTAGTGCTCTTGTTGCCATGGAACAGGGGGATTCCACCCAAGGGACATATGGGGTCAAATGTCCCAGGGCTGCGGCCATTTAGTCACGGGGCGGGCAGAAAATTGCCCCCATACCCCTTCTCCTTCCCCCTGTGTCCATACACTGACTTCAAGACCTGGTGCCAAAAAACATTGTTTGTGTCATGGTGTAGGAGGGTGGCCGCCCATATGGGGAGTGGGGCAGAAAACTCAGATTTTGCACCAAGCTACATTTTCCCTAGATACACCTCTGCCATGGGATGCTACAGCTTGGAAAGCTGAGCAGCCATTACCGGGTGAGCCCAGTGATGGGTGAGGAAGCCAGCTATGTGAAAGGCTCTTGGGGTGTTGTTTACGCCTCCTTCTTAGTAGTGACGGACGTGACCTGAGTGGCAGATAAGGGATTGATTGGATTAGACTGTCTTTTCTCAGCTCCTTATTCCTCCATGCCTCTTTCTGATTTTGTTATATTTTCCCTTTTCCACTCACACTCGATCCCGCCCTGGCAAACCAAAGACCACCTGGTGAGAAGCATGGCACATGCTCCACCCAGCTTTCTCCAACCCCTCCTCCAACCCCTCCTCTCTTCACACCTTCACCCACGGCCTTCTGGGGGGAAAAAATTGAGTCGTCACCAATATGGCTTGCTTTGTTTATAATAGGATGCTTTGCACATAGAATCTTTTCAAGCTCAGCTAATAACACCATGGAAACTATTAATCATCCTACTAGACCCCATTTGTTCTATACTACTGCAAAGTGATAGCTGATTACTATGGCTTTGTTTTCCATTCTATGCTCTTTGATTATTTTGCTTTTTTTAAAAAAAGATTAAAGCAATATAGTTTGTACAGAGCACATGAGCTGGATGAAGGTGGATCTTTAGCAGGATAAAAATGTTTCATGTTACCACCATTTAATGAAATACTTCTGATGTGGTTTATTTTGGATTTTCGTGAATCCTAACAAATGTATGTTTTCTTCATATGATTTTCCTCTTTTATAAAAAACAAATCATCATGACATTTGTATAGATACATAGCCTAATTATCACAATGCCTAACCTATCTGACTGGCCCCTGTGCAGATGTCAAAACACTAAAGCAAGAACAATGCAGAAAAAATTGATGCTGTAAATTAACCAAGCAAAAAATAGGGAGGAGGGGCTTAAAAACCCATATTCTGATAAAGACTGCATAATCTCCAGGAGCATGGAAAGTTGAAAGCAGCTGTCAATGAATACGGAAAAGGAGTGAAAGGAGAAATGAGCTTACTTAAAGTTCTTGAGAGCTTAGAGTATCCTAGAAGGACAGATCTGAAAGGACAAGATTCCCAAATCATTTTCCACACACATGATTCCTCATACCTCCCCCCCCCCATCTTATTTCTTATCATTCATATTTATATTTCATCCCTTACAAGTAATTCACATTAGCATCTATGGGAAATAACCCATTTTGTTCTCAAAGCAAGATTAGTTTAATAAATTGTGGGTGGTCCAGAGTCACTCTGAGGCTCACTAGGGATTCTAAAACAGCCTTTCTTGTTCAGTTCCAATATTTTGTCCACTATACCACACACAAAAATAAGCAGGGAACAAGGGAAGTTCCATAAGACCAGGACAGACAAAGATAATGCATTACCATCAGCATGTTTGAAGGTTTGAATGTGCACATAACAGTGTCATTTAGAATGCAATCACATAGGAAGGGGGAAATAATGTATTTGTTTAATTAATTAAACAAAATGTCTACCACACCTTCCTGCCCTCATAAGGGCTACTAAGAAAGCCCTTAAACAAATTAAAACACACATAATAAAATTTAACCCTAAAAATAGCACAGGAAATCTGGTTTCAATTAGCCATACTTTGCAAGGATAATAATTCAATTCTGTGTAGAATTACTCCAGTCTAAGCCCATAGATTCAGCAGAGTTAAACTGGAGTGACTTTGCATGCAATTGCAGTGTAAATCACTTCTGCTTAACCCATGTGATCCTAATCTGAACTCTGGCTGTGTATCTGCACAATGCTTTAACTTACTATAATAAAAGGATAAGGGATGGACTATCCCGATGACAAACCCTCCACAAATGGGGGAGCAGGATTCATAAAGCTCTTCCACATCCCCCCATCCCAACAACCAGCCTGGTCCCCTTCCCAAGATCCATGGGTCTTGGGAAGGGAGGAGGGGCAGAGGCAAGCCTGATCCTGCAGGAACTCAGGAAGCAGGATTGGGACCCCTGCCTCCCTTCCCGAGACCTGCAAACCTCAGGAAGGGAGGTGGGGGAAGAAATGGGCCCAATCCTCAGTGTGCTGAGTCCAGCAGGCAGCATCGGGGGCCCATGCCTCCCCCACCCCAAGCATCCCCATTCCACTCTCCCCTCACCCTGTCTTAGCTTTCTACCTTCCCCCATCCCAAAACTTACCTTCCAACTCTCCCTCCAACCCAAGCCATATCTTCCAACCCCTCCCCCACCCCAACCCTCTCCATTCAATCCTCCCTCCACCCCAAGCCTCACATTTTTTATGTTCCCCACACCCCAAACCTCACCTTCCATCCCTTCCGCCACCTCAAGCCTCATCTGCCACCCCAAGCCACTCCGTTCCATACTCTCCCATCCCAAGCCTCACCTTGCTGCCCTCCCCTCATCCAAGCCACTCTTCTTCACTCTTCCCCTATCCTCACCTTCCCACCTACCCTAAGCCACACTTGTTCAACTTCTCCCACCCTCAAGCCATAGACCCAGACCCAGGTAAGTGCAAGCATCATACAGGGAGTGGGGGGGGGGAGCGCTACAGCCCCAGTAAAGCCCAGTGCAGGGGGAGATGCTTCCTCTTCCACCCTTTGCAACAGCCAATTGCATCTCCCCAGCAATGGGCTTTGCTGCTAGTCCATGATATGTTCCATATCTGTTTTGGCTAAGTTGCAGTCATGAATCTGTTCTCAAGGAATTTTGCTAGATGCTGGAATATGTTGTAAGGTTTGCTGGTATTATTTTTCCCTTGTGTACCTATGTTTATTGAATGTGCATTTTGTTCCTTTACATTCTGCCCCATGAACATGTTTAGCCAAATTTGTGGGGTCCACAGTTAAGTTTTAGTGGATTGTTTAATGGAGCTTGTGGATTTGTGATGACTTTTTGCATGAGACTATTTTATTGCTATTTATACAGCAGCAACTTTCCACATTTGCTATTTCCAGCCAGGGCTAAGTATTCTGTCAGTTCATAAAGCTCTAGAGAATATTTAAAATTTGATATGCACATTTATTACATAATCCTGTGTTTCTGGTTCAAAAACCAACCTGATTCCTGTGCCTGTTTGAGGAAGGTAGTAAAGATGAAATAGAAGATTGACTTCCACTACAAATGTTTCAGGCAGAAAGGAGAGATCAGAAAGGTGATATCACAATTGAACACTGAAATATCATAATGAAACCTCATATTAAGGGTGTGCAATGTGATATAGCAGACCCTAAAAGCCTTCTGACTTACCTGGCATCAGATCAGTTAGGCTATATCTGAGGCATCCAAAGCCCTGTTGGAATACATCCTGGATCTCTTAGGGACACTTTGCACAGCAAATGTATAACAGGTTGCAGTCGGGATAAAGTAGCCCATTTTCCTGTTTTCGCATTTGTATGCTTCCATGTAGGCTGTGATTGGAGCCTATGGAAACAATGCGGGTTGCTGTCGTGCCTTTGCACAGAGGCGCATCTATTATTTTTTCTACTTCTCACCAATGCATAGCTACAAAGGCATGCACAAATGAACCCCTACAGATATGCTGATGTCTCACTATACAACCATCTGCACCTGCGTGGCTACACAAAACTGCAAAAAGCCGCAAAAGTTTTTTTAAAAAAGAAAACGGAGGCGAATAAAGCACCTCCTGCCCGGCAGTTCACTTGCAAGCACCTGCAATCCAGGATTTTTGAAAAGACTTGTGAATAGCGTGATTCTAAAAAAAACCTGGTTTGGGGAAAATAACTCAGGGCAGACTCATTTTAGAGGCAGAATCTGTGTGATCCCCCATACCAGCATTGTTTTCTTTTCCTCAGGAATGTGAAAAATTCAGTTCCATTAAATTTTATGGAAAATCTTTCTGTGGCTGAGATGGGGAGGTGTTTACTTAAGATAGAGGCACCAAATTTTCAGTGAGCTTTTGATAGCTCCTCTTAGAAGAACTCCCAAGTTTGATAAAGATTGGGTGAGGGGGTGCCATTTTACAGGCTCCCAAATAGGGTGTCCGCAACCATCCTCCTAAAGGGTGGGAAATCCCTTCCATACATAGCGCTCTTTTTCATAATTGTCCAATATATAGTTCCTGAAATAGCATATTTTACTTGCTTGGCATAATGAGCATAAGACTTGACATGCCCAAAGTTTCTGTCTTGTTATGTGTAATGTTTTATTTGAATTCATGTCATTGTTACTTCTATAAAATAATTTTGTAAGTGGCAGCCTCAAGTGTACTGTCATTTTCCAACTTACATTTTGAGGAACTTTTAATTAGTAGATCAGAACAGATTGCTTTCTGAACTGATAAGGTTTTTTAAAAAAAATGTTTAAAATGTATATCTCTGCAAATATTGCTCAGTGCATTATGAAATAACTTTTTCATAGCACCATGACAGATTAAAAAGTGCTACAAGAGTGCCACTCTGAACAGGTGAAAGAAGAAACTGTCTGACTCAGGGAAAAAAAAGAAAAGAAACAGAAAACTATAACGGCTTTTGTCCATTTCAGAATAACAATGGAGGAGGAGAAATACTCCCTGCAAGCTGAAAAGGATGGCATACAAAAGGTATCCTAGCAAGATACCATCAATAGCATCTGTAAGGAAAGAGAGGCGGGCAAATTAAATATGTTCTGATTAATATGAACAAGATGTTGATTTTAAGAAGAACTGGATTTGTCAAAAGCACTTTTTGGCACCTATCGATAGATTTCGAAACTCTGAATGCAAGAAAAGTAGAGCTTGCATATTTCATATTCTCAAAAGCATCTGGGATTGCTTTTCATGACAGCTCTCTGTCCCATAAGAAAATCATTTCAATACGATACTTGATGGACATAGAATCTGAAATCTACTGTTACCTGTTACACACTGCAGCAGCATCCAGCTACCTCTTCCATCAACACCCGCAGCTCTTGAGGTTCCTGCTTGTTATGCTACTTTGTTCTTACTTTAATTGATCTGTATCTAGAAGAATATTAGGACAGCCCTCACCTCATAAAACCGACAGCAGGGAAAGCAGAAAAACAAATACCAAGTAAGAACCACTTGTTTCTCTGCAAAGTACTACAAGCCTTAACACTAGTATTTACTGTTTGGAGTAGCAGGGAAAAGCACAGCAATCAGCCTTGAGAGTTTCAGGGGTTCTGAAATCTGTCACTCTAAAAATCTGCATCTGAAAAACACCCACATGCTATAGAAAAGCAAATATCTGCATTGTTTTTAAAAAGGTGGAATTTGTGCTGGTGAATACCCTCATATACGTATTCGAATGTTCTGCCCTCCCTGCCTGTTTTATAATACTGAAGAAGGGAAAAGACTCTCTCCTATTAACAAAAACTAAAACAGGCTAGACTAGAGGGGCTTGTAGACCATGTCCTATACTCCCAAAGCAAGGAAGAGAATTTCCAACATCTTTTATCTCCCTTCTTCCCATATCAGAAACGATAATAGTATCATGGAGTATATTTGCAGAGGAAAATAATAATGTGCTTTCCTCTCTTTTTTTCAATCCAAATTTTAATTTTAAACTATTTAAGAACTAGAACAAAAACCTTTGTTCAAGGCTGATGTAGGAGAAACTGTGAATATTATATACTGATCCCAAGGATATCAAGTGAGATAAATATTTTCAACAAATTAAACAGATATACATGGATGTGCTTGTTGGTGTGTCTTGACAAAACAATGACCAACCAGCCCTTTTTAGCATGCCTGTGGTAGCTATAAATCTTCTTCATGAACTTGTGACCATTGTATTAAATTAATGAAAAAGACAAAAAAAATTGAAAGAAGTTTAGAATGTTAAGATTAATATTGTAGGGTGCTCAACAAGGCCTTGAACAAGAGTCTCAACAAAAAAGAACAAGTTCTGCCAGACCCTGAAGAATTCCCAGTGAGAACTCCCAAGAAAAGCGTATGTGACTGCAACAACCATCTGAGTTCAACTGAACACATCATGAGGGCTATTCAAACAGGGGCCACTCCCCACTTACCTCTTACTGTGCAACCCCGCAGCGTCCCCGTGTGGAAAAGCCTCCGTGGCTTTTGACCACGGAGACATTTGTTTCCCACTGGCTCCCTGGCTTAGGCAAGAGGAACTGGCGCCGAGGGAGAAGCGCTCCCCCAGACCTACCTTCCACCTTCCTTGCTGTGGGTGAAAAATGTGCACTGGGGCAGGCTGGGGAAGGAAGAGGAGGGAGGGAAGGAAGGCACGGCCTGCCTGGATGTGCAGGAGGAGGGGCCCTGAGCTGCTGCTGCTGCCGCCGCCGCCGGGCAAATTGAATTGCATGCAGCGCTCGCCGCTTTTTTTGGCGGTCTTCTTACAAGCAAAGCCGTGTTTCCCCATTAAAGTAGCAGATGAGAGGAGGGGACTTCACTAAGGAGACTCCCACGAGGGACATCGTTTCAGGCGAGAGGCAAATAACGGCGCCTTTTCCTGTTCTCATCGGGCGCTCCTCCTGGGCCAGCAGCAGCAGCAGCCCCTTCAGCTCCAGAAGCCCGGAATTTGCCACTCTCCCACCTCCTGGCCACGGGGTTTTTGAAAATGTTGCTCTTCGTAGAGGACCTAATTTGCCGCGCGGCAAGGAGGTGGGAGAGCGGCAAATTCCGGGCAGCTGCGCAGTGGCCGCTGGTAACGTGGGGCACGTCCAGGATCCCCGTGTCTTATGAAGAGGTGACCCCGCGGCTTATGGTGAGTGGGGAGTGACCCCAGGTCTGTCATGTAAATGCTGCCTCTGCACATGCACATTTTGCATTAACCACATGAACTTTCTCTGGCAGCATCACAGAAAGCTGCTGGGCAGTCACAAAGATGACAACCAAAAAAAAAAGGAGGGGGGCAGAAACTAATCTCTCCAAAGGCAAGTGGAGATTCCACCCCAAGTGTCAAAATGGGCTTGCAAAATGATTGACAGTTTACAGGAGGAAAATCCCTGTGCAAACAAAAAAAAGTGGGAAAACCCCTCTGTGAAGCAAATAGCCACAGGGTAAATGGCCTGTGTTTATGAGAAGTTATTGTCAACAGATAATGACAATAACAACAGTCAACAAGATTATGGCCTCACACCCACTGGCCCCGCTCCTATGCGCATTCAATATAAGATGTGAAAAAAAGCCTATGTAGTAATGATGCGCAAAGGTCACAATCGAGCAAGCAGACATGATCCCGTTCCCCTCACCCAACACATTTTTGGTGTCCACAGATAATAACTTGTTCATTTCCTTTTTGTAGGGAAGCAAATCCAACGTTTCTTAAAAGCAAGAGAGCAAGAGAGAGACTTGTTTTACCAAACACAGTACTGAAGCAGGATAATGAACATCTGTGTACCCCCAGGCTACAAGGGCTTTTTCATACTGTCTGAAAAACTATCATCAATGTACAGATTTAGACAGAGTTTCGTAAAGATTTCATGTGCACTATGGAATATGCAGTCTGTGGCAGGATTTAGCCTCTGAATAAGATGAAGAAGATAGTTTCTGACCATGTACAGACTGCCACCGTTTCTCCACTAAATAATCACCACCACACACCTGGAGTACCAAGTAGTTTAGGGACCCTAATGTCTGTTAATGAATTCCCTTTGGAATTCAAGCTTTACAAACTCCACAGTAATATTAATTCAACTAGCATCTGACTGAGATTATAGCATTTCCATAAGGCTAAATTAACCTAAGATGTGGGATGCAACCTAGTTCCTTAAAATCAATTACTTTTGCAACTGACATCTGTAGCTATTAATGTAAAAGCAAAATCAAACATATTTAGGAACATGTGGTCGAAACGGAGTCACAGCTTGCCTGAATACACCATATGAACAACTAAATGTACCTTTACATCCACTTGCGCCTCAGTATTCATCCCCTGAAGCTCACTGCATGAAATGAGATAAATGCCAAACGGGAGCAGGGTGTCCACTTGGGGTATTAAAGAGCTACAGTACAAAAGAATGTTTGTTTTGAAAATAAGATTACAACCTAAATAGAGATTTATCAATATTTGCATTGTATAATTGTTTTAGCAAATGAATTGGCAAGACAAACCACACAAGAATGTTACTTCTCCCTCCTCCCCCCTCCCTTTGCAAAACTGTGGATCTGCAGAATTTTAATTAGTTTCCTTCTAAGCATCTGTGAGCTCTGGTCACTTTTTAAAAACACACACACAGTACTGCTAAGATTAAGTTCTCTTTCACGGCTGTCTCTCTGTTGGATTTTATTACTCATTTTTATAAATCTTCTCAGCCAAATGAATGCCTGTTAGCAAAAAAAGAGAGAGTCTCCGTGACAGTTTTATAGCATGAGTTGCATTTTTGTTTGTATTTATGTAACACAGTTATACAGTGTGTAACACACTGTAATGTGATACTGTTTAAAGAGGTGGGAGTTCATAGAGAGTTCTTGAACAAATGGGCAATAAAACCAGATTTCTTACATTGAAATACCCAAGTTTCATTAAAGTGTGTTTTAAATAGGTCAAAGCTGCCAGGGGCAGGTAGGGTTCCTTTGTTGAGCTAGTCATAACAAGGAAGAGGAAAGCACAGCACTCCGCAAACTTCATGAAACTGCGCCTTTCATTCAAATCTCCTAAAAATTACAAAGAGAACCTTCATATTAACCAGTTAGTGGATGCTCAGTGTTCTACGTCAGCATCAGTCACTTGATAAACCACATGCTCAAGTAAGGTGATCCCGCTTTAATATCTGTTAGATAAGCAGACATTTCCCACACTAGCACTCACACAAATATCTTATATAGGGCAGACATCTGCAAGCTATAGCTTCAGAGTCAAATGAAGCTCAATACACAATGATAGCCAGCTCTTGAATGAAATCCTTAAGGTATATTAGAGGGGTGGATGGAATGCTATATACCAGTATGTGTAGAGAAGGACTGCAGGGGCATAACGAGGCAGCCCTGGGCAAACTGTAGCCCTGGGCAAAACCTGAGTTGGATGCCCGCCCCCCCATGGGCGGCCACTCCACCACAACCAATTTTTTTTGCACCAGGACATTGGTGCCTGCAGGGGGTGCATTTTTAGACATATCAGCACCAAAATTTCAGCATATCATCAGGAGACTGTCCTTATGCTACTCCCCAAGTTTGGTGAGGTTTGGTTTAAGGAGTCCAAGGTTAAGTGGACTCCCAAAAGGGTGTTGCCCATCCCCCCATCATTGTTTTCCAATGGGAGCTAATAGATGGGGGCTACAGTTTTGAGGGTCCATAACTATCATTTGGAAACTATCCTAATGGGATCCCCCAAGTTTGGTGCAGTTTGGTTTAGGGGGTCCAAAGTTATGGACCCTCAATAAGGGGTACCCCATCCCACATCTCTTCTTCTTGCCGACATACATCCAAAAAATGCACCCCCTGCAGGAACATCCTAGAAAATTCTGCCCAAGAATCTCTTTTAGAAATTCTTGCACTTGAGTTTTCTGCATTGCTGTCAAATGGGAGTTGCAGGCTATGGGGGCACATTTCTGAAGGCAACAGTCCATCAAAACTTTCAGGGTCTCATCAGGAGACTGCCCTAATGATACCCCCCAAGTTTGGTGCAGTTTGGTTCAGGGGGGCCAAAGTTATGGACCCTCAAAACTGTAGCCCCCATCTCCTATTAGCTCCCATTGGAAACAATGGGGGATGGGGCACCCCCTTTGGGAGTACGAAACTTTGGACTCCCTGAACCAAACCTCACCAAACTTGGGGAGTAGCATAAGGACAGTCTCCTGATGATACGCTGAAATTTTGGTGCCGCTAGCCTAAAAACTGCGTCCCCTGCAGGCCAAAAATGGAAAACCACTAAAATACCCAAAAACGAACCCAGCATTTTGATGCCCCCCACAAGGTGATGCCCTGGGCAGCTGCCCACCTTGCCCAATGGGCATTACGCCAGTGAAGGACTGTCAAAGATTTTTATGGGTCTAAAGCGTTTCTTAGAGATGTTTTACAAAAGGGGCAATGGTAGAAGTGAAACAGTTGCCAGTAATTCCAAATGTGACTCAGGCCCAGATTTATGCCAGTGCACTAAACCACAGTATACTTCCAAATATCTCTTCATTACTTATTTTTAGACTTTGTGCCCCTAAAAAAGGACATGCAACAACCAGTTGCAGAGGCCTTTGTGGATTACTAAACAGTATGTCAGGTATTAGTGTCTGAACTGGCTGAGACCAAGATTGAAAGGGATCTTGAGGTAGTAATTGGAAGCTCAGTGGAGATTATGACAATGTGCAACTGCAGTGAAACAGACAAACTCCATGCTGTTGCTGGTAACAATTAGGAAAGGAGTTGAAAAGAAAAGGGCCAATATTATAATGCCCATTTAGATTTACAGTCCAGTCTAATTTGGAATATTCTGTAAAGGCTGGATATTTCAGGGGTTGGAGCAGCTTTCCAATGAGGAAATCTGAAGAGTCTGGGACTTTTCAGTCTGGAAAAAAGACAGCTCGGGGGACAGGTTTTTAAAAGTATGCATGGGGTGGATAAAATGGATAGAGAAAGTGTTTTCTCTCTCTTCTAAAATACTAGAAAGCAGCGGCATCCAATGAAGTCCATGAGCCGTAGGTCGAGGACACACAAAAGGAGGGAGTGAAGCTGGGATGGAGCTGCGTTGAACTCAGCAGCTGTGGGGAATACCTAGGTCGACTCTGCCAGTGGGGAATCAACCCTTGTTTACTTAGCAAGTAATCAGATAGTGGAATTCTCTGCCAATGAACACAGTGACGGCAATGAGGGTAGATGGTTTTAAAGAGGGGGGGCAGACAGATGTATGGTGAATATGATCAAATGGGGGACCACAGTAATGAAATTCAACAGCTACTAGATGTGATCACACACTAGAAAACCATGTGAGAGCAACAGACATTTTGAACACTGTGTACTGTCACCACTATGAGACGACAATCCCATTTAATTATATCTCCAGGAGGAATAAGAGCATTAGTTTTCCTTCCCATTCAACAGAGTCCAGATGCTTTGAAAATCAGACCCATATGTTTAACCAGCACGTGCAGACTTTGTAGGGTTTCCCCTGGGCACCAGCAGGGGATGGGGAGCAGAGTTCCCAGATCTAGGTTGGGAAACTCCTGGATATTTGGAGGTGTGTTACCTAGCTTAACAGTTATGAATATATTTTTCAAAGTAGCAATGGGGAAATAACTCATCTTGGCAGTGCGAGAGGCAGACTAGGTGGGATCTTTTAGACAACTATACCAGAATTGGCTTTTGAAACGTTCTACAGAGAATGCAAAAGAGACCAAATTGTAGTTTAAATATTTGTATAAGTTTTTGGTGCAAACATTCATACAGTGAGACATTAAGAAGCATACACACAGTTCTTAAGTGAAATGAAATGAAACCTTTAATGGCATATCTATTATACAATGGGAATTAAATTAATTTTAAAAATCTGTTTAGATATGCAGCATGAAGAAACTAAAATATTAAACCATCGAATTAAAATTGGTAAGCATTTGAGATCGTATCGTAATGACAGCGCACAGAAATCTGACAGTTGGTTCCAGAGTGGCAATAGAGTTGCTGTCTAGCAGGAACAGTGTTTTGGCAGCATGCAGTTCCTAAGTGATATAAGCAGGGAGGGAAAAGATAGGTTTGGATGATAGGTTAGGAGGGGGAGCAGGGGACTTATACGTTACCTAAATTCTACAGAGAAGTTCTGGAAGAAGGCAGGGATTCCTATGCCAGCATGAAGAGTGGGGGCCAGCAGCAGCTGAAGCCAACCTGGAGGGCTTGAGCCAGCATTGAGAACTTGAGCCAGCATTAAGAACCAACTTCTAATAAGGAGATGGAGCAGGCCAGCAAGCTTGCTAGGAGCTGGCTAGCTAGCCTGCTAGTGCTAGAGTAAAGAGCCAGCCTCAGCAGCGTGGAACTTGGGGTGTGCTGTATTTTTATACCCCTGTGAGCAGTTTGGGGCGGGAGCTAGTAAGTTTCTATTCCTAGATTTTAAAATAAGTTTCTATTCTTGGATTTTCTGGGTTTCCATGCTGGGATTTTCTGGGTTTCCATGCTGGGATTGCAGGGCTGAGCTGATTAGTAGCTCATCTATTGTTTTTCTAAGTCCCAGGATAATGGGGTCAATTGGTCCTAGATGATATCAGTGATACCTTCAATGGTTTATGCAGAGGCACTTCCTAAAGTCTCTGCCTAGAGTATTCAAATTTGGCTGAGGCTTGAGTGAATCAGGAATGGATTGATTGTTAGGGAGATTGTATCTAGAGGATGAGGAAATGCATGGAAGTAGCAATTGTTTGAGGAAATGGTTTCTCAAAAGCACATCAGATATACCAGGAAGTTCTCTGGGATCCATTGTGTCACAAGAGCTTAGCAGGGTATGGTAATCAAGATATGCCCAAGGTCAATGAGGTTTCCAGATTCTATTGCCTGGAGTAACTCATGCATTGATTTAGTTTTGCAAACAGACCTTTTGCCTTTGGCCTGTTTTTAGATGGACACTCTGCTACCTACACATACAAACATGGAAACTGGCATTTTGTAGCACACAGTGTAAGGAATACTATGAAAATCCAATAATTCATAAGGCAGGGGATAAAGGCCATGCTAGCAGGTGGAACCTGAGAAAGATAGAGACCTCACTGGGGGTCAATGCCATAGAGTCCACCCTCCAAGGCATCTATTTCCTGCAGAGGAATTGATCGCTATAAGATGTAATTCCAGGGGATCCCCAGGTCCCACCTGGAGGTTGGCATCCCTAAGATTGAGGTCCATCCATTTTTGTAAAAAACACTTAGAGACTTTGCTTCATATAGGAAATACAGAAAGCCAGATCACTAAGGAGAAGTAGTCTCTCAAATTGTGCTCCAAGTCCTGTTGCAAAAGGGTTAATACTGAGGAGCAAAGAAGGGGAGGATTAAAGGAGTTTGCCTCTACCAAGTGGCCTCATGGTGGGGGACAAGAGGAAGACAAGGGAAGGATGGGGCAAAACAAATGGGCAAAGCACAACCATTGTTATTCCCTTTACTAAATTCATCTTCCTCCATTCCTGCCACTTCCCACTGTTGTTCCTACAGTGGATGCTATAAAATAGCCTTATGGGAAATGCAGTCTACATGCCATCCATCCAGAGGTGGGATCCAACCAGTTCTCACCACTTCTCTACAAGTGGTTACTAATTTTTTCTGAATGAGAAGTGGTTACTAAAGCAACCTCCCTGCCCAATAGGGACTGGAGGTGAGTGTGTGCGGCGGCGCCACCATCGGAACCTGTAATTAAAATTTTTGGATCCCACCACTGCATCCATCCTTTCCTCCTTCCTCGTTCCTGCCAAACACCACACCCCAGATTCCCTTCTCTCCTTGCCACCCTGACAAAGTCTGGTACAGCAGCTAGGTCTGGGTAGCTCTACTGAGGGGAATCATTGCCCAGAAAAGACAATTGTATTGAGGCTTCACTTTGTCAGCTGCTAATAAATAGCTTTCAACTTCAGTTGCATCAGTGGCTCTAACCAGATGGATGTGGCATGAATCTGTCAGTGTGCACAAAAGGAAATATGTCTTTTAGGCCCTCAGTTCTATGTATGGGAGACATCTTCATATTATGCATAATATGCTGAAAGAGAGATGCCCAGTAAAAGAGAGATGCCTTCTCCACACTTGTGAGAAACACCGCTGATCACTGCTGGGAAGGCAATAGGGCTCAAATAGTGTTAAAATTGATTCTGAGGAACAAGGAGTTTCAGCACAACCTCCATGTTTTCATTGTGACATTTCATATCACAGAAAACACTGCATGTTGTTTTTCTAAATGATTGTTCTCTAGGCCTCATGCTGCTATTCTTGAGCTATGGGAAAACAGCATACTATGTCAGGCTGTGGACCCTATCAGCATAACATTCTCTCTCTCTCCCTCCTTCCCTCTCTCTCTGTTTCCACAACTCAAACATGTGGTAAGAAGTCACAATTGTTTCCTGTGAAAAATCCATTTGATAAATACCTTTCACACATTAATCAATTTTAAATGACAGCTCACCTTTCCAGGAATGTCTCCTGCAACTCAGCATTCCCAGGATCTTGAAAAGGAAAAAACAGAGTCTTTAGTAGACCAGACTAGTATACCAAATATGAAGGAAAACATGGTTTTTGGTCGGTAATTGACTCTATTCCGTTTTTACTAATTTATATTTTTATTTTAAAAATATGAAATTTCTTTCTCTCTAAGTCATACAATTCCTTTTTCACCTTTGCATTCAAACAGCCACATGTATGCTGAAAGAATGTAAATTAAAGTAAATGATTTCACATTTTTGATTGACTTTTTGTCTTGCTTTTTTCTCGGTTTTTCTTCCCCCATGGAACTTCTCAAAGATAGTTGTATTTTAAGACAGCAAATTCAGTAAAGAGAAATGTTTGAGATTTCCAGCATCTGAATGAAAGAAGGTTATGCTATGAAACTTCAAGGACGATCAGAGTTGCACTCCATTCTCTACTAGCTAGTTGCTCCTTGCATAAAGCTCTACTAGTTGCTCCTTGCATAAAGCACTCAATACATTGTTGGGTTTTGATGGGGAAAGTACTGTAATATTTCCATTTCTTGATAAAAGAACAAAGAAACAATGATTCTGTGAAAAGTCTCTTGGCACAAACCAAAATTTAGGCCATGATCATCTTACACATCTAGTCAGATATTTCAATCTGGCCTGTATCAAAGGCCACACGAGCTATCACTGGCTCATCCAAACATGCATTTTTCACAAATGCCTCATTTTAATAAAATAAAATCCTTTTTTCCTCCCCAGTTTTTAAACATAGGCAAGATCCTCAAGATGGCTCCCAAATTCTAAGATACAAACTTGAATAAGGCTGTTGCTTAGCAACATCTTTTTTTGTTCAAATTACATTTTAAAAATCCAGTATACACTAGATATGAATAGAAGCCGAAATGAGAAGCTCTTAAAATTTTTCTAATGCTATCAAAGGACCCCTAACAGAAAAAAAAATTAAGGGTTGAGAAGTAAGATTGTCAAGGTTTCTTTCTTCTTTTTTTCAGCAATACCTCACAAGAGAAACTCATTTTTATGAGCAAAAAAAATCTCTGCAATTTTAGGTCCTATATATTCCTTGGGAGTTTTAAAAGAAAAATAAATGATAGACTTTTCACTAATGATACAACGTTATCGCTTCTTTCACAGAGATCATCCTACACAGCAGCCAGCTCCCTAGTTAATTCCTCTTCCTCCCATCTCCTTCTCCCCTCCCATATGAAACAACACCTCTTCATGCGTGCGAAGCTTTAATGGTTCTCTTCCTCCTCTGATTTCTAACTGCATTGTCAAAACATGAATACGAGACAGAACCTGATCCGAACCTCTTAAAGGCCAGTGGAAGTCTTCTTTTATCTTTGCTTCAGTGGACCCTGAAAAAGAAGATATACCTTTTACACCTTCTTTTATGGGGCAAATGAAATGTTTAGCATTTTGAAATGTGATTTCTCTATTTTTTTTTTAAAAAAATAGCCTTTATTTTAATTGGAAGATTATGATGTGACAATAGAGGTTGAGGACAGATGTAATGGACAACAAGAAACCATAGCACATCTTCAGCTACACTGCAAGTTCAGCTTCAAATGAGAGGTGTATGATGAGGATATCACCCTCTTGTCCTTCCTCAATTCCTGCTTCATTGGTTACTGCGGCTTCCTCCTGCTGCAGCTGGGAGAAATCAACACAGAGCCAGACAACCATGATTCTGGAAACATGGAACACTTCGAGTGTCACATTAATCTTTCATTACATTATTACTTGTACATTACTTTTGTGTCCTACTTGGATCCGCTGATCAGATGAGGTGTGTGCTCAGAACTCATTTCCCAGGTATACGGAAGTCTGGTATGAATTCAGCCACAAGTGGGTTAAGGGGGGTTAATATTTCCCATCTTGCCAGTTTCTGGGCCTATAATTGCCTAAGGCGATGCTACTTGGTCCATTGGGGAAATTTACATGTAACCATCAGTTGTTTTCCAGGTGGCCTTAATGGTCAATCCATCCCTGAAGCTAAGAGTAAGAAACTAGTGGGATTTCTATGCATATCACGTAGGTTCAAATACAGTCCTTTTCTGTGAACTCTGCTCATACATTTAGCTGCTAGTCATTGAGGCCTGGTTCACACACAGGCCGTTTCCGCACGGCCCCCGAGGCGCCCCCACGCCGGCAAGAATTCTGCCGGCGTGGGGGCGGAGGCCGTTCGCACACAAGCGTGCGTGCGGCCTCAGGGGAGGCCGGCGGAGGACAGGCGGCTCCGCATGGAGCCGCCTCTGCCCCCTTCCCCGTCCCACTCACCTTGTCCCCATTGTCGGCCTGCTGGCCTCTGAAGCCCCGCCCACGCTGCCCTCCGACCTCCAGGGGTCGGACAGTGAGGGAGGGGCTGCAGAGGCCAGCAGGCCGACGACGGGGACAAGGTGAGTGGGACGGGGAAGGGAAACAGCGTGTTCCCGGCGGTGCGGTTTGCACCGTGCCGCCGGGAACACGCTGTTGCGGCAAAAACAACCCTTTAAAGGGTTGTTTTTTAGGGCGGCCTGACGCCACTCTAGGGGAGGGGGAGCGCAGTCAGGTCGGCGCTGCTGCGTTGCAGCAGCGCTGCCTGTGCGAATGGCTCCCTGAGGATGGCGTTTATCCCGTCCCCAGGGCACCATAAAAAGGCCGTGCGGAAACGGCCTCAGAAACACATATATGATGTGCATTTAATCACAAGCGGTTACACCCTGCTAAACTCATTTATTTTAATTAATTTAGAAGGGATAACTTTAGCCCATTTTTCGTGATGAATGTTGACAAGCTACTGGGGTCAGTAAAGGCTACTACTTCTGCTCTGGATCCTAAGACCACATCAACTAATCCGTAGTATCTATTATAAACAAACTAGTAACTCAGGGGACCTTCCTTTAACCACCAAAAAGGCATTTATTTGTCTGCTACTAAAAAAAAATCATACCTGCAGTAAAATTATGTAGCCAATTATTGCACTTTCTCTAATCTGCCCTTCCTAGACAAAGTCCTTGAGACAGCAATAGCAGACCATCTCTAGATCCCTTTGCATAGCCAGACCCTTTTCAGTTTCAGACTGGGCTAAGGGAAAGAAATGATTCTGCTGGCTTTAATTAGTGACTCCCATCTACAGGCCTCCTTGTGGTTCCTGCTGGATTTAATTGCTGCCTTCATCATAGTGTACCATGCCATCTGGTTGAGGTAAAAGTAAACGGGGGGGTGGGGGGGGTTGTACATTGCACTGATTCAAATAATTCCTTATGGACCAGATGCAAAGAATTGCCTTTGGAGACCAGTTCTCATTAGTGTAGGACCTATCCTGCAGGGTTCCACAGGGTGCAATCCTATCCCCCATGCTTTTCAATCTTTAGGTAAAGCCCTCAGGTCGAATCATTCATAGTTTTGGAGCTGTCTGTGATCAAAATGCAGGTGATACATGGCTATATATATATATGCTTATCCAAATCTCCTGGTGTTGCAGTAAAGGTCCTAAACCACTGCTGACTGCTGTGGTTAAATGGCAAATTGAAACAAAATCCTGGAAAACAGAAGTCATGCTGGTTAGGAAGCCAGAAGTCTTGAAGGACATTATGCTTTCCACTTTTGAGGTGTTCAGTTGTTGCTTCCAGACTCAGTTAAGAGCCTTAGGATTATACTGGACATAACACTGTTGTTGGAGACGCAAGTGATTGCAGTTGCCAAAGAGGCTCTCCTCGGACACAGCTTAGCCCAAAAAATGGCCCCTTATCTTGATATGCTTGATCTAGCCATTTGGATTGATGCCACAGTAGCACTGAGACTAGACTATCATAATGCACTGTACATCCCCCCCCCCACCCCCAAATCAATTTAGAAATGCCTGCTGGGCAGAAAGCCACAGCTTGACTATCATCAGGAACCAGATGAAGGATGCATTTTACTCCCATTCCACAGTTACTCCGCAGGCTGCCCATCAGTCACAAGGTTCAATTTAAAGTATTGGCTATCCTATATAAAGCCCTTCATGACCCTGGACCTTGATATCTGCTCTGTCCCAAAAGTTTGGCTCATGAGAGCAAGGCATTCTGCAGGTGTCAACCCAATAATAGGCACCAGAGGTGTAGCGTCCATGGGGACATGTGGGGTCACATGTCCTGGGTGTAAGCCATGGGGGGGGGGCAGAAAATCAAAGCAAGGTGGGCCAGGAGCACAGCAGAGGACGGTGGGCAGGTGGAGCTGGGTGCGAGGAGGAAAGGCAGCATGCCAGGCCTCTGGCTGTCTCCCACGTCTCCCTCATGGATAACCTAGAAAAGGCCAACTCCTGCTGCCCAGCCAAGTCCCTGTGGCGACCACCCATCCAATTCCACAAGCACTCCGGTGCGCAGGGCGAGAACACGGAGGCAGTGAAGGGAGCAAGCCGGGCAGCAGGAGTTGGCCTCTTCCGGCCTATCCCCTTATCTCAGTCTCTGCCGCACTCCTGTTGAGCCAAGGCCTCAACACTTTTGAGGCAGTGGCACTGCTGTGCCAACCTCTTCCCGCTGCTGGGTCCCACCGGCGGAGGGCAGGAGGCAGGCAGCAGAGGAGCACTGCTTTTCCCACTGCTGGGCCAGATGATGAGGCTGGCGATGACTGGGCCAGCTGAGGTAAGTGGGGCATCGCTCTCTGGTCGTGGTGGGGGAGCTTGGCAGCCCATGGGGGGGTGGAAAACTCAGATTTTGCCCTGGGCTCCATTTTCCTTAGTTTCATCTCTGATGGGCACCATGCATGTGCCTTCTCTGTAGTGGTCCCCATTATTTGGAATGGCTTGCCTGAGGAGGTCAGAAAATCTCCCACTTTGTGACGGACTGCAAAAAAAAAGTCTGTTTTAATAAGTGCAGGTCTTTCAAGAGCCATTATTGTTTACATTCAGAGTGAGGAATAAAGGTCTGGGAACAGGGAAGCCACTTGGTTGACTGAGGCAATCCTGCACTCTGATTGGGTGAAGTGTATTGATGTCACAAGGAGGGAGGAGGACATCTCCCTTTGTAAAACTATCTGAGAGACTTTTAGGCTTTGGAGTTCATAATGTTAAGTCCTGTCTGTCTTAACTGTGTGTGAAAAACTAAAGTAGTCAGTCAAAGTATTGGACTGCTAGTGTTATCAGCCTGGGAGTTGGGTGAAAGCAATAACATCCATAGACTGGAAGAACTGGTGGCAGGGTTTATGAGGGGCCATGTGGAAGGGCCATATACATATAACCCAGTGGGGAATATCTTCTAGAGAGAGTATTCCAGTGTGCCAATTTGTTTGGGATATTGGGATTTACTTTGGTTTACCTCAAGAAATAGTTTTATGTTTTAGTTTGAATTTTCTAATGGAGTTGGTAGTGTGAAGGTTTTAAGTAAACACACCAAGCCAATCTTAGAACCCCAAGCAAAAGTGAACAAGCCAAGTCAATGGGCATCCTTCACCTTCTGGGTGTGTTACATGGGAAGTGCTTCCAACCAAACACTACCATTTTCTGAAGCACCTCAATCCCTGAAGGGGAAAAGGTGACAATAACTGGCAGGACAAGTCAGTGAATGATTTCCCTGCCTAAGAGATATTGGAAGGTGTGGAGGGTCAATTGCAACTTGCCTGGCTTTCAGCCAACTATGTAAAACTGAATTATTCAAACGGGCTTTTGTATGCAGGCAATAGAGTAGCACTAAAGTCTCCACAAAGTTACTTGGATAATTTATTAGGGGCTGTATTCTGCACTGTTGTGTATAGTTTGCTGTCAGTTGGCTCCCATTGTGTAATGTTGTATTATTTACTGTGTCATGTCAACTCATAAACTTTGCCCCAGTCTTGATTTTTTGGAATTCTGGTTGGATCTACAATCCAAATCCTGTTGTATTGTTTATTGAATGTCCTATCTTACTGGTTGTGTTAACTCACTCTGTGTAATATACTTTGCGTCCCAGAGAGAAAGGCAGACTAGAAATAACATAAATGAATAAATAACTGTGTTCCAGGACTGAACAGGTGATTTTCCAAGATAACTGTAGAATAGATGACTGGCACTTAAATGTTGACAATATGTCTATCTGTAGGGTTGTTGTTTCTTATGGTCCAATCTTTCAAGTATACACAAGTATGTTTTGGCACAGCAGTATCTTGATTAGATTGCAAGCAAGATGGCATTTCAAATAGCCATCTTCTATTCAGTTTATCCATAAAACTGTTTCCTGTTAGCAACCATTAGTTCCCATGACCCATAGGCAGAAAAATGAAATTATATTGATAGATGTGTGACCTATCCCTGATCCCAGAATTTAAGGTCAAGGATCAGAAGATAATATCTACACCTTCTTGTTTGCTATAAATTAATAGCGCAATCCAAAACAGAGTCAATGAAGATTATAGACTAAAAAGTTTTTTTAACTACTTAGGTTTGCACTGTTAAATATGCCACTACATAGACCACAAATTTACAGAATGAACTTGTGCAAAGTTACTGTCGTTGAGGCCCATTGAAATCAACTGGATTTTAGCTGAACAGGATTGCACCGTTAGCTCCTCGGCTCAAATACAGATTGTACTTAATATACACAGTATCCTGTGTTGTCATTTGAAGTTTTAACTTTCTTCCTAACCTTACCACAAAAACATATGGGTTTGCCGTAGTACAAAATGAGAGGAAGAAATATCTAGAGATAGAGCTGTTGTGGGAGTCATTAGTTTGGAAGTGAGGTGAGGTCTCCAAAACAGGTGAAGTTACAGGTCAAAACTAGAAGGTCTCTTCTCATTGCCAATTACAACTCTCTTTTATTTCCATGTCACCCAACTGCATGTAAAACTAAGAGACTCCGTGTAAACACTTCATTATTTTCTAGAACTTCTTGCCTGACCTTTTTAATCTTTGACAGGCCTGGATGTTTTTGAGAACCAATTTCAGAGTTAACACTTTCACTTAGTAGGAATCTTTAAGTTTGTCAGGAAATAAAGGCAGAGTCTGGCTTTCAGGGCAGTATCACCCCCCCTACTCTAACATTTAGAAATCCAGGAGGCCCCCTTTTCCTCTTGTAACTCTTGCAGCACATTCTGCTCTTGGTGAAATACAAGAGAACCAATATGGATTTTTTTCTGTGGTTTGACATCCCAAGTAGAGCTGTTCATTTTTTAGTGTCTACACAGTATTATCCCATAATCGACAGTGTTTACAAACAGTTAAAGAAAATCCCTCTAGAGGCCCTAGGATAAATGGTAGCCATGGGGAGGGAGCAGTGGAAGGGGAGGAAACTGCCATGTGAACACTCTGTCATCCCTGTAGTGCCTCTGCATTCAAAATGGCATCTAGATCTAGAAGGAGTATTGCCACTATGTGAAAGTAGTCATCATTAGGATAATCAGAGTCTTATACCAGCAAAGTCCCTGTGGCGACCACCCATCCAATTCCACAAGCACTCCGGCTTCATCAGATGTTAATCTCTGTCTGACAAGTTGCACCAAGAACTGATATACCCTTGTGGCTAAGAATGTGAGCAATAAACCATGAAGTCCTGTGTGCAAATTTCAGCAGCAATATCCATACATTTGATCATCCACTAACCACAGTAGCTGTCAGAATCTCTTGTAATACTTTCTGTGGTGTTCGCACAGCAATATCTGTATTGCAAGACTGGTTATTGAAAAACCTGCTATCCTAAAATAGAATTATACTGCATCATTTATCAATAAATACCTATGAACCATAAGGTGAAATATTCAACTAAACCAGAATTCAGGTTGCTCAAGCACTGATTTCTTTAGTACAGCATAGGAAAGTGGGTAGCAGGATTCCTTTGCTCTTGTTTGGGGAGCTATCTTTTGGAATCATAAACACAAACCATATACTAATCTGCACAAACTCTGCAAGTAAAATCCAGAGAGTCTTTAAGGATGATACCAAGAATTAAGAGACTAGTAGTTTTGGTGGTTTAGTAACAGATCTCAGCAATTTTAAAACAAGTCTGCAAGGTGGAGAACATCAGTATTGGAAGTCAGGTGGTGTCAGTTTAGAGATGGAGGAGTGAAGCCAATGGAAAGCTTTTGCAAGGGTGTCTCTCTCTGAACTTGCCCATACTAAAAAAGAAATGTCCCCATCACTGAGTGACCTCATTTTGTCATCAGGGTGCTCTGTTCAGCATAAGTGTAAATGGAGGCGGGAAATGTAAATTTCGTCCTCTCCTTGGATGTACCCTGGGAGCTGGTCCTTCCAGAAATACAAGACAGCAAATAAAAAATGGCTATACTATGTGACTCAAGATCTAGCAGATGGAGCCCTCGTATCCTGTGGGTGAATCACTGTCTTAGAGGACCCTTCTAGCCAAAATATACTGGAGGAAATAAGCAGCGTGAGATTTACCCACACTGAGGTTGCTGACTGGAAGTGGGAAAAGCCACAGGCCACGGACTCCCTTTTCCTGCTTCGGCTGCATGGTGCCCAACAGGGCAGGCCCTTAGAGGCCAACCGGCGCAGGATGATGAGGTGGATATGGTGGGTGGAGCCAGACACACAGGACCATATATGGGTCTGTGGGGTAGGCCTCTGGCTCTTTGCTCAACCTACCTCAAATCATCCCACCCACCCTCACTATATTGAATGGTTTGTTTGCACGGCTGTTATATGTTCATTGTTATTGCTTTCTCAGGTCACAGCTTGGCAGGTTGCACATGGTGACTGATCCTTTTGGGAGGCAGAGCCTGCATGCTTGCCTCCTCATTATTGGGGGCCCCCAAGGGGCCTTTGTGGTGAGATGGGCAACATTGCCACATGCCCAGGTGGGGGCTGCTGGTTGGCCCACACATCCAACAGCAAGGGGAAATCTGTTTAGTGGCGAGTGGCCATTTGCTTCCCACTGATTTGCTGCTGTTGCTTCCCCCAGCATTTGGACTGGGGGAAGGAGTGCATTGGGTTCAGCAAGAGTACTGCCCAGTGAACAGATCCATCTTCTATGCTGTGCCTCTATTTCCTTTAGTCTGTCATCAATAAACAAGCTGTGGCAAATTTTATTATCACGAAAAAGTTGTCCTGCATATTTATTGGATGGGCTAGTGACTGGTCAGCAAATACCTCCTCAGTCAGCAAATACCCTTGCGTGCTATAAAAGGTACAGCCACTGTACTAGTGGCTGTACTAACTGTACTAACCCTATTAGTCTTCACTGCTGCCCAAAATAATGTTGCATAAAAACAAAGTATTTCCTATTTTTCAGGGGGAAATGTGTTCAGCATGTTCTTGATGAACCTCAACAAGCTTTCCAAGTTGTCAGCTAGGAACACAAGCTGAAAAACACCATGCTAAGAAATTTAGCGCTGCTACACAGTACAATCTAATAAGCATTAGAATTATGCAATATTAAAAATATTGGCAGCCCACCCACCACCCTTCATACTTCAAATGCCAAAAATGTTAACAAAAAGGACCATGGAACAATGAGCAATTCTTGATGCTTGGTATGACAGTACCCTCTTCCCTGGGGACACACATTTACAGATAACTACTATACCGCTGCTTCTACCCATCACTACCACCATCCTCCTTCATGTTTCAGCAGAAAGTGCAGAGTGGGTCGGGGAGCCATAAAGTAGAAATGAAAGCTTTTAATCATATGAGAGAAAGGGATGCTTTTCACGGGGAGCGCACAGTCAGTATCAAGAGTGCAAGGTTCTTCTGGGGTTGTCTGCATTTTTTCATCATCATTAAAGCTCCATGATTATATGCTTTTGATTTTAAAATTACACAATACCAAATTCAAGTGTAATTTAGAACAAAGGAGCAAGAGGAAAAGCTGTAATTAAAGATACACACAAATGCTAAAAACACTGCATTGAAAAATACTGCAGTCAGGCACAAATTCATGGAATATGGGGTAAGGGGAGAAGCACAACAGACAAGCACCCTTAATATGAAGCTCAGAATTTCACAAGCATGTTCCATACTATATGGCAGTTGCTATGGTAACAACCTTTATTTTCTGAAGTCGTACAGATGTGTACAATTCATGAACTTATGGGCTGTAAATTATTGCTTTCTTGAGGGTATCGATAACTTATGAAAGCTTCCTTTTTTTTCTTTTTTTGGAAACCACGTGAAGTTTTTCTGTTATGTGTGTGGAGGGTAATTGCACCCATGTAAAGACAACCGAGTACTAAAATCTTCAGACAGGCTGAGGAGACAGAAATGCTTTTCTTTGCGGAATAGATATTTAACTTAAATTACTCCATATTTTTATTTTGTTTTTGAGCTAGTCATGTACATTCTACTGGGGAAAAACAGAAAAACAAAAACAAATTTTAGTAGAACTGCGGTTTAAAGAGAACTCCAGGTTAATTTGTTTTGTGAACCAGCTGCTAATGGTTTCATAAGCACTCGTTATCAATGAATTATTAACCAGCAGTTTTTAATTGTGCAATTCTTGTTATTTCAAGCTGACACACACAAAAGCTACCATCAGATAGACTGCGAAAATGAGTCAAGTAATGCCCCTCTTTTTTAAAAAAGCTATGCAACTTTCCCTTTTGTAAAGTACTTCATCTTGGTTGAACTGTCCCAATTCTTTCTTCAGCTATCTTCACCCCACCCAAAAAATGAAAAATCTTTATTCTTACAAAATGCACACTCTGAGTACTCTTAATGAAAGAAAAACAGAAATAATTTTGCTATTTTATATACTGATGTATAAAACCCATATATGGATATTCAGTTAAATACTGAAATAAGCATCTCAGCAAACACTTCCCTTAATGAAAATCTAGAATTAGCTAAATACCCAAACTACTTATTAAACTGACTTTTAGAAAATATGAAAATCACATGTATGCAGTTAATTACATAATTTCTACATTACTGTTACTACTGGGAGAGGGAGCATCACCCAATCCAGCTCCATTGAAAACACAACTTAGTTAATGTTGCAAACGCATGTGTAATAGCTCTCATAACACTGAAAAATATTATGAGAGCAGTTCAGACTCAGACTACAATGAAGGAAGGGGCCAGAGATCAGTGACAGAGCATCTGCTTGGAGTGCATACTGTCCCAGATCCAATCCCTGACATCTTAGATTAAATAGCAGATGATGTGCAAGACCTCAACCTAACACCTTAGAGAGTTCAGTAGATAATTACTCACTTCGATGGACCAACGGTCTGAATCAGGATAAAGCAGCTTCATGTGTTCATGTTCCCAATGACAGAATTGCCTTTACTCTCACTAAGGTGTCTTATGCTGTGGGCCTGTGCAAATGCAACAGGAATGAATTAGAACTGCCTAGCACCCAGGGAAGGCACAAAATGTGCCTGAATGTGATTCCATCGTCCCGGCCTCCGGTGGGCTTGGGGGGGTGGGGGGGAGAGGGAGCGTTCTTATCACCATCTGAGTTTTTTAAAACAAAATTTTCTCTGAGATATTAGTTTATTAGAATGTGCTGTTGTTCGTTTTAATGTTATATTAATTGATGTTATGCTTTTATTACGCCGCCCTGAGCCCTTTGGGGGAGGGCGGCTAATAAATCTAAAATATAAAAAGTATAAAAATAACATAGCCAACAACAGAGCAAGGAAACCTGATATCAGTGGAATTCTGATACAGGAAATGAATTCTGGAGGATGGATTCCACCTATTTTATCCCCTTATTGTGCAATGTACATCACATGCAGTCACGGCAGGATCGAATCCACATAAACTGTTATGAAAAGGGTTATGATCCAAAGTACTGTGCAGAGTTCTGTTCATGGAAAGAGGTCTTACCTTCTGCCATTGTTACTCTATGATGGGGGCCTCTTTAGAGTAGCATCATCATTTTCTGAGAATATTGGCCCTCCATGTACATGCAAATAAATGCTTTCTAATTGTGCTTTGGTGGTGGGGGGGGGGGGGAGTAGGTAGACTTGGATGCTGCTGATGAATGGTTGTTTTTTTCTTACATATTATTAAAAGTCAATTTTTTCACCTTATCTAGAGTTCGGCTGCATGGAGCATCATGGAGCATCCTGCTGCACGGAGCATCATGGACTGGAGTTTTAGTTTATATGGACTGGAGTTTAAATACATTTGCAATGTCAGAAAATAATACTGGATTTTTTTTAAAGGAGTATATTTTCCAGGTGGGGAAAAGGGAGAGTAAATGATTTGCTAAAGGGACCCCCCCCCCCACTTCACATTCACAGTTAGATGGTTTACTGGGAGTCTTACATTAATCACTGATATTATTAAAATTATTACTATCTGTTATTCATTCAAGTTGTTATTAGGAGGATTTAAGTTATTGCTTGCTACCAATTTTACCACAGGCAAAGAACCTTGTGGAAATATATCTTTCTGGCTTAATGTTTTCTGCAAGTGTTACATAAATTACATTTAAGTCATCAGATAATTATGAACTTTCTTCTTTATATTTATATGGAATATTTATTGAAATGCACACTGTGCTTTTACAATAAAGTGCCTTTTACACAGGTTCCTTTGTTCATCCAAAAGGAAACTGACAGTTATCCTTTTATAAACTATTCTGAGAACATTTTCTCTCCTTTGAAACTGATTGATGTACTCCTTTAAAAGTTCCTGCAAATATCTTTTGAATTTAAGTTTCTGCATAATGTAATAAGATAAAAAGAATTCTATACTTCAACAAGAGAAATTACAAAGCAACTAGAGACATTATCAAGAGCATTAACATGCTCCTAATAGCAATAAAACCTTTTAACTGTCTGATGTTGAACATGCTCCTACCGAACCACCACATATTATGGTAATTGGTTCCAATTTCTGAATCTTTCATTGCAAAGTTATAAGTTAGGTAGGTCTGAAAAGTGAACCTGAAATCCACAGTCTTGCTAGTTTATTCTGCTCCATCACACATGCACAAAATGTTAAAATGGTTTTGTGCATGCCAAAGTAGGTGGTTGTTTTTTAAGAGCAGAATGATTCTTTAAAAAAATTACAAGAACAGAATCTGTAGGAATACTTATGTTATATTTAACTTCAGTTTAACATTGTGAGTTGAAGTGGCATGTCTAGCATATAGCAAAATTTCACACTCTGGCAACTGCAACCTAGCTGTCTGAATACACTTCTAGCATTACTAAAGGCAGTATATTTAACAGCACCTTGAATATCATGTTCTCATTACCTGACTCTAATGGCTGTTTCACATATGATGTGTATCTCTTGATTACCCTCAACACTTCATGACTGACTGGTGTGAACTGACTCAACCAGTAAGCATTGTGTTGGAGGGAATAATGTGTTAATATGAAAGTTCTGCCTGGTGGTATTAGATCTGCAGTGGCTGATTCTTACATGCAAGCCACTTACTAGGTATTGCCCTCCAGAAGTGATGAACAAGCAAGTGTGAACTAGCCCTAAATCAACTTTGGCACAGGTATCTTAGGTGCTAAGAAATGAAATTCAAGATATAAGTGGAGTTAGGAATAGACACAAAGCTTACTATATTCCATATGTATCACAAAGATACAGCTTTACATTGCTGAAAACAAACAAAAAAATAAAAGCAAGAAATACATCTGCAATTACTACATATTAATTCTTGGACATTTTGGAGATATAACTCAGGGAGGGAAAGAAAGGAAGGAAGGAAGGAAGGAAGGAAGGAAGGAAGGAAGGAAGAAAGAAAGAAAGAAAGAAAGAAAGAAAGAAAGAAAGAAAGAAAGAAAGAAAGAAAGAAAGAAAGAAAGAAAGAAAGAAAGAAAGAAAGAAAGAAAGATGCACAATTGACTTCCTTGTGTGTGCTTCTGTTCCATGAAACATATTTTACCTTTTCTGCCGATGGAAACATGAGGGGGTTGTTTGTTTGTTTAATATCTTTGGATGAAGGAAGAGCTTCTGCCTTTTCAACTGGAGCCAGTCTGAGAAAAGCCAAACCCCATTAGCTAGGTGAGCAGGACCTTCATACTGAAATCATTATTTCAAAGATCAATAAATACCATCTGGTTGGGTCCCTACTCTGCAGAGTAGTTAGCATAGTCTACCCAACTTCAAATGAATTATGCCATTTTTTTCAAAGTATATTACAATTTTTAGTCTGAAATTGCATTAATATTGTCCCCCCCTCCCAATTTGGTAAGTGTTTTTCTCAGTTGCCTCTTTTTATGTCATTATCCCAGAATGCTCCTCTCAATATTTGTGAGGGGAATGTGTGTGTGGGTATTCCCTATGTCTAAGAAATCCACTCGCTACATAGATGTCTGCAAATTAAAACAGCCCTGTGAAATTATTATTTTACAAAATTTTAATGAGTTTTTTCACTATTTGATATTTGGGTACACAATTAATAGAACTGTATTATCATTAGCACAAATTGTCAGATCCTAACTATTAACTGATTAAGACAATTAAGACCATTAACACCATTACGAAAACAATAACTCCAGCCCCAAAAGTAACTCAGTTTGTAGAGATAGTCATTTCTGAAAATATTCTCTGTGTTCATGTATTTGAAGCAGCAGCTGTGGCCACAATATTAACAATTAAGCATTTCATTGCAAAATCTCAATATTAGACATATTGCAATAACACTCTGTAATGAGCGTGGCTCTATTTTCAATAACATCCAATAGTATTTTGAGTTGCTCCATATCCATTAGTTGTAGCCCATTTGTTAAAATATGTGTGCCTTGTTTCAAAGTTATCCTTATTTCAATCAACTGGATCACTCTTAAAAAATCTAATACTCCTTATTAGCAATTAAATACTAGATAGGGGGCTGAATTTTTTAAAAAGTTTTTTGAGCCTCATTTTTTAAAAATATTTCTCTAGCAGTATCCTGTGTAACAGTTATTTCTGTTCTCTTCAACTTACAAAAATCTACTTCTTCAATTATGTTGTTTTAATGAATTTCACTATGGCATTTTCAAACCACGTTTTTAAAAAATGCCTTTTATAAGAAAGCCGCAATAAGAGCACAAAAACCTTCACAAACCAGGAGGCAATCCTTAATATACACTCAAGATTAAATCCCATTGATAGAGAGTTCGTAGGCTTCTTTAAAAAAAATAAGGACTGATGTTATTTTTCTCCTGTAAACACAATAAGGTGGAGATTATAGATAAGACTGAACACCGGCTAAGCCTTTCAAAACAGCTTGTCGGCTTTATCATGCAAGTTTAAATCATGGTATTAGTATATTAGGGTTTTTAAAAAGACATCATGGGAGGCACTTTGAAATTAATTAAAAACCTGTATTCATTTGTTTGGGAGAGATAAACTTTATTAATGTGAAAATAACCCCGACAATCCCCACCCCCCACCCCCAGTTTTCAAGCCAAAATTAGACACTGCCAGTAATATCTTTGTACTGCTTTTCCTTAGGGTATAATATGCAGCTATACAGGGTATGAAGATTTCTGAAAGAAGTATTTATTACTGGTACATCTAAAAGATTTCATGTATTGCATCAGAAAAGCTTGATCGACACTACAACGATCTGTCAGTTTGTTCTTCTCCGTCTTTCAAAAAATCCCCACTCTTGTTCTTTGGAAGTTCAACAGCAGCCCCTGGTGGAAGCCAGAGAACCAAGCACAAATATCCATATATTCCTGCCAGCTCACAAAACCAATGTCACTGGTGAATCCCCAAGCACCCTAGAGAGACTGCATTAAAAAGGCAAATTCTGCTTACAGCCCCCATGAACCACTGCTAGTGGCAGTGTCACCAGTCAGAACGAGACCTCCAGGACTCTGAAAACGCCAGCCTTTGTCATGGTAATCATTGCAAATTTCAACCACTGTCACTCTGAGCGAAAAAAAGATACACAGCCAACAATATACATCTGTCTGGACTGTCACATTCATTTTATGCATGAAGACTAATAATTATGCGCTGAAAAAATACAGAAGGGGGGAGGATGCACTTCACAATAATGTTCACTGTGGCTGAAGTCAAACCAAGAGCATGCACAAGCATCAGACTATTGTGATCCTTTACAGAGTGCCTATTGTGATGATATGTTCTGCTTTATGTTTTTTGCAGATGTGAAATACAGAACAACACTGCACAGAGGAAGAAAGTTCACCCATCACCAGAATGGCAGTCCAAATGCATATGAGGAGAATAAAAGGTAAACAGACAGCAGACGTTATCCAATCCCTTTTGTAAACTTACAGTAAGCCATCTTTTTTTAAAAAAAAATCTGTTTACTGTGAGGGGGTGGGAGAAAACCTTCACCACTTATCTGGCATATCTCACTACGGCCTTGAGACACTGTTTGCTGGAGTCTTAGCTGCCGATAGCATCGTTAGTCCAGATGGAATCCCAGTGGATTGAATTAATGTTATCAGGAAGGAAAAGAGGGCCTCTTTCCTTCATATTCTACTTGAATTTTCAGCATAAGGACTGCACAGTGGGAGTAAAATAATTTCTTCATCCAGAGACATTAAAACATGTTCCTTTTCATGGCTGAATATTACAAGAAATGGGGCGATCAATCCAAACATTTCATGTTATGTTCCTATGTATCAGGTTCAAGCATGAAGTTTCAGGGATTTTAATTTTCTTGACAGGTTTCTAGGGGAAGGGGTCACATCTCAGGCTGAGGGGCCAGAATCCAGTGAAAAAGCTATCTTCTGCATGGCTTGGGAACTTTTGTCTTTGTCCCCCCATGCCGACCACGTTCCATTCATGATTATACGACCAGACTCTTCATTACATAAGATTCCCTGCCCTACCAAGTGTCTAACAAGTTCTGTCTGTGACTTGCCAGGAGGCCATGACTGGATGGCTCAGGCTAACCTGATCTTATCTGATGTCAAAAGTTAAGAGGGGTCAGATGGGAGACCACCAAGGAATCCCGGGGTTCCTATGCAGAGGAAGAGAAGGGCAAACCAGCTGTGTTAAGTCTCTTGCCTGGAATACCCTATGGCAGCCCTTTACACACCGATTTACAGTTTTAAGGACTCCCACTCATAAATATAGTATATATTATATACATTTTTCTTTATATATACATATATAATTAACATAAGCACCAAGCCTTTATTGGCATATAAGACAATACAGGTAAATATGATAAATATAGTCTACTTAGTGGCTTAGCACCAATGGGGACATCCAGGGATTCCACCCCAGCTGTGCCTCTGCCAGGTCACGTGCGAGTCACAAAAACGCCCCACACACACCTGGTTGAAGTGCAGGCGGCGGCGGCCCTGCCACTTCCTCCAGCTCCTCTCAGCTGTCTCCTGCCTGAGAGGCAGGGTCCGACTCTGCCTGAGAGGTGCGCAGCCGGGGCTGGCCGAGGGAGCCGAAGGTGTCTGGAAGAGGGGTTGGCCGCTGCGGCCTACTCAGTGCTGCCGGCTCTCACGCAGCAAGAGCCAGCAGCGCTGGGCATTGAAACCCCTCTGCCCCACGAAGAAGGTGATCACCTGCTCCTTGGGGAACGGGGGGATGGCAGCAGCGGCCTGCCTGGTGCTGCTGGTTCTCGCGCTGCAGGAGCCGGCAGCGCCAGACATGGAAACCCCCTCTGCCCCACAGAGAAGGCACACGTCCCTAGGCGGCCTCTTCGATCTGCGGAGGCCAATCTACTGGTGGTCCCTGGCCCCTCGGCAATGCGGCTGGCCTCCACGCGGGCCAGGACTTTTACTGCCCTGGCCCCAGCCTGGTGGAACGCTCTTCCCCCAGCTGTCCGGGCCCTGCGGGACCTTAGGGAGTTCCGCGGGGCCTGCAAGACGGAGCTGTTCCGCCGGGCCTTTGGAGGACCCAGCCGCTAATAGTGCCCCGCCTTTGGCCCTCAACATCTGGGCCACAATTACATCATTGGGACTCGCCATGCCCCCCTCCATCATGGGGAGGGAGGGTTTTTACATTATTGGAACGCTGGACGCCACTTTATATCTTGAATTTTAACCTAAATTTAATCTTGGGCTTTAATTTGTGAATGCATTAGGAGTTTTATCGCTGCTTTTAAATGTTATTTAATTACACTGTTTTAAATGCTGTACACCGCCCAGAGCCCCTCGGGGATGGGGCGGTATAAAAATCGAATAAAATAAAATAAATAAAATAAATAATAGCGGCCTCTGCGTTTTCTGCCCCCCATGGGTCCCCACGCTGCAGCCACCCCCACGCACCATCATACCTGCAGCCTGCAAGATGAGGTAAGTGGTGGTGCAGGGGGGTGGAGTGCAGTGCAGGGGCCCATGGGGGCGGAAAACATGGAGGCCGCCCTGAGTGCAGCTTTACCCAGCTATGCCTCTGTACCTAGTAAACAGTGTGACATTTCCCCATGGGTCAGTAATGATCCGGTGCTTCACCTTTTACCTTTATATAATCACCAAATTATAGAATAAGTTATGTTGACCTCTAGGAACTGTTAATGAATAATTACACTTTTACATGGTTTTATCTAGTAGTAGTAGTAGTAGTAGTAGTAGTAGAAGAAGAAGAAGAAGAAGAAGAAGAAGAAGAAGAAGAAGAAGAAGAAGAAGAAGAAGAAGAAGAAGAAGAAGAAGAAGAGGAGGAGGAGGAGGAGGAGGAGGAGGAGGAGTTTGGATTTATATCCCCCCTTTCTCTCCTGCAGGAGACTCAAAGGGGCTTACAATCTCCTTGCCCTCCCCCCTCACAACAAACACCCTGTGAGGTAGGTGGGGCTAAGAGAGCTCCGAGAAGCTGTGACTAGCCCAAGGTCACCCAGCTGGCGTGTGTGGGAGTGTACAGGCTAATCTGAATTCCCCAGATAAGCCTCCACAGCTCAGGCAGCAGAGCTGGGAATCAAACCCGGTTCCTCCAGATTAGATACACAAGCTCTTAACCTCCTACACCACTGCTGCTTCCTATCTATCTATAATGTCTGAATATTCTCTCAGACCTTCTGCACACATAAAAATCCAACTGAAGGAGAAAAATTTTAAGCCTAGTCTTTTCCCAGACACTTTTTTAAAAATACAGCATTCATAATTTTGACATGGGAAACACCAAACATACTTCATGCTCCTTCACAGCCTGATAAAGCACGGCCCACAAAAAGCTTTATCTGGTCATCAGGCTGTTATAAGTTAAAATGACTGAACTGAAACTATTGTCATTTATATCCCGGAAAAGACAATAATGCTAGGAAACATTGAAGCCAGTATGAATAGAGGAACAACCACCATTAGATGGATTGACTTAATAAAGAAAGCCACAGCTCTCAGTTTGCAAGATCTGAACAAAGCTATTAATGAGAGGATGTTTTGGAAGTCATTTCAGAAATGACTTGACGCCACATAACACATGCAAACAGGCTCTGCATTCTTGTTCCCATTCCTCCCCTCCCCCCCTTCACAAGGCGTTAAAGCAGGCTTTTGGGGGAAACCAAGTCTATCTGATAAGGGAGGGTGTACATGTGGCCTTTGGCAAAGCCTCAGCACAGCACAAGGCAGGAAGAGTAGGAAAGAGGGGCACATCAGGGATTCTAAATCGTTACCAACCCCCAAAATCTTTTCCTCCCGCCTGTGAATTTTTAGGACATGCCCTAAGCCTCCCTTGCCCCGTAGTAGTCTTATGTGCCCAAAATCTACCACCACCACCACTGTCAACACACAGTCCTTGAAAGGAGGGAGGGCTCCTTGTAAGCCAAAAGTTGGAAGAATCTAACTGTGGAAGAGCAGCCTTGGCTGAGGGAAGGAGGAAGATTAGGGAGGCCAAGGAAGGTTGCCTGGGGGTCTATGTCCCCCACTGCATAGAACATGACATCTTTGAACATCTCCACAGGAACCGTCCTCTTTGCTCACCATAGTCTTCTGCCTTACCAAGGGCTACAACTCCATTCTGAGGCCAGGGCCTCCCTCTCCCTTCCCTCACCTCCTAACAGCAGCCTAACTGGGGACTGGAGTGCACATACTTCAGAACAAGCCATCTCTTCTGTGCAACGGACACCCTCCCCCTCCTAGCAGCAGCCTAATCAGGGGAATAGGCAATGCACACTGCAGAACAAGTAATCTATTCTGGGCAATTGAGCCTCCCCCACGTCCTGCCACTGCTCCTGGGCTGTCTGCTGCCCGTGGCCCCTTCCCCCCTTCCCCCACGCCTAGATCTGGCCCTGCCCAGATATTAAAGGAATGTGAAGCTACCTGACCACTGGCTGATTTTATTTTTATTTTAAATGCCTAGGCCCTATTAATGGCTTCTTCCTTTATCCCACTTTTATGAAGCAGTTCCTCTAGCCGCTAGGTTTTCTGCTTGCACGCTCCTCAGTTTGAGCTGTTTTAAGATTCCAAATCCTTCCTATCCCTTTTCAAGGAGGCTCCTGTGTATTTTTCCCACATTTCTAGGAAAAACACTATAGAAAAACTTCCAGTAATGCAGGAATTTTATGCCAAGCCAATCAAATCAAAGAGAGGTGAATCTTGACCAGGGTCACAGTGCTAGGGAAACAATTTGAGTGGGGAAGATAGCTCTCTTTACCACCACCATAGCCCCCATTCAGATTCTACTAGTCTATCTGTGGATGCTTTTGAAGAGCACACAACAGATCTAGAGTTCCATTCTCACAGTTCTGGCATCCTGTGTGCTGTGACCCTATAGAAGCAGACAACAAAAGCCTTCCCATCTGTATAGTGTACCCAGATACAGGTACACTACACTGCCATAGTTTCTCATCCATTTGATCCAGTTTGTGCAAGTGTCATATCTCTTCTATATTCTACACAATGTATATAAATCTAATAGTGTTAAATTAAACAATAATGACAATTCTATTAAAACAATGATTATATGGAGGAGGAGATGTTTGGATTAATACTTTCTCTCCTATAAGTAGTAGAAGAAGAAGAATTTGGATTTATATCCCCCCTTTCTCTCCTGCAGGAGACTCAAAGGGGCCTACAATCTCCTTGCCCTTCCCCCCTCACAGCAAACACCCTGTGAGGTAGGTGGGGCTGAGAGAGCTCTGAGAAGCTGTGACTAGCCCAAGGTCACCCAGCTGGCGTGTGTGGGAGTGTACAGGCTAATCTGAATTCCCCAGATAAGCCACCACAGCTCAGGCGGCAGAGCTGGGAATCAAACCCGGTTCCTCCAGATTAGATACACGAGCTCTTAACCTCCTACGCCACTGCTGCTCTCAAAGAGTAGACTCTTTGTAGACTCAAAGAGGCTTACACACTCCCTTCCTCTCCCCACAACAGACACCTTGTGAGGTAGGTGTCTGTAACTAGCCTAAGCTCAACCAGCAGAAATGTAGGAGTGCGGAAACAAGCTGGTTCACCAGATAAGACTCCTCCGCTCATGTCCAAGAGTGTGGAATCAAGCTTGGTTTTCCAGGTTAGAGTCCACCTGCTCTTAACCACTACATCCAACTGGCAAGTGAACACCACACATTTCCCTATAAAGGCTGAGCTGAGCAGCATTGTTATTATAGTTCTTTGCACCATAAAAAAATCTAATTTTCATATGCATTTGACATAAAAGAAATATCCAAAAAGGCAAAGAGATATGAAAGAGAACTCAGTGGAATACAAAATCTGAAGTAACAAATGTCTGGGTAGTTCCACTTACATCAACACTGGGGGAGGGGGGTAGCTGGATTGTGGAATTCCTAATAACACCATCTAAAGCCGGTGTTACCTGGGGATTAGATGAATGAATGGGAAATGGAGTCGCAGAACGCAAGCTAAATAGACTCAACTAAAAAGGGTGAGTTCCATACTTAGAATTTCAAACATCATTTTTCTTCAACCAGCTGAAATATAAAATTGTTAAGACTCAGTATCATAGCGTCCATCACGGATGCTTTGAAGCAAAAGTATTATTTGTGATCTCCACATTCATTCATGTTATTCTTCACTCTTCGACTATTTGAATACCTCTTGCTCTGGTACTGATACAATGAAGCTCCCAGCAGGGAACTCCAGCTCTCAAAATCTGTCTATGAATTACCGTGATCATCTGGCTTGAGCCCCAACATAATTTCTCATAAGAGGAGAAAAGAAAAGCTGCAAACGTCCAGGAATAGCAGGAAAAAAATGTGAAGCCCTTACAATAAAAACACAAACAGGGGTCCTCGTGCAACACTTTTAACAATATTCCTATTGTCTGATAGACTGTGATGAGGCTTCCAAAATCCTCACAATTAATTCTGAGTGGTGGGAGGAAAGGGGCATTTTGATTTCTGAAACAGCAACTCACTGTGTGGCAAGCCGATTTTTAACAAAGGGAAGTCACCTCAATGGCTTATGTTATGGCATGCTTTGAACAGAGCAATCCTAAGCAAATTTACATCCTTCTAAGTCAATCAAAGTCAGTGGGCTCGGAAAGGTGCTTAGAACTGCAGTGAAAGAAGCAAAAAAAAAAAAACCTTCACTGTCTAAGATAGCTCTTTGAATCTCACCCAGTAAATCTATTTGGCCCAGATCAAAGATGGATGCTTTCGACTCTCACTCCTTTGGAAACTAATAGTCAGTACTGCAGCCCTGTCGCCTATTGGGAAAGAAGATAATACCTGGATATTTCATACATATAGTTGATGTGATAAGGCCAAGGTAAACACAAACATAAACTGAACAATGAAGACCAATGAGGTGCTGTGTGGTTTCCAGGCTGTATGGCCGTGTTCTAGCAGCATTCTCTCCTGACGTTTCGCCTGCATCTGTGGCTGGCATCTTCAGAGGATCCTCTGAAGATGCCAGCCACAGATGCAGGCGAAACGTCAAGAGAGAATGCTGCTAGAACACGGCCATACAGCCCGGAAACCACACAGCACCCCAGTGATTCCGGCCGTGAAAGCCTTCAACAATACAATGAAGACCAAGTTGTATATGTGAACTCTTATTTATTATTTATATATTTACACCCCACTCTTCCTCTTAAAAGTAGCTTACAACATTCTCCAGTCCTCAATTTTATCTTCGCAATAACCATGCAAGATAGGTTACGATGAGAGTGTGTGACTGGTCTAACCATGGCAGAGGGGGGAGCCTAGGTCTCCCGTACCCTAGTTTGACAGTCTAACCCAGGGGTCGGGAACCTTTTAGACTCAAAGAGCCATTTGGGCCCATTTTCCCCGGAAAAGAAAATTCATGGAGCCGCACCCTGGGGGGGGGGGATTCCACTTCCTTCTCTCCCCCCCCCTCTGTGGGGGGGCGGACGGAGGCGCGGAGGCCGCTTTTTTCTCTGGGGGGGGAGGCAGCGGAGGCTGTTGTTTCGACTCTGCTGCTTCTGTTGCTGCTTCGGCTGGTTTCACTTTCACCGCTGTTGCGGCTCCTTCCCCCTCCCTTCTTCGACCTGTCAAAAAATCCCCTGCGTTGCCAACTCCAGGGCTGAGCTGTTTCGGGGATTTTTGGGCGAACGGCTGGTGCTGGCTTTTTTCTCTTTGGGGGGGCGGCGGTGGCGCGGAGGCCACTTTCTTCTCTTCCCCCCTGGGGGGGGGGGGCGGCGCGGAGGCCGCTTTCTTCTCTCTCCCCTGGGGGCGGCAGCACGGAGGCCGCTTTTTTCTCTTGGGGGGGGGGGCGGCGGCGCGGAGGCCGCTTTCTTCTCGGGGGGCGGCGGCGGCGGCGGGGAGGCCGCTTTCTTCTCTCCCCCCGTCGGGACGGCGGCACGGCGGCAGTCTCTGCGCGGGGGAAGGGGGCGGAATCCCACGCTGCCCAGGAAGGGGCGTGGAGCCGCACCACAGGCTCTAAAGAGCCGTTTGCGGCTCGCGAGCCGCAGGTTCCCGACCCCTGGTCTAACCACTACATGAGTATTAAAGCATGACTGAGTAAACTACACAAAACACAATACTAGCATATAGCTATAATCTAGAAAAGAAGGAACACATATTTTAAAACTCTTGACAGTCCCAATTAACTGGCAGTAGTAACTGCCCCAAAAGAATTCACCTTTAAATTAGATCTAAAAATACAGGGCCTTTCATAAACTGCGAACAAGATTGCTAACCACTTTTCAATACATTTTTCAGACTGTGAGTAACCTTACCTACATCATAAATGAAAACTTGATTTCTCTCTCTATCAAAGCTATATCCTACACCAGCATATACCAGGATTTACCACAAAAGATTGTGATGGTTTTGCATTTATTAGCAATTTCTAATTTTGTGGCAGAGATAAGAGAGAATATAAGATTTTTGCACATGCAACATAAGACTTTGTCCATGCAAAAGCCCTTATAATAACAGACCGGGATCCATGATGATATATGGTTATCTTACTGATCTCAAAGATAAAAGAAGAAAACAAAAGCTATAGAATGAACTGGAAAAACCAAACACAGAAAAAAATCAGCTGTACCTGGGCTACCACAAATCAATACTGGTCAAATCAGTACACAAAGTGCTACATATGTTTAATATGTGAACAAGTGTATCTACATACAGCATGAAAATCAAGAATCATTTATATAAAGAAAACAAGCAAGCAAGCTTGTATAACATACAGACTAGAGAAGTTCAAAATGTGAGTGAAAGAGTCATAAGGAGTTTCACAATTCAGACAAGCTCCCCAGTTCTATGCTCATTTTGTGGAACCAATCCACTTCCTCATTGTATATATTCTGTATTGCCTGCATTGTCCTGGGAACACTATTTCTATCTAATTCCTTCATAAAAATTTATATATTTATGTTGAATCCCCTATAAGCCAGGCTAAGGAATGAATACATACTGCTCTATTGCACTTGGGCTCAGTTTTTTCAATTTTCAAAGTGGTATTATTGCTTTAAGCCACTTAAAAAGTTCTCATGATACTTATCTGAGCTTATGGATGCATTGCTATGAAGAGCATTTATGAACACTGAATTTCAGACAATAACCTCAGCTAACATTCAGAGCAGATATAGTAAAATCTATCCTGATCTCCATTTCTGCCCATGTGCCTCTAACCAGGTAGAAGACCTGTCCTATTCTTTTTTCTATTGTCCATTATAAAATTATGAAATGAAATTATATGGCATTATTCAATCTAGACTGACTCAAGTTATTCCAGTCTATTGGAGTCATAGGAGAATCGCATCTGTTTTCTTTTGGCAGATGTAAACCCAGTGATTGCATATAGAATTTCCTCTGTTATATACTTACCAGTTACATTTTTTTAAGGTTTGTGCTTGCCAACCCTTATTATTGTCTATGGAACTGAGTACTATGTTTTATCTTATTGCATGTTTTAATTTTACTGTAACTCTTTTATTGATATGGTTTCGTGTTACGTTAAGGCCTGTGGTCATAACACAACAAATATTTACATTTTTCAGAATTGCATAACTATTATATTTGAAAGATAATGGCCATTTATGCATGCAGTACTTACCCCATGACTGTTTGCTTCACAATGGGGTTTCCCATGGGGTTTTTTTCCCCACAGGATTTTCCTCCTGTGAAGTGTCCTTAGCCAAGCCAAGCGGCCATTTTGCCAACCCACTACTTCTGTGTTGTTTCCATGCTCCTCCATTTGTAGCAGGTTCTTTGCTGTCTTTGGTCCAGTGTTACTTTGCTAGACCATGTGAATTTCATGTCAGTTTCACAGGCTCCATTGCTCCAGCAAAAGACCTTCAGCATTAAATTTTTTAAAAAAGAACATTGTTCTGAAATGGTGACCTAGGTAGGTAGAACTGCTGTGGTGTGGGTAGGGGAAGGAAAGTGTTTTCAGATATAATGGAGAAAAAATGTTTTGGAAACATCTGTGAAACCAAAGCAGGGACATGTGAGGGCGGGGGATGACAATGCAGAATCCTATGGAGGAAACGTTTTATTTCCAGCCTGAAGACATCATAGAAGGCTGAAGTGAGTCTTAAGTGTATTAACAGTAAAGAAAAGTATCATGGCTCCTTCCTTCTCCTGATTGCCAATTTCCAATTGCCCCATGCTAAACATTTTTTCCAGTAAACCCTGGCTACCGTTATATCCATTTGTGAGTAATGTGCAGTGCATTTACAGGCTTTCTGCTTGAAAGACTTGTCTTTTTGCAAATTCAGCCTGAATAGACCACTGCTCAGTTAACAGCACTTGAATAGAAGGCAAATTTTGTCTGTCATTCTGTTCGCTCCTCCCTACTCATACAGCATTCTCCCCAGAGTTTATTTGTATTAATAACTGCAGGCACTAATACAGCCTTTCAGGGTATTACACCAAACCTGTAAATGAATGCATTGGTTCATCACAATTCATTAATCAAGACTGTGCTGGGTTTAACAGACAGCAGATTATTAGACACCAAATTATACAGACTGAAAAGAAGCCAGCTCCCAGAGGGTCAGATGTAGTGTGAATGGTTTTGCATAAAACTATAAACCCCCTATTAAATTAAAGACACACAAAAATTATGTTCACTGCTTATCTGAAGTAATTTTTTTTTAAGGAATGTTACACTAATTTACTTCTTAACTGGTCCTAGTTACACTGTAAAGGACTAAAGGTTAAATGCAATGGTTCCTTTGATGCTTGGTTAAGCAACTCATACTAACATACCCTTATGGAGGTGAAGAAATTAATGAAATTACTACTGTAATTCATTGCTAATGGAAAATTGTCAATGCATTCAGCCAAGAGTTCAAATAAATTCTCCGCAGACCCCAAGACCTAACCCTATGACTCACACTATTAGACTTGCAACTCTTATTTCAAGTTCTATTGCTGGGGATCAAGAGAGAAATTTGTTTATAACCCAGCAAAGTTTGCAAATCATTGACCCTGACAGTTAAGGTCTCCCTCCATGAAAAATAAATCTAACTTTTAATTCTATCATCCATTCAGAATGTTTTAAAAAGAAAATTAACAGAGGAGAGGAGAGAAGGACCCGTTCACTGAGAACATAGTCAACACAATGAATATTGTAATTTGCCAATTAATATCATATAAGCCAAGTCGGTGCAAAGGACAAATTGCTTGATCATACAAAAGCTATTTGTTCATATCAGAGAAGGAAAGAAAATTTGTGGCTAATGTGAAGCATATTGACCTCTCCAGTGCTGCAATTTTTTTAAATTTTTATGTTCACCGAAGGAGATAGTTCAATAGTCAATCTAAAAGAGAGATTCACCAGCAACAAATGTCATTTCCACCTTAGTAAACATGAGGAACAAGGCACAAGCAATTCATCTAAGATACAACAATTTGTTTAAATGGCTTGAACATAAATAATAAAAAGTTTAATCTCATTGTGGTTTCTTCTGTTGTATTATGCATGCCTACCTTGATTCGGTCACTCAAAACAGGTCATTTCAAGCACTTGGAATTTGTCTCAGCAATCTACAAAGACAAGCAACTCAAATTTAGCTTCAGTAAGCAGCATGGGGATCTTTGATGCACATTGAGACCAGCATGCTAGGGATTTTAAAGCTTCTCAGCCTTTACTGTTTTGTCTACCTGTCACTTCCTTGTTGTTTCCATGCAACCTCCTTTTGAGGAAGTTGTCTGCCACTTTTTGAGGGGTGGGGTGTTCCATCTTTGGTCTTGCATTATTTCACTAGAGCTGGTCAATTTCAGGTCAATTTCCTTGGGTCTATCACTGCAGTGATAGATCTTCAGCATTAAAATAAGCATTGTCACCCTACACTGACGATGTAGTACTACCCTGACAATGTAGTAATGGAGCTAACTGGGATATATGGGTCTTTTTCCAGTCATAAAATTATTAAAAACAAAACAAAGATTATTTTAAATGCCTTAACCCCTCAAGAAATACAGAGAATTTTTTAATTTAGAATTTGTGATGGTTACTCAAAAATTGTGATGGTCACTCTAAAATTGTGGAGTACCTGGGCACATATATACTGGACATAATGAAATATTATGGTACTTAAAGATAATTATTTACCTGCCTGGAAAAAAATAAAAGGAGATCAAACAAGAGGGTCTAAACTAAAACTATCTTGGTTTGGAAGAATAGCAGTGATCAAAATTACTGTCTTGCTGAAATTAAACTTTTTGTTTCAGATGTTATCAATACTTATTCCAGACAAGACATTAAGGGACTGGCAGTCATACATAAACACATTTATTTGGAATCATAAAAAGCCCAGAATCAGATTTTAAGTCCTAGAAGATGAAAAGAAGAGAGCAGGCCTTGCTATTCCTAATATCAAGCTTTAATATCAGGCAGCTGGCCTGGTTTGGAATACAGATTGGACTAAAAATTCAAGACAAAGAATAATTAAATAAGAGATGAGCAATCTAAACATTATTTTAGAGGAACATACTAGAAAGAAAAGTATGTAATAAGAAGAGACTTTGGAATATTTGGAATATGGATGGAGACAAAAACATGTAAGCATCTGAACTTCATCTTTGATGTCTCCAGTTGAAGCTTATTACAATGTGACCACCCAAAAGAATAACAATTTTATATTATATAAAGAAATTTCTGATATTCAAGGAAAAATTAAGTCTTGGCAAGAAATTAATGAAGCGAAGGAAAATGTTCAATTAATATATTTCCAAATCTCTTCAAGACTAAGGAGAACTTTAAAAATAATAAGAGGTGTCTTGAGAGAAATATCAGAACCTGAAAATGAAATTGACCAGCAGAAACAACACCTGGGAAGAATCTAGAAGATATTAGTTAAATATGAATCAGAAACTGAACAAGTTAAGACTTGTATGATAAAATGAATGCAAAACTTTCAAGAAGAGATCAACGTTCAGCTGTGAGAAAACATGGTGGACAAAAATATTAAATTTACTACTAGCCAACTGCTGAAAGAAAATTGGTATAAGATGTTTTACAGATGGCACTATATAACCTCGGAAGATAGCATGAAAATGGATAAAAAAATAAAGGAACACATGATGGAAATGCTGAGAAAAACCTCACTCTTTTTTTCCATCTGTGGTGGGTTTGCATCAAGATATTAATCCACAGAGAAAAGCAAAAAAATAGTAAAGATCAAATTTCAAATAGACCCTAAAGTTTTGTTGTTTGATATTTTACCAAGAAAACCTACCAAAACATCAACAAGAACTATTTTTATATATAATAACCGCAGCTCCCACCAAAGAGGATAAAACAAGAGAGTAGTATTGCTGCATGGCAAAACTAACTAATTTTGTGAATAGAAGACCAGTACATAAATTCAGAGAAAAATGGGAATCCTATTCTGAATATTATAAAATATAAAGTTCCGTCCAAGTTTTAAAGTTATTATGACTTTAAAGTATAAATGCATAAATTTAAGCATATCTTTTAAAATATATACAGATACTGATAATTAATTTCAAATTCAGGAATTACGTGATTGCAGAAAAGACTGGGCAAATGTATATAACATGATTGTTTCTTATTTTAGATTGTATTTTATGTTCCTTTATTATAACTGATAATCAATGCAGATCCATCTATTGTATGTTTGTATATTTACTGTCTTTTCTCCTGTATCTTTTTTCTTTTAATGTTATAACGTTTTGTAAAAAAATCAATAGATTGTATTTTTAAAAAACAAACAAGCAAAAACCATTCTGATTGTTCTGAAATGGTGGCCCAAAGAGAGGTGCAGATGGGGGAGGGCAGGGAGGAGTGAGAAAATCCAAAAAAAGCCTATTGCATATGAATCTCCTTCATTTTCCTTGTTAAGGGAAAGAAAAAGTCGCACATTGAGAACTTTTGGAAACCTTGGGGATTCTTTGATCTGAGAGCACAGTGAGTTCCAAAGGGGAAAAACATGTGCATAACTGAGAATCCAGCCTGATGGGAATGTACACTCAATGGGAAGGAGATAATGTGTGTAAATGGCCTCTTTTTCTCAGTTTAACCTACCTGATAGGTTCTGAGTATAAAACATAAGTGAGGAGACAAATGAGCCAGAGTGGTGTAGTGGTTAAAATTGGTGGACTCTAATATGGAGAACTAGGTTCTGTTCCTCACTCCTCCATATGAAGCCTGCTGGATGACCTTGGGCTTGTCACAGTTCCCTCAAAACAGCCACAACCCACACAGAGGCAGGAAATAGTAAACCACCTTTGAACATCTCTTGACTTGAAAACCTTGAGGAGTTGCCATAAGTCAGTTGAGACTTGATGGCATGCACGCACATGCACACACAACACAAACATGGAGAACAATATTGTAAGCTGCCTTAGGTTTCCATCACAGAGAAAAGCAGAATGTAAATATCTGCATCAATGACAGTTGGGACAAATTTCATTCAGATAAGTTACCCTTCTGAGGTAAACAAGCAAAAACATCTAGTTCATATTTTGTTACATTTTGAGTGTGCATGTGAACTCCCATGGTAGATGGCTCCCTTTACAGTAATAAATCTTCCTGCTCCTTTCCTGTTTGCTACTATTAGTACTGGAGGAAGCAGCAATGGGCGGGGGCGGGGGGGGGACAAATTCTGCATGCATTATTATTCCCAAGGGCTGGAGATTTTGTTTCTTCTTTCTTTTTTAAGGTTCCGATTAAAGTAAGGACCACTTTATCATCAAATCCTAGCTTCTTGCACCATTACAAATTATGGAATGTTGAGGCTTATCATATGCCTTAATTATATAAAACCCTATGAGGAATAACAACCTGTAAATTCGCTATGCAAATGCCCTTAATTTATGACAGATTGCTACTTCAAATACAAGTATTAAGTCACTATTAGATTTGTTTAGGTAATGCACTAATATGCATCACTAAGGTCTTAAATTGGTAAGTAGCAATAGTGTTAGTTAGATGCAAATAAGGATTACCTTAATTAAAACACCATATCCAGTATCTCAGAAGATTTAGTGCAAATCTCTATATAGGGCAGATTCATTATCTTTCTTCAGTTAATAAAAATACAGCCTTCTTTAGTTACATTTTAGAATTTAACATTGGTTGCTATTTTGTTACTAGAAATAAGATACTAATGACTTTTAACATGAGCCAAAAGCAATTTTAAGCCCAATTAAAATATTGTTTAATAACTGTGAAAGGAACTTTAATTTCTACATAATTATATAGTGGGTAAATGTTTTTAAATTTTCTTTTGGTTTTTTTTTTTAAAAAATACCATATTAGGAGGCAGAAAGCAAAACCCTTAGGTATCTGTTTTGAATAACTGCCTTTTCAAAATTATCACCAAGTAGACACAATTAACTGTTCAAAAGAAAGAGTGGCCCTGAATCAGCAGCCCCCCCCCCCCATTGCTACCCGGGATGGGCACTGCAAGAAGGGTGGAAGGCAGACGGTGGCCACGCCCACTATGGGCGTCAGCAGAAGGGGCGGCCGGGAGTCTATTTGAGGTTTCGACCCTGCCCTTGGCCCTTCCCTGGAACAGAGTGGTGCTAAGTTTCCCACCCACCTCTCCCCTTTTGACAATGTTAATGCATGTGTATGCTGTCATAGCCAAGCCGGCGGTTGCGTATGGAAACTGATCTGATGGGGAGGGGAGCTGCAGAGCTAGCCCTCTTTGGCGGAACCTCCTTAAGAGGTTTGGGGTGGAGCAAGCCGTAGGTCAGGACAACCAGGCAGGGGCTACTGAGGCTTGCGCCCATTAGCGGTAAAATGGATCTTCAGACAGGGCTGGGTGCCCACCTGAGTTCCACTATCACTGTGCTGTACACAATGGATCCCCAGAAAGTGGCCTCTGCCCAGCTGGGTTCCACAGTTGCTGCGCAAGGTTAATGGTTTCATCCAAGAGGCAGGGTGGAGGAAAGTTTTCACTGGGGGACAGCACTCAGGCTGCCCAGTGTTCAGATCAGATCCCATGCTGTGCCTCACGCTTCTTTTCATCCTTTGTCAATAAAACGGTTTGGCTATGGCCAAAATTTTAACCCACAGACAAGAGTGTTGTGTCGTTATTTTGGTTAGGAATTCTGAGCAGTGCCAGTCCCAGTCCCACCCTCGGGTGGCAAATAGTAGGTATGTACATCTTTTGTTACAAGATTTCATGTGAAGCTGTTTTTGCCATAGAGTTCTGCCCAAATACCAGCGCATCTCCCTTAGTGTTGCTGACACGATGATATCACTTCATCATGCCAACAAAGTCCAGACCTATGCCACATTTTTAGTCCACTAAAACCAGAGGGAGAGGACCCAAAGCAGGGGTCTGGCAACCCTATTCTCTAGCACCCACCACCCCAAGTTTCCAGGAATTTCCCATTTCACAATTGGCAATCCTAAGGCGCATTGACATATCTCATTGCAGAATCCCAGGGCAGCAACTGGAGGAAAACCTTTGCTCTGATTAGAATGTATCTTGCTTTCCTAATAGAAGGAGAGTCTTGGAGCAGGGCGTTCCTTTCTGAGCTGAAAGGATTTAATCTTCTCCAACAAGCAAACCGATTTCCCAAAGGTTCAAAAGGACAGAAAGTGTGCAGTTGTCCAGATGATCACCATGAATGTGGTCCACATTCATGGAATGTCTGCCATTTGGATGTATAAAAACCATTGTCATCTGTAATTAGAAACTCAAGCAGGTAAATAAAACAAGCTTGATAGATTTTTTTTTTAAAGGTAGAATGCATCCATTGGAACTGCTGGCAAATAGATTTGTGCTCCTTCAGAACAGAGTAGACATTCAATTAATAATTTACTTTGCCAATAGTTTTTAACACTCTGCAAATGAGCTAATGAAACCAAAGATTCATATTTTGTGTGCGCTAATAATGCTTGTTTAGCAAGCTACCATTAGTGGATTTAATTCAGATCTGCCAACTCTAGTTAAAAATTACTGCTGTTTTCATTCCTCTGAAAAGAGGCAGGGAACTGAAGCATCCTGCTGTTTGGAAACACAATGTTTATGGTAACCCTCTAAAAGTTATTTATTCATTTCTCTGTTGTAAATTTGAAAGCAATGTGGGAAAATAATGCCACAAATATATATCACCAGAGTACTCACAGCAAGTGGAAATTCCCAGTTTAATTAAAGACAATGAATATCATCTTCCTATAGATCTTTTGTATCATAAAAGATGTCTTCTCAGACAGCAGGGGATTCAGGCCTTATCACAGCCGCAACAGAATTAATGGAGCTTCAGTTGAGAAGCCAAGGCAGGTCCCAGCAACAGATAGCAGAAGAAACAGGAGGGGAAAAGAACAGTCATTCCTCAGGCTCCCCTGATGTTGCTGTTTCTCACATGTACTGTTTTTACATGTCACACATCTGATCCTGACATTCTCCATAGCAAATTAAGTAATGCATGTACATTATTTTCTCTTCATTCTATCTTTGCTGTTTTGGTGTGAGCCTTGGCTTCTTCCACTACCTTGCTAGACAACTAGTTTTCTGTAATCCTTCTCTCCCATCAGTTTTCACTGTCTCCTGTGCCAACTCTAACAATTTACAAAAGCAAGCAATGTGCATCAGTTGACTATGCTGTCATCCATTCTGATCCAGTGGCATTAAAACAGCCAATAACTATATCTCATGCATGAAAGTTTTGTCAGTGAAGATGCAAGACTAAATGGTTTTGGAAGGGTCTTTAAGTGTCATCTTCAGTTCAGCCCAGATGTCACTGTGGTATGGTGGTTAGAATATTAGGCCAAGACCTGGGACACCCAAGTTCAAATTCACACTAAGCCATGAAGTTATTGTCTATGTACCTAACTTTCCTCACAGAGTCGTTATGGCAGCAAAATAGTAAAGGGAAAGTGTATTTATTTATTTACATGGCTTATACCCTACCATTCTCTCCAATGGGGATTCAAAACAGCTCACATCATGCTGTTGAGGTGGGCTAGGCTGAGATAGAGATATTGGCCCAAGGTCCCCAGACAAGGTCTCATGATAGTTTGGGAATTTGAACCTAGGTCTGCTAGAGCCTAGTTTGATACTTTAACCAGTATATCACACTAGCTCTGAAAACATGGCAGTGAATCATATATATTGCATTGAGCTTCTTGGAGAATGGTTGAGTAAAAAATATGATCAATTAATGTCTGTGCCATGCAAGAACTATCTGTACTGGATCAGTGCAAAGGTCCATCTGTATTTCTGGTTGAGGCCAATCAAGTACCCAAGGAAGATCACCAGCAGGGTAAGATGGCTATTGTAGGTCTCTGAATATGAGACCACTTAGGTGACATGAATAATAAACTGTGCCAAATCCATAATACATTTACAAATATTGACTCTTTGGGCAGTGACACAGCTGCTGCATGAAGGTGGAATACAGAGGGGTTTTCCTTGTTGATTTTTGTAGTGTTTGTTTTCTTTGATAAGTGGTTGATGAAGGTTGAAGAAGATGGCAAGGAGATGGACACTTTGATTCTCCCTCAGAAGTTAAGTTTATTTGAGGCTTCTTGTCTGGATTCTTTGGCTAACTGAACACTGAACACTGTGAACTGTTGAGGGGGAGAGCTGGGCTTGCTTGTTTATGTTGGCTAAGTGTTCTCCTTTTGCCAACAAGGAATTTATGATAACTAACGACTAATTTGCTACAACAAGCTATGGGGAGAAAAAGACATCTTTCTTCACCCAACCAACCTATGCAGAAGCATTCCAAACAAACTAAAATTGATCACTTTGTATCCAACAACAACAACTTGAGCCTCTGAGAAGGACTGGTACTTTCAAACAGATTATCAGTTCTTGAACACGTTCTACCCAGAGGGGATATCCCTTTAACTAGTAACAACTTGATTTTGCCTGCAAGCCAACATGATGGAAACAAGCAACTAAGCTCGGAATATGTTTCTCAAAAGAGTGCTCAGGAGAAAGAGTGCTTACAATCAATTAAACAGAAAGAGGGAGATAACTGTCCTCTCCTTTTAAATGGTAACCTGTGTGCACTAATTGATATTTTGTCTAATGAAGCTATTTTAGTGTCCAAATCCTTTGAGTTGCTATTATCCAAATTTAATGAAATTAGCCATAAAATTGATGCTCTTAAAATATATATACCACCCCAAGCAATTTAAGAGTGCTGTGCCACACAGAATGGATCAGACATTAAACCAGCAACATAGACAATTGCTCATGCCAATGCCTCCTTTACTAACAGACCAAGAACGCCTTACCTGTACCCGTGGCACCTCCTGTAATCCAAAGGAACCAACTGGCTGTGCTAATAGGTGACACCATGAGGAACTGTAATAGATGGACGAACTTCTTTACAACAAGATACTCATTAAGTCAATTACTGGGCTGATAAGTATTATTTTACTGACCCAACGAGTCCTATGGGAACTGAGGGAACAATTATCTGTCTTAAAACTCATTGGTACTCTCAGTCTTTATTTCTTTATTCTTCTTGACACATCTTTCCCCAACAATTCTGTTTCCCCAGCAACAACCTTTATTTAAACTGTCCCTAACTCCCCATCCCCAGGTTTTACAAGCAACATTAAAACTGGAAACAAACACGGGGGGGGGGGCTCCGTGCTGCGACCCTTTAATACAGTTTAATACAGTTCCTTATGTTGTGGTGACCCCCAACCCTGACATGTATCCATTTTACAGATGGAGAACACTGATGCAGAGAGTATTGGGCGACCCCTGTGAGAGTGTCATTCAACCCCCAAACGGGTCCCGCCCCCCAGGGTGAGAACCACTGCACTAGCCCAACAGTTAAAATGTTATACCTGCTTTTCTCACCAGTTGGCTATCCAGATTAGTGGCCATCACCACCTCCTGTGGCAGCATATTCCAAACACCAATATTAGCCTCAATTCTTCCACCTCTATGGCCAATTAATCAGCTTTCTTTGGTGTTCACGTAGGTTGCCCCTGACTATGGTTCCTTTTGATAGTTAGGTGCCTCCATTAAATGCCTCAGCTTACTCAAAACAAACTTGTACAACACTGTGAAAGTGAAATTAGGAGTACTGATGAGTTTTTCAAAAGCAATTAATACATTTGGATAAATCAGTTATAATATCTATATTATGTTTGATGTGATGATATTACCAGTGAAAGTAGTTTAATTATGGCTACATGCCAGACTTGTAAGCAATTATGTATATACTTTCCTAAATTAATGCTCTCCAAAACAAACAATATTTTAATATACTGCCCTTTTAATAAGAAATCAAAAAACACCTCCCAAGCTAATTCTACTAAAATATCAAAAGGATTTTGGAAAAAAATGCTTAACATTATTAAGCACGTTATGGTTTTTACATGACAAGATTCCCCCCTCCACCCAGGATCTGTCATGTACATAAATATCACCCACTGAAAGACTGTTGGCACAGATGTCTCCTATAGATGCTGGGTCTGTTTGTAACAGAGAACATGAAATGTTTTTTCCAGCAATGACTAATTCTGCAAACATGTTTTGAAAATATACCTTTCTGCCTGTGATGGCAATCTTTTTGAAAAGCCCCATGTCAGGGGTGCCCCACCAAGCTCTGCTCATACCAAGCCTCACAGACAATTAACAAAACATAAATGAAAGAAAAACAATTGCAAAATACTCCTTCTCTGACAGAACGTTCTTGTACAATTACAAGGACAATCCATTCAAAGTTAAACACCCCTAATCCATTCTTTCAATTATACCCATAGAATAGTAGAGAATGACATATGATCACTCCTAAACTCTAATCGTAGAAGCTTGAATGGTGGGAAGCAGATATGAGGCATAACCAGTTACCCTATCCACACCAGGATGAGTGATGTCATCTCCCACTAATATAACTGGCACCTAAAAATGCTTTCATGTGGATAGATTGTGCTCCATATTTTTAATAAACTTTGGGCTCCATAATAAACTTTGTGCTCCATATTTTTAATAAACTTTGTGCTCCATAATAAACGTTGTGCTCCATATTTTTAATAAACTTTAATAAACTAATCGGTGATTCAAGACGCCAAAAGAAACAAAAAAAACCCCACATCTTTCAGTTAAACAGTCTTATTTTAAAAAGGAATATGGGTCATCTTTAGAATTAGCAGTTTGGCTAGTGGCATAGTGGCTAAGAGCAGTGGCTAAGAGCAGGTCCACTCTGATCTGGAGGAACCGGGTTTGATTCCCAGCTCTGCCGCTTGAGTTGTGGAGGCTTATCTGAGGAATTCAGATTAGCCTGTGCCCTCCCACACACGCCAGCTGGGTGACCTTGGGCTAGTCACAGCTTCTCGGAGCTCTCTCAGCCCCACCCACCTCACAGGGTGTTTGTTGTGAGGGGGGAAGGGAAAGGAGATTGTCAGTCCCTTTGAGTCTCCTACAGGAGAGAAAGGGGGGATATAAATCCAAACTCTTCTTCTTCTTCTTCTCAATCAGTCAACCTTCATTAGGCATTAATTATAAATTTACAACACTCAATTATAGGTCAGGAAACAAGACAAATAATAGTAATAACTCAACCTCAGCTCAGAGGGGATTATTCATACTTCTTAACTACATATGATAGGAATTTGGCTGTTGTCAGAGTTACATTATAGTTATTGTTTAGCAGGTAAACATTTTTTTGCAAATCCAAACTACATGGTTTCCTGCCTAGTACCAGTAGCAGTAAGTTAGTAAGTATCTTAAAGATACAAAATTAGAACAATAAAACAAGGTGTGGCTCAGTGTCTCAACATTCAAATTGCTGTTTACCTAGTGGTTAAGAGCAGGTGGACTCTAATCTGGAGAACTGGGTTTGATTCCCCACTCCTCCACATGAGCAGCGGAGACTTATCTGGTGAGCCAAGTTTGTTTCTCCACTCCTACATTCCAGCTGGGTGACTTTGGGTTAGTTCCTTTTTCTGAACCCTTTCAGCCCCACCTACCTCACAAAGTGTCTGTTGTGGAGAGAGGAAGGGAAAGGAGTTGGTAAGCCCCTTTGAGTATTCTTACAAGAGAGAAAGGAGGGGGTATAAATCAAATTTTTTCTCTTCTTTTTGTTGCAATAATATTAATCTTGCCCAATTTATTTGCAAACATGCATTTTAATCTGACTCTGGACCCTGTTTGGGGACAGAAACATATTTTATTGTTCCAGTTGATCTCCACTAGAACAGAGACACAGAAAGTGTGACCTTGATTTTCCTGGGGTTCAGCACAGATAATTGGATACGTGCCTGTAGATCTCAAGCTGCTAGACTTCAAACAGTTTGACTTTACAGCATTGTTCCACCCCTCCCCAGTACAACTAGGATTACTCTTCTCTGCCAACATACAGGTACATTTGTCTTGTATTCTTTATTTGTCTTCTAAAATATTTTTCTCCAACTTAAGAATCATGCCCCTACTCCAAATCACCATGGAAGCAGGGAAACCTTGGAAATCTCACTCTTTAGACGTAATTACAACTAACCTCCCTTGCCTTTTCTCTCAATGTTGGTATGTACTGATATACAGAGACCAAAAACCAACCAGAGATTTCTGAAAAACAAAAAAAAAGTCACTTTACTTAAATAAGCAATTATTGGGTGCAAAAAATTGCTATGATGACAACATCGAGAAAAGTAAAATAAAATGAGCATTTAAATGTTATTATCTAGCTCTAAACATATTCCTTTTCAATGGTAAAGAAGTAGACTGGAAAATGTGAAAGCTTCCAGGCACTGTTCATATTTTTTTACTTTTCTCTTTACTTACAGGCATTTCTCTTTCTTTCATCTCATTCTTTGTGTCTGAGGCCCTTTCCGCACGGGCCTTTTACAGTGCCCTAGGGACAGCAAAAACGCCGTCCCTAGGGAGCTGTTTGCATGGGGGGCGCAGCTGCTTTGCAGCCGCGCCGCCCTTGCTCCCCCCCAGCGGCGCGAAGCCGCTGTTTCCAAACCTCGCTCCGCGAGCGAGGTTTTCTGGAAGCAGCGGCTGGAAGGCGCCATCCCCCCCCCCTTTCCGATTGAGTTACCTTCCCTGCGACCTTCCGGCGCGTCGCCGAGGCCTGGAGTCACGCCCCCCCTGCCCTGCGACTCCAGAGCGGTCGCGTAGGGCAGGGGGCGTGTCCCCTGACCTCGGCGACGTGCTAGAAGGTCGCAGGGAAGGTAAGTCGATCGGGCGACGGTGCAACACTGCGCCATCTTCCCTGTCTTTACCGGGACCGTTTGTGCGAACGGTCCCGGGAGGGTGTCGGCATCATATACGCCGACACACACCCCAGCATGGCTGTGTGGAAGCGGCCTGAGTTCCCCTCAAATGCCTGACTCTCACACAGACTCTTACGAAAACACTCTCTGTTCTATGACTTGGTGGGAAATTATCAGAAACCTCAAAAATTCTAGCAAGGGTCTATTGCTGACATGGATCCTTTTGGCCTGCAACTGGTGACATAAAAACTGACATCTTTCTACACTCACAGATTAGAATTTGCATGTGTATGTGAAGTGCTGTCGAATCTCTTCCAATTTATAGTGATCCTGTGAATCAATGTCCTCCAAAACATTCTATCAATAGCCTGAATGAAGTCTTGCAAACAGAGGGCCATGGCTTCCTTTATAGTGTCAACCATTTCATGTTGGGTCTTCCTCTTTCCTGCTACCTTCAACTTTTCCTAGCATTATAGTCTTTTCCAATGACTCTTTTCTTCTCATAATGTGATCAATGCATAACAGCCTCAGTTTAGTCATTTTAGCTTCTAGGGACTGTTCAAGTTTTATTTGATCTAGAACACACTTATTCACTTTTTTGGCAATCCACGGTATAAGTCATGACATTTCAAAGGAGTCTACTTTCTTCCTTTCAGTTTTCTTTGTCTCCAGCTTTGATTAATTAACTTGGTCTTAGTTGCCAGTGACAAATTCTGCCTCTAAAACATCTAATCCAGCTTTCCTTGTGATATGTTCTGTATACAGTTTGAAGAGACAGGGAGATAAAATACATCCTTGTCTGACCTTTTTGCCAATTGGAAACCATTCTCTTTCTCCATATTCTCCATAGCTTTTCATGATGCACACAATCCAAAGCTTTGCTTAATCTATAAAACAAAAACTGATTTTCTTTCTAAAAAATGTTTATATGCTCCAGTAACTAATGTAAATTTGAAATACAGTCTTTAATACCTCTTCCTTTTCTGAATCCAGCTTGAACAGCTAGCAATTTTTGTTCCATACACAGTGACAGTTTTTGTTTTAACAATGGATTAGTCCAATGGTTGCTGCAATCTTTGACATCTCCTTTTGTGGGAATTGAATGTAAATTGATCATTTCTAGTCTATGGGCCATTATTTTGTTTGCCAATTTTCTTGTCAAGATTTTGATGGACTTCATTTCTATGGCTTGGAAGAGTTCTATTGACATCCCATCTACTCCTGATAATTTGTTTCTCCCAATTTCTTTCAGTGCAGCTTTCATTTCACTTTCTGAAACTGTAGGTTTTTTAAAAAAATCTGTCATCCTTTAATCTTTCTGTATAGTTCTTCAGCATATTGTTTCCACCTTTTCTTCATTTTGTCCTGTTCAGCTAATGTATTTCCACACTGATAATTTAGCATGCCTAACTGTGCTTTAAGTTTCTCTTTGACTGGAATTTAGAAGACCCTAAAATTTTAAAAAGTAGATCTTTAGCCTTTTAACTGCCTGCCAAAGTGGTTTTATGTAAGCCTCTGGGCATTAAAAAAAAGTACTGTTTCCCTTGCAAACTGGTAAAATTTTACACAGATGTTTGAGGTGAAGTGCCCTGTTACCACACATAGCATCAGACATAGTATTCTTTGGGATCATCTCTTACAATTGGAGTTAGGAAGTACACAGTGTTATCCATTGCCTTCAATGGACTTAAAAAGGTGCAACTTTGCTTAAATGGTGATAACAGTTATGTAGCTAGTATGAAGCTGTTCTGGCTCATCCTAAATGAGACATTTCAGAAAGTGGTACTGGTTCCTTCCCATCTGGCTGCGTTGGACAACTTCCGCTCATCAGATACAGATGGTAATTCAAGGTAGACAGAATCCAGTACTAGACCAAAAACAGTTCAAACACACCCCTTTCAATTTTCCACTCCCCAAATTCAGTGTCACCGGAAATCTCACATGATAGCAACTCCTCTTCTCATAAGCCCCCTCCCATGTTTGTAATGGAAATGGCCTGCCAATACTTGATTTCATCTATGCTTTCTTCAGCAAACTGAGAGGGAAAATCTACATTAAAAATGATGTATGTGGAATCCAGTACAAACCTCAACCTGAATTCTCCATTCATGATTAAGTATCCAGTAACAGAAAAGGAGAAGCAGTTAGTCAAATTTTGCTGGGGAGCATGTTTAATTCCACCCCAAAGCTATTTTTATCCTTCACATTACAAACCATGGATAATCAAGATTTATAACAGAAATACTTATAAACCATGATCAGCAGAACACTAATGCTGTATATGAACTGATTGTTTGCATTAAATTATGCACATGGAATACAAACAAGACAAAGGAAAGAAATTAAAGCTTTGTTCCCTTATTAGCATAAGGTTAAAGCCAATGAATGCATAATTGTTCCATACCCAAAGTATTAAAGGATTTTATTCTTAAAGTACAAAGAATCTTCTCAACTTAATGTGCAAAACTGCCTTATTTCACAGGCAAATAATTTTTTTCCCTTTGCTTCTCTCTCTGAAAAAAGACAGTTTTTTGCTTGAGGATATAGTTCTGCAGAAGGCTAGACAACCCAAACTAATATTGATTCAACAGCATATATCTCAGCACAGCTCGGAACAATAAGTCTCAAATGCTATTAGCATATTTTCATTTCAATTCCATTTACATCTATAAATCCTGTAATTAAGTTATACAATATGTATTTCCTGCATAAGGCACAACTAAAATTAAGCAAAAATATACAAACTTCAAATTGGCAAAAATGCAACCCTTGTAAAACATTAAAAAGACAACATATATTCTAATACTACAAAATATATGGGATTATTACAACAATTACATTTTATTGTCATGAAGGCAATTACTGGTTGAAGTTCAGATCCAAACATTGGAACTGCACTGATCTATCGGTCTAATGAACAGTAACAAGCCAGTCCCAAGGAAAGGATTCTAATATGTAACTCCACCGGTATCCACTGGTCTAACTAGGACAGGGGTAGGGGGACCTGCGGCTCTCCAGATGTTCAGGAACTACAATTCCCATCAGCCCCTACCAGCATGGCCAATTGTTCCTGAACATCTGGAGAGCCGCAGGTTCCCTACCCCTGAACTAGGATAATAGAACAAGGTGCTCTGATGCCTACCCCCCATGCACACACAGTTCATGCCAGTGAGGTGTAGCGGTTAAGAGCTGTGGACTCCAATCTGCACAACTGAATTTATTTCCCTGCTCCTACACATTAAACCTGCTGGGTGACTTTGGGCTAGTCACAGTTCTCACTGAACTCTCTCAGTCCCACCTACATTACAAGGTTTCCGTTGTCAGGAGGGGAAGGGAAAGCCACTTTGACTCTTTAAAGGAGAAAAAGTGGGTTATAAATCCAAACTCCTCTCTCCTCCTCCTTCAGTGTCAAAACAGCCCTGGCATATCTGTTTTGGCACTTGAGAAAGAAAGGGGGATAAGGTCACCCAGGCCTGCTGCACTCCAGGCTCAATTAGGGTTGGGTCCTTGTTGTATTTTTAAATGGCTGAGTTCAGCTCTAACATGGGACTGGCACCCATAGTTTGGACCCATGGATGCCAATTTCTTGTCTGGCCCACAGTTTTGGGAAAATCCATAGCCTCAGAGGTGTATCTAGGAAAAATGTAGCCCGGTGCAAAATCTGAGTTTTCCGTGCCCCCCCCCCTTGTATGGGCAGCCGCTCTCCCCCACCATGACCAAACAATGTGGGTTTTTTTGCACCAGGTCTTGAAATCAGTGTACGGACCAGGGGGAAGGAGGAGGGTGTGGGGGCGATTTTCCACCCCCCACATGACTAAATGGCCACAGCCCGGGCACATTTGACTCCATATGTCCCCCTGGGTAGTATGCCCCTGCTCTGACTAATGATTTTCATTAGTCATTAGAAAAGAAAATATTTCAATGCTGGAATAATAAATGCTTCATATAAATGCTTTCTTCCATTGCTCAGAGTTTCACTTCACAAACATACATTAGTTTAATAATTCAGTATGACAGGGACACCAGTTTATTATTCCTATATATCAGATAATTGACTGAGCTGAGCATGGCTTACCCAAGGCTGCTTAGTGAATTCATGAAAAGCTCTGAATCAAAGACTTTCTAAATTACAGTTCATTTTTTTCACCATTGTCTCAATGTTGTGTGTAGTGGTTAGAGTGTCAGAAAAGGTTTAAATCCCCACTTAACCACAAAACCCAACGGGTGGCCTTTGACCAGTGTCTCAACCTAATATCTCATAAGGTTATTGTGGGAATAAAACAGAGGATGAAAGCATCATACTACCCTGAGCTTCTTAGAGGAAGGATGGGATAAAAATGTGATTGTTTCACTGACCCCCCATACCTATTGCTTAGTTTCAGGTGCAGTTCTCTTAATGTATCTATATTTCCTCTTAATATATCTATATATTTTATTTTAATGTATCTATGCTTTTTTTAAAAAACAGCTTCCATAGATTTTTCTTCATTGCACTAAATCTCCCAGAATAGCTGTTGGGTGCTGGTAAATGCTTGCGTCACCTATAACACTGTGGAATGTCACCTTTGACACATATGTCATAGGTTCACCATCACTGGGTTAATCCAAAGTCTGTATGTGGAGCTGCCCTTGAAGACAGAGGCTATGGGTTTTTCTATAACTGAAGGCCAGCTAATGCCAGATGAACCTACCCAACCTCTCTGGTCATCTTTGGAAGTCCTACTTTGGGGCTCCCACCATCTGAGACTAGATGGGTGGCAACCTGAGAAAGAGTCTCCTGGTCATAGCACTGAAACTTTTGAAACTTCCTCCCATGAGACTGCCAAAAGGCAGTCTAGAAGGATATCATTAAACAGTCGAAAAGTCCAGACAAATGAACAGGATCACACTCTCCCTGTCTAGCTCCCAATGCAGTTCATCCACTAGGGTAACAAGCCATTTCAGTTCCACAACCATGCCTGAAACAAGACTGTAACAGATCCAAACAATCTTCTTCATTCAGGAATCAATGCTATTGCCTAGCCATCACTTGGTCAATCACCTTACTCGAGAATGGTATATTTGAGACTGGATAGTAGATGGGAGAGCTAACCCAGCTCTCCTGGGTTCAGAGTACTTATCTTTAGGATAGTGCTGTTGCAGTGTTCCTGTTCATGGGCTTCCGGGAGACAGCTGATTGACCACTGTTTGAACAGAATGATGGACTTGATGGGCCTTTGCTCTGATCCAACATGGCCTTTCATATGTTCTTATGATGCACAGCATCATGACCAGCAGACAGCTGGATATATTGGCATCCTGGGAACATCCAATGCTCTAACTGCTAATGTAGGCTCCCAGTCAAAACAGATGTGAGAGATTTTATCTGAACAAAATGGATGCAGTAAGCTGCAAAGCAGTCTATTCCAGCTGTAGTCTTGGTTCACCCAGAAGAACTGTGCAAGTCTCTACTGCACAGAGGAAGTGGTGGTGGTGGTGGAAAAATAACTGTATTGCTACCACCATTACCAACAAAGAGTAGCCTTCAAACTGAGAACTACCCCATGCCATGGAGGATTGATCATGAGTCTTTCTCCACTGTTGCTGCAGCTGTTTGCCTGGCAGTTGCATCATCTGCATCCCTGCAGTAAGCCAAGGGTGGCCTGAGCTCTGAACCTGAGAAAGGTGGCTAGGAGTGATTGTTTCAATTGCCCAAGTAATTTCCTTTCTACAGAAGTCAACCAGGGCACAAACAGGATTGCCAACCATATCAGCAGGAAAATCCCTTAATGCTCTCTGAAAACCAGTCAGATCCATCAGGCTGCAGGGCAGATCACCATTTGCATCCATAACCATAAATATTGTTTTGGAGAGGAGAGAAATACCTTCCTCTTTAACCTCTGCTTGAGTATAGAAGCCTGGTCCTATCAATTAGACTGCAAGATGGGGGAATGGTAGAGGAAGAGAATGAAATCTATATCAGTACCCGGTCATCCCCTAGAGGCTTTGTAATGTGGCAGGCTATATATCTAAATAAATCGGTTGCCCATAAAGATGAAGAACACATAAAAATAACCTTGTGGCAGAAAAAATAAAGAGTGTTTTGAACTAAAATACACATTTCCACTTGTTCACATTTATTTCCTTCCACTGAGCTCCTGTTATTCCAGATTCCGACAACAGACATCTGGGGTTTCAAGCTAGGAAACCAGACATAGTGGGACCCAGATACTTTGGACTCTGAAAAATAGACTGACTGACTCAAGAAAGGTGTGGTTGGTGTGCTCTCTACTATAGTTCAGTGCCTCCTCTGCAAATTGCCAGTGGACAGTGTCACAAGTACAACCCCACTGGAAACCAGATAACAACTTGGTCTAGATAGATTCAGTTTATTTGCTTGACCCAATGACTACTTCCCAGATCAACTACGAGCCTGGTTGGTAACTGGTTGTGTCCAAGGTGCAAGTGCTGATGTTTTTCCAGTTCAGATTTTTACCATGGATATGAAATAACTGGTTACTTGATATATTCCTCCCAATTTTCTCTGGCCTCTAAACCCAAAAGTCTTTGCTCATCTTTCCTACAGAACATGCCTATAGTACATGCAAATTAGCTGTCAACTGAGCTCATAAAGAACAACCTCTTAAAAGTGTCAGTTACTTGCCTGAACACAAGATGTCCACATGTTCTTTAAAGTCAATGGGGAGACAAGAGCATTTGCTTTGACAGAATCAGGTTGACATCTACTTTCATGTTCTCCTCCAAGTGTCTAAAGAGCATCATGCTCTTTTAAAATATGTCAAATTAAGCAGAAAAACTCAAGGCATTTGCTTATGCTGAATAGCTATGTTGATTTGGACAGTTCAAGAAAAGTAACAAATGAAGCGGGTGATAGAATATCGATGCACAAAGTATCTGCTATTATCTCTAGAGCTGAAAGACAATCAAGCTCCCTAGAACAGGTAATCAACACTTCTTACCTGGTGAATGAAAAGATACTTTGATGTGGTTGCAGTGTGGTTCTGACACCTTTGTATTGGTGTTTGTTTTACTTAATGTACAAATGTATGTTGCAAGCTGCCCCAAACTTCAAAGGGGAGGGGAGTCCCCTTTGGGAAATAAATTGGGAAATAAATAAACAAACAAATGACACATCCCATGTGTGGTAAAGAGTTTTCTCATCCAAGTGATAAGAATAGGGCACGTCAAAAAGGACTTTCATCAGCATCAAACACTGCCATTTATAGTAACAGGGCTTGAATATATTAATAAGGTATCTAACAGTTTCATGGCCTTAAACAACAGAAATGAGGTGTTCTGAAGCATCAGACAAAAGTCTTTATGACTATGGAATAGACAGACTAATTTAACATATTGTTCCCAATTGTAATTGCCAACAAGGGAAGATCCTAATGGGGAGGTTGTTTTTAGTTTTAGTTTTGATTTTTGTTCAAATCTGGCATAAAGTCGTGATATTCACAATAATTCCAGAGTCCAAAATTAAGACGAACTCTGTTTTTTGCCCGTTTTGTGGATATAACCACTTTCTCAGTATAAAAGTTCCAACTTGCCTGTGCAGAGACTCTGTCTTTATTTCACCAACAGAAGATTCAGATATTTTGCATTAGTCAAACTGAAAACAAGCTAAGTTTGAGAGCAAAAACTACTTGCACTGAAACTTTTAGTCCATTTTTTATGGGACTGATGTTAAATACGGCTGCTGGAAGCAGTCCAACTGAACATCTCGACCTCACTTTCACTTTCACTCACTAGTCCTTTCAATGCATACTACATACACAACTAGGTGTAGAAAGTCAGAAGAGTAAATCAGCTGAAAGACAAAACAGTGGGAGGAGACCGGAGTGTTTGGTCTGTTTAAGAATACAGATAGCAAAAAAGAAAAGCAGCAGGTAAGATATAAAGCTGAATAGAAATGAAAGGACCTATATATATATTAATAAGTCATAATTAATGAAGGGTGCTGAAAACATAAACATAAAAAGATTGCAATCTGAATGTGACTTCTGCAAAACTATTTCATCCCAATTCAAAAAAGGAACAAGTAAACCAATTACATTGATTAAAACCTGATGTAAGTGGAACCTCCTACTTTTCGAATTCAGCCAACTGAGCTACCTAAGGGGTATACTAGAATAAGAAAAATAAATGTTTCATTTATTCCCAGTACTGCTTTTCAATGGAGAAAGACAAGAATGTCTTCCAGTAGCAGTCAAAAATGTCATTTTGAAAACAACCCTCTTTAAAATATAGTTTAATTACAATTAGAGACAAGAGATTCATCCAAATTCAACAAGAACACAGTGATTTCCCCATCATCTTTCACTTATGACCTACATTTCATAAACATCAATTGTTCAAACTTAGCAGTTCCCAGCAAAAGTTGTCAGTGCACACAGTCAAAACTATCAGCTGTTCAGTATGTGAGAGTTCTCTTTTGTATCTTGCCAAGGAGATGGCTTTTTATGACATTTCACTACAGAGAAGCTTTAGAGCTGTTTAGCACCAAACCTTTCATTTTATCTTCTCTCAGCAACCATTCAATACATTTAATGACAGTTTAGTCACGGGCGTATGCATTTGCTTCAAAATTATTTTAGCCGAGGCAGCACAAACTCGGTGAACAATTCTGCCAGTCCCGCAGCCTTAAATTCATTTTGTAACTCATCCAGCGTTGAATACTCTTTGACTTCAAATGCCTGGAACCTGTGTGGTACAAGGGAGGCTTTGTGAATATGCCTACTTCTGTCAGAATGTAATTAACAATTCAAAGCTGATTTTCTATAGCTGAAACAGTACTAAATTATACCTTCTGTCTTCTGTCTGTGCTTTTGTTTCGAAGAGCACACTAATCATTTTCTCTTTACATTTCTTCCCGCTCGAGTCCACATCTACTTTGCTAGTTTTCTGAAGAACCATATATTCCTAGATGCCGGGAAAGAAAAATCAATTAAAAACAAAACATCTTCAGAACATTAAGTGCCATCCATGGCAACCCGTTGATTGAAAAACACTGAAAATATGTTTTTAAAAACAGTCCATATTAAATATTTGTGTCCCAATTAAAATCAGGTAACATCTCTAGTATTCTACTGAAGACAGCTTCATGCTTTGTAGACACATTTTACGACTGCACAAACACTAGAGAGGCATTGTGCTTTCTATATAAAGTCTGGAAGACTGCATACGGGTCTTTAAATGTTCCTGCGAACACGGATCAATTCTGTTTACCATGTAATTCTGGAGGGACTGAAGAATTCAAATATACTTTAATGGGGACAATGGTTGAGCCAGCATTTGTAAACTACTTAGAATCAGTTTGGATGCAAAATTCTTGATCCTCCAACCCATAAATTAGAAGAATTGGGAATGTGCTTAATGAGGAATGGAATTCAATCCTGCACCCATTCATCATTGGATATTACTCTTTCATTGAACTATAGTAATCACTTGCAAATGGACTGGCGCATACAGTCTCTCTCTCTTTTTCTCACACACACATACACGCACAATTGCAATGCTTAGTAAAGTGAAGGATGCTCTGGAGACCCAGAGGCGTAGCTGGGCCAGAGTGCGCACTCTGGCTTTCTCGGCCCCCTCCCCCGCGGCACCCCTCCCCCCACTTACTTTAGCAAGCCGAGAAGGCTGGAGAACAGGCCTGCCTTTTCTGGTGGGAACTACATTTCCCAGGGTCTCCTGGGAAATGTAGTTCCCACCAGGTCCTGTGCAACCTGGAAGGCGACAGGCAGGCCTGTTCTCCAGCCTGCTCGGTTTGCTAAAGTAAGTGTGGGGGGACGCTGCGGGGGGATCATGCCCGCCCCCCCCACACGACCTCCCCCCACTTACTTTAGCACACCGAGCAGGCTGGAGAACAGGTCCAGCCTGCTCAGGTTGCTAAAGTAAGTGTGTGGGGGAGCCAAGCAAGGTTGAAAGGAGGACCACCACCCCCGCCCGCTGGTAGCTCCGTGACTGTGGAGACCCAGGTTCAAATTCCCACTTAGTCCTAAAACTGATAGGTAATATGGGGCCTGACATCAAATATCTGGGAGAAGACCACATCCACTATCCTGAGGTCCTTGTCTCAACAATGGAACAAATTGTATGATGGCTTAGAGATTAAAAAAACTGCTAAAAGAGACCATTAAGCTTAAAGAAATAGGAAGTTCCTTCCATAGTCATGAAAAATGAACAGTTGACAAGACTGTTCAAATTTTGTACATCTTAAATGGCAAATTCTTAGTTTAGGAGAACGTTGTATAGCACTGTTTCAGCTAACACAGCAAACAAGAATCCACCACAGACCTCCTAGTGGCCATTGAGAAACTTGTTGCATGAGGGGAGAACACTATTACCATCACAAATCCATAATTTTGGACCCAGTATGTAACAGCTCATGTACAAGTGAGAACTGCTTGGCATAAGGCACAAACAATCAGTAGTTTTCCGCTTCTCCCATAGGTTCTCTGAATTGGGGCAATTTTTTTTACAGTTGGTGAATTTTAAGATCATTTTTTTCATTTCATTTCAATTATATTTGTACCCCACCCTATCCCCGAGCGGCTCAGAGCAGCTAACAACATGATAAACAATAAATTTCAACAATATAACAGTAATAAACAGTAACAAAATACATAAGACTAAACAGAACCAATTTCAGATGGTGATTTGGCACTTCAGGCTGTACAACTTCTAAGATCAGCTTTTTTCTGGCCTGTACAAAGGCTATGCAAGTAATCAGTCTGTGGCACTCTGCCTCCCCAGCCTCCATTAGCAGGGCTTGTCCCAACCCTCCATCCCCTACCCAGGTGATGGTTGACCAGTCCTTGCTCCCGGTCTCTGGGGAGCCGTCAGTGGGAATGCGTTTATTGACCCACAGCTTGTCTTTGGAGGTAGCTCATCCTAATGTTGTGCCCCTCTTCAACGTTCTTCCGCACCTCTCCCCTTCTCCCGCTCCTCCACCTTGCAACCTCCTCCTCTCAGCCTTGCTTGGCTTCTTTCTTCCTCTGTTCTCCGACCTTTCTCCTTTCTCTCGTAACTTTGCTCTTTCATCTCTATACCCTTGCTCTTCCTACTTTCCTCCTTTTATCCTCTTCCTCCCCTCTTCTAGCACATGCTAGCCCTTCCTTCCAATAAGCATCCTGCCCACTTCTGCTTTGTGGGCTCGGCCTGTCTCTGTGCTGGCCCACATCTCCCCATTTCCGTCCCCTGCCTCTAGGTCAGGTGCTGGGCCGAGCCGAGGGCTTGCCGCCTCCCCTGGGCATGCTGCACTACACCATCTGTCAAGGATGCTTTGACTGTATTCCTGCATAGCAGGAGGTTAGACTAGATAGCTCTTGTAGTCTCTTTCTGCTCTATGATTCTGTAATTCTAATGGTCAAGGGCAAATAAGTAGTACTACCAGTTAACCATGTACACAATGGTATTACAACCCCCCTCCCCTACAGAATCTATAGAGATGTAACATATCCTACCCTTCCAACATCAGAACAGTCAACAAACATCATCGTTCATACCTTAATAGGGTTGGAGATTCGGACAGTCCAAATCCGAATTTTTACCGAATCTGCACGGATTCGGACGGATTCGGAAGAGCAGGGGCCGAATCTGAGCTGTCCGAATCCTAACAGATCCGAATCCATGGGATTCGGATTACCAGCCGAATTGCGTTTTTATTTTTTGGTGTTTTTTTCACATTTCGGCCTGCAGGGGAGACATTTTTAAACATATCAGCACCAAATTTTCAGGGTATCATCAGGAGACTGTCCTGATGATACCCTCAAAGACTAGTGCATTTTGGTTTAGACCCAAGTATGGACCCCAAAAATTGATAATCCCCTATCCCCATTCTTTCCAATGGGAACTAAGGAGATGAGGGCTACCCTTTTGAGGGTCCATAACTTTGGCCCCCCTGAACCAAACTGCACCAAACTTGGAAGGTATCATCAGGACAGTCTCCTGATGATACGCACAATGGTACGATACATCTACAAATGCACCCTGCAGGCGCAGAAATTTGCACAAGATTCTTTGTTCTGCGGTGACTTGGCTGCATTGCTGTCAATAGGGAATTTCTGAGGGGCTGTGGAGTGCACATTTTTTCATAGTAAACCCTACAAAACTTTCAGGATATCTTCAGAGTCTCTGGATGACACCATCAGGTTTGGGAACTTACTTCAGAGTGGAGATGGGCCTACCTTTTGGGTCCCATAGAATTAAACCCCCCTGAAGCAAAGTCCCAAACACAGATAATTATCATCAAAACCAATACTGGTTGTGGAGTTCTATGCCTCTAACAAAATTTCCTATTGGCTGCAATGGAGCCAGCCAGCCACTACAGAGCACAGAAGCTGGGGAAATTGTTTAATTCGACTATTGAGGGGAGTGCAGTTTAAAACTACTGTCACAAAATTTGAGGGTATCATAATACTGTCCCTATGATGCTCCCCAAGTTTGGTAGTTTAGTTCAGGGGTCCAGCGTTATGGACCTTCAAAGTGTAACCCCATCTCCTGTTAGCTTCCATTGGAAACAATGGGGATGGGGCACCTTTTGAGGGTCAATAACTGCCCCTGAACAAACTGCATAAACAGGAGAATCATCGAGACGATCTCAGGCGTATCCTGAAATTTTAGTAGTGCCACTAACACAAAATTGCGTCCCCTGCAGGCCAAAGCGTTCACCCAAAATTCAAAATAATAAAATGGACCGAATTACCCCGGTTACCGGGTACCGAGATTATATCGGAATGGCTATGATTAGGATTAGGGCATACAAATTTATGCCCCAAATACTAAATCGAATTTTTTAAATTTTTTTAGTATTGACCAACCCTATACCTTAATGCTGCTCTTGTCTCCTTGAAGAAGAATAAAAATCATCTTGCCCATGAACATCACTCTTCCAGTGAGCTTTAGATCTGCGCACCACTTTTCCAGTGTTTTGACATATTTTCCTTTAGCTCTCATGTGATCTAAATGCAAAAGGACAGTCGATACAGCATTGTCTGTAGTTGCTTCTGTTGATAGCATACTTTCCCCACTGCAGGCTGAAGTTTTGTCTTGCTGAACTACGTACTTTAGATTGTGTTGTATCCAGAGAATCAGCTCATGTATCATGGGTTGTGAAAAATGTCTCTTTGCTTCTTCAAGTAATCTCTCTTTCACTGCCATACACTGTGTCCTTGTAAGCTGCTCAGAGTGGACAGAGATATTCGGCAAAGTTGATGGGTAATTGATCGGTAAAGAAAACAGCAGCTTCAACAATACATCTGTCTCCAAAGGTCCTTTCACACCGGTCTGAATTCTAAATGAAATTCCTTCAGTCTCTGAAAAGTATCCAGAAGTAATCATCAAATGGACATCAATTGAAACTCACAAGTGCAGAATGTTTTGTTTGGTTTCTTATGAAAAACTTGAGTGGCATGTATCAATATTTCATATAACTCTCCAGACAATTAAGAGCTCTACTTGGTTCAAGACCCTTTTGCATTCAGCAGCAATACTGGAGTATAAGATTTATTCATTTGACACAAAGTGTACTGTTATGGCTTACAGACTGGGCTGTGTACAAAGAAGCCCCAGTTCAAACCTCACTTCTGCCATGAACTCAGCAGGTTGTCTTACTTGGCTAGTCACACTCTCAGCTTAGGGTGGGTGATGGAAAGGGTTTTTAAGTAGTTTTACGATGCTTTTATGATTGTTTATGATATTTTATAATTGTACCCCCACCCAGGGACTTTGGGGATGGGTGGGGGGAAAGTACAAAATAAAAACACAAAGCCCTCCATGGCCTTGGACCCTCACATCTGTGAGGTCATCTCTTCTCCATGCTCTGCTATGACAGCTTCAATCATGGAGCAGGGTCCTCTGCAGGTGGGCAAAATTAACAACTGCCCGTAAACAGGCTTTCTCAATTGTGGCCCCCCATCTTGTGGAACGGCCTGTCAGAGGAGTTCAGGAAGGTTCCCACTCTTATGGCTTTCCCCAAACTAGCCAAACTGAAAGATGCAGGAGCGCCTTTCTATGCCAGCTATAGAGTTGCACAGTACTAAATGATCCACAAAGTTGCTTGGAAAAATTATCATGGACTACAGTTCATACTAGTGTGTATATCCTGCATTATTTAATGTTCATTTTAATACTTACGCATTGTTTTAGTTTTGTTTTTAGATTTCTGGTTGATTCTACAATCCTAATCCTATTAAATTGTTTACTGAATGTCCTATTCATCAGTTGTAATGACTCACTCTGTGTAATCCGCCTTGAGTCCCAGTGAGAAAGGCAAACTATAAATATTTAAACTAATAAGTATTTAAACTAGAAACTGAATAAACAACAATCAGTCTTGAATAGAAAACAATGTTTAAACATCAGTTTAAGTGGTCTTACTAGGGGAGTGGAAGATTAGTTTTGGGGATACAAATCTATATATCTAATTCTGAGTGTGGCCCTAGAGAGCAGAGGTTAAAAACTGCACAATAGAGCCAAGTCCAGAAAGGAGAGGTGTTTCTATAGATTGGGGGGGGGGGACCCCAGGTTTGCAGGAAAATCCTAAATTTTTAAAAAGAGAGAGAATAAAAGTTTTAAAATGCTGAGATGTCAAGAGGCGTTTTGGATTATCTGGGAAACTACAAACATCATATGTCCGTGGTGGTGAACCTTTGGCACTCCAGATGTTATTGGCCATGCTGGTAGGGGCTGATGGGAATTGTAGTCCATAACATCTGGAGTGCCAAAGGTTAGCCACCACTGTCATATGTGTTTGTCCAGGTAATTCAAAATGGCTGCTGTACTTTTATTTTCAATATCAAAAACCAATAGACACCAACAGCAAAAAAGGGGCAAAGATGCAAATGTACTCTTATAAAGTATCGAAATAAAATTTTATGATTTGAGACTATTCAAAGGAAATGAAAATCAAACCTGTTCAACAGGTGCAGTGCTGAGTTTCAGTATTGTCACTCTGAGCATTGATAAAGGATATCATAGGTACTTTATGGACATTTCATATATAGTATAATTTCATTATAGAAAGCACTATGAAGATCTTTATCAATACAAGCAAAAACTCCAGAAGTGCTTGTGGCTTGCTACGGCTCATCACAGATTTTGTTATGTCTTCTTTGCAAGCACTCCTACCAGGAGCAGCTCTTTTTATTTTGTCACTATTTGAATGTATTGCTTGTACGATATGAGATTTTGTTAATTACAGTTCACCATGGAAAGTGTACCATTTTACAGTAATACTTATTAGTAATGAAATGTGTTGTTTATTGTAATATTGAGTAATGAGATTTTGTTTACTGTACTACTCATGAGCAATCAGATTTACTACTCATGAGCAATGACATTTTGATTTGTCTTAAAAGTGCTTGCTGTCATATCCTTTGAATAATCAGACAAGTTTCAAATCATAAAATGCATTTTATTTCCACTTTTCACAAGAGTATATTAGTATCTTCACCCCTTTGTGCTGTCTTGATTTTCTTTATATTCAGATGTTATTGGCATACCCTCCCCCCTTTTTTAATTAGCTTCATGGTTTTATTTTAAAGCTTTGGATGGGTGGAGGGGAAATAATAGTGGGCAGGCAGGAAAGACAAGAAGATTGGGAGGAAGAGAGAGGGAGGAAAGAAAATCTAGCAAAAGGGGAAGAAGAAACAGAGATTGGAGGGAGGAAAGGAAGGAGGTGAAAGGGAGAAGCTGTGCAGGGGAGAAGAGAAAGAGAAGATTGAAAACAAAGTGTCAGATGAAGTGGAAACAAAGGCAAAGCATTGGAAAAGGAAGTACAAGGAAAGGAAATGGTTCGGGGGATGAATGGCCCCCAAATGAATCTTCAAAGGTCTCCCCTTGTATAATATAATTCAGAACAACTAGTTAAAATAAACTATGATTCATTGCCACGAGGGGCTGGAAAGATTTCATTTTCTGTTAAATTGGGAGTGTCGTGTTAATTAAAATGATTATCTTACTGAAAGTTTTTGATGTTAATTTCATCTGTTGTTGTACTATTAATTGATGCTTCAAACTGGTAAAAATCATGAAAATGTTTTAAAAGGCAAAGTTCCCTCTTATTATTATTCAGAAATTATAGTAAGATAAAGTAATGCAAAACCTCCCAATAATCTAGTATAATGATTTTCAGGAGCTACCATTTGGGGATGAAGGACATTCTGTTGGTATTATCCTTATTTATCTATATAAAATCAGTTCTCAACATCCAATCACACTTTAGCATAATCAGGAAACAAAACCCAAGTTGGTCTGGCTGTAAATGGACTATAATATGTAACAGAGCATGGAAGTAAGGAAAGGAATATCCCTTCCCCCAGAAAGCTGGGTCACCAGGGGCCCCTTGGTCTTCTCAAATTTACCTCTATATATATCTTCCTGCTCCTTAATATCTAACAGAAAATATTTTTAGTAATTCCACTATCTATATGTAGAGGAGAACTGGGGAACCTATCAGCATGCCCATCCTGGACTCTAAACAAGAGATGTTCTGATGGTTAGGGTTGGAATGGAGGGTGGATGGGTGGATGGCAGGGAAAGGTGATCCCAGACAGAAGAGTTTAGCTTGGCCTGCACTCCATTAGGTGGGGCTGGAAATGACCTTGGTGGCCCTAGGAGGAGAAGGTTTGCCCCTTAAGACAAAAGGTCCAGGCTCTGGGGCTCCAGGCAGTGGGGATGGCCACTTGAGAAGAATGTATTCACAACTCTGTAGCATGGGTGTGACGCTAACCAAAGCCCTGTGCTGGAAATAAAGGAGAGGAACGGCTGCATTTCTGAAGTGTGCAACTGTTTCTTTTGCCCATGGATCTATGCCTGCTCCTGAATCTCCTATAACATCTGGTGCTACAAAAACAATACAACATGCCAAGCCTTAAACACTATCAAGTTGGTAAGCTAGTGGTTTTGGTCGTGACCTCCAATTTATGAAACTAATTACTTGCCCTTTTTGCTGGATTCAGGATTGTAACCCTTTTAACTACTCCTTAAAACTATTTGTGCGTGCTTTCTGTAATAAATGTGCAGCGCCAACTCCAGGTTGAGAACTCCCAGGCAAGATTCCCTCAGCTAAGTCCACCACTGCTGCTGCTACCTCATCCTCCCCCAGTTTATTTGTCATCACCTCATCCAAACAGAGGCAGAAGGAAGGTAGCAGCAGCTATTGCTGCTTATTTGCTCAGTAAGTAAGCAGCAGTGGTTGCCAGGAGCATCAGCAGCCATAGCCACATACACAGCAGGAACAAGTGAATAAGTGGCAACAACTGCTATTCCACATTCTACCATAGAAGGGAATTGTCCTAAGATGGCTGTCCTGTTGCCACCATATAGCAAGGACTGCTTGTGAGGGCTTCTGCTGCTATACAGCAGCAGGAGAAGTGTAAGTGTGGAGCATTCCCAGGGCTCTTGAGCCTTAGCAGCTGCCCAACAATACCATCCCTAGTTGCAGTCATGATTGGCTGCAAAATAATTCTGGCTCCTCCATTTGCTGTCCAAGGGTGGACCTACTTTGTGCAAAACCCTTTACCAACAATACATACCACTACATTGCTGGGGTAATAAAATTGGCCATAGCCATTTTATTGAGCAGAAGCGTGAGGCTAAGTATGGGTCTGGATCTGGTCATGAGAGTTGAAGCTCCACAGGGCAGACGCCCCATACTTGACCTTCGCTCTACTGCAGGGCTCTGCCGGGTGGCCGCTCCTGGTAAGAGGTGTTCCCCCTTTGGCCCTGTTCGGCAGGGTGGTCGCTTCTTGCCATTGTCGCCGTTCCCAAGGGGAAGGCCTAGCTCCCTAGCTCCCTTCCCCTTGCCCTTCCAGATCAATACCCATGTGCCAAACCGCCATGTATCTAGGCTATGACAAAATAAGCATGCATTAACACACAAGAAAATTAGGGAGAGTGGGCGGGCAAATTGTCAGCCGACAAGTACATGGCTGACACAAAGGATGGTGAGCTTCTTTAAAGGCTCGCTCGCCCCTCCTTTGCCCCGGTGACACAAGCCCTTGCCTGCCATGGCTCCTTTCTCCCTTCACTCGGCAGCATCCGCTGGTTCCGCCTACCTCCGCCCCGAGCAGCAACCGCGGCCCAGGGTAATTCCCAGCCATCTTTAGTTTCACTTGACTGCTTCTATTGGTCATTTGTTCTATTTAAAGTGTTATTCCTTATTGTGAGAAATTTTGTTATGGAAAACAGACAAACGAACAGCTGGTATTTACTTCTGTGGATAAAAAGAAAATGGCACAGTTGGGATCCATATTGCAAAAAGGCCACAGTTTGCTCCCCTTAGCATGAAGCAGCTTCTTCTGCTAGGCACTTTCAGGTAAGATGAAATGCATCTCTATGAGCACATTTGTCAGCCCTCCCCAGAGTACTTCGCAATATATGAGCCTTTGATCAACACACAGCCTCCTGGCCATTACAGGCATTTTGTCCACCGTTTTGTTGATGTCCTACTTTATAGGTCTGTTGAACAGATTACTGCAATAATATATGTAAACATCACCAATGTCATTATCAGAAATCACATAATGTTTTATGGCACATGGATTCTGTTATATTCTCTTCTTCATTGGCCATAATGGCAAAGTTAAAACAATAACTGCCCTTTCACTGAACTAAAAGGGGACAAAGATCTCACCCACTTCTACTAAAATGGAAGAAAAAATAGGGTGTAAGATGAAAGCTGCTCTTTTTCAGATCTTTACTATATCAACTCTTTGATATGTTCCAACCATTTCACCCCTTTTCTTCAAAAAGTTGCTAAAATGTCAACTTGATTCATTCTACAGGGGTAGGAAAAGACAGATTTGAAAGGTGCAGCAGAACATTCCTGAGTTTCAGATGAGTTCTTTTGAAGTGGCTTGTCTCTTCTCTACCTCCCAAGTTTTACCCTCCCTTCACATGATAGGCAATGGAATAATGTCTGATTTTTACTCCTCACAGCTGACACTGCCTTGCAACCTTCGGTGCCCTCTGCGAAACAACAGAGACAAAGCCTGTTTAATGAACAAGGTAAGTTGAAATAGTTCAGACAACTAGGAGTACTTCTAACAAGAGGGGAGGCAAAGCTCTATATCCAAACTCTGTGCTGCATCTGTATACCTTTGGCCACAACACTCTTAATAAAATACAAAAGGTACTGGATGCCACCACAGACCAATTCACTAGCCTTCAAGTACTGGAGTCAGATATACTACATAAAGTTCCTACATAAACTTGAGGCATACAAAGAATGCCATGTTATTTCAAAGTCATTTAGGTAAAACTGTAACTAACAGTAGATAATATGTCAAACCAAATTTGTAAAATCTGCTTACAAACAGAAATACCATTTACTTTGTTAAGGATGATGGATAGAATATACCAATCTTATTGTTTCAGGAATGATTAAGGAAGCACTAATCCTGAATTTTACTGTGTCCTGTAGAAAAGTGCTGTGAAGACAAAACTCAGAAGAGAGCACCCCAGCAATAGTGCTCACAGGATACAGAACTTTTGATGGACAACATGATATAACCATTTTACTTGCTAAGATTGTACTTTGTACTTTATTTTGCCCATAAGACTGTTTGACAGGGTTGACACTGGACAAATCAAGCAGACTATCCAGCCCAAAAGTTATTGAACTGGTGAGCGCTTTTGGAGTTTGAGACAGATAACAGGGACCACCAAAAATGGCTGCCACGAGGGCACAGCTGACTACAAAATGGCTGCCATGGGAACAATCACAAAATGTGTAAGGCGATTTCTGCACATCCAGGCTTGCGGTCTTGCATCGGCATGATTGATGCCGATGCAAGCCCTGGGGCCGTTCGGACGAACGGCCCCACAGGCTGCGTGGCTGGCGGAGCACACTCCACAGAGCCGCGCAGCCCCCCGAACAGCTGCCTACCTGCGTTTTGTCGCTCTGAGGAGGGAAGAGGACACGCCCCCTGGCCAGAGCGACGGCTGAAGCAACGGAGGCACCGAAGCGTGTCCCCTTCCCTCCTCAGAGCGGCGAAAGGTAGGGGAAAGGTAGGTAGCTGTTCGGGAGCGCCACGGGAATACGCCAGCTTCCACCCACTGCTGTTCACTTGGCAACGAGTGGCAACCGGTGTATTCCAAAAAACTCGCCCCCCGAGCGAGTTTCAGAAGCGGCGTCTTTGCACCACTTCAGGGAGCCAGGACAGCGCTGCTGCAATGCAGCAGCGTCTCCTGTGCGAACAGTGCCCCAGGGACCATTTTCTTTCCATCCCTGGAGCGCTGTTGTTTCCCCGTGTGGAAACCGCCTAAGATTCTGAATTTATGAATTGGTGTCCCCTGAAGTTCCAAAGGTTCTACTGTGATCTTTTGGAGCAGCTCTTTTCCTAAGAAGTAAAGAAATCCAGGAGTGGCTCTTTCCTTTGGGGACAAAGTAGACACCATGAAAGACATTATCAGGCAATACAAGGGGGAATCACTGTTTCAGTCCCTTTCAGAAAGCCAATCATGTTAATAGCTATTCTTCTCTTACACAATGTTACACACACACACATATGCTGACATCCAAGCAGGATGCTGCTACAGCCCAGACAGCCTCCAGTGCCCCTGTCTCTTCACTGGAGTAAGTGTCCCACAGAGGGCAAAAACACCGGTGCAAGGCTGCGCAACTTCTAAGAGCCCATTGGATGGGGCTGTTACTGTATGTTGCAGTGGGTTAAAATCTAGCTCTCTAGAGGGCTGGATAGGTGATTGAAATGTATTATGAATGGATGGTAGCTGTACACCAAGGGCAGTAGTTCCCCAGGGGTATGAACCAGAGCATCTGGCAGTAATGGGTTTGCTAATATGAGGGTAGAATTTTAAGGAAATTAGTTGCCAAGAGGTGATAAAAGGTTGGGAACCCCTGCCCAAGGGGCCGAGTTGACTGGTTTAAGAGAGAGTGCAAGAATGTAAGAACCAGGAAGAAGCTAATTGAATGAGATGCTGTGGAATGTAAGAGAAATCTGTATTCTTTGTGGAAGTTATTAGCTAAAGTGGTGTTAGCAAATTAAGCTTCAAGGAACTTAGACTCTATAGCTAAGTCTCCTTATGGAACATTAGACAAAGAGGAACTGTACCAATCTGAACCCATTAAACTTAACACCTGTACTGAAACTGCTACAGTGTTATACTTTTTAAACTCTGTTTATATTTAAGAGAAAACTATTTTATTTACAGTAAAAGATCTCCTTTTACCTCAGTGTCACCCCCATGCATTGACCATTCTGACATTCGACCAATTATAACAAAGCATCCTGCTCTTTAAGTCCAACTAAGAATTCTAAGGTGACAGTCTATGCCGGCAGTGAAAATAAACATAAAACTCTATGGAAGGTCAAAATAGCATGTCACATCAGAATACTATAGAGAGGTAATACATACAAGGGATCTCAGAAAAAAAGGTTACAATGATCACTTGATATCTTGGTGCCCAATATGGGAATTCCAAAACTGCACTCCCTAGTTTTTCCAGAAGTTTCCCACAAATCAAAATGTTGATGTGGTGAAGTATGCTATTAAGGAAACTTAAGTGGCACACCTCTGTAAAACAGAAACAATCATATTTATAACTCCAAATGTTTAAATGTTTAAAGAAGTTATAGAGTCATGTGAATAGATCTCTTTACAAACTAAGCACCTCCCGCAAGATGATTTATCATAAACCAATTTCTCACTCCACAACAGAAGAAAAATAGCTCAAAACAGCAAGATCACAAATGAAAAACTCATAAGAGCAAGAAACAAAACCAAAGAAATAAAATGGGGTATATTCGTGCATATTTCTGAAATCCAGACCATCCAGTTTGCCTTGTGATCTATCTGGAAGAATTGAGTAGGCCAAGCACAGGGGCACTTTATCTTAATCAAGCTGACAGAACACCAGCCCAAACAGACTATGGAGGTGGAAAAGCAACTGCAATGGGACCCACAACATGGTCATCAGGATCTATTGACATATAAAAACACTCTTACAATTATTTTGCAATTAGGTCAGTGCAGAAGGCAAATAAGCACAAGTGGTCCTATAAATAATTCCTTCTGTTCTTCAGTTGTACAAAGTCCTTAATTAAAGCCACAGATCTTTAAAATGTAGCCCACCATGCCATAGCCTTTCAACAAAATTAGTTTGAACCACTTGCCAGTTCATTTCTGAGCTTTCCTATACATTTGGGGGAAGGAATTAATTCTCTCTGCTTCCCATCCTGTACCCGAGGCCTGTGAAATGACTGCTCCAGACCTGAACCTCAGCACTACAAAACAAGAGTAGAATTTTCCCATCATTTATCCATCCCTTTTCCTTTTTTACTTACAGGACTCCAAATAGTAATGTAGTAATTGAACTTATAATTTCAAGATATTCCCTCATATTACTCTAGAATGCTAGCAGGGCAGCAAACCAAAAGTTGAATAGAGAGAAATGTGTTTTTGAGGTTACATAACTTAAATCTGTAGGTTCTTCAGGATGAAGAATTACCTGGGAAAACTCATTCCTCATCAGTCTACAATGGTGGCCCTTCTTCAGTAACATTGGGAACTGAAAAATGAGTTTTTCTGGAATGCAGCACAAGAGGAGTCCTGGACAGTTTTAATTCAACAACCAGTGTTAAAGCTCTGCACCCCCTAGTTTCTGCGGATGCATCTCAAACTGGCAAAGGCACAGTCCTCTTACAAAAACATAGTGAGTGTGACAACTTGGGCCCTTACGGACAGGACAGACGCTGGACGAAACGAAAGATCATAAACCTCTCGTTGCTTTATTCAGCAAACCTCTGAACATTGCAGATCGAATGAATTATGATCAGACTACAGAAATATGACTTGGGCATGACTTATACAGCAGGTAAACTTTTGTTAGTTGCTGATGTGTTTTCATGGGCTATTCACAGGCTGGGAGTCAAGGAAAAAAACTATGGAGCACAAACTCAAAAACATGTGTGGATATGATTATTATTTTTCTTCCAGTATCTATCTCTTTCAGTATCTGGAAGGGAATATATCTTCTGGGTATAGAAGAATTCCTAAGCCAACTAGAATGTGAATTATTGTTAGTTCTCAAATCTTGAAGCAATAAAAGGACTCTGTATTGTTAATCAGTAGGGTTTATTGGTAGGCATTGAAGCACCCAGCTTGACAAAACCAGTTCTTGCGAATCTGGCTTTTGCTATCCATTCCAACGTTAGTCCCTAGGGCTGGCAATTTGGGTAGCTCAAATCTCCAAATGCACCCGAATCAGGGCTGATTCGAGCATATTCGGTCCCCATTCATTGTCACCGAGACTTTGAATAAGGCGTTCCAAATGCAATTTGGATGAGTGGCGTTACAGGGGACGTTGCTTAAACGAGCACTGCGTATTCGGATTCTCAGGGGAAGGGGGATGGACTCTTTAGTTTGTAAAGGCAGAACACAACAAACTAAAGAATCCGACACTAGGGAAGGGGCTGCATGTGGGGATCGTTTAAAGGAACTCCCAAATGCAGCCAATTCCTGCAGGAAGTGAAGGATCTTTCAGTCCCATTCCCCACCCCCACACTCTTCTCAGCATTGCTGACTGAGTGCTGGGCTGCTTTGGACTCTCTAAGCAGCCCAACACTCAGTCAGCATTGCTGGGAAGGGGGCAAGGGGGCAAGCGAGACAGAAAGCAAGCCTTTCAGTCCCATTTCCCACCCACCCCCGCACCCTTCTCAGCATTGTGAACTCAGTGCTGGGGTGCTTTGGGGTGGGGGAATCGGACAGAAAGACTTGCTGACAGAGTGTTGGGCTGCTTATAGAGTCCAAAACACCCCAGCACTCAGTCAGCAATGCTGAGAAGGGTTTGTGTGGGAGGAACGTGACTGAAAGGCTTGTTTTCTGTCCTGTTTGCCCCACACCCTTCCCAACGATGCTGACTGAGTGTTGGACTGCTTTGGACTCTCCTAAACAGTCCGGCATGATCCCTGAGTGCCACCAAATGAGGGAGTGGATTCTGTAGTTTGTTTTTTCTCTTTCATTAAACATTGTTTAAAGGGAGTGCAAGTGGCTAGCTGCTTGAATTCCCTTTAAACAGTGTTTCAAGAAAGAGAAAAAAATCTAAAGAATCCACCCTGCAGAAAATCCTTCCCCCCAAGACTTACCTTGGGGTGCCTGTCGGGGGCGCATTTTTAAGCTAGTGGCACCAAAATTTCAGGGTATCTTCAGGAGACTTTCCTGATGATACCACCCAAGTTTGGTAAAGCTTGGTTTAGGGAGTCAAATTTTATGTACCCTCAAATGGGTAGCCCCCATCTCCTAGTAGATCCCACTGGAAATAATGGGGGATGGGGGCACCCCCTTTGGGAATCCATAAAATTGGACCCCTCAACCAAACCTGCCAAACCTGGGTGGTGAAGATACCCTAAAGTATGGTGCCTCGAGCCTAAAAATGCACCCCTACAGGCCAAAAATCTAAAAAACACCTAAAAATACAAAAAAATTAAGACGGACCCGGATTATGGGGATATCTGAATATATTCAGGTATACTGAATTTGATACCTGAATAAAGTTGAATCCGAATTTTGCCAAATATTTTACTGAATATTGTTCAATCCTATTTGTTCCCCCTCCTATTTTCCCAAGAAATGGGAGAAAGGGTTAGCGTGGAGCTGAAGCACCTCAAGGTCAGCGACAGATAGAGATAGAGAGCCACCTAGAATCCTGCCCCCATGAGATAACGGTATCAATCCCAGTTCTCATGAGACCAAAGTGGCAAGGGGAAAGCCTAGTTATCTACTCAGCATGTGAAACCATAAAGATCAAGGAAAGAATACCCCAGAATGGCAGTGGTAACATATAGCAGGCTGGTTACATATATCTTGTAGCAATTACATTGAGTTAAGAATGTATCTCAATCACCTACATACAACCCCCTGACAATTATACACACAGGTGGATTCTCAGTCTGGTATATTAGTGTTCTGCGCAGCTATAGTGACCTTAGGTGGGAGATTTTTGTGAAGTGAGTAGCTAACAGTGTCAAGGCTGTATGTTTGCTGTGTGAAAGGGTACCAGTGTCTTAAAACCCAAAGTAAAGTAAAGAACCTCTCATAACATCTAAGCAACTGAAGAAACTTATACAGAATTAAGAGGTATGCCTGTGCCAAAACAGATATATACTATATAGTTCATTCCCACCTGATTTCAATCCACTGAAATATCTCCTAATTCCATCTAGTTTCTTGAATAAATTTTCTTTCGTTCGTTGAACCTGCCTCAGTTCTCATTGGTGTGTTGAAAGGTGGGATTTGCCAAGAATTAAAAAAGGCTCCCTCTACCTTTCTGAAGTTCCTAAGGCTGAAGAGATGAACATAAAATATCTCATACACCACCATCAACACAGCTCAGACATAAAAAAGGCAGGAAAATCTACCCAACATTGTTAGGAGGTTGCCTGAGCCGGTCAGAAGGTGAAAGGTTGGCAACACTTACTTGGTGACACTTCCATGTCCTGATTGGTGCTTATGAATTAAGCCCCAAGCACGGAACTCTCACTCCATGACTATCAACCAGACACACGTGACTATCAACCAGACACACGTGAACTGACCCTGTGTACACCTGAGAACACCAGCCCACTACTAGGAAATGATTCTCTTTGTCTTCAGCCCACAAATCAAAGTGCAAAACAAGTTGAATTTAAATTCAGAAGCCTTCCAAGCAGCCTGATTGCCTGGAATACTCCAATATTTAATACATCACTGCAGTTATAGATTAAATATTTTGCTGGGGATATTCAATCCACCATAATGCAAAACTACTATGCTGCTCTTAATGTCTTGAATTGGTGTTGTTTTTCTTTTACATTTCAAAGTTATATTTGCATTTCAGGCTGAACATGATAACAGGCTGACTTTGAAGGGTTGCTTGCAGCTGAAGTTAGTGAATTACAGCATTTCTTCCTATCAACTACCAGTAATGGCATCTTATATTTGCCTGACTATCAGAAGAGGTGATATCTGAAATAGAGAGAGGTACATTACCATTCCGTTAACATTTATTGTGCTAATAAGCTGGAACTCAGCAGATTTTCATTCATTCCCCCAGCTGCATGCTTATCATCAGGAAATTTAGTGTAGCCACACTTCAAATTGCTTCCTGTGTTCCATGTCAGCCACAAAGGCTTCCCTATCCATAAACTTTCTGTCATTCACTCATTTTGCATTTCTGAGTTACAGAAATCCAAGTTTTGATGAACAAATATATACTCTACTGTGAGATTGCTGAACAAACTAGAGAGAAGGAGAGAGTGGATTAACAAGTAAATTATGTCATTCTATCAGCAACACTAATCTTTGGTACCCAGACAAGTAAAGGGAAAACAGGCCTTAGTTAATTAGCTTATTTAAATTCACACACACATCATTTTCAATAAAACATCTTTTGCATTTTGGGCATGACACTTTTAAGCTTCGGAAAATGCATGTTTTATGAGAGGAGGAGAAACTTACCTCAGTTCTCTAGAGATCTGTGCTCTGATCTTTAAGGTCATTTCATTTAACATTTTAACCTCACAGAAAAATCTCTCCTGGGTATAATTTGTCATTAACAAACAATGCTCAGGAGAAACATTTCTGTGAGGTTGCCGTGGTAAATTAGATGACCTAAAATACCAACATAAGAGTCTCCTGAGGACTGGGGGAAGGACGCAATTTTCTTCACCTCATGATATATAAAAATATTAATATGTACAGGATCATTACATTACAACAGAGTGATAAGCAATTCCTTGAATTAAGGAAAGCAACTTTGTGGATTCTACACAATGTACCCACAAAATATCTGAGCACTTCAATATAATTTTTTTAAAGAACAAGGATGTAATCCAGCTAAATTTAGATTTTTTCAAAAAAGTCACAGTGATACAGTTATTTATTTATTTGTTTGTTTGTTTATTTATTAGATTTTACACCGCCCACCCCCGAATCACTCTGGGCAGTGTACAACAGGCCAAAAACAACATTACACACACAGGGCAGAACAACATTTCACACAATAAAATTAAGTTAAGCTAAAACAATTTATGCCTGTTTTTCAGTGCCCAAGTACTTATCATGTGAGAAAAGAACATAAGAACATAAGAACTAGCCTGCTGGATCAGACCAGAGTCCATCTAGTCCAGCATTCTGCTACTCACAGTGGCCCACCAGGTGCCTTTGGGAGCTCACATGCAGGATGTGAAAGCAATGGCCTTCTGCTGCTGCTGCTGCTGCTGCTCCTGAGTACCTGGTCTGCTAAGGCATTTGCAACATGACTTATCAGCTGATTTGTTTTCCTTTTTACTAAAATGCTACAGAAGGAGAAGCTAACAATTTGGGACTGAGTTCAGGGTTAAAGCCTCAGAAAAAACACTCTCAAAACAATTCAAAAACATTTTGGAGGGGACTGTAGTTACTCTTTTTTGTAATCCAGAAAACTCATTTTCTTAGAAAGCAGAACATAAATCTCAGATTCCCTTTAGCAAATGTAGTGTCATTCACTCACCTATCACAACTATCAGCTTACAGTGCCACACTAAGGCAGACAGAAACTTGTGACAGGAAAGTGACACCCAGTAGAATCTGCTCTATGTCAAAGCTGAAAATGCTAAAGATGTAGGACATTTGACAGGGGGGGAAATCTACTGTTAATACCAACAGTAAAGAGAAGAAAATAGTTACTTGGGTAACTTTTAAAAATATCTGGAAGCATATATTACTGAAGCTAAAGTGTCAAACTGCTAAATTCTGTATTTTTAGGAAGCTTTTTTGCTGAAGGATTCTTCGCTTGTTGCAGAGTTTCTAAAATATTTTCTTCAGCATGCACTCTGCTAAACACAGGTAGGTCTCACTGCCACTGCAAGTAAACAGAACACACTTTAAAACTCATCACTAAGTCTCTGCAGATTTCAACCACATATGGAAGAGATGAAGAGTGGTAATTAACCTATGTGGGAATACAGTTATGTGGTGCTAAATTGACAGCTACACGTATTGAGAACTAGCAGGGTGCCCGCACTTCACTATGGGGAGTTGAGAAAAGCGGAACGCAGAAATGCAAATACTCCACCCATAAGAAATGCAAAGAACTCCACCCATAAGATGGTTGTGGCCAGTAATATCTTGGAGCGTCCTACTTAAGGCCTCGATGCCTCCTGTGTGAGCCATGGTGCAGTCATGGTGCTGGAGTCCCAGTTTGAGGCTTCCTGTCCTGTGGTAGACCTGTCCATGCACTTTGAATGTTGGAATGAAATTGCTCTCTTTCACTTGTCTGTTGTCCTGGGGGTGACATTCAGCATGCTCCAGCACAGGCTGTGTGTGAATTTCGGTGTGACAGTGCGCATGCTTCAGCACAGCCTATGTGTTGAGGAGTGCTGTGTTAGAAGGCAGGTGGTGCAGCAGTGGAGTATGTTCTCCCTTTAGCGGTTTCAGCAGAAGGAACAGGTTCCTACGTGCTGAGGAGCACGGTGTTAGACAGGGCCCCTGTGAATCGCTACATGTTGGTGATCACAGCGTCTGCATGAATTTGTTGAGCCTCCATGTAGCGGTTGCAGCAGAAGGAACAGATTGCTGTTGGATAGCAGGGCACCCGTGGTTCGATACGTGTTGGTGAGAGTGGCGTCTCTGAGAATTTCAGGGTGATAGTCAGCATAGTTCTGTACAGTGTGTTTGTGAACTGAGGGGTGACATGTAGCTTGTTTCCTCACAGCGTGCCTGTGGAATGGCAGGGTGGGTTTTGCATATTTTGCAGCAGCTTTCTGGCGCTGTCTGTGTGTAATGCAATGTGTAAGCTGCTGTGTGTATTTAAGGCATCGCACCAGTGGATCAAGCCTGCCTGTTGTTTGGTGGGCAGTACCACAGCTGGTCGATGGGGATAGTGGAGTTAGAGCAGCAACGTGGCCGTCACTGAAAAGTCCTGTGACAGGAAGCTGTAGATGTAAATGCAGAGTACCAATCACTGTTAGAGTGAATGACTCATCAGAGGAAGTGGGAAGCCAGCTGAAGTGCCTTGGTGCTCAACTGTCATCCATGGAATGATCAGGCAGATAGGCAGAGATGATTAGGAAAAACAGTAAATAGCTAATATCTCGAGTTGAATTCAATATTTTTGGAAATTCTTTCTTATTGAGCACCTTGGGCACATGAGGAGCCGGCGTGCCAAATTTCAAGTGTGTAGGTTCAGCGGTTTTTGATATATATATATATATTTTCCCAAATATATATATTATATATATAAAAACTCACAAAGGCTGATTCTGCACAGCATAATAATACCAGGTTACATTCAGTATTTTAAAATCTGGGTCTATTTTATCCCGGTTTCTCCCTTCGCATGGGTGCCCATTTCCGTGAAGGAATCAAATTAAGACAAGGAAGAAATTTTCCAATTTCTTTCGCATGAGCCGGACTTATTTTGTTTTTACAACGCAGATGCAGCCACGCATGCTCCAACATCCTCAGTGTGCTGCATTCTGATTGGCTCTTCCCCCCCCCCCCCCCAGTAATACTTCTGATTGGCGGATCCACAGCAACTGGAGGAAAACCAAGCAGGACACACACACCCCTTTTCTCTAGCTTTGGAAAGGAGTCAGTGCAGTGAGCAACACGGCAATCACGTTGTACTACACAAAGTAAAAACTTTTGATCAATACTGGGCACAGCACTATATCCCAGCCACATTTAAAAGTATACAAGAAACCACAGCACGACATACTCATCCCTCCCCCCAATATACCAAATGATAGCTGACTGGTCTTTGGGGCTGTCACAGGGTCCTTGAGAGCATCCTGCCAGGCAGGCGCTTCCCTGCCCCTCCTCCCCAGAACCCCATTGGAAACATGAGCCCAGAGCTGAAGGGCTGGACTGGCTGGGCTGCGGCTAGCGAGCAGCGCTTGGCAACAGTGAGCAGGAACGGGGCAAGCACTTGTGCTTTCCCACATGGGTTTGTTTGCCTGACCCCCGGAAGAGCTGTCAAAGGGCAGAAAACTTCCTTGAGGAACGTTTCAGAAAAGGCAGGCTACCACACTGGTCAGCCACTCAGCAGAAGTGAAACTGACATGATGTCAGGCCAGGCAGTGAGATCAGATGGCAGGGCAGGAAAAATAAATTGCTTTTTCTCCCATGGTGTTCCCATGGAAAAGGGTTCAGTGCAGGATTTTGGGAAAAGATTGTGATGAGGGAAATATTGCAGGACAAACCCACCTTAGGACCGAAAATTGTGCGAACTTCTTGGTCAAACTGGGATACTTCCCTTGTTCAACTATCCACAGCAGAGAGTCAAACAAAGATATATTCTGGACATGCTTGAGATTTCCAGAGCATCAGATGGATAAAACTGACTGGATACCTTGATCAGTGGATATAAAGACTCTTTCCCATGCTTGGTTTCCTCAGCAGTCCTTTCCCACCTCAGGAAAGTTTATTTCCAGACTCCTGCGATAAGTGAGGTCTAATAATTTTGTGGGTAGTGATGCCACACTGTGGAGGGGTTGAGATCATTTTCTCTTCCATTAATGAGAGCTGGGTTTACAGAAGAGGCAGAAAAGGCAATTATATCCCTTTCCCACTCATCACCACAGCATCCCAAATTATTCAGCTGTTACACCATGTGGGTCCTACAAACACAGAAATAAACTTTCCTGGAATGAGAAGGGACTGCTAAGGGGCAGGAGCAGGATGTAATGAATGTAATGCACCACTGATGTAATGCAAGATCCAGCTCATAAACAAGACAGACAAACAAATGTTTGCTAATCTAGCATAATTTATATAGCAGGGATATCTCTGATCTCTTGCATGTTACCCCATAAACTAACCAATTAAGATACAGGGGAAAAAATTTGCAGACTGTCTCTCAACTAGGGTAGGTTCCATTTAGGATGTTACAGAATGCTGCAGACATAAGGTCTGAAATCACCTCTACCTGTTACAGTCTTCTGTCCTGTACTACAGTCAGTTCTCTCCATTATATCATGGAATCTTTGGCCATTATCTCGCTGATTCCAGATAACAAGGCAACAGTTTCTGTTGTGTTTGTCCACTTCTCTAACTGATATTTTAGCATCATAAAAGGGCCCCTTTGGCACTATAATAGCCTAGCACAACTATTACAAGATAAGACTGACAGTGAGGTAACAAACTCTTGTATGAGAAAGGAACATCCAGAGTTGGTGAGCAACGTATTTTCTAGGGAAATATCTCTGCCATGACTGATCTTCTAATTAAGGAAGCCCTGATGTTCTGAGAAACCCCAGGTGCTCTGAAATTCAAAAACAACTGGACTACAGCCGAATTCCCACGGAAAATTTAATCTAGATACAACCAAGTTTCAAAAGAATCGGCACCTTTTCATCCAGGTTCCAACATCCTCACTGCAGCATGTTTCTAGTGAAGATGTCTAGGCCTGCCCCGGGGGGGGGGGGGTGCCTGCTGTCAGGGGTGCAATTGGTAAGCTAGCAGCACCAAAACTTCATGGGGGCCAAAATTATGGACCCTCAAATGTGTAGCCCCCATGTCCTATTAGCTCCCATTGGAAACAATGGAGGATGCGGGCACCCCCTTTGGGAGTCCATAGCTTTGGACTCCTTGGACCAAACATCACAAAACCTGGGTAGGAGACTCTGCTGATGATACCACCCAGGTTTGGTGAAGTTTGGTTCATGGAGGCCAAAGTTATGGACCCTCAAATGTGTTACCCCATCTCCTATTAGCTCCCATTGGAATGTTTTTTTCAAAAAGGTGCATATACAAGCAGGTCCAGGAAAATCCCGTGATGGGGGGGGGGGGAGCGAGGAAACCTGGATATTTCGAGTGACTATCCCAAGATTAATCGCCAGTGGGAAATCGCCCTACGCAAAGTGAACTTTGACAAGTGAAACATTTTTCTGGCATTGCAGCCTGGAGAAGCAAAACTGCTTCTGCAACATATTGGATGCATATTTTAACGTGTATTAGTGATGTTTAGCAGTCCAGTAGTAAACTCTTGCAAAGCAGCCTAGAGGTCTTTGGAGGCTAGAAGCAGCACAGGAAGATACTCAGTTCAGCTTGCCAGCAGGTGTTAAGAAAGGGTCCGGGCAGAAGGGCAATGTTGACAAGAGAAGAGGGAACTAAATGCAATCACTCTGCGTGTTTACAGATAATCAAGGGAGGAGGGGGGGAAATTAAAAACTAAACACTGTTGTCTGTATTCTCATGATAGAGATAATGAAAAGAGCCAGAGAGAAAACACAGCCACTATGAAACCGGCTTTTCATCCTGCTTGACATAGAAGGAACAAGCTAAATGAGGGTAAAAGGAAGGAAATAATTTCCTATATTACAAACAGGCTAGCTACTCCCTTGATAAGGCCAAGTTGCTATGAGCCTGTTTCACATATTAGAAAGTGCTTGTTCCTTAAACAGTAATTAACAGATTGATCATGGACAATCCTTATATTTGTGGACAACAAAGTATTTTAAAAGTAATGAGAACATCATCACAGTGTATATTTTCCTTTGAACACAGACATCAGTGTGCTTTTCAATGCCTTTTCAACTGGCCAACATATCTGGGGCGGGTTCCAAATGGCCATCCAACAACAGATCTGGCTGGATATCATCAGCATACTGATGGAAGCCCAGACCAAACCTCCAGACCAACTTTGCAAGAAGGCGCATAAAGATGTTAAATTGCTACCCTATGTCTTTGACCCTGAAGAAATGAGCACAGCCACTGCAAAAATCCCACTTACTCCTGATTTTCTTGAGAATCACTCTACAAGCACTGGAATTGGTGTGGGCAGGGTTCTTCTCTATCCCCCTGTGCATTTTTTTAACATTTGTCAAGTCAGTTTATTTTCTTCCACATGTGGCTTAAACAATGAAGATTTTCTGGGGACGGTTTTTTTGTCATCAGTGTTGTTATTGATGATCTCAGGGAAAGCCCTTAAAAAAAAGAGGCCTTAAAATGGCGACATAATGCTGTAGTGTTGCAATGATAGTTCAAGCAAGTTCTTTGAATTCCCAGATTTCATTTTTTTAATGTTCCTATATTCCCTCGCTGTGATATGTCTTTTTCCTTATATCTCCATGGCAGAAAACTTGAGGGGAAGGTTTACAGTTCAAAACAAACCTAGATCTCCAAGAGAAAAATGGTTACGAGCTGGGAAAAATGGGGAAGAGAAAAATGGTTACGAACTGCAACCAATTCCAAAAATTACCAGCCACCACTGATGGTAAGTTTAAGAACCCTGTCCTTTTCTACAATGTGTGTAGTGCCATCAACTCACGACAACCCTATGAATTAAAGTACTGGAACTCTGAAAGAAACATCAAAGAGAAAACGGCATTAGCAAAACTCATCCTTGCTACATAGGATGAAATATCATGCTAACACCAATGTGGACTCAAATCTGAAATCAACTCTTGCTTTTCTAGGTTGTCTTGGGCATCTCACCACAGCAAAAGGGGGATCTCTGCTTTTTAAATTGTTCACTATAATCACTTTTAGTTTTGAGAGCCACTTTGTGCATCTTAGGGTGGAAGGACAGAATAAAAAGAATATTTTTTCTTGTACTTAGCAGGGCTGCCAACTTCCACGTGGTGGCTGGCAACCCCCTGTGATTACCATTTATGTTGGCGACAGAGCTCAGTTCACCTGCAGAAAATAACTACTTTGGAAGGTGGACTCTAAGACATCATACCCTGGAGAGGTCGCTCTCCTCCCCAAACCCTGCCCTCTCCAGGCTCCACCCCCAAAATCTCCAGGTGCTTCCCAACCTGGAGCTGGCAATCCTACATATGTAGGCGTAACTGGAATCATTATCAGAGGGCTTCGGTGAAAACCCAAACGGCAACCTTGCGGCAAAAGCCCCGTGCTGAGATTGCAAAACAATCACCTGATATTTGCAGCACTTCACATTCACCCTTCTCACAGTAAATAGCGGCGATCGCAGAGAGCTCCTCCCGAGCCACCTCAGACATGGCAGAAAACTGGCGCCTTCTCTTCTCCGGCAGGCAGGAGGCCGAGCAGAATTTAGAGAGGCGCTTCCCCTTCCGCCAGCAATGAAACAGAGGGTTGAAAAGAAGCCTCGTGTGAACACAAGGGGGCGCTGCGCACCCTTCGGTTCCTGCTTTAAAAAACGAAAGTTACCTACGCTGCATTGCATGTACACTCTGATCCCCACGTTTATAAACCCTGTTCAGTGATGGGAACAAGAAACTGCGTGAATAATAATCGTGCATGCACTTGATGTGATAAACTGCAGCCAGTCCTTCCCAGCACAGCCAGTTCAGGGAAGCACTTTGAATATTAGCCTAAATGCGCCTTATTTTCTCTATGAAAAACTTCCTCTTGTGTGTCTCGCTCTTACTAAGCGTTCCTGAACACATTTATAGATTTTACCTTGGAGGGAGGAAGTCAATGTAAATGTCTTTTAAACTGACGTTATCTAAAGATACCGAGATCCCTACGCAGAAATTGCTGCACTCTGACATTTGGAAGTCATCTCACCAGACAGCAGAATGTCAGTTTGATATTTTTCACACTGTGCAAATACCAGCTTCATGTCAAAGATCTAAATCCCATCTAAATGTAATAAATTTCCTTGTAGATGCAGACGTGTGAAAATGCTAAATATTTAAATTGGAGGTGAATGTCTTTTCTTTTACAGCTTGGCTTTCATCTTGTATGATTACTATACTGCAAGTCGAGTTTTCCATTTTTTATTTCTCTAACACTGAGATATTTGAAAATTAATATTAATCGTCTGTCTTTACTACCCTGTTTCCCTGAAAATAAGACGTAGTGGAGGTTTTGCTGAAGTGCTACATATAAAGCATCCCCCGAAAGTAAGACGTTGCAAAGTTTTTGTTTGGAAGCATGCCCGTCAAACAGAACACCAGAGCATGCAGCTGTGGAGCGGAAAAGTAAGACATCCCCTGAAAATAAGACATAGCACATCTTTGGGAGCAAAAATTAATATAAGACACTGTCTTATTTTCAAGGAAACACGGTAGTAGCACACCAGTGTGGAAGTGTCGGCCATGGATCCCAGGCATGCCAGAATTTCATACTTACAGAAGGCAACTGGGTTTAAATGAGACACCAGTGTGGTGTGCTGGTTAAGAGCAGTGGCCTGTAATCTTGGGACAGGGTTTGATTCCCCAATCCTCCACTTGAGTGGTGGGGCCCTTATATGGTGAACTGGATTTTTTTCCCACTCCTTCACAAGAAGCCTGCGGGGTGACCTTGGCCTAGTCACAGTTTGCTCCAAACTCTCTCAGGCCCACCTACTACATCACAAGGTGTCTGGTGTAGGGAAAGGAGGAAAAGAAGTTTGTAAGCCACGTTGAGACTCCTTAAAGGGAGAGAAAAGCAGGATATAAAAACCAACTCTTCTTCTTCAACTGTCCAGCCTCCTTGATAAGATCCTCCTTCCTAGTCCAGCTCTCCAGGGTTAACAGCCTCCAGACTGGGCTGGAGTTTTCCCAGATTTACAACTGGACTCTAACTGAAACCAAGGGCTACTTCAACACATTCACATTAAGCAGGATAAAAAATTGAGACCCAGGGTCACTCGTTGCAGAGTATAATGTCAGAGAACATATGGCAAACACATACACTGCTGGTAACATTACTTGAAATTGGAAGCCCTTCGTTACTCAATCCTTCCCACCTAGGGAATGCATCACACTTTCCACACAGAAACTTATGCAAGCTACACTTTCACAGTTTAAACACTTGCATACCATTCTATCTGCTGTTTGTTTATTCCAATTGTATGGAGTCTATGGACTATGAATAACTTACGATGACACTTGCATACCAACATTAAACATACTTCAACATACAATAGGGCTTTTTCAAAATCAAAATATATCCAAATGGATTAGGACAATCAAAATTTAAAATGTCAGAAATAATATGTACCTGAATGAACAATCCTAAACAGGTCTGCCTGGCAGTAAGTCTGATTTTATTCAATATGGCTTCTTCCTACAAAAGTCTTAGTAGGTGTGCAAGTGCTCTGAAGAAGCGTTCCACTTATTTGATGAAACAAGAGGGCAAAAACTATGCCATAGATTGTGTAATGCCACACTGGATAAACCATTGTTGGGAGTTGCATTTGAAATACTGCTATTATATTTTAAGATTTTTTGTATCCCTCCTCTTGGCAAAATTTTTATACAAAGAACATGCGTCTTTTTCTTTGCAAAAACAAACCATACTCTGTGAAGGTCAGAGCAAATTAAAGGTTGTAAATACAGTTTTAATCTTTTTCTTATGGCTTCTGAACTTCAGGAGTATCTGATGTCCTACCATGACATTTATGGTGTTAATGCAATCACAATAGCTAAGCTCCTGGAATTAATTCATATTTACAATTTGAGAAAGGTCAGATTTAAGACAAGCCCATCTGCATCTTCATGAGTCTCACCTGCACGTTTTGTTTCACATCTGTCATTTTCATATTAAAAACTTGTTTCTGAATTTTGCAAGGTGAATTATTTAGAGACGGACAAATGGCACTTGGGTGTTAATGTATTCCTAAATGGAGTATAAAAGCGAATGAGACATCTAAACAATAACTATGTGTCACGAGTCTCAACACAAGCAGAGTATGATCCAACAATTTCTGTCTCTTTGAAGCAGTAGATGCAGTTTCACAAGAAAATATGTCTCAAGCTGTTTTTGTTTGAAATAATAATGGCAAACACCTTTGCTAAGGTCTGCATTCTTCAGGGAACAATACAACAAGTTTGGAATCTTGGAAGTCAAAGCATAATGTCTTAGAACCTTTTTGCCAGCGATTGAAATATCCCCATAGGTGGAGACCTGTATTCTCCCTAAATCTCACTACACTAAGGGTCCTGACTTTAATGGATGTATCTTCAGAGACGCAGAAGGTACCCTTGATCAAGTACAGGAACTTGACTGACATCAGGACCCTTCTTCCACTCCATGCCCCCCTTAAGAATCCTGTCTTGGATTGTGGAACAAAAAAAAGCATATACCTAACTTTTGCTCTTATTTGACTTTGTTCGACATAGTTCTGTTGCAAGAAGCCTGGTCTTCCCCTGTGGTTGGCCTATCTGGTTTTAATTCCTATGACTTGCCAGTTTTTAAAGTCCACTCAAAAGGGAGACCCAGATGTTACCCAGCTTAACAGTGTAAGAACTTATTTTTAGGGAATCTCCACCAGCTGCTAGGAGTGTAACAGCACACAAATATCTTTAAAGTAGCGCTGGGGAAAATAACTCGGCTTGGCAATGTGAGAGGCAGGTTGGGAGGGGATCTTTTTAGACTATGTATACCAGAAACGGCTTGAAACGTATCTGCAGAGAATTCACAAGAGACCAAATTGCAGTTTAAATGTTTTTATATAAATTTTGTTTGCAAGCAATCATACAGAGAGACGTTAAGGCACATACACACAGTTCCTAGGTATATAAACACAGAGGAAAGAGATAGGTTGGATGATAGAAGGGAGTTGGGGAAGCAGGGGACTTATACGTTACCTAAATCAGCTGATAGTAGAAGGCAAGGACTTATACGTTACCTAAATCAGCTGATAGTAGAAGGCAAGGATTTCTATGCCAGCACAGAAATCCAATGCGAAGGACAATATCGTGTCTCACACCAACACGACCAAGAGAGGTTCAGGCTAGTATTGAGCACTGAGCTTAAGGTGTATAGCTCTTTTATAGGGTGGATCGCTGGTTTGGCGGGAACCTCAAACTTAGGTTTTGTTTCTCTGAAACTGCTTGGGGCTTCTTGCTGGACTTGAGGGGCATGAGCTAATTAATCAGCTCTATCTATTGTTTCTGCTTCCCGGGACAATGGGGTCAATTGGTCCTAGATTATATCAGTGATACCATGAATGGTTTATGCAGAGATACTTCCTACAGTCTCTGCCTTCAGTATTCAAATTTGGCTGAGGCTGAGTGATTTAGGACGGGACCTTGTTGTTAGGGAGATCATATCTAAAGGTTGGGGAAATGCAAAGAAGAAGCAATTGTTTGTAAACATGTTTTTCTCAAGAGCACAGTGGCTTCCAAAAGCAGCTTATTGAGGTGTGGTGTTCAGGAGATTTGCAGATTCCATTATGTCAATGGAGTACTTTGGCTGGGTAAGATAATCAAAGATATATGTCCTTGTTGTGAGGCATCCAAGTTGTATCATTGTAGTAACTCACAAATCTAATCTCTGCAAACAGACTGTTTTGCCTTAGGCTTGCTCTCAGTTTGGATACTCTGCTATCCACCCATTCAAACATGAAACTGGTATTTTGTAGCACACAATATGAGAAATAATATGAAATCCAATATTTCCTAAGGCAGGGGATGAAGGCCATGGTAACACAGAGCTGGCCTAGCGTTCCTAGTTGCAGTGAATCTCAAAGCTTCCGACAAGTTTCTCCACTCGTGTGACCATGTGGCGCAAGCACTTCTTTTAAAATTGGACTCATCTGCAGTGTGCTGTTAGTTAATGTATATTTCTCGCCCTTTTCCTTTTCTACGCAGAACAACCATATTGTTCAACAATTTGATAACAATCTCTCTAATCTTTGCCAATCATTCCAACCCGATAAATTGATCATTGCAGGTGATTTCAATGCCAGAATTGGCAAAGATGAATCCAACTTCCAACTACTAACTAACCTGGATTCAGATCTCCTACCTGGGCACTTCTCTCTTCCAAGAAGTTCGAGAGACTATTTAACTAATGCTGCTGGCAGTAGCTTCTCCGAGATGTGTTTACAATTTAATCTAGTTCCTTTGAATGACTTAGCTTTAGTCATAGGTGTCAAACTCGTGGCAGGGGATGGTGGGAACTGTAGTCCATAACATCTGGAGGGCCGCAAGTTTGACACCTGTGCTTTAGATGATAGTAAAGGGGAATTTACATATGTCTCCTCTCTGGATAACAGTGTAATTGACTATGTAATAATTCTGTGCTCTGATCTTGGGAACATAACGTCTTTTACAGTCGACTATGAACCCTAGAGTGACCATATGTCCCTAGTGCTCCTTTTTGAACTAGGACTAAATGGCCCTAAAACTGACCATCAGTTTCTCGTTTCTATCCCAAAAATAGTGTGGAAAAATTATTCTTTCAAGGAAACTGAAGCCCTTTCACATAGTGCCCACCTTCAGAATTTTGATTGAACCTTCTGAATACACCACCTTCAGAAAAAATCTATCATACAGTTTGAGCCACTAACTCAGAGCATTGCTGATGCCCTTGCAACTCAAACCTGTAAGGTTGGGAAGGGCAGCCCATAACCCCAAATAACTATAGTTACAGGGAGTGTACTGCCTTAAAGTGGCAACTCCAACAACTGTATAGCAAATTTACTAATGCAGTTTACAAATTAGTTTCCTTCCTGACACGAGAGACATTTGGTTCTTTTAAACCAAATCTTGCTTTACTCTTTCAGGAAAAACAGGCAGTTTGTCAGCCCCACCTGCACTTACTTATCGTTCTATCATATTGAAGGATACCAAGAGCTTTTGGTCTTTAGTTGCTGGCCACTCACATTCAGCTGCTCCAACAGCAACAATAGACCCTCTATCTTGGTATAACTATTTTAAAGAGTTGTATGCCTCTGATGGGGGTCCCCATATTACATCTTTTCATGTATCCTTAACAAATACTACCAGTTGGGACCCCGTTTCTGAAACCTGGATTAGAACCCTAGTAGAACAGCTTAGATTGAGAGTTGGGCCCCTGGCTCCATGCCTCCCAACTGAGACAATGTTTTATTAATTGGTGGGAAATTAGCTTTCCCCTAGTCCACAATAGTGAATAACCTAATGAAGATCCCTATTTCTCCGGTATGAATAAGCAAGCAATTAATTTTGTCTCTTATTTTGATGGGCCATAATTAGTCTTGTCCTGGAGAATTTCAAGAATTGCTGCCAAATCCTAAATACCTGTTTTTAGAAGAGCACAACCTAGCCAATGTTATCAATGTGTATTATTACAGGCAGTCTAAGGACAGTTCAAGCACCTCACTAGAATGTATTGAGGCACTAGCCTGGAGAGATCAGTCGCATAGCAAAATTTATTTACAGGAGAATTCAACACCCACAGACCAGGGTTAAGAGCACATTCTAAAAGGCCCTATCACAGCTTTCCAAAGGCTGTTAATAATAAACAAGCTGCCTTTGCACACAGCTGGTTTTCCAATCATTCTCCAACTCAGTAGAGCCATTCACTTGAAGCCAAGGCTCTTCCATGCCTTCCTATTACATCCCAGCTCCAGTAGCCTCATTACTGATAATCAACAGACTCAGCTGCAACCAGATAGCCCCGAATCCCAGCACTTAAAGGAATAGCAGCATGCTGTGGGGTGGGAGGGATACAGTAGGATTTTATAGGAACTACTCCACATACCTAGATCTCAGCAAGCACAAAACCTGTCAAAAATCTAGTCCATCTCAATCCACTTTTCTCATTAATATACTCTAACTATTCCTACTAAATGAATAACTTTTCAAAGAATCTGTAAGCCTGGAAATCTGAAAATCCAGTTTTATAGAATGTTTTGCCTATTTCAAAAAGCTGTCAATAATAGTGGTGATATCAGGAGGCTACAACACTATAGTGGTGACACCAAGAGACTACAGACATTGGATGAGGTAAAAAATAAACTTTATTTTCTTTCTGTTTAAAGCCAGGAAGCATCATATAACATATGGGTGACTCCATCTATATACAATGAAAATATATACTAGATTATTGGAACCTTTTCCAGCAAATGTATCTTGCAGAGGTGTGAATACTGATCTGACATCATCCATCAGATGCAGTGGCCATCATGAAAAACAGAATTAGTTTTCCATTTCTGAAAAAAAATGTGTCTACAATTTAAAAATCAAGGCTTTAAATTATTGTAGTGATATGTAGTCAGTTATCACACATTAACATCTGCTTGATGATTAAAAGTTGCATTAGTGATTTTGTCAGTAACATACAAACCTTTGGTGGTTCCCCCAATAATTTCCTCAACATTTTAGCATATATTGCTCTTTCAAAGATTTTTGAAAAGATTCTTCCAGCAGAGATGAGAAGAGACAAAAGTTCACATACAACAGCCATACAAAGGATTATTCGAAGCAGTATTGTGGCAGCTTAAAACAAATTCATGCAATTTTGCACAGAAATGTCACAAATTAAGTCTTTTAATCCAGTGTTCATTTTTTGGTTATCCACTCTGTGTATAAAGCACTTGTTCAGAAGTAATTTCATGCCTCTAACTGGAGTGCATTTGTTTCTTCAAAAGGTGCTGCAAGGTCCTTCCTCTTGTTTTGCTGCCACAGCCTATCCTGGCTACTTTGCTGGGAGCAATACTGATCCACAACCCCCTAACAAACATTTCACCTTCTGCTTTTCATGTTCTCTTCTTTTTCAAGCCAGACAGGAGGGTAGTGGGAATTGTGAGGACAAAAGAAGAGTACAGCCATCACAACGGTGTATAGGATGCAAAAAGGAGCACAGGAAAAGCCAAGGTTGCTGACCAAGAATATCCAGCTGCAAAGGGTCGAGATGGGACCTAGGCATAGCTCCAGCAAAGCATTTGTCTGGAAGCCCTTTTTACCACCCCAGCCTGGTTTGCAGTTAAATTTGGATTTAAGCATTGAAAAGCTCATCAGCATTCACACAAAAGTGAATTTATAACCACAAAATTATTCAAAGGCAACTCCTAACAAAATCCAGTCCAAAACAACCTTTTGTACTGCACAAGTATCTTTGATGTTGGTATCTATTAGACATCATTCTTCATGTAAGTGAATCCTACAGGTTCACCTAAGTGCACAGGCTAACACTTTACTGATTTTTTAGAAGAACATGCACAGAAAATGTTTCAGATATGGCACCTTTAAATTACGTGTTTCCAAGAGGAACCAGTTTCTGACAGCCGCCCTTCCTTGCTCAGAGTCCAAAAGTTCTAAACCATATGCTACCTGGTGAAGTATATATGACATGAAAAAGTCGATACGCTAATTCATTTACCACAATGCTCCTTGTAGTACTGAACATTTAAACTTATTATTTAAAGAGCAAAGTATTTCAAAACAGACATTAGCAAAGGGTTGTGGGGGGGTTTTTTTGTCAAACTCTACCTCAACTTCCAAAAAGGCAGGATGTCAAAACTGTCAAATAGTTGATTTCTGATTGTTTCTAAAAAAAATGCATTTGTATGTAAACCATGGATACTTTCTGCATATGTACATACAATCTATTTAAGAGCCAATGTGGTATAATGGTTAAGAGCAGCAAACTCTCATCTGAAGAACTGGGTTTGAATCCCTACTTCTCCTCATGCAGCCTGTTGGGCTAGCCACAGTTCTCTCGGAACTCTCAGCCGCACCTGTCTCACAAGGTGCCTGTTACAGAGGGTGTGGGAAGGGAAGGTGATTGTAAGCTGCTTTGAGACACCTGACAGTACAGAAAAGCAGCATATAAAAATCACCTCTTCTATTTTTCATATAAAAACCACCTCTTCTTCTATTGTAGGGCTGTCTCTTCTTCCTGATGCATACAGATTCCATATGTCTTCCACTTGTGATCAAATGTAACTAAGTGTCTTCCACTTGTGATCAAATGCCGGGGGGAGGGGGAAACACACATACACACTGTATTATTTAAACAAAGCCCTGATTAAAGTAACGTAGTTTGTCCCGGAATAGCTAGCACAATGCTGTTATATAGAACTGAAGTCAGCATGAATTTTTATTCAAGACCAAAGTAACACAGTTCTAATATTGTTTTCCATAGGGTGAAAGTTTAGTTACGAAGTCCAGCGCCACCAAGCCACCTTCATCCTGTCCCACACAGCAGTTAAGGAATCAAAAGCTGGACGAACATCCAAAATGGTAAACTGATAGTTCTTATCAACTTCCCCTCCATCATAATAATCAATAACATATCTGACTTCTTTTCCACAGCGTTCAATAATCCAGTCATGCCTATCAAAAGGCAATTCATACCTGGAAAGAAAGACAGTTTTTAGTGATACTGCATGAAGATCATCACCAAAATTATAGAGGTATCACATATTAAATGTTAACAAGTATTCAGATGCCCATCTGCCTCAGACTTTAAAGACTTTCTATTACGAGCAAAGGCAGTTTTTCTTCATAACATACCCCATCCAGGAGCGTATTCTGGCTCTTGGTGAATATTCCTTAGCTTTACCTCCAAACCGAACAAGTGTCGGTCCACAGGGGCACTCCCTGAAAAGCAATTTCAGACATACATGGATCACCATTCTAAGCAAAACAAAAATGGTAAAGAAACATAAAGCCCAACATCCTATCCTTCCATGCTGACCAGATTCCATCACACACTCCAAAGACAAATGTTTCCCTCTTACCAAAGTTATCTGTTACTTCAAGACTTCAAATATACTCACCTAGCATGAAGTGCTTCCCATTTTAAAATTTCCTTCCAAGCTTGCTCATTATTCTGATTATGAATCTTAATAATATTAGTCATATCTTCAGGTTTTATGTCATCATCTTTCCATCTCCATCTAAAGATAGCAATATTGAAGACATTAGAAAGTAATTTCTTCAAGGTTGTTCTGAATATTTTAATCTCCTCTAATTAAAAGAATTCATAGGCTGAAATCATGTGCAAAAAATATATATACGCACACTGTAACTAAATATTATTTATTCCAAGTAGGCACCAAATGCAACTATGTGCAGTCTCCATTTTAGGAATCCATTACTTTCTCCTTTTCTTCTGGCACTCAGTGCACAGAGCCACCTGAAGCCAAGTGAAAAAGCAAGGTACTAATATTTAAGTAAAGCTGATTATCAAATTCATACTGAGGAAAGAAACTTTGTGGATTGGGTAAAAATCTCCGATGCCTGTCTGCTCATACACACCCCATATTGTCTACAAATTCTTCATATTGATTGTATTTATTTAAAACATTTTTATGCCACCAGTGTCCACAAGGCAGTGAACATAAGAAAGATGGGCAGCCCAATCTGGGGAGGGAGGGGAATCGGCTCTTGGGAGTCACAACAAAGCCATGCCAGCATGTTTGTACACCCCCTGGTGTAAGTGGAACTTCAGCCAGTAGTGAGGGGAAATTGTGAGGCAGGTGGATGCCATGGAGCTCCGGGGCACCTGACCCTGAAGTGCCAGCACTCCACACAGCCACGTCAGCCTAAAGTTGTAGAATTATAGACCAGTGTAAATGGGGTCATTCCAGGGGTGCTGCTGACTTCAGTCAGCTTCCACTGGGCTTTCATGCCGAGAATGCCCATAGCGCAGTCCTCAATGGAGTAAGTCCGTTCCTTCTATGAGTCTCTTCGAATAGCAGGACAGATTTTGAATTTCCCTCCTGCCAGCCCCAACCGGAACCGCTGGTGAAGAGTAAGGTAAGCCTTCCCTTTCCTTTGGTGGTAGGATAGCAGACAGCAGGGAGACCGCCTCACACACTACATCACACTGGCTGCCAACCTGCTGCAAAGACTGAAGAGGTCTTTGCTCATTTATTCAATTGCTTGTGTGATGGAAAGTCCACACTGTAGACCTGCCTAGATTCCAGTACTCATACACAGTATGTTTAAACAAATGAATAGTAGTTCCTGGACTCAAATCTGCCTGGAAGTCATGCCTCCCGACCTAACAACCTTGGCTGCAATGTGCTCAAACATACACTGCAATCAGTGTATCATCAAAGGCTTTCATGGACGGAATCAGCTGGCTGTTGTAGGCTTTCAGGCTGTGTGGCCGTGGTCCGCCAGTTTTTGTTCCTAATACTTCGCTCACATCGATGGCTGGCATCTTCAGAGGCATGTCACAGTAAGATGTGTTCATCTCTGTGACACATTTTGGAGTGATTGAGTGATTGGGTACACATTTTGTCCACCTCACGGTGATGTGAGGCTCAGCAACTCCACCCAACCACATGCTAATGCAATTGCAAATGAAAGCGATTGCAAATGCAACAGCAATGTAAATGAACTCCACCAGACACATGAAAAATGTGTTTCACCTGCTTGTGAGGTGGACAAAACATATATCCCATCACACAATCACTCCACACTGTATCACAGAAAGAACATATCTTACTGTGACATGCCTCTGAAGATGCTAGCTACAGATGCGGGAGAAAACTACCAGACCAAAGCCACACAGCGTGGAAAACCCACAACAGCCAGAGATCTCAGTCCCTTGGCAAAAGCAGCAATGTGAGGACTTGCTTGTATAAATGAGCTTCCATAGATCCAGCACCACAGGAAGATCCTTCATATCACCTCAGTATCTTCTTATCATCCCACTAATCACTCGTAACGTTCTCTTTTGTGGAGAGGACATCTAGCCCTCGTCCACTGATAAACCACCGGTTTTTGTAAATAAAAAAATAGCTGACTTCTCACCCAAAGAACTTACAATCTACATTCTGACAGGAAGAAAATGGGGAGAACAGCAACAAGAGGAAAAGGCAACAAATGAGCAAATGAGGTGGCACGTGCACAAGCGCATGCTCAGACCACTTGTCCGGTGTCTTTTCACCATCACGGCAAAACTGCAACTAGCTCCAGTATTGGGACTGATGAACTGGGGCTGGATGCAGTTATCACACATGAATGAAAAAGCACTCTGCACGTGTCCCAAGGCATTCCTCAACAAAATTAAGAGCAAAAGTACTGCCAAAGAATCTGAAAAAACTAGAACATAACTCTATTCTTATTCCACTTACCCTTTCCTAAGCATTGCATTCCAAAACATTTGTTCTGAAGGATAAACCCAGTTTTGTTGAGAAAAAGTTCTAGGAATAGTAGACTCTTCTCTTGTGGTAGACAGTGCAAATGGTTGACCAGGGGATGGCTGTTGATTAGGGGATGGCATCTAAAAAACAACAACAAATGGAACAGGAAAATGAGAGTAGTAGTAAGTATCTGGTAGAACAGAGGAAAAATGTGGATTTTAACAGTTTGGGTTTTTTAAAAAAAAGAATCTAGCTCATGCCCCAGCAAAATGTTAATCTAGTTCCTTCTGCAGGCATTACTTCAGTCTGGCTTTATTGTTTCCTAGGCTTTCCAAAATTCCTTCTCTTTACATCCTGTTTGAGGATATGTTAGCTATTAATTTTCCTCATACAAGAATATCTGCCAAACAGTAGAGGCTTCCAGTGGACTTGTCTGCTGAAAACTTCAATGCTCTATTGCTGACAGGATGAAAGTCATGTTTTCCTAGGCTAGGGTACCAGAGCCAAAGTAATATGTGGCCAACTCCATAATGAAAGTCTTTGAAATGGCTTGAAAATGAACTGCTGGAATGATATAAAATTTTGAAATCCTGCTGTTCAGTATCCTAATTCTTCATCAGAACATACAATGTAAATTGCCTGCTTGGTCCTGAATTAGTCAACTTTCACCATTTCCTTTTATGCTTGAATGACACTCACACTATGAATGCCTTTAAAATAAATGTATACTATTTTTAAATGCATTATTGTGCCATTGCATTAATCATTGTGATGTTGCGACGGCACCCCCTTCACCTTCTATATTACTTTAGATTAGGAATCCACTCACTGACCAGACTTGTCAGATTTTCCCGCCTTTTCTCTTCGGGGATTGAGCTGCTTCAGAAATGGTAGGGTTTGGTGACAAGAAGCTCTTTCCCTCAGCCCTATTATACTTCCCGTAAGGCAAAGGTTACCCATTGGCTTTTTATCCTTTCCAGGCACTCTGCTTAGCTGATTTGTTTAATACAGAGTTTAAACATGGAAGGGGAACAGGATTCAATTGACCAGATGATATTTATTAAAAACATGACTTGCCAAGTCTCCAAGGATACTGACAGAAACAGCTAGGGTAAGAAACAAGTGTCCAAAGAAGGGGGAGGGGGAACTTGTATTCGAAGAAGAAAAAAAGTGCAGCAGGATCTGATTTATGGTACCTTCCACAAGAATTAGTCAAGATGGCTACGTTTTCAATCAGAATTACATTAAATCACATGCATTAGTATATATTAGCATACATTTATCAAAAGTGTTCTAACCTACTTGCAAATATGCTATAGAAAAATTGAAGAATAGCAACTGTTTTAAAAATACTACCAGTAGGGCAATTTCACAAATGGTAGCTCTAAAGAAAGTTGCCTATTGAAATATACTACTTATTGAAAACAGCTCAAATGGACAAATACAGTTTCTCAGAACAATGCCAACGTGGATACTTGTTTCAGCCCAAAGGCTAGGGCTTGTCTAAACTGCAGGATGAACAATTCATGTTGTTCTCAGTTCTGCTATGTTGTTATCATACACACATATCAAAATATTAAGCCTTTATAAATTTGATTTAAGAACTGTAACATGTGCATCAAGATAGATGTTGCTTTGTAAGGAGTTGAAAGTAGCACTTTTACATTGGTAAGAAAAAGAAAGTCACCATGTTGCTGGGATCAAGCTTCTCATGCATTTGAGACTTCACAGGGCATTCAATATATTCATATGCTCTTTCTTGATGCACAGGACAAGAAACGTGGTGTCTTTCATCAACATTTTCAGCTGATTTCATGTGCATTGGGCAACCTAAAACAAAACAAGCATGTAATTATGAAACTGAACTAGGAGCTTTATCTTCCATTAATCCCTTAATTAAAACTTTACTCCTGCTGCCATATATACAATACCAAGTAGTATGCCTGGGAATAGATTTAGCAAAATAATCTTTATGGTACATGGTTGGGAGATATTTGGAAGTACACTTTCTGGAGGATTTCTGTGGTCTTGAACTACAGTTCTTTTCCTTTCTCAGTACTGGCGAGGAAAAGGATGGGGGAAAGTAGAATTCAGCAAACAAAAATCTTTCAGGAACCTGTGCACAGAATCAGGTCAGCCATCGCAAAAAATGAGGGCACAGACATTGGAGTACCTATTGTCCATGTAACTGCACTCTCACTACAGAGTCAAAGCAAGCACAAAGAAGTATTCTCTGCAACTGTTTTCTACCCTTGGGTCAAGGCCGCAACAGGAAGCAGAGCATAAGGCTCTCATCTATTTTTGCCTAAAAAGAAAAAGAAAAGGAAGACAGCTACGAGTGTGACCGAATGGTCAATAGTATTCTTTCTCAAACCAAACATATAGGCCAGAGTCACAGCAGTGTAATTTCCCATTCAGATGCTTTTACACAGAACGATTGCTGTTTATCACACTAGAATGGGAAATTACTGATCTAGTGTAAAACTCAGAACTACTGAATAAGTTATCTGGAATTCTGGACTAACTTTTCAAAATTAAGAATGTAAGAAGATACTTGCTTGATCAGTATCTTCTTGGTTCATTTAGTTCAGCTCTTTCAGTGGTTCATTTAGTTCAGCTTCCTGTTTCACACAGTGGCCAACCAGTTATCTAGAGGGCCAACAACAGTGCATAGAGGCCTTTGCTTGATGCTGCCTCTTAGTACTGGTGGTCAGAGGTTTACTGACTTTGGATGTGGAGGTTCTCTTTTCTCACTGTGGTTAGTAGCCACTGACAGACATCTCCTTCATGAGGCTATCCAACACCTTAAAGCTGTCTGTTTCTGTGGCCATCACTTCATCCTCTGGATTTAATCACTCAATAAGTAAATAAATATTTCCTTTTATACGTCCTGAATCTACTGCCTGTCAACTTCACTGGATACCCTCAGGTTTTAGTATTTGGGGAGAGGGAGAAATGTTCTCTCAGTCCACGCTCTCTACCCTATACACAATTTTATAAATTTCTATCATGTGCTCCTTTAGTTGTCTCTTTTCTGAACTGAAAAATCCCATTCTTCAGCCTTTCCTAATAGGAAAAGTGCTTCAATATTCTAATCATCTTCATTGCCCTCTTCTGTACGTTTTCTAGCACTGTGATGTCTTTATTGAGCTACAGTGACCAGCATATAGTATTTATTTCAAATGAGATCACAGCATAGATCTAAATATGGACATTGTAAGATTGGCCATTTTATTTTCAATCATGTTCCTAATCATTTCCAGCACAGAGTTTGGCCAGTTTAACTCCAAAGTCTCTTTCCTCCTCAGTCTCAGCAAATTCAGACCCCATTAGCATATACTTGAAGTTGGAATTTCGTTCCGATGTGCATCACCTTATACTTACCTACACTAAACTTCATATGTTTTATTGTTGCCCATCAAGCGCACACCCACAATTTCTACACAGTGGGCAGGTAATCAAACATGTGGAACTCCTTACAAAACACTGGCTATACCCCCACTCCCCTGCTGGCTTTCTAGCTTCATAATTGTTCTGGTTGTTTAAAGGAGGTTTAGGTTTGAAACAGGACGCTCACTTGAGTCTGTGCAGATTTCCATAGCAGGAAGGATAATGCAATACAATGCCTTCCTAACTAATGTGGAATCTGTATGTCCTTTTTAAGAAATTCTGATTAGTGGGGCACTCTCCTGCTCTCCCTTGACCTCTCTTGCTCCCCAGTTCGAAGACCTGTTCCAAAGTTCATTACGCAACCCACCCTCCCACCCAAAAACATGTGCACCTTTTTTACAGAATCAGACCTCTAATGAACTTTAATGAAAAGCAGCATTTCTGTAGCATTTCTCCTAAAGAGCTGCAGAACAACAGCAACTCAAACAGATCAGATTTCTCTACTCAGCTACCACTGAAGTCAGAAATTTGATTTCAGGTTAATAGCTGGCTAATTTTTCACTTGAACAGCTGATACACCTGGTTGAAAAGAAATCTTAGTTTTCCATTTTAATATCAATTGCCCCCAACTTGCACATTTGTAGCCCAAACTCCTTGCCATATTAATACAGGGTTATAAGATGCAAATTCTCTGTATGCAAACCATTTTAGAACATTTTCTCAAATGTTATGTTTTAGCTTAGTAAGGGAGTTACCTTCCGTTTCATTCTGATGCATGGGACATTGTGAATTGGCTGTCTGAGGCTGTTCAGATACATCAGCTTGGAGTGCTATCGATGGAGAGGATGCAGACAAACCCATGGCAAATTTTTCTTCCAACTCAGATTTGGGGACAGGACATCTGAAATGCAAACAGAGCATATGAACACAGTTGGGGGCAGGACAGGATACAAGCAGGTAGGTGGATAACACTAAACACAATGACCACCGTTCTCCTGGACTTACCCAAGAAGAGTTGGGGCCAAACAATTTTGATAGTTCAATTTTTTTTAAAGGAAGAAGTGAGGAAGCCCAAGATTGAGGGGAAGGTGGGACTGGGGCATAAAATCAATCAGGGAGGCTAGATGTGGGCATAGGTGGCTGTCAGTGGGTGGGTGGGTGGGGAGGAACCAATAGAGTATTTCTGCAAGTTAAGTGAAGCCAATTTAGAATCCGCTTGAGAAAAAAAACTTGCAGTAATAGCACTGGTGAGAGATAGTGTGGTGTAGTGGTTAAAGTGTCAGACAAGGACCTGGGAAACCCAGGTTCAAATTCCCACACTATGGAAACTTGTGGGTGACCCTGAGCCAGTCATGCACTCTCAGTCTTGACCCTGGTTAGTATTTGTATGGGAGATCTCCAGGGAATACCATGGTTGTGACACGGAGACAGGCAATGGCAAACCACCTCCAAAGGTTTCTTGCCTGGAAAACCCTACGGGTAGCCACAAGTCAGATGTTTCCAGACAATAGAAAAGTGCCTGTTCAAAAAGCCAAAAAGAAGCTAAGGAAAAACTGAAGCTACTTCTTTAGGGGGCAAAACACATGTGGAAAAGAAACGAGAACGTCAAAGTAGTGCAGGCCCAAAACCGACAAAAACCATGCATGCGGAATAGCCCTAACTCACAACAGCTTTTTTCACAATGTTTTCCTGAAATCCTTTACCTGGAAATGTCAGGATTGAACCTTTGATGTTCTACATGCAAAGAAGGTGCTTTTGTCATTTATCATGCTTAATGTTCAAGAACTCAGGTCTGAAAAAAAACCCTGCCATCTACCCTTGAAAGAGCCCAGAGTTCTATGGGGATGAAGGCAAGCTATAGTTGCTCCATAGAAAGAGAAAGGTCCCTTCTGTCTATAAATGTATAAGACATGCATATCATTTACTGTGTAATAAAAAAGGTGGGAAACCTGTTTATCTGACAGAGCTACAAAGAGAATAATGATTATATTTACAAGATCATGGAACAAGGAAGATCTAGAGTGCTGTTGAGAGATCTGGGAGAAACTGAACATACTCAAGGAAGTTTTGGGTAACCTGGGGGTGGCAGTCGGTAAAGCCGTAACCTCCAACTTATTGCTTCTGTGTAGACACAACATGTCATCGGCTGCTCCAGAAATGTGTAAATGCCAGGAAAGCCAAGTGGGAGCAAATTAGAACTTATTTTGCCAATCTTGAGATTATTGGCTGCAGGGGACTGGGGATCAAATGCCCTCTGTGGAAATATGTTACCAACCTCTGGATCCTTTCCAGTCCAGGTTCCATGCTGGTCATGGGGTGGAAACGGCCCTGACCACCCTCACAGATGACATCCGGAGACACCAGGACCAAGGTGGGTTGGTGCTACTGATATTATTAGGTCTTCAACTTGATCACCTACGACTTCTTGGCTGACTGCCTCGCTGGCATGGGGATTCAGGGGACAGCCTTGCAATGACTGTGTTCACTTCTCCAGGGCCAGAGGACAGCAATTGGTGAAAGAACCTCTGCCAACCATTCATTTGTGTGCAGTGCCCTGCAAGGGGTGATTCTCTCATCAATATTATTAAACGTCATCGTTGGGTTAATTCGGAGGTTTGGACTGGATTGTCATGAGTATGCTTCCATATCTGTTGATGGAGGATTACGGTGGGTGGGGGTTGTCCCAGTTCTGGCCAGTTGTTTGGAGGGCATGGTGGGATGGATGAAAGAGAGTTGCCTAAAGCTGAATCCAACAGAGATCATGTGGCTGGACCAACGTGGGTTGGATGGGGAGTGCCAGTTGGTGCCCCAGACATGTCCAGCTGAAAGTTATACTAATAAAGAGTCTGAGTGTACTTCTGGATACCTCTTTAACAATGGAGGCCCAGGTGGCACATGCGGTTCGTACAGTGTTCTCCATCTACGCCAGGCAAAGCAGTTGGTGCCCTATTTTTCCCAAACCAATCTTACCACAGGCAAGCAACAGTCACCTCCAGATAGTTCAGCATTATATTTTACTATTGGGTACCCTATGAACATCTTGGGCAGTCTCGATAAGTTGTGTCTTTTACATTTTTAAATATACAAAACACAATTCCAAATACATGAAATGAAAAATGTTAGCCCTGAGGAATATTTGGAAGACCCGGGTAGTTTCAGGGTCACCTTGTTGAACAGTGTCTTTAACGTGTATTTAACAGTTTACAAAAACTATTCCTGTTTTTATTCTGTTCGCCTCCAGACAGCTTCAGATTAAGATCTATTTCATCCTTCCCACAACCCTATGAGGCAGGTTAGTCCGAGAGAGTGCCATTGGATCGAGACCACGTGGAGAGATTCAGCACGGCTTCACCCTTGGTGCGTTAACCGCGTTGACATTCCAGTTACTACAGAGGCCACCTCTCATTCAGGGAAGAAAACACTTACACTGAATCGCTACACGCACTCAAGACCGACTTCTCCAGTTCTCATATACAGATACATTCACACGAACAGAGTCCCACCACTGTGTCACAGCTGGAGCCCCCAAACACCGACAATCCTGACACGGTCACCGTTTATCAGCGCAAAAACGAACACGCGTTACCTCCCAGTCAGCCTCCTTGGGCCCGGTCACCAGGAAACGCCGCGCGCGACCTCTCGCGAGAGTTCTGCGACTGTGCAAGATAGAATTGGATCCCGGAGGGTGGATTTGCGCGCGCGCGAGACGGGGCGGAGCTAGGGCTGTAGCGTTAGGAAAAACTAAGTTGTTGCCGTGGTAACGGTAGAGGCGGCTTTTCTTCGGCTGTGCCTTGATTATTCTTCTGAGTCAGCCGGATTCCGCACCACGCATTTATAACGAATTGCAATCGTTATAAATGAATTAATTTTCCATTTCTCAAAAGGGAAAACGAGTTCATTTATAACGGCTGCAACTCGTTATAAAAATGCTGGACGGAATCCATCTCAGTTGAAACCTGGCCTCAGTGTCAGCTGTGCAGCGACGTGCACATATCACTGCAAAGCCTCCCGCAGAACGCCTCACTGAGTTGCTTCGACAGTTCTGTCCCAGGTTCTGAGTTCCATTAGTCTACTCCTGGTTGGAAACAGAATCAACTCTCCCCGCCTCCACCACATGCACAAGCATTTTACAATCGTTGTAAGCAACCATGGTACTTTGACTGGTCACTTATAAGCGTCACCATGGCACTTTGACTGGTCACTTTTGGAACCATCAGTTCAATGCAGCAGAGCCACTTGTGGATTTTTTTGCAGAATGTCATTATCATATTACCTGAGTATGTTCCAGACATCACTGATGGGCAGCTGCTAAACTCTTTAATTTATGATCCAAAAGGAAGACTCAAGTTTGCAGATCCTGTCAGTTGCAGTGGCAGTTCAGACCACAAGAAGCGTATTCATTATGTCCAAAACATCCTGATGCAGAGAGCAACAGACATCCAAAAACACGTTACCTCATGTAAAAACTTACATGGAAGACTCTAAAAGAGTTCAGCAGTAAACAGGAAAAGGTTACAACAGTGCAATGTGATGGGAGGACTCTAATAATTGATGAGATGATGGTGGAATTGTCACACACACCTTCACCACTGCTGCTTTGATTAGGTTTATATTGCTCTGACAAATCAAAACTCAGTTATGTTTAATAGCTTGATGAGCCTCCTGGTTTTCTGGCTTCCAAGAACTAAAGAGAAAAAGGGGTTAAAATATTGATAGTGCGTCATGAACTACATTTGGTTTCATGGTTTAAGGATAAAGCCCTGCTTGTCATCATGATAATCTGCTAGTATAAAGCTAAGAAAGCTATTTAGTGGCAGAAAGCAATGGAAGTGTGATATGTAATTACACTTAGGCAGTAAACTGTAGGTCCACAGACTACTTTTTTTTTCTAGGAGGGAAAGAACCCATGTATATGATGGCTTTGCCTAATGTCAGTAGCTTGTTTGGGCTTGAATGCACTCTAAGGTCCTCCTTATACATTTCACAACCCTACTGTCTTATTCTTTTTGTGACCATCCCTGGCACTGCATCTAGCCTCATGCTTTTCATAATCTGAGTTATCAAATGTAGCCACCTCATATTTGTCTGCAACTGAATATTTGCCTGTTGATGATGGCATCATTTTTAACTTCCTTCCAGTGATGGTGCATATGGTCATTAGATACATTGAGGAACTTGTTGCTGTGGAGTTTAATTGTCCCAATCCTGTTTGCCTGCCAGAGGTCTGCCTTTTTGAACATCATCTTCCATAAAGGGAATAGCATAAGAATATCTGTATATGATCTCTATGTTTCTCCATTTGCAGCTGAAACCTGCCTTGCTAGATGTGTTACTCTTTTAGCTCTGGCTTGGCAAGTAATTTCCTTATCAATTAGAAGAGACAATAAGGAGTAGCCTTCCTTCTCTCTTTAGACTCTTTATGCAATTATAGTGCGACTCTTCTCTAAACCCATCTTGTATGTGAAAAGTGCAGTCCCAAATTATAGAGACCCCTTAGGGTTTTCAAGGCAAGAGACTAGCAGAGGTGGTTTGCCATTTTCTTCATCTGCATAGCGACCCTGGAATTTTTTACTGGTGTCTCATCCAAGTACTAACCAGGGCCAACCCTGCTTAGCTTCCCAGATCTGATGAGCTGAGCTAGCCTGGACCATCCAGGTCAGGACCACCTACCTCACAGAACCAAAAAAAAAAAAAGTTAACAGGAAATTTTTGAATTGTGTAATGAGACCTTCGCTTACAATTGGGAATAATCCAAATGCTATGTAATAAGGGACGGAATTGCAGGGCACCTTCAGCAACAGAACATAGTGTAAAGGCACTGACACAAGATTACTTTTTTTCTTTGAAAAATGTATCTGACAATTTGCTACCTTTGAATAGGATCCAAATTATGCCACTTCCTTCTGCCTCATGGAGATGCTGGCTCTGTACACGCAGAGGTTTTGGACTCACCCTTCAGGAAAAAAAACCTCTAGTTGTCCTGTTTTCACAGTTTTGAAGCATTTTTATTCAGAAGTTTCAAATGAATACCAAATAATGCCTATTATGGTAGGATTCAGATGGACACTTGCCATTTTAATAAAAGAATTCCAAAGAGAAATAACTGCATTCTTTTCCTTTTATTCTTATGTACCAGTACCTTGAATACACATGCAACTTATTGCTCATAGACATTATTGCATATAACCTCGAACAAGATCAGCCTACACATATTTTACAAAACAGCAAGGCTTTCAAATACCAGCAAAGTGCAAACTCATGTGTACGCCTCTCTCACAAGCAACATGTAAGACTAATCAAGCAGATGGTCAGATCATATTAAGTTCACAAATCGTACAGCCACTTCATTCTACGGAATCAATACATCTCTCCCCATTTCTTGTGCCATTATAATTTGAAGCAACATCACTGCTGTTATTGTAGGATATCAGTTTATTATGGATAGATTCGCAGATGTCATCTTCATTCCATCCCCGTATGGAATTTCAGTACCACCTTTATTAAACTTGTGCTATGATTTACTAAGGCCTCCTATCAGACTCTAAATTGCACTCTTTTTCCCAGCATTAATTTGCCGATCAGCAGTGCTTTTGATTTGTTGCATGGATTTTAATTTTGTGAATTAAAAGAAAACATATAACATTAAAACCAGCAGTACTGCCTGATACATGGATCACTTATTTTTTTTAAAAAAACAAACTTTTGGGAGAAACTTAAGAATGGAAATAACACCCAAATTCATGGGACTGTACACTGGAATCAGATTTCTGATTATGTTCCATAATACATTTCAACAACCAGCAGCAACTGCTTTAAAAAAAAACCTTTCTGCTCTACATTTTAAAATCTCACTTGTTCATTTGAAATATGTTATTCTGTAACGTTAAACCACAATCCCTATCGAATCTGATTTATGCAGTTCTAACAGTTTGTTTCTTCAAAGAGAGGATCTAACTAGGTACTTCAACGCTAGATAATTTTAGCATAGGAATGTATTACAGTACAATAAACAATTCTCAGGATTTTTTCATTTGTTTTCTAATATTTATCTTCTGGATACAAGGTGCCTGTACTCATATAATACCAGTTGGACTTTTAGCTTGATTTTTCAGGTAATACGAGAATACTAGTGCAAATATGCTCAAGTTCTTAGTTTTCCCACCAGAGGGCTAATAATTTGCCTTGTGATTTTAAGCGTTAAAAAAAACCCCAAGTATTTTATGATCATTATCAGTGAAGTCAAGCTAATACATACTTTTGTTTACAAAAAAATCACAGTTCCAAAAACATGTCAAACCCAAGTAACTAGTATGAGGATATATTTTGTTGCCTCATACTTGTTTTAAATCATTCATATAAGATATTGGAGGGCTAAATTGTAGTAAAGACTGACATGTTACAAAGGATTGTCAAGTTATCATTGTCTGGGATCAAAAGAGTTTATACTTCAGGTGTACACAAGGTCTTGCCTGCATGTACTGTGAATTTTAACCCCCCCCCCCCCCACACACACACACACACCAAATGGCAAGGCGGGCAGCTTTCAAACTAGCCACTGTTTAAAAAAAAAAACAGCTTACCATGCAGCACGGCAAAGAACAGGTCCCAAACCAAAACTGAATTGTACAATTGATTGTACAGTTGTACAATTTCTTTGCCACTAAGCAACAATTAAGGTTTTCTGCTATGCAGCAAAATGTAGTCCTCATCTGGGCCATTAAATCTGAATGTTGATAGCAATTTTTGTAACACTAATATATTTTGTTATTTCTGGAGACGTTTTAGGGGTAGTATTAGAATAAGACAAAAAGTGCGTAGTAAAGCTAAATTTGAGTTCTTTGTTATTTAGCCTTACATTAGGGATCTTTCTGATCATAAAAACTCCTTCGCTAGAGAGCCAAACTCAACCAGGACAGAAATGCTCATGCATTTTTGGTTGTTCCTCAGCCACAAAGTTCTAAAATGGACAAACAAGACTGTTTCTTCAAATTTAGGTACATGCTGAAGCAACATTTTTCTATAGATAAAACTGAAGTTATGGCTAGAACTGCAAAATAAAATGCTACCTGTGAAGTTGGTCCTATTGACAACTGGCAAGTTATTGGACTCAGTCCACCAAGAACACTTCTTGTGATATGCACTACCAAAATGGGTGCAAGATGCACAAGAAACCTCACTCCTAACACTTCAGTTCTAACCACACTTGCTAGGCAAGAACCACTGGACTCTGTGGGATGCTTTGTTAGTAAACATGCTTAGAGATGTGATGTACAAATCATTCAGAGGGCAATGGGAATTGTGCCCATCATTAGGTACTGCTTAATAATGATTTCTTCCACCAGCAAATTCAAACTTGCCATAATTATCTTGCCAACGTGGTTCCTGTTCAGACATAAATAACCATCCAGTGCCATGCTCCTGGGGAAAAAAATCAGAGGTGCCCATGGTTGCTTTTTAACATGAAAGATTTCAGGAACTTTGCATGTATAGTTTGACCATCAGTGTCATGAGTAGATGGGAAAGATGCACAAGCATTCTAGCCACTAAGCAAGGAAAATAGGGGAGTATATAATATGAGCCTTCAAGAGGCACTTGCCATAACTCAGCCAGGCTTCATCCTCCCCCCCTTTTTTTTGTCTTCGTGCCATCTCTCTACTCAGCGCATGATCTCCACATACACCCTCAAGTACACGTATAAAATTTATGTACAGGCATGTTTGTGAAGGTCAGAAAAATTATGTGGAAGGTTGAATGCAATCCAGTGGGCACACTTTGACCATTCTCAACCCTTCAGTATTATGCTATTTTGATAGTAAGAGTTTATATAATTGTATTATGAGAGCATTCTAAAATACACTCAATTGAAGATACACCCCTCAAACTTAAGGTAGGAGGATAGCAAAGAGTTTCCAATGGATACTACCAGAAAACATTCACTGCCATAGCATGCAAGTTCTCTTCATGGTGAATCATATCTTTAAAAAAAATCTTACGTTGAATGAAAGTGCACACTGCTTTGGTATTGTGTTAGTAAAGCAGTTTACCTTGTTTAAATAAAAGTGAGCTTTCTGATCATGCATCTTATATGTTTTTTTGGTGAAAATAGCCTAGCATGGTACATGCCAGTTCCTTCTACAAATAAGGAAGTTGTATTAATTCCAATATATATAGCATTTCAAATGTAAAAACTTAAAGAATATGCTCTCCTGCTCCAGTAAGTAAAAGGGAAAAAGGGAAGATAATAGTTTATTTATATCATTTTCCAGTAATAAACACTGCTGATTTAACACCGCTTATGAACCAAATCCATGAAGTCCATATTGATTTCAATACTCGATAAATAGCACTTTCAGTTATCCGAAAGGTTCAGTGTAGAAACACTTTGAACTTTCCAAGCTATAGGCTATGGTACAGGGAGCCATATGGAAAGTTTTTACAGATACTGTGATTTTTCAGAAAATTTATCTTCAGACTACAATCTTTACAACGCAACTGGAAAAAAACTGGATGAAGGCTTTAGCTGCCTAGTACACCTTTTGGCTATCAGCCAGCTATACTATATGTATGAAGGGCTATTTCAAATAGTACAACTGAAATGTGTGGAAGAGGATTTTCAGATGCTGCAAAGTACTGTCATTCTCTAGTCCAATTCAAAAGCAAAGTGAGTTGCAATGTATACTAATCGTGTTCTGCTGTAAACATGGGATGCTACATGATACTGTGTGGACAAACTGAGAAGCAGCTTTTGTCCTAATGCCAACTCCCAGAAAAATCAAAAGGCCACAGCCATTTAATTCGGCTTTGCCCACACACTAAACCAGTATGGATACAGATACTTAAAGGCCACCCCTGCTGATTCTGCCAGACACCCGCATACACATTTGGACTTCCTTGTTCAATGGGATTTGGTACCCACAACTGGATTCAATTTGTAGCAATCATTGTAACAGTAGTGAGGAAAGCGGGTCTTTCAGAGAAGAACAACATCCTTATCGCATCTAGGTGATTGTAGTGGTGGAGATTTACCACTCTGCTATGGCTGCTACATAGATAATGGGACCTGTGCTTGAAATGATAAATCTCAAAAAAGTTGCGTTGATCTTAAAAGTGTTCTGTGAGCAAAACAAGTCTGAACTGATGGACATGCACAGAAACCCAACCTTTCACAGCCCAATCCAAGGTGGAGCAGTAGAACAGTGGCTGGAGACAACAACGCAGCACTGCCTCCAAAGAGGCAATTCAGTGGTGCGGGCACTGAGGGGAGAATGAGAAACTCCTTTCTCTCCCAGGAAAACCCACAGAGGGTTGCACAATTAGTTCTAAACCAAAGCAAGAGGAGCTTCACAGTTAGTTCAGTGTTCCTGTATTGGTGAAAATCCATTTTCTTGAATATTGTTCTTAGCACATTAGATCAGGACATTACTTTCAGCGAAATTTTAAATGTAGGATTTAAAAAATATTCAGTCCTATTTCAACTGTTAGCTCAAGGCAGCCACTTTGCAAATAGCAAATGTATTAGAACCTGTAACAAGGCACTTTACTAAATCAGAAATGGCAAATCAAAACAAGAAGCCCAAACAGCACCCAGTACTTGTCAGCAGAGAACAGCTGTCTTATATCATGTAACAAGCCTGGACTATAAAAAGTATGGGTCATTCGCAATCATCACATTTCCACCAAGGGGGAAAAAGCAGATATTTATATTTGAATTTTTACAAGGTTTTTCTGTCCCCCATTCCTACCTTTTGGATAGAAAAATGACTATTTGGTAAATAATAGCTGCAGGCTGGTTCACACATTGATGTGTAGTAATTGATGACTCAGAGCTGAAAGTGTGAGTGGTCTCCACTGAAAGTCCAGTTTTCAAGGGAACCGGAAATCTCTTTGATGGCTTTTGAAATGTGACAGATCTTTCACGCATGAAAGTCACTACTTGTTTTCCCAGACCTTTAAGAAATAAACATGATTTGAACCGATGATGATTTGAAGTGGTTCAAATGACATGACAAAGGGGGGGGGGGGGCTACTTAAGATGACAGCACTCTTTATAATCTTCTAAGACCATGAGCTTGTTTACCAAGATACACAGAATTTGGAAAGGTCTGAAAAAGTAAAGAATCTGCAAGTTTTAGTAACACTTTCTTTATACCTATATTATCTAGTAGCCACAGGCTATTATCTGTTTCAGAATATGAATAATCTGTTGTATAAGATTTGCTAAAGCAGCAATAGGCCAATACACAATAGGAACATGAAGCCTGCTCAAAAATAAGAAGTCCAAACAGCCTGTGTTCCTGCATATTTTCATCAGTCGTAAAAATAAACACCATATTAGCAGCAAATTATGACACACAATATTTAAAAACTTTAAACACAAACACAAGTGAATATTTGATTATTTGAGAAACAGTTCAAGAATAAATACAGAAAGAAGAAAATCTGTAGGCAATAGAAGAGAATGTGTGTACAATTAACGCAACTATGTTTTTCAATAATTTTATCTTTACAAAGGCTTCCTTTCAGTTAGTCTTCATCATCAGCAATGCATGTTTGCAAATTTCTGTTAAAGGCTCCGTGACTTTGAAGAATAGCTGTTTTATGACAGCAATTAAAGTATGAGCTTTGTAAAGCTGCTGTTGAAAGGTAGAAAGAATTAAAGAAAAATGTTTTTGAAAGAAGTATAATTTGGTATCAGTGGGCAGTTTTTTCTAACATATTTTAAAATGAAAATGGAATGAAATTAGAAAAAGATTAAACTTTGCTTGACAAATTCAGCAGCTATTTTGATACTAATGTACAATCCAAACTTATTAAAGGTTTCTCGTTCATTAAGTTATACACCATAAAAATGTCTTAGTTATATGACAATACACTAAAAACATATACATGTCCCAACAGCCATGACACAGAAGTAACCCTGGAGTAAGAATTTTGTTTTTATCTCCAAATAGCATAACATGCTAACATGTGATGGAATCCAGATAATTTTTTAAAAGAATGAGAAGAACAGCAGTTTATCCACAGCAGAATATAATGAGTTAAAAAAAAGAAAAATAACTCCCAAATTCTAATTTAGATCAGTTTATGTAAAATTACTCTATATATCCCAAAAGGTTGTATCCATGCATGTAAGGCAGCAGAAAATGCAGTAAAAGATCACAGATTCAAAGAAAAATACTTGCAAAAATGTTTTTTAAAAAAAGTTGTCAAAACAGGAAACCTCAGCTATGAACACCAAACACTGAGAAAGCAGAAAAACATGCCAGGAAAGTTGTCATATTAACATAACGTAAACTAGAGATCCTGACATTCACAGGCATTAAAAACACATTAGTCGAAGAAACCTGAGTGAAAATTCTTAGGAACGTAGTGCTAGAAGAGTTTGTTCCTTTACAGGTTCATTTGTGATTAAAACATGCTGCCAAGGTATATGCAGCATATATTTGTTTCCCATTTCAGCAAATGTTAAGTCTTTAAACGAAGTGGCCCTGGGTGCCCAGACAGCCAGACAAGGGAAAGGCTAAATTTAAACAGAGGTAATGCCTTCTTTCCTTAAGAGAAAATTTTAATGGCAAAAGTGTGTATTGTTCATTTGATGAACCAAAAACAAAAAAAATGCTGTCAAGAGGTGTTTTTTTAAGTCTTCTAGTCAGATTTTCCATTCTTATGAGCTTTGACTTCTCCTTGTCCAATAAGACAAACAACTTTGTAACATCCCTTTGTAATTTTGACCATCCACATTAAGTTCATGACATCCAATAGAATGCTAGAGATAAACCAGGCGCTTTGAGCTGCAAATCCTAATCTGTGGAAAGCTTCTGTTCCATATTCAAAAGCAACATGGCTATAGTAAACTGGCATGACTGCAATCCTCGCCAGGAAGAACATGACTGTCATGAGTATTCCATTGATAATGTTGCCTTTTGAAGACTTGGAATACCCCAACACTTCAAAAAACCACCTACAAGAGAAAAGATATTCACACAAATCAAATCGTATTCACACAAATCAAATCATACTTCTTTGCAAATGGTAAACACAAATTAGCAGCTGGGAATCAGCTATACTGACATCTCATTTATGAATTCTTGCCTCTTGTAAATATTTTATTTGTAAACACTTTCTTTTTAAAGAGTTTCAAAGAATTCTTCGGAAGACTTTTTTTCCTAATGGTATAGCCTTTTCACGTGACTATGTTGTGTGACATACAGAGCAAATATGGTATGTTGCTTACTGCAGTTGGAAATTTTGTAACTACCCTGTGTTCTTAATAAGCCACAGTTTCACTAAATATTGAGTTAGTGAAATGGCTTAACAAACAGGTTGTTCCAGGAACTGTGACCTACTGATAGGAACTGAATTGGAATTTTAAAGCATGGTTTTATACATGGTTTGTTCACTGGTTTGTGCTAACTGCAGTTTGTTATTATGTTTGAATGTGGAACTACTAGTTTATTAAGTTGCACTACTTTCCCTCACTGTGCAATTTTAAGCACAATTACACCCTTCTAAGTCTACTGAAGTGAATACATGCTAGTATAGTAAATAGTATGGCAAGCAAATTCTTACATCAGTGTTTCTTCTCTGTCATGGCTACTGCATACTACATGGGTAATGTAGGGTGTAACTCTTCATATAATTGCACTGTTAGCCTCCTGCACAAAGAGAAGGCAGCACAGACCGATGGAAACCCTTGCAATACCACCTGCATGGTGCTTGTAAAAGACATCCATGATCACTGATTGCTCACCAAGCATTCAGACATCATACTAAGTTATGACCCAGGAACCATTTGATCAAACTCCAGTTAGTTAAAACATCTAAATACAGTCCAACAAGGCAGGGATTGTTGGTTTGCACCAGGCTAAGTTTAGCCAGTTTAATAACTGGAGTTTATACCAACTGTGATTTGTTGTGACATCTGAATTCACAAATGACATTTTGTTCAGTAACATTACTCTTTGTAGCTGCCAGGTCACAGAGATGAGAGTATAAGGAAAATGTCACCCTTGCTATACTGTGTTCAGGATAAAGATGATAGGAGATCTGGAAATTCATCCACCATTTCCTGGATCATCTTTGTTCTAGAATGCTCTGCTTGGGTCCTAGTGCCTACCTAGGTCTGCCCCAAGCAGAACATTTTAGAACAAAGACGGTCCAGAAAATGGCAGATGAATTCACAAATCTCCTGTCTTCTTTATCTTGAATAGGGAATAAGATACAGAAAGGAAACATGAAGCAGACAATCAAGCTCACACACAAACCAGAAATGTATTACTTACATCCAGAGGCATTCCTCCCTCTGGACTCCCAAAGGAAGTGCCCCCATCCCCCATTGTTTCCAATGGGAGCTAGTAGGAGATGGGGGCTACACCTTTGAGGGTCCATAACTTTGGACCCCCTGAACCAAACTTCATCAAACCTGGGTGGTATCATCATTAGGGTCTCATGAAGAGACTCTGAAATTTTGGTGCTGTTATCTTAATAATTGCACCCCTGACAGCAGGCACCCCCTAAATTTCCCCAGATTCTCTTTTTAAATCCACCCCCTTTCTGCCAATGCTTGTTTTCTTTCTTTCTTTTATTCTCTCAATGCCTAATAAAGGTTGTTGTTGTTGTTGTTGTTATTATTAAATCCACCCCCTTCAGCATGGATTTAAAGGGAGAATCTGAGGTCCCCAGTTTTAACATTGAAAGGGACGCTGTTTCAGGATAGGGGAGAATCCACCACAAAATAGCATCACTTTCAATGTTGTTTAAACTGGGGACCCCAGATTCTCCCTTTAAGGTGGATTTAAAAGGAGAATCTGGGCTCCCTAGTTTAAACACCATTGAAAATGATGCTGTTTGGGGGTGGATTCCAGCATCACTTGTTTAAATGAGGGAGCCCAGATTCTCCTTTTAAATTCACCTTAAAGGGAGAATCTGGGGTCCCCAGTTTAAATAACATTGAAAGTGATGCTGTTTCCCCAAACTGTGGGGATTGGATACAACACCATAAAATGTTTTCACAGCAGTAATAAAACATTTTGAAAACATTTTGAAAATGTTTTCTAAAAATTATTTCTGCTGTGTGGCACCCATTGCTGTGTTCAGATTTGTGAGTTGGGGATGTTTTATAATGTGATGGTGACTTTGAAACAACCTGGTAGAAAAATATCATTGTTTGGTCACGGTGGGGGAAGGTGGCTGCCCATGGGCGGGGGGGGGGGGGATCAAACCCAGGTTTTGCCCAGGGCTCCAGTTTGCCCTGGTACGCCTCTGCTTACATCTGGTAGACAAACCAGTTTATTGCACATACTACAGTTTAAACAAACTATGGTTTATTGTATCTGAATACATCTTTAAATAACATGACCAAATAGTGCTATTTTTAATTTTGTAAGTGAAAGTTCCTGCTTTTTGCCGACAGATTGAAATGAATAGAATTTTAGCAATGAGCTTTGAATTTAAACTAGGTGTTGTTAAAGTCTCTGACCTAAATGAAAGTACAAACAGATCAACATTGCTCCATTTCAGCTTGCAAAAAAGTGCTGGAAGGTAGAATGATCCTATTCCATGCAAAGGCCATCAACCCTGTAGCTTTCCTACCATTACAGTCATTCCCCCTGGAGCACAAGGCAAACAGACTTACATGACGGAACTGGCTTTGTTACTGAACTTTTGAGGGTCAGCTCCACACCACATTGTTGAAGTAGGAATATGCTCCCCAACCTCATACACGCATTCAGTCTCATTTCTGGTACTGGCATGATTTTCCTACATTGTACTCTTTCTCTCTCACACACACCTGTCCTCTGCATTATTATAGCTAGAGAAATATGAGATGGACCTATGGAAAAACAGCAACTGTGCTCTTCTCTAATTTACCAATTTGGCAAAGAAGGGAAGCAGGATGATACCAAAGTTTCTGGTAGGATCTGTGCTCTGGCTCAACTCAAAGGGTATATGCTACTAGTAAGTGAAAATGATAGAGCACACAGTGACCTCTTTTGCATGCAACCATGCCATCTGTTTAAACATGAAAGCCACAGAGGCTCCAGTAAAGTAATACTCCATACAGAATTCCAAGGTGCAGGATAGTAACTTAGATTTGGTTCAGCAAAGAAATAGTCTCAGAGGAATACATCGACTATGTTATTTTGAATTTGTAAAAGAAATGTGGTTAAATCCACTAGTTTGAAATGTGCTGCCTCTTGACAATTTGAAAATGGTGCTTTGATTGTTTTTAAAGGTTGCAGAGCTCATAAGTTAAAAATACAACTGAACAGCACACTTGGTTGTTTTCATTAATGCAATAAACAGATGTTTGAATGTGAATAGCATTATAAACAATTTATATTATCTACCATCTGGTTCTCCTCAAACTTAATTAATTGATTTATGGAAACTGATACTAAGCACTTCACTATAATACCCCTCAGATCACATTCTGCACTTGTCAGATAAATAGCAAGTTAGTTATTCTGGGGACACTTCCTTTATTCATTTATAAGACTTTACCCCACCATGCTCTAGAATGGTTCAACACAGACACCACAGAAAGACAGATAATTTATATTCATAACATCAGCAAGATGACAAAGTTTTCAAGAACATTTTAAGAATGTCTTGAGTGTTCATTACAGTGATGAATATTTCCTTTCCACTCTTTTTTTTCAAAGAAGCAACTGCCCTCTTTATCTAGCTCCAAGAAGTGAAAGTAGCTATCCCTGATACCCTTCCATACTGAAATGCAGTATGTGGGAGTTGCTGCCTTGTGCTTCTTTCTCCATCATAAAGGGAATTTCAGAAGTCCACTAAAACTATCATGCTGGAAGATCCAGCTTCATATTTCCTTCTCATGGTCAATATTATCCCAGATCCCAGAAAGAGTGAGGCCTATTTGAGGGGAAAGTGTGCAGTTGAGGCATTATTTTTTGTATTGTGAGAAGAAGCTATACCATAATTGTTAACGGCATTATTTTCAATAGGCCATTATACATTCTAGCAGAAGTGAATACTTTGAGGATATTATTTCTTATATGCACACCAGAAAAGTTAAGCAAAAAGTAAATATCCCAGCTCTAGTGTAGTCTAAGAAAGGTCAAACTCATTTTGACCTGTTATCAAAAAGTCAAAAGCTCCTGCACTGTTCCTTGCCTAAGCTACAGTGACAAAAGGAACCAGATTCTCAAGACTTAGAAAGAAACATGTGAGCTGCTGTATCTAAAAATATCCAGAGTTGAAAGGAGAATGAAGGTATGAATTATTCAAGATAATTAAAAAGGAAAAATGATGAGTTAGCACCTTCAAATTGTAAGCAGAAATAGCCAAGCCTGATGTTTCAAAAATATACCTGTGCATTATGCTAAGTTGCAAACAGTGTGCCAGTATTACTTGAACAATTCATTATAAGTAAATGCTCTTATTGGCATACATAGTCATGAACGTATCTTAAAACAAGATACTAAAATGTTGGCTATGGAATCCATTATATTGTGTTGGGTTTTATTAACAAAAATACCTATCTTAATTCTCAGACCATGCTTGCTCTTTTGACTTGCATTTATCCTGATGGTTTTGATGAGATACTGTATGTATACAAAAATGCTACCTAGCAAAGTGGAAGGAGGGTGCATCATGCCAATGTATATGCATTTCTTCAACGTAAGTACAACTGTTTAAAATGCATCGATTTGGCAAAACAGTTTTGTATTCCAGAGAAGTGCCATGTTAGGAAGTTGCAGAGAAAACTGTGGCACACATCAAACTAAGGCGGATTCTGCATGGGCCAAAAAACAGTGGTGTGAAAACAGTGTAAAATGGTTTAATATAGTGTAAAAGGGTTTACACCATTTTCACATTGCTGTTTTTGGTCCATGCGGAAACCGCCTAACAGATTTATTGTGGCACAAACTTTCCTTAGCTAGAGCGTAATTTATCAGATGTAGAAATATATGATGCTTATCATATAAAGAAGGGGCAACCCTCAGTGGCAGAGCATCTGCTTTGCTTGCAGAAGGTCCTTGGTTCAGTCCTTGGCATCTCTAGTTAAAGAGTAGTATGTGATGCGAAAGACCTTTGCTTGAGACCCTGCCAGTTAAAGCAGGCAATAAAGATCTTGATAGATCTGGTCAAGGGCTTTTAAAAAGAACTATAGATCCAGTTTACACAGGTATCATCAGTGTATCTCAAGTAGAGTGTTTGGGGACAAGAGATGCTGTAAATCTGCCATGGGTATATTGGCGTAATGGGGGTCTAATGCCTTTCAGCTGTCTACATATGAGAAGTATATACTCGCATATAAGTTGAATTTTTCAGCACATTTTTGTGCTGAAAAAGCCCCCCTCGACTTATGAGCGAGTCAGGTGGAATCATCAGGATAATCTCTTGCTGATACCAGCTAGGTTTGGTGATGTTTGGTTTAGGGGGTCCAAAGTTACGGATCCCCAAAGTGGGTGCTCCCATCCCCCATTGTTTTCAATGGGAGCTAATAGTAGATGGGGGCTACATTTTGAGGGTCCATAACTTTGGACCCCTTGAACCAAACTTCACCAAACCTGGGTGGTATCGTCAGGATAATGTCTGATACCAGCCAGGTTTGGTTATGTTTGGTTTAGGGGGTCCAAAGTTATGGACCCCCAAATGGGGTGCCCCGTCCCCCATTGTTTCCAATGGGGCTACATTTTGAGGGTCCATAAGTTTGGACCCCCTGAATCAAACTTCGCCAAACCTGGGTGGTATCATCAGGAGGGTCTCCTAAAGATACTCTGAAATGTTGGTACTGCTAACATAAACATTCCTCCCCTGACCAAAAATCCAGTTTTGTAGGATTTTAATACTTGTGTTTTAGCTTGGTTGCTGGTTGAGCTAAGGTTTTTGTACTTTTAAAGTTATTGTTGAGACCATATTGTTTTTGTTGACCCTCTTTTCCACTTACAGAACTAGTTTACTGTTTTTCTTTGAAATAAATATTCAAAAACTTTTAACCTACTGATGCTTCAATTAATGTAATTTTATTGGTATCTATTTTTATTTTTGAAATTTACCTTTAGCTGCTGCATTTCCCAGCCTTGACTTATACGCGAGTCAATAAGTTTTCCCAGTTTTTTGTGGTAAAATTAGGTGCCTCTACTTATATGTGGGTTGACTTATACACGAGTATATACGGTATGTCAGTTTATACAAAATAATAAATGGACAAAAATCTGGCTTAAAGAGGCAATATTTAATAATTCCAAGAAGAATATTAAAATATCCAAAGATGTACTGTTTAATAGAAAACTCATCATTACTAAGCAGAACTTCTAAGGGAATCTTCAGTGTGAAATTGCAGGATTAGAATTTTCAAAAAGTTTAACTATATTTACAAAAGCTTTAATAAAGACTAAGTATTTATTATCCGCTATATGTGTTAATCAGTTTAACAAAACTAGGCTACCTGTTTTTATAAAGGTTGCTCATCTTATGCTGAATGCCTTTCAATTTTACATAGAAATGTCAAAGCCTCTACCTTCTTATTTCATAACTAATTGGCACCAAATCATTCACATTTATTTCCTTACAGCTATATCTCTATATATATTTGTAATAATCAAGGATACTTCATTCATATCCTGGAACAGGCTTGAATAGTTCATGAAAACTCATACTACACTGAATGTTAGAGGAATGGAAACGGTGGATCTAACGTTAATGGTGAACCATTCTGTTAGAAACAGGGACCACTGTTAGCAGAGTGGAAGTTTAGGATCAATTATTAGTCTTTAACCTGCCACAGTTGGTAAAAACTCCATCCCTGGGGCACTGTTTGCCCTCCCCCAACTGGCACGAAGACACTGCTTTTGAACCTCGCTCCCTAAGCACCGGCGAAGAGCACTGGCATGAGGGCGCCGCTTTTGGCCTCTCCGGTTCCCCGTTTACTTACATCTCCTCCCTGCGCAGCTCTGGATGGCAGGAGGGACACGCCCATGCTGCCCTCGGAGGGCAGTCTAGGCATGTCCGTCCAGCCATCCAGAGCTGTGCAGGGAGGAGAGGCAAGTAAACGGGACTACCCGAGGGAATTATGCCGGTGGAGAGCCGTTTCCTGTCGCTGTGCAGTTGCAGTTGTTTCAAACAACTTTTTGCAAAGAAATCTTAATTTAACTTAGAAGCCATTGTCTTTTCCATGTACCGTCATGTTGTTAAGAAGTTCTGCTTGGAAGTGGACAAGTAACTACATGGATACTGATGACAATGAATAGCAGTTGGAGAATATTTATATAGTTATCCATCTGTATTACCCACTCAGAAAGTTTAGCAGTAGCCATTTTGAATAATTCAATACACTACATATTTACAATTAGTAAAGTGATTTATATTATACTTCTTTCATCATATTTGTCCTCTAAGCAGCCCTACAGTTACTGTTTTGCAGAAGGGAACTGCAACTCGCTCAAGATTAAAATACCAAGTCAAGTCAGAAGTAGGATTTAAACCCAAGTCTTCCCAGGCCTGCAATCACTGGACTACTAAAAGTCAGGAGGACAATTAAGTTTATTAAAGTAAGAAAAATATCACCTACCGCTGATTCACAAAAGGGGTAGAGAATTCTGCAAGCAGACGAAAGTTAGCAAAATATGCCAATAATCCTCTATCCTAGATAATAAAATAAGCATTAACAACAATTAGGAATATAAATCTTAGAAAATTAATTAGAACTATAAATTCTGCAAATACTTCTACTTCAGTAGCTGTTCTCCTGAAGAAAAAGCTGGAGCAGAATGCCAGTGATGGACTGGATGAGAGCCTTTCCCCACAGATATTTCTCTGCCCTATAAGTTCCACTACTAATATTCTATTGCAAGGGCTGCAGTATGTTGATTTATGCTTAATCAGCCTCATGTATAGAGTAGAAAACTGACCTGTTGCCAACATGATTTTAGCATGACATAATCTGTTGCCAACATTAGGACTGAAAAAACCAGCTACTTGATAGCATTCTAGGAAAGCAAAACATTAGGAATTTGAAGTTTAAGTCATTAAATGTGTAAAACTATTGCAAGGTTGCTCTGCATTTTAAATTAATATCCTGTCGTTTATAGTCTATCTGATGACAGCTGCTGCACATTTGATGAACCATGAAACAATCTGTGTAATTTCAAAAACTGATTTGTGTGATCCACCATCAACTTAATAAATATTTTTACCAGCTATGGCTACCAATAATTTATGTTACCAATGAACAATTTTTCCACCCAAAATCTACACGTGTTAATCGTAGCTCCATAAGAATTGAGAGATGAGAAAATATAAGCAAGTTTGAAAAAACAACAGCCCATTAAATAAAAGTTGTGTCGTTTGTTGCCTTTTCTGAAATGCGTTATTTTTTTCACCTTATAAGCAAAAAAGAAATTGATTCCCAAGTGAGGGACAATGCTTAGAGAGAAATCTATCTAAGCACTATGGAAAAGATGAGATATTTATTGTATTTCAGCCAAAACAAAATAAAAAGTTTATCATCATGAAAACAATTCTGTAAAATGAGCTCATTCCAGAATTGTTGTTGCATCTACAATACAAAGCAGAGCTGACAAAGCAGAGCTGAAAAAGCCCAAGAACTCATCACAAAGACCTTGGGGTAACCACATTAGCCTGAGGTGTATGTTTCTAGCAATCAACTTCAGTCCATTAGCAATCAATTTCAGTCCATGCTGAAGGTAAAATATTTAAGAATATTTGAAATACTCAGAAGTTTAAAAAAACTGGAACAGATGGGACGATGCACAACTAATAATAAGGAATTCAGAAAGGAAATAGATGGAACTACTAAAGAGTTGATCAATTATTAAACTGTTATGCATGCATATCAACAGTGTGCATGAATGACTGAAGGGGGAGTATAAAGATAATCTGCAGAATAATATTTATATGGGTTACAACATATGAGTTTTATTTGCAATTTCTGTTCAACATACAATATACATTCTGAATTATACTCTTAGCTGTTGATAGTACCATAATTTTTCATTTAACCCAAATTACGATTCAGATCGTACTTTTTTTAACTTATTTTTTAGTGTATTGTAGAATTACTTCTTTTAGTGTATTGTAGAATTTCAGTATTCTTTTCTTGAATTCTAAACATATTTACTAAGAATTAAGCATGTACTAATTTTCTTAAATTAGATCAACTACCTATAGATGTTTAGGACTGGGGAAATACAAAATCTTATCTTGATTGTAAGACAGAAATGAAGTTTAACAGAAAGATGCCAATGCTCTTTTTAATCATGATACAATATGAAAGCTATGAGTTCTCAGATACATAAAACTAAGATGTTACTATACCTGCTTGCTAAACCCACTGATCTAGTTACTAGGCTAGTATGAAATTATCAAGACACTCACCAGTACAAAGTAGTAAGCATAGAGTCCTAATAAATGGTGAATTACAAAAAATATATCCCCAATCGCCTTCCAGTAGAAAATAATAAGCAACAAATCTAGAGGGAGAAAAGAGAGAGAGAGAAAAGGCACTCTAAATTACTAATTAAACTATTGGCTGGCCAAAAGGTCATAATAATAAATATCTATCTATCTATCTACTAATTACCATTATTTCACTCCTAAAAGTTTCTACAATACAAGAATATGTATCCTGGTCCAAGGATGAAGTGATGTCTGGAGTCAATACTTCTCTCATCCTTTGACCAGGAGAGAAAGTTACATGCATTGAATGACCATCTATGATATATGTACTTGATCACGGCAACAAGATACTAAGTGAGAGACCTCTGATTTATGTCTCTGGCTTTGGTCACAGTATTATTATTACATTTCATCTTGATCTATTTTTGAAATTATGAATGTATTGCATTAATGTCTGGGGGCCCTTCTGTATTATTAATATTAATATTATTTGATACAGAATAAGGCCAATGGGTTGAAACACATTTGATCAGGGTCAGTAATAGTCCTTTGTATTGATATACATTTGTGAGGCTATTATGTGGGCCAAGATATGTGTTTTTAAGGATATTGTAATAAATATACATTCTTTGCTATATTTATTTAGTTTTACAGTCCAATCCAAAGGGGGGGGGGGAGTAGAGTGGCAGCTGAGTCTGAACCCCGGTGCCAATTCTAAATGGAGATTTGACAGTGGGTCACCAGAGGAGGAGAAAATACTCACCTCTCTCTGGGTAGCCCATTCTCCTGAACTATTTACGCCATGTTTTTTTGTATACATATGTCTGTGCTAATGAGAGGGGCTGTGCTAAAAATGCATTTGGAATGCCCCCCTCCACACTGATGAAGGCATTTGCAGTGGTGTCCCAACTTACAGAATTGGGTGCTGCAGAAGCTGGCCACCGGGGTAGATTCCTTGGTGTCAGTGTCAATGGCACTTTGTGCTGTGCTGGTGACACAGATGCCAGCGCAACCCTTCCACCGCTTCCAATGAGGCTTCAGCCCTCCTACTTTTTGGATTGCTTCAGTTATCCTTCTAACTTATAGATATTGAGCCCATATATGTACAGTGGTGGGATCCAAAAATTTTAGTAACAGGTTCCCATGGTGGTGGGATTCAAACTGTGGCATAGTGCCAATGGGGCTGGGCGGGGCACAATGGGGGCGTGGCCGGGCATTACGGGGGCGGGGCATTCCTGTGCAGGGCTTTGGCAAGGACGCAGCTGCTGCGCCGGTCCTTGGGCAGGAAATAAATGCATGCAGGCGCAGACTGCCATGCACACCGGTGCACCTCCTGCTAGATTGCTTCAAGTTCTGTGCGCTACTGCTGAGAGGAGGGGCGTAACTAAGGCAAAAATCACGTGGCAAAATCACCAATTAGTAACCCCCTCTCGGCACACACAAATAATTAGTAACCTACTCTCGGGAACCTGTGAGAACCTGCTGGATCCCACTTCTGTATATGTATATTGTTGTAACCCTTTCCTTTTCTTTTATCATGTAACCTCAAATTTATGTCAAGCCATTTCTGAAATTACATAATGATTTGTTTGTTTATCTGGATGCTCTTCTCTTTTGTCACCACTGAATTTCTCTTATAAGCTCTTTTTTATGATAAAGAATCCCTTATGTTGAATGTAGGAAATCACATTTTTCCATTCATGCAAGGCCAAATCGAAGGTATTTTCATATGATTTTTGGTCTAATTCTTCTAGAAACATTTGGAAATAGTTCATCTGTCAACAGTTTCTGTAGATAATTTGTTTCCCAGCAAAACAACTCATTCAAACAAAGTCTGTCAGTATATACACAACTTTTCAGAGAAACTGAGGCAGTATTGTAGAGCAGTTGTTTCCAATGGTAGATACACCCCATTTTTTGCATCTCACCATAGTCTTTGGTCAAATCACGTTTGCAAATGTTCATTTCATAAACTGAGAAAACTGAAAGAAGTCCCTGAAGGTACATCAAAGACTGCTACCAATGAGAAGCGTACTCATAATTATTTATTGGGTGCCCCCAATTAATAATAAATTCTCCTCCACCAAAAGCCTGAAGCATTTTTAGTACTAATTTTTAAACTAATTTTGTTTAGGGAATGGACAATGGTGCATATTCACATGTGTCTACAGAGCCCATTTAAACAGGGAAGAGAGGCAGGGAGAGTCAGATTTCATTTGGAAATAAAATTAAATAAATTGGATGACAAGCATCTTCAGATCTTTGCAGTTTCTTATGTCTGTGGCAGATTCCCAACCTTTTTTCACTCATGCACCCCTAGGCAATCCATTTCCCTAAAACCATATCGCCATATTGGCAAACCCATTACGTAATTTTTTTCACCATACCACCAAGTGCTCTGGGGCATAACCCTGGGGTACATGTACCCCAATTTGGGAATGACTGCTCTATAGGAACAAGTGCAATTAGGACAACAAATCTGCTTTAACGGCAAGACTCTTTGGTTCATTTCTCTTTCATTATAATCAAATGACTGATTCTAAACCAAGGCTAACTCTACAGGAGCAATAAAAGTGAAGTAATTCCTGTTGCACTATTAAACATTACTATTTGCACAGCTTGGAAATGCTAGAAGGTGGCTGAAGAAGTAAAAGTTTTAGAGCAACTTTGAAGTAATCCGTAATAGCAAAAAATGTTTTGCTTAATTTCACTGTGTATCAGCAATCAAATACTCACATGGCTCCTTATTCATATACCAAATAGCAAGAGAGAGTAAAATTACTAAAACAGTTATTCATCTTAGAGCTTGACTCTCCTAAAAGCCAATATTATCATAAATATTCTAGCTATCTTTTATATAGCTATGTGAACTATTATACATTTTCTAAATATACTGTGTTATGTTATCTTAAACCTTCTATACCCCTTCTCTAACACATGACTAATTTCAAATTACCTGAAATGAGGTAGCCTGTAGTAATGGCAAGATTTAGTTTCACTAAAGAAGGATCACCCCTATAAATAAAAACACAAAATTTATATTACGTCTCAATTTATGGCAGATAAATTGTTACACTGTCAGAATATCTCTCCCTCAATGTCCATGTCCCCTTTCCCAAATCTCAGAGCTGTAGAGGCTGCAACAGGAGAGGTTTTATTTAGCTAACCTTTATATAGAACATGATGGGGAAACAGCAGTTATTGAACATGAATATAAATTTTTGGAAGCTTCATTTATGAACCACAGAAGATAACAGAAAAGCTTACTATTAGAAAAGTGTGTGCAAAATGTGTTCTAGCTCTAGAAAAGCATATTTTCCTCTTTGCTCCAGCCATTAGTAGCTAGTGGTCTTAATATGGTACCTTAATATGGATTCTATCCCCTTGCTGGAAAAGGTAATTGGTAAACTCCCATTTTGGTGACCCATCCAGATGATTATGGTTTTGTCGTGACATAAGCAGATAAAGACTGGAACTACAGATGAAAAAATCTGAAGATTTTCTAAAACACCAGAGTTAATCTGCCACGCCTTACACAGAAAAAAACCTCCAACAGTCTATTCCACATTTTTTAATTTGCATCTTGCATTTTTTTAAATTAAAATCAAGCATTAAAATTTTTTGTATGATGCCCCATAACCGGTACCTGAAATGTAAATGTATTTCTATGCCTTGAGTAGGATTCTAGAGGAGGCAGTATATAAACCTCCTAAATAAATGTATGTGGCCTAAAAATGTACGAACTCCAAGAATGCTTGCTAAGTGGTCCTTCACAATTATTCTTTTCCTTATCCTCACCTTACGGGTATAGTGATTAATATCTTAGTTGCAATTTCCTAAATGTGACTCTGTTATCTCTAAAGAGACCATTAGTGCTATAACAGTAATATAGCCAAAACATAGCTTTGTCTTTTTACCCCAAAATGTGTAAAACTAAAACTTTCTTTTATATCTTGCTCAATTCAATCAAGACACTGTGGACTCCAACTAAGAATAAAACCTATGGCCTTTTCCACATGAGTTGTTTACTACATAACTTGCTGCCAAGTTTTTTTCTTTTAATTTCACATTTTTTCTCTATTTGGTTCCAGAAATGTTTTCCCTTCCTTTTTTAGCCTTTGCTTTTGAGAACACTGTTACCGTGATTTTTTCCCAACTTCCCTTGAGCATCCAATCATGTTGAAATGATCTTCATTTCTTCAGTTCACGAAACACATAGCCTTTATTTTTGCCCCTGCATAGTCTCCTCCCCCTACCTCCATTTTCAAAAAGAATTTTTAATAATTCTCTGTCAATGTATTGTCAAAGGCTTTCACGGCCGGGTTCAACTGGTTCTGGTGGGTTTTCCAGGCTGTTTGGCCATGGTCTGGTGGATCTTGTTCCTAACGTTTTGCCTGCATCTGCGGCTGGCATCTTCAGAGGTTTTTCACAGACTTCCCTCTGTGATACACCTCTGAAGATGCCAGCCACAGATGCAGGCAAAAAGTTAGGAACAAGATCCACCAGACCACAGCCACACAGCCCAGAAAACCCACCACAACCAATTCTCTGTCATATTGAACTAGGGATGTAAAGTTCAGGCAGAGACACACACAAGCAGGGTCAGTTGGATCAGCTTTGTCAGAACTTGAAATGGAATGTTCAGTTAGAGATAACAAACAAGCAGGAACAATTTTTGGGGGAGGGGCTACAATGTAACACTAAGCAAAAACACAAACCAAATCCATTGTGTGAGCTTTGTCAATTCCCTCTAGAATTCGAGATGTTACATTAAGGAGAAGATACACTTGCAGTCAGGAGAGAGTGACGCTGACAAGGGACTGCCACAGCAATAATCGTTTTAATAATCATTTAATAATCATTAATAATAATTACAGCAGCTCTGATTTCGCCCAAAAATGTGGTTCATTGTGTGTTTGGGGGTGTGTGGATTACTTGTTTCAGTGGTGTGGATTATGTGTTTCTGTCCCTTCAGGTAATGGTGCCCGCAACAGTGGTTTTTTGCTTCCATTTTGTGCAAGCACTTTGCTTTTATCCATGCCCCATGTAGTTGCCCAACCTCACCTTCAGGCATTTTCTCCTCCCCCTTCTCCTCTCTTCAAAGGGATTTTTTTCTTTTGTCATATCGAACTAGCAATGTAACACTGAGGCTGAAATACAAGCTAGCGGAATCAACTGGATCAGCTTTGCCAATTTCATATCGTACTACTGATATAACATTAGGGCAGAGAGCAATTTTGAACTGGGGGGGCAAGTGGAAGGAGTAATTGCTGCATGTAATTAGGGACTGTTCCACTAACGATCATGCATTACTGCAGATCAAATTTGGCCCAAAAATTGGATTCTTGGAGGGGGGGGGGGGGTTACATGTTTCTGTTCTTTCAGGTAATGGTGTTTGCTCCAGAAGATGTTTTGGCTTCCATTTGGGTTGATAGTTTTCCATAGCGGAAATAGAGGCAGAGCCATTTTGAATTGCCGTTTCAAAATGTAATTGTGCAGTAACACTAGAGTGCCTGCACAAAAGAAAAACAAATATTTTCAGCAGTAGCATGTGGAATAAATGCAACTGAAGAGACAAGGGGGGACCAAACCAACGGGGAGAAAGAAGGTGTGCAGAATGATTTAATAGAAAACATTTCCAAGACACATTTCACTGCTGGGAAAATCTGCGATAAACTGTGCAAGTGGAAAGCGTCTATGAATGGGAAACAGGATGCCCAAGAAACCTGTGAGTGAAAATCAGTTTCTCAGCCACTTCCTGGTTCATAGAAGACAACAAGGATATTCCATATGCCTGTTAACATAGAATTCATAGACAAAGCAAATACAGGAGTTACTAAAGAAATGGACAAATTAACTTTTTACTTAAGGTCTACCCAAAGTATTACAGTGTTTGAAAGAATGATTAACTTTTTAAAATGATGCTGTTTTTCTCTTATTAAACAAATGAGACTCAGCAGAAGAGTACATACTATTAGACATGTGAGTCTCACCATCAGAATTACTATCCAAGATATCCAAAATATATCCAAGATATCCAAAAATATATCCAAGATGCCCAAAATGACCAATCTGTGGGCAAAATTCTCATGACAAAATTGCATAGGCTGGGGAAAATCCTTACAGGATAGATGAAGCTTAAATGTCTTATACTGCCTACTTTGAAACCAGATTACACTAGAAATTTTAACGCACAAACACCGCAGGTAAGTGGCCATGGATATGAACCACCACATGCTTCTTTAAAAAGTCCACAACTTTTGAGTTACTGAAAGAAGCTTGAAATTTCACGGCAAATGTTTCATCAGAGAATCATTAGAGACTGTTACAGAATCTTGGATTTTACTTGCTAATATTTATATTAATTTGGATGTTGGGATGCAGGGATCAGCTATATTTTTCCTGTATTAGAAAAGGACATCAAGTTAAAAGGAATCAATATGACTTCTAACCCTTCTTCCTGTTCAATCAGATGCTTTAAGCTGCAGTTAACTATTTTTAAGTTATAGAGAAATTGAAGGAAGATTTCTTTTAAACTTCTGTATCTTCAGGTTACATGCAGATGATACTATTTTACTGGCAGAAAACAGCGAAGACTTGAAAAGAGTACTGCTGCAGAAAGTGCCAAACCAGGATTGCAACTGAACATCAAGAAGACTGGGGAATTACACAATATTAAGCTTGACAATGAAGAAACTGAAATAGTTTTAAGATTTTCTTTTCTTGGGCTCCATCATCAACCAAAGGGGAGTCTGCAACTGACATCAGAAGGAGATTGGGACTGGGAAAACCCCCATAAAGGAGTTAGAAAATATAGTTAATTGTAGGAAAGTGTTGCTGATGACCAAGTCACTTGAGCTGCTTCAGATTTATTCCAGTCACTTTTCTTTTGTACTACTTTCAGTTGAAATCCATAGCAGTATTCATAGCAATATTTATTTTCTAGAGACAGTCTTGTTTTGCACGTTTTGGAGGAAATAAATGGCCTCAAACACTATTCTGAACAGGAAATCAATTAAAATAATTAATAATCAACCGGATTTACCAACAGTGTACTGTTGTCTAATTATTGATGCTACAACAGTTTCCTTTTACTCACTCCAGTTCATGAGTCATATTATTTGCAAACTGTGCAAGAAACAGTTATATGTTTAATTGACAGTTATTGTTATCTAGGGATTAAAATTTTTAGCATTATGAACACAATTCTCAGAAGATCTCACCCTCCATCTCTACTTTATAATCACACAAATGTGAACATTTTAGAAACCATGTTCTTCAACTGGTAAAGATCTGCAGAAGCTTTAAAACAATTTGATCCACTTGTTCAATTCATTTATACCCCACCTTTCTCCCCAACGGGGATCGAAAGCTGCTTACATCATTCTCCTTTCCTCCATTTAACACTTAACTGTTTTGAGAATAAGTAGGGTAAGGAAAAGAAAGAAGGGAAAATGGATTCATGAGCCAGGATCTCCCTTACCATACATGGTCAGCATTAACAGCTTCATCGTATAATAAAATATAGAAACAAAATGGTCCAACCACCAAGGCATGGAATGTCGATACTGTCCTAAAAAGAGGCAAAAACAGTCTTGTTAGGAATGTTCTGGCTGTACCAATCTAAAAATGGAAAACTGCAATTTAAAGTAGATATTTTTATACATTTTCAGTTACAATAAGGAAAATCAAATCTGCTGAAAAAGCAATAAAGGAAAATCTTATTTAATCTGGTATACAAAGTGATAGAAAAACTATAGCTTGTGCTCTGATGTGTTATTTCAAAGTGCTGATTCTACACATGTGATTCAATTGTTATTAACTTGTGATGGTTGCTGAATGCTGGCTAGATAAACTGTTCTAAAAGGCACACAGTTTTAAGGCCATCACTGAGTTCTTTCAGTGGACAACTAGGAGTAGACTTAACTACATGGCCCCTCTGCAAACAAGGGAAGATGACACCAAAAGGGAACATCCAGTGATCATTTGGTATTTGCTTAGATCAGTCATTGAGATTTATATTCTGATCATCATAGTATTTCAGTGAAAAATGTCCTGCAGATATTGTATCAACTGATTATTGCAAGGATCAGAAAATTAAAGTGACGGGCAGCCCAATCCGGGGTAGGGGCGTGCAAAAGGACTCCTGGAATTGGTGCAGCCTTGCGCTGAGTAGTAAATGCACCAGTGTTGCGGGCAAATACCCAAAAATGTGACATAAATCTGTTTTGAGCTATGGAGGATTTTCCCAACAGCTGGGGGGGTTTCTTGTTTTTGCTGCCTTCCAACACAACCTGAATCCCCTCTGGAGGCAAAGCGGCGGTGTGGCAGCAGCACCATCCCCGGCCGTTGCAGCCCTCTTTTTTGGGCTGTTAGTTGTGTTCAGATACTTTCTAAACAAATAACCCAATTCCAGATGGGCAGCTATGTTAGTCTATAGCAGCAAACTAAAACAGGGGTCCAGCACTCTTTAAAGAAACAAACTTTATTCCAGCATCAGCTTCCATGAGTCAGAGCTCACTTCAACAGATGTAAGAAGCGTATATCAAAAGGTTGATAAATTTATATGAAAGGCTGCAAAGAAAGGTGGGAAGAGATGTTTTTTTTAAAAAGCTAGTTAAAAATAAAATCCAATAAAAAGCATAATCTACCTACCCAGAGTGGGTGAGGAGGACCATTCCCAGCTGATGACACCTAATCCTGCTTTGTTAGTCTATCAGCAACTAAGAGGGACCCTCATCCACTATTGAGTAAATTGCTCTTTTAAATAGATCTTGGTTTTAAACTGGCTTCTCATTGTAACAACTTGCCTATCCTTATCAGTCCTTGGTGCAATGGATGGAGTGTCAAACTAGGCTCTGTGCGATCCAGAATCAAACCCCTATTCTGCCATGGAAGCTCACTAATGACCCTGAGTCACTCACATACTCTCAACCTCATCTACCTCACAGGGTTGTTGTGAAGATGTAATTAAAGAGAATGATGTAAGTTCTTTTGAGTCCGCATTGTGGAGAAAAGTGGGTTGTACATGTAGTAAATAAATATAGCTGAAGGTGGGAGGGAGATAAAATGTAGACAGAAAAGTTGGTTGGATACTGGGTGAGCAGGAAGGAAAAAACAAGAGGCTAGGGGGGCTTTCAGGAAAGGGAAAGAAGAAATTGTGGGACAGGGGGAAATTAGATGCCCCCTGCAAGTCTTTGGAGATCCCCACTCATCAATATAACATTCTCAATATGCCATGTCTGTGGATACTTAAATTTGGAAACTGATAAAAAGTAAGTTGATTTGTGAGAAACAGGGACATAGGTATAGATTTTTTATGGGGGGTTGGGGGCGGGGCCTCCACAAGCCCCGTCCCGGTCTCAGTGGTTATAAAAGCAGCTCTCCAAGGCCGGGGACAGCAGACTCCTCTGCCCTGCCCTCCCTAGCCCCCCCCCCCAGCTGGGCTCCCAGCCGGCAGCCCCTTCTGCCCTCCCCTCTGGGCAGAGGTGTAGCTAGGGAAAATGGAGCCCAATGCAAAATCTGAGTCCCCCCCCCCATGGGCAGCTGCTCTAATGCTGGACTTCACCCCCAAACAGCATCACTTTTAATGGTGTTTAAACTAGAGAGCCCAAATTCTCCTTTTAAATCCACCTTAAAGGGAGAATCTGGGATCCCCAGCTAAAACAATATTGAAAGTGATGCTGTTTTGAGGTGGATTCTCCCCCACTCTGAAACAGCATCACTTTCAATGTTTAAACTGGGGACCTCAGATTCTCCCTTTAAATCCATGCTGAAGGGGGTGGATTTTAAAGGAGAATCTGGGGAAATTTTGGGGGTGCCTGCTGTCAAGGGTGCAATTGTTAAGCTAGCAGCACCAAACTTTCAGGGTATCTTTAGGAGACTCCTAATGATACCACCCAGTTATGGACCCTCAAAAGTGTAGCCCCATCTTCTATTAGATCCTATTGGAAACAATGGGGGATGGTGCACCCCCTTTGGGAGTCCATAACTTTGGACCCCCTGAACCAAACCTAACCAAACCTGGGTAGTATCATCAGGAGTGTCCCCCCCAAAACCCCTGCAATTGTGCTGCTAGCCTAAAAACTGCGCCCCTGCAGGTCAAAAACAAAAAAACCCACTAAAAATACAAAAAAAAACCACAAACGGGGGGGCGGTGCTTCGGACATGTAATGGGGGGTTTGAACCCGAGGACTCCCCCTTACCTACATCCTTGGTGGGAAAGAAGAACAAAAGAAGCCAGGAAAGTTGAGAATATGGGGGATGCCAGGAGGAGTAAAAGAGGAAATAGTGTAGAAAGGGGGATATTATAGGGGATAGTCAGGTGCACCACTATGGTGCAACTGGGTACCCTTCAGCTGACCTCAACTCAGCCAGCACCATGTAACTGGCCCTAGCCCAGCAACTGGAACAGTGCAACTGGGCCATAGTTTTCCCAGCAGAGGCTGTCGGGGGAGGGAAAACTAGAGACAGTGAGATAAAAGAGGCTGGCTACTGAGTGGGAAGGAGAGATGGAAGCAGGACAAGGAAGAGGCTATGGAAGCATTCAAGAATTAGAACAAAGGAAATGGTGAGGGAGGGGGAAATGAGATGCCCTCTCCAAGTCTTTGTGGGTGGACTACTTTTTGAATATTTACACTTCACGCATCTGATAAAGTGCGTTCTGACTCATGAAAACCTGTCCTGGAATAAAACTGTTTGTGACTAAAGTGCTACCAGCTTGAAGAGCTACAGCACTAAAGCATCACAGAGAAAAATTTGCCTCAGTTTAGCAGATCTGTGAACATGTAATAACTGTGTGCTTCTTCATTTGGTTTAATGGCAGCAGCAGAGCTTCTTCTATACACAAAGGCCCCATGCATGCATCAAGAGCTTACAGAGGTCTTTGGAATGGAGTCAGAGTCTTTAATAAATTAGAACCTGTAATTGGCTATTTCAAAGGAACAAAAATTATAGAAAGAAAATATCTTTTGGTGTGTCACAGTAATTTGCTGTTCATTATTTCAGGAGGAATGCTTGTTCAGTTTTTACATTCAAATATCTTTTTGGCTCATACTAAGGAATGTTAAATTATCAGAAAGTTAACATTCTGCAGTGCTTCTCTGTTAAAGAATGCTCATTGATGGCAGAGGAAAAGATCTAATGCCCATTTATTTTGGAACTACAGCAGCAGTGAGAAACATGTATACATCTCACTATATTCTCTGTTTTTCCATGACTTACCATGTCAAAATAAAACATGTATTCAAAGCAGTAACTATTGCAATTATAATAAGCAATTTACTTTCATAGTAGGTTATGAGGTTTCTCCCACTAAAATACTATAGTGCAACATGTGGGCTATAAAAAGGAATGGGAAAAAGAAAGAAAAAGAAAGGTTATGCTAGATATGGTACAAACCACAGGTGACATGCACTTATTCAGATCAGGTGGCATGCACTTATTCAGGGTAATAAGAATAAAAATATACTAGACCTCACAAAAGGCAGAACAAAAGACTTTCTGAATTTTCTAAATACAAGATTATACATTTGTAATAATTTATTTTCATTCCATGTAGGATGCTACTATTTATAAACTTTACCTTGAATTCCATTCAATCTTCTTGTTTTGGTCAAGATTATTAAAACCGCAAGTTAAACGTGCAGACAGCCAAGAACTTATTACATGGAAGAGAAGTTGAAATATAGCAAAACTACTAACACCAACTCCCAGAATGAGTTTATTGGAGACCGCCATCATTCTTCAGCCTATCAAAAAGCAAACAGAGTTTCACAGGTGAGCAGCTGCTCAATGGTGAAATGCACACAAAGCAACAACCATCCTGATTCTTAAATCAACAGTAAAGATAATGAACCCATAGTTTGCCCTTTAGAAAGCCCTAGGGCAGGTGTGTGTGTGTGTAAAAGGAAGCTATACCCAGCTAATTGGCTACCACAAAACATTAAAGAAACCAGTCTGCTTTATGGTTGCCAACCCCCAATTGGTACTTGACTGGCCCATTATACATGGAACACTTACCTCAGGCCTTTTAGCTGCACAGTGGGCCTGTAGTGTGGTCTCCTTACGTTTCTGTGTTTATACGTGAGGAGCCATTCACTGTCTGCCCCACAGCTGCTTGCTGAAATCTCAATGGGTCTCTGCTTTTCCTGATTCTCTTAACTCTGCCCATTACCTCCCTCTTAAAAGCACAGATCTCAGCACACTTGGTAGTTGCAAGTTAAAGTGCTTTGTCAAAGTCCTTTAAATTGCTGTTATATTGATATACCTGTGATTGCAGTTGTATTAATATTGTAACACACACACACAGAAAGAAAGAGGCAAAGCAATTCCTTAGAGCACAGAAGGGGACCATCCTAGAGTTGATATTCTCTGTCCCTCCCCTCCACACACAGACTTCCTGCTGCTATTGTTGCTGCCACTGGAGGACACAGAGGCTTGCTATTTCCAAGCACTCTCTGTTGTTGCTGTTGTTATTATTATATCAATATATCAATATGAGAATTAGAGGTCAGTCCATTTTGGCTAAGCCTGTGTGAATGAGCTTCTTTTCTGTGACTTAAAGCAGCTGGCAACATGGGAGTGGGAAGGTTGGCCGTGGGCAGAGGGAAGATGTCCAGGGCAAAGCTGTGCTCACTGGCAAATAATTGTCCAGCATTTTTAATAATAGCACAACACCTGAAAAACATAACACTTTTGGATTGTGTTGAAGGGCCTGCTTGATGGACAGTCTTGGGATGGGAACTTTCCCCTCAGGAGTGTCTGCACAATCACACAGAATTTTGTCCGTTTGTCGCCAAATAATCATGATTTACTTCAACCTACAAACGAAGTCCCTACTTCAGCACACAGAAAATCTTCAGGCACCCCTTCTTCATCTAAGAATTCTCCTCTAAGATAGTGAACACTGAGCCAGTTTTTCACAAACAAGGATCTTCCAACACTCAAGAAGGGCAAAACAGCAAGGGACAGATGAACAAATAATTGTCTTTCAAAAACCCCTCACCATACTCTGTCTCAGGGGCTTCAAATAACAGCTACTAGAAATCTGAAGTCCACTGGTGCAGTTGGTCACGAAAGGACAAAGCACCAAACTTGAACAAGGGGGATCTCTAGGGGGAAGAGGAAGATACCACTGAGGCATCCTTTTGTTGGAGGCCTTGACAGATAATCTGGAGTTCTGTTTATCTCCTGATTATCTGTCAAGGCCTCCAACAAAAGAATCAGTATACAGGCCATACAACCACCCAGAATTTGATCTGTCATACACAATTAAGAAGAATTATAATAAAATTCTATTGTTACTAAATATATAGGAATAGGGTATCCCACATAAAGGGTATTGGATGTCTCCACAGAGATGGGCTGATGGCACTTCTGGGTGCACAGGTAATGTCCTTATCCTGCCATTCTGCCAGGGCAGCAGGGGCTCAGGGCAGCATTCATGGTTTTTCCTTTTCCATTTTATCCTAACAACCCTATGAGGTTAGACTGAGAGTAGGCTGGCCCAAGTTTGTAGAGTAGTTTTCATAGAAACATTCCAACAACTACACTATTCTGATGCTCTCTCCTTAGTAGATGCTAGGGTTTTTGCTTTTTATTTTTATAACCAAAAAAAATAGTTTATGCTTTTTATTTTTATAACCAATGAATTTGATTATAAATAAATTTAATTTTTTCTAAATATCTGCACTCATAAAAATGCCTTACTTGGGCCATGTTTACCACAGTATAAACATAAGGCAGAGAAATTCCTACACACAACCAGGGGGATTTGGAGTAGGTAGCCGGGAAAGGCCTAGATTTATTAAATGAATTAAGAAAGTCTGCTGATTATCCTGCTTCCAAAAATCATTGAGGCTTTATCCCTCTACAGCCCTTCTCTTCATCTGTCTCTATCAGAGCAGTAGCCTTTTGCTTCCTCTTTTGCTTGAGGGCTTCTGGAAGGCTGTTTCTGCACAGGTCAAAATTTCGGCTTGGTAAAACACCATTTTGGGGGAAGCCTTCACACAGGCGCTGCTGCAGAATCGATGCAGTGTCGCTCTCTCCCCCCAAATGGTGTTTTTAAACCTTGCTCCCGGAGCAAGGTTTTTGGAAAACGCCAGCTTCCATCCAGTGCCAAGCGAACGGAACCAGGTGGAAGCCAGCGTATTTCCCACGCCGCTCCCAGACTCCTCCTACCTCCTTCCACCTTCCATCACTCTGTGGAGGCCAGGGGACACGCCTCCTGGCCTCTGACCCCAGAGGCATCGCTCTGGACACAGGGGCATAAACCCTGGCCTCCACAGAGTGACGGAAGGCGGCAGGAGGTAGGAGGCGTTCGGGAACGGTGCAGCCTTTGTGAAGGCTGCGTCGCTGGCTGTGGATCCAGTGGGGCCGTTCATGTGAACAGCCCCTGGGGGTGCATCGACGTGAACTTTGCCGATGCACCCCTGCACAGCTGGCCGTGCAGAAATTGCCAAAGTTCCTGTGATGTCTTGTAATGCCTTTGAACTAACAGCCAAATTGTTTAAGTTGGAGCTAACCTGTCCCTGAATAATGAAAAGAACCATCTAGAACCTTAGCGGCTTCACCTCGCTGCTGAAAACATACAGCTGCTTAACTTACCTACTGACATTTTGTTGTAGTGATGCTTCTTCAGTTGGGGAAACAATGTCTCTCACTTGCAAGCTACACTAAATATATAGCTCTGACAAAAGCCCCACCCTCTTATTTTAGCCAATGTCAGCTAGCTCGTATGCCATAAAATGCTTTTTAAAAAATTATGACAATGTCAGCTAAAATGCCAACCGAACAATCAATAGTGATGGACAGTCTTGAACTTTCTAAATATAAACTTTACCTAGGATGGCTGAAACAGCTAACCTGTAATGTTTACATTAAAACTTTAAAACCTTGTTTAGATATAGGGATGCATTACCAGATGCATCCCATGTGAGGTAGGTTAGGCTGACACTGTGTAATTGGCCCAATGGCTTTTCCATTACCGCTTCACATATAACCCATTCAACACAAGTTATATGGCTGGGATTCCTTGGCTGATCAACAGGGGATGACATCGACTGCACCTATGGAAGATCCCAAAAGCACCACCACAAACCTATCTGCACTGCCTGGAGGATGAGGCCTCAGTTCTAGCCCAGTTGCTTGCTTTTGTAAAGTTAAAATTATTGTTAATGGCTGGAAGCCCTGACTTTTCATTTTTGCTTTTGGGAGGCTCACATATATATCTCCCAGGGATAAACTCAAAACATACAACTGTCATACTGTTCCCCTGCCACCATTTGAGCTACCAGACAGGTCTTGTGAGTTTTCAGTTGTAGTATCTTTTGACATCCAAATGGCTTCCCTTTCTAAATATTTGTTCTTGTTATGGATATGAAAAGAAATGCCAAGGGCTTTTGTTACCAGCATTGTGACTATTAAGTGGATAAACATTTGCTTAGGAATGCTGTTGGGATGGCTGTCATTGTTGCTACACTGCCTCTTTCTTCTATGGCTTTTAATGTCTTTTGGGCATTGCCACTGATGATCACAACTAGTTACATCAATGAGATTACATCTCCCCTTCCCATTGCCAAGTCTGGTGTGGCTCCAAGTCCCACCCCCCACCTTTGAGTGCAGTGGCAGAAGTGGCTGGGAGCTGGAGCTGAGCCTGTGGCCACCATTGCCAGCTCTAAAAGTAAGTGTGGGTGCTTCACTTTGAGGGGAATTCAACACACCTTGTGTGTGTGTGCGTGTGCATGTTCAGATTTTTCTGCAAGCTTAAGAAGTCCCCCAAGGAAAATATGCTTAGCATTGGTATGGCCCTGAACTCCTATTTAGAAATCTGCAGATGGGCCACATGTCATTATTAGCTATAGACAGCTGAATATGCATACATTATGGGTGATTTCAATTTATACATCTTATCTTAGGCAGGGCTTTGGACCAGATAATCAGTAATCTTTTTCTAATTGTATGAATGAATAGTCTAAAATGTGCAGCAGTCTCAAAAGAAAAGATTTATGCCACAGTAATTGAGGTGTCCTTCAGAACTTGTATGAGCAAAATCTGTAAAAACATGAGTAACGTTTTCCTCCTTCCATAGTTACGCATGAAACTGCCCTATAGTGAATAAGATCTTTGGTTCATCAGGATCAATATTATCTACTCAGCTTTCCCGTGCCTCGAATAAAGGACTTTTAAATCACCTGCTACCTGATTCTTTAACTGGAGATGCCAAGATGTCAGGTCAGAGGTGAAGCTACAAGGGGACCAGGGGGTGCATGTTGCACCGGCGTGCAATAGGGGGCGAAAAAATTCAGGTTTGTTTTTTGTATTTTTAAGTGTTTTTTAGTTTTTGGCCTGTAGGGGACGCAGTCTTTAGACTAGCAGCACCAAAATTTCAGGGTAACTTTAGGATACTCTCCTGATGATACCACCCAGGTTTGGTGAGGTTTGGTTCATGGGGTCAAAAGTTAAGGACTCCTAAAGGGGGTGCCCCATCCCCCATTGTTTCCAATGGGAGCTAATAGGAGATGGGGGCTACACTTTGAGGGTCCATAACTTTGGACCTTCTGAACCAAACTTTACTAAACCTGGGTGGTATCATCAGGAGAGTCTCCTAAAGATAACCTGAAATTTTGGTGCTGCTAGCCTAAAAACTGCGCCACCTGCAGGTCAAAAACTGAAAAAACACTAAAAAATACAAAAAACACAAACGAACATGGGGGGCGACTGCAAAACTCAGATTTTGCACCGGGCTCCATTTCCCCTAGCTCCGCCTCTGTCTCGGGCATTCTGCAAATGAAGCAGATACTCTTCCACTAAGCCACAACCCCTCCCTTGCCCAGTCCCAGCTCATGATAAGCAAGTTTTTCTCACATAATATTGTCAATGGTACCAACATAGTTGCCTTCAAATAGACCACCATATGTAACCGGTTCACTTTCCTGAAATTACTGTATGGAATATAAACATTACTTCACACTGGAAATTAGTCAACCATTAATTTTACTGCTTCTGGCTCCCATCCAGAACATAACATACACGATCCATTGTCTACAATAACTCTAAGATACAACTATCCCTGTTCCTACGTGTTTGACTTGAAGCATTCCTGAAAAACAGTCCTCATTCGAGAAGTAAAGAACAAGGCTGACAAGACCAGATAAATACCCAAGAATCACTTTGCACAGAGTAGGGGAAGTGATAGAATGCCAATCATTATCCCCTATAACTCCCACCTAAAACCTTCGTGAATTATCAAGGATCAGCTTTTCAGGAAGACGATGCTTCCCATTCAAAACTCCTGGGGAGTGGGGGTTTCACTGAAAGTTCTGCAGCCTGAAGTAATTAGTCACCAACATCTATATACTATCTAAAAAGAGACAGAAGAAACTAGCCCTTGCCACCAACTCCAATGCAGATCTGTCCCCATATCCATTCAAGTGACACCATCACGGGATTCAACACGGGATTCAATGACATAATCTGTAGTACCAAAAACTCTTTTGATCTGCGCTATCATATGCCAACAATATCTTTCTGCCAGTTATGTTGTTCAGTTGTCCAGACTTGACATCTAACTAATGGACAGAAATCAGCAGTGAAAATGAAATCCATAAGAAACCAGTAAGAGAGCATTTCAACTTCTTTGGCTATTCAATAATAGATTAAAATAGTACTGTTCAAGAGAATTTCAAAGACTTCATTAGGAAGCTGCTGCGTTGGCATTCACATGCAAATTTGGCACTTGCACATATGGTCTCAACAGGAACAGAGTACAATTGTACAGTATTAAAGGTAATTATCCTTCTTTATAGGTTATGTACACTAATCATCTTGCCCTGTCTTCAACAGATGAGAATGATACACCAATTTACTTTTGAATTGTTATTGTATTCATATATGTTCCAAAATATAATGTCACATGTTTGGGTCTTGGAATGCTGAGTGTTCTGGACTGTCCTTGCAACTCTCCACCCTTCGACTTTGTAGTGTTTATGCTTATTTCATGTTATTTGTTAGACTTATAATGATCTCTCTGCATGTAATACTTTATGCATCTAACAAAGTGTACACTGGATGATAAAAGCTCAGGTCACAATAAATGTGTTAGTCTTTAAGATGCTGCAAGAGTTAATGTAAAATTTCATTACTTACAGTGCCAGGTTTGCACAGGTGTTAAACTGCTGCTAAACTGCATATTTCAAAAATCTCAAATCAGATGTGTAAAAGAGGCTCACCAAAATAAAACTAGGCACTATATAGTAAGGGAATGGAGAATGCAAAATCATAGCTGGATCCATCTGTATACCTCATGCCAAGTTCAACATAAAGATTTCTGCCTACAAAAATTGTCCTGTATTGTAAATTTTAAGTAGTAAATCTATTCCTCATTCCAGGACAGTTTTACCACAGAAGGGACACTTCTCAAACAAGAGTTTCCTACACTGGTGGTAATACCAAATGAGATATTAGACGCTAGCTAAGAAAGCAAGAACTGGGAAATTAAAACTCAACACAATAAGATACCCACCCACCCATCGACAATCATTTATAAAAGAAGTGTGAAAATTAGAGTGGTGACAATGACATTTCCTGACTTTATTTATTGCGCAATCTGGGGTAATCTTCCCAGAAGTCAATAATCAGTAGTAAATCTATACTAGTTAAAATATCTATGTAAAATTAGTTAGCTTTGATATGGTTTCCCTATTCACCAAGGTCCCCATAGGAGACACCATCGCACTCATTAACCAGATTTCCCCTAAAGACATTACAGCCCTGTTTCAACATTGCCTCACCACAAGCTACTTCCAATGGGATAATGAATTCTATGAACAGAGAGATGGGGTAGCCAGGGGTAGCCCTCTTAGCCCTGTAATAGCAAATTTTTACATGGAACACTTTGAGAAACAAGCCTGGAAATAGCACCAAAAAAAGCCCACTATATCAGTGGTTCTCAACCTGTTGGTTGAGACCCCTTTGGGGTCGAACAACCCTTTCACAGGGGTCGTCTAAGACTCTCTGCATCAGTGTTCTCCATCTGTAAAATGGATAAATGTTAGGGTTGGGGGTCACCACAACATGAGGAACTGTATTAAAGGGTCACGGCATTAGGAAGGTTGAGAACCACTGCACTATATGGTTCCATTATGTGGATGACTTGTTCACAATTTGGAGTCATGGAGAAGAACTAAACCAGTTTCTGGACCATGTTAACAATATCCACCCTAACATCCAATTTACTATGAAAAAAGAAAACAAGGGAAAACAACCATTTCTAGATGTCTTAGGCCGTTTCCGCGACGCGCCAAAAGTTAGCGACGGGCCGGATGACGCCGCAGAAATTCAAGCGACGCATCCCAAAAAAAGCGTTTCGACAATAAGACAGGCGGAGCTGCCAGTGGCGCCCGCGAGCTCCCGTGCGAGAAATGTGACGGTTCGCGACGTGAAGCGCTTAAGTGAAGCGGGCGCTCGCATGACGCGTTTCCGCCTGGCGCGACTTGGCGGTTGCGGCAGGTCCCGGACGCCATTTCAGACGGCTTAGCTCGCGCGGCGGCTGTTCCGCGATCGAAAGGGCGCCGAAAGGTCACATGGGAAAGTTAGTGGTTTTAAGCTGTTTTCTGAATAGCCACCGCCTTCGCGCCGGTTTAGCTGCTGACGGCGCTGACTGGGCGATTCGACTCTCACGCTGGTACAGCTGCGGCGGGCGAACGCTCTCGCTCTGACGCTTCTTTTTCCGTTGCGACGACGTCATATTTTGCCCGTGCGGAAACGGCCTTAGTCATCTGCAAACCAAACCAACAATTGGGCCACACAGTACACATAAAACCTACACAAACTGATAGATATCTACATAAAAACTCCAATCATCACCCAGGGACAGAAAAGGAGAACAATAAAAACTTTGGTTGATTGTGCAAAAAGAATCTGTGAACCCCACATCTTTAAAGACGAACTAAATCACCTAAATTGGGCTCTACAGGCTAATGGTTACTCCACTACAGACATCAGAAGAGCTGCAAAACCAAGAAAAAACCATAGGCAAAAAGATAAACAGCCACCCAGAGGGAAAGTGTTCTTACCATACCATACAGGGGTGGGCAATTATTTTTTCCATGGGGCCGCATAAGAAACAGAAAATATTGTGGAGGGCTGGGCCAAAAGGAAGGGGGGCGAGGCGCTTTTGAAAGCCCCGCAGAAGCCGGCAGCCGAGGCAACCAGCTTCTGCGGGGCTTTCAAAGGCGCCTCGCTCCCCAGCACGGCAGCTGGGCCAGTCAGGGTCATCCGGCGGGCCGGATGTGGCCCGTATAATGCCCAGGTCTGCATTAAGGGAATCACTGATCATATAGGGCAGTGATAGCGAACCTTTTTGAGACCGAGTGCCCAAATTGCAACCCATACCCCACTTATTTATCACAAAGTGCCAACCCGGCAATTTAACCTGAATGCTGAGGTTTCAGTTTAGAAAAAAACGGTTGGCTCCCTCTTCCTCCACCCCACCTGCTCGAGCAGGAGCCAGCCTGCTGTAGCCTCCAGCAAGTCCCACGCGCACCGCTCTGTGCCTCTCTAGCATCTCTGCCTCCTCTGCGCCACCCCCTCGGGCAGCAGCCACGGTGGTGCTCGCATAGAGGCCCAGGCCAGCCTAGATGTGTGTGTGTGTGGGGGGGGTGATTTTCTGCCCCCCACATGACAAACTCTGTGTGTGCGTGCCCACAGAGAGGGCTCCATGCCACCTCTGGCCCTTGTGCCATAGGTTCACCATCACTGATATAGGGAAACTGATGATGAAAATTAACCTCCAAACAATCTACAGACCCACTAAGAAAATTCAACAAATGCTACGTTCAGCAAAAGATAAGAGGAATCCTCTAACTTCTGCAGGAGTCTACTGCGTACCATGTAGCTGCGAACAAGTCTACATAGGGACCACCAAATGCAGTGCCCAGACACAAATCAAAGAACATGAAAGGCACTGCAGACTAATTCAGCCGGAAAAAATCAGCAATAGCAGAACACGTGATAAACCAAGCTAGGCACAGAATATTATTTGAAAACACAGAAATTCTGGACCACTCTGACAACCACTATGTCAGACTACACAGAGAAGCCATTGAAATCCACAAGCACATGGACAATTTCAATAGAAAGGAAGAAACCATGAAAATGAACAAAATTTGGCTACCATTACTGAAAAACACTAGAATCAAGTCAGTGACTAATGAACACCACCCAGACAAAGGATGTCTCCAGGCAGTAAGCAATCAAAGGGATCAAAAAGCCAGCCTACTACAATGCAGATGCCCTCACTAATTGATTATGCTATCTTCATGGTTATTCACATGCTAAATGGGTGGATTCCACCGAACACATGCAAATCAAGCTTGCTAATTGTACCCTTTGCACTTTTTAACAGGCAAATGGCTCTTTCTCCCACCCTGGACATTCCACAGGTATATATATTCCACTTGTTTTACTACCATCAGATCTTCTGAAGATGCCAGCCACAGATGCTGGTGAAAATGCAACTAGAACACGGCCATACAGCCCGGAAACCACACAACACCCCACTGGTAAAAGGCACTCCTGGCTATAGCTGCCACCTGATTATCCAGAAGTAGGACTGGGACGAAGAGCACCACCACACTTTGAACCTGTTCCTTCAAGGAGAGCGCAGCCCTATTCAGAACAGGTGACACCTTAAATCCTGGGTCGGACCTTCTGCTCAGCATTTCTGTTTTGTCAGGATTAAGCTTCAGCTTAGTAGCCTTCATCCACTCCAAAACTGCTTCCAGGAATTAGTCCAGGATTTCCACAGCCTCCCTGAGATCAGATGCAAGTACGAGATAATGTCATCCATATACTTGTGACAGCCCAACCCAAATCTGATCACCTCGCCCAGAGGTTTCATGTAGATGTTAAAGAGCACAGAGGACAAGAAAGAACTCTGAGAAACTCCTCAGGCCAAAGGTCAAGGAGCTGAGCAGAACTTTTCAAGCACCACCTTCTGAAACCTATTCCGAGGTAGGTCTGGAACCATCACAGAACATTGCCTCCAAACCCAGTCCAAATAGGCTACCCAAAAGGATAACATAATTAATGGTACCAAGTCACAGACAGATTGAGTAGAATAAACAGAGTTGAGCTCCCTCTGTCCATTTCCCAGCACAGGTCCATTTCCATAAGAGCAACCAAGGATGTTCAGTCCTATAACCACTCCTAAAAACAGTTTGGAAAGAGTATAAACAATTTGCCTCAGCCAGGAAAGCTACCAGTTGCCCAGCCCCCACCTGTTCAATCACCTTGCTCAAGAGTGGAACAGTTGATTTGTATTGTAATTGTATTGTAATTGTATAGATATTTCTATAAGGTATGGAATTAAAATTAAAAGAGCAGAACAGTTGGGACTGGTCAATAATTATTGAGATCTCCTGGGTCCAGAGTAGGCTTCTTTAGAGGAAGATGCATCACAGCCTGTTTCAAGGATGACTTGACTACCCCCTCTCTTAAGGAAACATTAGCTACTTCTTGGATTCAGTCAGCCAGCACCCTGGCCCCCACACATTTAAGTAACCAAAAAGAGCAAGGGTCATGCAAGTAGGTAGGATCCTGTCCACATCCTCAGAAGGAATAAACTGAAAAATATTCCAAACAATTGAAGAAGCCGGCACCTTGGCAGCATCTGATTCTGTCACTGCTAACGTAGAGTCCAACTTGAAATAATGAAAGAGATGTTGTCTGCTAACTGCTCAGCAAAAAGATCATAGTGGGCCACTGTAACCGAATACACCTTGTAAGTTTAAATGGTCCTAATTATGTAGGTTTGAGTCAATGTCTAACTGGGGATGCCTATGGAGAAGTGAAAAGGGAAGGAGAAAAAGTCATTCATTGCCTGACTTGAGGAGAACAGTCTGGTGCGGTTAAGTCCGGGGGTACAAGAGATTGGTCCGGAAACAGGGTTCTGTGATCTCAGATGTGGGAGTGGTCAGATGGCAGTACCAATTACCATGATTTCAAGAGCAAAACCAGTTACAAAGGCTGAGGGCGTAAGTTGCCCCGTTTTTGCATTCAGCATTGCCTGGTTTTTGGTGGGAGAGTTGTGTTATTGACAAAAAATCTATGCAGAGTTAGGATCTGCATTGGGGATTGGGTCTAATTTCTTATTGGAGGATTTGAATTTCTGGGTGTGCAAGGAAAGTAGAAATACAAATATTAGGCAAGGGAACAAGCAAAGCAGAAAAATCCTGTTGAGCTGACTGACTTATCTTAGTGGCATACTGGCTAAGGCTGGTCTGAGAAAGGCAGAGCAGTGGATTGATGGCCTCTCCTGGATTTATAACTGAATTACTAGAGATGGCTATACTGCGGAGGAAGATTATTGTTTGGCAAACTTGAGTCATTATTTATGGACATGGACGTGACAGAACTCATGGATAGATTTGAGAAAAGATCTTTGATTAATGCATTCCTTGGAGCACTGAGACAGGCAGGCGACTCCCATCCATGAGCATCCAGAGAATTTTCTGCCAGACTCAAGGGTCCTGTTTTAATATCCAGTTTTCTGATGTTTTAATGCCAGAGGATATTGAGGCACACAGACATTTCAGAGCCCCTATGGGGGGAAGCCCATAAGGAACAACACTCAACACTCCCTTGTATCTGTATATTTCATGAGAAGACTGGTTCAAGTTATAGATCTTGGTATCAGTTTGTAACTAAGTTTTTGAATAATTTTAACAAATAAGGCTGTATTTCTTCAAGAAGCGTGGGTTTTGTTTACTAAGAAAAACAAAAGAAATCCCAACTATAATTAAAGTTGGCTATTGTCCAAGGTACTTTGTATAAAATCATAGTCTTTATGTATAA